>NC_138195.1:51272591-52472591 GCF_964194105.1 Spermophilus citellus
TAGATTCAGCCAATCTCAGATGTAAAACATTTGAAAAAAATCGCCTGTGTCCTGAAGAGGCACCACCACTTCTTTTTCTTGTCATTATTCCCTAAAGAATGTCACATAATGATTATTTACACAACATTGGCATTGAATTAGGTATATAAGCCATCTAGGGAGATTTAAAAGTACGCAGGAGAAGTTGCGTAGGTTATACACAAAGGCTAAGCCATTTCATAGGGAGGACTTGGGCATCTGTGGGTTTAGGTATCCCCGGGAGGGGTTCCTAGAGCAGACCCCATAGATCCTGGTAGGTGATTGTATACATATATGTGTGAATGTGTGTGATTATTTCAGTGGCCATGTGTGTGCACTTAGTATTGGTACGTGTGTGTGGATGTATGTGAGAGAGAATATGTGTATGAGTGTATCCATGTGTGTGGGATTGTGTGTGATATGAATATGTGTGTGCATTTGTGTGCAAGTGTGTGTGCCTGTGTATGTGTGCTTGTGCATGGGTCTGTGTGGGGGCTGGGTGGGTGTGTATGTATGCTTGTGGGGTTATATGAGTATGTTTCAGTGTGCATATATTTCGGCTACATAATGAATGAGTGCTGTGTTAGTGTAAGCACCTGTGTGCGTATGGTTGTATATGTGTGTTTGTGGTTTTTTTGTGTGTGTGTGTGCATGCGCACGCGCATGGGGAGGGCCTGGGCTGTGGAGCTGGGGGCTTTCCCTTGGCTCCTGACAGATGGTCCAGCAAATGAAGGCCCCTCTGCCACCTGCCTGCTCACCCTCCCTAGGGCTCTGCTTCCTCCCTGCAGTCCTGCTGGCGCCCCTGCGGCTGCTTCCTCCCTCTCTCCCTCCCTCCCTCCCTTTCTCCCCCCTTTTCTCCCTCCCTCCCATTTGCTCCCCTTGGTGGATGAGTGGGGAAGGTGGGGTTAGGAAAGAGCTGGCAGAAGATGGAGGGCTGGCTTGCACCCTCGGTGACAGAGCCGGGAGGCAGCAGGGTTCCTAGTATTGTTCTGTTTGTGTGTGTGTGTGTGTATGTGTGTCGCTCATGTGCATGCATGCACACATGTGTGTGTCTGTCTTGTTACCATGTCAGGAGGCAGAGCCCGGGCAGCCCTCTCCAGCGTCTGGGCTCCTCTATCCACAGGGTGGGCAGGCAGCCCAGGGTAGCAGGGCCTGTGCTTTGCAGACAAAAATGCCAGATGGTGGGGATTTGGGGCAGAGTGGGGGGGGCTCCCCAGCCTGGCTGCCAAGGGCAAGGAAGCTTCCGGGGCTCTGGAGAACAGGCCTGGCCTGGGAGCTGCGCATGTGCGGTGGTGGGTTTTTTTTTTTTTCTGGGTGGGGGGAGTGTCATGTTTTTGCATCTTTCAGGATCTATTTCCCTTTGGATTTCTATCAGCTTGTTACAAACTTTGGTCATAAAGCTCTAGATATGTTGATGTAAGGAGAGTACATGTTCCTGCAAGGAAGCCAAAGCAGTTTTTAAAACAGAAAATATTTATTGACGCATTATAAAAGCAGCACCAAATAAGACAGACTTTCAGCCTGGGTGTTTGGGTGACGAGGGGCCCCTGGCGCTGCGAAGGCTGGTTCTCTTTCTTTTGGGAACAGGTTTTGCCTCCTGCTGGTCGGGGTTGTCTCATCTTGGTTCCCCCCTGGATGCCACCGTGGAGGGAGCTTGCTGACCCGGCTGGATCCACGCACACTTGGGGGCTGTGAAGCTTGCTGGGTGCCCAGGCCCAGGTGGGTGTCAGGCCAGCTCTGTCCCTTCAACCCAACCAGTGCTGAGCCTCTGCCTTGGTGGAGAGACCCCAGGGCCTTTGTCCTCTCCAGAATGAACACGTGTGAACACACAACCGTGTGCAGAGACCAAAGGCACTTCCCCCCCTTATTGGCAAAGGGAGAAAAACGAAGGAGGAGTGATTTCATGTGAGCGATGTGTTTCCTCTGCGTGAGGGAGCGTGGGTGCTTCATTAGGAGCCTTGGGAACAATGGGCGGGAGCAAGAAGCTGTCTTGGGAACAGGTGGCTGTCTTCACAGCCTCAGAGATACAGCCAAGTCCCTGCCTCTGTCCTTGGCTCCCTGTGCCTGGAGTGGAGGCCGTGGTCACCAGGCCCTGAGACCTTTGATGGCTTTATGTTGAATATGGTCCAAATCCCTCTACGGGGCCATCCAGGCCACAAACCTTCACCTCCCCTGCACCCCCTTTTGGTGGCTCATCCATCACTATCATCTTCCTAACTGGCTCCAGGCTTTAAATGCCATTTTCTTTCTTTCTTTTTTCTTTTTTCAAAGCAGAAAATGCATCGACGAGTTATAGCAGCGGCACCAAGTGAAGCAGAAAGCGAGATGGGTCATCACTCACGCCGCGTCCTCTGTGGGATGGTTCCTCTGGTCCCTCCTCCGTCCAAATCCCCTCGCTCCTGGGTCAGCTAACGCTACCCCCTCCTTTCCTTCTCTGTGCTCCTCCCTTGTCCTCTGGACTAAAGTCACCTCACGTGTTTTCTGTTTGAAATGCCTGCTTTCTTTCCTTGAGGCCAGAGGAAACTCCTTGGGTCCTTCTGGTCATCCCGCCACCTAGCACAGGTCCTGGCCCATGGGAGACACGGTGTTTGCTGAATGATTAAAACAAAAACTCAAGCACGAGCTTCCTTTTGGGACATGTAGTACTGGGCACAGATGTTATGATCCTCAGCTTGGAAACCAGCGTAGATCTGTGTGTCAGTGTGGTCACATTGTCTCCACCACCACCACCAGTGTTGCTAGCAGGTGTGTGTGTGTGGGGGGTGGGGTGGGTGGGTGTGTGTAGCTGCATGTGAGATAGTGCTGGTCTGTTCACAGATGTCAGGGCTGCATGTGAAAAGTGAAGAGGCAAGTTTCACTCAGGAAATAAGAGACCTGGAATCCAAAGACTTCAACCATCCATTCTCCTCCCACAGGTTCATCTTCTGCTGTTTTTCTTCTCAAACATGACCTGATTACTACCATCTTGTGTGTGGCCTCTCCCCTAGTATGTTAGGTTTCCATTGCTGTGACAAAATACCCAAGATAAACAACTTAAAAAGAGGAAATGTTGGCCCTGCTGCCCTGAGCCTCTGTTGGCACAGTACATCATGGCGGGAGCCATGGGGTGGAGAGGAGGTCTGTTCACCTCATGGTAGTTAGGAAGAAAAGAGAGAGACAGAGCAGGGTGAGGTCCTAAGATAACCTCCAAGGACATGTCCCCAATGACTTAATTTCCTTCCACTAGGCCCCACCTCCTAAAAGTTCCCATGGCCTCCCAATAGTGCCACAAGCTGGTGATGAAGTCTTTAACCTATGGGCCCTTGGGGGATGTTCAAGATTCAAGCTGTAATATTCTCTGGTAGAACACATTTCTGTTCCAGTGGGAATGAGAGAGAGGCCAATGGTTGTGGTCTGAGCACATGCTGAGGACCAAGACAGAGAGACGGCAGAGGCAGGATGCTTCCCGTCTGAACTTGCATCCTGGAGAGGAGACTCGGACACAGGTACTGACGTAGCTAATGCTTCACTGATGACAAGAGCAGATTTGCTCTCAGAGCACAGGGGAGAGAGACGGTCATGGTGGACAATTCTCATTCCTAGGGCTCAGATGGCCCCTACTCCATAAAGTCCCTTTTGATTTTCCCAAGAGCAAGATTTGGGGAGGGCGTCACATGGAGTGAACGATGCGTGCCAAGGCACAGAGCCTCATGGGGAGTGATTTGATGTAGCTGGCATGGGTTCTTGGTATGTGTAACTGGTGTGTGTGTGTGTGTGTGAACGTGAGCTACGGAGAGGGGATAATGGGAGATGAGGCCTGAAGAAGGCAGGTGGCTCATGTCATACAGAACACTGATGACCACATTAAGAACCTTGATCTCAATCTTTGCACAAAGCAATGGGAGCCACTGCCGGACTTTACACAGATCTGCAGTTTAGAAAGTCTCTTCTGGTGTCTGTGAGAAGTTCTGGGCTGAGCAGAGGTGGAGATCAGGTGCTCAGAGGGAGGCATGTTTGGAAGGTCGAGTCGCTAGAACTTGGTGTACATTTGGATGTGTGAACAGGGGAGTGGGTCACCTAGGATGCGTTCAAGTAGAAGACACAGAAACCTTGAGACTGTGGGTGGCTCACACACATAGTGCTCATTTTCTCATGTACTAATACATCTGAGCACAGAAGGTTGCAGGCAGTGGTTCAACTACAGAGTCCTGTTTTTGATTGTTGTCACAAGAGAGCTGCTGGGACTCTGGTCATCTCATCTACATCCAAGAGAGGAATAATAGGAAGGCAAAGCTTTGCCAATTCCATTAGTTTTTTTTTTGTATCAGAATAACCAAATAAATGGTCAGAATTATCCCCATAGTCTTCCTAGGCCTCGTTGGCCAGGTCTGGATTGCATGGCTTTTCCTAGCTGCAAGGGAGGCAGGGAATGTGAGGAATGAGGTGTTACGATTGGTTCAGAACAATTTCAGTTTATTTCCTCTGGCTGGGCACACTGCCAAAAGCAAACCAGGGATCTGTTAGCTGAGAAGTGGAGAGTTGCTCTAATAGAAGGGAACGGATCCTGGGAAATCTTCTGCTTTAGTCATCTTTTTCAGAAGACTTGATAAGAGCAATTTGAGGAGGAAAAATTTAGAGGTCTTAGTCCATGGATGGCTGGATCTGTTGCTCAGGGGCTGAGTTAAGGCAGGACATCAAGGTAGGATAATGTGGTGGAGGAAAGCAGCTCAGGACATGTGTGTGTGTGTGTGTGTGTGTGTGTGAGAGAGAGAGAGAGAGCGAGCGCACTATTTAACAAGGTTAAAATATAAACCCCAAAGTCACAGCCCCCCAGGGACTCACCTCCTCTAGTCACACCCTACCTGCCTACAGTGACCACTGGTTAATCCCTATAGGGGACAAATGCACTGATTAGGTTAAGGCTCTCATAACCAGTCATTTTACCTCTGAACCTTCTTGCATTGCCTCGCACATGAGCTTTTGGGAGACACCTAACATCGACACCTAGACTCTTATCTACCTCTCTTTGGATTATTACAGCATCCAATAGCATTGGTCTCAGTAAGTGTGAGCCTAGGGTCAAGGATGGCTACAGATTTTGGTCTTGTTGTCTGGAGGTGGCATTTAGCAACCTAAATTCTGGGGACATGGTAGGTGCTGGGGGTGGAGAGGATGACTTCATTCTTATGCATGTAACTTAGATGTCACCTTGATCACTCTGCCTGTTAAGATCTGGATATGATTTCTTTGAACCTAATGCTCCTTGGACTTTGAATGCATTTATTAAAAGCAAATGTGACTCTAAGAGTTTTAAAAATTCCTGAGTGGCTCCTGGTTGTCTCTGGTTCCGAGGGCCTGCTGAATTAGTTTAGTGATGGCAGAGGGGTCTCGCATGAGCTTTTTCTGTCTACAGATATGGGAGACAGATGTAGAATTCAGCGTTTTCCTGTTACTCTACACACACACACACACACACACACACACACACACATACACAATCTTCTCAAGGCATTTGTGTGTATAGGTGTCTTCACTGAACATTTATAAGGAAGGAGTGATTTATATTGCCAAAATACTTCTTTTCTTCCTCTTTCCCTCCCTCCCTTCCCTCCTTCCCCTCTCTCCCTCCCTCTGTGTTTTATTTTCTTCTTTCTCCCTTTCTCTCTCCCTTCTTTCTTCTCCCTATTTCTACTACTTAGGTTCTATTCTTCCAGTATGTTCCTTGGGCCTCCCCTCTCTGCTTTCTCTCTCTCTCCTCAATACTTCCCACCTCTTGGGAAGAACACATGCTCTGTCTCCAGTTGTGCCCTTGTGGCATTCTGATGACTTAAAAGGACTTGGGTCACACTTAGCTTGCTGTTAGATGAATACTGCCCTGGCCTGGCTCCAAACTAAGCCCTGGGCCTCCACTGCACACCTGGACATGGGATGGGCAATGTGTGGGCTCACCTGCTTCAGGCTGTCACTCCCCCAACTTCAGGCTGTGTCTGCTGGTTGAGGGAGGAGGGTCTTTTGTTAATTTTTTGAGGTACAGATGGGTTGAATTTGGGGAGACCGTGGAAGTTACATCCGCCTTCTTCCCCCTCACCAGTTAACTCCCTGGAGTGATCACACAGTGTTGAGAGATGGCCCCTCCTGCTGGGTCTGCTATCAGGGAAGTGGCAGGGGGTGGGGTGGGGGTGGGAAGAGCACCACAAATCTCATGGAAAATAAAAAGGTCAAACGGTATTAATTCATCTGCACGACTCACTGGGCTTAAAAAGCACAACCTGAAATGGCCTTGTGATTGAGACAAGATGCTTCATTAATCTCGGCCCTCTCATTTGGAGTAGGGAGAGTGGAGACGGATGGCTGACATCTCATCATCTCACCAGTGGAAAATAAACCTGCAGACTCTAGGCTGGTTAGCAGAGAAGTCACAGAGAGGACAGAAGGAGCGAGCAGGCCCGAGAGAGGAGGGGAGACTCGGGGTCCTAATAGTGGTGGTGTGGGAAGGTGGTGTGTGTGAGCCCTTTGCTAGAAATGCTGTCTATTATTTTAATATCGTAAATCATGCTAGAGACAGTCATGGGAGGCCTCAAAGTGAGAGCATTGGTCTGATGGTCAGAAATACTAGGTTTATGTCTGGTTCCTTAATTACCTGCCAGGTGATTTGAACAGATTGGTACCTCTTTCTGCATCTTGCTTTTTGCCTCTGTAAATGCAGGGAGGGTTTTGGGGAGGTACTTGAGGATTTCCCAGGCTTCTCTCAGTGTTAGGATTCTTGGCTCTTTATTGAGTCCTGTGGCAGAGACTTCCTGATCTAGGCATATGGCCTGGGGTTTAAGGCAATGCCTCTGCCTCCATGGAGCAGCCATACCTGCTCATGGGGATAAACAGACCCAAAAGCCCCACCTCTGATCATGGCTGCATTGGGGAATCAAACCTTCAACACATGAGCTTTTGGGGGTCACTCTAGAGCCACTCCATACAACATCTTTGTAAGTGGGTGTGGGAGGATTGTGAGAGGCTTCCTGGAAGAAATGAGCCTTCGAGTGTGGGTCAGGCTTTGATAGGCAGAGGTAACAGAGGCAAAGAGTGTCTTTCTCCAAGTTGGATCAAATACTTATCTTGGGGCCCAAGGAGAACCATGATTTCTTGGATGTGGGTGGAATGAGGACTGGCTGGCACAGGTTTCTGAGCAGCACTAAACCTTGTTTCTCCCTGCCTGGGAGGCCAGCCTAGGTAACCATTCCTGGATAATTGAGAGGTTTCTCCTGGTTGTTTACCCATACAGTGACTCTGGGACAGCTGTGTGACTACTCTGAACCTCCTTTTCACATCCGTAGAATGATGATAATAGCACCGGTAGGCAGGTAGGTAGAGAGCTGGGATTAAATGACTTAGTACCTTGTAGTGCTTAGACTTGTCCTGGCATGTGATGGGAGTGCAATAAACATTAGCTGCTATCTTATTGTTGTGACTGATGACAATGTGGCTGAGAATTTCCTGTTCCCAGGCACTGTGCATTGCATCCTAATAAAAATTAGCAAGTCTAATAACCCTACAAGAAAAGTATCATTATCATTCCTATTTTGTAGAAACCAGAGACAAGGAGAGGTTATGGAGGTCACACAGGTATTGAGGCGTGGAGCGGTGATTTGATCCCAGGCACCTAGACTCTTATCTACCTCTCTTTGGATTATTATTATTATTATTATTATTATTTAATTTTCAGAAATATAGCAGCAGGTGCAATGGAACACTGGGAGAAGAGGGGTGAGCACAGGAATCACCTTGAGTTCATTTCCATTTTCAACCAACCTTGGTGAACCCAGGAGGAGATATTGGGCCCGGGGAGGAGCGATATTAAATGCCTGCCTTAGTGGAAAGTTACTGTGTAGGTATGAAATCAGGCAGAATGGCCCAGACTGGGATTGGATATAGGGTGTCAAAAATGCAGCAGCATGTTCTGATGGATGAATTGGGAGCAGATCAGAGGCCAGCTTCTGTCTGTGAGGATCCATCTGTCCAGCTTTTGGGAGGTGGTAAGCAAAAGTGACTCTTGGTTACTTCTCATTACAAGGTTCTGGCTTCAGACCTCTAGAGTTGTGCAGCCCTGGGAGAGCTCCTAGATCCATGTTTCTGTGGACTCTTCAGTGGAACATGAGTCCTAGGAGCGGTTTTCCTTCAAAGAGTTTCAGGATCAAACAAGCCCTGTAAACTGCAACCCTGGCCTACAGCTGAAGCTGTGAGGGGCTCGCCGGTGCCTTGTGGGCCTTACAATGCTTGTGGCTGGGCTCGATTTTCAGCTGCCTCTGTTGGAGTGTTTTCTGCAAATGCTTGGTGGTGCTGGAAGCTTAACAAAACTCCTTCCCACCTCTACAAGGGCAGCCTCCACCAATGACTGGAAGGTGCAGGTGTATACAACTTTCTCCCTCCAAGGCTGGAATAAATCTATGGTTTATATTCCCACCATTGCCCACTGCGGGAGTAAGCTTGAGTTGCCCACAGAGACAACTTTCTTGATAACCATTTTCTTTTTTTTATGAGACTAAGGATGGAACCCAAGGGGACTTTGCCACTGAGCTACATCCCTGGCCCTTTTTATTTTTTGAGACAAGGTCTTGCTAAGTTGCGGAGGCTGGTTTTTAATGTGCATTATTCTGCCTCAGTATCCTGAGTTGCTGGGATATAGATGTGTGCCACTCCTGGCTGATAATTCTTTTTTTTTTTTTTTTTTTTTTTTTGTACCAGGGATTGAACCCAGGGGTGTTGAGCTACATTCCCAGCCTTTTTATTTTTAAATATTTTTTATTTAGAGACAGGTCTCATTAAGTTGCTTAGGTCCTTGCTAAGTTGCTGAGACTGGCTTTGAATTCGAGATCCTCCTGCTTCAGCCTCTGGAACTCCTGGGATTACAGGCAGGTACCACCATGCCTGGTTGATAATTTTTTTTATGGCTACTTTCTCTTCTTGGTTTCTATCCTCCTTTTCCCCACCAAAATTTTCTGGGATCACCTTCCAGATAAGCTACTTGTACTCAAATCTTTGGATCATAGCTTTGTTTTTTTTTTTTTTTTTTTTGGGGGGGGTAATTAAGCCAAGATAGCAGCTCTTAGAGATTCCTTCAATACATTAAAGTGTTAAAGACGTGTTACTGAGGAAGTCTTGGTCAATTAAGGCTGTTGTAACAGTATAACACAGATTTGATGGCTTAAATGACAGACCTTATTTCTTGGAGTTCTGGAGGTTAGAAGTCTCAGATCGGGATGCCAGCATGGTGGGGGGTGGTTCTGATGAGGGCCCCCTCTTCCTGGTTCTAAGATGGCCATTATTACTGTGCCTATACCTGGCAGTGATAGAGAGAGGGTGGAAGCAATTTCTCTTCAGCCTCCTCTTAAAGAGGGCATCCAACTGGGGGCAGTGGTGCATCCCTGTAATCCCAGTGGCTTGGGAGTCTGAGGCAGGAGGATCTCAAGTTAGAAGCCAGCCTTAGTAACTTAGCAAGGCTCTGAGCAACTTGGTGAGACCTTGTCTCAAAATAAAAATAAAAAGGGCCTGGGGATGTGGCTCAGTGGTTAATCACTCCTGGGTTCAATATCTGGTACCAAAAAAAAAAAAAAAAGAAAGAAAGAAAGAGAACAAACAAAACAAAAAACAGGGCATCCATCCTACCTTGAAGGCTCCACCTTCATGACCTAAGCACCTACCAGAGGCCCCATCTTCAAACACCATTATATTAGGCAACAAGGTTTCATTCATTGTATGTATGTTTTGGGGGACACAGATATTCAATTGCAGCATGAGGACAGGGCTCTCAATCTTGCTCCCACTGTGGGACTCAGAATTCAATCCTACCTTGCTGCGGACAATGGCGTTTTCTGAGGCTCAACCACGGAAGCAAGTAGCTGAGCCCATGGTGGGTGGAGGGGGTCCTCACATGCCCTCCTGACACAGGTGCACTCTCAACCACCCAGCTCTTTGTCCTCCTCATTTGGGATCTGCACAAAATGATATTAACTCGGGAAGAGCTGATATAGGTGTGTGAAAATCCCAAGGAAGTTCAAGAGGATCTCACAAATACATGGGATGGCTTATTCTGATGGCGGACGGTGGCATGAAACATCAGGACCCTATGCTCACTCTCTTGGGTCTGAGCCCTCAACTGCAGGGGGAAAGGGGCCACAATGCTTTCAACCCTCCAAATTGACTCCTCCTCCTCCTCCCCTCCATCCAACCCACCCCTGGTCTGAAATATCAGCCCCGAGGAAAGTTAGAGACGGCTGGGCTGGACGAGGGCCTGCATTCATCTTGGAATGCATTGTTGTATTGCCATAGTCACTGGAGACAGCCAGGGAGATAACCAGATGTTCCAGCATCCCCTCCCCACTCTCGCCCGCTCGCTCCATCTTCTTTGTAAATTGAATTTAAAGGCCCGTTTCTTAGCAACAGCGGCAGACAGTGGTTACAAAGTCCTCCTTGGCCATTTAGGTGCCCAGCATTTCAGTAAGCAGATGGACCGCTCCGTAGCAGAAATCCAGAAATCCAGGGCTACAGTTTTAGCAGAGAGGGTCCCCAAAGGACTCTGTGGGAGGCAAGAGGGCAGCTAGAGTCATTCTTGGCTCCCAGGCACACATGGCCCATGAGACTGGCTGGGTTTCGCTGGGCTGCAGGGCTGAGTGCAGCTGTCCCAGCCCCGTCCTGGATTGTGTGGCGACATGAAGGGAGCACTTGATGCACTCTAAGGAAGCTTAGGTCTGGCCCTGGCCACACTGTGGTGCTACCTTGGTCAAGCCATTGAACTTTTCTAAGCCTCAGCGTGGAGGTTGTTAGCTCTACCTGCCTTGCTCTGGTGAGGGACAGAAGAGAGGAGGGAGGATGGGAGTTCTTCAAGAGGCCCCGGGAATGGTGACAATGACAAGGTTTAGGAATCTTTCTCTGGCCTGTAATGCTCCCCTGCCGCCCCGAGAAAGCAAAACTGGGCCTTGGGAGAGGTAGGATAGCCCTCCCCGTATTAGGCCTGGAGGATGTCTCCAGCTACGTGGACAAAGTTACAGGGTGGAACGTATCTTCGTGGGAAGGGGAAGAGAAAGCCTTTCTGTAACGATGGGGGTCACACCGGAGTTCATGCTTGGGAATCACAGAAAGGCAGAATATTGGGCGTGAAGGGCCTGTGAGGCCTTTTATCCGACTATCCTCTGATGCTTGAATCCTTGGCTGCTGACTTTGAAAACCATTGGCTCCTAGGTTGGATGGGGCCCTCACAGTACTTTTTAATAGGTTGAATTAGTTGCTGGGAGTTGCAAATTAGAGGACTTCACATGAAAGTCATGGTTTCCAGCTCCTTTGAGTAATCTGAAGGAGCCATTTGCACATTATTCAAGTATAATTTTCTATATTTTTTTCCTTCTGTGGCGCAGGCATTTGGTGTTTTTTTTTCTTTTTTTTTATTGGTTGTTCACAACATTACAAAGCTCTTGACATATCATATTTCATACATTAGATTGAAGTGGGTTATGAACCCCCAATTTTACCCCAAATGCAGATTGCAGAATCACGTCGGTTACACATCCACAATTTTACATAATGCCCTATTAGTAATTGTTGTATTCTGCTACCTTTCCTATCCCCTACTATCCCCGCTCCCCTCCCCTCCCATCTTCTCTCTCTACCCCATCTACTGTAATTCATTTCTCTCCTTGTTTATTTTCCCATTCCCCTCACAACCTCTTATATGTAATTTTGTATAGCAATGAGGGTCTCCCTTCATTTCCATGCAATTTCCCTTTTCTCTCCCTTTCCCTCCCATCTCATGTCTCTGTTTAATGTTAATCTTTTCTTCCTGCTCTTCCTCCCTGCTCTGTTCATAGTTGCTCTCATTATAACAAAGAAGACATTTGGTGTTTGCTTTTTAGGGATTGGCTAGCTTCACTACGCATAATCTGCTCTAGTGCCATCCATTTCCCTGCAAATTCTATGATTTTGTCATTTTTTATTGCTGCATAGTACTCCATTGTGTATAGATGCCACATTTTTTTTATCCATTCATCTATTGAAGGGCATCTGGGTTGGTTCCACAGTCTAGCTATTGTGAATTGTGCTGCTATGAACATCGATGTGGCAGTATCCCTGTAGCATGCTCTTTTAAGGTCTTCAGGGAATAGTCTGAGAAGGGCAATAGCAGGGTCAAATGGTGGTTCCATTCCCAGCTTTCCCAGGAATCTCCAAACTGCTTTCCAAATTGGCCGCACCAATTTGCAGTCCACCAGCAATGTACAAGTGTACCCTTTTCTCCACATCCTCGCCAGCACTTGTTGTTGTTTGACTTCATAGTGGCTGCCAATCTTACTGGAGTGAGATGGTATCTTAAGGTGGTTTTGATTTGCATTTCTCTGACTGCTAGAGATGGTGAGCATTTTTTCATGTACTTGTTGATTGATTGTATATCCTCCTCTGAGAAGTGTCTGTTCAGGTCCTTGGCCCATTTGTTGATTGGGTTATTTGTTATCTTATTGTCTAATTTTTTGAGTTCTTTGTATACTCTGGATATTAGGGCTCTATCTGAAGTGTGAGGAGTAAAAATTTGTTCCCAGGATGTAGGCTCCCTATTTACCTCTCTTATTGTTTCTCTTGCTGAGAAAAAACTTTTTAGTTTAAGTAAGTCCCATGTGTTGATTCTTGTTGTTAACTCTTGTGCTATGGGTGTCCTATTAAGGAATTTGGAGCCCGACCCCACAATATGTAGATCGGAGCCAACTTTTTCTTCTATCAGACACAGAGTCTCTGATTTGATATCAAGCTCCTTGATCCATTTTGAGTTAACTTTTGTGCATGGCGAGAGAAAGGGATTCAGTTTCATTTTGTTGCATATGGATTTCCAGTTTTCCCAACACCATTTGTTGAAGATGCTATCCTTCCTCCATTGCATGCTTTTAGCCCCTTTATCAAATATAAGATAGTTGTAACTTTGTGGATTAGTCTCTGTGTCCTCTATTCTATACCATTGGTCCACCCGCCTGTTTTGGTACCAGTGCCATGCTGTTTTTGTCACTATTGCTCTGTAATATAGTTTGAAATCTGGTATCGCTATACCACCTGATTCACACTTCCTGTTTAGAATTGCTTTTGCTATTCTGGGTCTTTTATTTTTTCATATGAATTTCATGATTGCTTTATCTATTTCTACAAGAAATGCCATTGGGATTTTGATTGGCATTGCATTAAACCTATAGAGAACTTTGGGTAATATCGCCATTTTGATGATTTAGTTCTGCCTATCCATGAACAGGGTATATTTTTCCATCTTCTAAGATCTTCTTCTACTTCTCTCTTTAGGGTTCTGTAGTTTTCATTGTATAAATCTTTCACCTCTTTTGTTAGGTTGATTCCCAAGTATTTTATTTTTTTTGAGGCTATTGTGAATGGAGTGTTTTTCCTCATTTCTGTTTCAGAAGTGTTTTCGCTGATATACAGAAATGCCTTTGATTTATGTGTGTTGATTTTATATCCTGCCACTTTGCTGAATTCATTTATTAGTTCTAGTAGTTTCTTTGTAGACCCTTTTGGGTCTTCTAGGTATAGAATCATGCCATCTGCAAATAGTGATAATTTAAGTTCTTCTTTTCCAATTTTTATGCCTTTAATTTCTTTCGTCTGTCTAATTGCTCTGGCCAGTGTTTCGAGAACTATATTGAATAGAAGTGGTGATAGAGGGCATCCCTGTCTTGTTCCAGATTTTAGAGGGAATGCCTTTAACTTTTGTCCATTCAGAATGATGCTAGCCTGAGGCTTAGCATAGATAGCTTTTACAATGTCAAGGTAAGTTCCTGTTATCCCTAGTTTTTCTAATGTTTTGAACATAAAGGGATGCTGTACTTTGTTGAATGCTTTCTCTGCGTCTATCGAGATGATCATATGGTTCTTATCTTTAAGTTTATTGATGTGGTGAATAACATTTATTGATTTCCGTGTATTGAACCATCCTTGCATCCCAGGGATGAATCCTACTTGATCATGGTGCACAATTTTTTTGATGTTTTTGTATTCGATTAGCCAGAATTTTATTGAGGATTTTTGCATCTAGGTTCATTAGAGATATTGGTCTGTAGTTTTCTTTCTTTGAGGTGTCTTTGTCTGGTTTCAGAATCAGGGTGATGTTGGCCTCATAGAATGAATTTGGAAGAGCTCCCTCTTTTTCTGTTTCCTGAAATAACTTGAAAAGTATTGGTATTATTCTTCTTTAAAGGTTTTGTAAAACTCCGCTGTATACCCATCCGGTCCTGGGCTTTTCTTGGTTGGTAGTCTTTTGATGGCTTTTTCAATTTCATCCATTGATATTGGTCTGTTCAAATTGTGTGTATCTTCCTGACTCAGTCTGGGTAAATCATATGACTTAAGAAATTTATCGATGTCTTCACTATCTTCTATTTTGTTGGAATATAGGTTTTCAAAATAATTTCTAATTGTCTTCTGTATTTCTGTAGCATCTGTTGTGATATTGCCTTTTTCATCCCGTATGTTAGTAATTTGAGTTCTCTCTCTTCTTCTCTTCGTTAGCATGGCTAAAGGTCTGTCGATCTTATTTATTTTTTCGAAGAACCAACTTTTAGTTTTGTTAATTTTTTCAATAGTTTCTTTTGTTTCAATTTCATTGATTTCCGCTCTGCTTTAATTATTTCTTGCCTTCTGCTACATTTGCTGTTGTTTTGCTCTTCCTTTTCTAGGGATTTGAGATGAAGTGTGAGCTCATTTATTTGTTGATTTTTTCTTTTTTTGAGGAATGACCACCAGGCGATGAATTTTCCTCTTAAAACTGCTTTCATTGTGTCCCATAGATTCCGATATGTTGTGTCTGTATTTTCATTTATTTATTTATTTTTTTTCTGTTTCTAAATCTTCTCTTTTGTTTCTTTTTTTTGATATATATATTTTTTATTGGTTGTTCACAACATTACAAAGCTCTTGACATATCATATTTTATACATTAGATTGAAGTGGGTTATGAACCCCCAATTTTACCCCAATTGCAGATTGCAGAATCATGTCGGTTACACATCCACAATGTATTTTCATTTATCTCTAAGAATTTTTTGATTTCCTCCTTTATGTCTTCTGTAACCCATTGATCATTCAGTAACATATTGTTCATTTTCCATGTGATGTAGGATTTTTCCTTCCTTCTTTTATCATTGATTTCCATTTTCATTCCATTATGATCAGATAAAATGCAAGGTATTATCTCCACCCCTTTATATTTACTGAGGGTTGCCCTATGGCATAATATATGGTCTATTTTTGAGAAGGATCCATGTGCTGCTGAGAAAAAAGTATATCCATTTGATGATGGTTGATATATTCTATATATGTCAGTTAAGTCTAGGTTATTGATTGTGATATTGAGTTCTATAGTTTCTTTATTTAACTTTTGTTTGGAGGATCTGTCCAATGGTGAGAGAGGTGTGTTGAAGTCACCCATAATTATTGTGTTGTGGTCTATTTGATTCTTGAACTTGAGGAGAATTTGTTTTATGAATGTCGCAGCACCATTATTTGGTGCATAAATATTGATAATTGTTATGTCTTGTTGGTGAATGGTTCCTTTTAACAATATATAATGTCCTTCTTTATCCCTTTTGATTAACTTAGTCTTGAAGTCGATTTTATTCGATATGAGTATGGCCACCCCTGCTTGTTTACGAGGACCATGTGCATGGTATATTTTTTCCCATCCTTTCACCTTCAGCCTGTGTATGTCTTTTCCAATCAGATGTGTCTCCTGGAGGCAGCATATTGTTGGATTTGTTTTTTTAATCCATGATACCAGCCTATGTTGCTTTATTGGAGAGTTTAAGCCATTAACATTCAGAGTTACTATTGATATATGGTTTGTACTTCCATCATGTTTGATTATTTATCTTTTTTTTTTAAAAAAAAATTTAGTTTGTTTCTCCATGATTATCTTTCCCCTCGCCCTCTGTCTTTACCGAGGCACTTCCTACTGATGGTTTTGGTTATTGTTTTTCATTTCTTCCTCATGTAGTGTTTTGCTCAAAATGCTTTGCAATGCTGGTTTTCTGGCTGCAAATTCTTTTAACTTTTGTTTATCATGAAAGATTTTTATTTCGTTGTCATACCTGAAGCTTAATTTTGCTGGATACAGAATTCTTGGTTGGCATCCATTGTCTTTCTGTGTTTGAAATACATTGTTCCATGACCTTCTTGCTTTCAGTGTCTGTGATGAAATATCCGTTGTTAACCTTATTGGTTTACCCCTGAATGTAATCTGTCTCCTTTCTCTTGTAGCTTTTAATATTTTCTCTTTGTTCTGTATATTGGATATCTTCATAACAATGTGTCTTGGCGTTGGTCTACTGTGATTTTGTGTGTTCAGTGTCCTGTATGCATCTTCAATTTGTATATCTGTTTCCTTTTATATTTCTGGAAAGTTTTCTGTAATTATTTCATTCAGCAGGTTACTCATTCCCTTGGTTTGAATCTCTGTACCTTCTTCTATCCCGATGACTCATAAGTTTGGTTTTTTTATGTTATCCCATAACTCTTGGATGTTTTTCTCGTGATTTTTTACTAGCCTTTCTGAGTTGGCTAGACTGTTTTCAAGATGATATATTTTGTCTTCATTATCTGATGTTCTGGCTTCTACTTGCTCCACTCTGTTAGTGATACTCTCAATTGAGTTTTTAATTTGGTTTATCGTTTCCTTCATTTCTAGAATTATTGTTTGATTATTTTTTATAATCTCTATCTCCTGATAAAGATGCTTAACTTCTTCTTTTATCTGTTTATGTAATTCATTCTCAATGTGTTCTTTCGCTGCTTGAATTTGCTGTCTTGTATCCTCTTTAAGGTTCCATTCCATCTGTCTAAGGTGTTCCTTGAGTTCTTTATATGACCATTTTTCTGATGACTCTAGGTCCTCCTGAATATTTAGGCTGTCCTGCATTGTTTGTACTCCTTTTCTTCCTTGCTGTTTGAAGCTGCTCATGTTACTTCTTGTTCTGTTTGACTGCTGAGTTACTGTTTACTCCTATAAATTTATTTGATGCTTGGGAGGAAAGGTATTAGAAGGGAAGGGAAGAAGTCACTAAAGAGAATGAGAGTAAGCAGGTAGAATTCAAGGAAGGGGGGATAAGAAAAATGAAAAGACAAAAGAAGAAAAAATAGGAAATAAAAAAGAAAAAAATTTAAAAAAATAATAATAATTAAAAAAAATTAAAATTAAAATTAGAAGAAAAAAATATTAAAAAAATTGTAAAAAAATTAAAAAAACAACAAGAAAGAAAAATGAAAATGAAAGAAAAACCCAAATCAAAAAAAAAGAGAGAAAAGAAAAAAAAGAAAAAAAAAACTAATAAACACAGTCTTAGAGTTTGATTAACTTCTCTTCCAGTGGGTGGCGCTGTGCCCACCAGGCCAAGTTTCTCCTGTCAATACACGGGAACCAATCACTGTGCAGCAGCTCCTCCCAGACTGGGCGAGTCTCCAATCCTGAGTGTCTAGGGCCTCCTCTTGTGTTTAGTCACTTCCCACTTTTCCTCTAGCCAGGCCCCTCTCATGGGTGCTGCTCACCACAATACTGGCTACACGCCAGGTCTGCTGCTCCCGGTAGCCCTGTTTTCATGAACGACTGGGCACACTCACTCTTCCAGTTTGCCATTCCCTCAGACCCTAAGTTTGTAGAGCTTGGGGCTGAGAATCCTCAGCGAATTTTACTTGCCCTCCGGTAGCCACTCCCCCGGTAGCTGGTGCAAGAGACCTCAGCTGTCAGCCCTGGTGGGAGCGGTAGTTCCGCGCCGCGGGTCCTGGGCCACCTCTGATTCCCTCGGTCTGGCTATGTGCTCACGGGAGAGCTGGGAGGGGCCCTTACGGGAGAGCTGGGAGGGGCCCTTAAGGTTTCC
The DNA here is from genome assembly GCF_964194105.1 of Spermophilus citellus. Taxonomy (NCBI): domain Eukaryota; kingdom Metazoa; phylum Chordata; class Mammalia; order Rodentia; family Sciuridae; genus Spermophilus; species Spermophilus citellus. The sequence continues at coordinate 51,290,486 of NC_138195.1, forward strand.
CTGATGTGTGGAGAGGGAAGGCTAGGGAATTACACACCTGTAGTCGCAGGTTTCAATGAAGTTATCCGGCATTTGGTGTTATATTTAAGAACCCATTGCCTAAGTGAAACTCATGAAGACTTACCCCATGTTTTCTCATTGGAGTTTATGGTTTTAGCCCTTTTATTTCAGTTGTTGATCTGAGTTAATTTTTACATATTAATTGGGGGAGGGGTCCAATTTCATCCTTGACATGTGTTTATCCCGTTGTTCCAGTATTTGTGGAAGAGACTATTCTTTCCCCATTTAATGGTCTTGGCATTCATATTGAAAAATCAATTGGCCGTGGATATATGACTTTACTTTTTGGACTCTCAAGTCTCTTCCATTGGTCTCTGTTTATGTTTATGATATCACAATGCTCTTTTGATCACTGTAGCTTTGTAGTAAGTTTTGAAATTGGGAAGCGTGAGTCCCACAACTTTGTTCTTTTTACCATTGTCTCGACTGCTCGGTACCCTACTGCTGTGACTTGAATATGATTTGTACCCTCTGAAACTCGTTGATATTTGATTGCTATTGTGTTGGCATTGGGAGGGGGGTCTTCAAGAGGTGATTAGATCATTAAGAGGGATTAATGCCTTGCTCACAGGATTGGGTTAATTACCTTGAGAGCAGGCTATCATGGTATTAGGCTATCCCTTGTTTCCTTTTGTGGGCTCATCTGCTCTTTTGCCATGTTATTATGATGCAGTATGGCGCTCTCTCCAGAAGCTGAATGCTCTTGAACTTCCAAGCCTCCAGAATTGTGAGCTGAATAAGCTTATTTATAAATTACCTAGTCTCAGGGAATTTATAGCAACAGAAAATGAGCTAAGACACCCTTGCATTTCCATATGAATCTGTGGGTTGGCTTATCTAAGGCTTTTGGGATTATGATAGGTTTGCAATTGAGTCTTTGTCTCTCTTTATTCTAAATATTAAGCAATACTCTGATTGACTTCTGGGTGCATCAGGTTCTTATTAACCACTCTTACATATCAGAGATCAGAAAACATTTTCTGTAAAGGGCCAGAAAGCAAATAAATCTGGTTTTGGACCACGGGATCTTAAGTAGTCATATAGGAGTCCCCTCCCCCACACTGTGGCAGCACCTTCCAGGAGCCATCCCAGCAATACCGTCACCTCCTGTAGTGTCAGATCCTGTGACAGGAGGAGTTCCCCTGCATCAGCACACTTTTCCGTATCCAGCTTTCTATTCTGCTTTCCCCTGGATCCAGCACCTTCACCATCGCCTTCCATATTTGCCCTCCTGGTATATGCTGGTTCGTGTTAGCCTGCTTTTACCCCTTATGTATAACCCCTCTCTTCCGTTAGCAGGTTGGATACTTGCCCTGTGAAACCATGCTTCATTCTGGGCCTACTCCGGCTCTGGTGCCAGGGAGGGAGGTGGGGCACATCCTAAAAAGGGCCAGCACTGTGCACTAAGGTACCTGCCTCATTGAGAACTCTACGGAGACAAGCTCAAACATTTTTACCTGTCCCAGGGGCTTCAGTGGGATTGGGATTCAAGGAGTCCCATCATATCTGTTTAGATATTTCTATTCCAAAATTCAGGGTTTCATTTCCTCCTTTCAGGACCTCGACCTGCCATATGAAAATTGCCAGGGCTGAGAAGGCAACTTTCTCTAAAGTTCTACTACTTGTATGATCATGTCCTGTGGCTGTTAAACTGAAGGAGATGGGGGTCTCTTCCAATGCCATTGAAGGTGCTCTTTTCCTCTCACAGTTGCTTTATACTGATGATTGTTCCAAGCTGGTCATTTTCTCTTTTCAAAGCTTCCATTGTTCAGTAACAGCCACCCAGTTTGATAGTCCTTGTTCTTGCTCGTTTTCCCATATCTCTCAAATACTGCCCAAACCTGTGCATCTTTGTTGACCTGTCACCCATCCTGCCACCACAGGAGAAAGTCTTAGCAACTGCACGGCTCGGGGATGCTCTGGAGATGCAGTCTCTACCTCCCTCTAGGCTCCTGAGGGACCCTCCTCAGAATCCCACTCTTCCATTTGCTTCTGAGGACCACCCAGGTACCAAGAGTCTTAGGTTGGGTCTGCTACATCTAAGAAACAGTTCAGGGATCTATTGAGGGAGAGCTCTTTGAAGAAAACTGGCAGGGAAGGAAGTAAATTAGGATAGCAGAGAGGATGGGGCTGAGCAAGTCAGAGTCTAGGAGTGGCCAAATCCCTGGTGGTGTGCTTGAGAGCACAAATCACACTGCAAAATCTTCTCCTGAAGCCAAGGGCTGGACTTTTGTGCCCTTCTATCAGGTAGGCAGCAGCTGTGGGTGTCCTGGGAGGGAAGTGTGACCTCCCTGGAAGAGTGATCCTTGTCAGTCAAGAGCAATTCTCTGGAGAAAGGGCAGCTGTGACTTGTTATCAGCCAGTGGGCACCACAGCTGGAGGGTGGGTGGACATGGTGAGCAGGGAGCCTTGGTCTCAGGGATGGCACAGAGGATGGCACATTCTCGAACAGCGAAGAGCAAAGTTTCAGCAAGGCTGGGGTGCACAGAATTAGCATTCTCGTGGTGCTTGGCCTTGGACCAGCTGGTTAGCAGGAGAGGTGGTGGAAATGGTCAGGGTTTGCATATATATATGCTTTGTTGAAGTCTAATTGACATACAGGAAGCTACACATGAAGAGCATGATTCAATAAGTTTCAACCTACATATATATCTATAACATCACCACAATAATCAAGATAATGAATATTTTCATCATCTCCAAAGGTTTCCTTGTGCCCCTTTGTAACCCTCCCAACTGCTCATTCTCACTCTACCTTGTCTCCTCCATGCCCCTCTTGGTCCCAGGCAGCCACTCATCTCTTTTCTGTTACTTTTGGCTAATTCACGCTTTCTTGAATTCTGTGTGGATGGTCCTGGCAGTACGCCCTTGCCCACTTCCTTCACTCAGCATCATTCCCTTGGGAGTCATTCACGTGGTTGCCTATGGCAACGGTTCATTCCTCTGAGCAGCAGTCCATCGCACCGACACGCTACAGTTTGGGTACCCCGTCATGTGCTCACAGACATTTGGGTTGTTTCCAGCTTTGGGTGATTACAAGTAAAGCTGCTAAGAACAAGATGTTCTTTTCTTTTAGGTAAATGGCTGGCTGTGGACTGGCTGGATGCCAGGGCAGGTGCACGAGGAACTTGATGAGCAACCGTCACATCCTTTTCCAGAGTGATTGTAGCACTTTGCCACCCCACTAGCGTGTATCAGAGTTTCAATTCCCCATATCCTCATCAGCCCTGGGGGTGGTCCATCTTCTGGACGTCAGCCATTCTAGTAGGTGTTGTGGATTCATTCTGCAGGTAGCACTGGCAAGACTTGGATCTGGCACGCGAGATGGAGAGAGGAGATTTTATTCAACCAATATTGAGAGCTTTCCCTATCCTGGCACCCCACTAGGGCTGGAGGGGATGGTACAGAGTAGAGCAGAGATGATCCCTTCCCTCAGGGAGCTTACAGTCCACACCTCTTTCATGCTGGACTGAGAAGGCTGGGGGAGGCCCTGGGACTCTAGTGGGATTGGGATGAAGCAGTCAAAGAGTGGCCACTGATGGAGGCAGTGAAGAGCATGGGATGCGTGGGTGGAGGATGGAGTTAGGCTCTGTGATGTAAGAACTAATGGATCAGTCCAGAGGGTTACAGTGACACCCTGACTCGACTATTTACTATTTGTTTGACCCTATATGGGTAAGCATATTGGTTACCATATTGAGCAGCCTCAATGTTCTCATCTACAAAGTGGGAATAATGGATGCTTTAGAGGAATGGAGATGTTTTACCATCACTTAGCCAAATCCAGATGCTCTGTAACTGGTTGAAGTCAGTGACCTTGAATTTGTTCACTAGCTTGCCAATTTAGACAGGACAGAGAGATCCAAGTGTCCTCAGAAGTCAGCTCATGGTTCAGTGCCTCATTTCCACTCTCTCCTGCCCGCCCCCAGGTGCAGACTCTCAGCCCATGGGCCCCGGGAGGAAGACGAGGGAGAGGCCTGTCGGCAGCTCTATTTTTAGAACCTCTCCTGGAATATGGCTCAGGCTCCCTGACTCCACGGGGAACCGAAGTCAGTCTATATTTAGGAGGCACAGCTGCGTCCTTCTATCCTTCATGTGTCTCTGGATTCTGGTCCTCATGGTGTGTGGAGGGAGCCATCACTTTGCCTACACTGTGTTTTTATCTGCGGGTCCCCCGGGAGCAGTGGTCCTCCTTACCTTGAAGCTGCGTTTCACACCCTCCACTGCAAGGATGCAGGAGGGGTACAGCCTGCCTGCTTTGTAGCAATAGTGGCTTCTGTCACATCGTGATGCTTGCAGCAGGGAGTGTGGTTCCCTTTGGTGCCCCACGTGTAGCCATAGCAACCATGGTGAGCCACATTTTTTCAGTGTCTTGTTCATCCAGTCGTTTCCAGCCATCGCCTGTGACGAACTCCAGATGGGTCTGGGGTGTGGCAGTGTTGTCACATCCCCATGTTCTGGATGAGAAAACTGAAGCACCAAGAAGCACAGGGACTTGCAAAAGGCACCACATGAGTGCCAGGCTAAGCTGTCACCATCCTGCCCGTTGTGCCATCTCGTGACCCCTGGTCTAACAACCTGCTGTCTTCCTGCAGCAATTCCACTTCTCTTCTGAGGTCCTGCAGTTGACTCAGATGCCACCATCTTTGGGAAGCCCGTCTGGTTCCTCCAGATGAACACGAACTGGGTCATTGTACAATGCAATGCAGAATGTGACAGGGTGGGGTGTGGCTTAGCATATTTCCAGTAGTCACCCGGAGCCTCCTCTGCCGTATCACCTGCTTCTTTGGGGGGGGGGGTTGTGACCCAGTGCCTCCATCTCCCCCCACATCCTCTGGTGTGGACTGCACAGGCACATAGTAGGCACTGAAGAAGTCCTGACTGAATTCAATTCCAACCAAATTCTGTACCTGGACGGTTTCCAGAGCTCGCAGTGTTTGACATAGGACACTTTTGAGCTCACAGCCCGGCTCTGCCATCTGCTAGCTGGATGGCCTATGCCATTCTCATAATCAGCTTGAGGCCTCAGCTTCCTCCTCTGTAAAAGTGGGAATAATCATAGAATGGTAAAAAATTAGCAGAGGACATTCTTATTCTTGCCTCAGCAATCTTGCCTGGCTCTCTTGGCAGGACCATAGATGGGTTGATGTGGACACCAGCTAATATCGCAAAGGATGAGCGAGTGGAGATTCTTCACACACCCACCATGTGACATTCTGTCATTCATTTCCTGCTCCATCAGAGTTGGTGTGTGACCCACTTGGCAGCATCTGAGGAGGGTGGAAGTATCCCATGTCTTCCCTTCATGGTCAAAGCTGTTTTTCGGCTATTGAAGGGGAACTGCTTTGCTTTCTTGAGGGAGAAGTTGGTTCTCTCTCCTCTTTGCCAGCAGAACCATAAGAAGAGGAGAGAATGGGGGCTGGGCAGCAGGGAGCGTGTTGGTGGCCCGGCAGAGGATCTGCTCCAGGAGGCTGCCATCTGGGGTGGGGCATTCAGTGTGTGCTGGGAGGCATAGACCCTCCCGGGTGGCAGGCAGAGCAGGGACCTGAGGCAGGGGTCTGGACATGGTGACCCTTTATAGCTAGATGACTTGGTGAGCCTAGTAGTAATAAACGCCCAGGTTCCCACGCAGCTGGAGACTTGTCCTTTCACCTCATGGCAATGTAGGACGACTCTGGAGCCTGGGAATGACTGCACTGACTTAGTTAGTTCTTTTAGTTCTTCTTCTTCTTCTTCTTTTTTTTTTTTTTTTGGTACGGAGGATTGAACCTAGGGGCATTTGGCCACTGAGCCACATCCCCAGCCCTCTTTTGTATTTTATTAGAGAGAGGGTCTCACTGAGTTGATCAGTTCCTCACTATTGCTGAGGCTGGCTTTGAACTCAGGATCCTCCTGTCTCAGCCTCCTGAGCCTCTGGGATTACAGGCATGTGCCACCACACCTGGGGTTGTTGACTTAGTTCTAAGGTGGCACCAACTCACTTTTTTTTTTTTTTTTTTGCTGCAGGGAAAGGCTTCATGTGCCTTATGGGAAGGGCTAGCCACACTGGCCCTGTGGTTGTGGGCACTGCCACTGAGGATGGCTTTCTTCTGGAGACAATCTTATGGAAGAGAGTCTGGCTTTACTCTGGTTAATGGGGGAGTGACTTATTTGATTCTGTAGAAGGTGGAGTGGGAATGCTTACTCCCTGGTTGGTTTTGTGTCCTGGGGTGTGGCAGACAGTGGCAACCTAGGCTGTTCTCAGAACCAGCTTGAGGCCCCATCTGTCCCCCCAGAACCTGGCCTCAGTGTGTCCTGAGTGGAAGTGATGTGACCATTTCTAGGATGTAGCATGGGAGAGCTGGTGAGCAACCCAATAGCTTCTCTTTCCCTGTGTCAGTCATGGAACAGGCTGGAAGTTTTGGGTGGGGTCATCTCTGTCTGCCAAGGTTCCTGAGTATCTGTGTGGAGCAGACTTCTCCTAAAGCTCAAGGTGGCTCTGTGGCCAAGAAATAAGCTTCTGTAAATTAGACCACAGATTTTTTTTCCCCCATAGCAAAGTCAACACTAATGCCTGAGAAAGTTGGTGGTAATGATGTGGGATGGTACTGATGTTTCATAAACTCAGGCCAATTTTCTTGTTCAAGTTCCATTCATGTTTTATTCTAGGGATACATTTCCACACTAGACCTCAGTTTCATTACCAACCTTCTTGCCTCAACATTTGGGGTAACAGAGGCAAGAGTGTTTAAGTAATATGCTTAGGGTCACCTGGCTGGTTTAGAGGCATAGCTAGCTAGCTATTCTTTATAATCTTTTTGTGTTAGTCAGCTTTCCATTACTGTGACAAAATACCTGAGACACACAACTTAAATGGGTGAAAGATTTATTTTGGCTCATGGTTTTAGAGGTTTCAGTCCATGGTGGCTTGACCCTATGACTCTGGGCCTGTGGCGAGAGGGTGTGGTGGAGAAAAGCTGCTGGCCTCATGGTGGCCAGGAAGCTGAGGGAGAGCCAGGGGTGGGAGCATGTGGAAGAGACTAGGGACAAGATTAAGTCTTCAAGGATACTTGCCCAATTAGGCTTAACCCCTTAGGTTTCAATACCTCCCAATAGCACTACCAGCTGGGGAACAAGTCTTCAACACATGAGCCTTTGGGGGACAATCTACATCAAAACTATGAACGCTTTGTTTCAACAACGTGCACATGGATATTTTTTTTTTTTGTAAGGAGAATTCCGTTTGCCCACTGGCTTTACTCAACCCCACAGTGATGCGTCATCAATTCTGATTATCCTTGTGTGAAGTTCAAGGCACACAGTCAATGGAGGCTTCTCTGCCCTTGAAGCCAAGAAGCAGGTGATGTCAATAAGCAAACACTCAGATGTGGTGGGAGAGCCTGCTCCGCAAGGGGCTGGGAGTGAATCCTTAGGTGAAACAAGAGCTTTTTTAAGGGGAATCAATCACTTCCTCTCTGCTACATTCTACAAACTAGAATTTTTATGTGTTGGAGATTAAAAAAAATAGTGATGCCAGGTGCGTTTGTTCTTCAGTGTGTATGTGTGTTTGGTGCGCCTTCGGCTATGTGCATACCACTGTCTGGGTTTACAGAGGGCTCTTTCTTGATCAACACAGACTTTCAGTTAATTGAGCTCTTTAATCTTTTTACGAGGATGACTAAGGAAAAGCAGGAATTTATTTTGTAAAACGATAACATTTTTTAGTCTTCTGGAGGTCTTGAATCTTCATCGATCCCAGGCATCTAAATCCTTAGGTCGTTGCTGGGTGCGATGGCGCACGTGTGCAATTCTAGCCACTCAGGAGGCTGAGACAGGTGGATCATGAATTCAAATCCAGCCTCAGCAACTCAGAGAGGCTCTAAGCAACTCAGTGAGACCCTGTCTCAAAAAAATATATATAAAAGGGGCTGGGGATGTGGCTCACTGATTAAGTGCCCCTGAGTTCAATCCCTGGTACCACGAAAACAAAAACAAAGAACCTTAGGTTGCATTGATTCATTCATTTAATACTTAGCTGCCATATGGTTAACCTACTATATCTCAGGCACTGGGGGCTGCAAGAACAAGGCACCGATAGTGACCTTGAGGAGGCTGGAGCTTTCTAGGGGAGATAAGACAAAAGCCGCACTCTGTGGTAAACATTTTGCATGAATGTCCCCCAGAAGGCTGGGAGTGCCGATCACCTCGGAGAGGAGGGAGCAGTTGAGGTGACACAGAACAGGAAGGACGTGAAGATTCTGACAGTCTTTGGGGGAGGCTATTCCTAACACAGACAGTGGCTGGCACCCAGGCATGAGGGTAGGGGTGAAGAGAACCTGGTGCTCTTCAACGGGGAGGTTGAAATACAAAGGCAACTGCAGATTAACCTCTAATTACCCAGGAAAAACCAGTAACCGGAACCATTTATGGAAGGCGTTCCCTTAATTAAGATTTTCCCGTGTGTGAGGCTACACAGTCACAGATGCACCCACACACCTCCCAGCCCCAGACGCTCCTGAGGACCCCCTTCTGGGCCCAGTGGGTGTGGATCTTCGCACTCCTCCGTGGCAGGGAGGGAGTGCCTCCTGCAGCCTGGAAGACGCATTCTCGGCACGCCATGCTGCGGCCCCACGGAGGCCCTGTTCCAAGAGGATTGGAAATGTAATCACAACAGTTTTTATTAGCAAAAGAACAGCAGGATCCCTTCTGCTGTCCATATGGACAAATCCCGTTGGGTATTCATGAAGCAGTTTGCTCACGGAACAGCCGTGCTTGAAACTCCTCGTCCAGTTACCTTCGAACTTGGTCTTTTTGCTGCTGCTGCTGCTGCTGCTGGTGCAAGGGAAGCATCTCCCACACTCAGTTCTCCTGGGGAGGGAAGGGTCTGCTTCCCTCCATTTCTGTTCCTTTACCCTGGAGGCTGGGAAGACCCGGGAGTTTGGGGGCTGGTCACTCATTATGGATGTCATGGTAATCAACTCAGCTTCACCTGTCCTAGGTCAAATTGGCTAGTTAATTGGAACAACAATGGTGTTTGGGACAGTCCCCCAGGCCCGTTGGGGTTTGGGTAAAGGGGTAATTGTACAAGGGCATTTGGGGAGAGGGTAAGGAGTTTGCTGATCCATGCATTATTTCCTGGTGTGTCTGCATGCTGCCCAGGTAGAGGACAATAGGCAGAGTGACCATACAGCCTGTGTGCTTAGAGACACAAACATTCCCTTCCATTGTCCCTAGTGGTACCTAGTGGGACATATCAAATTATATGCCCTGATTATGGGAAAGAAAATGTGTGTGTGTGTGTGTATGCAATACAAGAATGTGTCAATCTGAAATAAGATCACTCTTAAAGCAAAAAGAAACCTGTGCCTTCTGAAGGTTGTAGGCGCCAGACCTTGGAATTCACTGGCTGGTAGAGAACAGAGAAGGAGGATCCAGCAGTTTGAAATTGGCTCATGTCTCTGAGTTTGTGGAATCAATACTAGGAAGAGTGTCCAACAAGGCAAACACCATCTTATCAGGTGTGCCTGTGGATGAGTAGGTGGGCCCTGGCTCTCCAGGTATAAGAGCTGAGCAGACACCTGTGGTCTGGCCTGATGAGCTGACCATCTCTGGCAGTGAGGCCTGCCTTTCTCTGGGGCTCCTTCCTCTCCTGCTTTCTGGCCATGGGGTTGGCCCTGGCTGGCTTCCGTCCTCTGCTTCCCAGTCGGCAACATGGAACTCAGGCCTGGCCCTATAGGGTCTCATGGATCTGTTCTGGAATGGGACTTGGGACAAGGAGAGTTTGACTTGGGACCTTTGCTTCTGAGCAGGGGAACTGTAAGCCCGGAGGGTGGGTGGCCATGCAGAAGCCACCTGAGATGGAGCTGCTGAGAATGAGTCTGTCCTGATCCAACGGAGCCCAGAGTCACGCCACCTTTGGCCTCTTCCGCAGTACTGATAGATCCTCCTTTGTGCTTAGGCCAGTGCCAGAAGCTTCCAGGGGTTGTGATCCTGCCAGATGTTCCTCTTCCCAAAGAACTGGCACTCCCAGGTCTTTTCTTTCTGTTTTCAAACCCATTACCTAAGGCTTCCTCTTTCTGGCCAGGGTGTGGCTTCCCGCGCTGGCTGGAGGAGACACAGGCATCTTCCCTGGGTGTGGTGTCACATATGGTGATGTCAGATGGTCCCGGGTACAAGCCTGGCTCATCAGAGTGGCTCATTAAATCATGTTAATAACCCACCCGCACACATTTGTGGGGTGTTTCCATTTACTATCTGTAAAGACAGAATCACCCCAAGGTTTAAGCTGAAAGTTTTGGAAACAGAGCCAGTGCTGCCATTTCTAACTGTGACTCGGGCTACAGGCCTCCATTCATCTGGAAAATGGGTATAATGATGCTCCTCCCACGGTGGATGCTTTGAAGACTGAATGAGAAAATTGACACATAGCAAAGCTTAGCAGGGCATGTTCTCTGTGGAAGCTGTTATTATTTTCAGACTCTCCACCTAATAAGACTTTAATGTAGCTAAGCCAGTGCCCAGCTGTTACCATTCCATTGGGTTTCCCATTGCACACACCTCTTCCTTTTCCTTTTCTCTTTCCCCCACAGTGTTCACCGAGGTCTGGGCTTTGTCTGTTCTGCACCCTGCAGTTAACCAGATGGGGAGGGTCTAGAACTGGGTCTGAGAGATCCCTGGGGCAAGAACCACCTCAAACAGCCTGGCAAGGGCAGAGTGTGCTCTACTAAGGGAACGAGAGGCAGTGCCCAGGGGCCCAGAGGAAGGGGACAGCTGTGCTGAGGGCTCCTGTGTCCATCACTGTCCACCCCATGGTGATTTATTTGAGGGACAAAACCATTCTCGTTCCTTCTTGGAGATGGAGAGATCACTCTTTCCACTCAGTTCATTCTTCCTGAGTGTCTGCTTTGTTCGGAACCATGGTATCCATCCCAGCTCGGATTTTTTTTTTCATTTGTTTTCTTATCAAATGCTCCAAGTAGAAAGAGAGGGTATGCAGCAGTGCAGAAATTGTGGAAATTGGCAAGCCCATTCTATAATTCATATGGAAATGAAAAGGACCTGGAATAGCCAAAACAATTTTGAGCAAGAACAAAATTGGAGAACTCACACTGCCTGATGTAAAAGCTTATTGTAAAGCTACAGTAATCAAGACTGTGTAGCATTGGCATCAAGGGAGACAACGAAATTAGATCAATGAAACAGAACTGGGGGTCCATCAGTAGACCCGTACAAACACAGACAAGTGGTTTTTGATGATGGTGCAAAGAAAGTTCAGTGGAGAAAGAAGAATGTTTTTTAAACATGTGATGGTAGAATAATTGAGTGGCCATATGCAAAGTTGAACTTTGATCCATAACTTATACCATATTAGGCCAAGTTAGGGCAAAGCTGACGACAAACCTAAATATAAAACCGACAATGTAAAACCTCTAAAGAAAACAGAGGAAAATATTTGTGATCTTGGTTTAGCCAGAGTTCTTAAAATCTTGATACCAAGAGCATAATCCGTAAAAGAAAAAAACTGATAAATTGAACTTCATCTAAATAAAAGACATCTACTCTTTGAAAGATACTGTCAAGAGAATTCAAAAGGCAAAAAGATAGACTGAGAGGAAATGCATGCAAATCATGTATCTGATGAAGGAATCGTATCCATAATATATAAAGAATGTTTTCAATAATCATAAAACAATTCAATTGAAAACAAATAAAACATTTGAATTGATATTTCAGTAAAGATGGTGTGGAAATGGGTAGTAAGCACATCAAAAGATGCTCACCATCATTAGCCAGTAGGGAAATGCAAATTAAAACCACAAGATAGCACCATCCATCTCAACAGAGGGGCTAGGATGACAAAGACTGCTCATACAGCCAGGGACTTGGGTACTGAAACTCTCATTTGCTATCAAGTAAAATGCTGTGATACTTTGGAAAATGGTTTGACAGTTTCTTACACAGTGGAATGTGCACTTACCCTGTGATCTAGCCAGTCCACAGCTGGCTGTGTGCTCAAGAGTAAAGAAAATAGCCAAATGCAATGGCACACGCCTGTAATCCCAGTGGCTCCGGAGGCTGAGGCAGGAGGATCGCCAGTTCAAAGCCAGCCTCAGCAATGGTGAGGTTCTGAGGAACTCCGTGAGACCCTGTCTCTAAAATAAAATCCAAAATAGGGCTGGAGATATGGCTCAGTGGTTGAATGCCTCTGGGTTCAATCCCCAGTATCAATCAATCAATCAATCAATCAAGAGTCCAGAAAGCATATATCCACCCAAGGACTCGTGCACAAGGGTTCATAGCAGTGTTGTAATCATCAGAAGCTGGAAACACCCAAATGTTCATAAGCAGGTCACTGGATATGAAACCCAGGGAGTGTCCCTATCATGCCATGCTTCTGATAAAGGAATGAACTATCAGCTTATGTTTGTGTATTGTGAATGAATCTCAAAATAATTAGGCTGAGTGAAAGAACCAGAAAAAAAAAAAAAGAATAATGCTGTATAGTTCCATTTCTATGATATTCTAGAAAAATGCAAACTGTAGTCACGAAGAGCAGATCAGTGGTTGCCTGGGGATGAGGGCAGGTGGCTGGTAGGGAAGGGCGGGGGTGGGATTTCTGTAGACGATGGATAAGTTCATTATCCTAATTGTGGCAATGGCTTCCTAGTTGTCTATATATGTCAAACCTTATTAACGTGTACGCTTTAATTATGTGCAGTTTATTGTATGTCAATTATGTCTTAATAATGCTGTTTAAGAAAAAGAAAGAGAGGCTATAGCTCCACCAGCAGCACCTGGATCAGATAAGGCCGCCCAACAAACAGGCTGCCCTGTCTCGGGAAGGCGAGGAACCACAGGCTGCTGGCTCCAAAGTCCCTCTACTCTGTGTTTGCCCCCTTTGTCCCCACTGTCCCCAGTCGGAGCATGCCCTCCCTCTGCTCCTCACCTACTTAGATTCTACTTGTTTTTTTTCTGGTCTAGAGGAGGAACTGCTACCTCCACAAGGCCTTCCAGGACCACATGCCCCCTGGTGATGTAGTCGTTGAATGCACAGGCAACATTTCTTGGGTGTATTCCCCCTCCAGATCACCAGAGAGCGTCTGGCTGAACAGGGGACAAATAAGGAAAGCATTCAGTTGGCGTCAGGTACTGCTTTCTAGAACTCTCCTGAGGCCTCACAGGCTCTAGTCCTGGCCATTTTCCCTGTGCCCTCGGATGGGGAGGGACCAGGTACATACTTGTCTTTTTTTTTTTTTAAGCTACTAGCAACTCCACCAACCCGAAGGCTACAGCCACCAAACACCTCTCTCTCCCATGATCCATCTTAGTTCTGAATTAACCTACTCTTTTCTCTTTGTGAGGATCCTAGTCCCAGCCATCATCACCTCTTTCTATGCAAAGCCATCTCTGCAAAGCCATCTCTGCTTGCTTTCTTATACTCTTCCCCTGCTCCCAAGCACACTGTTCTCAACCCAGCACCCAGAAGGATCCTTCCAAGAATTCCTCGGGCATATGACACCCTCTTACAGGACACGTGCATCTGTCTTCCCAGATGCACTCAGATGGAAACCAAACCCCCTCACCACAGCCCTGGCAGGATTCACTGAGCTCTCTGACCTGGGTGTGGGCAGCCCTCCTGGTCTGGCCTTACGGCAGTCTCCTTCCTGTGCACCCTGACTCTTGGCCTCAGAGCCATGGTGCTTTCTGTGCCCTCGAGATGCCTTCTTTGTCTGTCCTCCTGGGCCGGGGGCTTCTTCAGAGAGGCCCCTCCTGAATACCTGTTTAAAGAGCTTCCTTCCTCTGTGATCTTTTCTCACAGCATCAGCTGCTCTTTCTCAGCATCTTTCTATTTGTAGGAGCACATTTGTTTGTTTTGTTGATGTAATGGCTGGGAGCTCCGAGGAGCAGAGAGCTGGTCTGCCATTCCCTGCTCCGTGCCTATTTCCAGCCCAGGGCTCACAATGAATACGTGTTGAATGAACGAGTGATGGAGTGAATGAATCTCAAGAGGGATCTGCTCTTTGCCGTATTCTTTATCCTACTGACCTTGGAGCATGATGATATATATATTTTTAATCTCACAATGCACATTTCTGAGATCAGGTTGGCACTTATCATTGTCGCATATGTTTAATGCAGCAGTATTTTTTTTTTCCTCCAGAAAATTGCTAACTTGGTGATTCATTCTTGCAGTGGGATGTATTAAGTCTGGGCAGTAGAGTAATAGGCAAATCTATGTGCTGCCTAATAGATGACATGCTTAATAGGTGAGGGCATCTGCTCTTGTTTCTGGAAACTTCCTTGTTGTTTCTCAGCAATGAGGTCTAGTGGCACAGCAGTGGGGTCTCTTGAACAGCCCCGAGTTTTAGGCTGGGTCTCATTGCTTTTGGACATCCTGGGCCCTCTCTGGTGTGCCGATTCCAGTAATGGCTAGGGGTTTGATTTATTTATCAGACAAGCCCCCCTCTGTCCCATAGCCTTGCTCCCCCATCCCATGCTCCTGCCCAGCTAACCTGAGCAGGGACCTCACCTCACTTTATTCATTGTCTAGTACTTGTATCCCAGCCCCTGCCTCCAAACCCCAGACTTTTGTGCTGATGAGAAATGGTGTTACCAAAGGGACAGGATCCCTGCCTGGGTATAGGGTCATTCAGGCTTCTTCATACCTCTTTTTTTCCTTAGCTGTGCAGCTCTGAGCACATTGGTTTTTCTGTCAGAGTCTTAGCTTTTTCATCTGTAAAAAGATAATAAATACCCAATTTGTAGGATAATGGATAATAGAGGCTATGGTAAAAAGATTGAACAATGTGTACTGCATAGTACTGACCAATCAGCTAGCCCTGCACCAGGGCAGGGTCAGGAGCAAAGCTTTAGTGGTACTGGGGGAACAGGGGGTCTCTGGAGAGGAAGGAGATATGCAAGGGGCTTGGAATAGTGGTTATTTACTAGTCAATTTGAAACAAAGTCAATATACTAACGACTTGGGCACCATAGAGGTGCAGACCACCCCTGAGACAAATGGAACTTGAGGTGTCCAGCATGGTGTCAGGTAGGGAGGAAGTGCTTGATTCAGGATAGCAATTACCAGTAGTGTGCTCGTAAACACTGGCTTTCACGAAAAAAACAAAACCCAAGCCCAAACAACCCCCCTGCCCCACATTTTTAGTGTTTGCCAATTTCCTTGGTGTTAATACTACCACCATAGTCAATTTCAAGCCTCCAACATGGTGTTTATGAACTCCACCTGGGCATAGATGCGTGGAAGCCCCCATTATTTACCAATCCTATCACACAGACACAGTAGACTCAGCAACGTAGACATAGGAACATCTAGCAAAATAACTGGAATATTTTTATCTTTTGCTTTGAATATAATTTAAGTGTGAGTTTAAATGATTTAATTGTTAATAGTTGTTGCATTTAACATCTGGCTTGTGAAGTTTCTGAAAATTTAAGAGTTGCCTGTTGAGAAGTGGTAGAAGCCATCTCTAGTACACCTTTGAATGATAATGGGTATTATACCTTCGGTCCACATGCCAGATCTCTGCCAATTTGCATTTCCAGACTTTTGATCACTCTCTTGCTTATTACCTGTATCAGGCCTTCTCTGATACTCACTGATGGCTGCCTTACTCCCTGCTACACCTGCCTACCTGTGGATCCTCTAGGCCTGGGAGGAAGGACCCAGATATGGGCCCCACCTAAGGGGATGCACTTGGTCCCTAGGTTCCCTGCCTTTCTGTCTGGCCACCCCATTTCCTTCCTAGTCTGGACACTCGATGGAACATTGCTAGTTTGGGAAGGAGAAGACAACGTGGGTATGAAAGTCAAACTCTGGGGTGTTAAAGAAAAAAAAGTCTAGTTACATCTTGGGACAAGAGAGAACAAGCTACAAAGGAGGGTTTGGCCTCCCTTTGCCAAGCTGCCGGCTGCCCGATTCTTGGCTTCCCTCCTTAGCATTTCTGCTGGTGAAAATGCTTGGCAAATGAATCCCCCAAATGCACAGAAATCTCTCCTGCCAAATTCATTTCTCCAACCAGTGATAAATGGTCACCACTGGTTTGTGCAAGCAAAAACCAAAGCACAAACCCAGCAGCATGAGCAGCGGCACTGGGGAAGGGAAATTTATAGTCGTTTGAAATCCTGCAGGTCTGCACATCACAAAGTTATCAGATGAATTAAAGGGCCAAAGAAAAAAAGATACGGGGTTTGCTAAGAGGAAATAAATGATGCTGAGGAAAGGGTACCCCACCTGGTTCCAAATTTTTCAATAGGAAAATCTGTCATCAAACCTTTATCCAAGGGACACCTGCTGGAGAGAGTGAGGTGTCTGGGAGGCTTATTCAGGGGGGAGGGGATACCATTTATTTTATGTGTCAAGGATGAGGAGAAGAAAGGGAGAAGAAGAAAGCTAGACTCGGAAGATCATCGTGCACAGTGTAAAGAATGGCGACTCGGAGGTGAACTGGCTTGGTTCAGATTTAGACTTCATAACTTTCTATTTGTATGACCTTGGCCATACTCAGAGGTATGGGTTGCTCATCTATGAGAATGGGAACAGTACTATGGCAATGTTGGCGCTCCGTCCTTGTCTCTTGGAACTTACCATTCTTTGCTCAACCTGGCAGCTTCTGACAAACACTTGCGCATGTTTGCCCAAGGGCTTTCAGGTCTATCCAAGGGGTAATGGCGCTGAGGCATGGGTCAGCCGTCATGGGGAGTTCATGTCCCCAACTCCCCAGGAGCAACCCTCAACCCATGATGGGCAGGAGTTGCAGAATAAATCCTCCAGCTCCCTTGCTCCTCAGTGGAATGTCTGTGCTCCCTAGATCTCCAGAGTGCTCATGGGATGGAGCCTCACTTGCCACAGGAATGGAATACTCCATACCACCCGCTTTACGGTCCCTTTTCCTTCATTCATTGCTTCTCCATCTGCGCCCAGACTGGTGCATCCTGGGGTCACACCCCATGTAAACTGTTTTCAGTTGGCTCCTTGTCTCCGGGACTCCTGGAGGAATCTAATCTAAGAAAGTGTGTATATCACTGGATAAGTTAGAATGTTAAATGGAAAGATATATAAAATCATTAGGGAAAAATAAAGTGTGCAACGAGTCACACCGAGTTGGAACTTGAGTAAATATTGCTCTCTGACCCTCTCTATTTTTTGCACCTCTTTCTCAGGAAGATCCAGCCCTAGCGAAACTCTCTTCTGTCAGCGTCCCTTACTATCTGCCTGGCAGCCTCTGGGGTTCTGTGCCTGTGTGGGAGTGGACGGGTGGCTGTCTGCAGGGCTACCTCCCCAACATGAGAGCTCCTGAGCCTCAGCAGGGTGTGACAGTCCCCGCCCATGGGGTAGAAGTGGAGCCTCTGGGAGTTCTTTTGGGGGCTAAACAGACTCAAGGATTAATTAGCTAATGCTGTGGAGTGCCTGGGGAATGTCAAGTGCCGAGTGTGAAGTGCCATCTCTTGAGCTGGCTTCCCCTCTTTAAGCCCTCCACGAGAGAGATGCGTCGATTACCACGTGTGGAGGAGCTGCCGCTGCGTCTCCAGTTGGGGCTCTTAACCAGGCAAATATTTACGGTCCCCATCAGACACTCAGGGCCTCCCGGCTCCCAGAGGCTGCAGCTCACAGCTCTTGCCCAGGCTCAGCAGACAGAGGCTCAGGGAGCATCTTGGGACTGTGAGTCTTCCAGGGTGTCCACCTGGGAACTCTGCGTCCGGCATCCGCAGCCCGGGACCATCTTTACTGTGTAAACTCTTTAAGGCCTTCCAATGCAGGTAGTCAAGTCCCAAGGTTGCCCAGGGGTCCTTCATTCATCATCCCTGTGGGCCATGAACCTGAAACCATCTTCTCTCCCAAGTCAGTTCTCCACCCGCTGACCCCCACCCCCAACCCGAGGGTGGCTTCACTAGCCTCCTTGACATTTCAGGCATCTCTACCTACCAAGCCATTCGGATTCTTTCTCTGCCAGTGGACAGCCATCTCATCCTCTCCCTCTCATGCTGCTCCCCTCCCTTAGGCCTTTATCTCTTCTCTGGTCTGTGGTTTTCCCCTCTGGCCACTCTTTTAGCCTCTAGTCAGCCTCCACGTAGCTGGTGGAGGCTCGTTCTTTTTTTTTTTAATTTTTTAATATTTATTTTTTAGTTTTCGGGGGACACAACATCTTTGTTTGTATGTGGTGTTGAGGATCGAACCCGGGCCGCACGCATGCCAGGAGAGTGCGCTACCGCTTGAGCCACATCCCCAGCCCTGGAGGCTTGTTCTTAAACCCGGTTCTCAAAGAATTTCTCCCTCTATGGCTCCCTATGGCTTACAGAATAAAAGCCAAACTCTTCTGCCTGCTCGGGGCCCATCACGATCGGGTGCTCATTAAACTTTTTCATGTTCCTTCTATATTCCTCTGGCTACCTTCAAGTATAGCACTGGCCTCCGGGTGGACCACTCAAGCCCTGCCACATTCCACCTCCACATGTATGTTTAGAAAACAGATGAAAAACCACTGCTTTCTCCTCTCACCTCCCATAACACTCTGGTTCATGTCTTGGGAGGGCTGCAGAGGCTTTTTGATGTTCTATCACAGAGATGAGTGGGCCAGGACTTTTTTTTTTTTTTTAATACTGGGGATTAAACAAGGAATGCTTTACTACAGAGCTATGTTTCCAAACTAACCCTTTTTATTTTTCATTGATTCAACTTAGGTCTTGCTAAGTTGCTAAGGCTGTCCTCGAACTTGTGATCCTCCTGCCTTAGCCTCTGGAGTCTCTGGGGTAACCGGTGTGATAGCCATGTGTGGTGCTGTAATATAGAGAGATGCACTGAGCTCCAGACTGCCTGCTCTCTGGTTGTTATCTAACTGAACTTGTGTAGGAGAGTCTGTCTTTTCTCCCGGCCTTCAAGGAGCTCCTTGTACCTAATATTTTCCCTCTGTACTGGCAAATATTAGTTGTTCAATGCTTGTTGAAATAATGTGGACTTGCATCTCCTGAGAGCACAGTGTGTGTTATTAAGATGTGGTGTTGCTTCTGGAGGATCTATTTTTAGAAGCTGGGTGGCTGGAATGTCACAGCCAGAGTGGGATTCCTTGGAGCAGAGGTCCTTTTGAAGTTCCCCGCAGCCCCTTCTGGGTCCTGCTTCCCATGCCACAGTCCTGGAGGGACTTCCTGCTTGGGGGGCTTGTATCAGGAGGGCAGGAGACTGGGAGACCGAGGCCCCATCAGAGTCTGGATGGGCAAGTAGGAGCTCAGACAATGAAATCATTTCCAGAGCCACATGGAGGTGAGGGTGCTGGGAATCTAGAGGCAGCACCTGACCCTGTTGGGTTGGGGGGAGAGGCAGTGAGGAGGCAAAACCCTGCAGCCACCATAGGAGAGGGGAGAAGTCTGGAATCAGCCTCAATGTTAGATGATGGAGTATCTGAAAGCCGTAGACCTAGTTTTGTTTTTTTTTTCTTTTCCTTGTTTTTTTTTTTTTAAATAAAACATGGGGGTAGCCTTTGTCCAGTCCCAAGCTCACAGATTTGCCTATCTCTAGGGTTCCAACTGATGGAAACTGGAGTTGAGACACTCAATAGCCCTATAAGGTCCTGACTTAAAAATCTGGAAGCCTGGCCAGTAGTTGAGGTCCTCTGATGGTTTTTGTCTGACCTGCCAGTGTTTATAAGAAATTGAGCTAACATTTTAAAATTGTGACTTTGCATACAAGATCACACATTTCTGGTTTCTTCAAAAGAACACCAGAGAGTCTTCTGGGGACTTTTCACAAGGTCTGGAAGATCTTGCAAGTTTGGGCTTTTTATTTCTACAACAGTAAGCTGGGGCTTACCAGGGCCGCTTCTCTAGGCAGGGCAGATGGCACCAGCAGGTTGTGAAAATCACCTGGCTTGCTTTACTCATTTACTGTCCTGACCTGTGGCCTGATCTTAGGTTATGGTCAAGGAGAATATCACTAATACGGCGGGGGACAGTCACAATCAATAAATGAGGCTAGAACAATGTTTGGAGACATATGTGTCCAAATCGTGGGGTGTCAGAGTTAGGAAAAACCCACCTGGACTTTTTCCTCTCTCTCCTATCTGCAGATATAGACCTGGAACCCAGAGCTAGAAAGGGATGTATCCAAGGTCACCCTGTGAATTGACAGCAAAACAGAGCCCAGGTCTCCTCACCCGTACCCAGGAGTGTTTCCCAGCTAGGGACGGTGCTTCTTGTGGTCCCTTTCCTTTGTGTGTCTCATTTCATGGCCATCAGCTCCATTGCAGACCTGGGTAGGAACTGAGGAAAGACAGGGATGGGGAGGGCTGGGGAATAAAGGCCGGGGAGGCCCAGGACTGCTCGGGATAAAGGCTGAATGCAGGGGCGTTCAAAAGCCACTGGGCACTGAGAGAATTAAGCCATGCCTGTCTCCGTTGCCTGGGTATTCTTTATGCATCCCATAATGCCATTGTTCAGCCAGAGCCGGGGGCCAGAATGCTCACTGTCTTTGCAGGTAGGCGGCCGGAGCGCCTCAGCAGCAAGAGAGGAAGCAGGAGAGGCTGGAATATTCCAGCTTGAGAACAGCAGCTGGATAATAAAGCCGGACTGGTTGTCTCTGGGCCCCGCTGTCCTTTCTCCCCGCCTCAAAGTAGCAGCATGAATCAGTTCACTGCGGCAATGGTCCAGGCGATGTGACTTGCATCCCCATCAGCTACCTGATTGCGGTCCCTGGATGCATGAGGCACCGGATGTGCCTGGCATACCAAACCACCGCCTCTGTGCTGCAGCTGCCAGGAATGAAGATCGCGAGCCCCGCCCGGCCGGCCCTGCAGTCAGAGCCGGGCATCCTTCAAGGCCAGTACTGGCCTTTTATCTTGTCCAAGGCTCTGGGACAGTCACTGAAATCCTGGGGCTGCTTTTAACGGGGGCCACCAGCCTGTCTCAGAGATGCCCTGACAAGCCCCTCTGGTCCCAGGCAGACAAAGGCTTGATAGGAGAGGAATTGCCCATGGTGCAGACGCTGCTGTTCCTAATACGTTATTTTGACACACAATGAACTGCAAAATGTGCTCTAAGCGAAGAGCCTGGGCCCTTGCAGGGTCTGTACCGCACAGCTTCAGCTGAATTCAGTGTGTTTCAAAGAGCTAGGGATCACCTGCTCCCCACGATGATGCCTCCCTCTCGGGGGGCCCAGTGCAGACCCCTGAGAGGAGGCATCAGCCCTCCCAGGTCCCAGCAAGGGGTCAGGAGGACCTTGGCAGGTGTATGTACGTGTGTGTGGGGGGAGCGTGCACAAACCTCCTAGCAGAGTGCTCCGAACAACAACCCTTCCTAAAATGGTGATGCTTATCCTCTGCTGACAAAAGACTGGCTTGAGCTCTCCCCGGAGGTGGGATGAAGCGCACACACTGCCTTTTATCTCCCCGGCGCTTTGAGAGGGTAGATGACTGGTGCAGCGCGTGGTGAGGAGCCCTAGAGAAGGCCCTCTGGAATGAAAGGCATAATCTCCAGCTCCCCCAAACCAGGAGGGGGGGTGGCTTTCATCCCCCACCCGGCCGCCCCCCCACCCCCCCATCCTGGAGGCATCTGAATGGGAGCGGGGAGCTCCGAAGGACAGGCTCCCGCGCTGCACAATGCCACACAATATTGCTTCTCCCCGGGAGCCCAGAGGAGGCCATGGGCATCGGCGTCTTACTTTGAAACCAATCCTCCAATCAGCTATTTAAATAAGAAATATAATCTCATTGAACACTGAGAGCTGTCGCTCTGAGATGCTTCCATTTATGAGGCACTTGAAGAGAGTCCCCAAGCCCCCAGTTTATCAGGACAGCCAGCTTAGGACTATTTACTGGGGGAAGAGAGGTGCTGGAGAGGAGGAGGGAGAATTCAAGTTGGCTGTTAGAATTCCAGGCTGTCCTGGGAATCTGGGGTGTGCGGTGGGCGCCCCATGAGCTGGCATTCTGCAGTCACAGTCAGGGTGATGCTCCAAGGACATGCTGTCAGTGGGGGCGGTGGTGGTGGCGGTGCCAGGCCTTGTCGATCACTCTTTTGGAAGCATCTTCCTGAGTGCCTATTAAGTCCATCCACACAGCATATTTTGTAGAGTGGCTATTAAGAACCAGTGGATGAAATTTCCCTAATGAGAACGGCTCAGCAAAGAGGAGGGGTGTGTGATGGACTTGCCTTTCCTGCCTGAGTTTCCTTGCCTGAGTCCTCCCCTGGGGACTCCTGCTTAGAGAGGGAGGCCCAAGGGCCTGTGCTGAGGGTCACGGACACTAATGGGATAGGCCTGAGGAAGTTCACCGGCCACTTACTAGCTTTTAATCCATGTGCCATTGACTCATCCAGAGCCTCTGTTTTCCTCATCTACAAAATGGGTTGTAAGGATCAACCCAGATGGAGGGTGGGCTGAATCCGGCAGGAAGACTCTGCCCCACACCGGGTTGTACGTTTCCACCGTGTGATGGAGTGGCCCTGCCTCACCCACATCTTGCTGCACATGAGCCATGACTTTTGGTTCTGGCATGTCATTTCTGGTCAGCAGTTCTGTCCCCCCTTGCCGTCCTGTTCTGCTCAAGTCTGCCTTGCTCTGTCATATTTCCTTCAAACTGTGCATTGCTGATGATCTGTCCCCAGGGTCGTGGAAGGGGTGCCAGGTGAGCTGGAAGGCTGTCTGGGGGAGGTGTGTTGGGGGTGTGTTCTGTGTCACACAAAAGCCAGGGAGGCCCCAGGCTCAGGAAAGGTTCTGGAGAGCAGAGGTTGGTGAGGAGTGAGGAGAGGAGGCTTAGAGGAAGGACGAGAAGAGGAGGCCCAGGAAGCCAGTCCTTGGGAGGGCAGGTGCCTGGTGGTTGGTTGTGTCTGGGTGTTGTTGCTCACCAGAGGAAGAGGAGGAGGCTGGAGGGGAGGAGGAGGAATTGGGCTTAGAGGGGAGCAAGTGAGAGGCCTCTGGGGAAGGCAGAGGTTGTGGAGGGTGAGGCTTTGACGGTGCAGAGCAGAGCCACACGGCCCCAGGGGTGTCATGGAGACCAACATCCTCCATCGGAAGGAGAGGGCAGGGCACTTACTTGGGTCACATAGTGAGCCAGCAGCAGGGCAGGGCAGCAGCCTGGGCACCTCATACCCATCATCAAAACTCACCCTTCCATGGCACCTACTGTGCGCCAGGCAGTGTCTCTCACTTGGTGTGTCTTCCACATCACGGAGGCAACAGGCCCATCATGATCTCATGCCCATTCTAGAGACAGAGAAACTGAGGCCTGGCATGGCTCTGAGTGTTGCCCAGGCACCTCCCCAGGAAGAGGTGGGGCCCACAGGTGAGCGCAGGCGGCAGGTGCTGGAGCTCCCTTCTCCCTTCTTGCCTGTGGGGAAGTGTGACCCAGCTCCCTCTGATTCCTGAAAGAGCGTGTCCTTGTCCTTGTTACAGACCTGCTTCCCTCCTTCCTCAGCAAGCACCAAAGTGCCTTCTGTGCTCCCTGAATGTCAGGGAACATCAGCGAGACGGGAAGGGAAGGCCCCAAACCCCGGCTCCTTCGTGCGTGCGGAGAGGGCTGCTCACTCGGCTGACTTCCATTAAACACTGACGCTTCGCAGAACTGCCACAAGCCATCCATCACGACAACCCCTCCGCCTGCTTCCCAACCTGCTTCTGGAGAGGGCCCTCGGCCTGCATTCTCCAGCTTTGGGAAGCAGAGAGGGGAGGCAGGGCACCCTACCTGGCCGTGGCCATGATAATAATAGGAGCGCGGTTTACTGAAGGCTTCGTGCATTCCAGGCAGACCCACGCCCTTAGGGACCTCACTCATGGCACCCGACAACCACCCACAAGTATGGTTATTATTACCATTTGATAGATGTGGAGCCTCACATTCAAGGTTTGGTCACTTGCCCATGGTCAAGGTGCTGGAGTCACGCTGAGCCCAGCTCTCCCTCAGCCCTTCTCTGCTCTGGGTGGGGTGGGCCAGGACAGGCACACAGTGGGAGGCGGCGCTGGAATATCACAGTGCATTAGTGGCCAGTGTCCTGGGGGCCATCCCATCCAGGACAGGTCTGAGGACTCTAGTACAAGGTGAGCAGCAGGACAGTTGCCCACAGGAGGCGCCCTAGCCCTCCCTCTCCTGGTTCCAGCAGCCAGGTGGCTCGGGACACCTGCCTCCACCTCACTCCCTGTGCAGTCAGTGGCTGTCTCTTTAGCTCTTCCTGCCAAATACTCTTGAATCCCTAACTGGACCCCTTCCCTGTGTCATGGCCCCTCTCAGGGGGGACTGCTCCAGCCTCTGGTCTCATGGAGCCAGTCTCTTCTCCCCAGGATGGCCGCAGGACCCCAGGATAGCTGCAGGGCTGTGCTGGTGCCTGTCTGCTCACTGGCTCTGCTGAACCCCAGCTGGCCTCTGCAGCAGACCAGAGCTCGCACGCCCACTGGGCCTGGCCTCTAGGAACCTCGCCCCTTCCTTACCCAGGGGTCGCTGGCGTCCATGGTCCTGCTTGGCTCCAAGTAGGACGCTACCCACCTCGTCCGTCTGGCCTACTTCTGCTCATGGTGTGGACTCTGTTGAGAGGACTCCTCCCTCACACCCAGGGCTGGGCGAGGGGCCCTTTCATGTTCCTCCCCACATCATGGCACAAAGCAGTGTCCCCACTTGCAGTCACTCCATGGACTGTCAGATCAGGGAAGGCAGAGAGCGCTTGTGTCCCCTACTCTCTGGTGCAGCAGGGACCCACTAAGACTTGGCCCCCAAGCTGCGGCGGGCATCAGAACTAAGACTCAGGGACAGCCCCGCTGGGGGAGGCTAGGAGTGTGGTGTGTGGAGTCTGATTGCCGGTGTGAGTCAGACCCCAGTGCTCACAAGCCATGTGTCCTTGGGCTTGGCCTTCCCCAGCCCCAGTCTACTTACACACAGGGGCCACGGTAATCCCTTTACTGGGAACTTGTGCAGAGAGGCCCTGGAGGCAATGCTGCACAGCACTGGCCTGGGGTACAGAGTAGGGCTCCTCTGAGGACGGAGGAGGGGCCCAGGCTGGAAGCATTTCTGAGCCCAGGAGGTGGGGCTGCTGGGACAGGGAGGGCCAGTTGAGGACTGGAGGGACAGGAGAGCACCTCCCAGGCTTGCTCCCTCAGGCTGACTTCAGACACGCAGAGGCTGGACTCTTACCCTTAGCTCATCCCTGTTCTGAGCCAAAGTCAGAACTGAAGCTGGGATTTCACCGTTGTCCCGAAGCGGGGGCCTGTGTGGCAGGGTTGGGTTATGGGGGAAGGGGGCCACCTTTTATTAGTTAGGCTCTGGTGTGGCAGGCACTTTCAGCCAGAATGTACCAAGAGCACCGGCTTTGACATCCACTCTGGGTGTGGCCTGGATGAGATACCCCTGCAGGCAGGGTAGGTGACCCCATGCAGAGGAAGTGCCCAGCGCCCAGCCCTCAGTGCTGTTAGTGCCCACTGGGTGGAGCCACGGGGGGACCTGGGGCCCTGCCTGGTAGACCTTACCACCCCTGTTCTAGGCAAGGACATGAGGTGGCTGAGGGGAAGTGGGGGCCCAAGCCCAGGCAGCCAGAGGGACCAAGGGACAAATGACCTGCTCCCAGGCTGGGGAGTGGGGGAGTTTGGCCACCAGGAGGCCACATATGGCGGGTAGTGCTTTTCTCATCGCCTTCATGTTGCGTTTCTTAATTTAAAGTGGGAAATTCCATATTCGGCGCCTCATCAATCATTTTTGTGAGCTCCGCTCCGTGGAAAGCACAGAAAACATTTATATTTGCGGCTCAAACTGTCGAAAATGTAAAACAATTTAAATAATATTAACATTTTAACAGCCTCCACTCATGGCTCTGTGAAATTAACCATTATCTCTTGGAGTGTTCGTTAAAATTCAGCAGCGGGTAAGTGGTGAGCCTCACGGGTGGCACGTGTGTTCAGGAGGCTGCAGGGGAGGCCGGGGACCCTGCGTGAGGCCTGCCCGGGGCCGGCTCCACCAAACCCGCCCCCTGGCCAACCGGGGCTGTGGCTCCTAGTGCCTCGATGGAGACGACCTTCCTTCCTCACACTGAGCTGGGTGCCGAGGCATGGAGGTGAGCGGGAGGTGAGTGTGATCGGGACTCTGTCCTGGAGGCACCCAGTGGTGGGGGAGGGGACTGTGCATGAGAAGGGACTGGAGTGCTGGGGACATTGAAGAGGCAACCAGGGACCCTTCCTGGAGGTGATAGCGTCCAAGATGATCCTTGGCACCGGCAGTTGCTGAACGAGGGACAGACCATTCAGTGAAGTAGAAGGTGTCACTGTGTAACCTCGCTGGCTCCCGACGGAGCACGTGGAGTCTACCGGAGTCTTAAGGGTAGGCAGGGCATCAGCTGCTCTCTGGTTCTGTCCAAGCCCCAGGCACAGATCTGGGATGGGGTCACATTAATGGGCAAGCAAGAGGATAGTCAGGGTGGACACTTGCTGGGCATTGGATGGTCCAAGGGCAGCGAGCCTCGAAAAGCTGAGCCTCGGGGGCAGAATGACTTTCAGTAAGGGGCTGGAGGGAGGGGCTCTGCTGGGGGCTTCTGCTGCCAGAACGAGGCTCTGTCGGCTGACGCTGCAGGTGAGGGGACCCCCTTACCCATGTTTTCTCATCTGTTCTCGCCTGTGCTTCACCACAGACTCATAACAGAGTAGACCAACCATGAAAGGGGCAGCTCCCCATCAAGGGGGGTGTGGAGCACATGCTGGGTGACAGAAGGGTCAGGGACTTGGGAAGAGGAACTCCTACCTGGGACATGAGCTCAGCCCTAGTGCAAGCCGGGCCCTGGCTACACACGACCTCCTTGGAAAGAGCCAGAACGGATTGCTGCCCTGTAGGAGTATCATGGGCCGAGTTGCGTCCCCCTCCCAATGCCCCTGTTGAAGCTCAGTCCCCTGTGTGAGTGTGTTTGGGGACAGGGCCTTTAAGGAGACATGTGAGGTGAAATGAGGCCACAAGGCCAGGGCCCTAACCCACAGGACTGCTGGTGTCCTGGCAAGAGGAGGAGACTCCAGAGATCCCTTGCCTTCCAGGGGTGCTCAGGAAGATCTGTGAGAGCACACAGCAAGCAGTTGTCCACAGCTGGGAGGAGACAGCTCCCTGGGAACCATCCCCACGGCACCTGGCCCGGGGCTTCCAGCCTCCACGACCGCAGAGAATCCACTCCTGTTGTTTAAGGTCTTGGACTGTGGTGCCTTATGATGACAGCTGGACAGAATAATCCAGGGGTCCTTGTCTGGACAAGGAACACCTGGGCTGCTGATGATAGTGCAGTCTGATGCAGGGCAGAACAGAGATGTGTCCAGAGGAGGTGGCACCTGGCTCTGCAGTGGGCATCAGGTGAGGCACCCTGAGGAAGCATGGTACCCAAGCAAGGTGCAGCCGAATGAGGAGGAGTCGGCCATGAAGTCAGGGGAGGGCACTGTTCCAGGTGGAGGGGACCATGGGTGCAAAGAATCGGAGGTGTTACAGGGATGACAGGTTTGGGGGCACCAAATAGAATTCCACCTGTATAGAGAACGGGGTAAGAAGGGAACCTGACAGGTCAGAGAAGGTTGGGGGACAGGTGGGACCCACTGTCATGGGAAGACCCATCTGCAAATTTCAGGGAAGGCTATTTAGAGACTCCCATCTGCCAGAGGACTCTACGATTAGTGATTAACTTGCGGTGTGACCTTAGGCAAGTCACTTAACCTCTCTGCACCACAATTTTCTCATTTGTAAAACGGGGTGAAGGATCCCTGCCCTGCCTACCACCCGGATGCTTTGTGGGCTCAATGAGCCGATGCATGTGAAAGCGTTCTGGCGAACGCCCCACAATAGCGCCGTGGAAATAGAAGGTGTTATTATTATGTAACCACGCTGACTCCCGTCAGAGCAGCGTGGAGTCAATTGGAGTCTTGAGGGAAGGCAGGGAATTGGCTGCTCTCTGAAGCTTGTCATAGAGACCTGTCTTTTCATTGTACTCCTTTCATATCACTGTTGGCTCGATGAAAGAAGGGGAGAGAATCTTTGATATGTCTAAATATTCCGCTCCCACCAAGACGGGAGGAATTCCGAGGCAGAGAGCTATCATTAGAGGCTGAGCTGGAAGCAGGTGTCTTTGCGGATCGGAGGCTGTCAGCCTGCATAAACAGCCTCCTGTGCTTCAGAGCAGGCCAGGCGCTGCGGGCTTTGGCAGAGAGTAGGGGCTCCAACCCTGCTGCCTGCACTGCAATGGCTGCGACCTGGGAGGCGGGAGGACTGGCTTCTGGTCTCCATTCTGCATCTATTTTGCTGGGCATCCCAAGGACCAATTGTTTACCCTCTCTGAGCCAAGAAAGATAATATAGAGCTTATGAGCGACAAGGCTTTGGGGGAGCCGGGAAAATAAGGTGCTACGTAGTGCAGAGATCCAGGTAGATCAAACATGTGCCTACACACGGGCTGCCAGCACCCAGGGTCTGATGAGGCTGGGGAATTTCCTCTCTGGGAACTGTGCTGTTGGATCTGGCTCCCTGAGACCTGCATCAGAACCACTCAAGGAGCTTGAAAAATTTAGAATCTCTGGCACTACTTCAGGCCTAGAATCAGGATCTTTGGATCGAGAACCGGGGCCCTCTTCAGCAAGCTCCCAGGAGATATGGGTGGGAGGGGCCTGGCACTGGTCCGTGACCCATCTGCAAGCCTTGGAGTGGAGCGTCTGTCTGGCTTGGAGATGCGGATTCCACAGCTGGGGCTCAGCTGGGAGAGTCCAGCCCTTTCTCTAGGGCACACTCAGCCCTCCAGAAGCCTCCAGGCCCTGGGACCTCTAGTCCATGTTTCAAGGAGGCGATGGCCAAACTCTTGGCTTCCAGTCAGCTCGGGCTGGGGACAGCACCTTCTATTCCAGTCCCACCTAGATGGCTGTGGCCCTGTCTCTTGAACCGGGGAGAGGCCAGTGGGGAAGGACTTTAGGCAGGTGAAGAATGGGCTGCATTGGGCTCATTAGCAATGGCTTGTCCATGTGCCCGCACCTACAGGGCGACCTGGAAAGACCTTGAGGAGTCCCTGATTCCAGCCCCTTGTTTCAGAGGTGAGGAAGCGGGCTCAGAAGGGCCAAGTCCCCTTGCCTTGGCTCTGCCTCCCGAGGGCCTGGTGACGTGCAGAAGGCGGAGTCCAGTCCTGCATCCAGATGGGGATGATTCATGTCCTAACATGGGCCAACCTCCTGGGGCGGATGACAGCCTGTCCCTGTTCCCACTCCAGGAGACCTAGTGACTTCCAGCTTGTAGAAGCCGCCCCTTCCCCAGGCACGGCCCTTCCCATCACCGTCACCATGTCAGCGCACTCCCAGGGCGGGGCAGAGCTGGCTGTCACCTTGGCTGCCTGCTGGAGTCCCCCACGCCACACCCTGGAGCCGTTCACTCAGGGTCTGGGAGTGGGACGCAGACATGGGTGGACATTGTGGAAGCTCCCAGCGATTTCCTTGTGCAGACAAGGGGAGAGCTGCTACCTTAGCACGTGACTTTCATACGGGGTGACTCTGCCCCATTTCTGATGGTTATGATCGGGGAAGTGCTGCTGGCATCTGGAGGGTAGTGGCCAGGGATGCTGCTGGACCTCCTGCGATGCACAGGACAGCCAGATGTCAACAGTGCCAAGGTGGAGGAACCCTGTGTTGGATGACGTGGGCGAGGGCAGCCTTGCCTGTGGCCTTGCCTCCTGGGCGTCCATCACCTCCCAGACCCTCCCAGGGCACTGACAGCTGCCCTACTGTGGGGGCTGCTGTGAGTGTGTTGGCTGCCTGGGTTCTCCGCCATGTCCAGTACCAGTCATTGAGACAAACACCAAAATCACAATGCTCTGATGTATTTGCTGTTGGAGGTGAGGACAGACTCTCTGGGATGACTTGGAGGGGAGGGGGCTACGGCAATGCCTGGAGATGGAGGGACACGATTCAGCTGTGTAACCCGAGAAGGGTGTGGGCAGAGAAGTCTGTTGGTCGGGCGGGGCCCAGGCTGAGGGACCAGGGTTCTTCCTCCTTCCCATGATGAATGCTGGGTTTAAGCTGTATCATGGCCACATGGCTCAACACCAGGGTTCTCAAAACACCCTAGACCAGCCACAGCTCTTGGAAACTTGTTAGAAATGCAAATTCTTGGGTCCTCCCAGAACCACTGAATCAAAAACCTCCAGGGTGGAGCTCAGCATCTGTGTTTTAACAAATCCCCAGGGGGTTCTGTTGTCCTACCCTCTGTAGTTTGAGAAACCCGGGTCTCAAGAGATCCTGGAGCCTGCTTTAAAGATCCCAATCCCAGAAATTGGAATCTCTGGATTGCCAAGGGCTGCGGTTGGTCATCAGACACAGGAAGGTGCTGGAACCTCAGGACTTCAGCCAGGCGTCTAGGGTTCCCTGTGAATCGGTCTGTATTAGTGATGTGAAGCTGCTATAATGAAAAGACTCCAACCCAGAGGGGCCACTCTCTGTCAGAGACCTTCCCACCCGAGCTGCTCCTGCCTATTTGCCCTGGTCTGTCTGCTGATCTTCCAGTTCACCAAATGCTGCTCCCTCTGCCTCAAATCTTCACCCTTTCTTGTCACCCCTCATGAGCAGCCAGGAGCAGTCAGTGCTCTCCCTGTTTATCCCCGTCTCTGCCACCTGTTTCCTTTCTGTGCTCCGCCCTGGTTGCATCTTTGATTACTAAACAGTTCAGGGGCCTGTTTATCCCACCCGCTCTAACCTCCACCAGCTGTGTCAGCATCAGCGGGGAGCTTGTTAGAAATGCAAATTCTCCAGTCCACCCCAGACCTTGAGCCAGAGACAGCAGGATGGGGTCCACCCATCTGGTTTTCAAAAACCTTCCAAGTGATCCTCATGCAAGTAAAATCAAGAAATAGTTCTCGAGGGTAGAATCTGGGTATTTTCATGTCTCTTTGGGCCTTTGGTGGAACCTTATGGGGTGCAGCTGCTCCTCACAGGCAGCCTTCTCCCTGGGGAGCCTCATGGAGAGAGGGTAGGGAAAGGTGTGAATGTGGGGGTAGATGCAGAGTTAGGGGCAGGGCAGGTGACAGATCCCCAGGGAGCATGCAGAGGCCACATAGGACACCCCACAGTGTTGGGAGGAGAGGAAGAGAGGGGGTAGGCAGATAGCAGAGGTGAGGACAGAGGTAAGGACAGAGGTGAGGACAGATGTAAGGACAGAAGAGTCCAGGGAAAGGCTGGTGCTTGCACAGCTTGCTGGAAACCTGGGGCAGGCCCTCACTCCTGGCCTCAGTTATAGCATCTGTAAAATGGGGTGACAGCAACGCTTCCTCCAACGAACCAATAGGTAAAGAGTGAGACTGATAACAATACCTTTGGTTGAACACCTACTATGTGCCAGTGGGCCAAGCCCTGCACATGCTCCACAGGGATTCATTTCCACCCCTGCCCTTGGAGGGCGAGTCTAGATTATTCCCAATCTGTAGATGGAAAATCGGTCAGAGCTCTTGAGACACTTGCCTGGGATGGGGGTGGGGACCCATCAAGGCAGTGGCTGGCAGGGCTGAGTAGGGATAAGGGGACGTGGGTGCCTCACTCTGCCTGGCTCTGGCCGTTTCTGCTCCTGTATTGCTTCCCCTGTGCAGCAGACCAGGACAGTGAGCGAGCTGGCTGCTGTGGCATCTGCACAGTAAGTGGGCCGTGTCTCTGCCATCACCAGGTCTGGTCTCCCCCACTTCACTTCACACAGGCTGCCTGGCTCCGTCCAGGAGAGTGGGGCTCCCTGAACTTTGTGGTGTTGTGAGAACCAACTTGGGTATCGTGTTAGCAAACTGTGGTCCGTTGCTATCACTGAGTACACGGGACTGGCCAGGTCATAAAGAGAAGGGATTCATCTGTTACCGTTCTGAAGGCCAGGCAGGCCAAGAGTGTCTGGGGAGACTAGGGGGTCTGAGTTGCAGGGCGTCCTGTAGCAAGACACAGCAATTGTGCCCAACTTGGGTCTCCCTTCTTCTAAGGCCACGGATGCCATCCTGGAGGCCCACACTTTTGACCTCATCTAACCCTCGTCATCTCCGGAGGGTCTTGCCTCCAAATGCCACTGATGTATGAATTTGTGGTTAAGTTTCCCCACGTGAATCGTGGGGCCCACACCAAACTACAGCAGGTGTGCAGAGAGCAGGCAGGACTTTTGCCTTCAGATGCTCCACTCATAAGCCACTTACCGCCATTCATTCATGCCTGTCGTCCTCCGTGAGCCAAGTGGCTACGGTAAGAGAGACTCCTGCACCAACCTCTGTTCCTGGGCAGTACTTATACTCATGACTAACTGGAATGCAAAACCCTTGGGGGCAGGTCACACAGAGCAAGGACCAGTACCTGAGTGTGAGCCGTGGGGTGGGGTGCAGGAGCTTCCAGGAAGAGGCCACATTGGGTCTAAAAGAACCCGACCTCTTCCCACCTGTTCTCACTCTGTCCCTGAGCCTCCCACACAGACCCTCCACACAAACACAGCACCACGGCCCTCAGCCCAGCTCTCTCCAGTCCTGCAGTGTCCACCCGTGCAAGGCGCTTCCTAGGTTCCGCGGAGACCATGAGAACAACGCATGGGTCCAGCTCTACTCCCCTAACTTTTTTTTGCTTGGCTTGCAGGATTCAAAACAAGTTCGAACCTCGTATCAACAACTTACAAGTTGGAAGATTGTGTATTTAAAACACAGAATCCTTGCCTTCTTATTTTTTTTAAATAAATTTGTTTTATTTATGTTTTTCTGTGGTGCTGAGGATGGAACCCAGTGCCTCACACATGAGACAAGTGCTCTACCACTGAGCCACAGACCCAGCCCCTCCTTGACTTCTTTAGAGACATGAAAAGTCACTCTGGCCATGGCTGGCAACCAGAGCTGAGTGGCGCTGAGTCCTCTGGACTGACAAACGCTCCCTGGTCAGTGACCCTCCTGTCTGAGGCGTCATCTAGAATCTGCCTGGGCCTTTCTCACTGGGTCCTGTGGAGTGTCCCTTGTAGTGGCTCCTTTCGTTCCTGCTCATGAGAGCTCATCGGAATGGCAGTGACGGTGACATTTCTAAGAGGCACATCCTTTATAAGCACAGGCATTTATTACAAAAGGACATGGTGTCCCTTCCCTCACCTGCCTGGGACACCTGCCTGGCG
The DNA here is from genome assembly GCF_964194105.1 of Spermophilus citellus. Taxonomy (NCBI): domain Eukaryota; kingdom Metazoa; phylum Chordata; class Mammalia; order Rodentia; family Sciuridae; genus Spermophilus; species Spermophilus citellus. The sequence goes on from NC_138195.1 coordinate 51,323,604, forward strand.
TGTGATCCCAGAGTTCTTAGAACTAACAGGGCAGCTAACTGACCAGATTCTGCCTCTCACTGACATGAGCGCTCAGTCCAGACCTAGCATGGGCCAAGTAAAGCTGGCCTCCCATGTGGGGGATGACATGTATACCTCTGCTTTAATAGCACCCACCTACCCTGACCACCTTACTAAGATGGAATCTTGGAGGCCGAGGCTCTATAATATTTTTTTTGAATCCCAGGTATTTTTTGTCCAAATCAGAATCAGGCAGCAGATCCCAGCTCCCCAACCTCAGGGGTAGCTTGGGGCCAGGAGGAAAGAGGAGCTGCCTGGGGTAATTCCTGCCCTGACTTTCAGTCGAAAGCCACCCTGGTGGTAATGATGCTTGGCGGATGGGAGACCCCTAAGGGAAACAGCGTCCCCAGGGCCCTGGATGTCTCCAGACCAGAGTGCCTGGTCTGGAGTGCCTGGTCTGGAGTGCCTGGTCTGGCGGGGGCCGTGTCCCCCTCCCTGTAGCAACCCAGGAAGGGAGGAAGAATCGGGTGTTTCTCAGTCTTCCTGAAGGTTTCCAACCCCAGTGTGGAACCAAGAAGGCAGAGCACAGAGAGCTGTGGCCTGTGTGTGAGTCTGGATCTTGTCTAGCCCTTTTATGTTCCAAGCAAGGAAACTGAGGCCTAGAGGGGTTAAGCCTTTAGCCTGAAGGGACCAGGGCTGGGCACAGTGGTTGTACCTGCAACGTGCTAGTGGCCTGAGGCCTGGAGGGTCTTCCTCAAGTCTATACCTTGTATAAGACTAGGGACTTTGGTATACTTTTTGCCTGGGAGGAAGAGGACAGGGTCACACAGGACCAGGGATACATTTCTATCCAGCATTGCTGCTGTTGGGTGGGGCTTCTAGAATTCAAAATGGCCGCGATTCATGGGAAAGCTTAAGTGTGATTCTTCCTATAAGCTTGAGTTTGAAGACTGAAGCTCTTGCCCTCAGAATAGATAGCAAAGCAAATCAATTCCAGAATCGAGCCAGAGATACTCAGAGATGACTAATGTGTACCAGAGGGAGGGCTAACTCAGATCAACGGAGAGGGGCTGTCTAGGGCTCTGAGTTAAGAAAGGTTCTGAAGCAGAGTCTTTGCTCAGGGGAAAGCTAGGCTTTGCTGGTTAGTGAGCTATAGCATGTATGTGATGGTTAAATCTTGTTTAACCTTCCATTTTACAAGCAAGAACACTGAGGCCCCGAGAGTTAAGTCTTTCGCCTAATATTGGGGCAGAACTAGAACTAAGGACTCCCTGCGTGGGTATATTCTTTGACCAGCATCAATTCAGAGGTCCCCTATTTATGCCAGGCTCTGTTAGGTGACAGGGCAGTTAGAAAGAGTATAATGATGTTAAAAACCTACTAATAGATGCTGACCACAACGTTTCTAATCCTTGTAAGAACACTATGAGACTAGTGTCTACATCAGGGTTCGTCAACTGGCTTTTGCAAACAACCTCAGCATTTCATGAAGTAGTTTCAGGTGCTGGTCCCTGGGCAAGACCTCCTTGCAGTCACTTGGACAGGCAGGATCTAGTCTTGTAGTTCTGTCACTCTCAGGACCACCCTGTTCTCTGCTGGTAGATAGGGGCATGAGAGTGAGGAATTCACGGGTTGGGCTGGCACAGCATCTCACCCCCAGCCACACCTAACTACAAGGGTTGCTGGGAATACCCGTTAGGTGGGTGCTGATGGGGGAAGGGAAAAGGAGCTTTCGGTAGATGGTTGTTCCCATTTTAAAGGAGACTGAGGCCTGGAGATTTAAGGAGCTTCCTTGAGGCCAACCATCTGGCAGAGGCAGGAGCTAAGTTGACTGGGGCTGCCATCACGTTGCACCACCATCTGGCTGACTGATGGCTCTGAGGCGAGAGGTCTGAAATCCAGGGTCAGCAGGGTTGGTTCCTTCCAAGAGCTCCCAGGGTGTCTGTTCCAGGTCTCTGTCCCGGCTTCTGGTGGCCTCGGGCCTTCCCCAGGGTTTTCCCATCCTCTACCCTCTGTGCCCGTCTCTGTGTCCAAACTTCCTCTTCTCCTAAGGACACTGTCACGGGGCTGGGGATGTGGCTCAAGCAGTAGCGTGCTCGCCTGGCATGCGTGTAGCCCGGGTTCGATCCTCAGCACCACATACCAACAAAGATGTTGTGTCCGCCGAGAACTAATACATATTGTGGGGTCGGGCTCCAAATTCCTTAATAGGACACCCATAGCACAAGAGTTAATAACAAGAATCAACAAATGGGACTTACTTAAACTAAAAAGCTTTTTCTCAGCAAGAGAAACAATAAGAGAGGTAAATAGGGAGCCTACATCCTGGGAACAAATTTTTACTCCTCACACTTCAGATAGAGCCCTAATACCCAGAGTATACAAAGAACTCAAAAAATTAGACAATAAGATAACAAATAACCCAATCAACAAATGGGCCAAGGACCTGAACAGACACTTCTCAGAGGAGGACATACAATCAATCAACAAGTACATGAAAAAATGCTCACCATCTCTAGCAGTCAGAGAAATGCAAATCAAAACCACCCTAAGATACCATCTCACTCCAGTAAGATTGGCAGCCATTATGAAGTCAAACAACAACAAGTGCTGGCGAGGATGTGGAGAAAAGGGTACACTTGTACATTGCTGGTGGGACTGCAAATTGGTGCGGCCAATTTGGAAAGCAGTTTGGAGATTCCTGGGAAAGCTGGGAATGGAACCACCATTTGACCCTGCTATTGCCCTTCTCAGACTATTCCCTGAAGACCTTGAAAGAGCATGCTACAGGGATACTGCCACATCGATGTTCATAGCAGCACAATTCACAATAGCTAGACTGTGGAACCAACCCAGATGCCCTTCAATAGATGAATGGATAAAAAAATGTGGCATCTATACACAATGGAGTACTATGCAGCAATAAAAAATGACAAAATCATAGAATTTGCAGGGAAATGGATGGCACTAGAGCAGATTATGCTTAGTGAAGCTAGCCAATCCCTAAAAAACAAATACCAAATGTCTTCTTTGATATAATGAGAGCATCTATGAACAGAGCAGGGAGGAAAAGCAGGAAGAAAAGATTAACATTAAACAGAGACATGAGATGGGAGGGAAAGGGAGAGAAAAGGGAAATTGCATGGAAATGAAGGGAGACCCTCATTGCTATACAAAATTACATATAAGAGGTTGTGAGGGGAATGGGAAAATAAACAAGGACAGAAATGAATTACAGTAGATGGGGTAGAGAGAGAAGATGGGAGGGGAGGGGAGGGGGGATAGTAGGGGATAGGAAAGGTAGCAGAATACAACAATTACTAATAGGGCATTATGTAAAATTGTGGATGTGTAACTGACGTGATTCTGCAATCTGCATTTGGGGTAAAATTGGGGGTTCATAACCCACTTCAATCTAATGTATGAAATATGATATGTCAAGAGCTTTGTAATGTTGTGAACAACCAATAAAAAAATTAAAAAAAAAACCATCCAAAAAAAAAAAAAAGGACACTGTCACTGGATCAGACCCCACCCTAGTGACCTCATCTTACGTAACTTGATCATTTATCTGCAAAGGTCTTGTTTGCAAATAAGGTCACACCCATAGGTCCTAGGGCTGGGACTTTGACATCTTTTGGGGGGACACACAGTTTACCCCATACCAGGTTTCTCTGGAGGTCATAGAAAGGATGTGATGAATCTGCCTGCAGATGCAGGGAGGCTCTCCAGAAAGGGCCACATCCAAGGCAGGGCATGGCGGATAGATTAGGAGTTCTCCCCAGGAGGAGCAGGTAGAGAATTCTAGAGAGGTGGAAGGCTGTGTTCCTGTGTTGTCACATGAGTGCAAAAGGAATAACTTGTATTCCTTTGGAGATGTCCCAGATTTCCGTGATGGCCCTACTTCCGACAGTCTTCCTCCCTGAAGTCTAAATTGGAGAGGTCTGACTGCCCAGTGAGAGGCCAACAAGTATGCACTGAATTTTGCTTTGTGACAGGCAATGTACTATCCCCCAGGGACTCAGCTGAATAGAACAGAGTCCCTGCTCCTAGGAGCTTCCAGCCCTGGCAAACACAGGGGACCCTACGAGGCGAGATAACTAACAGAGGTAGCAGAAGATACACGTGTCCCATGTCTGAAGGAGTAGGAGACGGGGGAAGCCTGATGGTGGCCCTGTGCAGTCATGGAAGGCTTCCTGGGGGAGAGGACTCTGCGTTGGGGTTTGACAGAGGGCTTGGCTATGGAGAGGGCGAGGGAAGGACATTCTAAACCAGGAAACAGCAGGGCCAGGATGGCTGCACACCAGCCAGGGCTGAGGAGTGGGAGAAACTCCAGGGACAGCCCGGCTGGATTTCTGAGGACTGAGGCCACCAGCTGGCTGCTGACCTCCCCTCGCAGGTAGGCAGATGGCATGTGAGGCCACACAACTGCAGATGCATCAGGCTTGATGACCCGGTGACATGCCTGCAACATGGATCCTGGGGACTTCAGGGACAGCAGAGGTGGTGTAAATGCCCCTGAATCTGGGACAGAGGCCACAAGATGACTGTTAGGACTGAGGCTTGGGTGACTAAATGAGAGCAGACAGCACAGCTGGTGACGCTGTGCGTGCCCCAGATGACACCTGGGAGTTCAGCCCTGCCAGGAGCTCAGCACCCACGCCCGCTCTCCCTGTGGGGCTGACTTTGCCATTGTCATCCACTGCCACCCTTGGTCACAGCTGTTGGTCACAGAGCAGAGGGAAGGCAGTCGGCAGCCCCCCTTCAGGTCTTACCTTGTGGGGAGCTGCTTTCCCCTGTGACCATCACAAGGCAGGAAGGATCCTCTGTCCTTGGGGCAGGAGCATTGCTGGGCCTCTGCCCCACTCGGCCAGCCCCCCAGGCCCAGGGCGATGAGGCTGGGGTGGAGTCCTGGACTGGACACCAGGGCCAACTCCCGTCCTGGCCTGGCACCCATCCACAGGGGACCGGGGCTCGTCCCTCCTCCCTGAGCCTCCTCTTCCTCTCTAGCAAGTGGGAAGATGGCGTCTGGGGTTTTGATCTTGTTTCAAGGCAAATGTTCTGCCTTTGGTGTTTTGGAAAATTTATAAGCTGTAAAATCTAGATTTTCCACACAAATGTGGTAATGGGGGAGTGACTGGGGTCAGCAACCCTCCCACCGGAATTAGGGGGTCCCTGATGTGAATGGTCTTGGCTCCCATCCCATTTGTGCCTTGGGTTACACATTTTAGTTACATGATCAAAAAGCAGGGCCAGGCCACTGAAGCCAGCCACTGCCAGTCAGAAGTCCTGCTCATGAGGACTTGGGACTGCTGACTGACATGGGCGTCATGGGACTGAGGCTCCTGTGAACCCTTCCAGAACACACTGGTGGTCAGCTAACATCTCCATTTGGCCAGGAAGGGCTCCTGCAAGATCACCTCCTTCCAGAAGGCCTCTGGATTTCTCCTGCCTGCCACCCCTCTGCTTTGGACTCAGCGTGGAAGGATTTGCTGGTGTGTCTCTGGCTTTCCCACAGTGTGAGTGCCTCCTCTGGAGCCTGACACAGGGCCTGGAGGTAACAGGTGCTCAGGGACAAAGTTTGAATGCAAGTCCTACTGTGTGCTCAGCAGCATCAGGCGCTGTGGGGAACACTGGGGACTCATCTGGTCGTCACCCAAGTATGTGCCTGGAGGAAAAGAGTGGCCAATAGACTTGGGCAGTGTGGACAGAGGATGGGAGCAGGAGGGACTGGGAAAGGGGAGCAGGAGGCCTTGGAGAGGAGGTACCCTTGGCCCCCGCCATGAGGGGTAGCCAGGAGTTGGGCAACTGGTGGGGAGGAATGAGGAGGGGATGAGGCCACCCCGTGCCTGGGGAACCTCATCCTGTCCTCCCTACACTGACTTGCAGACAACACTGTCTCCATCTCCCAGATGAAGATGCTCAGGCATTGAGGGGCTGATTATTTTCCACAGTCATCCCCAGAGATGGCTCTGAGCTCAGGTCTGTGTAAGACCCAGGGACAGGGGAATGGTAGGGCCTGGCAGAGATGGGAGTGAACATGGCCAGGGAGCAGCAGAGGGGACAGGCCAGGGATGCTCTGCAAGTCCTTCTCCCTCAGAAGATGGTTTCCCAGCCTGTGCTTGGCCTGAGGTCCTCCAGGGCTCTGGGTCAGATGAGGAAACCTAGACTCAGAAAAGGGATGTGTTCTGCTGCTCGGCTGGGGATGGCTTAGGACAGTCACAACAGGAAGGGGACATCTCATGTCAGCTCCGTGGGGGGAGAGGCTGCCCGGGCTGGCTCCGTCTGCCGCCTCTGGGGGTGCAATATTCTCATATGGAGGTGCTGGAAAGACGAGAACACCCACTAATGAGGTGCTACAAGTGTGGCAGCAGCTGTGAAGGGCAGCGCAGGGCACGGAGGTGACTGGAAGGGCCCAGAGGAGAAGCAGTAGGATCAGAGGGAAGGCACTGGGGCCCGTGGGTGCAGCTGCAGCAGACCAGAGAGGAGCTGACCGGAGCCAGGGAGTGGGCAGGGAGGTGGCGGGGGGTGGCAGGGAGGAGACAAATCTGGGCAGGTGGACAGATGGCGGAGTTTGCTAGGATCTGGTAGAGCCTGCAGGTGTGGTGGCTCTCAAAACCTTAAGAAAAAGAGGGACTCTCTGGGGAGGGAAAGAGACCCGCCGAGGCAGAAGACTGAATGATGTCCCTCAGTAAGCCACGCTACTTGGAACCTTGCGGGTGCGACCTTATTTGGATAAAGGTCATTGCAGCTGAAATGAAGGTGAGAATCTCAAGGTGAGATCATTCTGGATTAGACGGGGCCTTAAATCCAATGACCAGTGTACCGTAAGAGATGGAAAAGACCCAAGGCACAGGGGAGAAGGTGGCGGGGGACAGAAGCAGAGATTGGAGTGATGTGGCCATAAGCCTAGGAACTGCGGGGGCCACGGGAGGCTGGATGAGGTGAGGCTAGATCCCCCTCTGGAGCCCTTGGAGGGAGTGCGGCTCTGATGTCTGAAAGCCCCCAGAGCTATGAGAGAAGACGCGGGTGTAGTCGTAAGCCACCAAGTTTGAGTTAAATTGTTGCGGCTGCCCCAGGAAACAACACAGCACCCCGGGAGAAACCGCAGCCTCGCAGCTCCGATGGTGCCGACCCTCTGCTCGGATCCCATTTGGAAAGCTCTGCTCCGTTCCCGGTTTGTGGCACTCACCCCCCTCGGCCCCCCATCTATATTAGAATAAGATTGAATTTTCTAGCTTGGGTTACTAAGCTTTCAGATCTGGAAACGGTGGCCATTTATCAACTGTCACGGGATGTCGTAAACAAGGGGCTTTAAAAACCATGTTTGCTTTTTAGGGTGATAATACTCGGAGGTGTAGCTGGGAGAGTTATACATAATGCATGCATTTTAATGGGCCGCGCACTACAGCCCTCTTTAGTTGGAATGATTCGTTTTAATGTTCAAAATAAATATCGGAGACAATTTGCCAACAAAGCTGATTTTCTCCGCCCGCCATTAACTTAATCTTTATACCTCAGCCTAATGACAGAGGGGCTGGGGATGGGAGGGGAGGTCTGTACTGCAAGTCAGTGGGGAGAAGCAGCTGGTGTGGTCGCGAGCCACAGGGTGACTGCACATCTCCGTCTGTGCAGGACTGTCCTGATGTATGCCCAACGTCCTGGGGTAATTATTCTGAGGTTGGATCAATTGGTATTGTCAATATTCAAATGCTTTTGATGCACCAAATTGCAATTTCATGTGTTTTAATCTCAACAGAGAGAAGTTTCCTGATTTGTATGATGAATTCCATGGTCACACTAGGTAGGTCCTTTAGAGGTGAGGAAACGGAGGCTCTGTGAGCCTAGAACGTGGTCTGGGGACACTGTGCTCCATGGGGGCTGGGTTCCAGGCTCTGCAGACCACACCTCTCTCTGCTTAGGTGTCTTTATCTTGGAGGGCATCTATTATGATTTGGACATAAAGTGTCCCCCAAAGACTCATGCGCTGAAGGCTTGTTCCTCAATGCAGTGAGGTTCAAAGGTGGGAAGTGATTGGATCACGAGGGCTCTGACTCATCAAGTGGATTAATCCATTGACAGCGGAATGGACTCCTGGGAGAAGGCAGAAGCTGTAGGTGGTAGGGCCTGGTTAGAGGAAGTAGGTCACTAAAGTTGTGCTCTTGGGAAGGGACTATACCTTGTCCTGGGCAGGGGCTTCTTGCTACACCTTCCTAGAAAAACCCATAAGGCCGCCTTGTTCTGACACAGGCTTCCTGGGGGATGACACCCCAAGAAAGAACCTGCCAACCTATCGCCCAGTCATGGTACCAGCATCCACCCTACATCAATCTTAGCCACTCAGAACGTGGGCCCAGGGAAATTAATCACTAATTTTGGATGACCAATACATAATTGGAGTAACTCGTGGGCCGTGTCTTCTTGAAGGTTACTGAAGGTAGGTCAGGGAGACAGGATGAACGTCTCTCCCTATTTGGAGGCCAACACTCAATTCCACGTATGTAGGTCCTTGTGGAGTTGCTGGAGTGTGGTGGATGCTTGGGTATAAGCAGAGGGGTCAGAGGGCAGGGACTTGCTGAATGAAGCAGATTTTCAACCCCAAAGCTACCTTGCCAAATGCTATCTTGATCAGTTTTGTTTTTGTGTTGCTATAACAGAATACCACAGACTGGGTAATTAAAAAAAAAAAATCTCAGTTCTGGAGCTGCGAAGTCCAAGATGAAGGCATGCACATCCAGCAAGGGCCTTCCTTCCACTTCTTCCTGGGGCAGAGGGCGGGAGGGCAAGATGGCATGCATGAGCAACAGACCACACTTGCTTTACAACTAGGTCCTGTCAGCATAACCAGCCTCTCGAGGAGAATGCAATTCACCCTTTCACGGGGTGGAGCCCCCCAACTCGATCACCTCTTTTTAGACCCTGCCTCCAACACTGCTGCATTGAGGACCAAGTTTCCAACACATGGGCTTCAAGGGGACAGCAGCTAAGGCCACTAATGCACAGGAAGCCCAGGACTTGCTCTGCCTGCCTGTCCAGGTGAACCTCCTGCTGGCGCTGTTGGCACCCTGTTCCAGAGCTGCAGAGGGAAGAAGGTGGACTTTGGAATGGTTTATTCTTTTCTTTATTCATTTAATAAAAATGGAATCCTTAAGTGTTAGGTGTTGTGCTAGATGTCAGGGCAAATTCACCTGAAAACCCGGGTTCTGATTTTTGAAAAAATGGTAAGGTCTAGCTCCAGGGCCCTCGTTTATTTATTTATATTCTATTTTATTTATTAGTCTTCCACACTGTTTATTGGTGCGTTTTAGTTGTACATACTGATGGGATGTACTGATTGGTACATGCACATAATATTTCAACATGTTTGGTCAATATCACTCCTCAGCTCTCCCCCCTTCCTCCCTGTCTCCCATCCCTCGGTCCCTTCCCCCTACTGATCTGCCTTTGATTTTTAGGAGATCAGCCCCCACCTTTGTTTTCCTTTTTCCTCTCCAGCTTCTGCATATGAGAGGAAACGTCCAGTCCTTAACGGTCCGAGTTTGACTTATTTCTCTTAACATGATGATCTCTACTTCTATCCATTTTACTGCAAATGCCATCATTTAATTTTTCTTTACAGCTGAAAGAAAACCTCCATTGGGTGTATATTCCACATTTTCTTCCTCCATCCATCCATCGATGGACAACTAGCCTGGTTCCATAGTTTGGCTGTTGTGAATTGCTGCTTTCCACAGGGTATGCGTGTCTCACTGTACTAAAATCACTTTAATTCTTCAGGTGAATGGTATGGCTGGCTCACGTGGTGATTCCATGCCTTGTCTTTTGAGGGGCCTCCATACTGATTTCCATAGAGCTTGTACTAATTTACAACCCACCAACGGTGTAAAAGTGTTCCTTTTCCTCCGCATCCTCTCTAGCATCTATTATTATTGGTGTTCTTGATGTCTGCCATTCTGACTGGTGGGAGATGAAATCCTCGTGTAGTTTTTATTGCATTTCCCTAATTGCTCAAGACGTTGGACATTTTTTCGTGTGTTTGTTGGCCATTTGTATTTCTTCTTTTGAGAAGTGTCTGTTTAGTTCATTTACCCATTTGTTAATTGTGATATTTGATTTTTTTTGGTGTAAAGGTTTTTGAGCTCTTTATATATTCTAGATATTAATCCTCCGTCAGAAGAGTAGCTAGCGAAAGTTTCCTCCCATGATGTGGGTTCTCTCTTCACATTCCTAACTGTTTCCCTTGCTGTGCAGAAGCTTTTAAATTGGATGCGGATCCACTTATTAACTCTTGGCATCCTTTTCTGAGCTTTAGGGGCTCCTATTGAGAAAGTCGTTTCCTGGGCCTGAAAGCCGGAGTGTTGACCCTGCGTTGGCTTCTAGGAGTTGCATACTTTCTGGTCTAATTCCCAGGTCTTTGGTCAGGACCCTCCTTTTTCTTGCCTGGCAGTGTAGGTGGCATTGAGCCATGGCCACCGTCTCCAGCTTCACCTTTTAGCCCATGTCACTCATCTATGCTGCCCACTTGGCCCCAGCAGGCAAACTGAATTTGAGAACCTGGATTCGTCTCTGCTTTCTACTGAAACAGGGCTCACAGTAGGCACCAAAGAAATTCTTACGTCATTCCAGGAAACTGACCCCAGGAGGCTCTCCTCAAAAGTCCCCATCTTCCACCAGGGATCTCCACAGCTTCATCAGATGGTCCAGGGGGGACTGAATCCTAGCTCCTCCCTCAGGGAGCTCAGATCGGGGAGGGGACCCAATGGGCCAGGACCAACTTGAGTGTCCCCAAAGTGAGTACACAGCACCATGGGCCAGCATCCTTGGTGAGGAGGCAGACTGGCCTAGCCATTTGGAAGGCCATTTGGCATCATCCATCAAAATCTGGAAAGCCCATATGTCCTTTGGCTCAGATGTTCCAGGGCCACATTCCACAGATGTGTTTGCAAAAGTGCATCAAGAGACAGAGAAAGCTCAACGGTTACTTTTTTTTTTTTTTGTAATAGCAGCTAGGAGCCATTGACATGTCCATCAAAGATGGCGGCGTATATAAGAGGTGGTGCCCCATGCCCAGTGGCTGCAGGAGGACAGAGTGGATGGTTTTGTGCTGATAGGGACAGACTCAGAGATGCATCTTCAGCAGAAGAAAGCAAGGGAAAAAAGGACATTTGAGAGTATGGCCTCTGGCATAGCCTCCTGGTGTGAACCCAGCTCTGCCACTTGCCAGCTGTGGGATATGGGCAGGTCATGTAGCTTCTCTGGGCTTCGATACCCAGATTACAACATGGAGCTCATCATAGCGCATCTCATCACGGGGTCATCTGTTTTCTTATGTGGGAAATGGGAACACTGCGCTTCCATATCCAGCTTCTACATCCAGGAAGCGTGGCCCTTACTCTCCCAATCTTTCCAGGACCATTGTGCCCACTCTGGCACCAGGGGCTCCTAACACAGCATCCCCTCTGCAAGCAGCTGCAATCCCTTTTGTCTGAAATGCCCAACCCCCGTCACTTGGCAAGGAAGACCCACCTTGTCACACCGGCCACTGCCTGTCCTGTGGCTCACAATCCCCCTGGATTCAATGCTCTTGCCTCTGGGTACCCTGAGGGCCATGTGCTCTATGGCACAGGCCCCTTCTCTCCTGGGTCCCATCTACTCACTCCCCCATCACTCCAGGGGCCTCAGCTTCTCTCTCTTAATCCCTGGGGCAGCTGTGAGGGTCTCTCCCACCTCGGTTTCCCTGAGGGTGTCTGTTGCCCGTGCCAGGCTCTGTATCCCCTGCCCTGAAAGGTGACCGCTCAAGTCTTTTGCATGAGAGGAACACGTGGGTCTTAACTCCTGCTCTTCCACTCCCAGTTCCGTGCCTCACCTCTCTGGGCCTCATGTCCTGCTCTGTGCAATGGGAAGGCTAGAAGCCCCTGCCTGGCAGGGCTTCAGGGAGGTCAGGTGGGCCATTGGCTGGGGCACAGAGCCTGACTTCTCCTAAGGGCTGGGCAAGACTTACCTGCCCTCACATACTGTTATCAGGATCCTTGCAGTCACCAAGTCTCCTCGGGGCCACGGAACAAATAAGAGAGTGGGGCATCCTGACCTGCAGGGTTGGCCAGATGCAGGCACTTGCCAACGGTCCACACCTCCCTCTGCTCAGAGGCTGTTGAACAGCAGGTTGGAGGAAAGGTAAAGGCTTTCTCATGCTGGGGTTTCCCAAGCGGGCTGCAGAGCCCAGTGGGAGGAGGGTGCCTCCTCCTCAGGGGTGGTCTGGAGAGGTGAGTGGGGCAGGCAGTGGGACAACGGCAGCTCCTGTTTACCCCAAGGGACCTGCTTAGGTGACTGTGTTTCTACTCTGCCTTTCAGCTGTCTCCCCGGGGAAGCTGGAGCACTGGAGGCTCCCTCGGCTCCTATTCTCAGGGGCATAGCTGAGAGCCTGGCTCTACTTCCTCCGAGGAGGCCTCTCTCTCCTTCCTTGGGGGTTGGAGGGAGCATGGTGCAATGCCAGCAAGGGAGGGCAGAGGGGAACGGGCCTGGGGTCAGGAAGTCTCTACCCGCTGCCCCAATTTGCTGTGTGACCTCAGGTGTAGCACTTTACCTCTCTGACCTCCATTTTCCTTAGTTGGGAAGTAAAGACCATGGACTCTAGCTCTAATAAACTATGAAAATTGTTCTCTGCCTTTTCACTGGGAAAAGAAAAAAAGAGCCTTTCATTCAAGTTGTTGTGGTGATGGTGTGTGTGTGTGTATGTGTGTATGTTCTGGAATGCCATCCTCCCCCTTTTGCCCACCCTCCCGGCTCGCAGTAGGCCTTCCTCTTCCAGGAAGGCTACCCTGACTGCCCACCCTGGCTGGGGTAGGCCCACGTCTTGCTGCCCCCAGCACGGAGCCTGGTCAGAGGGGCCTCACTCAGGAAGGTCTGAAGTGCCCTAAGGTGAGACAACTAGACCTTCAGGTCAGGGCCATTTCCTGGGAAGCAGAAGTCCTGGCTTTCAGGGTCTGTGAGGCTCCTCCCCAAGAGTCTTTGAATGACAGAGTCCCTAGGATCTTGCCTCTCCTCTCTCAGGCCTGATGTTGTGTGGGGGCCTTGTGGGTGGCCTTTGGTTTCCAGATGAGCCTGTCTCCCTCCCAGGGGCCCAGGCAGGGCAGCTGGCAGGCCCCTCTGATCCCCCTTTCATTCCTGTCTCTCTGAACAGCCAGCCCCCAGGCTGCTCCTGTGTGGAGCTTCACAGAGGCAGCTCAGCAGGAAACAGGAGCTGCTGCGACCCCTCTGGTCCCTTTAACACGTTCAAAGGGAGACATACCCTGGTGGGAGTGTCTTCTGGCAGATTTGCATTTTTTAAAATCCCAACCACATACTCTGTGACTTCAAGGTGGAAGCTCAGGCTCAGGGCGATGAGGACCAGGCACCCGGAGGGACTTGGGCCCTGACTTTCCTCATCATTATTCTCTGGGCTGAAGGCCACTGCCCACCCCATTCCCCAGGAGAGTGACCACCAGGCCAGCCTCCGCCAGGCTCCCGTCCCCTCTCCCCTCCCAGTTCAGGCTCCCCCACATCTCTGCACTTCACACAGCACACTCCTGCCTCTGGTTTTGGGGTATTCGAACTCCCCCTTTCCCTCCTAGCTCCTAACATGGGTCCTTGGAGGAACCTGCCTGGGGTTGGTTCTAAGTGGGTGACCTGAGTTGGTTCCCAGGATGGAGACCTTAAGAGGTGGTGGAGTAAGAATCCGGGCCTAGTGGGAGTCATTAGGTCATCGAGAATGTGCCCTGGGTGAAGGGATTAAGGTGTTTCTCTTGGGACCCTGGTTAGTTCTTATGACAGAGTTAGAGGAAGTCTGGCCTTTCCCTGCTCTGTGGCTTCTCGTCTCACCAGGCACATTTTCCTGCCATGACGCCATCTGTCATATGACATAAACAGGGAGACCCTCACAGAGCTGAGAGATGTTGACAGTGTACCTTTATAAATCTCTCAAACTGTGAGCTAAATAAACTTCTTTGTAAAGTACCGAGCCTCAGGTATTTTGTTATAGCAACAGAAACTGAACTGATATAGAGGGCATCTTTCCACTTTGTCCTATAAGAACATCCCCATAGTCCAGGTTCAGGAACATACAAAGATTTGGAGCCTGGATCTGGGTTTCCAGGTTAGCTCTGTAGGTTTTACCTTTGAAACTCACTTACTCACCCTTCCTGGGCCTCAAGTTCCCCAACTGCAAAGTGGTATAAAAGCACCCATCTCAGAAAGTAGCTGCAGAAACACTGAGCCGACGTGTGTGGCCCTGAACCAGCACTCTTCATGACAGAAAGTGGGGGTAAGAATTAGAAACCTGTATAGCAACTTGACATTACTATGATATTTTGACATTACTATGATATTTTACAAAAGTATCTATACTAGATTAAAAATAAATGGATTGGAAATGAAAAAAACAAACAAACAAACAACAACAACAACACAAAAGCAAAACTGGTTCTTTCACACCAAAAAATGAGAAGCCTTGTCTTGGCATGGAAGAAGCCTCTGAAACAGTGATTCTTCCCATACATCTACTGTGGATTAACCCCACACCCAGGACGCTCAAAGGAGCTCAAGTTGGCTTTTGGCTCCTCAATTATTGAGGCTTGTTGAGGTCGGGGGTGGGGGAGAAAGGCAGGACCCCCCAATTCCTACAGAGCACGGGCAGAGGCAGATTTACTTGATGAAACTCAGATAATTAGACCCAACACTGTATTTGGGGGAGTGGGAGGAGCCAGGAGATGCCCCGCTCTCCACTTCCAGCTCATGCCCTGGCTTGGTCCTGGCCTTCATTTATTTTTTGTTGGCATTTGCAAGATTTCCTTGACATCTGTCCTTCATCTTCCCAAAATTCAAAGTCAGGAGTTTGCTCTCCCCCCACTCTGCTCCCAACCTAATTTCCTTTTATTATGGAAACCAGGAAAATGACAAGTAATTGCTTGAAGATGTTAGAAAGATCGCATTTTGTTTTGCAACTATCAGCTTAAAAATAATGTTTAAGAGATTATGAATGGGTGATTAACTATTTTTTCCATTACTTCTCTCTCAAAAGCCGAACCCACAGTGATTGTGATGTGCACAGTAAAATGGAGACTCGACCACCTCAAACCAGGCAAGAAAACACAAACACCTGCCCTACAAGGAGTCGTGGGTCCTTTGGGGGAGACACCGTTCCTCTCAGGTTTGGGGGAGACGGAGCCAGGTAAGGTGGTGGAAGTTGCTGAAGACAAACTTGGTCTCCGCTTGCTGATTGCTCTGCACGGCCCCCTCCCTCTGCATCCTTATGGGAAACTGCACTTTCGAGGAGTGCTGTAAAACTCCCTATTTACTGCCTTTCCTGAGTCAGTTTGTTTTGGGTGGAAACAGTCTCTGATGCAGCTCTATTGCACCATTTCAGTGGATGTTTATCATTTAAAAGGAACAATTTTAATACCTACATTTGCCGTACAGTATGAGCCATAAATGTGATTTAGGCTTCCCCGTGTAATAGGCTCTACAGGCGATTGGGTAGGCTCCCGAGTGTTCCTCCAAGTGGTGGCCGTGAAAACGAACGGGCTTTTCCTTCTTGAACAAAAGTTTTCCTTTTTAATGCCCCCTGAAATTAATTAAGTGAAAACTGAGCCGATGGACTGAGTTGCACCTCTGCCTTGTGGGGCGCCTGGAGCCCCGCAGGAATGTCTTGGGAGAGGATAGGTCTCCGGGCAGTAAGGCCCAGGAGGCTGAGGGGCAGTTGCGGCAAGGATGTTTAGGGGCTGGCTGTCTCCCCTGCTTCTCTGGGCCCAGCTTCCTCGTCTGTATTGGCGGGTGTGGGTGGTGGTCTAACACCTCCCCTGCGTCAGTGCTGCTCAGGGTCAGGTTTGTGGGCTGGTGGTAGCAGCACTGCCCAAGAACTTGCTAGAGATGCAGATTCCTTGGCTTTTCCCGACCAGCTAAATCAGAATCTCCTGGGCTGGGAACCAGCCGACTGTGCTACAAGTCACACAGGCGATTGTGATGCATGCCCAGGATGCTGTGGCTCGCTGGAAAGCAGCTCTGGGGGCCTGTCAAGGGGCAGCATGAACTGCTCAAAGGGCCCACGAGCTGCCTTACCCTAGTGGCTTCTGGTCCTGGGAGCTGGACTCCCAGCGAGTGTTCAGGACCCAAGGTGACATGACAAAAATAGTGGGTCCAGTCTTGAACACAACAAACTTGGGTTGAATTGACAGGCTGGGGTGTCCCTTCCTGGGAC
Organism: Spermophilus citellus; assembly: GCF_964194105.1. Taxonomy (NCBI): domain Eukaryota; kingdom Metazoa; phylum Chordata; class Mammalia; order Rodentia; family Sciuridae; genus Spermophilus; species Spermophilus citellus. Next base: position 51,339,835 of record NC_138195.1, read on the forward strand.
AGAGAGAAGGATGGTACCAAGTTAGAAGAGAAAGCTGTCTTGCTTGTTCAGAATTACCTGCAGGACATTTGTGTGTGCCAGAGTTCTTTCCTGCACACCATGCTGCCCCTCGGTCCCTTGAGGGGATGGCGAAGGCCTGGGCGAGCTTAGCCTGGAGGACAAAAGACTCTTCTAGTTACTGAAGGGCTGGACAGCGGATGATGGAGTGAGGTCTACGCAGTCTGAGAGTGCAGGGCTGGGAGATGTCCCAGGGGAAAGGAGGTGGGCATGAGGGAGAGTGCTCTGCGACAGAGGTGAGCAGCAGAAGCCCTGGACTGTGATCCCATTTGCCACTGAGACTGTTTCTCCACTGGGAAGGACCGGTTTGGTCCTGACCCTCCAGGTCCTGCCCTTTCTGTTAGAGTCCACAGGTGACCCTCTCGTGGTCCCCCTGCCCCATTGCAGGATGGCTGTAGGCTGGAGAATGAGAAAAGCCCTTCTACATGGAGATGCTGTTTCCTGCTGAGAAATGCCTCCATTTGGGGGAAAAATGGGATTAATTTCTAACGGAAGCAGCAGTGGCTGAATGTGCAGCTTTCAGATTGTTGACTATGATATTAAGTAACAAGCAGACTCCTGTCCAATGGATGTTATTAAAATTAACTGTTTTAGCACTACATTTAGAATCAAAACCAATCTGTCACTCCTAAATTGGTTTCTTTCAACTGCTATTTGCGGGTAAAATGAACAGTTTTAACAATTACATCTCCAGTGCAAATCATAAACTTGATTTACAGGAAAACACTTAATTTACTGCATTTGACTGTGCACCAGAGCTGCCAATTATCTGACGGTAAATTTCCCTGCTTGGTTCTTGGCTTCGTAAGCAGCGGCCTTGGCCCCACATGGTCTACTCACCCATGGGCCCAAGGCTCCACCAGATGCAGTAGATCCTGATTGGGGCTTTTGTTTGGGAAACGTGAAGTCCTCAAAAGCAGACAAACGTCCATATGGAGCTGGGCGCTAGGGAACCCTCTGTTCCATGCTATTTCAAGTTGCAAAATAGTGGGTGGAATATCTCCATTATTGAACTCCAACTGGAGTTAGCCATCAAGGAGAGAAAGTCACAGAATGTTAAATCAGGGAGACCCTTAGATAAGAAAGCAAACCATTTCTTACGGTTTGGATATGAGGTATGTGCCCTAAAGCTCCTGGGCTAATGCAGGAATGTTCAGAGGTGAATGCAAGTGGGGTGTGGCTGGAGGAGGTGCATCCTGGGGGGCATACCCTGAAAGTCTCTCTCTCTCTCTCTCTCTCCCCCCCTCTGCTTTCCGGCAGGAGAGAGCCTTTGAGAAGCTTTCCTCCTTTGCTGCTGCCCTTCAACAATGATGGTCTATCACACCTCAGGCTCTAAACAATGGAGTCAGCCAACCAAGAACAGAACCTCTGACACCACCTCTGAAACCGTGAGCCCAAATGAGCTTTTCCTCTGCTAGGTTGTTGTTTTTGACCATTTTGGTCATAACAAGAATCCCACAACGCACCTTCATTCATTCATTCATTCATTCATTCATTCCTCAAGCCTTGATTAAGCAGCCATTCTCCCAGAACTGGGAGCTAGCTGTAGGCTACGACATGATGGAAACTGGCCTCATGGTTTCTGCCTTCAATGAATTCACTGTCTATTAGGAAAGATAGGTGCTGAACAAGATCATTTCATGGTATGGTAAATCTCCCTTTACCAGTTGGCCATTAATGAGCTGTAGATCTGGGGCCCTTGTGGGGGGCATGGATTATGCGCAGAAGTACTGGCTGGAGAAGCTAATGTGCAGAAGCTTTGCAAAAGTTCCGTTAGAACCAGATCTTGAAGGGTGAGTAGGAGATTTTCAGGTAGAGAAGAAGAAAGGGTCTTTCAGGGAACAATATCAGCCAACTCCTGTCAGCACAGAAGGGCGGGGTATTTTCCATGAGGGGTGTGTGGTCTGGCCTGGCAGGAGGGGGTAGGGACTTTGAGCTAGGATGTCTCTTTTAATTAGTTTAGGCTCAGTGTGATTTACAGTTGAAGCCCTAGCTAAGCAAATGCAAGTCCACAGCACTGAAATGCTCATGTAAGTCAAGAGGGACTGTAAATGCCAAGTTATAGGTTGGGGGGTTGGAGGATGGTTCCCTGGTATTTTGAGAAGTCAGAAAGCATATGCAAACCATATGCAAATGAGATGCAAGCCAGCACCTGCTGTGCATTGTGTCGTCAGCCTGCTTGGCTTGCTGCAGTAGAGAGCCCTGCCTTCCCACAAAGGTGAGAGAGGCGGCTCCTCTGACTCTGGCTGAGTTGTGGGGGAGTGTCAGGGGGCTGCCTAAGAAAGAAAATTGCCCCCGAGAGACTCTCTCTGCAAGGGACCTTTCTCTTGGAGGGAGTGTCCCCTTGAAAGATGGAAGGACCAGAATTTTGGCCCCAGAAGAGCAGGATGAAGCCCAAGTTTGCCGTTCTCCAGGGGCCAAAGCCTCAGCAATGATTCCTGTCAGTCTCAAGGGGTTGGCATAGGAGTCTGGTCTGAGAGGGTTGGGGCTTCTCATCCCCCTGCCTAGACCCCACTTCTTTGTGCTGTGTCCCTCATGGGGAGGGACCAGTGGGATCTTTCAGAACCAATGCCCCGTGAGTTGGAGTCTGTGGTTTACTCTTGGCCTGATGATTGTCGAGCTGTGTTGCTGCCTGAGTCTGCAGGGTGGTCCCTGAGATACTAATGGCAATGATGCAGCCTGGGGTACCTCCCAGGGGACAATGGACTCACCCCGTGCCCTCTTCCCCCTTAGGGCTGAGGAGAGGAGCTGCTGTGGCCTGGGGTTGGTTGACGTTTGGGTGCAGAGTGGAGGCTGTGCCTGGCTAGGGCTGATTCTTCCTAATTCACCCTGTGGCCTTGGACAAGTCCCTTCTCTGGTTGTCTTTGCACTTTAGAAACCGACCCGGAAATTTCACGTGAGAGCCCTTTCCTGTTAGGATTCGACCCATCTTGATCCAGCCGGCAGGATGTGTGTTGGGGTGGGAGATGGGGGTGGGGAACTGAGCCTTGGAAGGCTGCTTTACAAACATTTTGGAGGACTGAGGTGGCATAGGGACATCCCAACCTCCAGGACCACACTGAAGCCTCAGTTCCCTGACACAGAGCCCCCTGGGTGGCAGGGGGAGAGTGGAAAGAGCTGGCTTGTGGGGCTTGCTCCATACATGGGTCCTGGGGACAGCGCGGGTGAGGGGTCTCTCAGTCGGTCCTGCTGCCTCATTGGCCCCTCTTGTCTCCTCTCTCCCTGCTCCTGGCTCTATTTTCCAGTGTGCCTGACTCTCCCTCCTCAACCTCTCCTTTATGCAGTCTTTCTCCCATCCTCTGGGGCCCGTGGTCCTCCTCTGCTCCCTGCCTGACCTCTCTCCTCTCCCTGTGGCCCCTCCTCTGCTAGTCGTCTCCCCATGCCTTCTCCGGGCTCAGCACCTTTTGGCTCAGCACCTTGGCGCCACCCCTCCTCCCCAGCTCCCAGGTCTCAAGCACTTTGGGAGAAACTAAGGAGGGGCTCCACCTGCCAAGTTTAGGAGAGAAGATGGAGAATAGCCAGGCTTCAGAAGGTGGCGCTGTTGGGCGACTTTTGCTTGGGGAATCTTTCAGCACTAAAAAAAACAAAAACCCACTCTGGAATCTATTGGCATTTGAGAGCTGCTTTTTTTTTTTTTTTTTTTTTTTTTTTTTTAAATAAAAATAATGACTCTCATTTCCCGGGCATCATTAAACAAGGTGCAGTGTTTGTGTGTGTGATGTGTGTTGAGGATGTATCGTGCGTGTGTCTGCACGTGAGTCTTGGCTGGAGTGCAGGGGTGCGTGAGAGAGCACTCGCTAAGTCCACGAGTGATCGTGTCTGTACAGTGGAACGTCTAGATGATAAGCAGGTGGGAGTGTCAGTGTGTGGCCACATGGGTGTGGGCTTTGAGGGTGGGCAGGAGTCTGCCCATGGGGGTGAGCCTCTTCATGGGCACTATCAGCATCGGGCTCCTGGGTCTCTGCCTCTGCATGTGGGCAGCCTTGAGAATTCAAGCTTGCGGGTTCAGGGGTGGGGTTGCGCGGGGAGCACAGGCTGATGCGTGAGTGTCTCCAAACATGCTCACCGTCAGCAATGTGCTAGAGTGGAGAAGAAGGAGGGCCATGGAGTCAGGCCTCCAGGTTTAAATTCAGGCCTCTCACTTGGAGCTGTGTGATGTGACCTACTCAATTAACATTTCTGAGTCTCTTGATTCTTCACTTGAAAAAATGAGACAACAGCAATCGCTGACTCTGCAGGTGATTGGGGATTCAATGGGATCCTCCAGTAAAGGGCTAGGCGTGGTGCTGGGTGCAGGGTCAGAACCCAGGGAGAGGCTCAGAGCTGCAAAGTATCTGAGGGTTGGCAGGTGCCACTCACCCTGGGCTGCTGTCTAGCTCCATGCTGGCTGAGCTGGGTTCACTGGACCCCAGGCTCTCAGTGTGATACCCTCCAGGGGAATGGGGGGGCCTATGGGTGGGGATGTCCTGAGGGAGCTCTAGGATCTGCTTAGCTCCAGCGTGTGTGGTTCACTGGAAGAACTGGAGCTAGAATGCCCCCTCCCCACACAATGGAAACCCAGTGGAATGGGCCTCATAGTGACCACTCCAGCTCCCGATCTGCAGGCCCGAATCTGAGGCACTAAACCCTGCTGAGTCCTCAGCTGGTGCCCAGAAGTAGGAGCAGAGGGGAGCTCTGTGCTGGAGCTCCTTGCAGTCTTGACCCCACCTCGCCCGTCTTTCCTCTTCCGCATCTCCTCGTGACCCTCCTAAAGTGCAGAGAGGAGGAGCGCCATCTGTCAGGTTCTCCAGGGATGTGGAAAAACCACTCCAAATGGCAGGGGCTGCTGCTCTCAAACATGTGGCCCCTCATGGTCTGGCCGTCTCTCTCCATGCAGGGCTCGTCCTCCAGGGCCTCTGCACTTGGCTGCGGCCCTTTCCACAGGGTGGGCTTAGGGCAGTGGCACTTTTCACATGGAAGCTGACCCTGGAGACAGAAAGTAGAGGACAGACAGGACCACACCTTGGCCTGGCCCAGGGTCACCTCCTGTCTTCTCCTGGACAAAACTGGCCTCCACTCCAGATTCAAGAGAGAAGAGAAATGGAGCCCCCTCTTCATGGAGGAGAGCAAGGCCATACTGTGGGGGGTCTGAGGGGTGGGCGATGATGCTTGGGCCTCTTTGGAAAATGCATGTGCCGCAGCAGCCTGGTGACATTGTAAGGGGACAAGCAAATGCCAGTCTGGGAGCGTTTCTCTGCCACTTCACCCTGTCCTCTCAGCAGCCCTCTGCAGTTCATCTGCCTGTGTGAGCTCAGGCAGCTCCCTTCACAGCTCAGGGCCTCAGTTTCCCCAGGTGATGGTAAGCGTGGCCGCCTTATTGAACTATTGTCACATGGTGAGTCCTTAATGGGTTATTACTGTCTTCGTCCTTCTCTTCTCACAGGTGAGGAAACGGAGGCTCAGAGCTGGGAAGGGACTGACTTAGAGCTGCATCGTGTGTGGAAAGGCCAGAGCTGGGCCTGGGAGGCCTGTCTTCCCCTCTAAATGGCCCTCTGCTCCCCCGAGGCTCTGCATGTTCAGGAGAAGGCTCAGAGGGTCTGGGGAGGAAGAAACCATACAAAGAGGAGGAGCTGGGGGGAACTGGTTGCCCTGTCTGGAGTTCTGGGTAGTACCTAGAGGCTCGCAGACTCTACCGCTGTCTCCTCTTTCCTGGTCAGTCTTTCCTGAATCCAATCGCTCTGTGTCCAGCTCCTGTTCCCGAGAGTGGGGATGGAAGGACTCTGGACTCTTCTGGTTTTCCAGACTCTGTTTTCTGAGGGGCTGCCATGCCTTGTGCGAGAGGGGAAACCAAGGCTCTGCGGAGGCCTGTGGTCTCCTTGTGGCTGCACTGCGGCACCTTCTGACTCATCCCCCTGAGCTCATCCTCCCCAGCACATGGTCCCTCCACCTGTCCAGGTGCTGCCACTGCCCCTTCTCTAGGTCTGCTTGCTGCCCGCAGGGCTCTCCCTCTCTGGCCCTCCCCACAGCCTGCACAGCTGGAGAGACCCGTGTCCCGAGACCCCATCTCAAGAGCCCCTGATGTGGTGAAGCCCTCCTGCACCTCCCGGCTGGGATCCCAGACTCCTAGGGCCGGAGCGCCAGGTGCTCTGTGAGCACGGGCTGTCATGGAAGGGGTGCTAAACGCGCCCTCTGCATCCCTTCCTTCTCAGTTTGCCAAATTCCATCACGCCCCTCCCCACCTTCTGTTATTTCACAAAATCACCTTTCAGCACCCTCCTGGGTTATGTTCCTTATGCCATGTGCTCTCAGGAGTACAGCACAAACCTCTGCTCTGGCTGTTCCAAGAAAGGGCTCCACCAGCTGACCTCATCCCCCAAGAGGTCTTATCCTCAGGGATCCCTGGTGTCTCACCCCCTCCCTGCTTCTGTTCGGAAAACAGCTCTTCCAGGGACACCCACTGCAGGTCCCTTTAGCCGCACACTGGCGTTGACTGGACACCTTGTAAGTTTCCTTCCGGCACCTGAGTGTTGGGCTTCAAACTCAGCCTGAGGTTCCTGAGGGTAGGGATGTCACCCTGGCTGTCCTGTCTCCTGTGCCACTAACTCACACACCGGTGTGAGGGGAGATGAGGAGGGACAGCATTTCAGTCCCTGGCAGCAGGCCGGCTCCTGTGGACCTTCCTCCCAGATGGAAGCTGCTTTGAACTGGGAGTCCCAGTTCTTAGGACACTCTGTGGGCCACACGTGGGTTCTGTTGGATTTGAATTTTGATCAGCAGTTCTCTCTTTTTTCTTCCCTTGGGGGAAAATGGTGGGAACTGGACTTTGACTGCAGCAGCAGAAATCCTAGCTAGACTCAAGGAATGATTTTTGCAAGGAGTGGGAATGATGGGTCATTTGGCAGATTAGGTTTCCGTGATGGGTGTTTGACTGAGGGGACCTTCTCTGCTGTCCATAGGACTTAGAGGTGACTGCGTACTCCCCAGGGGTGGATGAGATGAACTCTTTTGGGCTTTTCCCATCCTTATAATTTCCAGAGTTGCCAGTTCCCAGGGTCCCTGGGGTCCCAGTGCGAGGAAGAATTTGCAGACACAGGCAATGAGGGTGGGAGAGGCCAGTGGAGAGGGGTTTGTGTGGTGGGAACAGACCCAACAATCCTCTGTGGCTGGAGCCTGCACTGCCCAGATGGAGGGAGGCTGATGTGCCCGGCTGGCCCCACTGGCTCCTAGAGACACTCTGGGGCCACTCCCCCACTCATGCGCTACGGTTATTTTTAGAACGGGGATGTGCAGAACATGCTCAGAGAAACAGAGTGGAAAATCTGACACTCAGAGCCTCCCTGGGAGGGAGACCCAGCTCCTCCACCCGGGCGCTCACGTGTCTGATTTGCGTCTTGCACGTTTCTGGAGCAGCCAGACTGCAAGTTCCAGCTGGTCCCTGAGCTGACCCATCGTCTCCTGAACAGCATCTGAGGCCCTTGAACTTGGCTGATGGTGACTACTCCTGGTCAGGCTAGTCTTCCTTCCACTGACCATCAAAACTGTGACCTGCACACAGCACAGGGCTCTCTGCAGTGAAGTCCATTGTCATCTCCAGGCCCTTCTAGAGAACATGGGAAGAGGTGGGGCCGGTGTTAGGATTGCTGCTGGGTAGGGAGGGAACAGGCCAGAGGGGGTGAAAGGGTCCTGAGGTCACACAGAGAGAACAACAGAGTGGGCCCTCGGGAGAGTCAGCACCTCAGTCCTTGGGTGTCCAACTCAGAATGTAATGTCCATGAGCCTGCGGTGGAAGTCCCAAGTGGCCAGGGAGGGGCACGCAGAGAGGAGAATAGCTCCCTGCCTGGGTGGGTGGGGGGTTGGTGTTGGTACAGTGGATATTTAATTAAAAATTAGTTCCTGTTTCCCCACTTCTTATTACAAAAACAATGCATGTTCTTTGTAGAAAATTTAAAAATACAGATAAGCAAACAAAAGAAAATTAAAAACACCCATAATCCCAGCACTCAGAGACAAACCCTGTACATATTTTGGTATTTCGGTGCATATACCACCAGCTTTTTCCTTTTCCTTCTTGAAAACATTTTCGTTTATTTTTAATTATGCATATGATATAGGAACCCATTCTTGTTAGTAAAATTCAAACAATATGGATCAAGCCGAGGTCTCCTCTCCCCCTCCCTGGCTGGGGCCTCCCTTTGCTAAAGGGTAATCACGGTGACAATTTTGAGGTATATTGTCCCTGACCTTTTTAAAGTGTACATACACATTTATATCTGTTCTCACAGAAATACATGGTTTTATTTCGAGTGTGTTTGGATTTCTTTTTTTTCCCCAACGGGGATGGTATCATGCTGTATGAATTGTTCTACACTTTGATTTTGTCACCACCCTATTAGTCTTGGGGTTCTCCCAGTGCTTGCCACCTCGTAGTCCTGGGGTCCTTCAGTGCCTGCACTTAGCAACACTCACTCATTTGCAGGTGGAATTCCTTGGCCTGGGAACATCAGAGTCTGTTTGGCCACTGCCCTTCTGACAGCTGGCCGAGGACTTCCGCTGTGATTTCACTTCTGTCTGTCTGCCCTTGATGCTCTTGGGAATGCCTCCTTGGGTGAAGATGCTTCTCTGGAGTCAAAGCAGAAAAGAAAAAATGCTGGTAATTCTCTTTTTTATACCCATTAAGAGAATGGGAGCCGCTTGGACCAGCTGCTGTATGCCTTCTCCTCTTTTCCATGCAAAGAAGACCACTGTGACAGCATCTCCCACCCTGGGCCTCGGATAGCAGTGGTGTGCCTTGAGTCTCTATTAGGCGTACCTAGGGAGGAAAGGCATCAAGGCAGGTGCACAGGGGAGTGCATTAGGTGGATAGCCCAGTAGCTTCACTGAAGGGCTCTTGGAAATTCACCAGCGCCTGTTAGTATGTCAAGTGGTGTCCTGAAGCAAAGAAGCAAGTTTGTCTTCATTTAGCCTGGCTTTTCCCAGCTGGGCAGCTGCAGTGTGGGAAACACAGATTGCAGTGGACAGAGGCAGTGCCCTGCCTGCACTCCCTTGGCCCTGCTGCTTTGTCACGCCACTCATCCCAATTCCACCTGCAGGCACCTCTGATTTGTTGCCTGAGGCTTGCTCCTGCTGCAGGGACCTGTGGAAGGCTGGAAGTGTTGGAGAATCAACATCCTGTCCCCAGCCTTCAACTAACTGCAAGAGTTAGTACAGAGATCCCCCAGCTCCCAGAGCCCTCAGGTGGGATGACCAAGGCAAAAGCTTTACATGGATCCCAGAGTGTCCCCCAAATCACCAGGCTCCAATCCCACTGTGGTTGCTGGTTTGAAGACAGGCCTGCTGTTGGCAGTTCTCCTTCCTGGTCTCCCTCCTCCATGCCTCCATACTCCCTTTCCTGTATTGGGGTACCTGCATTGGAGTTCTGGGCCTGCTTCAGGGAGGACCCCAACTAAGACTCATCAAATGATTAATTTCGAATGGCTTCCTATGAATGTCCTAAAAATTTCTCTCAACTGATTCTGCATGGCTGGACATTAAGGTTGTTTTCTTTTTTCTTCTTGAAAAAACATTCCCGGGGTGGACATCCCTGTAGCTTGATAGCTGTGAACATGCTTAATTATTGCCTTAGGGGCCATTCCTAGACAGGAAGCCTCCGGTCCTCAGGCAGGCATTTTTCCAAGGCTTTCATAAGATCATCCCTTCTTATCTCGCTCTCAGGCCACCTCGCAGCCACAGAGGACACACAGAGGGAACAGCCATGATGTGCTCTGGGGATCTGGAGGTGATTGGGAAAAGCAGACTGAGGAAGCTCTTGGCAGGGTCCAGGGAGACACCAAGTATCCCCCTGTGAGCTCTCAGCAAGGGATCTGGAGCTTGGTGGTGAGGGGGGGCTTCTTGCCAGGATCTTATTCCAAACCCTTCTCATCCTGCAAAACCTAGAGGAAATCCCACCTCCTCCAAGAAGGCTTCAGTGACTTCTCCAGCCCTTGTGAGACTGACCTGGAGGCTGCATATGACTTGGTACTAGTTCTATATGGTCCATGCCACATCCTGTGGCTGGTGACCGTCTATATAAGAGTGTTATGCACAGGACAGATTTAGATGTTTGGGGCTTAATAAATGCTTGAGGCAGGTGAGCCAGGGGACCCATGGGGCTCCAGGCAAAGCCCTGAGGTGGGTTTGAGTGGGAATGAACACAAGTAGGCCCCTCTCTCCCTTCTCAGCCTCTCCTGTGCCCCTTTTCCACAGAGTCTCTCTGCCAGGCGCCCAGGGGCTGGGCTGTCTGCCTTTAGCACGGGGCTGAGAATATCAGTGTGCCTTTCTTTTATCCTTCCAGGTGCAGGTTTCTGGAGACAAATATACCCTCCATTCCCAGCCCCTCGATCTGTCTAAACACAATTTGACATGCGTTGCTATTAGCTTAGCACCTTATCAAATAATGCGGCCTGATCGAGATAAAAGGTTTTACAACCCTTGCTGCCTTTGTTTCTGCCTGCATTCACCCGCTGAGACAGCTAATAATTACCACCAAAGACAAAGAGAAATCTATACACTCAGCTCCCAGCTTCCTGTGTGCATGTTAAGCAGCAGCCGAGGAGAGAGCTGGGAGGAGACGGCCCCCCATGCAGCCTGGGCGGGCCAGGCTGGGCCTTGCAATCGACTGGAGACAGTGGCCTGGTGGGTCTGCAGGTTTCTGTTCTCTTGGTTGCTGGGATGACCCTGTGGTTTGGTGTTATCCAACCCTGGAGGTAGAGAAAGGGGTGGGAGGCCAGCCCCTGATCCCTGTCTCTGGGATGAGTCAGGGCCTGCTTGGGTGGGCTGGGGTGAATTGGAGGGACAGGCGGAGAGTGCTGGTATGGAGAACGTGACCTCACAGGGGATGCTGAGGCCCTGCGTTTCTGTCCCATTTCTGTTGCTGGGTGGCTCTGTGGCCTTGGGTAAGCCTCTTGCCTTTTGTGGACTCAGTCTCTGCTCTGGAGCTCTGGGCTTGCAGCCTAGAGACTGTCTCTAGAGCTGGCTCAGCGGCCAACAAGCAGTTACGTGCTGTCTGGGCCTCAGTTTCTCCATCTGCAAACAAGGGATTGTGGGTGGTGGCAATGGGCCTGTGGAGCAGGGGATGATTCAGCGGGCATCATCTCCCTGGGTGTCTGTTCCACCACCAGGCCTATGTGAGGACTTGACCCCGGACACTTTCTCAGGAAACAAACAGTTTCTTTCCAGAACTAACAACTCAGAATGTGAAAGGAGAGCTCAGTGTGGGGAGTCACTGGGAACGGAAGCAGTCTGAGGAGGTTCCCTGGAGGAAGAGGGCAGGAGTGTTGCCAAGGTAGGGTGAAAGGGGCACTGAGGGGTTATGCAGCAGAGGCAGAGAGGGGCACTGTGCACCGGGGGCTGTGAGTCTCTGATCAGAGTCGGGCTCTGGTATCCGTGGGCACAGTCTCCATGGGACAAAGATTCTCCATGTACCTCAGGACATAAGGGGCTGCTTGGATTCCCCTCTCCCCACAGCCCTGGCCTGTTATGGGGAGGGGTAGAGAGATTGGTGGGCTAGGAAAGGCTTTCCCAGTTCTCTAGGGGAAAAAAGGGTTGATTTGTAGCATGATGCCAGTTTGCATGGTGTAGCATCACTGAACGCAGAACAGGGAGGAATGGGTTAGGCTGGCTCTCATGAGGCAGAGGGAGCCAGCTCCCGAGCACCACGGAAGAGGGCCCAGAACAGACCCAGGGACCCAGCTCTGTGGCTCAAGGGCATCTGGACTCAGTGGCAAAGATGGAGTAGCACACGTTCCCAGCCCCACTGACACCTGCGGTAGACATCACTAATCCACTGGGTATCTGCTGAGCCCAGGATCTTCTCATCCAAGTGCTCCGGGCAGCCATATGGTTAGATGTGGGGTGACCACGTAAAATGCCAACTCTTTTTTATTGTTGATGTAGACTAATCCCCTCAGATCCCACAGATGGGGAAATGGAGGTCCAGGTTGGGGAAGAGAGTCTCTTGAGGTCGCCCAAACCATTTGGGGAAGCTGAGGCTGGAAGCCCAGTGGTCTGGCTCCTAACCTGGCACTTTCTGGCTCTCCTACCCTGTGGTCTCTCCCTCTGGACTAATGACAAGGGAAATGAACCCTGCTTCTGAGAGCGGTGGTCTGGGCTGGGTTGCCCCTGTCTTCTCTCTCTGAAGCTCTGGCTTTGAAGACAGGCTGTCCTAATCTCTCATTCTCATGATAAAACCCTGTCTGCAGAAAATGGCCATGTCTGCTCTGAGCCCTTCCCAGAGGTGTGTGTGTGTGTGTGTGTGTGTGTGTGTGTGTGTGTGTTTGAGTCTATGTATGTAGACTCACCCCCCACCACCCCCCAAAAAAAACTCACAAATTATCCTGTTTTTTTTTGTTTTTTTGTTTTTGATTTGCTTTTGGTACCAGGGATTGAACCCAGGGGTGCTTAACCACTGAGCCACATCCCCATCCCTTTTCCTTTTTTTATATTTTATTTAGAGACAGGGTCTTGCTGAGTTGCTTAGGGCCTCACTAAGTTGCTGAGGCTGGCTTTGAACTCCCCATCCTCTTGTGTCAGCCTCCCAGGCTGCTGGGATTACAGGCGTGCACCACTGTGTCCAGCTCCTATTTTTATTTTCTATTATTTGGTGCCACACTTGGGCCCTCCCTAGAGAGCAGTGGTCCTCCAGGGAGCTGCCTGTCTGTCTCTCAGATCACAGTCAGAGCCAGGCACTGCACTGATGTACCCTGAGGTGGGCTCTGGGCCAGGCCAGTCAGAGCTGCAAAGACTTTTGGCTCTCTTTTCCCTTCCTCTTTCTTTTTTTCTTCCTTTCGGCCACGGTCAGACATAGGAGCCCTTTCTGATCCCTGACCCTGCTCCTTTCCTTGTGCTTCCTTCTGACCTTGTGCTCCTCCTCCATGGTGGTTGAGTTACGGTATCTTTTGGAGGTATTGCAGGTTCAGTTCCAGACCATCCCAATAAAGCAAATGCCACAATAAAGCAAGTCACGTGATTTGTTTTTGATTTCCTAGTGCATATAAAAGTTATGTTTTTGTGTACAAAATAGCATTATGTTTTTTAAAAAAAACAATGCATATGACTTAATTAAAATATTTTATTGCTAAAAATGCTAATAATCATCTGAGCTGCTGGAGAAATGGGGCCCATAGTCTTGTTCCACACAAATTACCACAAACCTTCTATTTGCAAAAAAAAAAAAAAAAGCAATATCTGCAAAGTGCAATAAAGTGAACAATGCAATGGGCATGCTTTTGTGCCATCTCTATTTTTATTTGAGGTGGGGTATCACTAGAGAGTCCAGGCTGGCCTTGAACTGATGATTCTCCTGCCTCAGCTCCTAGATCACTGGAATTACAGGTGTGCACCACTAAGCCAGGCCCTGCAGCCTGTTCAGGAATTCCTTGAAGGCAGGGCTGCGGCTTCCTTTTAGCCAAGGAGGCCTCCATCACTGTGGATGGGCCAGGCACCTCCCTTTCACTTTCCTGCTCTCTGCCGCTCTCCAGAGTTGTCTTCGTCCTGTGACTGGCGATCCAGGATTGTTGGGTCCAGGCAGAGCCCCGGGACCCTCGTGGTTGCGCTGACATTGTTCCCTATGTGCCCACCAGCACGGGGTTTTGGTTCCAAGCCACAGAAACAGACTCTGGCTGAAGCATTGGGAAGATGGAGGGGCAGCAGGTACTCACTCGGCTGCAGGACATCAAAGAACCAGCTACAGGCAGTGGGCGGGAGTCCCGAGGGCCACCAGGATCATAGCCACCATCATGCCACAGAGGAGTCTGAAAGGACGCTGCCAGGCCTGGGTGCCGCACAGCCCTGTGGGCCGTGGTGACCCTGGAAACAGGTTGTCTGCCGAGCTGCCGCAGCCGTCACCAAAATGGAACCTGTACTGCCTCGCTTAGTGTGTGTCCCCGGCTTGGATTCAACCTTCCAGGCTCCAACCTGTTGAGCCTGGTCACCAGAGAGCCATAGAGACCCGGGACTGTGTGATGAGCTAGGGGGCAACCCAGGCTCCGTTGCATGGGCCTGTCACCTCCCTGACACCAGCCCTGCCACATGCACAGACCAGACCACCCCTCATGTGGAGACTTCAGGAGTGGGTCCACCTGACCTGGGGGTGTGTGGCTGCCAGATCGGCCACATCCCTCCATGATTTCCCCAAGCGTGGGTGGGGCTCAGAGGAGGGAGTTTGGTGGGGGTGTCCTGGAGGGAATGAAAGTAGATCCCAAAGCTCCATGGCCTCCCCACTCTCAGGCCACACAAGTCCCCAGCCTGGCCTCCTTCATGGGAGTCCACCCCTTCACAGGTGGGAGGGCCTTGAATGCTCTCTGTGCGTATTTGTAGCTGGGACTAGGGGCTGGGTTGTCCCGTGCAGGACCCTCAGAAGGTTAGTTTTACGGGGTGACTTAGAGATCCCTGGTCCCACCCCAAATTATGCAGTGGGGAGGCAGAGCCTCCAGAGGGGCTTCTGGATGTGGTCATGACTCACTCCTTTGCCAAGAGAATGCTCATTACCATGCCCTCTGGCCAGTGGCCTGACCAGGAAACGGGCAGTTCTCGTGGCGGGGTTGTCCAGCCTGCGGTTGGTCAGGGGAGCCATGGTTTCTGCTCCCTGTGAGGGGAGCGCCCTGTGGTGGGGTGAAGAGATGGGGAAGGCGAGGCTCTTCGGTCCTTGCTTCACCCATAATCCTGGCTTGGGGCACCCAGTGGCACCAGGTCTATGCATGTTGGATGGAGGGAGCTGTTGACCTACTGAGGAGTCAGATTGCAGGGGTCCCCACATTTAGGACAGGTGTGGACGCCCCAGTGAGGAGAGTTAAGGCCTTAACCTTGAGCGGGAGGCCGCAGGGAAGTGGGGCGGGGGTGGGGAGCAGGCAGCCCTGATTGTCAGGCAGTGCACGCTTCTCTGGGCCAAGTGCGATTTCTGGGGCATCGGATCAGAAGAGTGGGCTGTGCTCCGTGTCACTGTCACAGCACTGCCCTTCCTAAGTGCTGACACAGCTCCGCCTCGGACCCTCCTTTGTCCTTTATCTGGCCTGAGATCGTGTCCGCATCGAAATTGGCTCCCACAGCTGCAGGAATCCTGTCTCTGGGCACAGGGATGTCACCCTGTCCTGGCCAGCATCAAAGCAGCCCCGCAGCTGCCCTCCACTCTGGGGACAAGGTGGCACTGAGCCCCTGCTGGTAGAAGAGACTGGGCATTTGCTGAGTACCAGCCATGTCCTCGGTGTACCCTGCCAGAGCCTTCAAGATCTTTTTTTATTTCAGTCTCAAAAGAATGGACGGCTTATATAATATTCCCATTTTAAAGATGAGAAAGTCAAAGATTAGAAAGACTTGCACAGTCAGTAAGGGGCAGAAGTGGGGATCCCGTATGGGTTATCCTATGTCCATGACATCTTTCTGAGGAGTAGAGTGATCGGAGCTGGAGGGCAGGCCAGACCACCTTAAGACTCAGTTTCCTGGGTGAACCTTGGAGACCATTTGTGAGCACAAAGGATAGACAAGGCCCAGGGTGCAGGGAAGGGTGTGGCATCCAATTCTTTGTTTCTCAGGGTGAGCTCTCAGAAGCCAGGAAAGAACTCGCTTCCCCAACGGCTGACAACTCTGCTTAGACCTCCAGCACCCTCTACTCGGAAACTAGAAGTGACCTCAGAATCTTCTTACTTACGTTCCCCATTTTACAGAGTGGAAAACTGAGGCTGAAATAGAGAATTTGCCTCAGATTCCTTCTGAAGAGTAGCCAAGCCCAAGATGGATGGCTGCTCAGTGGCTCTGAGCTGTTGCAAGTAAGAAAACCCAGCCAAGATGGGGAGGGCTCTCTAGCCGGCTAGTGATAGGTTTGCTCTGCAAAGTTGGCAAGACCCTTGAGTTTTGTGTGCACACTGTACCTTGTTGCACTAGTAGAAACCCATGCCTGGCACGGTGCCCTGGGCTGGTGCTTGGTCAGGCCACATGAAGTGGTCTATAGTCCCTGAGCCAGCAAATGAGAGAGTGGCAATTCCCAGGGTTCTGGGCTGTTGGTCCAATGCTCCTTCTGTGACTTTCCCTTGAATGGGCAGGAAACATGGTTTGAGGCTTCCATGGCTTAGGAGAGTTGAACACAGGGCTGTGGATCGAGATCTGCAGACCCTCATGTGGAGACCCTCTTGGCCATGGCTGGAATCCTCACCCCACCTGCCTGTGCTCCCCAGTAATAGGGAGCTCACCCCAGCAGGCCCCTCCCACTGTCACAAGCTGCAGTTGATGTGCAGCCTCGCTCCTCCCTCCTGCAGCCGACCCCATCAGCTGGGCCCAGAGCCACTCAGTCCCCTGCTGCTGGAGCTTCCTGACCATTGCTCGGGCAGCAGCAGTTGGTCCTCAGGGTGAACGTTTCTTCCCTCTTGTAGACCCTCAGCCTAGTTGGGAGCCAGGGAGATTGACTTGGAATCTTGGCTCTCCCTATCCTCGGTCACCTTGGGTGTGACACTTAGCTTCTCTAAGCATTAATTTCATCACTTGTACAAGGGTGGGAACCTTATTGGATCCTTGTGAAGATTATGTGCAGAAAGGCACAGGAAGGGCTCAGCTAGTGGCTGACGCAGAGCAGAGCGCCACACCTGCAGGCAGTGTGATGGTGGCCTCCTAGTCTGTAAGCTGGGTCCTATCTTGCAGGGTTGGCTCGACAGTTACATGAGATGGTCTACAGAAGTGCTGAGCACAGTTTTGGCTCCAGTGAGGCTGGTCTAATAGTGACACAGTGTTTTGTCACTCCCATTGATGTCGCAGAGGGAGGGTCCTGACAGTAGAAGGTGTGAGACGTGAACTCCAACATGCCACTTTTCTAGAGCGCATCTGACACTTACCCAGGCCTGTATTTGTCAGCTTTTCAATGCTGTGACCAAAAAATACCTGACAAGAAAAACTTAGAGGAGGAAAGGTTTATTTTGGCTCGTGGTTTCAGAGGTCTCCGTTCATGGCCGGCAGGCTCCAAGGCAGACGCATCACGGGTGGAAGGATGTGGTGGAGGACAGGGACTCAGCTCCTCCAGTCTGGAAGCGGAGAGAGCCAGAGAAGAGCAGGAACCAGATCCAGTTCCTAAGGCCACGCCCCCAGTAACCTGCCTCTTCTAGCCACGCCCCACCTTCCTACAGTTACCACCTGATAGTCCATTCAGCTATTGGGAGGTTCATCCAGCAAATAAATTAGCCCACCAGTGAGGTCAGAGCCTTAATGGATGCTGAGGGCCCATCTCTGAAGCTCTAGATGCATTCCATGCTTTCAATGCATGGGCTCTTCAGGGGACAGCCCAGATTCAAAGCCCCTTTAGTTTTCTTTTTGGTCATTTCAATGAGGTATACCCATTAGGATACTCCAGCTACATGTGACAGAGGAACAAAGTCAAATGACTTAGAGAATAAGGAGAGTTGTTTTTGCTTGTCACCAGAACAACAAGGTGGAGTAGAATGGTTAAGAAAGCTCACAAAGGAGTTTTACTCATCCATGAAGAAGAATGAAATTATGGCCTTTGCTGATAAATGGATGGAGCTGGAGAATATCATGCTAAGTGAAATAAGCCAGACTCAGAAGGTCAGGGGTCACGTGTTTTCTCTCCTATGGGGAAGATAGAGAGAAATAAGGAAATAAAAAGACAAGGGGGGGGGGTGTCCCATGAAAACAGAGGGGAGATCAGTGGAGTAGAGGAAGAGGATTGAGGGGCAGGGAGGAGAAGTGGGAAAAGAGGAGGAACCTTGGCTGACATTGATCAGATTGTGCTATGTACACCTAGGAACATAGCACAGTGAGTTCTGCCTTTATGTGTATCTATAAAACAGCAATTAAAAACAATAAATAAATAGAAGCGAGACCAGTAGAGTGGAGGAAGGGTAGGAAGGGGAGGGAGGAGGGAGGGAAGGTGGAAGTACTGGGGAATGTAATGGAGCAGGTTGTGTCTCGTGCCTGCGTGAATATGTCACAACGAATCCCACTCTTATGTATAACTGTAATGTACTGAGAACAACATAAAGAAAGGGCTCACAGCCCCTAACCAGACCATCAAGGTAAAATAATTGCTAGCATGAGGGGCAAGGGGGAGGGAAAAAAAAGGGAGAGAATTGAACAACAGCAGGGGAGATAGAGAGGGAAGATGGGAGGGGAGGGGAGGGGAGGGGTGATAGTAGGGGTTAGGAAAGGTAGCAGAATACAACAGACACTAATATGGCATTATGTAAAAATGTGAATATGTAACAGATGTGATTCTGCAATCTATATTTGGGGTGAAAATGGGAGTTCAAAACACAATTTGAGTCTAATGTATGAAAGATGATATATCATGAGCTATGTAATGCTTTAAATAATCAATAAAAAATTAAAAAAAAAAAAAGAAAAATTAAAAAAAAAAAAATAATAATTGCTAGCCGTGTGACCTCAGATTAGTTACTTAAACCCTTCAGGGCCTCAGTTTTCACATCTGTATCAAGGCTAATCAGTAATGCCTTCCGGGCTGTCGTGAGGATTAAATGCGTCAACAAATGCAAAACACAAGGCCTGGCACGTGGTAAATGCTAGATTAGCACTGACTTATTTATTCTGTAACTTTGATGGTTCTGAAGATCATTAATACAGGGACTGAGTGATATAAGCAAAGTATTGGATTTTTTCCATTATCTGCTCTGCCACTGTCAATGTGTTAACTTTAACCCCAGGTTTGTGCCCTCCTGGTACAAGAGGGCTGCAGTGGCGCCAAGCATCATTCCTCACACAAGACTGTCCAAAGCCAGAAGACAGAAATTTATCTTTTTGTCATCGAGAGAATTTTTTTTTCTTTTTTCTTATTTCCTTTTGTCTGTGTGGCTTGAACCTGGGCCTCAGGCATGGAAGGCACACACTTTACCACTGAACAAAATTTTTCTTACATGAGTCTTTAATAATTTCATTGTCTATAAATGGACCAAATGCCTGCCCTAACTACTTGGGGAGAGGAGAAGGGAAGGACTTCAGTCGGCTGAGCCTAACCCACTTCATCCCCCAGAAGCCACTCGTACTTGGATGAACTTGGAGGTCCACAGGAGAAGGGACGGAAAAGGAGTCTGTCAGCGATGGGGACTCCAGGCAGCAGGAACAAGGACATGCCACAGCAAGGAGTCTGCCCCAGGCCAGGTTGGGCTTCGCTGCTGCAGACAGGTTTCTTGGCAGGTTCCAGAGTCTCTCTGGGTCGGGGCTGGCTGCCTTCTGGTCTGCCACGGGTTGCTCAGTCCCCGAGAGGAGCCGTCCAGGACTCAGGCCTTGCGCACAGTCCTGTGCCGGAACAGCAACTTGCACTGATTGTAAAGTAACTCATCTGCTTGGCCTCCCTTCTCCTTCCCTGATCTAAGAGGCAGCTGCTATCTCTGCCTTAATATTTGCACATGGGAAAGTGGAGGCAGAGAGAGGGAGAGTCCTGTGCACTAGTGGACACTGTCAGTGCCCATGTGTAGCCCTGTGGTCCCTCTTGGAGGTCACTGTGGTGCTGATCGACAGGAGCTGTGTGCATGGGTGGCTCCCTATATCAAGCTGGTGTGTGTGTAGCAGCCTGGGCGTGCAGGGAGGCAGGAGCTCAAGGTGACACCCTTCGAGAAACAAGGAGTGGACGTAGGTGGAATGCTGTCCCTTTGTTGGTCCTCAGGGGATAATTCCCAGGTGTGGACCCCAGTCCCCAGGTGTGCCTGGCAGCAAACTGCTCATGAAAGCCCACCGGCTTAGTTTCCCACTCCCTCACCTAGGATGATCTCCTTCCTAGGATGATCTCCCCCAGATGCCGGACTCAGTGGCTGCTTTTGGAATAACCTGAACTAAGACCCTTGTCCAAGGGGACAGGGCTGATAAGAGATGGCCCTGAGAGACGCACCAGGTGGGCCAGTCCTGAGACTGTGTTCAGGATCACTGAGCTATTTGGCTTGCTGTTGGAAGAATCAAGAGGTAAGCAGGAGCCCTTGACCTCAAACCCAAACCCACCCGTCTTCAGGCTGACCAGAGCCTGTGGCGGCAGCAATCCGCTTGTATAGTAAGCAAGCCCCGTGTGTCCTGTGGGCAGCGGCCTGCTGGGCTCCAACAGCTAGTAGCGGTGGCTCATAAACTGCCTGATGGGCTGGGACCAGTGACCCGTGAACTGAATCCAAGGAACAATTCGGCCTTCCCCAGCCGGCTTCAAAGGAGCGATTACGGACATCCAGGAAATAATACATTACATGGAAAAGACCGTAATTATGGAGTATTGAGTAAATAATATGTGCTTTTTAAAAGTCTGCAATTATGTATTTATCCTATCTGTAATTAGGGAATTTTTAAAGGGTGCATTATAGGTAATTTAAAAATAAAATAATGATACCACTCAAAACAAACAGCCCCAAACAAATACAATCCAGGCCACCCCAAACTCAGCTCTGTGATGGTTTCAGGGGGAGCCAGTGTCCTGGGCCTCAGGGCGACGGGATGGCCTGTGTTTGACCCGGTGGTTGAGGTCAGCTCCGCCCCAACCCTGGCCTGACACGTGGAGGGTCACCAAGGCCAAGATTCTCTCCCCCACTGGCACTTGCCTCCTCTTGTGACATAAACAGCCAGGGACTGCTGTGTGCCAGCAGCTCTTCTCATCTCCATTCTTCTAGAAACTTCTGATATGATAGCCACTCATCACGTGTGGCTATTTTTCATTTAAATGAATGGAAACCGGGCTGGGGACATAGCTCAGTGGGTAGAGTGTTTGCCTCACATGCACAAGGCCCTGGGTTAAAAAAAAAAAAAGAATTAAAACTTAGAAAATGTAAAGATTCATTTCTGAGTCTCACTAAGCCACATTTCAGGTGCTCGTTGTCACACGCCTCTGAAGGGGACAGTGTGGGATGACACACGCAGGACATTTCTACTAGTGCCAAACCTTCGGCTGCTGAAGAAGCTGCTGCCCGGGTGATGGCTCACATTTGCACAGCGCTGGTTTTGAACAGTTGCCCTCAAAGGAAGTTTGTTCCCCTTTCTGGAAGTTTCTTCCCACTGGCCTGCCTGGTGGATCTCCCCCATGACCCCAGCGTTACTGTGGCCACTCCCTTCATACTTACAGTTTTTACCTGGGTCTCTTCTACCAAGCTGGGTGCTCTGTGTCACCTTCGTGACTCCCCGATCACAGTCCAGGATCTAGAGGAGAAGCCCCCGACTATCATTTGGTTGTTGAATCTCTCCCCAATATTTGTAGGTGGAAGTTTTGGTCCCCAGGATGGAGGTAGTGGGGGGTGGTGGGAACTTTGAGAAGTGGGGACTAACGGGAGGTCCTTAGATCATCGGGGGTTTCCCTTGAAGAGTATCACAGGACCGTGGCCCCTGTTTCTTCCTCTTTTGTTTCTTGGTAGATGAGCTGAGCAGTTTTGCTTTGCCATGTGCTCCTCAGCCAGGGCCCAACAATCATGGATGACCTTCCAAACTGAGCCAAACAACCCTTTTCTCCTTATGACTTAACTAGCTCAGGTATTTGGTTAGAGTCACAGGAAGCTAAGAAGCCCTTCTTCAAAGCTTGTGTGGAAACTTTTCTCCCTTCCCCATCTGCCTTTGTCCCATAACTCAGCATTAACCTCTGTCTTATTCTCTTAGGCACAGAGGGGACAAACTCCACTGCAGTGTCTCCCAGGAGAGGATGGGCCCCCTTCTCTATGCTTCCCTTGCTAATCAGAACTGGGTCACACCTGGCACTAAGGGGTGGTTGAGTGTGGCCTGGGAGGGTGAGGCCGTTGGTGTGAGAAACTAACATGCTCACTCTCACCCTCCTGGTGACCAGGCCTGGAGTTCTGACCTGAGACCCAGAATGTCACCCTGTCCAGGGGGCTGGTCCTGAGGGGAAGTGGGGAGTTGGTGTCTCCACATGAAAGCCTGGTGGGAGGAGGTAGGGAGGTGGTGGCAGCCCGGGTGTTGCCAAGTGCTAACAGATGGACAGGTCAGTGGAGTGAGCCTGGGGCCCCTGGACATGAGTCCCTGCTCCAGGACCTCCTCCTGCTGGTGTCCATGGCCCCCGTCCCCTTGATGGTGTTTTGTCAATGTCAGTCTTGATGGTGCCAAAGGAGACCGAGAGTTGGCGTGTGGGTTGAACCACTAAAGGGATGTGGTACCTCGGTGACAGTGGCCATGGAGGCCTTCCCCTGAAGTCAAAGCTCCAGGTGATGGTGTCCATGAGCCCGGCCTCGCTGACCCGCCATCCCGAGGGACTCCTCTTTTTCAGCTACCGAGGTTCATCTATTTTTCCTTTCTGTTTTTTTGGGAGCAAGTTTACTGGGTCACGGCTCACTCAGCTAACGTCCTTAAGAGAGGGACAGTGTCCTGCTCACTGAGACTTCCTATGTGTGAGGCCCATGGAGCCCCTGGGTACGGAGCCAGTGCTGAGGGGTTGGGGAGGTCTCAGCCCATCAGCTGAGAGAGCGCAGCCCCTAACCACCCTCTGGCTTCAGGGTCCTTTGCTGTGAAATGACCCCCACGGTCTCATTGTGACTGTCAGACGGGCTGACGCCTGTGTTGTGGCTTGTGTGTTGAAAGCTCGGTCCCCAAGGCAGCAGTGTTCGGAGGTGGGCACTTGGGAAGTGGTTGGGTCAGGAGGGCTGTGGCTCATCCGTGTACTAATCCAGGGACAGACCGATGGCCGAGTGAACCATGGGGAGGAGATGGGAACGGGGGAGGTGGAACCTCGTGGGAGCAAGCCAGTTCTTGGAGATGTGCCCTTGGGGACTCTATCTTGTCCCTCTGTTTCCCACTTCCAGGTGAGCAGCCCTGTTCCGCCATGGCCCCTCTGCCATGGTGCTGTGCCTCACCACAGGCCAGTGGAGCCGGATGACCATGGACAGAAACCCCCAGAACTGTGAGCCAGTAAACCTTTCTTCCTTTCTCTGCTCTCCCCACGTCTTCTGTCAGAGTGACGAAAGTGGCCAACGCAGCATGTGAAAGGTTGTTTATTTTTTTTGTGTGTGTGAAAGATTGTTTAATTTTTTGAATAGCTGATTTATTTACACATTAGGAATAAAAATAAAGTAAAAGGAACATAGAGCGAAATGCTCCCCTGCCCACCTCTGTCCCCATCTGTCCATTCCTTCCCCCCAGCTAGACACCACGACCAATTTCTTTTGTCTCTGAGTGTTTCTGTCTAAACAAACACAAACACAGATTAATTTTCCCTTTGACCAGTGGCCGCGTAGTGGGCACACCGCTGTGGGCTTGGGTTGTAAACTGTGTTTTCAACTATGAGGCGCTGTGCCAGTGTGAGCTGGCCACCCTTTTGAAAGAGTCACCCCCGTGAACTCCCAAGGCCTTGGAGAGCAAGGAATGTGTTCCTTCCTGTCGTCCCCAGGGCATGGCATGGCAGAGCCCTGACCTTTGGGGTCAATAGAACCACTTGGTGAATTCGATGGCCTCTTTCCACATCTGTGCAATGGGGACAAGAGTAGTTCCTACCCAACAGGGCTGTGGTTGTGCTGATTCAACAGGCATCCAGTGGACAGCCCTCTGCACGGTGCCAGCACATAGGAGGTGCTCAGCATGCGGGAGAAACAGGAGCATGGAGACCCCCTGCCGTGTGCAGTATCCCGTGGCTGAGATGGGCCCGGCCATGGTGGCGCCTTGGAGGCTGGGGGCTTGTGGACAGCGGAGCTGAGGCTGTGCCTGCTCATTCACGTCCCACCAGAGGCCAGGAGAGAGGCAAGTCTTGCCCATGTCACGGTGATGAGTGAACCTGTCAGGTCCCGTCAGAATCCTGAGACAGTTTGTCACAGCTGAGGCTCTGTGAGGGCGGCACATGCAGCTCATCAGGATCTCTGCCCCCCCCCCATCCCTGCACTATTAAGGAGGGTTAAGGACCCCCTGTTACCATGTCATCTGGGTGTGCTTACACAGTATTCCAGGCCCAGCAAGCCCGCGAAAGCCGCTCTGGGTGCCGGGAGAGGAAGGGGGCTCTGAGTGCTTTCTCACTTCTCTTAGATGCTTCTGGCAAGGCCGAGTGTGGCCCAGACAGGACGCGCCCGGGTGGGAGGCTGGACTCTGGCTCACTCGTCCCTGCTGCTCTGAAGAAGCAGGCCCTCAGTGCTCCAGACTTGCCCCTTCTGAGCTGCCTCCTCCTCACCCTGGCTTCATTGACTCACAGATCAACCTGACCTTCTCCTGGGCTGACTGAACGCTTGCTCACTCAGCTGGGCACACCTGCACCGTGGGCCTCCCACCTGAGCCGGCCAGTCAAGGACGCGCAGCTCCCGCCTCTGGCCTGATTCCCCCTGTTCTCTCCACGCTCTGCTTCCGAGTTACTGCTTTGGCAGGATGGGGAGCCAGGCGGAAATCACCCCCGCCCTCTCTTCCCTGTATAGGCAGATCTTTCCCATGTGTTCCCCAGGGACTGGGCTTATTACCCCCGTTCAGCTGGGCTGCTGACCACCTGCCCCTCCCAGGTCCTCGCCTTGGCTGGACACGGAACACAAGGTGGTCAGCCGTGGATCATGCCCACAGATGTCACCTCCTCCAGGGAAGCAGCATGACCACAGCACCTTCAGGTCACTGGCTGGGTTTGATTCCCTGGCTGGCTCTGTGTTCTTTGGCCAGGACCTTTGCCTCTTTGAGCCTCGGTTTCCTCATCTGGAATAATCGTACCCAGCTCCTGGATGTTGACTGAATGAGCGATGTCAGAGAATCACCCAGCACACAGAGGAAAAATGGCCCATGTGACCCGTGACTGTGGCACCACTGATCTCTGATTTCTGTTATAGGAAGGAGAGGCTGGCCACTAGCCACCCATCCCTGTAGGAGAGGGGCTGCTTGGTGGGGACGCGATGGACGGTCAGTGAGCCTGTTTTGTGAACACAGGGAGGACCCGATCTTCTCTTTCTACTCCCTCCAGGGCACCCTCTTCCTCATCCCAGCCAACTGGCTGTTCCCTTCTCCCTCCCGGCAAAGGGCTTCCCAGACTCCCAGAGCCCTGATCAACACAAGCCTCGGGCCCTCCAGGCAGGTGACAGCCACCGGAGTGGTGGGTTTACAAGGTAAGATGTGACAGGCCCGGAATTAGCAATGCAGTTCCTCTGTCATTTTTATCATTGGCCCCTGCAGGGAGAAGCTGATTAAATGGATATTCAACTCTTTGCATTAATGTGCATCCAGCTTCAATTTGCATTTCATTAGCCGCACAAAAAGCATAATTTTATTATTTGCCGTTGGAAAGCAGATCTCCGCTAACAAGCAGCTACACGCTGTTACTGAAATATGGTGTGACTGACTTGCTCCGCTGGCTGGCTCGCCCTGCCGTCCTCGTCCCCTGCACAGGCTTGCCGCTGTCTGTGAGAGGTGGTGTGCAGCGGGCCCAGCCCATCATGGCCGGCTGCGTCCTCCTTCCAGTTCCGTCTCTCAGGGGCACCTGGTTTCTGGCTCTTGTCTCTGGATTCATCGTTTTCTTGGAAAGTCACTGTCACCACCAATGACAACCCTGTTACCAATGCCCAGAGTTTCCACCAGCATGATACCAGCTGCCCCGTACCAGCACTACCATCATCAATAACAGGGTCACCTTGGCCATCATCTCGTCACCTCCACCAGGCCTTCATCACTGCCACTAATGTGGCTTCCATCACTGCCGCCATCATCACCTCCATGACCTTCACCATGCTGATGCTGCCCATCACCATTATGATTACCATTGTTACTGTCTTCTCCACCTCCATCATCACCTCCCTCACCAATCTTTACTTCCATCCATCATTCTCGTCACTGCCCAAATCACCTCCACTGGTTCCACCATGTTGATTCACAAGAGGTACGACTACTATTATCACCACTGCAGCGTCATCTCCGTAATGACCTCCACCATCACCACCGTCACCCTGATCATCTCCACCACCCTCACGACCATCGCGGTCACCCATTTCATCACCCTTGCCATCACCATCACCATCGTCACCTCCTCTGCTATTTCCACCACCACTATGACCATCCCTATGGATGACCACCATGACCGCCATCACCACTTATACCACTACCCAGTCCACTCCACCAGCCCAACTCCATCTTCATCACCGCATCCTCCCAATACTTTTAACTCACATCCAATATTATCCCCGTCACTAGCTGTATCACCACCCAAATGACCAGGATTCCAGTCACTGCTGTCACTCCCCCATCCCCACCACCAGCACCCCATTCGATTTCTTCCACTTCAACGTGTGCTTGGCCATCCGCGTTGGGAGGGTATGCTGTGTATTTGTTTTGAAGTCTGAAAGCACAAGACTGGAAACTTCCTTTGCTGTCAGGGTCCATGGTCTGAGGACCCTGTGTGAGGCTGATGGAGGAAGCAGGGTGGGCGGAGCCCTTGAGGAGAGCAGGGCCGGTGACCCAGGCTGGGCATCAGGAGCAGAGCAGAGGGCCGGGGCGGGGAGCTGGTGGTGGTGAGAGCAGGACTTTGGAGGCGGTTGGAGTCGAGCCCTCACTCACTGTGGGGCCTTGAGTGAGTCATTTTCTGAGCTTCTCATCTGTCAGGTGGGACTCATAAAGCTCCTTCGCTGAATCGAATACTAATGATGATGCTGTTATTAGCGGAACTAATAGTACCCCCTCCACCAAGTTGAATGTTGATTAAACGGCAGCGTGTGCTCCCAGCGTCTGTGCGGTGGTCACACCCGTTCTCTGCCGGGTCCCTGCGGATCTCCCTGTGAGCCCTGTGTGTCCCCTGGCTTCCGCAGGTTCTCTCCTCACCGCTGTGGTGTGGACTTCCTCCCAGGAAGGTGTGCGGGCGATGCCATGGCTGCACGGAGCCGCTGAGAGCGGCCAGAGCCTCAGAGTGGCCTGTGGCCAGGGTCAGGGAAGGTGGGAGTGGGAGGGCTCAGGTCCTCTGCTTCAGGGCGGTGACAAACACGATGGATAAGTCCCGCTCCAGAGCTCCCTGCAGGGCCTGGTGGCACTGGGACCTCACTATCATGGTGTGGCTTCTCTCCCTCCCTGGATTCTCCTGGAAGTGAGGTCATTCCACACCCCCTTCTCCCCGGGGTCTGTGTGTGGCCAGGCGCGAAGCAGATTTCACTGTGTGGGGGTCCCTCTGTCAAGCTCGCTAGGTCACGGGGGCTTCCACACACACTGTTGGTCGGGAGTGTAGGCTAAGCCTGGCCGTGTCTTAGAGTGGAAGCTATTGTTCCCATTGTTCATGTGTAAAACTGAGGCCCATGTGCATGATCCTGGTAAGTGGCCAAGGTGAAATGTGGACTGTGTCTTCTAAGTTGAAGTCCAGCCCTCTCCTCACTGTACCAGCCCGCAGAATTCTCAGAGCCCAAGGCTGGCTCAATTCTGGGCCAGCACCTGAGGACGGTGGTTATGAATAAGCTGCTAGGTTGGGAGAGTTTCTCAGGCAGCAGAACCAGATAGAAGGGAGCAGGCTGGAGCTGCTGCCCACTGTGTGACCTGACCACATCCACACCTCAGACTTCAAGGCACGGGAGCCCAGCAGCTCTGGCCAAACCACCTGGAGATCCTAAATTGGCACCCTGTGGAGTGAGCTGTCTGGTTCTACAAAGGCAGTATTTCTGGTTTTCAAAGGAGCTGAATAATTTAAAGTTCACAAGACAAAACGTGAGATTTAGGTGATCAGATAGACTCTCCGGGCTGCTGTATCTGCTATCCATACTCCACTCCAAGGCCTTCTTGGTGAGATTTGGAATTTATTATGTGTCTGAAGCACTAATTACCAGGTTTCTCCCTTTCAGACCTAAAGGTCTCCTTCCTCATTTATTGTCTCCCCCCATCCAATTGGGGCAGAGTAGCCCCCATTCTTGAAAGGGAAGCTGCCCTCTTGGGGATGGACAGGGGGAGATTTCTGGGTTTGGATGTCCCCTCTGGGCACTTTGGCTAGCAGGATGGCTGGAAGCAGAAGGCCTCTAATGTCTGCATATTAATGAATGTACAAACAAATACATTCATTACTAAGTGTTTGCATTTCAAATTTTGTCAAAAGATTATATATGCTTATGGCTTCAAAGGTGAATAGTTTAATGGGACACATTTTATTTTATTTTATTTTATTTGTACACCATTTTTTTCCCCCTGGAGCCAGTAACTATCTTATTCCTTTGCTTGTTTGATTGCCTTTCTATGTACTTAACACTAATTCAACTCCAAAGTCTTTGGCAATTTTCCGTGCCTCCCTCTATCAGCTTCATTACTGAAAAGTCTCCTGGACTAACTGGGTGCCCAGGCACCGTCTCATCTTGGGAGCCTCCTTTATCCCATTCCAGGGATATTCCTTCTGTCCTGTGTCAGAATTTCTTGTGTCTTCATGTTCCTTCTCTTTTAGTTTACAACTTTGTTTTGGTGGAGCACACCCTTCAGTAGCTTTTCAGAAAGGCTATTGGGGAAGCCTTTCTGAAGAGCACACTTGATTATTTAGTTAGATGGAGAATTTAGGGTGGGATTTTTTTTTCTTTTAAAAATGTGAGGACCTTTCACCATTATCTCTTGTTTTCCAGTGAAGTAAAGAAGTCAATGGCTATTCTGCTTCCTCGTTATTATTATTTTTTTTCTTACTAGGAAGCTTGTAGCTCTTGATGCCAGAGATCTGAAAGTCGACACTGCTGTGCTTTGTTGAAGACCTATTTTTATGGATGGTGCCAAACGTTTGATAGAACTTACAGTCTAGAAACTTCTGCCCTCCAGTTTTGGGAAATTTTCTTGAATGACTGCCTTCATTTTATTTCTTTGGTTCTAACTTTCTGAGAACTCCTATGATTCTCATCGTAGAGTTTCTGGGTTGATCTTCAGCTTTATCTTTCAAAAATTTTTTTCCATTTTAATTTTTTTTCACTTTTTTTCCCCCTTCAGCTTTACCATCCATTCCTTTCATTGAGTTGTACTACTTTCTTCTCCTATATACTCATTTCCAGATCATTTTCCATACAACTCCAGGGTGGTTGTGCTAAAACACAAGCCCATGAGATGGAAGCCTTCCATGGCTTTCTGTTGCATGCAGGAAGAGTCTCTTGTTATTGGTATGATCCTTGGGCCTCAGCCTATTTCTCCAGCCTCCTCACACTAAACCTCTGTGTGACCAAAGCTGCGGCTGCTCCAGCCAGCGCACCACAGTGGACGCACAGTGTAACCTCTTGCTTCCGTGTTTTTGCTTAGACCTTTCCTCCCCCACAGAATTGAGAAATCCCTGAGAATAAGAGCTACGTTTATTTCAGGCACCTGCCAAACCCTGTGGCAAGTAGATATTTAATCAACACTGATGATAGTTGATGAACACATTGTGTCCTTGAGTATGTTCCCATGTAAACCTCTGCACTGGGCTCCTGCATCCTGCACAGTGCCAGTACTCAGGTGACCGCATAGAGTGGGGACGAGGGTCACCAGGTGTGTTCATGGACACACACACATACACACACACACACACACACACACACACCCAAGGCAGTGGTCGGTTGATTGGTCAGGGAGGGACTCACGGCATGCGAGCAGAGTTAAACATACAACTCCCATCTGATGGGTTAAGTTGCACATCAGAGCTTTGTGGGGGGCTGAAGCATCACCTCTTCAGACGAGCAATGTAGCCGTCAGCGACCCCATCTGAGTCTCGGCCTCTCTTTGGTACCCCCCAGGACACTCTGTTCTTAAGGGCAGGGTGAAACCATCTTTCATTCTGTCCAGCACTGAGAAGTAGGCTGAAATTTCCAAAAATCTCTCCATAAACAAGAACAAACTGGGAGGAACTGCATTCTTCAAACCCAGGCTGTTAGTGGGTCGCACTCTATCCAAAGGGAGCCTGGTTTGAGAGCAGCTGCCACTTATTCCATTTGTTCTAGGTACCAGCTCTGTGCGAAGTGCTCCAGGTATGCAGTCTCACTTAAATCTCTCAACAACTCTTGAGGGTAGGTGTTATTCTCATTGTTGCATCCCTGGGAAACTGAAGCTCAGAGAGGGTAAGTGATGAATTCAAGGTCACACAGTCTGAAAGGGCACGGTTTGCCAGGATTTGAATCTGGGTTGGTGATTCTACTCTTCCTCACCAGAAGGAAGAAAAATAAGAAAGAGAGGGGCCATAGGAGCTCTCTTTGCCTCCCTAATCCAAGGCCTCCTGGCAAGAGGTGACTCAGGGGGACCAAGAGAGTGGGCTGTGGGGGTCTAGTAGCTTTTGTTCCTGAACCAAAGCCAGATAGAGATGTGACCCTAGGAAAGTACCATCTTTTGCCAGGGCACAGCCTTCGTGATGTGTCGGGTGGGCACTGGTGAGGAGCAGGATACGGTCAGAGATGTGCCTCCATTCATGGCTGACGTCCTCAGGCAGGGGCAAAGCGAAGTGGAGGGTTAGTCGTGCACCTTGAAGCTGGATGGGGCCGCAGGGGCCCCTGCTGATCCCTTGCTTCCTTCTCCCTAGAGGAGGAGGCATTCCCAGGAGGAGGACCCATCTGCCAAGGGCCTCATGAGTGGAGCCAGGGACAGGCCATGGTCCAGGATCTTGTGGTCCACCCCTGGGCTCTTCCCATGGTGCTTCAGAGAGGCTTCTCCGGCTCCAGAGGGCAAAGGACGCTCCTAAGGACACAGAGGACAAGGAGAGATGGAAGATCAGGACATCAGGATCAAGTGTTCTCAAATGCCACCTGTGTTTTCAAGAAAGAAGTGACATCCTACCCCTTGTCGTGCCTCACAGCAGCTCCAGCGCCCAGGGGAGCTGTACCCTAGGAGGACTCTCCTGGAGGAGACGGTCCTCACTTAGGACCTACAGCGTGGATCCCAGCCTCGACACTCAGCCACCCGAGGGCACGGCCGCTGGCTCAGCACTGTGGGGAACAGCTGGTTCCTTACCCGGAGAAGGAGGGGATGCTCACGCCCTATGCCTGCAAGTGCATCCGTCTGAGTAGCACCTAGGGAATCTACTGGAGAGAAACTGGGAGAGGACCTGGGACCTGGGTCACATAGGGACCTAATGGGCTGTCAGCTTCAATTCATTCAGCTGGATAATGGGTGCATGGGTGGAATGTGAGTCTTCTTATTTTCACTCTGCAAATATTATTATTTTGTACTTATTATTTTACCTCCCAATAAATAGGTAATAGATTTAAAGGAGGTAATTTTATAAGACACAGAAAAAACAAAGAAAAAAATGTGAGTTGTTCGGCACCTCACCCCTAGGAGATAAGCACGGGCCATCTCCTGGTGTAGGTCACTCTGGACTTTTTGGAGGGGTTTAGCCTGTGTTCATTCACATCGTCTATACCTGTGTGTGTCCAGGCAGAGACAGATGCCACCGGACGGGAGGGACGTGCTCATTCTTCTCTCCCAGCAGCAGTTGTCTACAAGACAGAGATTTTTCTATTTTGTGGTTGAAGATGGAGAGAAAAGGGTTTAGAGATTTTTTTTTTCGGGGCACCTGGTGGGACAAGAGGGGAGACCCCTGTTTGGCCTGAAGACTTGGCTCTTGGTCCAGATGGGAGAGGGGGGTGGAGTCAAGTTAGCAAAAGACATGGTGAGACCCCCGGGCTCAGGGAGGCCCACTTTGGGGTCCAGGCCCCACCTCAGGGCTAGAACTGAGTGGCAAGGGGGAATGGGGAGCAGGGAGCAGATCCTGAAGGAGGCAGGCCCCCCAGACCAGTTGATGGCTCCATCTGCCCCGTGCCTCCCTGAGTGGCTCATGGTTCCCGCAAGGACAAGGGCCAGGCTTGCTCCTGAGGATGGGACACCCAGCATCTCCCAGCAATGACTGCAGGAGACTTTTTTAAAAATATGTATTTTTAGTTGTTGATAGACCTTTATTATTTATTTATTTATTTATATGCAGTACTGAGAATTGAACCCAGCACCTCACACATGCCAGGCAAGTGCTCTACCCCTGAGCCACAGACTCAGTCCTGGGAGAGATTTAACGTGACAACATCTCACGGTTAGGCACGAATATTTGAATATTCGTGCTAACATCACTACATTTATATGCACAGCTGTCATTAAATAATATTTGATTAAATAATTTTTAATGGCTGCCACAGTAGTCTATTTTTTGGAGGTACCAGGATTAATTCATCAGATGCCTTGTTGTTGATAATTTTTTTTCCCTAATAACTCTGCAATGCGTATTTGTGAACATTCATGACTACTTTCTAAGGAGACGTTCCTGGAAACAGACTTCCAGGACAATGGGTTTGCAACCCTTTAAGGCATTTTTGTATGAAGTGTTACACTGTCATCCAGAATGAATATTTGAATTTACACTCCCAACAGCAATAAATAAAAGTTCTTGTTGCCACATGTCCTGGCCAGGATGAGATATTAGTATGTAAAGAGAAGTTTTGCAAATCAAAGTTCTGAAAAAACAAGCAAACAAACAAATGATGTCCTGTTCTCGTGTACATTGGTTTGGCTCCATGAGAACATCTAGCTTTTTGCATGCTTATCGGACACTTGATTTTTTTTTTTTTGCATTATGTCTTGCTGTTTGTTTCTACCTGGTGTTCGTGTTTTTCTGATACGTGAAGCATGGCTTATAGGTTGAGAATGCAACACTTTCTAATCATTTGTTTTGCAATTTTTCAGTTTATCTCCATTTTGACATAGTTTTTAATTTTTATTTCAAAATAATATCAAGCTTATAGAAAAGTTGCAAGGAAGGAACAAAGAACTAATTTTTTTTCCCCAGACCCACTTGAGAGTAAGTTGCTGACCCAATGCTCCATTATTCTTGGACACTTTGGTTTATATTTCCAATAGAGAAAGACGGTCTTCCATAGAACAATAATGCCACCATCAAGGGTGCAACATACCTTATATACAAACCTTATATACATACCTTATATTCAAACAGAGATATGATAAATTGTGGTATAAAGGTGTACTAAGAATTGTAATGCAAAAAAAAAATAAGAGAGCTCATGTATAATGGCATAATTTGGCGTGAGCATAATTTATATACAGAGTTATGAAAAATTGTGCTGTGAATGGATAAATATGAATGTAATGCAAAAAAAAAATCAGTAAGGTGACCTTGCTCATAGTTCCCAGCTATTCCTCAGACACCATTCAACCTTTGCCAGCTGTCTCAACAATGTCACAATTTTTTTTTTTTTTTGCTCTAGAATTGAACTTGGGGCACTTAATCACTGAGTCACATACCCAGCCCATTTTTTAATATTTTATTTAGAGACAGGGACTCGCTAAGTTGCTTAGTGCCTCACTAAGTTGCTGAGGCTGGCTTTGAACTTGTGATCCTCTTGCCTCAGCCTCCTGAACCCTAGGATTACAGGCATGCACCACCATGCCTGGCCCAACAATATCTTTAATGCCCAAAAGATCCCCTTCAGAATCACCTGTTGCATTTAATAGTGTGTCTTTATTGTCCTCTATTTAGGACTGCTTCTCAGTTTTTCTTGGACTTACGCGATCTTAACATGTTTGAAGGGCACAGGCTGTTTTTTTTTAAATGTTTCTGCATCACCTGCTTCAGCTTATTAGTATTTGGCAGGAACATCAGAAGCAAAACTGAGTTCTTCTTGTTGCATCCCCTTGGATCACATGTAATTTCAATTTTTCTCATTACTAGAGGGCGAAGCTTTGATCACTCCACGAAAGTTGTTATTGCCAGGTTTCTCCCCTGTAAAGTTTGTAATGAATAAATATTTTATGGAGAGCTTTGAGACTGTGTGAATATCTTGTTCCTCTTCAAGCTTTTAATTTATTCATTTATATATTTTTATCTATATAAACTCAAGGTTTCTGTTTGGTGCAATGGGTTATAATCCATTAATATCAGAATTCATTTTGATCCTCAAAATTTCTCAATTTGGCCAATAGGTGCCCCTTCAAGTGGGCTTTTGTATTTTTTAAATTTTTTCTCCATAATCCATTCATTTCTGGCAAACCAAGATCCTCTGCCTCGGCCCTGTACCCAACTATTTCTCTAAGATGCCCTGGTTCCTTTCTAATGCCATCCCTTTAGAATGGGTTTTAGAAGCCAAGATCTGAGTACTAGGGGTGCTCAATGCTCATGGGGTATAAGAGCTCCCAGTGGACAAACACATATAAACATATAGTCACACAAGTATATCTATATTTATTATATATTAATTAAGTCATATTTGATTAATTTTTAATGGCTACCTAGGGTAATATATTTTAAAAATATTTTAAAATTATTGTCATCTGTTTATGTGTATATGTGTGTGTGTGTATACACACACACACACACACACACACACACACACTTTACATTTACATTCCTCCTCCTTGGTGCCAGGCATCATATATATAATGGTTGACTTCTGTGCAAGGTGGGACAAGAACCAAGGTCAAGGTGTTGGAATTGTGGGATGTTAAATTTCAATTCTGATCACATCGTCTTTGCTTTCTTATGTGGCTATAATGTGATACTTGAGACTGGATGATTTATAAAAACATAAGGCTCATTACAGTTCTAGAGGCTGGGAATTCCAAGAACCTAGCATGGACATTTGTTGGCTTCTGGGGAGACAGGTGGTATAGCTTGAGGTGTTGTTGGTTCACACCTTATACACTGGTTCCTACAGCAATAGTCAGAGCAAAAAGGCAGGCTGGGAGTGATAAGTGATCTGACATAGAGCTCAGAGATAAGATGAATTTGAATTTGTATTTTCCTTTGGTATGTTTTTAAAAATTTTAATATTCAACTTATCTGGAATTTATTTTGAAATACAGTGTGAGGGAGGGATAGAGTTTAAATTTGTTCCCCAGTGGGAACAATTTGTTCATGTCACAGTTCACTGAATAGTCCATATTTCCTCTCTCTTAAAAGTATATTAAAACTTCAACTATGTTGGGTCTGTTTATGGCTCTGCTAATTTCTTTGCTAGACCCACACTGTTTTAATCATTGTAGCTTTAGAATGCATTTTAATATATCTACAGTGCATCAGAGATTAACCAGTAGTTTGTTTTCCTAGGGGAGATTTTTGAATTTATTATTGTATCTTCCATTCACTTTTTGCTTCTCTGGACCCTGGGATCTGTCTTCTTCAGTTAAGTAGCAAACCTCTCTTTCACAGATGGCCAGAGGACATATAATGCACAGACCCTGTGATCCCACCCAGGATGCTGCCTGTCTTTTCAATTTACCAGGGTTATGGCTTGGATATGAGGTGTCCCTCAAAGTTTCTGTGTTAATGCAGCAATGTTCAGCGGTGAAATGATTAATGATGAGAGCTGTAACTTCATCACAGTTTGAATGGACTGTGTGCTAACGTAAGGCCTGGCTGGAGGTGGGTCACTGGGGGCGTTCCCAGGAAGGGTTCATCTTCCCTGCAACCCCCCTTCCTGCTTCCTGGCTGCCACCAATGGGGCAGAGCTCCTCTACCACGCCCTCCTGTCATGATGTTCTGCCTCACCTTGGGCCCAGAGCAGTGGGGTTGGCCCACCAGACGCTGACCTCTGAAGCCATGTGCCCAAAATAAACTTTTCATACTTTAAGCTATTCTTGTTGGGTATTTTGGTCACAGTGACAAAAAGCCAACTAAATTGTGTAGCCATTCTGTGACGTTAGGGAGGGGTGGTCACTCTGTAAACCACAAGTACAAGGCAAGGCTTACACATGTCTTTTTCCAAGGTCACACAAATAAGTGTGAAAACAGGACTGAAATGAAGGTTTGTGTTCCTAAAGCTCTTTAGAAAGAGCAACAGTCTAGGAATTAGTTCTGAAATCTGTGTTTGTGCTGGGAAATCCTGGGTCCTCATCTGTTGAAGTCAAAGCACTATTTTTTTTTTTTAAATTTTTTAGTTGTAGTTGGAATCAATACCTTTATTTTATTTATTTTTATGTGGTGCTGAGGGTCGAACCCAGGGCCTCACACATGCTAGGTGAACGCTCTACCACTGAGCCACAACCCCAGCCCAAAGCACTATTATTTTAATGGAGGCTGCAGTAAGATCCTCCCAGGAGTGAAGAGTATGAAACATGAGGGCAAAAGCCAGTGGGGGGAACCTGCTGTGAGGGCCTTAGATCAAGAGCTGAGTGAGTGTCAGTCCATTTTCTCTTGCTGTAACAGAATACCCGTAATAAGAGATTGGGCAATTTATAAAGGAAAGGAGTTGATTGAGCTCATGGTTCTGGAGGCTGAAGTCCAAGATCAGGAGGCTGCATTTGTCGGGGCATGTGCTGCATGATGACATGTCGGCTGATGGCCGGTGCTCCTATGACACCCTCTGATGGCCTCTGTGGTGCCTCTGAACACTAGGCCCCCTTGGTCTCCTGTCCCACGCCCTCTGATATTAGTGGTCAGTTCTCTAATTCTGCCTGATTTGATCCTTCTGCCTCCCTGTCCAGGTCTTTCCCAGTCAGCCCTCTCAGTTATGCAAAAGCACCTTGGGAACATGGGTATGCAAACACAGGAGAGGTGGGTTCTTTGGGTAGGGTGTTTCTGTCCCCCTTAAGACCCTCTTCCCTTTTGTAAATTTTGACTATTATTAAGAAATAAAACACTATTATTTTTTTTTTGGTGGCAAGAAGAAAACACCCTTACATTCCTCCTTGGTGCCAGGCATCGTATAGGTGACCTCATACAACCTCCGTAGCAATCAATCCTCTAGGAAGGAGACTCACCTCTGCTTTACAGAGGAGGAACCGAGGCCAAGTGAGATCTTTTGCCAACTCATGCATAATGTTAATAGTGAATCCAGGGCAAAACCCATATTTTTTCTCAGATCCACTCTCCATTGTAAGCACATTGTGCGGCACCTGCTGGATGTGGAACCGTGGTGCTGGGCATGCCTGGACAGCTGCGGAGCGGTGGACGGGATGCAGGATGCAGGCTTATCCCATCTGCTGGGTCCATTGAGCATCATGTTTGTTGCTTCCATTCATTCCCCGTGGTTCAGGAAAGGATTGGGTTTTGCAAGGGAAGGCTGAGGTCTTCTGCCAGCTTGCTCTCTGCCTTGCCCCATTCAGACGCATCGAACTCATAGAACATGGCTCCCCAGCTGCAGGCCTGTGGTTCTGAGAGCGCTTGAATAGAAAACTACTTATTTCCCCTCACGCGAGAGGTGCCCAAAGCAGATATTTCAATATATTCCAATTTAGCTGAGGGAAGCCTGAACATGGGTGCTGTTGCCAAGGAGACCACCTCCTTCCTCCCCGTGTGCGGTGCATACGTGTATCACTTCATCTCTCTGCTCTCCAAGGTGATATCATAGCCCTGTGCTTGGGGAAGGGCTTTTAAAAAGGCATATAAAACCTCTTAGCATCAAGAAGATTCATTAAATGATCTCACTCCAGAGAAGCTTAAATTATTCTTTTTAGACCCTTTTATGCTGAGGATGGGGAAATGGCTGAGTCAGTACTATCTTTTGTAGCCCAGCTTGCTGTCTTGGTGGAAACAGTTTTTCAGAAACCAACCCTGCGAGTGTGTGTGTGTGTGTGTGTGTGTGTGTGTAATAATAACGAGTCCGTCACGTAGCTGTAATGTCACTGGTTAATCCCTCTGAGCAGATCTGCCAAGACCACCTTGATCCACAGCCCTCCTGGGTGGGAGGCCACACTGCACAGGGCAGGCTTCAAAGTGGAGACAAGAGAGGGTCGCTGTTGCAAGGCCATCTGTCAAAGGGTCCCTTGTTGGGGGACCATGTGGGGGATTTCTGCTGCTTAGTCTGCTCTCAGGCCTAAGCCAGGGCTATTTGTGTCCCATGCTGGTGTCTGGGCTGAGTTCACTTCTCTCTCCTCCCAGTCACATCCCTTCCTGTCCTGACTCTGGATGTTCAAGTTAGCACACATCACCACCATGTCTCCCAACCTGAGAGGCAGACTGAACTCCTTTCTTGACAATCACCTGAGAGCTCCAGGGTTACCCTGATTTCCTCCCTTCTTCCTCTCAGCCCTTCCTGGCTTTGGGTGCTGGGATCCCCTCCTGCCCATTGGATGTGCAGATTAAAGCTGGCTTCCCTCTTTCAGTGAGTGGCATGAGCCAAGGATATTGGCTTCTAAGAGCGGTCCTCGACCAACTAAAGACAATAAATCTTTTATTATTATTTTTTTAAAAAAGAGCGGTCCTCAACTGGGGACATTTTCGGCAGTCTCTGGAGACATTTTTGGCTGTTATGTCCGAGTGGGGGGGAGCACTGACCCCTGTGGGCAGCCCAGGGTGCTCTAAACACCCTGTAGTACACGGGAGGGGACCACAACAAAGAATCACCCAGCTCCGAACGCCAAGAACTGAGTGAGGCTGAGTGAGGCTGGGAAACACTGGCTAATCCTTACTCCCTGTGCAC
Organism: Spermophilus citellus; assembly: GCF_964194105.1. NCBI lineage: Eukaryota > Metazoa > Chordata > Mammalia > Rodentia > Sciuridae > Spermophilus > Spermophilus citellus. The sequence goes on from NC_138195.1 coordinate 51,378,093, forward strand.
ATTCATTTAATAAACATTTATTGAGTACCTACTACATACCAGACTCTAAGCCAGGATCTAGGGAAATAAGCTGAACAGGGGGGACAGTGTTTCCCACTTTCTTTCTCGGGGCCAATGAGGCACGTTAAGAAACAATTACACCCACCCGCTAATGACGGCAGGAACTCTGGTCTGGTTTGGATCTCCTGCCGCAGTTCCGAGGCCCACCCATGTCTCAGCCCAACCTGTCCTGGCTCCTGGGTGGAGTGGCCATCTGTGGCCCCCTCCCCATAGCTACAAGGGCAGCTCTGGTTGTCCCAAGGCTACCCACTTGGTTGAGCCACAGGCCCTCCTGCTCCGCTCCCAGTTACTGCAGGGAACTCGGGACAATGACAACAACCTGAGACATGACAAATGCTCTAGGACCCTCCAACTTCTGAAGCCCCCGCTCCTGGATGGCATCTGGGACAGCAGATAAAAGGCTCCTCCAGCTTCACTCCGTGTTTTCTTTCTAGCGGGGACTTACCAGCCCTCCCCTCCCAGCTTCTTCCTGCTCTTATTCCCAGGAAGTTCTTCAGGGTTAGGAGCAGGGATTTTAGAGCCACATGGCCCCGGCTTGACTCCCACCTTCAGCACCCACTAGCTGTGTAACTGGGAACCAGTTACTTCACCTCTCTGTGCCTCGACTTCTTTTTCTGTTAAATGTGATAATAGCAGTACTACATTACTCAGATGGTTATCGTGAGGATGGTGAGTTACTATGTGGGAGCTCTTGGTTTGCCGTAAGCATCATGGGAGGTTTTTTTGGTTTTATTTTGTTTTTTTTTTCATCTTTATTACTGGGATGGTTTCCTCAGCCCATTAGCTTGAAAATACCAACATGGCAGAACCTCATATTCCCCTTGCCTCTTGGGGACCATCAGTTTGCCTCTGTGGCCACATGGAAGTGGCAGGGGCCTCCCTTCTCGGGGCTGGCCCCGGAGAAGCCAGCAGGTGCTGTGCATGTGTGATGGTGGCAGTGGAGGGCTGTGGTGGAGAGGTACCTGCTCCAGGTGGCTCAGCCTGGGCTCCCAGCTGGCTTCACGTGGTCATGTCTTGCATGTTCTCTCTGTTATCATTTGTCAGAGAGGTGGACATCTTTCTTTCCGTCCATTCTTCCACTAATGCAGCTGTTCTCTGTCAACTGTGAAGATGACTTGACCCTGTTCTGGCTCCAGGGCTATTGTGAACATGGCATGAGATATGGGCTTGGAACAACACTGGAGACAGCGACTCACTGGCTGGCCGCTGGTGTCAGGTGAGAGAGGGAACTCTGCGTGCCCTCTTCACAACAAGCAGATGTGGATGTCATCTGGTTGGATCCTCCAGGACTGCTGTGAGGAAGACGTGGCATCCTGCCTCACAGACGAGGAGGTGCAAGTTTAGAAGTTAGGTCCCCTCCTCAGTCTCACCGCGGGAGGTGACAGCCTGGCATCCTGAGCATATCCAGTCTGGCTTAAGGCTCAAGCCACGTCCTCATACATCGTCTTGCTGTTTGGGCAGCTCTAGCCAAGGATCGTGGGCTGGGTGGCTTGTGAAGAGCAGGTATGAATTTCTCAATTCTCGAGTCTGGAAGTCCAAGATCAAGGTGTCAGGAGGTTTGTGTCTGGCGAGGGTCCACTTTCCAGCTCACACTTGGTGCCTTTGCCCTACATGGTGATAGGGGTGAGGGGTCTCTTTGCTGTGTCTTTGATATGGGCACTAATCCCACTCCAGAGGGCTCCACCCTCATGATCTAATCTCCCTCCAGAGCCCCCGCCTCCTAATACCACTCCTCAGTGGGCTAGGATTCCTATCTACGTGTTTGGGGAGGGTGTGAACGTCCCACCTGTATCTTGCCTGCTGGGTAAACTCCACAGATCCAAGAACTGCCAATGCGGACGCCCATCGGGTTATTGGGTGGCCCGGGTGAGCAGAGGTGCTGTGCCAGCTGGATGGACCGACTGCTCTAACCAGGTGGGCTGGGGATGGGCCTGGGCCCTGGGCTGCAGGGTAAGGGGACTCCACGGGGCCCTAGGAGGCACCTCTGGGAAGCTGTATCGGGCCCAGGGCTCACCCTGACATTTCCTTCTGCTCTCATCTTCCTCTCTCTTGCCCACCTGCTAATCTCGCTTTCCCACACAGAGCCTCCCCCACCCCCACTCCCCTCGCCATCCCTTCCTGGCATTTGTACTTCATGATGCGGGGACCCGGGTGAGGAAACTCATTAAAGTCATTATTCTGTGCACAGAAATGTGTCTTTCATCCCATTCATATTTAATGTTCCTCCCACTTGATCTTTTGACGCTTTTTAATTCCTGATATTACATGACACACACACACACAGCTCTCGTTGGGGACCACTCTCTCTATAGAGTTGTCATTGCTGCTCGCGGTGTGAAGAGGGCTCTTTGTTACGTATTTATTAATTTCTCAAACAATTCGTGTATGTGGGGAGGGATGCTGTCTGGGGCTATTGACTTCGATGATGGCAGGATGAGGTGTCACTGGGACAGGACAAATGTCTGGATTCTTGTCCCAATGGCCCCTGGTCCTCTCTAGTCCAGGAATGGCTGTGAAAGGCCACCTGGGAAATGGGCAGATCCGGGCCCTGTGGCCTAGTCCAGTCTGGATGTTTAATGCCAGTTGGGCTTTTTGGGTGTCTTCAGCTGGTTTAAACTCTAATGGATCATAAGAGGAACATTTGGGGAGGAGATGGAGCTACCTGTAGAGTCACAGCGAAGGCTGAGGAATGGTTTTCTGAGGAGCAGGGCATCTCCAGGGCACTGGGAGGATTTCTTCAGACCTTGTGCTGAGAGAAAGAGGTCGAATGTCTGCTAATGGTTCTCTTCTCAGCTCGAGATTCAATTCTAGGGAGAGACCAGGGATGGGCTCATTTTGGGTCATGTGCCCAAGAAAAGAGTGGGGTGTTTTGATTGAAGTTATATTAAGATTTCACCCAGTGAGAGAAAGGGGTTCCCTAAAGTAAGAGGTTATTTCCAGAAGGAAGACAACGGATTCTAGTAGGTTAAACAGCAGATGCCCTCTCCCCGTCCGCACGCCAGCGGATGGGGGTGTGTTGAGACCATGAGACAAAAAGTGAAAGAAAGAAGCCGAGCGTTCTGGTTTTAAATCTTCCACCAAGAGATATGTCTGGGCCTCTGAGATTGCCTGCTAATTTAGAGAAGGTCAACTTTTTCTGGAAAATGCCAGAGAATAAATACTTCTGCCTTTGCATGTCATAAGTTTCTGACATTCTACCCTGAAAGCAGCCATAGAGGCCATGCAAATAAGTGGGTGTGGCCATGTTCCAATAAAGCTTTATTTACAAAAGTAAGCAGCAGGCTAGATTGAGTCGGCAGGTTATAGAGGCCCCACTCTGTCTGACTGCTCTCATTTCATAGAGAAGTTTCCTTCCAGCCTATGACTGTTCCTTCAACTTGGCTCTGCTCTGGGCCCCCTGAGGATACAGATGCCTGGGGCTTGCCCCAGACTTGCAGATCAGAACTTCCCTGGATGGGCCCAGGCCTGGGTAACAATGCCCTCAGTGGTTCTGAACGGCCTGGTGTGGTGAACTGGTCTCCCAGGACTGGGTGGAGGAGATGAGATCTTCTCATATGAAAGGTGGATCTACAGATAGAGTCGGTGGACTTGGGACCTTCAGGAAGTGGGGTTCCCGGGGGCTGGGGATGGTGTGTAGGGTAGGCTTCGGCCCCGGAGAGGAAGCTGGGCTGTCACAGTGCTAACGTGGCTTTTCCTAGCTGTCAGTTTCTTTCCCATCCTGTGCTATGCTCTTAATGAGGAAGGAGGGGAGTTGATTAAAAGTCCAAGTGGGGAATCTGAGGCACTTCATGCCCTGCTGTGAGCAAGCAGGGGCTGCTTTCATCTTTCCAACCAGAGACACCCAGAACCCTGCCTTGTCTCTCCGTCTGTCCTTGAGGCTCTCCTTCCCCTGTAGCCATTTCCTTCCTGCCTCTTATCCCACAGGGCCCACTTGGGCCTCTCTCTTGCAGCACCCAGGTTCTGAGCAGCTCCTTCCTGCTATAGTGTTTAATGGGACCAGGACGTGTGGCAGGGGCACCTTCCCAGCTCTCTCATCTTTCTGTGTTTTCTTCTCCAACACCCAACCCCTGAAAGCTTTGGGGGCCTTTTCTGCTGGGGGAGGGGGTAGCCTTCGGTGCCAGCAGAGCATATTTAGCTACAAAGAGGAGAATGGGTTCTCAGGTATGGCCCTGGGCCCAGAAGGCCTTTGACCATCTCGTCCCCTCTTTTAGACACAGGCAGGGATCTTTGCTTGTTACAATGGCAGGCATTCATCACCTGCCCAACATCCATCTCTGCAGAACACTCTTTTCCTTGGGAATTCACCCCATCCCCACTCCATGTGGACTGCCTGGGGTAGCTTCAGTGCGGGCCTGGGGCCTGGGCCTGGAAGATCAGTGCCCCAGATCAGACCATGATCTGGTCATGGTCATTGGTTCAGGTTTGGGTCTAGGGGAAAGTGGATTCCAGGGCTGTGACTGGTTGGAGTTGAGAAGAGGAAAGAACTCCCTGCACTTGGAGTTAGGAGCTTCTGGAATCTACCAAGAAGGGGGAGTGTGCTGAGAGTGAGTGAATCACAAGGGAAAACAGCCAGAGGCAGATCCAGAGAGAGGACCCAAGGACAGGAAAGCAAAAATGGGCCCAGAAGATATGGTTTGAGTCTCTGGGTCCAGCTAGAACTGAAGCCAGAAGCTTGTAGGCTTTTCTGCTCTACGAATCTCACACTCTCTTTTCAGATTAGACCAGTTTAAGCTGCTTAATCAGAGAGTGTTGATTGACAGTTTATTTGATGCTGGCAGGATGGGTCCCTCAACAGGGATGGCTGAGCTGCGGGAGATTGCCAGAGCCAGCTGTGAGCTGCTTATTGTCTTAAAAGTACAACCCAGATTAGTTCTCACCCGGAACAGGCTCAAAACAGTGACTCATGACAGGGTTAATCACAGGCCCATGTTGCTCAGAAAAACTTGTCAGAATAGGCACGGATCATTCTGAGTCCTGTCCACATCCCTCCACAGCACCCAGCAGGGTCCTTGGTAAATATGTTGATTGTCCAGCGGACTCAGGGCAGCATGGCCTCTTCCCCACTCTCCAGGCCCTGGACACTCTTCCCCCTCCCAGTCCTGAGACAGTCCACCCACCTGGTGTCCAGTCTTCCTCCTCACTCCTTGTAATGCGGCTCCTGTGCTCCATGTCCACACTCACATAGCTCAGACATTGGCCTTTCCTGGGGGAAGCCACGTGGCCTTGGATCTCACACCTAACCTGGTGGCCTCACTTCCCTGACCTGTAAAGTGGGGTGAGTTGTACCCACAAATGTGAAGTGTCCTCAAGGATCTGGATGTGAGGGGGATGCCATGGCTCTCTGAGCCCTCAACTTAGACATCAACCTATAAAACGGAGCGGCTCAAAGACACAAGGTCACCTTCCAGAGGCAGGGACCAAGAAGGCTGAGCAATCACTTACTGGATGTGTATGAAGGGCAGCCTCGTCAGCCAATAGGAACAGAGAGAGGGGCGGCCTAGGCACACCCTGGCAAGGCCCTGATGGCTGTACCAGGCTTCCCGCCTGATGAGCCTGTCACTCAGAAGGACACACCAAAGCCCAATGCCATTGGCTCCTCTAGTGACACTCCGAAGCACTATCTTCCTGGGTGCTGCTAGCCAATGGGCGGAGTTGACAGAAGAGTCTACAGATGAGTGTGCTCCATGTCCTCATGAGCTGTGAGTCAGCCTCCTGGACCTGTCATGCCTGGTCACCAGTGACTCTGTACTTCTGGTGTGCAGAGTGTGGCCAGGCCCTGACACAGGGTTCTTAAGGCTGGGAATATGTCAGTGTGACCCAAAGGTCCTATCTAGAGATTCTGGTTGATGAGGTCAGGTGGGGCCTGGGCCTTTTATTAGACCACTCCTTAGGGGGCTCTGATGCACCAGCAAGGCCCAGATCGTTGCTGGGACCCTGTGGCCACACTCCTCCAGGCCCTGCTGGCCTCCCTGTCTGCCTCCTGGGAGTCTCTACACTGGGTGCTGCCGACTGGCCTGGGGCATGACTCAATGACCTGAGTGACTTACTCACCAGTTCACTTTCTTTCTCCTGAGACCCCCTGCAGGCCTTGATGAAATTAAACAATTGCTACCAAATACCAGAGAAGGAAAACCGCCCCTCTTTAGATGTCAGGTAAAAACAGGGAATAGCCCTTTTGGCTATTTGTCCTCCTCTGGACTCCCATCTCTGGGCTACGGTTGAGTCTTGTACCATGGGAGCTTTGGTCCTAGGGTGAGTGTGACTTAGTGTCTTGTCATGGTCATGGTTTGCCTGGGATGGCCCTCACTGCAGCTCCTGGGCTTTGAGGGAGGCTGTGAGTTGGCCCTTGGAGCATGCCTGAATGACTAGACTGAGCACAGGCAGCCCTGCACACACAGGGGGTCATGTGTGGTTCCTCATTCCCGGAGGCTGCTGGATCGGGGATGTTCCTCCTTCATCAGCCCTCCCTAGGTGACAGGTAGAGAAACAAAGTTCTGTTTACTACAGGTTCTGTGACTTGGTGTGACTTACAAGGGCACAGGCACGGTGACCGTAGAAAGCAGAGCATGTCTCTGCCTAGGCTGTACTGACTGGACAATCATCTCTAATCCACGATACATTCTGCGCCCAAGTAGCTTCCTATGGAAACAGCGGCCGTCGTTAGCACGACCTGGCTTTGATGGCTTTTTCTCTCTTCAGACCTTCCCTGTAACCTTCACTGGGCTCATTCTTTGCAGGTGGGCTCTCTTCCCGCTTCGTAGAGAAAATAGAAAACTTCCAGTGGGGATCCCAACCTCCCGCAACCAAAACTCTACTCATAAAGACATTGTCTACCCTGTGTTCTTATGTCATGGCCTTTCCCCAGCCAAGGCTCATGTCACCTCTTGCCCCTTAACCTGTGATCTCCTCCTGTCTCAGGGGTCTCCCTGGGTGGGTTCCCCTTCTCTCTGCTCTGTCTTCTTCCATCTGCACCTTCTACACGTTTCCAGGGAGCTTCTTTCCTTCCCATTCTTCACACCCTGCCTTATTTTCTTATTTATTCTGTCTTATTTTTCCCCCCATTCAGTCGAACTTATGAGAAAACGGTCCAAATCTCCTTCCCATCCTCCCCACGTCCACCCACCCCTCAGTCTCCTCTAGCAGGGCGTGTGTCCCATCTGTCCCTAGACTGCTCTGACCAAGGTACCTCCATGTTACCAAATTCCGGGGACATTCACTTCTCTGTCCTTCCTCTGCTTGGACTTGCTGAAACGCTGGACACACGCAACATTTTACTCCCACGAAACCTCTTCCTTTGGTTTTCATGAACTTGAATTATGCTGGTTTCTTCTTCTCTCTCCCCTTCCTTCTCTGTCTCCTTTGAGATGATCCCTCCCTCTGCCTGTTCTTTACCTCAGTGATTTCCAAAGATTTGTGTGCCTGAAAATCATCCAGGGTGCTTGTTAAAAGGCAGATCAATTCTCAAGCCCCACATCTCACACATTTTGATGTGGATTTGGTTGGTGTTGCATGCGGGCCTGGGGATCTGCATTTGACTCATCTTCCTGATTATCCAGGGCGCATGGTCCTTGGACAACAGTTGGGAAATCCTGCTGCAATTGTTGGTGGTCCTCATCTGGGGCCTTTTCATCTTCTGCATCTCATTTCTTTTGCTATCTCATCTGGCCCAAGCCATGGGGTGCCACCTAGAGTCTGTCTGCTTTCCATCCCTAGCCCTGCCATTGCCCTTGAGCTTCAGACCCAAATTATCCAATTGCCTACAAGATGTCTCCACAAGTGTGTGCCAAAGATGCCTGAAACATCCAAAGTGGTCCTCTGGTCTTCTCCTTGCTTTCCCCTTTCCTGTGAGTGGAACTGTTACCCACCCAGTTAACCAAGGGTAAACTCACCTCTGTCTTTGCTGCTCCATCAAAGACCCAATCCATTTCCAAGCCCCATACACTCTAACTCTTAAATAGGTCTTAAAGAGTTAAAAGCAACTTAAAACAGTTGCTTTTTATTTCCACTGCTACTGCCCTGTCCAGGACCCTGCAATTCCCTCCTCCCACCCCAGAATGAGTTTGCGTTTGGATTTTGTCTTAAGCTTACCTTCTGCCACCTTCAGTACAGGACTTCAGCCTCTCCAGAACTTCAGCCACTCTTCCATGCTCCAGCCTCCAGTGGTGAACTATTCACCTCTTCCTGGGCCAAATCCACCCAGGAGCAAGGCAGAGGAGGCCTTCCTTGGCCTCCCCCATCTCCAGGTACTCATCCCTCTGCAAGGACCAGAGTCACATCAGGTTCACAGGGATTAGAGACCTTACCCAGTATTAAGAAGGGGCACCAATTGAGAGGCGCAGGTAAAATGTGCAGTATGAGGTCACGCCATTGCTCCCGAAGACATTCCTGCCATGTCAAGAAGGGTCTCTATGTGATTCAAGAGAGCCATTTTGCTATAGAACCCCACCTTATTCTCTGGTGGTGGCCCAGCTTGCCTAGCGGGTTCTACGGAGACCCCCTCATAAATCTGTCGGTCACAGGTTTGTTGGCCATAAGCGGTCCCAGGCAGACAGGGTGCCTCTTGCTAAAAGCATTCCATAGATAAGAACCCTCCCGCTTGCCAGCATCAGCAGGGAGTTTGCCAGGAGCTCTGTCACTAGCAGGATTACGAGGGGATTTGACAGATCATCTTTCTGTCTTGCCCGAGGTGTCCCTCGTTGAAGGTAGAGAATGACTCACAAAGCTGCTGACCCTTTTCTACCTGCTCCTGCTCTGCCTGCCCCTTCCGGGTGGGTGTTGGAGCTCTGCCCTTGGCCTCCCCTCTTCTTGCTTTCCACCCAGGCCTCAGAAGACCTTGGCCTCTGTTTTTGCTTCCTTCCTCTAGACACAGCCTCCTGAATCTTTCTCTCTCGTGCCTCAGCCCCACATCTTCCTCTGCTCATTGCTGTCACCAATGTGCTCCAGGTCCTGAGCCCCTTGGTGCCTGTCTGGGTCCATTCCTCTTCTCTGGCCCCTCTCAGGGCATGGGCACCCACACCTACCTGGTCTCCAGAAACCTTGAGTCATCTTAGTTCTATTGCTTGCTACCCCTGGTCCTAGGAGAAGTCAGGGAGGCTAAGCTCTCTGAGCATCAGTTTCCTCATATATAAAATGGATGTAACAGCAACATCTGTCTCACAAAGCCGTCATGGGATAGAATGAGACAATGCAGCTAACTCTTATCACTGTGGCTGACACACAATAAGAGCTCAGTCATTCTCACCCAGCACCTCTGATTCCTGTCCTCTGCCATTCCCGTGGTTACTCACTGGCTCGCGTGATAGGTCTTACCTCTTCTTAAGGCCCCTTTCCGTCTTCACCATCCTGTTCATCTCTGTTTTCACCCATGACAACAGCCTCCTGGCCTCCTAGCCTCATGGCCTCCTGGCCTCCTGGCCTCCTTTACTGTGGCTCTCTCTCATCTCCATTCTTCTCTGGAGCCAGACAAAAATTCTCCATCACACATCTGATTATTCACTTCCTTCAGAGACTCTATGAAGCTCTTGGGAGCAGTTTCAAACTCCTAAAGTAGCTTAGGAGGCTGGCCATGATGTGGCCACTACCTGCTTCCTGGCAACGCCCCACCTCAGTTGCTGACCACTGGGCACACGAGACTCACACTCCTCGGAGGGTCAGGATCTGCAGACACCCTTCCTGCTGCCTGGAAGACTCCCTCCCTCCCACCTCCCAAACCCTCTGACCTCCTCCCGTGCTCTTCCATGCTCTGCATTTCCCCAATGCTGGGCTGCCAGGTGGCCCGTCTGGACCCCACTGGGGCTGTGAGCATCAGGAGCGCGGGGCCATGTCTACCAGAGCTTAGGTCCCCAGGATCATGAGCAGAGTCATCAAATAAGAGGGTGGGAGGGAGGAGGGAGGAGAGGGAGGGAGGAGGCCAGGGGAAGGAAGAGCACCACTGAGGTCTCCCTAGGTGTGCGGGGTGGGTGTATAAGGAGCCTCCAGCATCGCCTCCTGCACTGCCTGGGACAGAGGTTTCATCTGGGTGGTGAGTGCCACAACAAACTGACACCCTGACTCAGGTGGCACTGGTTCTGTCCTGTTCCCAGGGCTTGTCTCTGAGATCCAAGGGGGCAGCTTGAGGTGGGGACGGGTGCTGGAGTGATACTCCCAGCTGTCTGTGGGGAGTGACTTGCCACCTCAGTAGTTCTAGTGAGGAGGCTGCAGTGCCCAGCGGGGAGCACCAGGGGAGAAAGATCTTGTTGCATTTTCTATGATTATAACAGAGTACTTGAGGTTGGGTAATACACAAAGAAAAGAGGTTTCTGTAGCTCATGCTTCTGAAAGGGGTGCACTTAAGGTTGGGTGGCTGCATCTGGTGAGGAGCTTGTGCCTCTTCAGCTCATGATGGAAATCAGAAAGGCAAGCCTGCAGTGTGAAAGGAGGAGCTGGAAAGAGGGCTGGAGCTTCGCAGCAGCCGCTTCTGGTAACCAGTCTACTCTCGTGGGAACGGCATTAACCCTGCATGAGGGCTGAGCCCCTGTGACCTGGACACTTTTCTTTCTCCTTCTTCTTTTTTTTGGTACCAGGGATTGAACCCAGGGGCACTTAACTGTGGAGCCACATCTTCAGCCCTTTGAAATATTTATTTAAAGACAGGGTCTCCCTAAGTTGCTGAGGCTGACTTTGAACTTGTGATCCTCTTGTCTCAGCCTCCTGAGCTGCTGGAATGCCAGGTGTGCACCACCACGCCTGGCTCCAAACACTTCTTAATTTTCTACCATCCCTCATTAACATTGGCAATTAAATTTCGACCTAAGTTTTGGTGGGGAGAAACCACATCTAACCATAATACTTCCCTTCCCCAAATCTGCCACGATCCCTAAAAAAAGTACATCTAGGGACCATGATGTTTTATTGGCTCTATACTGAAGGGTCTTGGGAAAGGAGGGGAAGAGGGTGGAACCAGGCCTTGTTCCCTGGCTTAGGCATCTCATCCTTGATCTGCATGAGGGTGAGGCCGTGCTGCCTGAGTAGTGGCCATGTCGGTGCCCCCTGTGTCTTTGGAGGGTCTCCCAAGTCACCCTCCCTGCAGAGTAAGGAGGTACCTCTCCTTCTCTTGCATCTTGCAATCTGTTGTTTTCTGGTGACTGCTAGTGGCTTTCTTCTGACCATTTCCTGCTGGCTCTGCAGAGGGAGGGTTGAGCCTGCTCTGAGGAGGGTGAGACTGGAGGGTACCAGGGAGCGGGGAGTGGGGCGCTTACGTTGCAGGCTGGGGCTGATTTCTTCCCAGTCATCAGCAATCAAATCCACATCACCACTGTGAGAATTAATTCCTCCTCAAGCTCCCCTTCAGATAGGTGAGAAATGTGTGTGCCTCTTATTAACATAATGGTGACCCCGTTTCTGGTGAAATGACAGCTGAGGTCTGATTATGCTGAGGGAGCATCCCAGCTCCCTGCCCAGGGCTGCGTGCTGAAAGCTCTCTTACATGAGCTGACAGACGAGCAGTCTCAGGTCCACACCTTCCCTGGGAGCCACAGAGGATGCCCATGCTCATCCCAGCCACCGGGGGGTCCGGAGGAAGTCCTGGTTTTCCTCCACGCAGCTAGTTAAGGGAACACTTAGCAGCACTTAAAGTGTGTGTGTGGGGCTGTTCACAGGCTGGGTGCGTGGAGGGCTTGGAGCTGAGGGCCAGGCTGGTTTGCCATCTGCTAGCTGAGCTTTGGGGAAGCCCTTCCTCTCCAGGAGAGCAGACGGCCAGCTCATTAGACCTGATACCAGCTGATTCCAGGCTGTCACTGAATACACTTAGAACTTATAAACTGGGCTCCCATTTTCAGTATTGAGAAAGGATCTAGAAAGTTATCTAGAAGACTGAGATTAGGAAGCCTGGTCAGGGCATGGCGGTGCATGCCTATCATTCCAGTGGCTCGGGAGGCTGAGGCAGGAGGTTCATGAGTTCAAAGCCAGCCTCAGCAAAAGTGAGGCGCTAAGCAACTCAGTGAGACCCTGTCTCTAAATAAAATACAAAATAGGGCTGGGGATGTGGTTCAGTGGTCGAGTGCCCCTGAGTTCAATCTCTGGTACCAAAAAAACAAAAAAAACAAACAAAAAAACCCCACAAAAACCTGGTCAGTGGTTGCATTAAGTCTCTTTCCCAAGATTCCTCACTGTTGAAGACACCAGAAGAACTTTCTTTTGGAGGCCAGGCCAGACATGGGCTGAGCTCAGAGCCCAGCCAGGGCCATGTGCCTAAACACGTGGGGCATATCTGAGGCAGGAGATAGGACAGTGTGTGTGTGTGTGTGTGTGTGTGTGTGTGTGTGTGTGTGTGTGTTTGTTTGGTGTCTCACTCATCAAGTGTCTCCTAAGTGCCTCCTATGACTTGGACAAATGGCTTCTCATCCCTGGAATGTAGCCATGTGCCCAGCCTGACGTACCCTGACTTACCTGGGTGAGGATGAACAAGACAGTATTCCTGATGTAGCCTGGGCCTCACCCTGCCTTCCACTCCGTGTGCACAGCCTTGTGTGAAACACGGAGACCTTTCAGAATGCCACTGTCCTAAAGGGCACACCATCCCGTGGAGGGGGAGCTGGATGCTGCCATCTCTACTGAAGGGTCAGAAGGGACTGTTGCCCCACTATCTGGGGACTCAGAGGAGGGAGAGGCCTGAACAGAAGCTGTCTCATGGCTAGGGACCAGGTTGAGCCTCGAGTGGCTGGAAATTGGAGGAGAAGGGACGGAGGCCATTCCAGGGGTGGGGAACATCTGGAATCAATGCAGGCTATGGAGGGTGTACGGGAGCTGGGAGAAGCTGGGAGAAGCTGGGAGAAGCCGCGAGCCCTGGAGTGGGTGTGTAAAGGAGGACTGAGCTTCTGTGCAGGCACTCAGAGGGAAGGGTGTTGGGGAGCCCATGGCTCGGGTGTTGGGGAGCCCCAGAGGCATCTGGGAGCCACCCTAGACTCTCCACTAACGGCCCCACAGTCTTAGGGGAGGATTTCCTTCCCCTTTACTCTCCGGGACTAGACTAGACTCTGTTATTATAGTTTTATAATATTTGACTTTTCCTTAGCTCTTAAACACGGGGAAACGGCCTCTGCTTGGTTTGGGGATAACTTGCCCCATCTTTCTTCTTGTGAAATAGTGGACCACCCCACTCCAGCTTTCCTGTCTCCCTGTCTCTGTTAACTGTTCTCCAAAGCATTTCTCTCTGTTTTCCTATTGCATGTTTGCTATTTGGTAGAATCTCAGCTCCATGAAGGCAGAGATTCTGTGGATTTGCTAATTTGTCCCCAGCCCCTAAGGAACTTCAGCAGGCAGGGGGCTTTGGGGGCCTATCTGTTGAATTCATGAGTGAATGGAAGTCAGACTGACAGTTCCTTGGTCATCTACAATGAGGCTGAATCACGGGGCAAGATGTCTCATAATTTACTCAGACAAATTTGTCTTGAGATCTTGTGATCTCTCAGGTGGGTGGTAGATGTGACAGGATGCTCAAAGCTCCAAAGGTGATAAAATGATCCCCAAAGGCTGTCCTGGCAGACTGTCTTCTCTGGTGTCCTCTGATAATTGTGGCTTGTCATGAGTGTTGCTGGTCATGGTGAAAGTCTGGCTGCACTGATTGACAAGACAAAGTATCAGACCGTGGGGGTGAGCGATAGGCTTACAGACAGCTTTCATTCAAATGAAATCCCCTGAAGTCAGATTTAGAAGGGGAGATCCCTGTGGTGTTGGTAAGCACAGTGAGGTCAGGAGCATTTCCCAGTCTTCCATAAGCAGCCATACTGGTTATCATCCTAAGTTACTCGAGATCAAGGTATTAAAAGGAGGTATAACGTACTGACAGAACATTCAGGAGCTCATCAGCACTCCTGAATGGTCGCTCAGTGTCATAGCCATGTCTGTGGCCTGCTCGGTGAATTTCTTTCCCACTTTGATCTCCCAGGTGCTATGTGAGTCTCTGTTTGGTGTCCAGCTCCATGTGCGACCTGGAGTGGGCCTGGAGTCTCTGCTGCCAGAGGGTTCTAACTAGGTAGGGAGACACATGTGGCAGGATAGTTGGTAGGGCCAGGACCAGGTGAAGGCCAAATGGAGAAGTAGGACTGGGTGGCAGGAGGGCGCAGGGTTGGGGTGGGAATGTGTTATCCTTTGGATATCAGGCTACCCAAGAAGCTCATGTGTGAGACAGTGCAAGAAAGCTTAGAGCTGACATGATTCGGTTACGAAAGCCTTTACCTAATCGGTGTGTTAATCCACTGATTGGGATGAACTGGGTGGTAACTGTAGACAGGTAGGGTGTGGCTGGTGGACGAGGGTCCCTGGGAGTGTGCCTTTGGGGTTTATATTTTGTCTGTTGTGAGGGGAACTCTCTCTCTTTGCTTCCTGGTGTGATGTTCTCAGCTGCTTTCCTTCACCACACTCTTCCGCCATGATGTTCACCTCAGGCCCCGAGGAACGGAGTTGGCTGTCTATGGACTGGGACCTCTGAGCTCCAAAATAAACTTTTCCTCCTTTTGTCACAGCAACACAAAGGCTGACTAAAACAGGACTATACTGGAGTTTTTCCAGATTCAAGGTAGCTCCAGAATGTGATTCCAGAGATTCAACACTTAGAACAGGATTTTAAGGATTCCTGAGGCTGTGGATTTATTCACCAGGTAGGGGGGAGAGAATTTCAGGTGAAGAAAACAGCTAGTGTAAAGTTGAAAATGGTGTTGGGTGTGTGCACATGTGTGTGCCCATGTATGAGTGCACATCTATGCATGTGTGTGTGCATGTGTGAACTAACAAGGAGGTTCCTGGAGGCAGGAGGTGGGAGGAGAAGGGGCTGACAGGGGCCCAGCTGTGAAGGTCTTGAATCTCCTCCCCTGAAAGGTTCATTACCTGAATGTGTGGCCAGATCTGCTTCAGAAAAACTTGCTGGCAGCAGTGCACAGAACAGATTAGAGAGTGAGGCCAGAGGCAGGGACTTTCTTTAGGAGGCTCCTAAAAGAAGCCAGGAGATGGGCTGGGGATATAGCTCAGTTGGTAGAGTGCTTGCCTCGCATGCACAAGGCCAGGGGTTCAATCTCCAGCACCACAAGGGGAAAAATAAAAAAGAAGAAGCCAGGAGAGGGAGTGGCAGGAACCTGACCCAGGCTATGGCACTGAGAACAAAGACAGGACACAGGTCCGGTGGCCAGGGCCTGGTGACTGAGGGATGGGTGTGCAAGGTGGAGACCTCAAGTGAAAAGCGAGTCTAGTGTGTGTAGGGGGGGTGAAAGGTGTCATTAATCAGATGACACCCCTGCACGAGACCTCATCGCAGGCCTGGACAGGGACTGATTCGTACCGCTGGGTGGTTGTGAGTTAAAATTACACAATGGATACTGTGTGTTCTGCTCCGTCCCTATCCCGAGCTCATGAAATGAATCCTTTCTCTTCTGCTTCTCCTTTCTGCTCTCCTTCCCTTCCTCCCTCATGTTTTCCGAGGCTGCTCCTTCCTCTTTAGCAGACACCCTGGAATGAGCAGCTGCGCTAGAGGAGCTATGGAATAATATCCAATCAGGGAAAGGTTATGAGTCTGAGATTATAATTATGGTGTCTCCCTGTGTCTCCTGTGTGGTAAGAAGCCAGCCTTGGCAGCGTTAGCTAAAAGCAAGCTCAGTTCCTCCCCGGAGCAGCCCCTGGACCTCGGATTACTGCCAGACCCTCCAGTGCATGCACGAGGTCCACCCCCTCGACCCTCAAGAGAAGTGGATCTGTCTGCTTCTCACTGCTTCTCTCCAACCAGGTAAGACCATGGGTCCTAAACTTGTGATTGGCAGCCAAGTCCGAGTTGACACAGCAGCCAACTATCAGGAGCCAACTACCAGCTGTTGAGCATATCAATTGCATGTCATCCACCTGCCCCGCCTGTACCATGATCTCTTCTGGGAGCCTCAGGCTGGGGCAGTGCCCTCACTTCTGGGGTGGAGAAGGGAGCTCTGGCTCAGGTGACCTTCTTCTGAGCAACTGTTCTCTGCAGTACTCTCGGATCCACACTAGGGACACTCCATGGATCAGAGAGACTCATGGATCTCAGCCATTTCTTTTGCATTAGGTCACAGGAGTTCAAAGGAGACACCATTGAGCTGGGCTGCATGCGTGTGCGTGTAGAGCAAGAGGTTAGAAAAGGCTATTTCCTCCAGGTGTGGTGGGGCATGCCTGTAATCCAAGCAGCAGCTCAGGAGGCTGAGGCTGGAGGTTCAAGAGTTCAAAGCCAATCTCAGCAATTTAGTGAGGCCCTCAGCGAGACTCTGTCTCTAAATAAAAATCAAAAAATGCTGGGGATGTGGCTCAGTGGTTAAGCGCCCCTGGGTTCAATCCCTGGTACCAAAAAAAAAAAAAAAAAAAAAAAAAAAAGAAAGAAAGAAAGAAAGAAAGAAAAAAAGAAAGACAAGGCTACTTCCTCTTGTTGGTAATTCTTAGGCTGCTTCAACAGCCCTATTTGGCTTCTCATTTCTCTCATCATCCCCGTAACTCATGCTCTGTATTAAATCTCCTCTGTTTGGCATTCCCAGGGTGGTCTCATCTTTCTGACTGATGCTGAAATAGAAGCTCAGTGAGGGTGGGGCACAGGTAGCTTCAGAGGAAGAAATAGAGGGTGGGGGAGGGTGCAGTGGGTGGACTAATGGCCCCCCGAAGGTGGCCCCATCCTCATTTCTGGAACCTTTGATTGTGTCACCTTATGTAACAAGAGGAGTTTTGCAGATGTGGTTAAGCTAAGCATCTTGAGATGGGGAGATTATCCTGGATTATCTGGTAGGCCTGATGTAATCACAAAGGTCTTTATAGAGGGAGGCAGAAGAACGGCAAGGAGTGGGAGTGACAGGGGAAGCAGTGGTGGGGGGTGACAGTCATGCTGACTTAACGTGGATGTGTCTTGAGTGAAGGGCAGCCTCTGGGAGCTGGAACAGGCCGAGGGGACAGATCCTCCCCAGCCTCCAGAAGGCGTGCAGCCCTGTCTACTTCTGACCTTAGTCCAGCGACCCCTCTTACTGATTTTGGACCTCTGCAACTGTGAGGTGATAGGTTTATTTTGAGATACTTGTTACAGCTGCAATAGGAAACTGAGGCAGGGGCTGAGGACAGGTGTGGGTCTTGATTCATGGGGCTCAGGGTTTATCACCTTTCAGGGGTCTAGGTGGGCTAAGTATGTGGAGGTAGGCTTCTGGGATGTAATTCTAGCCAATGACCAACTTTGCTACCCTAAACAAATATTTTAACCTCTTAAAGATACAGTATTTCTGCCATAAAGGGGGGAATGAGGGTCCTTGTTCCGTGGAGCTAGTGCCAGGATTGAAGGAGATGGCACCTGTGAGACGGTTAGCCCAGCATAGGCCAGGAAAGCAGTTGTTTCCCTTACTGGCCTGGTAGCGGAGGGCAAGACACTGTTTCCTTAGTGCCTTGATCTCCATCTCTTCTAGAAGGAGGTAACAGCAAGCTTCTCGGCCCCCTGACTCTGAAGGAATAGTGAAATCTGTGGATATGATGGATTAGAAACAGCTGAAGAGGGCTGTTGGCCCTGGGTGCCCCTCCTGGTCTGGCATGGAGCTCTCTGTCCGTCCATGGGGGAGCAGCGGCTGGTCACCCTGCCCACCAAGCCCCTTCTGCTCCATGGTGCAGGCCTACTTGAGTCCTTCTACCTCTTAAGGGCTGTCCTCATCCCTGTTCCCCTGCTCGGGCTCCAGGTATGGACTATTCTAGTTACAAATTCCTTGCAATGCTATCCTTTCCCTGCCCACCCAGACTGACCTCCCCCGGCCCAGCTGCCAGGTATCGATTTTCCCTTTAAATATTACTGCAGCCCAGGAGCATGTATGGATTAATTGATGAGGCTAGGCTTGTACCTGTACACTTCATTAACAGCTGCTGCTAATTAGTGGAGCAGTCATTAAGAGACCTGCTGGGGTTTTAAGGATAATGGTTTTGTTTTTTTTTTCCATGACTCCAAA
The DNA here is from genome assembly GCF_964194105.1 of Spermophilus citellus. Lineage (NCBI taxonomy): Eukaryota > Metazoa > Chordata > Mammalia > Rodentia > Sciuridae > Spermophilus > Spermophilus citellus. The sequence continues at coordinate 51,396,107 of NC_138195.1, forward strand.
GCATACAATAAATTAGGGAGGGAAACGTCCTGGTCCTAGGTTGGGATGGAAATTGTGGGGCGACCAGTGGTTAGGACCTACACCAAGGACACATCAGAAACCAGGGACCCATCATGGCAAGATAAGAGTTGAGAGGGACTCAGGGTTATCTGGTCTACCCCATGTGACTACTGTGGCTGGAGCAGGGCAGGGCCTGATTCTCAAGGTCACACAGGGACAGGGAAGCAGAGCTGAGTGAGCACCTAGGGCATTGGCCTTCTCTGGGCCAGGGCTCTGTTTGCTAATTAGGGACTCTACTACTTGTATTTGGAAAACTCAGCAGAAGTGAATTGACCAAGCTCAGGGCTACATCATCTACTTGCCCTATTGCATTTTTCCAGGGGTCCCCTTTTTTCTCTTTCTGAGCCTTCTCCATCCTACCCACATCACGCTACCCTTCCATCTCCCACTGGGGTTCCTGCTACCCCTGGTTCTGCAACCCCTGACTGTCTTCTGCCTGTCTGTCTCCAGATGGGATGGACTCTCAGAGTTCTGGGTGATGGAAAGACACAGTGAGTGGGAGTATCCTGAAGTATGTGGGTGTGGGAAACCTGCTGACCCTCTCGGAGATTCATTCTCATTGGTTCAAGGGGAAGCTCAGGAGGCTGGTGTGTATGGAGGACCAAGCACAGGACTGGCACAGAGAGTTGAGTGGATCTTCAATGGATGGCAGTCTCTGTGCCCAGGGATCCTGATCCGGTGTACCTGTGGCTGGGCCACTACATTTGCTCAAGCTGACTTGAATCATTTACTGGCTATGTAAATGGCCATGGGACCGACACCAAGAACACATCAGAAACCAGGAACCCATCATGGCAGGACAAGAGTTGAGTGGGACTCAGGGTCATCAGGTCTACCCCATGTGGCTACTGTGGCTGGGAATAAAGGCTTTGAGAGGTTTCGTAGCATTAGTGGAATAAAGGCTTGACTTCCTATCTCCTTCTTATTATAGAGAAAATCGTTTGTGAAGTGTCCCCCAAAAGCTCATGTGTGAGACCATGCAAGGAAATTTAGAGGTGAAATGATTGGGTTATGAGAGCCTTAACCTAATTGATTGTGCTCTGATCCCCTGATAGGGATTAACTGGGTGGGTGTGTCTGGAGGAGAGGGTCCCTGGGGTATATATCTTGTCCTTGTTGAGTGGAGCTCTCTCTGCTTCTTGGTTGTCATGTTCTGAGCCAACTTCCTCCACACACTCTTCCACCCTGATGTTCCATCTTACTTTGCACTCCTCAAAATGAAGCCGGCTTTCTATGGACTGAGACCTCTGAAACGGTGAGCCCCCAAATACATTTTTTCCTCCTCTAAAATTGTTCTTGTTGGGTCTTTTGGTCACAGCAGTGGAACAGCTGACTACTTCTGATCACTGATCTTCCCTAAAAGCTATTTGTCATTTAGGCGCCGTGCTAAATGCCTCACCCGTGTTAATTCATTTTATCCTCTCGACAGCCCTGGGAGGCAGGTGTTTTGACACCTGTGACTCTTGTTTCCTAGCAGTGGGGATGGATGATCTGACTTGCCTGGGGTCACGTGGCATGGAGGAGGTGCCAGTGAGCACAGGCTCCAGCCCAGGCCAAGCCCTTTGCCCTGGGAATTCTGACCCTTATAGAGGTCCATCTCCTGGTTAAGGGAACCCTTGTCCCCCAGTGCATGCTGTGTGGGCAGAAGCCCTCTACCCCAGACACCAGAAGCTTGATCCAGGGTGGGCTTTGAAGCAAAGGCTGTCCCCACTGTATGACTCTGGTGGTCTGACTCAAAAACACAGCTGAGCCCACCTGGGCTCCTTCTGGGGGAAGGTGAGGAGGGAGCTGAGTGTGGGAATGAGGAGCGTTGGTGAACTTGACTGAGGGCTGGAGACCCACCAGGGTCACTCTCCCCCTGTGAGAGAACAGAGAGAGCTGGCTGGCTAGGAAGGAGAAGAGGAAGGTACATGGATGCCACAAGAGAGACCCTGGTCCTGGAAGGGCACCTCTGTCCTGTCTCGCCTGGGAGCTCCTGTCTTTGAATAAAACCTCTGACATCTACAGGTAAAGGATCCCACAGACAGTGTCCAGTTGGACGCAGATGTCTCTACTGGTCAGGGTGAGGAAGGGATGCTGTTCCATAATAATTCAGTGGCTGATAGAGGCCTGATGTTACTTTCTTCTCACCTCACAGTGCTGTGGTAGGTAGCACAGGTTGGCAGGGCAGTGCGGATTCTCACAGTCATTCTGCAACTGGGGTCCTCCAAGCCATTGTCCTGCCACATGGGAGCCTTGTTGTGGCTTCAGTGTCAGAGCTGCCTGGCTCTGCCAAGTACAGAGGAGAGCATAGAGGAGCTGGAGATGATATCCCACTTTGCTTCCACTCTTCAGAGCCCATGGAGGGCCTAGCTGCAAGGGAGGCTGGGAAACGTAGTCTTGATCTGGGGTCAGCAAAATGTTTCTGTAAAGGATCAGACAGGAAATGTTTTTGGCTTTACACTCCAGAGCCGCTCTTATCAATACTCAACTGTGCTCTGATGGCTCTTATGGCAGCCATAGATGAATATAAACAAATGGCTGTGACTGTGTTCTCACCTAAACTTAGATTTCATCCTATTTTTATTATCATCAATATCATTCCTTTAATCTTCTTCAATTATTAAAAAATGTTGGCATATGCCTGTAATCCCAGAGACTCAGGGAATTGAGGTGGGAGGATGGCAAGTTTGAGACCAGCCTCAGCAACTTAGCAAGGCCCTGCCTCAAAATAAAAAATAAAAAGGGCTTGGGATGTAACTCAGTGGTAAAGCACACCTGGGTTCAATCCCTGGCACTAAAAACAAACAAACAAATAAATAAAAGCCATATTCACCTCATGGGCCATTCAAAAATAGGCAGGGTTCGGGGCTGCCTGGTGGGTCATAGTTTACAGACTCCTGGCTCCTGCCCTGGAGGGTAACCTTGGCCCTGGCCACATTTATTATTGGAGACTGAACTTTGGTGCAGACTGAGTGGTCTCTACAACACCCACTGAAGAGTTTTCCCAGAGAGGAAAACTCTTCTGTTTTGATAGAAGCAGAATGCCCTTCTCTGTAAAATGAGTGGGGTTCACCCGATGGGAACTGGCACACCCTTGTTCCCAAAGTGGGCACAAGAGAGGAGAGCAAGAAGCCTTGCTGTGGGGGTGGCCCCTGATGTCAGAAGGTCAAGGAGAGGGTATTGGCTCAGGGTCGGAAGGTCCCCCCAATGCCACATGAGGATCTGGTATCTGGTCTCTCACAGTGCTAGGGACCAGCTGGGGAGGACACTTTGGGTAGAGTTAGCAGACAGGTGGTGGCACCCTGCAGGGCAAATCGAGACCCCAACAGAGGGGCAGCCTGTCACTCACCAGCAGAAAACTATCCTTGTTGCTGGAGCTCCCAGGAGCTATGCAGGAGGTGGCTTTGAACAGGACAATGGCACTTTTAATAGTTTGAAAGTGACTATTTTAACATATGAAACGTGACCAGGAAAATGGTCAGAGTGGATGAAGATGCCGCTCTTTGGCAAGTTTGTTTTTGTCCTCCTCCTCCTCCTCCTTCTCAGCCTGCAGCTCTTGGGGGTGGGCACTCCCCCAGCAGAGCAAAGCTGATATCAGTTATTGAGAAAAATAGAATCATTCTGTGTTTGTACATCGCTGAGCTCCTACCGTCAATCAACACAGCTACAGATATTTTTAGCCTCGGCTGACAGTTATTCACTCTGTGCCTCAGAATAATCAGAACCAAAGATAGAACAATTCACCTATGGGCGTTAGACTGGGAGTCAGACCAGCCTGGGTTTGAGTCTTGGTTTCTACGGGTCCTGTGTGACCTTCACAAGCCCTTGGACCTTGCTGGGCCTCAGTGCCCTCATCTGTAACGAGGAGAACAAAGCTGACCGTGCAGGCGTGTGGGGGGAAGCCCAATTCACAGCCTCCTTCAAGGTTCAAGGGCACAGGATGACCCCCCCCCCCTCTCGGTCTGGATTTTGTGTCAGGTGGACAGGTCAGATACCATGGCTCATTCCTATGTGACATTCAGTGATTGTGTCCTGAGGCTGTTGAGTCTGTAATCCCTGAGAAGATGTCTCTGGGTTTCCTGCTGAGGAGGGTCTCAAGAGGAAGGAAAAGCAGGAGGAAGTTCCTGCTCTCTGACCCTCCCCGTCCTTCCAGGCAGCCCAGGCCCATCTCTACCTGGTACAGGCCGTTTCTGAACTTGACCTCCACCCCCAATTTTTTCTTTATTTCCTAATCTTCCAGGGTGGTTGCTGGAGGTAGATTTCCTACAACCACTCAGGTGGCCTTTCTAACCCTCACCCTCACCCCACCCTTAGCTCTGGGAGGGACACACACACACACACACACACACACACACACACACACTGTCATAGCTCTGCTGGCAACCCTGACTGTACTTACTGAGATCCAGGTCCTGACACTGTCCTTGCCATGTCCTTGCTTGGACAGGCCATCATACAGTCACTTGTCTCATTGGGTCCTGCCATTCAGCCCCTCCCCCTGTAAGTGTGGGGTGCAGTCCTGTTGCAGGGCCAGCCTGGCAGGCCCCCATGATGAGCTATGTTCTTTAGGGCATTCGGGTGATAAGGAGAGGGCAAGCAGCCAGTCCACAGGTTGTGAGGCCTGCTCCTGGGCCTCTGATGGCCTTGGGAAAGCGGGCGATGCTCCATTCCAACTGCAGCTCCCATCACCATGCCAACCCTGTGCCAAAGTCCATCCTGGGAGAGTGACTTTATCAGGGGACATGTGAAGATGTGGGCTGGCTGCTAAGATCTATGCTAAGTTAATGATGCCCTTGTTGTCTCGTTAAATGTTTAAACTCCTAGGCACATCGTGTGACGTCACATCATGGCTCATCCACTAATTCATCCATGTTCCTATTCATTTGGCTCATGTGGTCCACCCACCAGGTGCTGGGAACACAGATGGGACAGGACAGAAATAGTTGCTGGCCCATGGACCTTACTCCCAGTGGGGCAGGGTGGGGGAGGGGGAAGGGCACAGTTAAGCAATTACAGGAGGATGTGGCCTGGGCTTCAAAGATGAGGGTGTCCAGAGAGCAGTGGGGTGGGTGGGGCGGCAAGGGCAGAGCACCAGAATGTTCTAGGCAGAAGGACCTGGAGCTTCTCTCCTAAGAGAAGACAGGTAAGAGAGGCAAGGTGAGTCTGAGAAGCTGAAGGGAGGGCCCTGAGTCTGGACTGCGAGGCACGGGGGTGGACAAGGAGAGGCCCCTGGAGGGGGCAGGGCTGGACTCTAGAAACCTGGACATCATGGTGACAGTGTGTGCCATTGGCCCCAGGACAAGGGAAGCCCTCACAGTTGACCTGGCTGCTGTACAGTGGGGTGGATTTTCATTTTAGAAGGATCCCTCTGGCTCGCAAAGGATGATGGGAGAGGGGACTGTCCCGGTCACTCAGGGAAGATGTGCAGGCGGGGGAAATGGGTGACATGGAGTGCAGAGGGTAGCAACACAGTAAGGAGGAGCAGCCACCGAGATGTGGCTTTTGAGGAGAGGGCACATCCATCCTTTCAGATCCAGTGGGATCTGAAAACCACTCCAAGTGCTGTGCTGCATTCTGCAGAAGCTGCTGAAGCCCAGCAGCTGGATGGATGGCGGCACCTTTCTTTGAGGTTGGAAACACAGAGGAAGAAGGGGATTGGGGAGGAAGGCAATTGCCCGCGAGGTAACTGAGTTTACCTGGAGTCAAGGAAAGAGGCCTGGGGTAGCAATGAAGATGGGGTGGAGTTGGTATCCAGATGGAGATGGCCCCTGTAGGGATCAGAGCCCTCAGCCAGAGAGTGCAGAGAGCCTGGGAGACTTAGGATCGAGCCCAGGAGCCTTTTCTCCATGTTCTGTGACTCAATGAGGTAGACCCCTCTTGGTCAACCTGAGGAAAAGCTAAGACAAAATTCAGAACAAAGAGACACCTGGAGGACTAGGGCAGTTCTGGCATCTTCTGCTCACCCCAACCTCAGGGTCTTTGCAGTTGCTAAATGGGTTCCTGGACAGTCCATTCCCCAGAGGTCAGCCTGGCTGGCTCCTCCATTCTTCAGGTCTTACTCCCAATGTCCCCTCCTCAGAGACACTATTCCTGATAGCCCTATCCCAAACTGCTCTGCCCACAGCATCTGATTTGATTTCTTCACCCATGAGTGCTCTCTGCAGTTCTTTGCTCATTCATTTAGGATCTACTTCCTGTTTCTCTTGACCAGAGTGGAAGACCCCTGAGGGCAGGAGCCATGTCTGGGTGCTGTTTACAGCTACCTCTCCAGTGTCACTCTGCCTCCCCAAAGGCACCAGCAGGGAAGCCTGTAGTGGGCTCTCCCTTTCCAATCTCCTTGGAGCCCTGTTTCTCTCCCCTGCCTCCTCTCTCTGAACTCAATCCATTGGCTTCTTTTCCCTCCCTCCACTTCTCCAATGTGTCATCCATTTTGCAGCCAGGGGCATTTATCTGAAATGGGAGCCGTGTCACGTGGCTCCCTTGCACTCTTCAAATGGGATCTGAAAACCACTCCACATGCTGTGTTGCATTCTGCAGAGGCTGCTAAAGTCTAGCCCCTGCCTACCTGGCTAGTTCCCTCTGGAATCTCTTCCCCTTTATTCCTTTTTTTTTTTTTTTTAATTGTACCAGGGATTGAACCCAGGACATTTAACCACAGAGTCACATCTGCAGCCCATTTTCATATTTTACTTAGAGACAGGGTCTCACTGGATTGCTTAGCGCCTCACTAAGTTGCTGGGTCTGGCTTTGAACTCACAATCCTCCTGTGTCAGCCTCCCGAGCCTCTGGGATTACAGGTGTGCACCACCATGGCCGGCATTTCCCCTTCATTCTTTCTGGACCAGACCTGCGGGGTCACCGTGGTGTCTTTGTCTGGGCTGACTGCTGCCTGGGACACATCACAGCAGCTCTATAAATACTTACTAAATGAATAAATAACAAATCCCAGGACAACAAAGAGAGAAAGCATGCTCACGAGGACAGATTTGCCTCCTGCGTCCCTCCCCTCCAGGGGAAGCCTAGCAGAACGTCTCACATTCTCGCTGCGTTTCTCCCCTAAGCCTCAAAAGCTTTCACTCGCCCTAGCATTGGATGCCTGAGCCTCAGCCCCGTCCCTCGAACTGCCTCCAGGGCCCCCGCTATCCCAGCCAGCCTTAATTAATTGTAAAATTGATTAAGCAGCCCCCTTTGTTAGGCTGGGCTGGTGTTTATTTGTATTTTCATATTATTATCCTTTTATACTTCTCTGGGCGCCTTCAGCTCTCTACTGACACCTTTTATTGGGGAAATGTTAATTTAAAAATCATCTATAACGCAGGTGTCACAAATCAAAGCTGCTCGGTAATGAGTTGCTCTTATGTCGTATAAAAACAATTAATTAAAACCCTTTCGGAGAGAGCCGTGCCGGCAGATTTATGTTTCCCAGCGTCTCCCCCTCGACCTTCCTTTCTAAGGACCCTTGTGCACTCAGCTGGCTTCTATAGGGGGCTGGTTTCCTCCCACCTCTGCCCAGGAAGCAGAAGCCCAGCCTGGAAGAATGGGGAAGGCTCTGGTTGTCTGCTCCAAGCTCCCTAGAGCACCAGGGGGGGTACTTTCCTAGGGCCGCACAACAATGGAGTGGTCACCAGCTGCTGTCCTTATAGCCACCACTGGGTCTCTCCTGTTGGGACTCCTGACAAGGCTAATCTATTGAGCACTAGGAAATGTAAGCCAGGGGCTTGAGCTTCCAGTCTCGCCTCTGATCCTGACTGATCCTATAACTTTGGGTAAATCACTTCTCCTAGGTGGGCTTTGCCTTCTTTTGTTACAAAATGGGTACATTGATTTGGACCAAGGACTGCAAATCCGGTATCTTCAGGTACCATTCATGCATTAGTCAGGCCCCGTGGGACCTGTGAAGAGGTGGACAGGAGCACACCCTGTTGGAAAGGAACAGTCCCTGCTGTCCCAGATGTTTGCTGCTGCAAGGGAAGGCAGGCCCTATGTTATCTTTTGCAGGAGAAACTGGAATTCATGTTCACAAGGACGCCAGCCTGTGGGTGATGTGTCCTCAGATCCAGTCCTCGCCCTGCCCATGTCCATTAGGCGACTGGCCCTAGGACTGTGTTTTCCAGGCTTCTGTAAGAGGTAAGGAGAGGCCCCTCTCTGCTGGAACCCTTGTCTCTGGCAGTGCCCGCATCTCCTGTGACCCACTGAGGTTCAAGGCTGGCTGGCTCCTCCCTTCCTCCCTGTGGGCTGTAACTGGTGCTGGGCCCTGGAGAGTCTTGCTGATCTTTTTTCCTCTGTGTCATCTCAGTCCTTGGGCTGATTCTCTGTCCTAAATACCTAGAGCAGTTTGTGGGTTCAATTGGACCCTGACTGATAGTGTGCAACGACATTAATATTATCATTACTCAACAATGAATGGCAAGCTGCTTGTTTGAGGGTGGGCTAGGTGCGGAGAACACCAGTCAGTTCCTGATTTAGTTTAGATAAACTGAATTTCAAGGTCACTATTTGTTGAGGATTGACCCAGAAATCAAACAGAATCAGTCCTGACCTGGTAAAAGCTTCCAGTCTTTTGAGGAACATACTCTCCAGGGTAGCTCAGTTCTGGCCCTTTCTGCCCTCCATTGCTGGGGCCTCCATTGGCCCTGCTCTCCCTGGTTGGATCCTTGTCCTGGTGAGGAGGTGACGCTGCTTTTTGGCAGATGTGGCTTTCCCCCCAGTCCTGGCCCTCTCTGGCCTTCTGCAAAGCCCAGGGAGAGTCAGTCAGGACCAGAACTCAGGCTCATCCCTTCAGAGACACATGCTGTGCTCCACTAAGGGGTGGAGACCCCCTAAGAAGATCCCATCCCTCCGGCCTTTAGGACCTTGGCATCCAGTCAGGGAGCCAGCAGCTCCTGCCAATCAAGTCAGGAGGCAGGAGCCATAGCTGGGGAGTCTGCCCCTGACGTCTAGATTGTTCCACCTCAGTATGGAATGCTCTTCCTTTCCATCCAGCACGTGATTTGGGGACTGTCCAACTCAAAATGAAAGAAGCCAAGCCATGTGGCAAGCAGCCCTGCCCCTGGGGGTGGAGCCCCCTTCCCACCCTGTGTCCCCCAACTGCAGGGGAGACTCGCCTCCTGCTGATCTCACCCTCCCCTCCGCGCGGGGCTGTGAAGTGTCTAATCCAGACTTTTATCTGGCATCCACAATTATCATGTCAAGATTGAATAATCTGCCTTTATCTCCCGGGTGACAGCCATGTAGAAACTTCAAAAGAAACAGTTTTGCTGGCATCTAACGGCTTTTGTTAATTACTATATCCCAAAGAAAATGAAATAAAGGAGGAAGAAAAATGATATTTCTCTGTGACAACTTTGTAAAAATATCGGTGATGAAGCGGCACAGTTTAAGGGCTTTAACTATTCATGCGACTGAGATCAGGCCCTACCCACCCGGAGCCCAAGAGCATCTCAGGATGCCGTACACACACAAGCCCCGCGCACAGGCGTGTGCAAACACCCTCTGCTACACAAACTCCTTCACGTGCCACACACTTTCATAACAGCCTCCCCCGGCCCCATGTATTTCTTCCTTCATTGGATGATCCAGAACCTTCCTTGCCCCCACTTGGTGTCGGGTAGGTGCGGGAGGTGTGGGTCTGTAAGGAGTTCCTCCCAAGGTAGCAGGGAAGAAACGCAGGTGTACATTCGTTGGTCTTCTGTTCCCATTTGTGTCACTCTGCATTGGTGTGCGCAAGTGAGCAAGAGCACAGGCCTTGGGGTCTGTCTGCCTGGCTTTGAATCCTTGTACTCTCACTGGGTAGCTGTGTGATCTTGGGCAAGTCATCCAACTTCTCTAGGCTCCTTACCTGTAAATTGAGGATAACAATAGGACATCCTACACGGAATGAGGTCAATGAGGTAACACAGGTGGAATGTTCTACAGATTCCAGCGGTTCTTTTAGGTGTCTAGAGTGGCTGAATTTGCATATAGTGGCCTGGCATTTACAGGAAGGATTCATGGAAGAAGTGGTATTTGAGTTTGGTTGAAGGAAAGGTAGATACACCCCAGGTGGAGAAGACAGCAAAGGTTTAGAACACAGCAGGACATGAATGCCCCATGAATAGTGACGCATCAGGAGGAGAATTGGGTGGGAGAAGCTTCTGGAAAGGTAGGCAGGACCTACTGTAGTGGTGATAGACTTTGGGTTTCATTGTGGCGGGCAGGTTGGAGCTTCCCTGTAGAAGCTGGGGCTCTGCAAGGGTGGTCTGGTGAGTACTGTCATCAGGTGGAGGAAGGCCCCCAAGAAGCAGGTGCAGTGGACCTTGGTGCCTGGTGCCAGGGAGGCTAGGGAAGAGTTTATGCCAAGTGACAATAGGACGTGCCACCCCCCCAACCCCCACTGTCACTCAATGACATGCTCACACATACTCATTCACACATGGCACCACACTCACTCATTCATATGTTCACAGTTGCACGCACAGGTGTGCATACACTTTTCTTTACTTGTGTCCCCTAAATAGCTTTTGTGGATGAACTTTTTAAGGTTAAATTCCATTTCAGTGCAGTGACCCTTGACTCCTTAGTGACCTGGCAGCATGTTAGCAGAGATGCAATTCATGGCAAAAAACGTCAAAATATACCTCGGGGGTGCACCATGCTCCTCTGTGATGAAGGGTCAGAGGGGGTGCCTCAGATGCTCAGGAGCATGGGCTGGTAATGGCCCTGGCCCAATGGGATCAGGAGACCCAGCATCTGGTTCTGCCTCAGCCTCTCCAGCTGTAAAATGGGAGAGTTGAACCTGCTAAAGGCCCATCTCATGACATTATTCTAGGATCTTTAAGAGGGTAAACAATCACTTTGGCATATCAGAGAAGCACCCAATGAAGGGGCAGTGGATTCGTTTTGAAGCAAAATGAAATTTTTGGATACAAGTTGACTGACCGCCAAGCCAGGAGCTACAGGGCTTTGAGCCTGAAAGTAAAGAATAGGAATCCATGTTCTGCTCACTCCAACCTCAGTCCCCTTATTACAGAGGACCCTGGAGAGGTGGACACTGGCTCAAGGAAGATGCCACAGCCTCTGGGTACCGAGGAAGAACTGGCCTCTTGTTTGGGGGGAGGGGGCAGTGTGCGTGGACTAAGCCAGGCCTTTGTGGAGCAGGAGGGTGGACCTTCTAGGCCTAGGGCACAGCCCAGGTCAGGGAGGGATCCTGGGATGTGTTCAGGACACCCCACTCCCAGCGGGTGGGGAGATTCCTTCTGCAGCCCAGAGGAACAGGAGACCTAGAAGGGCAAGGCTATGCAGGTGAGGATACTTGGAGGCCTTGGACTTAGACTTGGTTTTCTTTAGTTTTAAGAAACAAACACATTCTAAGTAGCTCTGGCTGAGGTAGGGAGGTATAGGAAGGCCCCAGGGGTTGTCCCTAGGGGCACCAGGGCAGGAGGTATAGCTGGCCTTCAGGACCAGCATGACCCAGGGAGATCCAGGTGACCTCTCACCTCTGATTTTCTTGTCCCATCTTTTTCAGTCTCCTTTTTCCTTGAGGTTGGCTGGTTCATGAAGAAAAATGGCCATCCCCTCTCAGCTTCGCATGGCCTGGACTGAATGATCAGGGTTCCATGGGGAGAAGATCCTAATGGAACCTGCTTAGGCCTGGATCTACACAGCTTTGATGGTGAGGTTGGGTCCTGAGGTGGGCAAAGTGTGGCCAACCCTTTTATAGGACTGTGGATACTCGGTGGGCTGACTATGTCCCTTGAAAGCCTAGCAGAGGACGGTATTTAGGTTTCTAGGCAACGGGAGCCACTGCAGGGGGTCTGCTGCCCCACCCGGACTCCTGCGAGGACTCCATGTGCTGGAGGGAGAGGGGTGAGGGGGCATCTTCTGATTGTGAGATTTGAAACCCAGAATCCTTTCCCTTTTCCTGAGTCCTCTGGGGAGATCTGGTGAAATTCTCTCCTGTGTCGAGCAGCTGGGGCGTTTCCTGGGTAGGTTTGGATCTTCTGGAGCAAGGAGACAAAGCTGGTGACCTTGACATCCGTGGGATGGGGAACTTGAGGCCTGGACTCTGTGGGGACCCTGCTGGCATGGGAGGAGGCAGGGCAGACCCGTGGAACCCCATAGCCCACTCTGGGGACCAGGTGTTGCCCCACTGAAGATGCTTTGGAAGTGTGTACTCTGTACCAAGGAGGGACAGAGAGGGAAAGGGAGAAGAGACTCAAATCTTGATGTTTGCAAACATTCCCCAGAATGGGGCCTTCAACTCCAGTCCAGAAGCTCTTAGGTAGAGCTTCCATATCAAGCAGAAAGACCAGGGCTGCTCTGGGGGAGGCCTGGGGCCTGTTCAGGATCAGTGCCGAGGCTAGGGAAAGTACCCCACGGGTGTTTAGGGAAACCTCAGCACATCCACACAGCAAGTGGCACTCTTCTTTGTCCCCAAGCCACCTCCGAGGAGCTCACTGAAAGCTTCTAGCCCAGATGCAGCCAAAAGAGGAACACCAGCTTAGCAAGGGCACCCCCAGATAACGGTGGCCATGTGGAGGCTCCAACTAAGGCAGAGCTGTGCGGAGGTGGCTAGCTTTGGAAGTCTGGGCTTTAGATTGCACTCTGGACTATTGTGCCATGCGAGAGGGTATGGGCCACAGCACCCTAGCCAGGGGCTCCCCAGCCCTTTCCAGACCCCTGGATATCTCCAGTGTGCACAGCCCTCTCACCAGGGCAGTGATTCCAGGGTTTCAGAGTCTTCAGAGCCCTGCATCTTCCCCCTGCCCTAGATAAATCCCTCATCCCAGGGCTCCTGTGCAGGGTGGTGGGGAGGGAGCTGGGGCTGTTCATTCTCCCCCAATTAACCCTGCTGGGCCTGGGGACAGCGGTGGCCCAGGATCCAATCTCAGTCAGGTCTGAATGCTCGCTGGGCCGCCCCCTCCCTCCTGGCAGTCATTAGTCTCCCCCACTGCAGGTAGAGTGACAGCCTGGCTCTGGAACTCCTGAAAAGGCCTTTGTTTTATCGCCTTCAGTTCAGATGCTTCAGAGCACTAGCAGGCCATATTTTAATCTCAGGTCTTTGCAAACAAAATCGTTAAAAGCAGATGGCTGTGAAGACTGCCATGAATATTAATAGATATTGAAAAAAAAAGGCCCTTAATCTTTCCATAAATCTTTCCTAGGAGGTGGGGGGAGACACGAAGGAGAGGAGGACTGCAGAGGAGTCACAGGTACCCCAGCCCTTCCGACCCAGGCTCCCTCCTAATGGCTGAGTCGTGCACACAAAGAGAGCCGGCTCCAGCCCAGAGCTGGGCACACAGATGGGCCTAGAGCAGCAGACCTGGGGCCACCACATCCTGTTCCCCCTCCCTTCCTCTGCAGGGCCAGAATGACACCAGGCTTCCATTCTGCATGCCACTCCTGCCAAGGCCAGCTGTGAACGGCCCTGTGCCTTTGGCATTCCACGTAGTAATGTTTGCAGACACTCACTGTGAGCCCCGTTCCCCTCGGGTCAGTCCCTCCTCAGCCTTTGGAGGTGGGATTATCATCCCCATCGCACAGATTAGGAAATAGGCTCAGAACAGAGGAACAGCAGGCTCAGGATTCCCAGGCTAGTAAGCAGACTGGAAGAGATTTAAACCCAGATGGGCTTGGTCTTGAAAACCTGTATGCAGAGACTCTCCTGGGACCACCGCAGCCCTCCGGCCCCCATGCCGGTGCAGCACCTGTGTCCACACTTTGGAATCGGACGTTTTACCATTCACAACTCATTCCTTTGGATTTTACATTTTCCTCTCTTCTTAGTTCTCTTTTAAATACAAATACTCCTGGGAGAGGTAACCTATTAAGGGGCTGAGAAACATTCAAAGCTGTTCAACCGCATCATCTAGGGCCTGAGCTGAAGTCTGAGCCCAGCCGCTTCCTGGCTCTGTGACCTTGAGGCAGCATTTGATTCCATGCAGCCTGTTTCCTCTGTGGGGAAAAATGGGAATAATGCGACAACCCCACGAGGCACAGGAATTTGAAGTGTTCAGAGGTAGGAGAGCACCGTGACAGCCACATGCTGTCAGCCACATGCACCTGCAGAGGATATTGCTTTCCTTGTCACCCAAACACCTCATTCACTTCCAGGCCCACTTGCAAGAAGAAAGGAAGGAAGGATAACTGGGGGGAGCAGAGGTGAAGAGATTTGGGGCAGGGGACACAGGCCCACCTGGGCAGGGTGGGGACACGGAAGGGTGTCGATGGTGTCAAATCCTAACCTCTTATTTCCTCGGCTGGTGCTTGTTTTGCTTTATGCTTCAAATCTCATTCAGTCTTTCTTCCTGTCTTCCCACTCCTCCCTCTTTCCCTTCCTCTCTGTCAACAAATATTTCCTCCCACTGGCTAACATACTAGGGGTGAGGATTCAATATTGAATACAAGCAGCATTGTCCTTGCACCAAACCAATAAATAAAACACACTCTGGACAAGCATTTTGGGAAACAGGGATGAGCTGAGGAATAATGGAGGAGACCCATTTTGAATAGAAAGAGGCCTTTCCTGTTCTCCCAAGCCACTTTCAACAAAACTAAAGCATGTGGGCATGGCACTCTTGTGACAAAGACTGGGCAGGTCCCTACAAGAAGCCTGCAAGGGACAGACAAACAGCTGAGCAGAAGCAGGGATCACTCTTAGGTTTGTTCCTCTTCCTCACTAGCAGTGGCCCCGCCCCTGCTCCCACCTCCTGACAAGACCACGCCCCTCCCAGGCTCCTCCCTGTCTAAGCCCCGCCCCATGCGGACTGGCTCTTGGATTGGTCCTGCCTACAGGAGCACTCCTTATATGGAGAATCTGGGTGGGGCTCTCATTTGAGGGGTGGGTTTAAGCAAGTCCCAAACACAGAGGAGGGAGAAGTGGGCTAACCGGGCTGAGAGGGCTCGCTGCTGTTCTCTGGCTCCAAGTGATCGCGTATAGGATTCACAGGGTGGGCGCTCAGGGACTAGTTTTGAGAGAAGACTCAGAAACGGAAGAAGAAATCCATCACTTGGGATTTCATTGCACCGCTTGCTGTTCCAAATGCAGCAAATTCTTGGAGTCTGAGTACAAAGAGGCAGAAGCTTGTCATGTTGCAACAAATATACTTTATTATACTGTATAATTTAAGGTATCATTTTATTCAGGTGACATTCAAACGTGTGAAAAACGGTTGCCTATGCCATAGCTATTAATGAAATCATTACGTACAAATGGTTACGCTTTACCAAGTCATTCATTAAAAGCAAATTAATGAGGGGGACGGCATTAAAATATTTCGCAATCATTACCAGGTCCAGCCTAACCCACTTTTATAAATATTCATCAACAAAAACGTGCCTCGAGAACTCACCCAGTAAATTAAATTCTCATCTTGAAGTGTTTTGCTTCTATTAATGGCATCGGCCGTGGTACTTTCTTTGATTTGCTTTCTGGAACTTTGGGATATATTGTACGGAAATAATGACAAACTCTGAGTAATCGCTGATAATTAGGCCAAATCTATTATTCCCATAGTATTTACATTTTGATTACTATTTTTCCCCCACAGGCAACATCTTGAGTCTATTCGAATGCGTGACAAAATAGTATCTGAGACTCTCAGGGATGGAAGGAAACTCAGAAATTAGCTAGTCCAACCCTCACCTGCTGTTTGAATCTCCTGTCCAAAGGTGGTCCTTTGACCTGTGCTTAAAATACATCCAATGATGGAGAACTCTCTTGTCCTCTCATTGGTGCATTTTGTTCTGAGACACCTTTGATTGTCATCTCTCTCTCTTAACTACACCGCTTTCTAACTTTCCATGTGTGTCCTAAATCCTGTGCATGGATTGGGGTGGAAGTGAAAATTTTTTGCAAACATGGGGAATTTATTTATTTATTTATTTTAAAACATGTGAATATTATCATACTCTGGTCTTCCCCAAAGTCTTCCACCTTCAGGTTGAACATTTCCAGGGTATTTGACACTTCTTTTAAGACAGTGAACCCTAGTCTCTCTGCTTTCTTTCTCTTTCCTGCAGAGAAGTCCTAACCATTAAGGCCCCGTGTGATCTAGTCTCTACCTCCCTTTTCAGCTTTACCTTCCCAGTACCCACAATTTCCCTCGGCACTTTAATCCAAACTGTGCATTAACTCTGAGCCTCTGCACAAGTTTTGTCCTCAGCCTGATATGCTCTTTCCTTCATTATCTGTCTTATGAACTCCTATGCATCCTGCAGAACCCCTGCTTATTGGTTATCACCTCTGTGAAGTCAATCCTCAATTGTCTCCCAATTCCCAACCTGGAGATAATCCATCAGACTTTCTTCCTACATCACTTCTCTTCCTTGTAAGTACTTAGTCCTTTCCAAGAGAGCACAAGAGGAAGCAGGAGGGCTTCAGGCTAATGAGGCGTCTCCAGAGTAGAGCTTTTTTTTTTTTTTTTTTTTAATTGTTGTTGCTTAAAACAACACAGATTTATTATCTTACAAATCTGTAGGTTGGAAGCCTTTTCTTTGGCTCATGGCCCCCCTTTGTTCAGCATCAAAGGCAGCAACATCAGGCTGAATCCTCCCAGATTAGACTTTTGATGTCTAAATCTCCAGCCTCCAAAGTGGGCAGACTCCAGTCTCAGACGACAGCATGCAAGGAGAGACGAGGGTCTCAACATCTGTCCTGCTGCCACCAGCCCACACTACTCATTGTGAACTTAAAAAAATTTATTATTTTTTTGAAAAGCGTAATTTTTATTGCAATGTATTTCCAGGGCTAAAAGCATTAATTTGTGATATGTAAACATTTTAAACCATCCACAATGCCTGTAATCTTGATTTGACATTTAAAAAAAATATAAATGGAGATTTATTATGAGGAATTGGCTTTCGTGGCTACTTACAGATTTTGAAGCCATTATTAGAAGAACCAAAGCATGATGTTAGGGAGACTTCTCTTGATCCCTGAGACGTCCTATTTGTGCACGTGCCACACACAGTGAGTTTACTTGCTGCCTTGTCTGCTCTGTTTTATGCTGATCTATGAATATCACACAGCAAGTAAGAGAATAGATTCTGGAATGAGACCCCTCTGTTCAAATTTACCTGGATGCCTGAGTGACTCTGGGCCAGTGCCTCCCTCCTGCTGTCCCCCGCTTTCCCCATCTGTATAATAGGGGCTAATCCTAGCACCTATGTCATGGAAGGTTGTGCTCATCTAATGCTCAGATGTCAAGTGCCTGTGAGGCTGTGTTAGGAAAGCTTCTCCCAGAGACAGGAGCTGGTCATCTTTGGTCTCAGTGCAGCTCTATCCAGAGGATGAGGTCTTCTGCAGCTTTGCTGGTCCAGGCCCTTGATCCTGAAATCCTGCCCACATAGAGCATGTGCATCACCCCCACAGCCTCTCCTGGATCTGCGAACATCCCTGTGCATGTCCACAAACAAACACAGGCTTATGACCAGCTGGCATTCCCCTCCCTCCCTAGACAGAAACCATCAGACCGGGCGACTCCCGTTTTCTCCTGCCCTCTGAAAGGTGAAATTGGGGACGGGTGAGATGTGCCATCATCAGTGTGCTGCTACATATAGGGCAGTTAGTTTTATTTTTCATAGAGCAACAACCTCTTCAGGAACAAAACTCTTCCCCTCTTGTCCAGCAGGGGCTGAAAGACAGCCCAGCTCTGTTCCAGGGAGTTGGCTGCTCCCACTCCTGACACGGAGAGCAACCTTACTCTCCCCATGCTGAAGTTCCTTTTGGGAGGGAGCAGGTCATTTCAAGCCAGAAAATTGGATGTTTCCTCTTTAGTGGGCGGATCTTCACATGATGCTGTGTAGATCAGGGGAAGGAAAGGGAGGTGAAGGGACTTCCCCAAGATCACACAGCTGAGTGACACAGGAGCAGCACTGGAGGCTGGTTTTTGTGAAGGAGAGTCAGCATCGTGACTGTGCTCAGAATCAAGGCTTCCTGGGCATTGTGCCTGCACAAAACCTGGGGCTCTATGTGTGTGCTGGTGGGGGGCTGGGGATGGGGTGGGAAGGTGGAGATGACTTTTGCAGGTTGATTGGCTCAATCCAAGGACAGCTCTTCACTAGGAGTCAAGTGCTTTGAGACCCAAAGAGAGACACTGGCTTCTCCACTGTCCGGCACAGCTGCATACAGAGAGAGACAAGCTTAGGTGCACGGAGATAACTCAAAGAGACACAAATGCAAAGAGAAATGTGAACAGGGAGCTGAGCTGAGTCTCTAAGAAAGCCGCTGGAAACAGGAAAAGTGCTCATGAGCATCTGTGGAAGTGCAATCAGAGACAAGCCAGAGCCGTCTGCCTGGACATAGCGGGCAGGTGTAAAACCAGAGAAATGTGAAGAGACCCAAGAAGGCTGAGACCCAGGAAGGATGTTAACCAGTGGATGCAGTGGAGTGAAGGCATCAGAACAGGGAGAGAGATGGAGCCAACCCCACACACTCCCCTGTCCAGGCAGGTGACCTAGGAGCAGAGAAAGTATGAACAGTTTCTGACAATGATTTTTTTTTTTTTTACTTTATGGTGGTGCAAAAGTGGTACACATTCAGTAGAGACCATAGTTTGAATGTTTTGGATTTTGATCTTGTCCCAGGCTAGCAGAATGTGGTTTGATGGCCATGTGCTAACTGACCATCCGGGGTCTCTTTCAGAGAGAGACCAGCATGTTCAATAGGTAGGTGGATTAAATACAATTTTGATTTATGATGATTTTAATTTAGAACAGGTTTATCAGGACACTATCCCTCTGTAACTCAAGGAGCTTCTGCAGTTGGGTGACGAAGCCCTGGCAGGCTCTGAGAGAGACCCCTGATGGTCAGTTGGCACATGGCTCAGAAAGCGAAGCCAGTGAGTCTGTGGCTGCAGATAGGGTGCCGCCGAGGTGAGGAATGCAGTTTCTCTCTGCACCCACCCTGGATATCCAGACCCAGCTCAAGGGTGGGCAGTACAGCTTCTGTACCTACCTGCTCCTGTCCACTTGACTGAGCTTCAGAGGTAGTGATGGTTGCATCTCAAAGGCCCCAGCCCCATTCCCATCTGCCCACTCAAGTTTGGCTTGCAGGGAGCAGACAGCCTGCCCCGCTGTGCTATTTCCTGGCTGCACAGCCTGCTGTCACTTTGGCCTCTGCACAGCTCCTACCCACAGAAGCTTCTGAGGGGGAGGGGCTGTGCTGTATGGGGGAGCTGTATGTTTAAGAGAATACTGCATGGGCATAGATGCACAAGATATACCGGCACTGCCATGCTATCCTGCAGCAATCAATTCAGCTCAGGTGGTGGGCTGTAGGTAAATGCTCCTGTGAAGTTGCAACCTGTTTAAAACCGGAAATGGACCTTAGCTGGTCTGGGGCTCAGTTTGCTCAATTGTAAATGGGAGAATGTGACCAGGAGAGCCTGACAGCTCAAACAGATTCAAAATCAGTTTTGACTACAATAAATCCCCTACGGTTCTAGAAACTACTCCTATATCAGGAGTTAGCAGGGCAGGGCCTATGTGATTTTATTCCCCATCATCTCCCCTGTGACTGGCACAGAGCAAATATGGAATGCATTGGTGAGTGAATAAGTTCTAACATTCCTATTCATATGAATAACTTTGATTTATTGAGTGCTTGTGACCCGCCTGGGTTTGGCCGAGTGTATGCATCATTGTGTCTGAACCTGGCAATGACTCTAGGGGGTAGGGACTTTCAGGATCCATTTTACAGTTAGGAAATTGAGCCCATCAGAGCAGAATGATTTCTCCAAGATTACAACTGGGAAGTGATGCAAATGGTATTTGCTCCTGGGTTGCCTGCATCTGGATTTGGAGAGCTTGCGGTTCTCTTGTGCAGCTTTTCACAAAACATATCTTAATTGCATGACATTTTTTTAATATCTCTTATGGATGGAGTATCCCTTATCTGAAATGCTGGGATCAGAAGTGTTTTGAATTTGGGACATGTTTCAGAGTTTGGAATATTTGCATGGGCATAACGAGGTATCCTGGGATAGGACACACTGAATTCACGTAGGCAGCATATACACCTTACACGTAGCCTGAAGTTCATTTTCTTACAATATTTTTAGTGTGCCTGTGGTTTTTGTTTTCACTTGCACTACTGAGGCCTGCCCTGCCACAGCCCCTTTCCCAGCACAGAGGCCCTCCTCTTCAGAACACAGCTTTTCCTAATTGCTCTGGTGCTTTTCAGATCTCTTGTCAGTCCCCTCCCACCACTAGTCTATGTGCTCCCCAGGATTTAGAGTGCCCTGTGGGGCTGGGACAGGTTCCTGTGACCTACCTGTCATTCCCCAGCCTCATGCCTGAATACAGCAGGCAGTCCATAAACCCTGGTAGAATAGGAACCTTGAAGGACAGGGTATCTCTGTGATCTTTGCAAATGAGGAAACTGACCCTAGAGGGACTTGGCTGAGGTCCCAGCCAGGTGACTCACTGGAAGCCTCTCCCAGGATTGCCTCTGTGGTATTAGGTGGGCCAAGAGGCCGGGCTGGGTGTGCAGATCCTGACAGGCCCTCCCCGACTCTGTCCTCCTGCCTTCTGCAGGGGCTCCTTGGTGCAGCTCCTGCAGCTTCTCCCTGTCGCAGTGTTCCTTCTTCCCCTCCAGCTGACTGAGCAGGACGCCTAGGGCAGCTGGGGGGTAGGGTGGCTGGGGGCCTGCACTACTCAGAAAGCGACAGGGACAATATTAGGAGTGAAAAAGATCAATTAAGCCCATCGAGCTGATTTGTGAAGCTGATTAAATTAGGAGCCTCCCTGGGGGCAGATTCCCTCTCAGGTTGATAGGACAGCTGCTGGCTGCCATGCTGCGGGGGACTCATCAGCCCCCAGAGAGCAGTGGGGCCACTTTGCTGGGCTCTGCATGGAGACAGGTGAGAGGAAGCACTGTCAGAGCAGGAGCCAAACTCAGCACCTGCTCTTTCTTCTCCTCAGACCCCCGGGGTGTGGGCCTGGCTGTAGAGATTGATGCTGGGCCTCTGCGGGTCAGATGGCCTATGCAGGGTCACCCGGCTGGGAGGGGCAGGTGAGTGTTCGAGTGGGGATGGGAACCCAGGACCCTCTTGTGTTCCCTTTGAATCCTGTGCTGCCCCTGTGGTCCCCACTTCTTGTTTCAGCATCCTGATTGGCCTGTTTCTCTGTGTTTCCAGGTTCAAGGCTCCTGTTCCCCTCCCCCTCCCCCTTGACTAGGTATAATCAGATTATCTCTCTAGTAATCTGACCCCTGGGCCTCAGGACTCCCTTTCATGGACGGTCCCCCAGGGTTGCTCTAGCCAGTATATCCTTGTACTTCAGGATCCATCCCCCTCTCCTGGCCCCTGAGTGGGGGCTGGGGAGTGGGATTTGGACAAAGCTCTTGTGTGTGGAGGGACAATGGATTGGGGGAGGTTATAGAAATGAGGTCAGCCTCTCCAGAGTGCAAGGCTAAGGAGTGTCTTGAATGTCTGGCTGCAGGATTTGGCCATCCTCAAACCCCATCTTTAGTAACAATGGAGGATGGACCCCCCCTCCCACCCAGACCCGATAGCCACAGGGTGTGGGTGTTTGGATGAAAATGGGGTCATGCAAGTGGCAACACTTGGGACCAGAGATGCCCAGAAAGGAGCACTGATGTATGGGTAGGGGGAAAAGGTGACATAGCAGGTGGTCTTGGGACTGACTGGGTTTGGAAGAACCCAGAGGCCAGCAGGGGAGAGAGAGGGAGCCCTTGGCTGGAGATGGGGCTGGAGGGGAAGCCAAAGACATCGCCTTGTTTCTTATCCCCAGGTCTTCCTCCTTCCTTGGAGCAAATCTGTGCCAAATCTATAATTAATTTAAAAACATACACAGAAGCAAAAACAGGCATGGATTTGTGTGGCCTGAAGTGATAGAATCAGGATTCACACATCAAGTCTGGGGATTTCTGAGCCTGGGATCTTTCACAAGCTAATTGCCAAAACCTCAAGAGCTCTGGGGACAGAGCAAGGGAGACCCACAGACTTCCAGGAGCAGAACAGGCCTGTGGCTAAGAGCACAGGCTGGAAAATCAACCAGAGCTCTCTCTCAGCCCTGTGGCTTATTTGCTTTCTGGCCTTGGCCAAGTTGATTTGCCTCTTTGTGGCTTTTCTTCCTTTCTCTGTATACCTTCCTCTTACAGTTGTCGTGAGGATTAAATAAAAGTACACATATAAATAATTTACAACAGTGCCTGCCACTGGGGAAGTGTCAGCCATTGTTGTTTGGGACGGAGCCTGGATGTGGCTGGGCTAGCTCAGGCCAGGGAAGGCGTGGCAGGGCTGAGACTTCTAATGCTCTGAACCTAATGCTCTCTTATGCCTGTGAGTCTGGGCTCCTGGGCTGGTGGAACCCTCCCAAGTCTGCAAAATGTGCCTCTCACAAAGGAAGAAGTCGTTGCCTGTCTCTACGGTGTAGATTACAGCCTCTGTCCTTTTGACAGACTTAGAGTCTGAGGCTCAGATGGATTGCTGCACTTCTTCTCTGTGACCCTGGACAAGTCCGTTCTATTGGCCCTATGCGAGACCCAGATTCCTGAATCCTGGTCCAGGGTCTCCACTCTGCCCGGAAACTGTTGTAATTTCATCTAGGCAGACACCATCCTCCTGGCAGAAACATTTCCACGTAATCTTATTTGCAATTGCTAATGAGAAGCAGGGCTTTCTCTATTTCTAAACCTCATCCTCATCTTTAATTTGTTTCCAGAGGCAGGGGCTAAGGCTTCTGCCATCTCTGTGAAATATTAGCAATTATTTCTCAATTACTTCTCATTGGAAAGCAACACTTGGATATGGGGTTCTGGAAGCTGGAAGAGGCCGGGAGAAGGAGGTTTTGATCTGGTGTGAACCTTGCTGAGAGGCCCATGTTCTCTGGGGTCCCTGCTCCTACGAGGGCTATGTTCAGTGGCAAATGACTTCACCCTCCTCTCCTTCCTCACCAGGCCTGGAGCTCAGCTTGGCTTCCCAGCACAAGGGCTGCTGTCTTGGATGCCCCAGAGCAATGGGACAGGAAGGGAGGAGAACAGCCTTCATTGTAGTTTCAGGAAATAGCAACTCTGCCCCAATAGCCTGGATCATAAGCCTTGGGTCCATCTTAGCTCCGTCTTGGCTCAGTCTGCAGCCTTACAAATCCAATCCATTACCGAAGGCTTTCGGCTTCAGAATCCATTGGAATCCGACTGCTTCTCTCTATCTCCACGGCACCCTCCTGGTCTAAGCCCACATTATCACTGCCTGGATTATTTCAATAACATCCTAACTGGTCTCTCCACTTCCACCCTTCTCACTCTACACAGAAGCTGGGGGGCAGGGAGATTGTTTTAGAATTCCATTTTAATGTCATTGTTTGTCCCTTTTGCTATCCTGTTGGCTCTTCTTATCTGGGGATTCTGTATCTACAGATTCAACTGATTATAAGTCAAAAGTATTTGGAAAGAAATGGCATCAACACTGAACCGGCACAGACTATTTTTCCCCCTTGTCATTATTCCCTGGATAATTCAGTATAATATCTATTTACACAGCACTTACATTGTATTAGGCATTATAAGTAATCTAGAGATGAGTTAAAGTATATGGGAGGATTGTGTAGGTTATATGCAAATACTACACCATTTTATATAAAAGACTTGAGCATCTGTGGATTTTTGTATCCCCAGGGGGTCCCGGAACCAATCCACAGTGGATACCAAGGGACAACTGTACTACATTACAATTTTAGAGTGTTTTCTTTCTTTTGGCAATTACAATAAACATCTTAACTTTTCATAGTCAATTTTGAGTTAATATAATATTTCTTTACATAAAATATATAACTCTTGAAGTTATATATTTTGCCACCCCACCTGTTCCTGCTATACTTTGGATGTCTGACCTATATATATTATAAGCCCACAAGACAATGTATCAGTATTTTTGCTTTAAAGAGTCATATGCATATGAAGAAATTAAGAGAAGAAATCATCATATAGCATCTTAATATGCTTACAAAGATATTTGCCATTTATTTTGTTTTCTGTTCTTTTTCAAGATCCAAATGCCTCTTTGATATTATTTCTCCTCCATATGAAGAACTTCCCTCAGTATTGCTTATAATTCAGGTCTTATGGTGAAACAGTCTCTATATTTTCTGTTAAATGAAAATGTCTTTCATTTTGCTTTCCTTATTAAAGGATATTTTCACTGGATTTGGAATTCTGGGTTCAATGGATTGAATCTACTCCCTTCTCAATTCAGCATGTTAAATGATGCTACTCAGGTTTCTCCTGGCCTCCATCATTCCAGGTGAGGAGCATGTGGTTATTTGAATTTTTGTTCCTGTATTTAATGTGTCTCCCTGGCTGCTTGAAGATTTTCTCTTTATTTTTTGATTTTTTAGCAGTTTGAGTACATATGTAAATTTCTGTATTCCACTGAATTTGGAATTTTTTTTTTTCTGATACTATTTCTTAAAAAAAAAAAATCCCCCCTCCCTGCTTTCTTTTGCTTCTGGAGCTCCAATTATGCACATATTAGATCCTTGCTATTATTCCACAGACCCCTGAGTCTGTTCAGGATCTTGATCCTCTCTCTTTCTCTCCCTTGGATTAATGATTTCCATTGATCTACATAACCTTCTAGACTCTGTTATCTGAATCCGTCATTTTCCATCCTGTGTTGAGTCTGGACAGAAATGGCATCAAATATTCCTGATACTGCATTTTTTCTCTTTAAAGAATTCTCATCTCTTCATTAAAATGGTATTTTCTTTTACCTTGTTGAACATAGATATAACTACTTTACAGTACTGGTTTGATAATTCCAACTTCTATGTCTTCTCAGGGTTGGATTCTGTTGATTGTCTTTTCCCTTGAGATTGAATCCTATTTTCCTGACTCTTGAAATGTGGATATTGGATTATATTCTGGAAATTGGAAATGTTATTTTGTACAGGTTCTGGAATTTGTTATATTCTTCCAAAGAGTGCTGATGGCTTTGTTTTAGCAGACAGTGTACTTGGTTTTTCTTGCAACGGATGTCTCCAATAAAAGCTTGGTTTGTTGAGTTCAGAAGTTGTCTTGCATCTTCTCCACAAACATGAAGTGTAGGAGTCAGACAGTGGCTTGGTGAGAATTTGTTAACAGAATTTGGCCCTTTTCAGGTAGTTGCTCTCCCCCTGTCCCCAGGATGGCTCCTCACCTTCCAATGGCTCTGGGTGTCGGGTCTTATTCTGAGGTTCTTCAGTCATAGACAGGGTTTCTAGTGAACGTCTAGCTGCACTGCACCAGGTTACAGCTGTAGCCTGCCCTGTGGATAAACCAACGTGTGTAGCTCAACACATGCTGCTCCTCCTTCCAACTTTAGCACCCATCCAAAGTCTGTTTTTGATCACTTTCCAGAACCTTCCAGTCATTTTCTTCAGTATACAGAATTAATAGGCATTTTTGGTGTTAAGAGCTCACTCTACTAAATTGGAAGGATCTTCTGAAAGTGTTCTTTTAAAAACTCTTCAGACCATGCCACCACTCCTCCTCCTCCTCCTCCTCCTTTTTTTTTGATGGTGGGATTCTGGGAATTGAACTCAGGGCACTCGACCACTGAGCCATATCCCATCCCCAGCCCTATTTTGTATTTTATAGAGAGACAGGGTCTCACTGAGTCGCTTGGTGCTTTACTTTGCTGAGGCTGGCTTTGAACTTGCTATTCTCCTGCCTCAGCCTCCTGAATAGTTGGGATTCCAGGTGTGTGGACTGTTTGGCTCCCCTGTCTACGGCACCTCCCCCTGGACTTTTCTTCCCCTTGCCTTTTCTTCTGTATCATTCTTACTCATCCTGACCTCTCACAAAAATGACTGCTCCTTGGGGGACTTTTCTGAGCATCTTGTCTTTCCACCCCACCTCCAACTTGCACTCTCAGGGCACTTCAAGCTTGTCCAGAACATGCCCCAACATGGAATCATTTGCTTAGTTGTTGGTGGTGCTCTGCTTGCTCAAAATCTGAAGTGGTGAGAGCTCATATTCCATCTGCTTTGCTCACCCCGCCCCCTACCTCCCAGACATTTGGCACATAGTAGAAACTCAATAAATACTTGGCAATTGACTGTCAGGGCCAGGACGCAGCTGGAGGCAGGAAGGGAAGGAATCTTTAAGGAGTCCCTACTGTGGACACAACCTCACAATAGCCTTGTGGGTTGGTATCTCATCTCCAAGTTACCTTGAGAAATGGAGGCTCTTGGAAGAGAAATGGCCAAAGTCACATGACTGGATATTGTAGCTTAGAACCTCATGGTGGGAGCTCAGGCCAGAAAGAGACCTTGTAGTATTGCCTGATTTGGCATCCCTGCCACATGTCCTTGCTGCTGCATGGCTGGCTGCAGGGTTGCTGAGGGGTGCTCAGAGCTTTTGGTTGTCTTTGGG
Source organism: Spermophilus citellus (assembly GCF_964194105.1). Lineage (NCBI taxonomy): Eukaryota > Metazoa > Chordata > Mammalia > Rodentia > Sciuridae > Spermophilus > Spermophilus citellus. Next base: position 51,422,501 of record NC_138195.1, read on the forward strand.
GTTTTCTCAGGGTTCATAACTAGGCTCCTCTCTCCCAGCTGGAGTACAATGCACCATGTGAACAATGTATTTTCTATGTGTCACTCTGTTTTCTGAGACTATAACTGAACACCATAGAATGGATAATTTATAAAGAATAAAAGTTCAGTGGCTCACAGTTCTGGGGACTGGGAAATCCCAGATCATGGTGTTAGCACTGCTCAGGATCTGGTGGGGGCCTCCTTGCAGCATTAGGACATGGTGGACATCACATGGACAGGCAGCAAGTGTAATAGCTGAATAAAGCCACTAAGGACCTCATGGGGTCCCTTCCCTCATGACCCCATCCAATCCTAATTACTTCCCAAAGATCCCACCCCAAACTCCACAGACATATGGCTTTAGGGACCAAGTTTCCAACACAGGTGCTTTTGGGGGATACAGTCAACCCTTAACAATGTAGCAGTGGTGAAGGCACGAGGTCACTGGGCCTGAGTGGCAGGACCTTGTTTCCCCCCTCCCCTTACCCCTCCCTCCCTCCTCCTCCTCCTCCTCCTCCTCCTCCTCCTCTTCTTCTCCTTCTCCTTCTCCTTCTTCTTCTTCTTGATGGGAATTGAATCTCGGGACATTTTTACCACTGAGCCGCAGCCCCAACCCCTTTTGTTGTTTTTATTGAGAGATAGAGTCTCCCTAAGTTGCTTTGGGCCTCACTTACTTGCTAAGCTGGCCTCGAACCTGTGATCCTTGTGCCTCAGCTTCCTGAGTCACCAGGATTACAGACATGTGCCACCACACCTGGCAGATGATGTCTTTTTCTGATTTTCTTTTTGTTGTGTGTGTGGTGTTGGGGATTGAACCCAGGGCCTCCCATTTGCTAGGCAAGCTCTCTATGAATGAGCTACCTCCTCAGCCCACACTCATCGTCTACTGCTCTGACTTCTTCTTGTTTATTACCACAAGCTCTCCCAGCTGGGCTGAAAGTCCTCAGGATGCATCCTGAGTGACAAGGGACTTGCCACCCTCAAGGAAAAAGGGGCAACCCCTCCGTGCAGCTCCAACCATTCTTCACCTGACTGTATAGAAGTCCCTGTAGAAGTACTCATGATACCTGGACACACTCCTGACCAATTGCAATTGTAAAGACCTGTATTGCTTCCCTTGGCCGGAGACTGGTTCATCGTATGGTTTATCTTGCCTTAGGATAGAATATTATACAGGTGTCAAAAACAAGGGTGGAGAACACAAGCATAGGAAGAGATGTTCTACCTGTGCAATGAGAAAGAAACAGAGGTTTCAAGAGACATGTTCTGCATAAATAATGTGTACATAGAAAAAGCCCAGAACACTCACCCAAAGTGATAGCACTGTTTTCAATGATGGGCTAAAGTAATTGATAAGATTACTCTTTTTTAAATCAATGGGATAAAGAGTAATTTAAAAATCATTATTCCTCAAATTATTTTATAAAATAGGCAATACTTTTGAAAAAGAATTTTAAAAAATAAACATTATTTTTAAAAGGAAAAAACAAAAGAACAAAGAAAACCAAATTGATGAGAGACTGGGTGCCTGGGGATCTCAGAGTACCTGTTGTCTCCAGGGCCCAGGTGTCATCCTAGAACCAGGGTAAAGGAGGGAGCCCCACCAGGCCACCTGCACTGGAGAGGTGACAGGGAGGCCCTTCCAGAAGGAACCCCGGCTCTAGAGCATCTCTGCCCTGGCCTCTGGCCCTGGAGGCCTTTGGGAGTGCTGCAGTCAGCAGGCCATGCTGCTGCCTCTCTCCAGCGTCTGCCAAGCATTTCAGTGGCTCCCTGTCCCCTCTCCTCAGACCTGTCTTGCTCTGTGCCTGTTTCAGAAGCTTGTTCTAACCCAGAAGTTTCCGGAGCATGCTGGTGTTGTGCAGGTCTGGGACCTTGTCTTTACAGCAATTCTTATGTTCAAAGTATTTCAAAGAAGGTAGACTGCTCTGTCCACCCCCCCCCCCAAGTCAGGGACTGGAACCATGACCCAGGTGTGACTTTAGTAAACATCAAACTTGAAGCTGAACAGTCAATCTTGGATTTAGCCTCTTAGATGACAGAGGTCTCCTGCCTCACTTCAGAGCCCTAATTCAAGTTCCAGGAATAGTTCTGGAGTTCATGCCACTGTGGTGTTACTGCCTGGGTTACAGATTTTTAAAATTACAATATAACCTAAAATTGTGCATAAGTATAAATTCCATTATATGTATGTGTGTGTAAAATAAGACACACGTTTATGATTGTCAAAGCAAATGGTTAAATGGTTGAATCCTGTGTAACAGGTGGTTGAAGTCTTTTGAAGGGGCAGGTTTTCTGAATGCTAGAATCCCCAGGATTCAGCTTACTGGGCCTAATGTTTAACCCAGAGAAGTGCAGGCCACCCTGCTTTATGATTGTTACAAGAAAAGCAAAATATTAAAAAAGACATGAAAGTTTCTGGACCCAAGAGGAACTTTGGTGCAGGGTTCCGAGGGTGGGTCCGTGGGATGGTTCTGGGTACAGACTGTCCTTTGATGCATCTTATGATCTACAATGGACAGAATTACTTTTGTAATGAGGACTGCCCCACTAACTGTATGGATATTTAAGTCTCAGAGTTCAGGGAGTCCAATTCTAATAGACACAGAGTGGGGACAGTTTTCCTGTCAGTGGGGCTTCCTGCTCTCAAAGCAAACAAAACAAAACAAAAAAACTGCTCCAAGGTCACTCACCCTTCCACTCCCATGCCTCCCTGACCCAAGAAGACAGGTGGCTCCCCTTCTCCAAGCAGCCTTCCATACCTGGACTGCCATTGTTCCTCACCCGCCATGGTATTTGCAGCAGAGGGTCCTGTCTCTCTTACCCAAGAGGCTGCTTTTCCATAACGAAGGGCTCACACCCCAGCAGCCACAGTGACACACCATCACCTTCGTCTGGAGTGTCAAGTGTCGGGCATGGTGTTAAATGCCTTCCCTAGTGTCAGTGGGTCACCATGAACATTCCAGGAGAAAGCTGACACTGACATTTACTTCATATTAAATGGGGAAATGGATAAAGAGAAATGAAATGATGGCACGTGCCGGTGAATGGATGGAACTGGAGGCTATCATGCTAAGTGAAATAAGGCAATCCCCAAAATCCAAAGGCTGTCTCTGATATGTGGGTGCTAACACACAGTGGGGTGGGGGAGGAAAGAATAGAAGTGCTTTGGATTAGACAAAGTGGAATGAAGGGAAGGGAGGGGGATGAGCATAGGAAAGATAGTGGAATGAATTGGACATAAATTTCCTATGTTCACATATAAATACACGACTTAGTGTAACTCCACATCATGTACAACCAGAAGAACAGGAAGTACTCCATGTATGTATGATATGTCAAAATACATTCTACTGACATGTATAAAAAAAAAGAAAATTTAAAAAATAAATGGCAAAATGGAGGCTCAGAAATGTTGTTTTGCTGGGGGTTACAAAGCCAGGCAAGGGTTCCACCACCAGTCTGTCTGGTTCCGGTGACTTCCTTACCTTGTGGCTGAATCTCAGAGCTTCTGCTCAGCATCTTCTGCTGGAGGTCCTGCGTTTGCACACACGCACATACGTTCTCCCTGAGCCAGTGCAGGAGGGGAGCAGATAGTGAGTGCCCATGAGCCAGGCACTGGGCTGGAAATGCAGGCTCTTCTTTCTGCACACCTGCCAGGTAGCTTCTAATGATGCTGCCATTTACCCCTCAGCCTTGGCCAGTGAAGTGTTTTAACGGAGGTCACCGGCTGTTGAATTGGGATTCCAAACCAGGTTCCAAATCTGTCCTGGCCTGTCTGTTGCCCATCCCCTTGCTTCCCTGACTACTGAAATTCTGTGGGTCTGCACACTGTGGCAAATTAGGGCCCCAATTCTGCCTACAGCCTGTTGTTGTGTGGTCCCTAAGAATTATTTTTATGTGTTTTATAGGTTATAAACCCCCCAAATCAAAGATTTTTATGGGATGCACTTGCCTGACAAAGTCTAACATATTTACTTTCTGACCCTTTATAGACAAAGCTTGTGACCCTTAGACTAGACTGCTGAAGTCCAGTGAGGAGTCTTTGGCCTGGATCCTTGTCCTCCACACTTAGCAGTCTCAGTGTCACCTGATGGAAAGCACAGCCAGAGCAGCCAGCGGTGGTCATCTATAAAAAATCCTGCTACAACTGAGGCCACTGCTGTGAAGGAGGCAGACTCACTTTCTCCTTTTTATTATTTCCGGGGGTCTGTACCCAGGGTTAAGTGTAGTGATTTCCTAGTTGGATTTCTGGGGTGAGGTATTTTTTTTTCTCTGCATAGGGTCAAGAGCGTCTATGTGTTTGTTGGTGGCCATGAACTTCAACATCAAGCAAGACTCTCCCACAAATTACAAGGCAGCAATGCCCATTTGAGGTTCTTAGCTCTGAGCGCCAGGCTTTGTGCCCAGGGGACTAAAGCACGGGTCGCAGATTGCACATGGCCCAGTCTGGGGGAAAGGGGGAGCCCCAGACAGGTATCCAGTTGGGAGGCAGGGTTATGAAAATCCGAGGAGGGACAGGGAACAGGCCGGAAATGCAGATGACACCGGTGCTGTATTCTCTGAAAGATGAGGCATTAAGCAGAGACCTAAGGGACTTGGAGGAGGTGGTGCCGACAAGGCCCGGCAGAGGGAACCACCTGGGCGAGGAGCTGAGCGGCCTGGCACCCCCGGAGCGGCCACGGGCAGCGGCGCGTGGGCGCGGGGCTGTAGGTGTCAGCAGAGGCGCGGCTTTGGGGTTGGCCCTGCCCGCCCCTCGGCCCGCGCGACCATTGTCTGAACCTGGCGCCGCCTTGGCAACAGAAGGTGACATCTGGTGACTAATGGCCGCGGCTGCGCGTCGCGCTCCTCCCTCCCGCAGCGCCCGGGGCGCAGCTGCCGCGCCGCCAGCTCCAGTCCCCTTCGGTTCCCTCCCCTCCGCTCAGCTGGAGGGCGCGAGGGGCGCGGGGCGGGCCGGGAAGATCGATGCCCGGGTTTCCGCCAGGCCAAGGCCACCGCCCCCAGCAGCAGGGCCGGTTCTCCCCTTGCCCCCGCCCCGCTGGCGCGCATGCGCATGCTTCCACGCGACTCCACTCATCCTATGCACTCGGTTACCCGCCAGGAGCAATCCAGGAAAGGCCCCACCCTGGAGTCCGCATGCACGTGCATTAGTACACAGGTGCAATAATCCAGAGTCACATGTGTCACACAATATCCCACCTGTCCCTTTTCATGCGTGTTCGCAGATGCACTCGGGAGGGCCTTGCTCGCCATAGACTTAGCCACAGCACATCTTTTTAGGTATTCTCAGGCATGTGTGCATCACTTGTGGACTTGTGCAGCCGTGCACTGCTCACACGTGTTAGGAGCCCCATAGGTGTGTCCATGCACATTCATAGCACAGCAGGTGGGACATTGTCCTTGCCACAAACTAAGGGAGGAGACAAACAACTGACTTCAGATCCTTGACAGGACCTAGGCTAGACTAGCCCCTCCCCGTATTTACACTAATGATAAATTAGGTGCATTTAAGGAATTACATTTAAAAACCTGGAAACTTCACAGAAAGATCTGGGTTTTTTGCTTTTCTTGAAAGATCAGAAGTCCTGGCAATTTCGAGGCATATTCTCAGTTGCTATTATGAGCTGGGGCTGAGCAGCAGCAGCCCTTTCAAGCTGTGCTTGAAGGTCCCCTATTCCCACCCAGCTGCCCACCTCTTCTTTCTGGTTATCCACACCCCCCCACACCCCTAGCCTACATTTGGGCTGCAGCCTTGATGAGAGGCGGGGATTCAAGGGGAGCCTTTGTCAGCTAGCCAGCCCCAGCCCCAACACTGTCTTTGGAGCTGCGCGTGGAAGGGCCTCTGTTTTCCCCACTAGATTTATTCCTGATGCCCACTGTGAGGAGACCCTCCCCACTGTACATCTTTGGGGTGCTGCCAGTGGTGGGGAAACTCTCTGCAATCAGCACAGTGTTTTCTTTATAGGAAGGCCTTGTGCGCTTGCTGCTGACTCTGAGAGGAGAGTGCCATTGGTCCCACCTTAGAGATGAGAGGATGGAGGGATGGGAGTCATGGAGTTACTACCTAGTTGGAAAGTGCAGAAGGGGTTTGCAGTCAATGTAGCTCTGAGATGGGTGGGCATACTACTGGGAATTCCCGGATGGGAGGTAGAGAAAGGCTTATAACATCCAAATGTCTTTTTTGTCCCCCCTGAAGCTGGCTCTGCTTGGTTCTGGAACATCTGTCCTCACTCTCTAGTTTGACTCTCCCCAGTCTTTGTTCTGGCAAGGAGAGAGGCCAGTTCCTGAAGCTTCCAGGGAATCTGCCTGGTGTCAGGCTCTGACCAAAGTGGAGTCCAAAGGGTGGTGGGAAACTATGGATGTTAGCTCCACCTACCACCCTTCATCCCGAACACTTCCTTCATTCCCAGTCATTTCATCCACTCAAAGCATCTGGCTACCTCTGAGGGCTACAGACCATCCAAGGGCTCACTTGAACCTCTGTTCTGCTCATCCTTCTCCCACTGGAAGCCCAGCTGGTCCTTGGCTTCCAGCATGTTCAAAGCTAGTCTATAGAGCAGGTGACTAAGTGGTTGTGGCCTGGGCTTAGATCTTCTTTCCTTCCCTGCTGTGTGACCCTGGTCAAGTCATTGCTATCTGTGCCTCAGTTTTCTTCCCCTCTATACTGAGGACAATAGTAATAGTAACTGCTTTGAAGATTGCTAAGTGAGGATTAGTTTAAAAAATTCATGCAAACCACTGATTTTTGGTGCCCAATATAGAACAAGTGCTCAACAAATACCAGTACTCATTCATTTTGCTTTCACCTAGTTCTTGCTCTTATTGCTGTCTGCCTTGATTGGTTTTTGCATTTACCAAGCCAAGTCTGGGTCATGGGACAGTCTACATTTTTCCCTACCTACAGTATTTCTAACCTGATCTCTCTTCTCATCTGGGTTTCCTCAGCTCTGGCTTGCTGTCACCTCTGGCCTGCACAATTGTGATCCCTAGCAGGTTCCCTGGCTGTAGGCTCATAACATTCAAGCCCAGCCTGCAAACTTCCCCTCCACAATTAGCATGAGCGCCCAAGCTCCTTGGTCTGGCAGTCCCCATAGGTGGCTGAAGGGTCTAGAGTGGAGCTTCAGGAAATGAAGCTGGAAGTGAGATTTCTCTCTCACCCTTCTGTCCCTGTTAAGGTCCCACACCCAGCATCCAGTGAGTCTGTCATTCTTTGCCCAGTGCACACTTCCCTGGCTGTATTCCTTTGCTCCAGCTGCGCCCTGGGCCTGGAAGCCCCACTTCCCAACTCCAACTTGCTGTTCTATCCCCAGCTTACCTGTCCTGACCCTCCCTGCTCCTTTCGTATTCAATTTGCTACCTCTCACCAGGTTCTCAAAATACCTGCAATTTCTCTAAGGTAGCACTTAACTTCATTTGTTATTTCTCTCTTCATGTTACCTAGACCCCTGTTTCTCAAATCTTACTGTGCACATGAATCACGAGGGGATCTTTTCCAGATCCAGATTTGATTCAGCAGGTCTGGGAGGAGGTCTGAATCTCTGCATTTCTAACAAGCTCCCTAGTGATGCTGCTGCTGCTGCTGCGGTCCTGGACCATATTTTGAATAACAAAAGCTTGGATGGTGAGTCCCTTGAGGGCAGTGCGTTGTGCTCAATTCATCCTGGTATGCCAAGGTCTTGGCTGAGAGCTTGGCAAATGGGGAACCAAATAGATGCCTACTGAAATGCAGAAGTGAATGAATGAAAGGTGTCTTATCCAGGTGAGAGTATTAGGAAATGCCTGAGTTGCATCCTTACAGAGGGACTGAAAGTAGCCAGGGGGAGAGGGAAGTGATGGGTTGAGACACTTCCAGACCTGGGAAGGTGCAGGTGCCAGACAGCACAGGAATCCAAGCCTTGGATTTCAAGGAGTCGCCAGGTAGCCAACAGCTAGCCAAGGAGGCTAGGCCGGCTTCTGTTTTTATGATCCAAAATGAGAGCCACACCTGCAGCAAGACAGGAAGAGATAGCAGAGAGGAAATGCAGGCATTGGTGTGGAGCCCAGGTCATGGCAATGAGGGTGGAGGTAAGCACACAGGTTAGACAGGAATTCGGGATGCAGAAAGAACAGGACTTGATGGTTGTTTGGAAAGAGGGTGAAAGAAAGCTCCCCTATTTTGCTGGGGGAGCACTTGGTTCAAGAGTGGTACTGTTAACAGACACTGGATTATGGGGGAAGGAACCGATTGGGGAATAGGAATGAGGAGTTGAATCTCAAAGCTGGATGGGTGTGAAGTGCCCATGGGGCGTCTATGGCATATGTGCCACCAACTCCTGAGAGAGCCCAGGGCTGGGGATGACAGTGTGGGAGCTGCCAGCTGACAGATGCACATTGAAGTTTGGGAGGGAATGAGACCATCCGGGGAAATCTTCGAGTAAGAAGAGAAGAATGTTGAGGAGGGACCCTGGAGGAAAACCACTCATTTAAAGAGCAGGAATTAATGACAACCTGTTAGAAGATAAAATGGGAATAGAAAACATTTATAGCAGCAACGAAAAAGATAAAAAACCTAGGAATAAACATAAGAAGAAATGTGCAAAATCTAAGTGGAGAAAGCATTAAGATGCTTCCAAGGGACAAAAAAGCATTTGAATAATGTTCTTGGATGGGAAAACGAACATCATAAAATTGTCCATTCTCCCTCAGATAATTCAGAATTTAATAAGATTCTCAATAAAAATGAAGCCTTTGTTGTTGGTGTTTAGACAAACTGATTCTAATGTTCATCTGGAAAAATAAATAAGTGTTGAGAGGCAATTCTCCACGGACTCCTTGTGTTGCTGCAGGAGCTGAGCATTGTCTACAGACTCTCTTTGCGAGGATGTCTGTGTCTGTGGAGTGAGCATGCTTGGCATAGAGGCAGTGTTGCCCTGTGAAGCAGAGGGAAAATTTGCTCTCTGCCCAGCATGGTAAAGGTCCTTTTGGGGCAGAAATCAGGCATGCTTATTGCCCATTATAAAATATTTGGGTTCCCTCTACTCAAGGTTTTTCTCTAACACAACCACTTCATGGGTAGCTATCTCCTGGACTTCTTCACGACCTCCCGTGGTATTGTGATGGGCTCATGTGACCATCACAAATGCTCGTTACTCTGGCTACTACTATGAATATAAATACTAAAAGCTTTTGTCTCTGACTCAGAGGTCTTGTCTCTTCTTCCAGAAAAGGCTAACTTGCTGGTTTGCAAGCAGAGTAGAAACCCACTTAGACTTTTCACAGTTATTGAAAGCAAGAATATGAGGGCATATTTGAAGAAGAGAATAGTAGAGAGGGGTGACCAGCCTGCATGATCAGATACTAAACCACACTCTAACAACATGGTCCTGCACAACTCAGCAGAACAAAATAAAATTCCAGAAATTACAATGAGAATTTAGCCTAAGGTAATATGCTATTTCAAACTGAATATGAAAATGCGTTATTCAATAAATGAGGTCAGGGCAGCTGGAGGACCATCTAGGGAAAACAAAAGTTGGACCCATATCTCATATTTTCTACTAGAGTAAATTCCATATGAAGCAAAGATGTAAATGTAGCAAAATGAAATCTTAAGTGCACCGGAAGCATGGGAGATTTTGAACTCTCAGAATGGGAAGAAGTTTCTAGGATGACACACTATTCAGAAGCCATAAAAGAAAAGAAAAGATAGCTTTAACTATTGAAACTTCTGCACGGCAAAACCCAATCTACCCACAGTCCAAAGATAGACTTGGAAGGTTCTTTCTAACTCATGTCACTGACTAGGGGGTGCATTTCCCTAGTACATAAAGAATTTCCACAAATCAGCATGAAAGAGATCGACATCACAAAAGAAAGATGGAAAGATGCAGGATCACCAGAACCCAAGAAGAGGGGTCCCCTTGCTCCTCGTGAGAGAAATGTAATTAAAGTTGCACTGAAATATCATTTTCATGTCTCGGTTTGGCCGGGATCAAAACGTCGGATAACATGCTGTGTGGGGGAACAGACGGTCATGCATTGCTGATGGGAGTGGAAATGGTGCAGATCCACGGGAGGAGATCTGGCAACATCTACTGACATCACAAATGCTTTTGACCCAACAATCCCACTTCCAACAATTCACCCTATGGGAAGATTGCCATTCTTGAAAAACTGAGGGCATTAGTTATTACATTGTCTTAAATAGCCAAACACCAAAAGCAACCCTAATGGGCATCAAAAAAGGAGTGTTAAAGTAAATCAGGTACTTGCATACAAAATTATACCATATGGGCAGCAGAAAGGAGGAAGGAGTTTGTGATGTACTGATACGGAAAGGTTTCCAAAGTATATTGTGGAAAAAGCAAGATAGGCTTCAGTGTATCACAGAATGCTGCTGTTCTTATGGAAAAATAAAGGAAAGAGAGAGGAAAGGAGGGAGGAAGGGAGGGAGGGAGAGAGAGAGGGGGGGAGGGGAAGGAAGGGAGGGAGAGAGGGAGAGAATTTGTAGATATATGGGCACAGATACGCATGCTTATATATTTATATGCATGGAGGAATATATGAGAAAGTGTAATGTTGGCTGCTTCCGGGAGGAGAACCTCATCACTGGGAGACAGGAGTGAGAAGGGAAACTTCACTGTACACATTTTTACACCTTTTGAGAGTTGAAAATGTATGATCTCTTTGGGTTCCCACACAAAAATAACAGAGGGCTGAAGATGTGGAGGCCGTGATGGAGCCGGACAATATGGAGAAGGCGTAGTTGAGTCTTGCAAAGAAAGCCCGCCAAAAGCTGCTTGGGAGGAGCCTGCTGAGGAGAGCAGCGCAGGAAGGAGGCGGGGCCACAGCGTAGAACTACCAAGACCTTGAGGATGCTGAGGCCACTTAAGAGGTGCATGTCCAGCGCACTCTGCATCAGATCAATAGTGACTTTGGAAAGGGGAGGTGCAATCGGTTGAACGTGTGAGTGTCAGCAAGAATGCAATGTTTAGGAGAGAAGAGAACCTGCAGAACTACACACTCGATTCCTCTCTTTCCCCCATGATACTGGGGGTTGAACCCAGGGCCTTGCAGTTGGCTGAGGAGGTGGCTAGGTGGTAGAGTGCTTGCCTAGCATGTGTGAGAGCCTGAGTTCCCTGCTGGTACTGCAAATAAAATACAATAGAATGTCAATTACACTTTTTTTTTTTTAGTTCAAGTTTTTCATTATACATTAAAGTGGGCAAACAAGGTTGTCAAGCTAGTTTCGAATAAAAAACAAAACAAAACAACCAAAACCAGAAACCAAATTCCTAATTCCTGATGCATGGCTGTTGGTATTGACTCTGTATTACCAATGCTGTATGAGTTGTGATAATCATTCAACAGTTTTTTTTCCAAACAATCCCCTTTCTGTCCTGTCCTGTCTCTCCCTGGTCCCCTCCCTATACTCTATGAAGCTCCATTCTATTAGTTACTTTTTTTTTGTATCAGGATTGAACCCAGGGGTGCTTAGCCACTGAGCCACATCCTCAGCCCTTTTTATTTTTATTTTTTTAAAATTTGAGATAGGGTCTTGCTAAGTTGCTGAGACTGGCTTTGAACCTCTGATCCACCTGCCTCAGCCTTCTGAGCTGCTGGTATTACAGGTGTGCACCACTGTGCCCAGCTTCTATTGGTTACATTTTTGAAAGTAAACACTTTCAAAAATCTTGACCATGAAAGAAGAGCTTGGAAGCTGATAGAAGGCAGAATAACTTGCCTCCTCTTTTCCTCCCTCTTCTTCCCTCCCTCTTCTTCTCTTCTTCCTCTTCCTCCTCCTTCTCCCTCTTCCTCTGTATTCTTCTTTCTTTTCCTTCTCCTTCTATCCCATCTTCATCCTCATCCTCTTCCCCTTTGCCTTTCTCTCTTCCCCTCCTTGTTATAATTATTATTTTTGCATCAGAGGCAAATTGTGAGTACTTAGTGATCACCAGTCACTAAAGAAGAAGTGGCACAAGCTACAGGAAGCAGGGCGACTATCCGGTTACCTATTGCTATGTAACAGATCCCCTCACAACTTAAAAGCGTAAAACTGCTGATGTTTGCAGGGTTGCTATGTCCCTGTTCCATGACATTTAGGCCTCTGTTGGGGTGACTTCAGCAGCAGGAGATGGCCAGGCCTGCACAAAACCTCAGTTCTTCTTGTGTGTAAGATGGTTCCTTCTTTCGCACATCTGGCACCTGGGCTGGGATGGCTAGAAAAGTGGGGGTCTGGTTAGCTTCTCTCACTCTCTAGGAGACTCTTCCATATGGCTGGCTTGGGATTCCTGACAGCATGATGGTTTCAGAGTTCCCAAGGTCAAAGCCTTGGTGGTCATGCAGAAGTACTTTCACTGTGTCTTTTAGTCACAGGTGGCTGGGCAAGATGGGGCTACATCAGGGTCTGAAAACCAGAAGGCATGGTTCAAGGGCCATGGGAGCATCTTTGAAATCTGGCTACCAGAGGGATTATCAGGAAAGTGAATGTTTGGGGCTGGGGATGTCACTTAGGGTAGAGCACTTGCTTAGCCACTTGCAAGACCCTGGGTTGGATGCTGAGCTCTGCAGAAAGAAGAAGAAAGGAAGGAGGAAAGAAAGAAAGAGAGTGTGTTAGGGTGGACTCCCTTTAGGCTACAGAGGGCCCCTCTTTCATCAGGAGGGGAATGAATAAGACAGGGGTGGGGTTAGATGGGAATGAATGGGACCAGGAGGGGAGTTTCTGTGGTTCTGATTATCAGGTCACGAGGGAAACAAGGTCCTCTGCTTACATAAGGGCTTATGCCGGAGGGTAGGAGGATTACAGAGAGTGAATGAGTTTTGAATTATTTGTGGAGAGAGGGAGAAAGAAGTAAATAAGGCAAGAGTGAGTGGAACTCCCTCAAAGTTAGAGCCCACAAATTTTAAATGACTCCCACAATCAGTGTCCCCAGTTATTGAAAAAAAATCAGAAAATGAAATGTATCTGGGGTCATTAGGAAGGAGAAGAGGGCACAGAGTGAATGCCATTTGAGAAGGGAAAGGACCACGGAGCCTTCACTGGGGAGAGGGAGGTGGAAGGCCAAAGTGTGTGGGGGGCTGGTTTGGAGCAATGTTGATGGATCGGGAGAAGAGAGGTGTCCATGAGGTTAAAAGTCTCCCCGAGCATCTGGGAGTGAGAGATGCAGAGTAGCTGGAGAGTCACCAAAGACGGGGCTGCTCGGCATGAATGGCTTCAGAGGCAGCACAGTTCCAGGGGATGACAAGGCTCAGGGTGTGGCTGGAGAAGAGAGGAAAAGGTCACCAGGGCTTAGGTGAGGAGCTGAGCATCCTGGTGGTGGATGGCATTTCAGTGTGGAAACGAGTTCCAGTGTGAGGTCTGGGAGCAGACCAGGGCTGTGAGCTGGGTGCTGAAGTCTTCCTGACCCTGGGGGGAGACTGGAGGACGGGTGGATGACACACTTAGGGGGTCAGGACAGGGTTCTGCCACCAGGTGGCATGAGGGGCAGGACCAGGACTTTAGGGATGGTGGTGAGTCATATGAGGAGCAAGAGGCATGGACCCATCCCCAGCCTGTGGTGTGGAGTGTGTGGAATCTGGGAAGCAGTGTCCTCCCCTCGAGGCAAGGTTACCAGGTCTGGCTATTTCTCCAAGTCAGCCCCTTTTCTCCTGGGGCAGCCATGCAGGGTGGCTCAAGCAGCACAAACAGAATGAACAGGAGGACTGGAGAAACCTTGAACCATTCTGTCCACTCTAGCAGCCTCCTAGGTCACCTTCTGAGCAGCTCCCTGGGCAGCAAATGACCCAGCTTGACTCATGGCAGACAGCCTGAGCGGGCGAGCACATTCGAACTGCAGATATGGACCACCTAGGTGGGCGTGGTGAAGAGGAAGGGCACTCTTCTGCTACCTTGCCATTCGTAGGTTTTGGCCGTGCCCCTGGGACATCTCCCGTCTCTACAGTGGACAGAACTGGATTTCATCAGCTGCTTCTAGCTCAAAGTTGCTGCTAGAGACAGAAGAAGGCTGGAGCCAGTGGAGTGACAGCTGAGGGAGTTACAGGTTATCCTCATTTCTGGGGATTTATCCAAACCTTTCTGCACCTTCAGCAATCTAAATATTCAGCCTCTCTATCACTGCTGGGAGTACTAGACCAGCTTGATGAGGAAGGAGGTGAGGTGACCCTGATGCACAATATTGAGTGGACACAGTGAGGTGTCTGTCCCTTCCTTCTGTTGTGCAGTGTAGAGAAGATGGTGATATAGGTGAGCTCGTCTTACCTCCATGGGGCTCGCCCTGCATTGGAGCTGGCAGACAGGTTTGTGTGAGGATTAAATGAGCAGTATCTTCTGTGTTGTCTCAAAGGGAGGGACTGGTGCCAATGGGGAGGAGTGGGGAGTGGCACGGAGAGCAGAAAGGTCTTCCCAGCATGAAGTATCCTCAGAACCAGTGTCTAGAGCAGAGCTGATTCTTGGACATGGTAACTGGTCCTTGGGTTCAGATTGTTGGTTGGAAATTCAATATCTACTTCCACAATCTCCTTTCTGCATAGGAGTTGGAAGGAAACCTGAGAACTACATTTCCAGGAATTCCTGCGACAAAGTTTCCAGGTTAGAATCTTTCAGTGAGAGGTAATTGCATGAGATTCAGAAGGTGGAGACAAAGCCCCATCATTGTCCTTCAGTGGTGGTGGGTAGCTTGGTGGGCATTGGCAGATAGGAGACTTCAAAACAATCTTGGGACTTTCCTGTGAGCCAACAATGTTGGCGGCATCTGTAGTCACTGCAGCAATTCCTGCTGATCCTGCAACCACTTTCCTTCCTGAGAGTTTGCGGAGAATGTTCATGCTTTAATATCCAATGCCCTTTGCTTTTCTAGCTGTCCCAATAATTTTGTAAGCACTGTATCAGTTAACACGTTCTGAAGAATAAACCACTCCCAATTCTAGTTATTTAAGCAGCAATTACGTATTTACAATGTGGATCAGAGCTTGGGTTGGGCTCAGCAGGGTGGGTCTTCTGGTCTTGATTGAGCACACCTAAGTCATCCAGAAGGTGGCCTAGAGACTGATTGGTCTTAAGTGGAAGGACTTGTCTGCCTTTCACAGGTTAGGTTAGTCTTGTGCACATGTCCCGTGCAGGGTTCCAAGAGAGCAAGTGGAAGGACGCCAGATCTCTTGAAGGTCAGGCTTGGAAACAGTGCAACATCTCTAGTGCCTCATTCTACTGTGTTAATTGACTTTGTTACTGTGACCAAAATACCCAAGAAGAACAAAGGAAGGAAGATTTCGTTTGGCTCAGAGTTCCTGAGGTTTCAGTCTTTGGTTGGCTGGATCCATTGCTTTGGGCCTTAGGTAAGATAGAACATCATAGCATAAAAATGTGGTAGGAAAAAACTTCTGAGCTCACAGCAGCCAGGAAGTGGACAGAAAGCAAAGAAGGGACCTGGGGACAAGATATAATCTCTAAGGGTGTGTCCCGAAGGACTTATTCCCTTCAAATATGTCCTATCTCCTACAGTTTCTACTTCCTTCTAATATTCTATACAAATTATTAAGCCATAAAGTGGATTAACCCACTGATGCATTTATAGCTCTCATGATCTAATCACTTTCTAAAATACTGATGCATTGAGGACCAAGCCTTCAACATATGAACCTTTGGGGAAACTCCAATTCTGAACCATAATATCTACTGAGCTAAGATACTCTGTCATAAGATCAGCCCCAATTTGCCATCACATCAGGTGGATGTAAGAAGGAGGAAAACCCTGGCCAATTTTACAAATAACTTACCACATCATCTATTTCTTGTTTAAATCCCTTCCTGCTTGAAAGACCTAGATTTTCTCTTTCCCAGAGTGAATCTTGACATATATAGCATAAAGCTGCATTTAAGAAGGCAATCAGAAAGAGGAGGCAGGCACAGTAGTCTTCCCTTATCTGTGGTTTTCCTTTCTACAGTTGCAGCGGTTAACCACAGTCAGAAAATATTAAATGGAAAATTCCAGAAATAATTAATGTTTTAAATTATGTGCCATTCTTATGATCATGATAAAATCTTGGGCCATTGTGCTCTGACTTCCTGGGGGCATGAATCAGCCCTCTGTCCATTGTATCCATGCTGTATATACTACCTGCCCATCAGTCACTTAGTAACCATCTCGGGTATCACATCAATTGTTGTGGTATTCCAGTGCTTATGTTTAAGTACAATATAATGAGGTGTTTTGAAAGGGGGTTGATATTCATGTAACTTCTACTATCACATATTGTTATAATTGTCCCACTTCATTAATAGTTATTGCTGTCAATCTCAGACTGTGCTTAATTTATAAATTGAACTTTATAATAAGTATGTATCTATAGGAAAAAAAAAACATAGCACATATAGGCATTATTTGAGGTTTCAGGCATCCACTGGAGATCTTGAAATATATTTCCCAGGGATAAGGAGGGATTACTGTATTGAGATTTAGATTAAACAGTGGGTTTAGGATTAAGGATTTGGGTTTATGTAAGTCCACTTACTGCAAGTCAACCTTGGGCCAGTGTGCACCCCTCCCTCAGCACCTTGAGCCTTTCTCTCTCAAATAGATGAACAAATGAAATAACAGTTGTAAAAGAAGTTCGAATGAGTTAATAGTCATTGCTTGCATTCCTGTTAAACCTCCCAACCAGGGGGCTGATAGAACAGAGGCCCCCTGATGGGATAAAAATATCAGAAAGATGTCTGTTAGTGTTCTCTACCCTTTCAAGTTTTTGGAACATTTTGGGACTTAGAAGTCAAGAATGGATTGCTAGCCAAATCTTCCATTTGAGACCTCTGTGTTGGAATTAAGTCAGAATTTGGAAAAGCCCTAGAATTGTTGGAATCCGAATAAGCTCAAGGGCTGGCCCCCTCCATCCACAGCTCCCATCTGCCCTCTCGGCTCTTGGTAAAGCCCTGCTTGTCCTGGCCCAGGCCTCCCCAGGCCTCATGGGCACAGATGCCTGAAGGCCCACTCCTCAGCTCCTTGTTACACCCTGACTCAAGCTGGACATGAGTCACAGGGATAATGAGCTTGTAAATAAATTCCTGCTGCATCAACTCATGGGCTGAAGGTTAGGTTGGAGACATGGCCAGAACAGGCAGAGGGAGCAGGCCCAGAGATTCAAATGTCCCCTCAGTTTTCTGCAGGGCCTGTGAGGAGGGCAATGAAAACACAAGAAATCCTGTGAATCCACCATTGGCATGTCACTCAGTGGCAGAGATCCTGGATCCCCAGTCTGACACCCTGGGCTGCTCTGAGTTTAGTTTACTGCAGATCAAAATTGGGAGGCCAGTGTCCAGTGGCTGTGTGGGAATTGGGGCATAACCAGGGCAGCAAGTTCTGTGAGGATCTTTGGAGGAACAGAGAATGTCTTCAGACTTCCTGAAGACATAAAATAAAGTCCAGAGCAATCTCCAAACAACATGAAAAATCCTAGGAGGAAGTGCATTTCCTGTGGATGGAAATGTACAAGAAGAGGCCAGGTAACTCCTAAGCATCAAAGTGGGCTAGCAGCGAGATAGTAGCTGAGGGCTCATCAGATGTCTTTGGAGACCCCTGCTGACCTCCCCAACTCCACAAGCTGTGTGGAGGGCGATCTGCCTTGGTGTTTTGGCTCTGCCTATTTCCGCTTAAAGCCCTCCATAGCTTTTTATCATGCTTAGAATAAAAGCATGAATAGTTTTCCCTTTCAGTAATAATTGCAATATTATTTCAGACCATTCTCCCCATTGTTCACCGTGCTCCATGCCACCTGCTGTTATGGTTAGCACAGACTGGGCTGTGCTGCAGGAATACACAACCGTCTAATCCCTGCGCCTCTGGTCCTTACACATTTGTTTCTTCTTCACGCACTACTTGATGTGGGTTGGCAGCTCTTCTCTCCATCCAGTGATGCAGGGATCCTAGTTCCTTCTAGTTTAGGATGCTGGTGGTGCCTCAGTGTACGGCTTTCAAAGTGACCAAGGTGGGACATTTGTTAGGCTCATGATTAACACTTGTCATGTACGCTCACAGCTGATGGGCTAGAATGATTGACATGGCCCATCCGTAAAGGCAGGGGAAGCTGGACACTGTGGGGAGCTCATGGGTATCTGCTGGGCACTTATTGTCTCTGCCATGCTTGCCTGTATCTGTCAGTGTTTTGAGTAGCAAACAACAGAAAGTGGCTTCAGGTGTTTCATGCTAAAAAGGAATTTGCTAAAACAATCTCCTGGAGAGGAGGAAAATTAGGCTTGGAGGCTGGGCAGCTGAAGATCACTAACACCCTGATCATGCTACAGAGCACCTCTGAGATGTTGCTGGGCTGGGGGCACGGGCACCGTGGCCTTCCCTGCCCACAGTGCTGGCTTTGGATGTGAATGCTGCTGCAGAGCCATAGCCACAGCTGCCCCCTGCAGTCTGGACGGGGTTACTGCACAGGGGCCTTTCTGCTGGCCTGCAGCTCCTACATTATCAAAGTCTCAAAGTCTGAGGCCAGCGCGTCTGACTGAGGAGCTATGTGAGCCATGCACTAGCTGCAAGGGAGGCTGACGAAGGAAATGTCAGGCATCTTATGCCCTATGGAAGGAAGCGGGCCCCGGCTTTTAAGGGAGCTCCAACTAGTGAATGGTCATGATGCTGTCAGGGCCTTTGCTCTTCCTGCTCCCTCATTCTACAGGTGTGTCTCCAGATGTTCCGAAAGCTTCAGGCTTCTCTGTTGAAACACCAGTGTTGAAGATCAAATTGCATATCCCTGTGATGCAATCATCTTCCCAGACTCACTTCCTTCTCAGCACCCACCCCTACCCCGTCCATTCTTTTGTTTACTCATTTAATTCCTGTTTGCTCTGGAAGTGGTTAAAGGCATGAGCTACAGCTCTACCACTTTGTAGCTGTGTTAACCTGGGTAGCTTCCTTGACTTTGTGGTTCCAAAGGTTTTCATATCTAGCAGTGGCGTGTATGCATGTATCTGGGGGGACCCGGATTGGGGACTGGCACCTACAACCTCTGCTCTATACTGGCCACTGTGCAAGATCTACACCTCTGTAATCTCATTAGCCCCCAGCCATCAGTGTGAAATGCTTCATGTTTGCCACCCCGTTTCCTCCAGGCTCAGGTCCCTTTTCATGTTCCAACCCCCAGTGGACCCTGGACCTGGATGCCTTGGGGCACATGGGCAATTTCTCTAGTGAATGAGATAGAAGATAAGCCTCCCTGGGGTGGGTATTCCTGATGTAATGGGCTGGGGAGCCCTTCTGAAAGTTAACAGTTTTTCTCCCTGGCTGCAATTTTATTGCAGAGAGAGAGAAACTCAGGCAGACTGTGAGCTTAGGTGGCAGGAAGAAGACAGTTCAGCGCCCAAAGCTCACTCTCTCCTTGGAGGAGTCAGGTCTGGGGCAGACAGTAAGAATGAAGGAACAAGGAGGGACCAGGGGAGCACCGTGGGGAGCCCTGGTGGAGGAAATGACCTCGAGCAAGACATAGCCCTCCTCTTTCCTCCTTGCTTTCTGGCTGTGATGCCTACGGCAGAGGGACTGTGGTCACCAGGCCTGCAGAGAAAGCCTACAGGTCCTGTGCAGGTTCTGGGGATTAACAGAGGGCATGTTTTCTTTGACTGTGTAGATTCTTGCTTACTTCTCTTAGTTACCCAAAGCTGGAGATGCAAAGGCCTTTATGGAGGAAACAGGACAGTGGCAGACTGTCCCAGGGAGGAGAAGCTGTGGGGGGTGGGCAGGTGAGCTATCCAAGGGCTATGCGAGGCAAATTGGCCAATAACCTAGCCAACAACTGCCCAGTCACCTGAGGCTCAGCTTTGGGAATTGTTTTAGCTTTTTGCTGCTTTGACTAGAAGACCTGACCAGAACAATCACAGAGTAGGAAAAGCTTATCTGAGGGTTCATTGTTTCCAAGGTCTCAGTCCATGGACAGCTGTCTCCATTCCTCAGGGCCCGAGGTGAGGCTGAACATCATGGCGGAAGAGAGTGGTGGAGGGAAGCAGCTCACATGATGATCAGGAAGCAGTAGAGAGACTCCACTTGCCAGATACAAAATATATACCCCAATGCCCACCTCCTCCAGCCACACCCTACCAGCCTTTAGCTACCACTCAGTGAATCCCATCAGGGGATTAATTCACGGATTGGGTTAAAGCTCTCATAAGTTAATCACCTTCCCCTCTGAACATTTTTGCATTGTCTTACAACTGAGTTTTGGGGTTCACCTCACATCCAACCCATAACAGGCATGGGTGACCACTCTGAGGGTTCAGGCAGAAAGCAGCCCTGACATCACTGGCCGGAGGTGTTCGGGAGTCAGAGTCTCTCAGGCGAGGCTGGGAAGAGAGTGTTACAAAGCAAATGCACTTGGCTCCTAGGAAGAAGAGTGTAGTTCCTGGGTTCCAAAAAAGGCTGGTCTGGGTGACCCTGACCTGCAGAGCATGCTGCCTGGAGTCTGCAGTGGCTTTGGTCCTTTGGAGTAAGTAGCTGCTTTGGTAGGAGATGGAAGTGGATAAGTCAACAATGCTAGACTAGAGCAGGGATCAGTCAACTTTTTCTATATAGAAAGTGATTTTGGCTGCGTGGCCTGAAGCATCTCTGTTGCCCTCCTCAACTGCTGTCAAAGCAGGCAGGCAGCCGCAGACAGTAAGGTAACTGAGTGGGTGCCGCTGTGTTCCAACAAACTCATTATGGACGCTGAATTGTGAGTTTCATGTGATTTCCATGCGTCATGAAACACTCTTCCCATCCCAACTATTTGAAAATGTAAAAACCATTTTTAGTTTGCAGACTGCACAAAAACAGGTGGAAGGAGAGATTTAGCCAGCAGTTGTAGTTTGCAGCTCTTTGGACTAGGTCATCTCCAAAAGCTATTTCAGCTCTGATCCCCCTGTTGAGTGGAGACTGAGGGTCTCGGAGGTGAAGTGGGTATTTGATTTTCTTCTTCTCCTGTCCTGAAAACTACCACCAGCAGAGTCCATCAGATGTCCTGGCTCATCCGGATGTTTAGTTGGCTGCTCATGGCCAAGGCAGCAGAAACTGAGCGCAGCTATCTGACTGTGGGGTGGCACATGCATCCCCTTGTGGTGGGTGTTGGTGGACTCTCGGGTGCAGCCATGGCCCCTTCACCTCCATAATGGTACAAAAGTCATCTAAGCACCAGCTTCCTTTCACCTCCTGGGCCCCTCTTTCCCTGAAAGATGGATGGACCACTGAATTTGGCCCACACCTCCTGAGGACAGAGTGGCACTTGGGGAACATGCCATCCCTGTACAACCTCATTTCAAAGCCTATCCTTGGCATGCTTGGTTGCTGGCTTGGCAGATACCAAAGAGGAAAGACTCTATGAGCTGTGGGGCTCACCAGCCTTTTCATAGGACTCAATCTATGCAGCTCTTGCCAAGTTCAAACACATTCACGGGAAACAGCATTGGCTCTGCAGCCACAGTTTGGAAAGACTAGTTTTCCATGAAAAGGTTGACCCTGATTGCTTTATTAACCACTGAAAGATGTAGGAAGGTAAGGAGTGATCCCAGCTTGTCCCTAACTAGCTGTGTGAGTTTGGACAGGTCTCCCCCATCCTTACTCTAGTAGTTCAGTGCTGGAAGCATGGGCTCTGGGCTCAGCAGAGCTGAGTTCAAACTCTGCCTCTCCTTCTCCTAGGTGTGGTGGCTTGAGTAGGCAGCTTCCTTTGACTATGGTTTTGTTTCCTTAAGGGTAACGTGGCGGGGATAATGGTGGCTACTTAGGGGCTTATCCTTGACCACAGGAGAAGATGATAACAATAACAACAACAACAACAACAACATTTATTGTGTGGCTCTAATTTGTGCCTGGCTCTAATTTGATCTTTGAAACACGTTGGTATCATCATCTTCATCATCTTCCCATTTTACAGATGAAAAAAACTCAAGGGGATGGGGAGGGAAAGAAGCTTTCCCAGAGCCACAAAGCAGCTCCTGAGAAGCACATTTGGGCTGGAGGTGAAATGCTCAAGATAGGAAGAAATGACCATGGGCTTTCTCTGTGAAACAAAGTATTGGACTGATGATCTGAAAGGTCTAGATCTTTCTCTTCCTCAACATACTCACGAGTGCTCTCTGAAGGCATGGTCCTGGTTTTAGTACAAAAAGAGCCCCGAGAGCTCACCGGCCCAGTTCCAGAGTCTTTAAAGTACACATTTATTGCTCTTTATTATACAATTGTATATATGTACTATTGAAAATACAGGTAAGAAAAAAAAATAACTCATAATGCAACTATTTAGACCAAAAAACAACTGGTCAACATTTTGTCATAGAATTTTTCAGACTCTTTTCCTATGCGTGCACATATTTATTTTTATTTTTTGCATGTGTATATGTTGAACAAAAATGGACACTTCAGGTAACTCCTGTTTTGAGATGTTTTGTTTTCTCCCAGATGCAGCAGTAATCAGCATCTTTTCAGGTTGATCTTTTCTTCCGTCATTTATTTTTAAAGTTCACATAGTCATCGTTATATGGCTGTTCTGTAATTTATTTAAATAGTCCCCTATTGTTGGATACTTAAGTTAACGCCAAGAAAGTGTGATCAAGTCTTTAGAAAGTGGTTAGGTGACGGGCTAGGGTTGTGGCTCAACGGTAGAGCACTCAACTAGCTTGTGCGGGGGGCTGGGTTCTATCCTCAGCACCTACATAAAAATAAAATAAAGGTATTGTGTCCAACTACAACTAAAACAAAATATTAAAAAAAAAAAGAAAGTGGTTAGGTGAAGTGGCTCCCATATAGGTGGAGCTCTGGAAATACAATGTAAGATCTGAAGGGAAGAGTGGTTTTGGATCAAGGGTGGGTGAGACTTTAAGGAGTAGGTGGGGTTGGAGCCAGGCCTTGAGAAAACGGCTGGGTTTGAAGTTAAGAAAGAGCATCTTCCAGCCGGGTGCAGTAGCCCACGCCTGTAATCCCAGGGGCTTGGGAGGCTGAGACCAGAGGATAATTAGTTCAAAGCCAGCCTGAGGAACAGCAAGACTGCTAAGCATCTCAGTGAGACCCTATCTCTAAGTAAAATACAAAATAGGGCTGGGATGTGGCTCAGTGGTCAAGTCCCCAAGTTCAATCCCGGGTACTCCCCCCCAAAAAAAGAGTATTTTCCATGGGGGATCAGGCAGTTGGGAAAGTACTGAGGCCAGGGGGTGTGCAGGTGTTGAGGTCATGGGGAAGATTCAATAATAAGGGAACAGTTCCAAAGGAAGTTGGGGAAGGCTAGATTTTAGAGAAGACCTTAAATGCAAATTAAGTTAAAATGGTAAATTTTATCTATCTGGGCAATGGGGAGCAATGGAAGATTTTTGAGCTGGATCGTGACCAGGTCTGGTTTTAAAATGTCTCGGTGTAAGTAGCTAGAGAGGGAATAGATGAGAAGTAGCTGTTCTCTGAGCCAGAGAGACCTGTTAGGAGGTGGGGACCGAGTCTAGAGGAGGTGATGATTCCTGGATCCAGGCAGGGGCAGGAGAAGAAAACAGATCCCATGGGTGCGCATGGCTGGAGAGGGGTGCCCCTGAATGCACCAGGCTTTGGCTCACTGAGAGGGGAGACAGCTGCCTGATACCCAGGGTTTTTGGAAGAGTTAATGGGCTGCATGTGGGTGAGCTAATTGGCCCTCCATCCAGGCTGAGTCACCCGGCATCCCACCAGTTATTACTAATGCCAGGGAGAGGGAGGAAGAGAAAATAAAACAAACCAGAGCGGCGGGAATTCTCACTGATTGAAAAGTTCCAGGGCTGGCCTCCCATCCAAGACAGGCAGCCCAGGGAAGAAGGGTCCTGCTGCGTGGTGGGGCCCAGCGGGAGGGAGGGAGGGCGCTGCTGGCGGAAGTGACATTTCCATGACGCCTGCTTGAATCTCATCCACAGCTGCCCCACGGGGGTGCAGCTGGGGAAGGCTGGGTCTTTCCCAAAACAGCCCAGGTTTTCCAGAAACACCCACGGGTGCACTCCGGACGAGTGAGCCGGGCTGCAAATGTCAGCTCAGGGAGGAGGCAGACATTACCGGCCAGGACGCAAGGCCTGGGTCTGTTCGTTTAAAAACTGGCCAACATTTGGATCCCTTTGTTTGTCATTTCCTTGGATTTCTAGATTCTTAACATTCTGTCATCAACCACATTTGCTGGGAGAGAAACCCGCTGGGGTGCAGGAAAGTGGCTTATTTGATGGTGCCCTGGACACTGCCCAGAGGAGCTGGCAGATGTCAAACTGGGGTGCTGCCTGCCCCTCTCAAGGTCCCTGCTCCTTCTCTGTGAGGATCTTGGCTTTTTCCTGCAGCTTCCTGGGCCTTAACAGACCTGGCTCGCACTCCAACTTGCTGGGACACTTTGGCTGGGACAATTCCTCATTTGGGGTCTCCCAGGGCCCCTCTGCTGCTTGAGGTAGAGGTTGGAGCAGATATGGCATGTAGCATTTTCCAATTCGGGGTCCCTACACATTGTTTCTCTTTTGTGCCAGGAGTGTGGGTGCTTTCCTTCTAGGTCCTACCTGATTACCTGATTTTCTTCAGAAAGGTAGACCCAACAGGACTATTTGGACTGGCAAGGACATAGGGCTGGTCCTCTGAGATGGGTGCCTTCCCCTTTGGGGTCCAGCTGCTGATGGATACCATGGTGTGTATCATTGGGATAGAGGGTCCAATATGGGGGAGGTGGTGCAGTCATAGGCTAAGGCCTGGGCTCTGGGCAGGTCACACAAGGCAGCCCCTGTTCCTCCCATGTGTGAGCCGCAGATGCTTCACCTCAGCTGAGGGCCAACTCTATTGCTAACTTCAGGTTTTGAGTCCAGAGCATCCCAGCCAGACATCCCACACATTGGCAATGGGAGGCCGGCCTGAATCGAGACGGGGCAGCTTGGTGTGTGTCAGTTCAGGCCAAAGGGCTCCTCTTATTCTGGAGTGCCTCTCTCTGAGGTCTCAGATCTGGATGAGGAGCCTTGTGTGAGACACGGATGAAATGGAGAAGAGTGAGCCCTGATGGAACAGGAGAGTCTGGGGTCACTAGGATGGGGAGTGGGGGGAGCCTCAGGAGGTGGTGGAGGAATCCGTTCTTTGACTCACAGTGCTTAGCTGGGGCCTGGAACCCAGGAGGTCTTATCAGAGTTACTTCCCTGCACTTTCCAACAGACCCTGAGCCAGTACTTACTTTATGTGTGAAAAAATCAGTTTAGAAGAAGGAGGCTTAGAAGTCTAGAAACTTGCAAAATTCCAAAGCTAACAAGTGACAGAGACAGGCCTGCCTGGGGGAATCTCTTCCTGAGTGAACTGTCCCCTTTACCCCCAGAGCTGCTGGGAGCCCCACCTCCTTGTGGCATTAGGAGCCTTTCCCGTAGGGAGGCCCGGGAAGGAAGCCACCGCCTGCTGACCCTGGCCAGCTTGGTCACTCTGTGTTTGCTCAGCTGCAGGGTGCAGGTGGCAGGAGTGAAGTGCCGGCTGATGCGCTTTTAAAGGTGACAGGCCTGAGGAAATGGATGGTCACTGGGGGCTGTTGCTCCACAGAATTGTTGGTTTAAGGATGACAAAGATCTGATACACCCGCCATGGCGAAACCAGAGCAAAACAAAGAAAGGCCAGACCGGAACAGGCCTGGCCTCCCTGGCTCTGGTCTGCCTGGGCTCTGAAGGTTTCCAGAAAGTTATGCCCCTGTTGCCTGGCCAGGATCCTGGCGCCCTGGAGCTCTGGGGTCAGCCAAGATGGAGGAAGTGCCCCAAGGCACCCGCCAGTCTAGGCATGAGCCAGGAAGGAGCAGGAGCAGCCTGGCTGGCTCACCGAGCTGGGGGGAGGGGGTTGGTGGAGAAGGGCGGGGTCTCCATCCCGTGTCTCAGCAGGAAGGTGGGTACACTGGAGGTGTCTCCCAAGGAGAGAAGACACAAGGCCCTGGGAGGTTGGCAGAGAGGGCGATGGAGTGCAGCAGGGGTAGTAGGGCCTGGCATCAAAGGCCTGGGTGTGAATTCAGGGCTCTGGCAGGAAACAGAACTCACTCCAGATGGTTCCAATGAAGCGACAACTTCACTGTGTGGGCAGTGTCCAGGGAACACTCAAGAGATGGTGATGCTTTCAGCGACTGGTAACAGAGGGACATCATGCCAACCCTAAACTGAAGGGACTTGGAGGGCAGGGGTGAGGGGGACACTCTAGCAGAACCCTTTGAGGGCTGGACTTGGAGGGCTGAACTCTCAGAGGAGGGCTGTCTGCAGTCACTGGTGGGGACTTGGCCTGGCCGGCAGGGAGGGGCAATAAACGCCCACCTTCTGTCATTTCCTTCCTGACCCTTGCTGGCTGGCAAAGGGAGGTGGCCGAGCAGTTAGTAGGGACCACCTCTTAGGCCACTGCAGGTAGGGGGTGAGGGATGGAGGGATGGAGAACAACCTCCCTCCTGCCCCACAATGGCGACAGTCATGCTCACCTCACTAGCACAGGGCCAGGTGGGTGGTGCTGGGCCCCACAGGCAGGGGCTTCGGACTCCCTGTTTTTCTCTTTCTCAAACATACACATGCATGCTGCATTTCCTCATGTCTCCCTGCAATGCTCTCGTAAGGAAGAAGGAGGGAACGTGCTCTGGGAGGGCCAAAGGGGACCCTGAGGACGATTTGTGGACCTGTCAGAAGGCTGTGGGTCACAGGGGCAGGTGTGCATCCCTTCACGGGAGGTCCTGTTGACGCGCTCCCTCTCCTCCCATCCTCATCAAGCTATCACTTACCAATTGTTCTGGAGGATGCTGGTCTCACAGGGTGAGTTCCTTGCCCAATGATGCTTTGAAGCCAAGCTGTGTCCATAAGGATGGGCTGGGTTCTGCTGCTGTAACAACCCCCCTGATCTCAGTGGATCAAGGCAGCTAAGGTTTAGTATCCAATCATGGTACATATCTACTCGGGGTGGCCTGGGGACTCTACTTCTCATCATCCTTGCTCTGGAATCTGGTTGTCAGAACTGCCACCAGCAGTGCATGACTGGCCCCAAGGAAAGAGAGGTCTTGGTGGGTCTCTTCCTCAAGATTAAGTGCATGGCCTGGAAGTCACACTTCCCATTTCCCTTTATAACTCAGTGTTGTAGAGTCTCTGCATGACTTTAACCAAGCACAGGACATCAGATGGACAATCCTCCTAGGCATCTGGAGGGTGGGGAGCTAGAATGCTTAGAGGAATGGCATTGCTGCTACTATGTGAGCCATGGATTTATTTAGAGCCTAGGAAATTCCAGGTCCAGAGTTCTTTCCATGCTCCACAGGTGACCCTGGGCTGGAAGAGGCTGGTGGAGTTTCATGGCGAGGTGGGAAGGCTGGGTCAGGGCTGGTCTCAGATCCCTTGCAGGCCTCCTGAGGCCACCTAAGCAGAATGCCAGGGAAGTCCTGGTGTTGAGATAGCCCTGGGTAGTCAAAGAAGTTCAGAAGAGGCGGAGTATGTGGAGGGGAGGAGAGAGGGTGTCTTGGTCCATTTTGTGTTGATCTCTCTCTCTATTTATATATGCATGCATATACCTGAGACAAGGTAATTTATAAAGAATAGAAGTTTTCTTGGCCCAAGCTTCTGGAAGGTGGGAAGTCCAGGAACATGGTACCAGCATCTGGTGAGGGTCTTCTTGCTGCATCACGACATGGCGGAAGGCATTGCATGGTGAGACAGCAGAAATGCTAGCTTGAGTCTCTCTTCCCTTTTATAAAGTCACTAACAACAACATGGAGCCCCCACCCCTCACGACATTAAATCCTAATTACCTCCCAAAGGCCTCGCCTTCAAGTACCATTAACCTGTGGATATGGGAGTAAGTTTCCGACACGTGAGCCTGAGGGACACGTTCAAACTGCAAAGAGGCCAGGAGCCTCCCCCTGGGTTTCCATCTCCAGTTTCTCTTGGCCTGCTTCCTGCACATGGTCAACCCTCCGCTGTTCCTGGAGGCAGATCCCTCTCTGAGGCTGTCTTTCCAGCTGTGTGTGCTCTTGGCCAGGCTGGAAGTGTCCTGAAGAGCCACATGAGGTCATCGAATCAGTTTTGTTCAAACTGCTGGAAACCTGGCAGCACAGGCCCTTCTCCTCCCATGGCCCCTTACTGCATCCAGAAGGAATCCGTGATCCACTCAGGCCACAGATGCAGGAGGCAGAGCAGGGAGAGTCGAGGTAGGGCGTTCCCCAGAGGGAGGAGAGCAGCAGAGCCAAGTGGACCTTTCTGGAAGCCCTGCTCTGTGCCTGACCCTGGCTGCTCTCACGTGCCGTGCCTCAGCTCCTGTTGCGGCACTACCTGCCACCCATTTCCCACCACGTCAGTCTCTTGAGGACGTGATCTTGGCTCCCCTGAGAACTCCGCTCCCTCACTGCCCAAGCCGTGAACGGCTGCATTTTGCCCTACCCTGCAGACGCACCCCACACTGCGGATCCCTTCCTATTTGCTTGAATGTTCTTCCCCTGGGGGTTTCTAGGTCCCCCCACTCTCCACCTCCTCCTCCTCCTCAGCCTCTTTCATGGAAACTTCTTCTGCCTGGGACTCCCTGGGCCAGGTATAGCCAACTGACTTCTCATCTCATCCCTGCCACAGGCTGCCCATAGTCCTTCCTTAGAAGGACTGTTAGAACAGAGGCCTCCTTCCTGAATGTTGGAGATGTTCATCCATTGGCAGGGTTGAAGCATCTCCTTGAAAACAACTGTTTTCATCAGATGCTTTGTGACTGTGACCCAAAGACCTGACAAGAACAGTTTTAGAAGAGGAAAAATTTATTTGGTGCTCTTGGTTTTAGAGGTCTCAGTTCATAGATGGCCAGCTCTGTTGTTCTGAGTCTGAGGTGAGCAGGACATCGTGGCAGGGGTATGGAGGAGGAAAACCACTCAGGACCTGGCAATCAGGAAGGAGAGAAGCAGGGCAGGAGGAAGAGAGAGAGGTAGAGCGAGGTGTGGGGGGAGAGAGAGAGAGGGAGGGAGGGAGGGAGAGAGAGGGGTGGGGGAGAGAGAGAATGCTAGCACTCTACTCACCAGGGACAAAGTACCTATTATAAAAGCCACATCCCCCAGTGACCCACCTCCTTCAGCCACACCCTACCTGCCTACAGCCACCACCCAGTTAATCCCTATCAGGGGATTAATGCACCAATTAGGTAAAGGCTCTCAGAACCCAGTCATTTTGCCTCTATGCTTTCTTGCATTGTCTCACACATGAGCTTTTGGGGACACCTTATATCTAAACTATAACAATGTCCCACGGCTCTGACAGCTGAACACAGGCCTCTTCCCCTAAGTTTCTCCAGCAAGTCTTGTTTTAATGAATGGCCTGCCTGTCTCATCGCTGTGGCAGCCAACAACCTAGGAGGCTCCCTAGCTTCCTTCCTCTGCCTCACCACACATAGGTCCTGAAGTCTCCTCTCCACAGCCCCTGCCGCCATTTCTAGGCTCTCTGGCACCTTGTTCTCCCCAATCCATGTCCTTGTTCAATGGGGATTTCTAAAACTCTGGTCCTGGAATTCCCTAATTCTTCACACTTTCCAGGCTCCCTTTAGCGAGGAGTCCTAAGGGGACTTATGGCACCTCTACCATCTGCTCTGCATCTCCTCCAGCCTCCCAGCTCAACTCCATACCTTGCTCGCACTCTCTCCTGCCTGGAACCCCTTGCTGGCCTCCTCCTTCTCTGGAAGGCTCATCCCTGCTCATCTTTCCTGACTCAGCTTAGGCATCCTCTCTCATAGGAAATCCTCCCTGAGCAGCCCCTAAAGTGAGTGCCGTGTAATCGGGCCATGCGGGGTAGAGGTAGGGGCTGTCTATCTGCCTCTCACCTGGGTGTTCTTGGGGACAGTCTTGGCCCAGAGCCTGACACAAGGCTTTGTGCCCACGTGGCAGTCAATTCTGTTTTATGAATGAATAGACAAGTGAGCTGCCATGTCCCCAGAGGTCCCCGACTGTGGTCTCCAGCCCTCAAGGGACCTTGGAAACCATGCGGCTCACTCCTTCATTCCACAGGTGGGCGATGTGAGGCTCAAGGAGGTGCAGGGCAAACCAGGCGGTGGAGAGTAGGCCTAGGTCCGTGACCTTCCAAAGTTCCATGGTTTTTACACAGTGCCATGTCTTACAGAGTTTCTTTTATTGACTTTATATAGGAGCATGGAGCATTCATTTGAAATAATTTACAAAATACAGACAATAAGAGAAAAAGAAATGGAACTCACTTAGCAATGGTGGCCCCTCCCACCTCAGATAACCATTACCGATAACTTGGTATATCACCTTCCCACCTTCTCCCTGGGCCGATAAAAGTATGTCCAGTTGTAAAAACAATACTGTTATTACTATAAATGCATTTCACTCATGCTTTTAAAAAAGATGCTTGTGAAAACTCATTCATATTTGTTAAAGTCTCCCTAGTTTGGGTGTTATTTGATGAACCACAGTCTAACTCAGGAACCACAGGTGATCACAGGATCTTCACTTTGGTTCTATTTTCTGCCGTTATAAACAGTGCTTGGAGAAGGTCATCAACAGTTTGCTTTTCTAGTCCTGAATTATTTCTTCAGGATGAATTCTTACAAGTAGAGCTGCTGGGTTGAAGGACTTGCACTTTTCCACGTCTTGCCAAATTGCCCTCCACAGAGGCTGAACAATCAGGTTTCACACTCACCAGTCTTCACTCTAGTCAGAGGAGACCAGACTGTGTCCACCCTGCCAGAGATCCAAGGACCTGACTTTGGCTCAACTTTCCCACAAGCCACACACCTGCCTGGAGGTGCCGAACTGATAGCCCACGGACCATCTTGTTTTGAATCTATGATGCTTTAAAAGATTTGAATTAGGAATCAATTGCGATTCATGGACCACTTCACACAAAAATCTGGCTTCTGTTTCAGAGGAGTAACTGTGCCTCACCCTCTAGAGGGGTCGTGCGTTCCTGAAGTTTGCCCCAGTCCCCACCTCTCCCTACTGACACCCGCCTGCTCCGTTCATGCACTTACCAGGCCCCTGCAGGCTTTAGGATTTGCAGCCCATGTATCTTAATTTCTTTCCCCCGTTGAAAGTGGGCCCACCAGCAAAGAAGCTCCATGCTTCTTCATTCTGATTAACTGAAGCATTAATTTTTAAAAAAACAAATCCTATTTGTAATAATAATATTCAGGTTAATCATTTAGAAAGAAGCTTCAGAGAAACCCCGAATGTCTTTAACCAATATAAAATATCATGAATCACTTTGGACTCCACAGTGCATTATGTATTTAAAAACAGAAAATTAGACACAGGAGAATTCATCTTAACTTCGTTATATATGAAATATTAATTCTCTTCTGGCTTTCATATTATTTACATATTTAATAACATGTTAGCTCCGGTCTTTGACTGAGAGCAATTAGAGGCCAGGGGCTGTCTCCTGCCTTAATCTTAAAGATGCCAAAATGTTGTGATGCTGTGGGGAGAAGGAAATGCTAAGGAGACGCGCTTGTTTCCATTTCTGTTTTCACATGTCATAATTTGTTAACTGAATGCTCCTCTTAAACAGAATATTGATGACTTTGGTTGACCCAGGGAAAATGCCACCCTCATTCCTCTCTCTCTCTCTCTCTCTCTCTTTCTCTCTCTCTTTCTGCTTTAGCAGGAAAGAAGAGATTGTGGTCATGCTCTTCTAAAAAACAAGGGCAAATATTGATCCAATATTTGTTGCCTTTCTTAGGTCCTCTTAGAACCTCGGTATTCTCATCAGTAAAGTGGGATAAAGGAAGAGAGAGGTTGGATTTCTGTGAGGGGATTAAAGCAAATGAACACACAGACCTGTATCTGACATGGAACAGATTTCTAATCAAGGTTGGGTCCTTCCTGGCCACAGAGATGAACACAGCCTTGGGCCTCCATGCCATTCTTGGTGTTTCCCCAGAGCCTGGCATGTGGCCCTGCCATCCTGTCACTGGGCGTCCATGTGAGTCTGATCAATAGATCACAATGATGAACACTGTTTCTGGGAGCCACACCCACGGTCACAGCTACAAGTCAGTCTTGGGAGGTCAACAGCCTTGACCTGGGACAAGAAGAATGCGGGGGGATTGGGGGGCTGCATAAGGAAGTGGAGAGAAGGGGTGTGTACAATGTGTGCACAACAGAGCAGGTGACAAGCTTGGTGCAGAATGATGTGAGAAGCTCAGCCCTAGGGACACAGGAGTGAGGCATGAGTGGAGTGGAGGGGCTGGCTCCCCATGGCTTTTAAGATGGTAGAGTACCAGAGTAATAAGGGACTTTGGGGAAGTCAAGAGAAGGGGATCGTCCTCTGGTGCCCTGGGCCTGATCATCCACATTGCAGATATCCACATGGTCCCCATGGTCTAGATATTGGTATCCCTTTTGTTAGTTAAATTTTTTTTTCTAGGTCCAACTTGCAATTTTGGAGTTCCACTCAGTCTTTTATTCGCCACTCATTTATGTCATTCACCTGGTCTTTGCTCTCAACCAAGGCCCTCTTTCAATTTTAGGAACGAAAGGAAGTGCAGACTTAAGAATGAGAAAGGACCCCAAAAACTTGACACCAAGAAAACAAATAATCCAATCAATAAACGGGCCAAGGAACTCCAGAGATACTTCAGAGAAGAAGAAATACAATCTATCAACAAATATATGAAAAAATGTTCAAGACCTTTAGCAATCAGAGAAATGCGAATCAAAACTACTCTAAGATCTCATCTCACCCTAGTTGGAATGGCAATTATCAAGAATACAAGAAACTACAAGTGTTGGTGAGGATGTGGGGAAAAAGGTACGGTCATACCTTACTGGTGGGAATGCAAATGTGCAAACAATATGGAGAGTGGTATGGAGATTCCTCCAGTAAACTTGGAATGGAACCACCATTGGATCCAGCTATCCCCCTTCTCAGTTTATACCCAAGGGACTTAAAATCAGCATATTATGGTGATGCAGCCACATGAATGTTTATAGCAGCTCAATTCACAATAGCTAAACTATGGGACCAACCTAGGTGCCCTTTAATAGATGAATAGATAAAGAAAATGTGGTATATATACTCAATGAAATATTACTCAGATTTAAAAATAAAATTACAGCATTTGCTGGTAAATGGATGGAGCTGGGGAATATCATGCTAAGTGAAATAAGCCCAACTCCCCCAAAACAAAAGCCAAATGTTTTCTCTGATATGCGAATGCGAATTCCCAGTGCGGGGTGGTGTGCTAGAGTTACTTTAGATTAGGTAGAGGGGAATGAAGAGAGGGGAGGGGGTGTAGGGGTAGGAAGTAAATGAATCAGACATTATTACCCTATGTACAAGTATAATTATACGACGGGTGGGATTCTGCATCACGTACATCAAGAAGAATGAGAAATTGTATTCCATGATATATGATGTATCAAAGTGCATTCTACCGTCATGTATTACTAATTAAAGCAAATTTAAAAAATAGGTACCATTTGCTTAGGCTGCACACTGGGTCAGAAGTGCCCTGTAATTCCCTCCAGGCTTTCTGTCACCTGGCCCAAGACCCTTGGAGGAGCCCAGATGGAGCCCTGTGAATAATGAGGAGTCCCCTGCAGGCCCCTGGGATGTCGAAGATCTTGGGCTTCGTGCTGGAAGAGAACATGAGCCCTGCAGCTGCTGGTGCAGCAGGAACCAGGCTGCTGTCTTGGCCACCAGCTCTTAGTGGGAGGCGGAGACATCAGTGTGTTCTCCAGTCACATCTCCAGTTCCTCAAATACAGCCGCAGAATTCCTCAGAGGCTTTTCCAAAAGGGTTTCCCAGCTACTCAGCAATGGAACTTTGGAGCCTGAGTGTTGCGGGGCTGGGTATGCAGTGTTCTCACCTTTTACCCCGGATGCGTCCATCAGGATTAATGTCACCCCAAGGATTGCAAGAGGAGTGAAGGATGGTTTGTGGCCTGTTGTGAAGTGTTCCAGGCATCACCAATCCATCATGGCCACCCTCCCCAAGTGAGACCCAGAGAATCTGTGACATGCTACTGGAGGAATCAGGCCCTTTCTCTACTAAAACACCCCAGGCTCTGATTCTAGGGAGCAGGGGGCCCAAGGCAGGAGTCGAGCTGATGGAGCTTTCAGCCACATCAGAGATAAAGGTGACACCCAAGCCACACTGTGGGAGCAAGTCTCCTCCTCCTGGCATTTCTGAACCTTTATGTACATCCTCTATCCTTTGAGCACTGGGCGTGGGGTTCAGGGCTGAGGGCCAAGTGGGAGCCCCCACATTACAGTTGGGAAAGTCGGGTCAGCAGTTCCAGGCAGCTTGGACTCCGTGGCAGGTAGAGAGCACTTGTAGTTTTGTCTCTGCTTCCTACATGCTGTGTGACTTGGTCTTGCTTAATAACCCTCTCGGGGCCAGAGTTTCTCTGTTTGTAAAGTGGCAGAGTTAGAACAGAGGCTGTCTTCTCTAACATCCACACTAATCTATTGTTTTAGAGGCTGGGTTTTTCCTTCTTTCTTTTTTTTTTTTTAAATAGCTTTATTGAGACACAATTCACATACCATACAATTCCCACATTTAAAGTGAGCTACAATTCAATGTTTTGGGGTATTTTCACGGATACGTGCAGTCATCATCATTGTTGATTTTAGAACATTTTCATCACCTCAAAAAACAAAAACAAGAGCAAAAAAAAATAAATAAATAAACGGGCTTGGTGTTGCTAGGTGTGACCACACATGGCTACAATCTCAGCTACTCTGGGTCTGAAGCAGGAGGACCCTGGCTCAAAATAAAATAAGAGGAGGGTTGTGAATGTAGTGCATGGAGGGGTGCTTGCCTAGCTTGTGCAAGGCCTGGGGTTCCATCTCCAGTAACCCCTCCCCAAAGCCTCTGCATCTTTTAACTATCACATCCTTGTACCCTCATCCCCATAATATAATTTCTGTTTCCATAGATTTCTCTATTTTGGACTTTCATATGAATGGACTCATGAAATGTGGAAAAATTCATCCCTTTTTATAGCTGAATACTATTCTATTGGGTGGATATACCATATTTTGTTTATTGATTCAGCCTTTGATGGTTATTTTTGCTTGTTTCTGTCTTTTGGCTCTTATAAATACTGTTGGATAAACATGTGAGTAGAAGTTTCTATGTGGACATCTTTCCATTTCTCTTGGGTATTTACTTAGGAGTGAATTGCTGGGTTGTATGGTAGCTCTATGTTTAGGCTTTGAAGAACTATCATAGTGTTTTCTAAAGTGGTGGTGCCATTTTACACTCCCACCAGCAGTGTACGGGGTTTTAATTTTTTTTTTTTTACATCCTCATCAGCATTTATTGTTTTTGATTCCAGACATCCCCACGGATGTGCAGTGCTAGCTGAGTGTGATTTTGATTTGCATTTTCCTAATGACTAATGCCGTTGACCATCTTTCATGTGCTTATGAACTATCTGTGTATCTCTTTGGATGTTAAGATCTTTTTGAAGCCTTTGCGCATTTATTAATTGGGTAATTTGTTCCTTTATTATCAAGTTGAAAGAATTCATTATATATTGTACATGTAAGTTTTTTATCAAATACATGATTGGTAAATATTTCCTCTCCTTGTGTAGATTGTCTTTCTGCTTTGGTGACAGTATCCTTTGAAACACAAAAACTTTTGATTTCGATGGAAATACGATGTTGTTGTTTGTTTTGTTGCTTGCAATTTTGGTATCATAGCTAAGATCATAAAGGTCATAAAGATTGACCCTTGTGGGTTTTTTTTTTAAGAATTAAAAAATTTTTGCTCTCTTATTTTGGTTTTTGATCCACTTCGAGGTAGTTTATGCATATAGCAGGAGGTATTGGTGTGGCTTCATTCTTTTGCATGTGCTCAGCTTCATTTTTCTGAAGGTTCTTCTTTTACCATTGGATGGTCTTGATGCCCTTGTCCAAAACCATTTCACTGTAGATATACAGGTTTGTTTCTGGATTCTCAATTTTATTCCATCGACATAGATATTTATGCTTGTGCCAGTACCACACTGTCTTGATTACTGTTGCTTTGTAGTAAGTTTTGAATTTGGGAAGTACAACTCTTCCTGCTTTTTTTTTCTCAAGAATTTTTGGCTCTTTTGGGTCATGTGCAATTCTATATGAATTTTAGAATCAATTTTTAAGTTTCTTACAAAGAATTCAGCTGAGAATCTGAAAAAGATTGCTTTAAATATAGAGATCAGTTTGGGAAGTATTGCCATCTTAAGTCTTAATACTGTCTTTCAATCTATGAATTTGGGATTTTTTCTCCTATTTACTTATTTAGATATTCTTTAATTTCTTTAAAAATGTTTTATAGTTTTCAGAGTGTAAGTTTTACACTTTTTATTAGATCTATTTCAAAATATTCTATTCTTTTGGTTGCTATTATAATTGGAGTTTTTTCAGTTTTGCATCACTGAGAATATACAAAAAACCCCAATTATTTTTGTATATCTTGCAGACTTGCTGAACTTGTTTATTAGTTTTAATAGATTTTTTTAAAGTGAGTTCTTTAGGAGTTTAATCATATAATGGTGTATCATCTAAAAATAGTAACAGTTTTACTTCTTCCTTTCCAATCAGGGTAACTTTTAATTCTTTTTCTTGCCTAATTGCTTTGGTTACAATCTCTAGCACAATGTTGAATAGGAGTGGTGAATGGACGTCCTTGTCCTGTTACTGATCTTAGAGGGAATGTACCTCTCTTTTATTGTTAAGTGTGAAGTGAGCTGTGGAATTTTCACAGACACTGTCAGATTGAGTTCTCTTCTATTCCTGGTTTGACTCATATATTTATCTGGAAAGTGTTGATTTTGTTTTTCAAATGCTTTTTATGTGTCTTTTGAAATGATCAAGTGATTTTTGTGTTCTGTTCTCTTGATAGGATATATTATATTAAATGATTTTCATATATTAAACCAACTTTGCATCCTGGGATAAATCCCAGTTGGCCACAGTATATGATTATTCTTATATGTTGCTGGAAGATTCCACTTTTGTATCTGTATTCAGAGTATCTAGCATAGGTCTCCTGCTGTTTTGTGGTTTGTCTTCTGTTTTTGTTTATTGTATATTTTTCCCATGAGGAAGGATATTTTTGGGGATTGAACCCAGGGCCTCATGCATGCTAGGCAATCACTTTACCACTGAGCTACATCCTCAGTCCCACATCTCTTATTCATAAGTGATATTGATCTGTAATTTTCTTGTGATATGTTTGGCTAGTCTTGTTGTTAGGGTCCTACTGGTTTCATAAAATGAGTTAAGTATTCCCTCCCCCCCCTCCTCTTTTTTGGAAGATTTTATGAAAATTGGCATTAGTTCTTTTTTGAATGTCTGATAGATTATAGAAGTAAAGCTGTTAGGACCTGAGTTTTTCTTTGTGGGCATTTTTAAATGACTCAGTTTCTTCACTTGCTCTAGATCTGTTCACACTGTCTAAAGAGAAAATATAGTTTTGCATGGGGGATTTTTCATAGGTAAAAGCAACTCCGAGATCCTGAGCTCTGTAGATCATGGTGGTTACTAGTGAGTCCCTAGGGGACTTCTGATTAGCTAAATATCTCCCTTAGACAGAAGGCTGCGGTAGGCTTTGTAGACAGGCAGGCTGGGAGAAGGACGGCTAGGATTTTACAGTGTGGAAGTGAGAGAGATGGGCATATATCTCAATTGTACCCAGGATGATTCCTGTTGCAGGGCACAGCAGCCAGCAGGCTGTTTCTTCCTGGTATATGTTCACCCCTTCTGTCTGCCCCCACCCCAAATGGTGGCTGTGTCCCTAGTGTTTTGGGTCATCTTTGGTTTCATAAGAAAAGGAATTCTCTCTCTTGTTACCATGTTCCCCCAATGTTCCATAGAGTGTGGGTATGCATGGTAAGGGGTCTGGGGGGGGAAGTCAGAATCCCCTCTTGGTTTTTGTTTCCTGGTAACCAGTGAAAGCTGGAGGGGTTGAACTGCTCAGTCTAGAAATCCACTTTCCTAATTCCATGTGCACAGGTGCTTATTGTGCCCTACCATATGCAAGGCACGGTCAAGACAACCGAACACGAAGCACTTGCTGTTGGCCCTTGAGGAGCTGACCATGCAGTTGGTGGGAAAAAAACAACAACAATGGATTCAGCTGGAGAGTCCTCAGATGTCCTCCCCGTCCCAGCCTGTGATCATGACCATTGTTGTGTTTGTACCCTTAGTGCCAGTAAGAGTGCCCGACATGCTGCTGCTGATTGGTGCAGGGGCTGCATGAGAAGGCCCTCAGCCCTGTGGGCTCCTCTTGTTCTCCCCTTTCCTTGATGGGTGGTCCAATTGCTGCCCATGTGCCCAGCTCGGACCTCATATTTCTGCAATGGTCTGTCTCGGTCCAGTCGTCACCGTCTGTCTCCTGTTCCCTCAGGACGCCTGGGACACAGTCCTGGCAGTTTTCAGCCTCACAGCCCTTTAACTCTCTTGGGGAAGGTAATAGGACACACACACACACACACACACGATTTCTCAGTGCCACCCACTGCGGCCTCAGAGTTGAGGATTGGGTGGCCTCTTTGTGAGATGACATGCACTTGTTGGCCGAGAGGGAGGCAATCTGGGAGATGGCCAAGAGAGTTGGCCTAGTTTGGAGGAGCTCATGGGAGAGCTGGGCACTACCTCAGGCACTGCTGGGGACCTGGCTCCACAGAGGAGCCCTGAGAGACATTTGTCCTCTGCTCAGGAACTGGGCTCGGCCTCTGTGAGGGCACAGATGCACAGCCACCAGGGGGAGTGTATCAGGGGAGTCATCCCCTGGCCTGGGAGGAGGGGTGCTAAGGGTGGTTCCCAGCTGCCTGGGAGTGGGGGCTCCCTCGAGGCAGTGAGTCCCAGTGCCTCAGCCTGTCCTTCTGTGGTGCTGGCTGCTGAGCCTGGGGTAGGGGGCTGGTGGCCTTGCTCACACCCTCCTGGTGTTCTCAGCTATTACTCAGGTGCCAAGGTCCTGGGCTGGCGGTCACTGTGGGTAAGCCAGAGGTGGCCACAGCTCTTGGAGGAGTCAGCTGGTTAATCGATGATGGGAGTCAGGGCTGACTCGGTGCCAGGCCTGCGGTTCTCAACCAGGGGAGACTTTGTTCCCACTCCGGGGGCGGGAATTCAGCCATGTTTGGAGACATTTTTGGTTGAAACTGGAAGGTGGGGCTGCTAGGGGCATCTGGTGAATGGAGATCTGCCGGACATGAGTAGGATGCTGCTGAACACCCTGCAGTGCCCGGGACAGCCCCGTGGGGAGAAGGACGGGGCCCGACACGTCCGTCGTGCCCAGGTCTGGAAAGCCTGCTCTGGAGGGGGGCTTCCTGGGGCGTTTGATCTCAACCCAGGGGAGCAGGCAGGCAAAACGTCCACTTGCTGGTTTCCGTATTCAAGGCCTTCATCCCCATCGCCTGCTTCCCTATGTTGAGATTGTATCAGGTGCCAGGGCCAAGGCCACAGAGAGGACATAGACACGATGCTCTCGAGCAGCCCAGGCCCAGAGGGGACCACACACACACACACGCACACACACACACACACCAGCACATGCACACACCAGCACCAATGCACACACCAACACAAATATACACGCACATACCCACAAGTATGGACACACAAACCCAACCTCCCGTGATAAAGGCCAAGGGACAGGAACACCGAGAGACCCCAGGAGGAGGGGCTGGAGCTCAGCCTTGAGGGGTGTCAGGAAGCCTTCCTGGGGGAGCTGAGCTGAGCCTTAGAGGACGGGAGAGTGGCAGGGAAAGCCGATCCCTCACCAGGCCCGCAGTAGGGACCAGAGAGCTCCAGTGTGCGGGCTCCCCAGAGCCGGGTGACCTGCCTGGCTGGCCCCCGCAGCAGCTCTCCTCTCTAATCGCTGCTTCCTCTTGCAACAGTGGCCTCCTCTCCCCTCTGCCCCTCGTCCCCTCCCCCGTCACATCCTAAACTCCTCTGTGAAATTGCATTTCTAACCTCGGCTGCCTGCAGCCCTCCATCACTGCCAGGAAAGACCACAATCCCTTGACCCAGCCCCGGCCTCAGACGGGAGTCAGATGCGGCCTCCATTATTTTCTTAACAATCAGAGGAGATGGGGGGAGAGGCAGAAGGGGCGGGAAGAGAACCTTGGCCCCCTGGGGCTTTAAATTTGACAGAGTGCCCTTTCGTACCTTCTGATTGCCTTTTGTATCTTCTCTCTCTCTCTCTCATATGTAAACAGCATTAAAAATAATGAAAGGCCAGACCCTGGTAGTCCTCACTGTAGAGTCCACTGGGGACAGAATCAAAAGATGCTCACAGTTGGCTGCCCCTAGGTGGGTCTAGAGAAGATGCCAGGGGTCTGGGGTCAGTGAAAATGGAAGCTTATCATGTCTGTTTCATTATCCTGCTGGGTGACCTCAGGTAAATTACTTCACCTTTCTGGTCCTCATGCATCTCATCTGTGAAATTTGGAGGGCGTCCATCTCTAGGCTATCACTTTATACAATAATAACATCTGGTGACATCATTGCCCTTTAATTGATAGGACCAAAGCAAGGAATTTAAATGTAAAAGGAAATCTGCCTGCATTTCTCCCCTTTCCCCGACTATTCATGGTCCCCAGAGGTACCAGTGGCCACATGTGACAGCTGACAGGACTAGCTGGGTTCATAGGATGCATCTTACATCCAATGAGCTGGACGCAGTCCTGCCTCTGCACCTTTGCCAAGGCTGTTCCCACTGCCCACAATGCCCTTTCCCCCTCTCCTCACCCTTTCCACCAGGTGACATTCCATCCAGGTCCAGCTGGGTGGGCACCTCTCTGAGGAACCTCCTTGATGTCCCCTGGCTGGCTGTCTCTCTGGTGCTCCACGAAATTTGTTGGCTCCTCGGATCCACATTCCATGCTGTTTCCCTTTGTGTCCGCGGACTGCAGCGAAGGCGCCGCAGCATCTGACCTCCAGGGGCGCCGTGGAGTCGCCAGCCCGAGCACGGACCCAAGGTTCTGTGTGCACTTGGGTGATTCTGGCCATAGCACCTCCCCTGTCACTTGGGGCCAGGGTGCGGGGCTCCTAGGAGAGGGCTGTGCACGGGAAGGTGCTGCTCGTGGGTACCTGGAGGAAGAGAGGGTGGGCCCTGTGTCCCCACAGGGGCTGGTCCCCTCACCAGGCTCACTGGATGGCCAAGAGAGGCCTGCTCAGGCACCTGTTGAAAGAGGTTCACTGAAACGCGAGGCTGTCACCGGGCTCCAGAGACGGGCTTGAACCCAGGGCCTCCCAGGGACCGAGGTGGGTGATCAAGTCAACATGGCGCTGGATGGAGCTGCCTTTGGGTCAGGTCTCCATGACCTCCTTGCACCGTGGTTCTGCCCCTCTCCGTCCTCAGACTGGCTTTCTCTGTCCCCCGTAACCTTGGTGGGGCCTTCTCAGCTCCTGCGTGTGGCTGTGCACTTGGCCCTTTGTACCCTGTGTTTCAACAGAACAAAGGATGCTAGGTGACCAGGGATGAGACATTCTGGGGTCATCGCTGGGGTCTGGCATGTGGGTGAGGGGCAGGAGGTATAGGAGATGGCTCCTTGAGCATTGGTGGTTGGATGAGGTAGATTATTTAAGGGAATTGGGAAAAACCAGGGAGAGTTAACATAGCACTGGTTTTTATACACAACCAGTCAGTGTGTGGCACATGATGGCTAAAAGAATGGAAGGATGGGTGGGTGGGTGATGGATAATGGATGATAGGGTAGAATTTCTTTGCTGGGAAGTTCTTTGAGGCACCATTTTTTAGATTATGGCTTATGCTACCATGCCAGGCTGTTGCCCTTGAACCTACAGAACCGTGAGCTAAATCAACCTATTTTCTTTTATAGAGCCAGCCCGTCTCAGGCATGTTGTTGCAGAACTGTGAACCTAATACAATCCTTAAATACTGGCCAACACAGATTGAGAGCTTATGATACACCAGCTGTTGCGCTTTTCTCTTTACTTGTATTATAGTATTTTAAGTTTTGCAATCACTCTTTTGGGTAGTGATTATTTTGATCATTTTACAGATGAAGAGAATAAGGCCCAGAAACTTCAAGCAACTGTAAGCAACAGTGGAGCCTATTCTATGCAGACTTCTATTACCTGTGGTCCTGGCTCACCCTCCTTACACGGCCTGAAATTTTGGGGGTCTTCTAGAGACAACCCTCTCTGTACTTTCTCACCCACATCCTCTTACTCTTTTGAAGTTTTCGTTTCTAACATAATGCAGCTGAAACACATTTATCCTTGGTTTTCTTCTGCTGCCCAAAATATATCAAGATATGACTTTAGATATGAGTACGTGGCTGTTCTTAGTTCCTCCAGAGCTTGAGCATGCGCAACACGGCCCTGTGACTGAAGTGCTAGCTGCTATATAGGCCAGAGCTATGGGTGGTCTCAATACCTGGGTTTGCAATGCTGATTAGGGATCAGGAGTGTGGCTCCAGGTCGCTCCAGGCCACTGTTGGCTCTGCCATCAGGTGGAGATGAGCACTGCATTCTGCTGACCCAGCCCCTACCAAGATTGGCACGCCACATCTGAACCTTTCCATCGATCTTTAAAAATACTCTATCAATCTGTTCAGTCTCAGCTTCTCTGCGGCCCTGGGTCCTCAGCTCCCATGTCTGTAGGATTCGGGGGGGGGGGGTGTCTTTCCACTTTCTGTAGGCGTATGGGGATTGGAGATGGGCAGTGGTCTCAGGCGCTTGTCCTCTGCATGTCGCCAAGAGCCTCTGGCACTGAGTTATCTCATGGGTTCTGCCCCTCCCTGCGGCCCACCACCCTCTGGATCTAAAACTTCTGACCCATCATCCAGATGTGCTGTTTGGGTGCCAAGCAGCTCCAGGTTTGGGAACAACTGCATGAGGGCCTGCCAAGACTGGGGCCGTCCCCAACCCAGAGAGTGATACTTACCACCAAGAGCTATGAAATTGTCACACTATGAACAGTTCCCTGGCATCTGGGGTCAGCCCAAGGTTTTCAGAGGGACCTTTGGGAGTAATTTGGGGAGCACTCTGCTTCTTTGTCTATTTTTGTTAAGTGGTAAAACCAGGAAGGGAGAAGCCCCAGGACCGTCCCTCTCACACAACCCAGGAAAGGAGAGGATGACTCTCTCTGGTCACTGCCTTTTCCTGGCAGGATTTACAGCCTCCAAATGACGGGAGGGAATCTGGAAGCCTGGGTAATGATGTGGGAGAGAACATTCCCCGGTTCTGACGTGGGTTTCCCTGCATCAGGGAACCAGAGATTGAGTAATTGAAGCTCACGCTCCGAGCGGTTATAGCAAAGGTAATCTCCATGACGGCATGAGAAATCTCCCTCCGCACCAGGGGTGGCCGTGCGCGGGGGTCAAGCTCTGATGAATGAGACACAACCTGGGAACTCTGTGCTTGGACCTAGGCAAGGCTCTAGGGTCTCAAAACACTCAGAACTTGGGCAGGTTTGTTCCCCGGAGGGCACTTTTTCTCAAAATGGGGTCTTGGCTTGGTGGTTGGAGCGCAGTGAAATCTAGCCTAGAGGGTAGAGGCCGATCTGAAAGCTGAGTTAGAGCAATGGCGCTGTGTCTCTGTCCCTCTATCCCTAGCTCCGGGCACGGCCCCTGACACCTAGCAGACCCTTAACATTTTTGTTCAGTGACTGAATGGCTGAGTGAAGGATGAATATACACATGTTCTAGAATAAGTGAAGCATCTCTTCTGCTTGGTTTGCCTGGAAGACAGCGGCCCCAACAGTGAGATGCCACAGGTGAAATACAGTGGTGTGGGTCAGGAGGTGGGAGAAGGAACTGGGGCATTTAATATTTAGCTGTTTCCATAAATACTCATCTGAAGGCAGGAGAGGGAGCAGGCTCTGGCAGGTCCAGGTGAGAACCAGAGCCGATGGGTGGAGGTCACATGCAGATCTGGGGTCCACTTAATCTCAATTACGGAGTTTTATTGAGCACCTCCTCTGTGCTGGGCACTGTTAACTGTTGCCACTGCAAATGGTGGAAGGCTTGGGGATCGCAGTGGTTTATTTGTTCCTTTCTTTTCTTTTTGGTACCAGGGATGGACCTCAGGGTGCTTAACCACTGAGCCACATCCCCAGCCCTTTTTATTTTATTTTTTAAATTTGAGACAGGGTATCACTAAGTTGCTTAGGGTCTCTCTAAGTTGCTGCGACTGGGTTTGAATTTGTAATCCTCCGGCCTCAGTTTCCCGAGCTGCTGGGATTACAGGCATGTGCCCACCATGCACAGCAGTATATTGGCTTCTTGAAGCTGCCACAAATAACCACAAACTTGGTGGCTTAAAAAAAAAAAAAAAACAGAAATGTCTTTTCTTACAGTTCTGAAAGCCGGAAGTCTCAAGCCAAGGTGGCGGGGCTGCATTCCCTCTGCGAGCTCTAGGGAGGAATCCTTCCCCGTCTCCTCCAGCTCCTGGTGGCTGCTGCCGTCCTTGTCCTG
Source organism: Spermophilus citellus (assembly GCF_964194105.1). Lineage (NCBI taxonomy): Eukaryota > Metazoa > Chordata > Mammalia > Rodentia > Sciuridae > Spermophilus > Spermophilus citellus. The sequence goes on from NC_138195.1 coordinate 51,466,836, forward strand.
TGGACATACTGCTCTAATTTCTGCCCCTGTCTTCCTCAATGCTGGCTCCCCTGTGTCTTGGCTTGGATTTAGGGTCATCCTGATAATCTCAAATGGCATCATGTCACAATCCTTAAATGAATTTTATCTGAAAAATATCCTTATTCCAAGCAATGCCCCCTCATAGCTTCTAGGGGGGACATCTCAGTTTGGGGTGTCAGAAGCTGGATATTTGCATCTCCCCTCCCACTTGTGCTTTATCTGTTGACATCCTAACCCCTAAGGGGACGGCTGGCATTTAGAGATGATGCTTTTGGGAGGTCATTTGGGTTAGATAGGGTCACGGGCCTGGTCCCCTCTGGGTGGAACTAGTGATTTGATAAAAGACATCAGAAACACACACAGAAGAGAGGTCAGGTGAGCCCACGGCCTAGGAGCCATGTGGGAGGCCTCTAAATGAAACCCACCTTAGCAACACCTGGATCTTGGCCTTCTGGCCTCCAGAATTGTGAGAAGCAAATTTCTGTTGTTTAAAGCATCTGGTCTGTGGCATTTTCTTTTTTTTTTTTCATGGCAACCTGAGATAACTAATACAGGGGGCTGCTGCTCCACCCCCTGCAGTGGGGGCCAGTAGAGGCCAATGGCAGGCTGAGCTGGTCCACCACTTGCCTGTGGACCCTGGGAAGGTGTCCTAACAGGTGCCTCCCTGGGAGGTCATGAGTCCTCATGCGAGATCTGGTGATCTCTGGTGATCGGGCGGGGGTGATGTGGCGGGATCCCTTTGAGTCTTGTGATTCCTAGGCAGCCCTGGACCAAGCTCACTGCCTGTCGTCCAGCCGCAGTGAGCCGAGAACCATCAGGCAAAGTCACCACAGGGAGTGAGACTTACCTGATCATCATGGAGGGCGACCTTCCACCCGAGCCTGACGCCTGACCTCCGGGGTGTTTCTGGCCTGTGCTGCAGTTATCAGCCCAGGACGGCAGGGTCAGAATGGAGGTCGTGGGTATAAACCACCCAGAGAGGGTTGGAAAGTCAGAGGGACCTTCCAGATCGTTCCCTCCCTCTTGCAAGGCTGAACCCCAGGAAAGCTCCATTTGTGTGGAGGAGGTGGGAGGGGGAGGCTTCCTAGGACCCTGGACCTTGCCAAATGTGAAATCGGCCCTCCCTCCCCCACTCCCCCAACCCAGCCTCCCCCTAACCTCCCCTGGCATCTATAATTCCGTTTGTTGTGCTCGCAAACACGGTGTTGGAAGATTTCATGCTAATGAAAGGGTTTCTTGATTAGGTTACGCTGTAGCTGTAAATGTTCCCTTGTTATCTATGTTATGGTAGGAATTTGAAAAAGTATAAATTGAGCGTCTTGCATAATTTATAGAACCTGAATGTTTCCTAATTAGTTTGGTTAGGTTAATGATGGTGCAGCGTCACTTCTTCCTGGTCCCTGCTAATGACCTTTCCCCTCTTCATTTTGAGCCCTTTCTATTCTTTACAAAACCCCTGTCACCATCCAGCCTCCAGCGTGGCCCCCCAACCAACAGCAGGAGGACATGCCTTGTCCACTGTGAACAGCTCCTTTTTTTGTCGGCCTGTCCCCACCAGGCTCTGAGGCCGAGAGGGAGGCTGCTTAAGGTCGAGCAGCCTGAAACGTGGCCCAGGCCGATCCCCTGAAGAATGCCCGTGAAGTGCATTCCTTCCGCAGCGTGTGCTCGGAGACTGGGGCTGCCCTCCATTAGCAGCCGGGGAAGTGAAAATGCTGGAGGAGGTGGGGGAGGGGAAAGACCCTCTCAAAAGGATTCTAAAATAACATTTTGCATCCTCAAGTAATTCCCAGTTCTCCCTGGCAACCATTCATTTCTTCCGAACAGCAGAAATTTGCAATATGAAAGTGGATTGGCTTCTCCCTCCCTTGGGGCCCCTGTATCTCTTCATCCAGCGCCTTGGGTAAAAAGCAATGCATACGTTTACAATATAAATGTGATTTAATCGACCTCCCTGTCAGGGAGAAATGGCAAGCATATCAAACAAGACCAAGATGTTAGAAAGAAAAATCATAAATTATTCCAGTGACGAGTTTGTGAGCCGCCTCCTGGACCGACTAGATGATGCTATATAAGGGCTGTTCCTTGAAACGATAATTAAGATAATTCTGTATGACAAGGAGAAAAATGTCCAGCTTTGTATGAAATGTGCTTCATGTTAGCAAGCTGAATGCTTGGTATTGATTACACTCCCCCCACAGTCTCCCCCACCCCACCGCTGCAAACCAAGGCTAAAATTAATTGAATGATGAAACATTTCTTTCCTTGAATCCTTATTTACCGTACATGCTTCCTAGAAGCCATGCTAAGTGGGCTGGGATCTAATTCTCTAAATTGATCTCTTCCTTTGGTGGTGTCTGGGAGACGCTCACATGTGTACACACGCGTGCGCGCAGGCACACACACGTGCACCCACCCCCCAGAGCCGAGTGTCCATTGTTCTCTCTCTGGAAGGCACCATGGCTCCCCCCACCCCCTGGGGGGCAGATTTGATGGACACATCAGCACAGCAGAGCCCTAACTATTCCGTTAGGAGGCTATCACAGGGCTCCCGACAGCAATATGGCCAATGCCAGAGGTCTCCTAATGTAGATGGCTACAGGCGGGGCTGCCCCCCACCCCCCAATCCATAGAACAGCATCTGGCTTCTGTCTAGCAGAACATCCTTTCTCTCCCTCTCCAGACTTCCAACCTCCCAGGGCGCAGTGTGGTCCAAGAAAGGGCCCCTCACCCGCCCTCTTGCATTCTAGCATCCTGAGACAGTCGCCCCCCCCCCCCGCCCCCAGGCAGTGGGCAATTCCTGGCAGTGAGGGATGGTTTATGACCTGGCTCTCTGGCTTTCTGAGGCTCTATTTCATCCTGACTGCAGGGCGGCTGCCGTGGTGGCTGGAAGGAGAGTGAGGCAGGGCCTCAGGTATTCAACCCCTAGTGCAGTCCCCAGGTGCCTCCGGCCAGGCAGATGCCTTTCCCTGCCCGGAGAGGTCCAGAGTGGTGCCAGAGGCAGGCACTGCAGGCCAGGTGCCTGGGGCAAGGCCCTGACCTAGAGCCAGGCTCAGTGACTTGAACAGGTCTCTTCTCTCTTCTGAGCCCAGTTTCTTTACCACAGAGGGAGGGGTGGGTGGGTGGGGGTGGAGAATCCAAGGCAGAAGCCAGTGACAGGTTTGGCACATTGTGCACAATCCATGACTTTTTTTTTTTTTTAAACCAGAGGCACTTAGGCAATTGTGAGATGAATAAATGGCTCTCAGTTTGACAATCCTGTTTGTGACAACCCAGAGCCTTGCCCCTGGGGAGTCATCCTTTCCAGAATGATGACAAAGGAGGGCTCTTCTCCGCTGCCCTGAATGCGAAGGGGTGGCGTGGTTCCAATGAGCCCTGCAGAACCGTGCTTTGGAGACAGGACATAAAGGTGCCCACAGAGCCCTGTCCTTGTCTTCCCCATGAGCACTTCTCAGCTGTAGCTGTAGCACATGCAGCCACGTGGTGACAACCAAATTATGTCGTGGGGACCGTTTGGAGAGAGGGCTGCGTTGGTGTCCAGAGTGCACTGCTGGCTTGGTGGCTCAGAGTGGGAGTGGGGGCTGGGCTAGAGGGCAGGATAGGGAGCTTGCAGCCAGCTGGTGGGGACTGGACCGTGGAGCATGCACCACCACCAACACCGACCCTTAAATTAGCTGTTCCCTACCACACCAGAGACCAAACTCCACAAGGACAAGGGCATGTGCATCTTGTCCATCCTCCCAGTGCCAAGCACAGCACCCAGCACATAGCAAGTGCTCAATAAAGGGGCGGAGAGATAGCTGGGGGCCTGGGGATCCCTCTGGAGGGGACACAGTAACAAAGCATTAGTCTGTGGCCCTTGGGAGCCACTCTACCTCGTGAACGTAGGGAGGCTATCGGCAGCCCACGCTACTTTCCCCACCTCTCTGGGTGGGCTGGTGCAGCACCCAGAAGGCTTGGGTCTTGCTTTTGTTGGAAGCCTCACATCTGGTGGGAGGCCCAGCCCGGGAGGCATCTGAACTGTCCTCCCCTGACCCTGGATGATCCATCAAGTCCTCAGACATCTCTAAATCCCCTCGCAGCCTGGTACCCCGTAGGAGCTCGACAAGGACTCTCTGAGTGCCTGGCTGCTTGACGAAGAAGCAGCCCTTCTCTGTTGATGAAAGAGCAATTAAGACTTTAGGAGTCTGCAGTCTAGACAGGGCGCTGTCAAGGCTCACATAAGTGGGTCTGGGAGCTGGCAACAGGAGATTAGGGGGGCTCCTAGAGAAGAGGAGCACTGTAGACATCTAGCGGCAGGGGGGAGCCTGGGCCACGCCCTGGTGGGGGGGGGACTGCATTCTTGGGGAGGAGACAAGCGTGCAGAAAGCTCGGCCCCTCTGCCTGCCTGCTTTATGTATCTTCCAGGCTTATTTTTACACTGTTTTCTTAAATGACTTTTCACCAGAGTCAAAACAACTCTCCTGTCAACTTCTTACCTTAAAAGTAGTTGAGGAGGTGACACTGGGGAGAAAGCATTCAGGAAGAACAGCTATTTCCCTAGGTACTCCTCTGGCTCTGCCTCTGGGCAGTCTTGTGTTTGCAGACCTGGGTTTTATCCTGGTGAGCTCTGCAGGTTACCGCGTGACCTTGGCCATGCCCTGGCACCACCTGGTGCATGCTCCACGGTCCAGCCCCTACCAGCTGGCTGCAAGCTCCCTATCCTGCCCTCTAGCCCAGCCCCCATTCCCACTCTGAGCCCCAGATTCCTTGCCTGCAGCACAGGGTGAAGGCTCACGGGTGCATGGGATTATGTCATTCCTGTATGTAGCTCCACACCTGCGTGCCTAGCCCAACCCCTCACGCCTTGGCCTGGGAAGCTTCCCAGAGGAGGCAGCCCAAGAGAGGCTTGCTGGTGGCACACGTCTATAATCCCAGCTACTCTGGAGGACAAGGCAGGAGGATGGCAGCTGGAGGCCAGCCTGGGCGACTTAGTGAGAAGATGTCTCAAAATAAAAAAATATAAAAAGGGGTGGGGTGTAGCTCAGTGGCAGAGAGTGCTTGTGTTCAACCCACCATACAAGAAAAGAAAATTGTTGCTGGATAAAAATCTGCACTGGGCATTGGATCCCTGCAGGCTGAGCTTCTATGGGACCCCTACCCTGACCCCCTAGCCATACTGCCTGGGGGCATCTGCTCCCTGCTTGGGTTCCTGGATCTTTTCTTATCATCCACCACACATCCAAGAAGCCTCCTGCCTGCACCTTCCCTCTGCCTTGATTCCCTGGTCGCCAGCAGAGCATGCGGCTACCTACCCTGTCCAGAATGAGAGATGGGTGTAGCCTCAGTTACTGGAATTCGGGAGACTTCAATCACTCTCTTCTGTCCATGGGCAATTACAGTGACACGACTTGGAGACAATGAGGAAGATATCATTAGTTTCTGTTTGCCTGGTGCTGCCCTTGCTGGAGCCCAGCTGATGTAATCAGGCCTGGTTAATGTGGTGATGTGACCTTGGAAACCAAGAGGGAAGAAACAGACCGTGTTCAGGGGAGCCCAGCGCCTTGCGCAGTCGCAGTCCCCACTGTGTTCTGTGATGCTTGGTGCTCATGACTCACTTGCAGGTCTGTGGGGAGAGCGTGACATGGGCCTGGATGGGATGTCAGGGACCTGAGGGGCATTTGTCTGGTGTGTTAACTTTCTGTTGCTGTGACAAAATCCATGAGAGAATCAACTGGAGGAGAAAGGATTTGTTTTGCTCTTGGTTTCAGAGGTTTCAATCGCTTGGCTCGGTGGTTTCTGGGCATGTGGTGAGGCAGAATATCATGGTGGGGAGGATGTGGCTGAGCCAAGCTGTCACCTCACAGCAGCCAGGAAGCAAAGAGAGCAAGGAAGGGGCAGGGGCGGAGTTAACCCTTCCAGGGCATGCCCCTTGTGACTCACTGCCTCCAACTAGCCCCCACCTCAGCTGGGCGATGGGAAATTCACAGGACTCTGATGAGTTACCTAAGAGACAAAGCAGAACAGGATGATTTCTTGGAGGTGGGACTTAGGCATGACATTTCAAAACTGCCGGTCTCCATTTCTCACGTGTTCTGTGAGCATATGTTGCTTTTCCATAGGAAAAAGCCCACGTTTTCCCATAGCTGGTTCCTCGGGGCCTATGCACTCTATGCCAGCCTTAGGAGACCCTGCAGGCCCAGTGGTCCATGAGACCCTCCCAGAGTGTGGCCCTGTGTCCTGGGTAATGAACACTGGCCATGCCCATGGTCTGGGTGATTCCTGTACAGTGTCATAGGTCTCGAGTGATTCTTGGAAAAGGGATAATAAACACCAACTCACGGGCTCACGCAGTTAACTTTCTTGGCCAAGCTCACACAGTGAAGCAGGTGTCTGTGTTGGGATTGCAGCTCAGATGCGCGTGTCTCCCAAGGCGGGGTCCTTTGATGCCGATTCTTTGGGTCTATTGGGCACCTCTAGAGGTTCTCTGGGCCAGGCCTGATGCTTTTTTCCTGGGGTGGCCCTGGGGAAGTCATGCTGCTTCTCTGAGCCTCAGTGTTTGCACCTGTAAACTAGGGATCACTGCTTCCTTTGCAGGCCTGCCGTGAGGTACGGGGAGGGTACAGGTGAGCTCCCTGGGACAGTGCCTGGCACTGGCTGCTCACAATGGGAGTTTCCAACCACAGACCATGGCAACCCAAGCTGGTGCTGGAGCCCCTGTTCTTACAGCAAGAAAGAATCCATTTCCTCTGTCTGCTTCCAGTTCCTGGCTTCAGAGGATACAGATTCTTGGCTTCCTTGAGCTCCTATTCTCAGACACAGGGGAATGGAATCTGCATAGCAAAGAGGTGCCAACCCTGTCCTCATTCTCCTGCCCCAGGCCCAGTCTCAACCCAGTCCCTAAGCCCCCAGACATGGACTGTCAGCAGAGCAGGCTCCGCCCTGTCTGCACGTGGGCTTGGGGAGAGTCACAAGGCCAGTGCCAGGGGAGCCCCGGGCAGCAGCCCTTCTACACACCCTTTTGCTGTTAATCGTTGTGACTGTCTTGGACACTTTTTCTGTCGCAGGTTCTTTGTACGTATCACTCATACTTTCCTTCTGCCTGAAAGTCACAGCATACGGCTCCTCCCTTATGGGAACACGGGCTGTAGCCTTGCTGGTTCCTCTCAGAGATGGCGATCGCCTACTCCGCAGTCTGAAGGAGACTGCTTCTGTGGGGTTGCTGGGAGCTTTGGCCGTCCACCCTTCCCACAGGAGAGTGGTGCTTTATCTTCGTTTTGAGGTGGTCCAGTCCCTATCTCACTGTGCATTTAATTCCCAGTAGATTTACCTCTCTGAGCTCCACTTGGTGTGGCGCCATTGACCGATGTGGAAAGCAGGTATCAGGGGGGGACGAGTGACTGTGCTATTATGGGAGGGGTGCTGCCCAGAAAATTGTGGGGGACATTGTTTGTACCCTCAGAACCAGGAGAAGGAGCTTCTCTCTTGGGGAAAGTAGCCTGTGAGAGGTCCGTGCTTCCTCTCTGCTGGGAAGCATGAGGCCAAACGCGCAGCCCCATCCCCAGAGCTGCCCAGGGCCCTCGCATCAGGACCTGGACCTCAGGCCTGCCCAGAGGTTGACAGGTATGCCGGTCCTTTTGCCTGTTCTTGGGCTGTGTTTCGGGGGCCCATCTCCCCCTCTGACTTAGCTCTCCCTGTCCCTGTGACACCAGCTTGGGCGCAGGTCCTCTCTGGTCCTGGCTGCCTCTCCTGGCAGACCTGTGCCTTTGTGGCATCCCAACAGACGCGGCTGACATTTCCTGTTTCCATGGGAACAGAGTCTGACTGTAGCCAGACAACTAACTAGAGAGGCTGCAGCGGAGCGTGTGTGTGTGTGTGTGTGTGTGTGTGTGCGCGCGCGCGTGTGTGCGTGTGTCTGCTCTTGGAGCCCTGGGTTCTTGAAGAGATTCTCTGTGTCTTGTGCCGACTGTGGCAGCCTCCTCCGGGCAGTAACTGTGCCCATCTGCAGCTCTTACATCTCCATCGCTGACATAATAGTGCACCGGGGTCCATCCATCTGCATAATCATCTTAACCTGCTCCCACAAGAGAGTTTAAGAGGTCTGGGCTGTTGGAAAATGACCATAAAGCCTGCAGCAGATACCTTCAGCAATCGCACCAACATCTATCACCCGGTAATTACAAGTGGAGAGTGAGGGCTCTGGGCCCGCCTGTGTGGGCAAGGCAGAGGGAGAGGCGAAGGAAGGCTGCCCACAAGGGACACAGCAGTTCTTGGGTCCTCTGTCCACACCACATTGGAAAGAAAAAAGGACCCAGGCTCTTCTCTTCCTACTGTGTCCTAGATCTCAAACACTTCTTCTGGCTGGCTGTGTGGCCTTGAACAAGCCCCTTTCACTCCTTACTCTCTCTCCAACTCCATTTTCTTATCTGTAAGATGAAGGGATTGGACAAAACCATCAGTTTCCAGACTGTGTGCCCTGGAACCCTGGGATTCCCTGGCAGGGTTGGGGAGGGGCGGGGTAGGTGGGAGTGAGCCCCGCCTCCTGCACTGGGCACAGCTCTGCTTTCCTTGGTCCTACAGTCAGGATTCTAAAGAAGATCAGACATGCAGAGCCGTCCTTGCTACCAGAAGAGCTAGGCCTCTACCAGGCTCCAGGATCTGGTAGGGTTCTGGGATTCACATGGCGAGGGTATAAGAGTCAGAGGACCAGATGTGGTGGCCTGTTTTGCTTAGTGCCTGTTTGCCAACTAGCGATTGTGTTGAGTCCAGTGCTCTTCAGAAGAAGAGCTGAACCTTTGCAGGCCTAGCATGGAGAGTGTGAGGACCACGGGCCTGGTGGAGGCAGCGAGGACAGCCCTTGAAACACAGTGGCCAGCAGCGAGCCGACTGCCTGCCTCCTGGGTCTGTGCGGCTCCACGTTTCTGGGAGTCTCCGGGGTGCTCAGCTTCCTGCCTCTGGACAGCAGGGAGCCTCGATTGTCTCCTCCCAGTGTCCATCAGCTGCCTGTCCATCAGCTGGTGAAGTCCAGCTGCGGCCTCTTGTTTGCTGACCTCTTGTTCTGCGGCGGCCTGAGAACTCCCCGTGATTGGCCTCTGCTCTGGCCTGAGGGTGGGGGGCTCAGGCTATCCTGACTGCAGGACTCACCACCCCCAGACCTCCTTGGCCAGGCATTGCAAGCTCCCGGATGCTTTCCTCTCTGCTCTTGTGTCTTTGAAACTTTAACCTGTCTGTCCGACCTGCATCTCTGGGAAGGATGAGGAGAAAACAAAAACTAAAACACAGAGTTTCCCAGTCTGTCCATCTCAGGACCACAAAACACCACGTCCACTCTCTGCCCAGCCAAGCCATGCTGCTCTGCTGTCTCTCGCTGGTCTGTAGCCCAGTCTGTTCTCCGTGGTGGGGACTCCTGAATGCCCTGTGGCCGGGGCAGCTGTCCCTCACCATGTGGAGGGCTCTGGATCGGCTCTGGGGGTGCCTCTCTTCCCAGGCGGCACCCCATGACGCAGCCCCTAGCAGCCCCCTCAGAGCCCATGGGCAGCTTGTCGGCACTGGTTGTGGACTGGAAGTTCTTCTCAAAACTTTGTCTGGGGTCAGTGAATGGTTCAAACACTCAGGGTGTCCCGGGACCCTGAGCTGCAGCACGGCCCCACGGTGGAGCTGGGTGTGTATCGTATTTGTTGAACAGCGGAATCCCTTTGTTCCAGGGCCTTAGGCATGAAAGACAATGGCAAGCCAAGCTGCCCGGGTGGGAGCCGGGGTGGGATCTGGAGTCCATATCACGCACCACGTGCAGCTGCACCCCCATGTGCTCATTGACCCAGACCATGATCTTCCCTTCCACCTTAAGGAAACAGTCTCCTGAGGTCCTGGAGGCCCAGGAAGGGGAAGTGCCACAGGTGGTCCTAGAACCCAGTCTCCAATTTCCAGTCCATACTTGATCACACCTGCTGTAGCCACCTGACCTGCAGCGGTTATATTAGTGAGGGGAGCTTTGTGTGGCAGCGAGGGTCTGGCAGTTAAACGGAGGCACAGACATACCCATAGAAGTCCCTGTGGAGTGCTGGACTTCTTGGGAGGACAGAGGCTTGTTGTGGTCTCAGATCTGCTATTCTGCTGTGTGACAGTGGGTCAGTAGCTTGCTTTCTCTGCGCTTTGGCACCTGTGGTTGAACAGTGACTGATTTGACTCTGGGGATCGCTCAAGGCTTCCTCCTGGCTGTTCTTCTCCGCCTGCTGCCAGTCCCCCCTGCTGCCAGTCCCCCCTGCCCGTATCCCCTGGCTGGCACCACGAGCTATCCAATGCTCTGGACCTTTGTCCCTGTGTTCCTCCTGGGAATCTGATGGTGACCAATGCCCACAAATGCTCCTTGGTGGAAAGGGGGTGGTCAACATTCCCCCACGTGAGCAGAACCCAGGCTCTGGATGGGAAAGCCACCTGTTCTCCCGGGACACCTTCTGATGGGACCCAGGGGCAGAAGCTCTGCACCTGCCCCAGGACACACAGTCTGTGGCCACGTGACAGTGGCTGGGGCAGGGATCAGGTCCACCCTCCCGGCACATTCCCGTGGGCCCAGGAGTCAGGAAGAGGCCCTGCCGTTGCTCCAGCCTGCAGGACAGCCCACCTCCTGCCTGCACAGCTCTCAGGGCCCAGCCTGCCCTCTGCTACCTCCCAGCCCCATCCACAGTGTGGATGCCCAGTCCTGACCCCCAGATCCTCCGAGAGACGTTGCTCCAGGTTCTTGCCCTGGAGCACCAGGCTGGCCGGCTGTCCTGAGGACAACTCCCCTGGCTTCCTCCCTCCAGGTTGGGACACATTTTGGTCTGGGGAGGAATAATCCCCCTTTCCTGTTTTCTCTAGGATGAATACCCCTCCCCAAAGTCCACATGGTAAAGGCCTGGTACTCGGGATGGTGGCAAGAGTAGGTGCTCAAAATCTTTAGGAGTAGATCCTTGGAGATCATTGGGTCATTTGGGGCGTGCCCTCAAAGTTCCCACGTGGGACCCCAGTTTCCCAGTCTCTTTCTTCTTCCTGGCTTAAGGTGTGGGCAGCTGGCACCTACATACACTCCCTAACATTGTCATCCAGCCCCCTTGATAGAGGTCCACAGCAAGGAGCCCACCTGATTTTAGACGGGAACCTCCAGGACCATGGGCTCAATAAACCTTTTCTCTTTATAAGTTCATCGCCTCAGGTGTCCTGTTGTAGTAATGTGAAGTCGACTTCTACACTCAGAGAGTCCCTTCCTTTGTCATTACTACAAGCTCTGAGCATGAGGGCAGGGCCAGGTCAGCCCCAGATCTTCTCCATATCAAAGGGAAGATTAGCTCAGAGCTCCTAACCATGTTAGATGTACTGCCCACACTCAGTGGCAATGCCTCCTCGGAGACTGTCAGCTTTATATCTGCTTCTTTTTATCAATACGGGCAAATAATTCTCTAGACATTTATCATTTTAAACTGTCACAGTCCACTGCCTTTCCCGAGGACCAAAATCAATACTGATCTTGGTTTGAATACTTTTCTGACAAGGTTCCTATTTGTAGATTCACAAGTAGAACTAATGTGTGTTAAAGCTATTCAGTTTGGCATTTTGCAGCTCCATTGACACATTAAATATAGGCGTGCACCACGACGATTAACCTTACAACTATTAAGTAATAAAAATCCCGCATACATATTTATTAGCTGAACATCCAACTTGCGAGTGGTGCCTTCCCCGACGAGAGGGAAATCAGAGGAGGTGGAGATGGCTGCAGAGAGACAAGCTCACTGCTTGCAGAGGAGGCAGGAGGAGGCGGGGCTCTCCAGGCTGGACATCTTGGTGGGAGGAAGGGAATTTGCTCTGTCGATAGGAGGCCCAGCTGAATCCGGAGCTGACAAGCGGCTGAGCTGTCCTGAAATGAGGACCCTGACTTCCTGGTTCTAGGTGCTTTCTGAGTAAGCACCTTACTCCTCTTGAGCCTTGTTTTCCTCATCTGCATAATGGGGTCAGACTAGAATTCATGCTTCCCAGCCTTCTTATAATGCCTTGGAACACACAGAGATGGTAACATTCTACAAGGTCCTGGGATCAAGAGACAAGGCTGCTTACAGCCAAAGTGACTAGCTTGGAGGGACCCTGACTGCCCCATGAGTCTATTCTGGCCATCAAGAATGTCAAGGAGAGGGCTGGGGATGTGGCTCAAGCGGTAGCGCGCTCGCCTGGCATGCGTGCGGCCCGGGTTCGATCCTCAGCACCACATACCAACAAAGATGTTGTGTCCGCCAAGAACTAAAAAATAAATATTAAAAGTTCTCTCTCTCTCTACTCTCTCTTTAAAAAAAAAAAAAAAAAAAAAAAAAAAGAATGTCAAGGAGATCCACAGCTAAGCCTGCTGGTCATTTGCCAGTTGAGACTGTGGAGGAGAGGAGAGCAGCTGTCCTCCTTCGAACTGAGGCTTGGTGACTCTGGGTGCCTTCCCAGTCCATTGATGGGGACTCTGCTTCCTGGATGCTGCCTTTCCTGAGCCAGCATCAAGATGGGTCCTGAAACCAGGTGCGGTGGCATATGCCTATAATTCCATCGGCTTGGAAGGCTGAGGCAGGAGGATCGTGAGTTCAAAGTCAGCCTCAGCAAAAGCAAGGCACCAAGCAACTCAGTGAGAACCCGTCTCTAAATAAAATACAAAATAGGGCTGGGGATGTGGCTCAGTCAAGTGCCCCTGAGTTCAATCCCTGGTACCCTCCCTCCCCCCAAAAAAGAAGGATCCTGAGCATGTGTTTATGTCTTGGCCTGGGAAGGCACGGACCCTAGCATCCTGGATGTGGGCCCAGGCAGGTACCTATAGATGCCACTTGTCATTCTGACCCATTAGGGCCTGGCCCCTACTCGTTACTCATGATTTATGCACCTCCCCCAGAAGGGGCTTCAAGATGAGACAGGTGAGGGGCTCTGGAATCAGCACTCCTGAATTTAGGTACCCCTGTCAGCCTCTGGGTCATTTATCTGTCATCTCCACTCTGCAATATGCATGAGCTCTGGCCTAGTCTCAGACCCAGGGTGGCACAAATGTGAGCAGGATGTACCACATAGTGGGGGAAATAAGGATCTCTGTGCAGTTGCAGTGTGTGGCACAGGGTGTCAGGGGAGGGAAGGGAGCAGGGTTAGAGGGGGTTCTTTCTGGAGGCAGGGACCTTTGCTCTGAGATTTCTGTGAGATTTACCAGCTGAGCTGGGACTGTCAGAACAGTGGAGGAGAACAGTGTTGCAGGCCGACGGACAGCATGTGGCCTTGGAGACCTCCCACGGTGGTAGCGCAGCCCAGCAGAGTCCCTGTCCTGAGTTCTGACACCCGTGGTTGTTTGTGCTCCCAGTAGTGACCGAGCACAGCGGGGGCCACTAGTTTCAGCTTTGCCTGACCTTCTTGCGTGGCACCTGGCCTTCTGAGGTGGGCCGGGCCGGCACTGTGACCTCCAGTCTTCCCCTCTCCCTTCTGCTTCCTGTCACAAGGGCATTTCCCTGATAAATTCCCTGCATGTTGAGTCCCATCTGGGCATCTGCTTCTCAGAGGACCCAGAGTAACACAAGAAGGAAGAGCTTCAGACACCGAGCGTGAGGGTGGCCTGTCATTTCCATCTTCTAGACAGGGAACAAAGGCTCAGCAAGTTCCAGAAGGAAAGCGCTTTGAACTGTGATGTGCTGGGTCTTGGCGGTTGCTGTTGACGGGGACAGGCCTCCAAGCAGCCACTTCCTGGGCACCCGAAGGCACGTTGGCCATCTCATAAATGCTTCCCCATGGAGAAAGGCCAATGCTCTTGTCTCTGTGGACATTCTAGGAGGTCGGAGCCTGGAGATGCCAGAGGTCGGTCAAGGACTCATGGACTTGGCCTGGGGTTGGCACCCAGGTCTGTCCACTGCAAACTGTGCCTGGGTCCTCTGAGTTGTTCGTGCATTGTCCACGTGCTCGTGGACAATCTGAATCTGTCCCTTGTCTGATTCTAGTTGACAGAAGATGCTTCGCCAGGCACTGAAGGAAGTACTTCTGGGCTGGCTAGTCTGGGACTTAAATCTGCTTGGACGCCCCTTGCACACACTGGCCAAGAGCCCAAGAGATGGGGGGTGACTTTCCCAGATGGTGGGCTTGCTCAAGACCCTGTTCTTCAGCTTGTTGCACCTCTCCTGTCCCCACCCCCCTGGCACTCCTGGGCACAAGGGCCCACGCTGGCTTTCTCATGGATTGGAGGATCCAGGTCAGCTCTTCTACCACTGAGTGGCCAGCCCCATGTGTGACCCAGTCCCTGTCTGGGGCTTTTATCAGCCCAAAGCCCTGTCATTAGAGGACAGCCACTCGCTGGAGGGGACCACAGGAGAGGAACCTGACGTCACAGTGGGAAGGGACGCGATTCTCCTTTCTCAGTTGGAGGGTCTGCGGGAAGCCTGGACACCTTCTCAAGAGGAAGAGGGCACGGGTCAGTGCCAGGGGAGCCCTGCTCCCTCAGACCTGCTTCTGGGCTCTTCCCCCTCCTGGGTGGGACGAACTTGCTGCTGTCAAGGAACGTTTGCCGAGGTGCTCCTGGCTCTCCTCTGTTTCTATTTTCTATCTTGATGGAAAAATTGTGATTTTCACACTGTCACGAAACCAATAGGTCCCTGACATATGTTTTTGTAATCTGTGTAGCTGGTTTCCTGTACTTCTGACAGTTCTATTACATGTCTGACAGTTATATGAAATTTTTCCTCTGGGAAGTGAAGGGGGGCACGTGCCTCTCCCCGCCCCCATAACTCCCTGGTCCCCTGCGCTAACTTATATTTGGAGACTGAAGAACAGAGTGGATGCTTTTCTTGTCCTTGCCCTATGTTAGCTGCCAGCCCCCTCCTGGGAGGGACAGGGTGAAGCTTCCAGCCAAATGACATGTGAGGGACACTAAGTGATACGGGAAAGTAGGAGGGGAGCAAAGCCAAACTGACTCAGGACTCCATGGACCCCGGCTGGCCGAGTCCCTGTGAGCATCCGGCCCCACTCCTCCCAGGGCAGTGCCCTGTGCCCGGGGGGAGAACAACCTCTGCTTCGTGGCTGGGGCAGGTGGGCTGCACTGCTGGCCCTGCAGAAAGGCCGGCTTTGGCAGCAGCCCATGTGCACGAATGTGGCTCTCTTGATGTGCTTGTTGAGTTCAGCGGTCACGTTCGTGCACGTCCATCTTGGTAAGTCACCGTGCCGGGCCCTGAGGTGGTAGGGCCGTGTTAGGGGCCACAGGGTGTGAACCAAGTGGGTGTGAACTTCTCTGAGTGGGCTCTGTCCTTGTGCTTGGGAGTGCACACTGCAAGCACATGTGTCCGTGGGCATGTGTCACTGGACTGTCCACCTGGGAAGAGGTGCTGGGGACACACTTTTGTCTAACTTGGTTGCTACTCTCTGGTGTCCTCAACTGGGGACAGAAGGAGGAATGGTGGGAGAGGTGGGACACTGCAGGGAGGAAATGGGAGCCAACGTCTACTGGGCTGTGAGCATCGCCTGGTCTTGGAGGTGGAGTCTGGTCACTGGCCTTGTCACTGCCTTGCTGGGTGGCCTTGGGCAAACCTCTCTATCTGGCAAGTGAGGGGGAGGCACTGAACATTCTCCTGGGGATTCTCCATGAAGCACATACAAGGTGTTCCCGAGACGCCCCCACCTCCCCGCCCCGTCCCACCTCAGGCTCTTTGAACACGAAAGCCGATGTCACATCTCAGCCTGGTCTCCAGACATTATTTGGGGCCTCTCAATTGACTTAGCCACTCTGATTTTCCTGTCTATGGAAAACGAGGTGTTGCCATGGCAACTGCCACATTACACGGTGCCGTGCTGATGATGCCTCTGAGATACAGAGCAGCTTCTCAAAGAGATACACTTTTCAACATGTCATGTAGGGCTCTGTACTTGTTAGGGAAAATCGCATTTCCAGCAAAATGACATGCCAGCGCGCGGCTCACGCCTTTCTTAAACAAAGAATTTCATTCACTGCCTCTCTCATGCCTGTCTGGCCTGCCACTGGCTACCCACCCACCGGAGCCCCGATTCCCTTTACGTAACACGCAAAGCTGGGGACGGGAGGTGGGCTGGGTGCGGGGCAAGGCTCCAGAAGCAGGGGAGAGGTGCTCAGGGCTGGCGTCCCCTCCAGCAGAGGGGCTCCGGGGACAGGTCTGGGGTGGGCACTGTGGCCCTGACTCTGGGCTCAGCCTGCAGGAGACGAGATGTGCCTCTGAGGCCCCTCGTGTGTTTGCCAGTCCCTGACCTGATTTTCAGGGTGGTGTCTGGAAGACGGGCCAAGGACACTCCAGCCTCATCCTTGAGTGAGATGCAAAGGCCACAGTGAGGGGCTGGTGCAGCTGTGCATGCACCTAAGTGCTCTGCATGACTACACTGCTGTCCTCACCCAGGAAGGTGGGTAGTGTGCTCAGTCCTCCCCTCAGTCATGGTGGTCTTGGGTCCACCACTTCCCGCCTTGACCTCAGATTTGCCATTTGCCCCGTGGGCAGGTGGAGCTGGACATCTCCAGACCCCAGCTTCCTTGGAGTCCTGCTTGGAGAACTAGAAGCCCCTCTCTCCCAGATATTGTGACGAAAATGGGCCATCAGGCTTTCCCAACGTAGCCTGCACTGACGGGCAGATGTCCCATGCCCTGTGTGGACCATGCTGTTGAGTGAAGGGGCACACCAGCAGGCATCAATGCACTCATGATACTCAACTGGTGGGTGCAGTGGCCCTCGCCCCGAATCAGTCATTACGTGAGTTATTGCACAGAGTGCTGGGCACTGGGAGCCACTGGACTCACTGACCAGGCTCTGGGACAAGCGCAGCTGGGCCATCGGGGAAGCTGCGATGACAGCACAGCCGCTCACAGTGGGGAGAGGGCAGCCCAGCAATGGAGCATCTGGGCCCAGGTGGGAGGCCCCTGAGGGACTCCAGCCCCCTCTGCTGTCCGGAGGGTCTCTCTTGCTTTCCGGCCATATCGGTGGGGCTCCGTCCTTAATTCCTGCGTGAATGGCCTGAGCTGAGCTGCTGGTGGGGTTATGCCAGTGGGCATTAGTCTCTCTCTGGGTTTCGGGTCCTTTGCTCCCCCACACCTGCCCTGGACCACTGCATTTGTCCTGAGAAGAGCGAGGCTAGGAAGAGCTTTCTGGGCTCCCTGTGCAGGTGAGGGACCTCGCTGGGCTGCCTCAGGCTACCTCTTTGTTGGAGCCAGGGTGTCTCACTGGGTCTCCCTGTCTCCAGCCTCCCCTGCCTCCACCCCAAGGTGTCCTCCACCCTGAACGAGTTTTCTAAAGGCAGCCCTGGCCATGCACCTTCCTGCCAAGTTCCTTCTGGGGCTCTCTGTCCCTCTTAGGATCAAGTCCATGTCCCTGAGTGTGGTGTGAGGCTCCTGCCTGGCTCGGTCCCTGGACGCCTCTCCCAGTTCACCTCTCAGCCATCTTGATTTTTTTTGTGTAGACACAGGATTTCTTCCAGTTCTCCGAAGGCGCTGCTCTCTCTCACCTCCAGGCCTCGGCTGGGCTGCTTGGCCTTCGGGGACAGCTCTCCCTTCCTTTGGCTCAGCTAAATCCCATTCCTCTGTCATCAGGTAGATGATATTGCTGACCCCCCCCTCTGCCCAAGTGTCAGCCAACCACTTGGAGGAATTGCAAGGGCCTTGGCTGGATGGCATCCACTGCTCAAGTCTCCCACATATCTTTCCTCCTTATCCACAGAGTCTCTCATTTTGGTTAGGCTCATGGCTGCTCAGAACAAACATGGCTCCCAGCCTCCCTTGGAGCCAAAGGTGGTCATGTCACCAAATTCTAGTTAATGGGATATGAACAGAGAGCTCCTGGGCAGTGTTCTTAAAGGAAAAGATGCATGCTTTTTTCTACCTTTCCTCCTTTCCACCAGTTGGAAAGCAAATGTGATGTCTGGAGCTTGGGTAGCCATGTGCTTGGGAGTCCCATGCTAAGAGTGACAGACAGAAAGAGAAAAGATGCTTGGCTCTCTGATGACCTTAAACCGGCGCCATTACTTTGGATTACTTAACTTTAAACTTCTTTTCTATGAGAGAGAAATAAGCTTCTATCTTGGACAGGCCACCATTAGTTCATGGCTTTCTGTTAGTCATAGTCAAATCTAATTTTCATTAATGCAGGTACCCGTAACTGGACATCTGAAAGCAAGGAAGACATCTAGGTTCTCCTCTTTAACCAGGCAACTGGAGGAGGAGGCTGTTCTAGGTTTGGTTCCACAATCCCATCTGTGTCTGTGACATTCTCAACCTTCTTCTCATGGTCCCAAGATGGCTATAGCAGCTCCAGACATCACATCTTCACAGCCTTCTCAAGTAGAGGCTGAGGATGAGCTACAAAAGGTAAGAGATGCCCTCCTCATGCACTTGTCCTTTAACCTTGGAGGGAAACCCTCCCTGGCAGCTCCAAGTAGATGTCCCAGGGCATCTTGATGGCCAGAATCCTAGCTCAAGGGAGGTTGGGATAGCGAGTCTCTGGATGTTTGGCCTCTATAGTAGAGGCAGGTAAGGACAGAACAGGGAATGGCTCCTGGCTGGAAGGCCAGTGGTGCTTTCACATTGCCTGTTTGCACAGTGTCTGTTCACTGGCCTCTCTCCAGGGCAGGAGGCCTTACAGCAGGGCTCTTAAAAGGGTGTAGCCTCTGGAGCCTGCCCACCAGGTCAGACCCTGTGTCTCCTGTTCTACCTCGGTGGAGTGGACCTCCCTGGGCTTCTCTGTGGAAAGGGGGTGACCATTCTTACCAGTCTCAGAACAGCACTGGAGGAGTAAGCTCACTTATGCTGCTGCAGGAGACACAGGCTCTCTCTCGTGGGCTCTGCACCCACAGCAGTCACCGCAGGGTGCTACAAATAGAAGGTGCTGCCCTGCCCCCGCCCCCCGCAGAGCCTGGCATCTGACTGGCCCAGGGTGTGGCTCAGACATTGGGATGTTTAAAAGCTGCTGATCAATTCTAAATCTGAGCCAGCACAGAGTGAGCTTTCTACAAACGCTAGCCCCGATGGCTTTGTTCATGACTGTGGCCCCAGTCCCTCTCTCGGGTGGCTCTCAGTAATTGTTTGTTGAATGAATGAATGGAAATGTGGGGGCAAGAAGAGGGAGTTGGCTGGGCACAGTGGTGCACACCTGTAATCCCAGCCGCTTGGGAGGCTGAGGCAGGAGGATCCAGGAGTTCAAAGCCAGCCTCAGCAAAACCAAGGCACTAAGCAACTCAGTGAGACCCTTTCTCTTTAAATACAACATAGGGCTGGGGACATGGCTCAGTGGCCCAGTGCCCCTGAGTTCAATCCCTGGTTCCAAAAAAGAGAAGAAGGGGGAATTGGTTGAGCTCAGTTGTCTCTGCCCGTGGACACCGGGAGTGCTGCTTTGTCTACTTGGTCATTGCTTCAGTCAGAAGACCTGAGGGGCCAGGAAGGCCTGTTCCCTCCTCCTGGCAGGCCTCCCAGGGTCTGAGTGGGCCATCACTGTCCACTCCCTCATCCAAGATAAAAACAGAAACAAAAACAAAACCCGAGAACTCAGGAGGAGGAACAGAGCGTGCAGAACCCACACGCTGGCTTTGCAGACTGGGCTGCCCAGGCCTCCGTCTCTCATCTGGCCACCAGCTTGGGTCCCAGCTGTAGCATCCCTGGGGATGTGTCCTGGTCCTTACGGGGGCCTTGTCCTTTCTGGGGGTGCCATGCTGGCTGGGTGGTATGGATTTCCAGTGTAAACGTGGCCCATCTGGGAGAAGCCCAGGTGCCATGTTTCCAACAGCCCTGAAACTTAAAGCTCAGAAGGCTTTGAAATGCAAATATTTTGAAGGAAACATAAGGTAAACATGAGTGCTTATTTCCCCCTGATGAAAACAATATGCTGTTTGCTCTGAAATGTAAATAGGGCCTAGATCGCTTTTAAAGAAAGCCATGGCTCATATTTTTAGGTCCAGGGTAATAGCGTTCCTAAAAATACGAGCATCCGGCATCCCACCCTGCTGGAATCCGCACTCCCGGCTCGGTCCTCCTTCCAGGCTTTGCTATCTTCTCCCATAAATATTCGACATCTACCTCCTCCCCTTCCAATCCGGAATGCCGTACTTCCCCTTCCTCAACCCTCATCTAATTTTTCCAATACTCTCCGGGAGTTCCTTTCGGATAGAATTGGGGGAAGAAAAAAAAAATCTGTAGCCAAAGGCATTTCACTGACTTGAAAGAGATTTTATGGTGCATTGAGTTCTAATCAACTTTAATAAGTATTTAATGCAGGAGGAAGACTTTGCCCCCAGCCCCGAGGCCGACCATGCGTGCTGGTGGCCCCCTGTCGGCCACGGGAGAAAGGACCGCTGCTGGGGCCATGGTTTGGGTGGGCGCGGCGAGTGACAGCTGCAGAGAAACGAATAATTAGCGATTTCAACCCCTGATAATGAGTAGCTCCATGATCCTTCTTGGAGCCGTTAAGAACATCTATCTTATTAATGATCCCGCTCGACAGCCACGGCCCCGGCGCCCGCGCCTCTCCGAGGAGTCTCTCGTTCCTCATCTGCGCACCGAGGAGCAGAGAGGGAAGGTGGTCATTTGTCATCCCCTTAGTAGTGCGAGCTCGGCTCTCGGGGCCAGCCGTGCCCCTGGGGCTGCTCGGGAGACCTCCACCGAGCCCCGTGTGCCATTCACACGGCGCGCAACGCCCTTGATCCTGTGCCCACGTTGCCCCGTTGCCAGGAGGGGTTTCCACCTGCGCTGCGCGCCCTCCATCCCTCCCACCCACTCACCTGGGCAGTGCGATTATCCTTATCTATGGGAGGCCTGCCTGCCAAGGGAATTCGGGGCTCCTCCGAGTTCACACCGCGAGTTCATAGAGCCAGGACTGGGAAGCCTGTGTTTCTGGTGGATTTTCCTGCCACCCCATGCTGTCCTATGGAATGAGTCTGGGAAATTGCAGCCCTTCCTGGCTGGGTTTTCTCAAAGGCATTGCCCTAGCTGAGTGTTGCAGACTCACTGTCTACTGGCTGCATCTGGTCCACAGATAGGAATCTGTTTGACCTGTACCTGTCTTAATAATTGGGAAATATCCACAAAATAATTCCAGACTTACTGAAAAATTGCAAGACTCTGGCCCACTGAATTTGTAGTTTCACCTGATCTCTGGGCACCTGATTATTTTAGGCAATTTACCACAGGCCTCACCACTCCCAGTTGTCCCACATTCTGCCTGACTTGCTCATTTATATATCTGTCTCTTGCTATAAGTGTCTGAGTTTCAGGGAACCATTTAGACCTGTGATTTTTTTTTTATGCCCTATTTTTTTTTTTTTTTTTAGTAGATCCCTTTTCTCAAACCATAAAATAGGTAATAAGAAACACAGTGGTTAAGGTTGTTGTGGACCCAGGATCTCATTTCCTTGAACGTCACTTTCCACTCCAGTAGTTCTTAAAAGTTTGTGGAGACCTCAGGGCCCCATGGAACACAGTTTGAAGTAGCTTTCATTGAGAACAAATAAGTGACGTCATCCCCAGGACATGGAATGCAGCAGAAGATTCCTTGCTGGAACCAACAACTGGCAGTTCAAGGTGGAGGTTGTTATCCAGAGGGTGAAAGAGAAGCCTGGACAGGACGACCTGCTGCACATGGTGTGAAATGCCTTCCTGGCATTTAAACCATCCTGTGGATCTTCTTGTCATTCCTAATGTTTTCTAGAAGAACCTCACGTGTGCAGCTACTGATTGTGTGCACACCTCTGGCCCCAGCCCCAGCCTCACACCAGCTCTTGATCTCCCATCTCTCTTTGGGAGAAATGAAGAGTATCTCCCCTCACCAACCAAGCATCACCTGTGGCCGTAATGGTACTCCTGAACCGCGGTTTGACCCAGACGTGGAGCATTTTTAAAATTGTTTTGGACCCAGGATCTCAATTCCTTGGAGCATATTCTGGCACTTTTAGTTAACCAGAGCTCAGTAATTTAAAATTTACTTTTATGTGTGATGTATATGCAAAAGCATGTAAAATAGGAGGGACTACAACATATACCTGAGGCTTCAAATTGAACAGGAAAGTTTAAAGGGATTTGGGGGTTGCAGTATTGTAGATCACATCTCCTGGGTTGGGGCCATCGATATTTTTTCTATAAAGGGCAAGGTAGTACATATTTTAGGCTTGACAGAGCGTACAACTTCTGTCACGATGACTCGACTTGGCTATTTTCATTTGAAAGCAGTCGTAGATAATATGTAATATTAGTCGTAGATAATATGTAATATGAGTGTGGCTGTGTTTCAATAAAACTTTATTTACAAAGACAGGTGGTTGGTGAGAATTGGCCATCACTGTTGATTCTTCCTATGGGTCTGTGTGGGCATTGTGTTGTCTTTAGAGGTACCTTAGTAGACACATCTGACAGAAGAAGATGGGGTGGCACTGGAACTTTCCAACACCAGCTTTCTGTTACTGACTGGATTCCTTACCTTGTGACCAATTCTGATACTAACTCCCAGGCACAGACCCTGCAGGTTAAGGGCTCAGGCCTGAATTCAGATGTACTTCTGTCTAGCCAACTATAACTTTGGGGGTTCCCATGACCCTTGTCCAGGTTTAAGGGTTCACTAGATATTGCACAGAACTCCAGAGAGAGAGAGAGCTACATTATGACTATTGTTTTATTAGAGTGGTACCCAGAGCAGCACAATGAGGAGATATAGTCAAGGTCTTAGAGATGAGGGTATGATGGAGGTTCCTATGCCCTCTCCCAGTGGAGTCAAGTTGTCCCCCTCCAGCAACTGGGAACAGTATGTCCTGGCCTCATCATTTCTGAGTTTTATCTGATCCATCATTAGGTTGCATGATTGATCTGTCATTGACCATGTGATTGAATTCCATTTCCAGCTCTCCTTTCTCCCTGAACACTGGAGATGGGGGGAGACCTTCCAACCCTCTAATCTGGTGCTTAGTTTCTGGTGTGGCCATCTCCTCTCCTGAAGGCCCATCATGAATCACCTCATTAGCATATAGTCAGACCAAGAGGTGCTCATTATGGATAACAAAAGATTTTCCTCTCACTCAGGAAGTTCTAAAAGTTTTTGAAGCTCTGTGCCAGGAATGAGAGAAAAAGACCACATGTATTTTTTTTTTTTAAATTTTACTGTTATATCATAGTTTGCCAATGGATTTCATTTGCTTCCTTTGCCAGCTCCAGTCAATTGGCCTTGCCTGGAGTGCTAGGCTGAAGGGTCAACCTGGGGTCCGAGCTCACTGGAAAAGATTGCTGTCATCAATAGGTGATGTCTGCCGTGAGTGACATAATAGGCATCGGCAGCACAAAATCTCTGTATCTCCCGTCCATTTTCTAAATAGTGTCTTCTTATCTTTCTGAATTTGGCCTTCTAATCTGTACTACATAACTACCCCTTGCTTTATCTGGGACAGTCCTCTTTTTCTCAACATTCTCTCTCCTGTAGCAGTCATTGCTCTACTTGCCCCCACCACTAGGCTGGCAGATGCCGCCATGTTTCTATAGGACTTCACTTCTCTGGTCTTGGTGGCTTGGTCTGCAGATAGACAGGTGACCAAGTAGAGGCAATCATGATGGGCTCTGGTATGGGCGTGGTGTCCAGGCTGGGCCTCTCCCTGGCAAATCCTCCATGTTTTGCACATGCTCGTGGGTTGAGAGGATGGAGTAGAGATGTAAGATGGAGAGAGGAGGTTCTGATCCAATTCTGGTCCCTGTTGTTCTGAGACTCTGCTGCTTCTTGCTTTCCACTCCCGTTTGAGTGGATATAATCCCCTTTTGGCCTCAACTAGTTTGAGGTGGATTTCTGTCAATGGGAACATGAGTTCTGAGTGACACATGGCCCATGTGGAAGCATTTGCCATTCTTCCAGCCATGAGCTATTATGGGACTCATCCTATGTGAATGGTGTTGCTCACAGCTGCAAGGGCGCTGGATAGGGGGACAAGGTGGGGCTCTGTTCAGATTTAGGGTGAAGACAGGAACCAGCTGGAGGGGACAGTCTGATACAAACTTAACTCAGACTCTCCAGGAATTGAAGGGACGCTCTGCTCCTTGCTCCAGATGTCACCTAGCCTGCTTATGCCTGGGGTTGACCTCATGACCTCCCAAATGATCCATACATCTGTCTTCACCTTGGATGTAGGTACCTCAAACTTGGGGAAAGGACTTCCTGACTCTTGAGCCAGAATAAGGCCAGTGTACTCTGTGTTTGGGGATTAATTCCAAGCACCAGATATGGTGCCCTGTGCCTGGGACGCACTCCTCAGTGGGAGCAAAATGAATGGATGAATGAATGCTCAGCTCCCCTGTACTTGCTCCTTTCTCAAAGCCACGGCGCGTGTGCCTCGTCTTTCAGATGTGTCCTAGAGATCCTGATGTTAGCAGCCCTCTGCTATCTGTCCAAAGCCTTCCCAGTCTCTGCCCCTCCACTCCCCCGCACCCCCCACCACCAGGAGAACACAAAAGAAGGTCAAGCCGCCCCAAACCCAAGGTCAATTTCTTCCCTCCACTGAGCCAAGTCCAGCTTCTTGTTCAAGTCAAGTCTGCTGGTGTCTGGCTCCCTCCCCTGTCCTGCAGCCTCTCCTGCCACAAATCCCCCTCTACCCTGCACTTCTGTATGTGCAAAACCAACCCTATCCTGGCACCCACTGTCTTAGAGGTACTCAGGAAATATTTACTGAACAAATGTGGAATGAATGAGATTCCATGCATTTGCATGGAATCACATTCATTCCACATATATACTTCCCTTGCTCTGGTCTTGGTGAGATGGTTTGCTTTAAAAGAGTTCAGCAACTCACAGGGTAGGTGAAACCTCTGGGGTTGGGATGAAGAGTGGACCCAAGTGCTGAAAGAGATAGAGGTTCAGGGCCTGGTGGATTATGGGGAGGGACTCCCAGAAGGGGTGACATTTGTACTGGATTTGCAGGGAATGAGTTGAAGTGTACATAGTCAAGAAGCCTGTTTAGCTGTGGGATGCTTTTAGAATTACAAGTGACCCAACAACAATTAAAAAAAAAAATCTCAAACACAGGGATGTAGGTCTCAGGTAGGGTCCATGTGGCAGTTCTGTAAGGATACTTGGGACTTGGGCTCCTTTTTGCTGTCCACATCCCCATCCACAGTGTTGATTCCACTCTTGTCAAAAGATGGCATGGCGGTCAGCAACATGGGGGGACTTGGGGTGTCCTTGTTCTTGTCTAGTAAGAGAGAGAGAGAGTGGTATCATTGGCCCAAGAGTGGATTATAATTAGATTGGACAATTTTGGAGAAGAACCCGTCCCTGGTCCAGTAAGTCGTCCTGGTGACCCCTTTTAAATGGGCTTAGACTATTAGGACTTGCTCAGAGGAAGGATGAGATCAACTGCTCCTGAGTCACTGGGTGGCCCAGGGAAGCAGGGTGGACACCAGAATCAAACAGAGTCGAGGCAGGAGGCAGAGGGATGGGCACACAAGAAAGGGTCCTTGCTGTGGGGAGGAAAGTCCCCTGGAAGTGCATTTCTGGCTCAAGGAACAAGGTTTGGTCTCAGGAAGGGGCATTGAAGAGTTTGAGGATGGCGAAGGCCAGTGGAGTGGGTGGCAGGGCACAGCTGGAGAAGGGGCTGGGAGGCGGGTGTCTGAGGGGCAGGTCCTGAGTGCCATCTTGAGGAATGGCTTCTCCATGGGACAGTGGATTTCTGTTGCCAAGCGAAGGGGAGATGGGAAGAATGCTTAACAAACCCCGTCCTCCCCTCCCTGGGTTCACTCTGCTCCACTATTCTCAGACTCACTATCCAGGACGGTGTGGGGTCTGTAGATTTGGCCAGACCTGGGACTTATATCTCCCAGAATCCCGTTCTCTGTGGGTTTTGAGTTAGGGTTGACCAAAGTGAATTGGCATGAGATTTTGAAGGTGGAAGCTCATAAGAATTCATCATTCTCAAAAGGTCACTGCAGTCAGACACAAAGACAGATGCAAAGGTGCCCAGAAGGCTCCAGGGTCCAGTTCATCTTCCTGACTCCTGGCCTTGCACATCTGACGGGTGATGGTCTCAAGCCATCTGCCAAGTGCTGGCCTTCAAGTGCCCCAGAGGGGCCTCCACAGTAAACTCCATGAACCCCCTGCACCTGCCCACCTGAGCCAGTGCCCCAGGCTGCTGGTGCCTTCTCTGGTCCTCTCCAGACCTCCACCTGCCCAGCCCCACCTATATTTGCATAAGCTCCCCAAACCCAAATCCTACAGGGAGTCCCTCGTTACCCTAACACCCACCCATCCAGTGGAACTCTCTGTGGCGGTGAGCAATAATAGCACACTTTGATCCTATCAGAGAAGCTGTGTAGTGTAGTGGGTTTCCTTCCTTCCTTCCTTCCTTCCTTCCTTCCTTCCTTCCTTCCTTCCTTCCTTCCTTCCTTCCTTCCTTCCTTCCTTCTTTCTTTCTTTCTTTCTTTCTTTCTTTCTTTCTTTCTTTCTTTCTTTCTTTCTTTCTTTCTTTCTACTAGAGATTGAACTCAGGTGCTTAACCACTGAGCCACATCCCTAGTCCTTTTTTATGTATTTTATTTAGAGACAGGGTCTCACTGAGTTGCTTAGGGCCTCACTTAGTTGCTGAGGCTGGCTTTGAACTCATGATCCTCCTGCCTCAGCCTTCTGAGCTGCTGCGATTACAGGCGTGCACCACTGCATCCACGCATTTTTGACAACACAAATTGCTGAGTTCAAATCCAAACTCCTCATCTCCCTTCAGTGTAAATTCAGGCGAGTGTTTTGCCTCTCTGTGGCTCCCCTTCCTCCTCTGGGAAGTGGGGATAAGAGCAGGACTTATGGCCAATGGCTGGATGAGCCAGTGGTTTCCCCAGGCAGTGCACTCGGACACTGCTGGAACATAGTAGGTGCTGCGCAATGTCGGCTATTGTTATCACCTGCTTGCTGCGTGCCAGGCTGCAGCGCAGGTGTTCACACAGGTGTTAATTCATTTAATCTCCCCAACAATCCAGGGAGAGTGGTACTGCTATTAACCCCATTTACAGAGTCACAGAGAGGCTATTAGGTTGGAACATATGAAATTGCTAGTTTTGTAGGTCAAACATAGTTCTGGATCAGCAGTTGCATGTGGCTCACAGCTAGCACGACTGCACTTCTCAAGGCTGGGCAACTTGCCCAAGCTACGCAGCCTGCACATCGACTGGAGTTCCTACTGGGCGCCGGAGAGGCCGCACCTCCGCCATTATGGGGGCTTGTGATAGTACAGTCGAGAGGTTCCTGCAATGAACGCTCTGTGCACGTGCAAGAGGGGGATCTGGGCTGTTAGATGCCTTTCCCCTACACCTTTGCTCACCTCTCCAGCACCTGGCATAGACATCACCTGGTCTGCGAAGCCTTCCCTGACTTCCCCAGCCAGAAGCACCAACCTGTGCCAGGTCTCAGAGGGAGAAATGGGCCCTGCTTGTCTGGGGACAGTGGGAGGTGTCTTGTGGCTGGACTGTCAGAGGCACTTGTGGGGAGAGGCTGGGAAGGGTCTTGAGCACTGCGCGAAGGACCTCAGAGACCCGGGGAGTTGGACTTTATTGTCACCATATAAATGCGCCCCCAGAGCCATCTCTTCTTACCTCTGAGGTGTCCCTGAATCTGCTTCCTGTTTTTTGGCCACCTTTGGGCCTGCTGCAAAGGCTCCTTGGTGAGGCCACATTCTGGGAGGCTGCAGTGGCCTGTCCCGTAGTGCAAGGAGAGTTTCCAAGCCAGGCTGGCTTCTTAGCCATCTCCCTGCTCAGGCACTAGTCCACAGGGCCTAAGGAGTGACTGAGGGCCTTGGCTTCTGCTGCGGGAATCTTGGGCAGCCCTGCCTGCACTGTCTGCTTTGAGTCTTTCTTTACCTAATCTAATCTGTCTTCTGAAAGTGCCACCTTGGCCCAGGCCTGACGTTGCCTCACTTGGCTTCATTTTCCTGCTGGCCTCTCAGCACTTCCTTGCTCACCTGGGCTCCCTGTCTACCCCGTCTGTCTCCTGTGCCCCACCTGCAGGGATTGGCCTGAGCCCCTCTTGTCTGGGGTGGGGAGCAGACGGAATAGGCCAGAAACCAGCTCCCCCTGAGGGCTTGTGCAGGATTACCAGGGAGAAGGGGGCCATCGAGATGCTCTGGGTATGCAGAGCTTGGCTCCTGCTGTGGCTCTTTCTAACCTGGCCATTCCTGCTCTGAAGAATCAGGCCCACCCAAGAGGCACCCACCCAAGAGGCACCCACCCAAGAGGCACTGCATGTCCGTTGTAAGTGTTTAATAGCAGGCTCTCTGGGTGCAGTTCCTGCCTGGAAGTTGGTTGGGACTTTTGTTTACCTTGAGTAACTTAAAAAATGAAGAAGCAGGGGCGAAGGAACCAGTGTCGCTCGTTTGTCAAAGGCATGAATGGACTTGGTTGAATTGGATGACAAGTATTTTCTCCATTATTTTCTTGCGTCTAGGAAAACCCACCACAACACAGAAATCAAGCCCTGGTTGTCGCCTCTGTCCATTTCCACCATGACGTCACCAGACACAGATCCTGGAAGAGACACTCGGGGGGCCACCATTGTGTAGTGTTTCCACCAGGCAGAAGAGGTTGACGCTGACGGCCTCAGGACCCGGGGAACAATAGCAGGCGGTGAGATAATTGGGAAGCGATGAACTCTGAGAATTTATTACTTTTGTTTTTTACAATAATTTATTTAATTGTGACTTTATGTAATTTAATTTTTTAAAATAATAGCTGTATTTAACACCCTGCTTGTAAAATTCCTGAAAATTTAACAACTGGCTCTCGTGAGCAGCTAGGAGCTGGCCCCAGCATGCCACCCAGGGTTACTGTGGTAAGTAAATAATTCAATGCTTTCACAATGCTCAGGAAACCCTGGCAGATTGAGTAAGCCCTCAATAAACGTTAGCTAATCTTCTTATTGACTGTGCTTTTTCTTGACTAGAACTTGGGCGCCAGAAGTCAGGGACTGGAATTAAGTATACATTCCCACTAGATTGAGCCCCACCTGTGGACGGGGACCTGCTTGGGGAAGGTTCTTTTCCCTTCAGGAACCAGCACAGGGCCTGGTGGAGAGCGGGTTGGCAGATATTCTCCGAGTTGGGCTTTTCCCCTCGATTTAGATGGAGGTCACTGCACTTTGTTGGGTCCGTGGCTGTCCCTGGATCATCCTGGACCCCACAAGTCACCGATGCTGTCTGGCTGGCCATTGGCCTCCCTCTGATAGCCGGGTAAATCCCACGTGAAGGTGTGAGTGTGGGGGAGCTGCACGTCTCAGGTGCTGACCTGGAACAGAAGGCAGATGCTCTCCTTGGCTCCCTGCCTGCTTCCCACCTCCTAAAGAGACCCGGATGTTTACAAATTCAGCCAGAGCCCAGCAAGGCTGGGACGGAAGTGGGTGCAGAAAGTAGCTCAGTTCCCATCTCTCTGCTGAGCCCACAGGATCCACTAGCTCCGTGCGTGGAAAGTCATGGCCTTTAGGATCTAAATCCTACCCCAATCCTGCTGGGGTAGGTGGCAGTTGTCAGTTGTGGGGGACAGTTGGGCTCATGGGAGAGGTGGTCAAGGAATAGAGGGAACAGTGCTGCAGGTGGGAAGTGCTGCATGGACACAAGAAGGGACCAGTGTGACATAGGCGGGTTGGTGGAAGGGCACAGGCAGGGTTGGGTGGAGGAGCGGCAGCCAGGGGAGCATTCTACGAAGAGATGGGAAATGAATGTGTTGAAGGGAAGGAAGATGAGATGGTGATGGGCACCCCAGAGTAGAGCCTATGAAGGACTGGGGTAAGTGCAAGTTGATCCTTAAAACTGGAGAGGGTAGGAAGGGCAGGTCAAGAAAGGGTGCACACTGCATGGCCACTGGGGCTTAAGTCCACCAGCACTCTTTAGGGAACTGTGGAGAACATACCATAGAATTCTTCCTCCCAAAGATGGCCATTCACCCTCTAGCTCCCATCTCCCATCTGGTTGCCAGTTGCCCCTGGAGTATTAACCCTCCATGTTTTGGCCTTGCCTTCATGTAAGCCAAGGTTTCTGGCTTAGAGGACCCTCGAGGCACAGAGGTGGACTCCCTTCAGGGCACTGGCTGTGAAAGTGGCAGCAGGTACACAGCTGCCCTCTGCTGTGCTGAAACTGGAAGAGCCAGGTGAGGAAACTGGGCCACAGACAGCATTTGCTAAGGAGTCAAAGGGAGAGTGAGTTTGGAGACAGAGGAGGGCCTGGGTGCCTTACCACAGAGAAGTCCTGGATGAGTCTTCAAAGAGCATCCCCTGGGCTTGCCAGAGGACCCGCTCATGACGTCGGAGAGGTGACAAACGTGAGATCGGAGAAGAAGCAGAAATGATGATATCAGTGGGTTCTCCCTAGATCATTAGCTATGCAAGAAAGAAAGAACTGGACAGTCAGTGGGGATGGGTCTAGAAGGGTGACCCCTGAAGTCATGGAGTGAAGTGCAGGAGCTTATGGATCAAGGGTGATGTGACTTGAGGAGCTTCAGGGTTTTGCTCACAGTGTTCTTTCCTGCATCAGTTTTGTTCGTGCGTGCTGGGACTGGAGAGAGGGCAAGAGAAGCTGTTCTTTCCTTGGAGACCTCCTGGGGCTGTGGGTTGAGCACAGGCACTGAAGCCCCCTCGCCTGGTTTGGAATCCTGGCTTTGCTGTGGATCTGGGCCAGGCACCTCTGAGCACCTGGGTGCTGTCATCCCTCCCGTGGGGATAACACCCCCCTCTCTTTGGCTTTGATGAGGACAGGTTTGTGGAAGACACAGGGTGGGGTCAAAACCTCAGTGCTGCCACACTGGGCCACACGGCATGGTCCAGGTACTTCCGGGAACACACTGGCTACAGCATGGACAAGGATGGGGCATGATGAGAAGCAAGGCTGGAGAGGTAAGCATGGCCAGATTGCTGCGGGCTGCAGGTGTCAGGCCAAGACTTCATCCCATCCCCCTGGAATCTAGCCACTGGCCATTCCCTTCTGCCAATGGGCTTACTTTTTTGTTTGTGCAGGGAATGGGCGAACCTGATCATAGTTGGCAAATGCTTGGTTTGTGTATCAGCACTTCCTGTCTCTAGCAGACATTACTGGAGGTCTGATACGCTTTCCACTAGAGCGTGGACACTCCTTTGCAGTGTTTCTTGACATGGGCTCCAGGTGGACTCTGTAATCAATTGCATTGGCCACAAGAGATTAGCCAGCATGGACTAGAACTCTCTGGATGCTCCTGTCCTTAGCTTGGCTTGTGCCCATGACCCAAATCAATTTTAGGACACTTCCATCACCCCAAAAGAAATCCTGTACCCTTTAGCCACCTCCCTGTAGCTATGTCCCTGGCCAAGCAAACACGAATCTATACTCTTTCTCATCTGAGTCTTGAGTTCCATGTTGTGGACGTTTTAGATGCATGGAATCATACAATATTGATCTTTTGTGACCAATTTCTCTCACTTAGTATGTTTTCATGGTTCACCCCTGTGGTAACATGAATCAGCACTCCATTTCTTTCTGTGGCAGACAGTGTTTAACTGCAGGAATTTCACATTCTGTTTATTCATCTGTCTATTGGTGGAACTTTGGGTTGTTTCCACCTTTTGGCTATAATGAATAATATTGCTGATTTATTTCCTGTGGTGTTTTTATGTAGACCCATTTTCATTTTTCTTGAGTATATACCTAGGAGTGGAATTGCTGGGTCAGATGTTAACTCTATGTTAATCATTTGAGGAACTGTCAGACTCTGTTTTCCAAAGCGACAGTACCATTTTCTCTTTCTGTCAGGAATGGGTCAGGGTTCAATTTTTTTCTAAACCCTTCCCACCTATTGTTATTTGACCTTTTGATTCTAGCTATACTAGTGGGTGTGAAATGATGTCTCATTATGATCTTGATTTATATTTTCCTATAATGACAGTAAGCATCTTAATATGTGCTTGTTGACCTCTGTATGTCTTTCTTGGAGCTATGTCCATTCAGATCCTTTGACCATCAGAAGTTGGATATTTGTCATTTTATTATTGAGTTATAAGAGTTCTTTATGTATGCTACATACAAGTCCCTTATCCAATGTATGATTTGCATATTTTACACCTATTTACTGGGTTGTCTTTTTACTTTGTTGATGATATTCTTTAAAGCACAAAAGTTTTGCATTTTTGTGAAGTCCAATTTTTCAATTTTTAATTTTATTGCTTTGCACACTTGGGGTGACATCTAAGAAACCATTGTCTGATCCACGATCACAAAAGTTTACCCCATATTTTCTTCTAAGAGTTTTATAGTTTTAGCTTTTATATTTGGGTTTTGATCCACTTTTTGGTGATTTTTGCATATGGCGTGATGTGGGGCTCCAACTTCACTCTTTTCTATGTTGTCCCAGCACCATCTTGTTGCAAAGACTATTATTTCCCCATTGAATTGCTTTGGCACCATTGCCAACGATGAATTGACTGTAAATGTGAAGATTTATTTCTGGATTCTTAATTTGATTCAATTAATCTACATGTTTGTTCTTATGCCAGTACCACACTGTCTTGATTACTGTAACTTGGAAGTAAGTTCTGAAATCAGGAAGTGCAAGTCCTCCAACTTTGGTTATTCTAGGTCCCTTGAATTCATTTAGAAATTCATTTAGAATCTTAGGACCAGCTTGTCCATTTCTGAAAAGAAGAAAGCCAGTTGAAATTTTGATAGCATTTGCATTGAATCTGTAGATCAATTTGGGAATATTTCCACCTTAACAATATGAGGTCTTCTGATCCATGAGCATATGATGTCTTCCCAAATCATTTCTTTTAGACCTTTGATTTCCTTCAACTATCTCTTAGTTGTCAGAGGATAAATCTTGCACGTCTTTTGCTAAATGTATTCCTAAGAATTCTTTTTGACACTATTGTCAGCAGAATTGTTTCCTTCATTTCATTTCAGATTGTTCATTATTAGGTATTTTTTCTGTAGGTTGGCATGTGATTACATCACAGGATGCTGCTGACAGCCTGATTTGATTGACTCAGATTGTTTACACAGGGACTCCACGAAGAAGATCCGCCTCACACACACTAGGGGCATCCTAGCTCCTTCTAATTCTGAGATATCGTTTCATTGCAACTGTTCACTTATTAATTTATTTGTACAGGGCCCCCTATGGGCCAGACACTGTTTCAGAACTGAGGGGAACAGCTGTGGACACGCCGAGTTTTTTGCCCTTGTAGAACTTGCATTCTCATGAAGAAGGCAGACAACCAGCTCAGCAGCTAACCAAACACTTAATGGATTTCAAGCAAACACAAGGGCTTTGGAAGAATTGGAATTGGCCTTAGGATAGAGAGTTCAAGGGCATTGAGTCAGATTTAATGGGGTGGTGGGGAAGAGCTCTCTAAGGAGGTCACGTGGGGATAGAACAAAGGGCAGGGTGAGCAGAGTGGAGAGCCAGAGAAGGACAACAGAAAATGCACTGCAAGGATTTGGGGACTACAGGGAGGCTGGTGCGACTGGGCAGAGGCAGGGACCCCAGTGGAGGAGAGAAGCTGAAGGGCTAAGTGGGGGCCAGGCTGGGTGGTCAGGTGGGCCACTAGAAGCACCCTGGCTTTTATCCTGAGTGTGTTGCCGGGTCATAAGGGAACACTGAGAGACCAAATTAATGATTAACGGGAGCAACAGCCACTAGGGAAGGTGGCTTGAATGTCAAGGAGTTAGCAGAGTTCTGTAGGGTGAGCCTGTGTGCGCAGGATCCAGGGGAAGACAGGCCAGGCAGGGTCGACAATAGGAACAGAGGTGTGTGCCGTGAGC
The DNA here is from genome assembly GCF_964194105.1 of Spermophilus citellus. Lineage (NCBI taxonomy): Eukaryota > Metazoa > Chordata > Mammalia > Rodentia > Sciuridae > Spermophilus > Spermophilus citellus. Next base: position 51,500,580 of record NC_138195.1, read on the forward strand.
TCATCTGGACTGGGGGAAGTGGGGTGCTTGGGAGAGCAAGACAGGATCAAGGAGGGAGCCACATCCCAGGAGGGCTGGTCTGCTCCCAGGTATATGTCTCTGTGAAAGGTAGCACTGGTTGTAACCCACCGTGGAAACCAAGACTTGGGAACCCTAGACATTGACTCACGTGTGATCTTGGGCAAGTCACCTCTCTTCCTTGGGGCTTGATGCTATCGTTTGCACAGCAGATGCTTTGGAGCAAGAACAACCTCAGGAGTGCCACCATGTGATGCACATCCCAAGGACATTGCACACCCTGGCGAAGGACCCTTGATGGGCGAGAAGCGTGCCCTCCTGTTAAGCAGCCAGGTCTGTAGCTACCCTGAGCTCTGATGCTTCCTATCCAGAGGACGTGGTGGGCCGGGGTAGAGTGTTGCTAGGATATTCCTCTCCCTTTCATCATTGCCAACTGATGTCATTGCCTGTGGCTGGTCTGTAGGTGGCTGAGCTTGTGAGGATTAAGGGTTGGGAGGCATGGTTAGTTAACTGGCTAGGGTGAATGGATACGGAGAAGTTAAACGTGGCAATGTCACGAAGGCCCACTACTACACCCTGACCTTCCAGAAGGAATTAGCAGGGCCTCGGGCACTCACTAGTCCACCTCCATTGGTTTTTCAAGGAAGTGTATAGGATCCAGAGAAGGTGTTTTTTCTATCCTAGGTCACACAGCCTATTGGAGGCAGAATAGAAAAACAAGGCTCCTGGCTTCTAGAACTATCTATCTTTCCATGGCAATCCACTGCCTTTAGTGATTTGGAATCCAACTGGCTGGCCTGAGGATAAGGAGAAAGAACTGGGGGCACATAGGGGAGAAGAGGAGTCATATGCTTCCTACGGACGGTCTAGCATCTGGAAGAAAGTAGCTTCCTCTTTTCCAAGTGGGCACCCACTGTGCAGCCTGCTAGCACCCAAACAGCGTTTTCCACTTCAGGGTCTTTCCTCATTCCTGACCCTCTGTAGGGTGCAGCCTGCCTCCTTCACTAACTGCAGTGTGGTGGCAACGTCTTTCCCTCACCCCTCACCCTCGCCTTCTCCTGGTTCTGACCTGGGGGACCGCCATCCTGGTCCTGTGCTCTAAGTCGGGCTACTCAGAGCCCTTCCCCAGCATCGTTGCCATTTGAACTGGTCTAGAAGAGCTTTGTACCCCTTTTGTATAGATTTGTTTAGATCTGAGCCAGAGATGCCTGGGACCAGTATTTCATCCTCCTAAGAACCTAAAACTGGAAGAATAAAGTCAACTGTCAAAGAAAAGCCGATAGAAGGTGGAGAGGGCATCTCAGGGCAGTCAAGTACCTGGATCCCTCTGTTCCTGCGGCTGGATCCCTCTTTGTGAGAACGCTGGTTCACTTGAGTTTCTGTAGCAGCTGAAGGAGCTCTGATAATCTGTAGGGAGAGTCAATTTTTTTAGTCAGGGAGATACTGGGGATTGAACTCAGGGGCACTGCACTACTGGGCCACATCCCCAGCCCTATTTTGTATTTTATTGAGAGACAGGGTCTCACTGAGTTGCTTAGGGCCTTGGTTTTGCTGAGGCTGACTTTGAACTCGTGATCCTCCTACCTCAGTCTCCTGAGCCACTGGGATTACAGGCCTGTATGACCACACCTGGTGGGATGCTCATTCTTGCTTGGCCTTTTCATTGGTTGTGAGCATCCATTCTAAACCTTCCCCCAGTCCCAGCCAGTCAGGGGTCAAGGACAGGTCCCAGGAGCTAAATGATGTCCCACGCTCATACTGACATGACGCAGGTGGAAGGCTCTATAGGTCTGGTGGAAGTTGCTTGGTGGCATTTTATTCATAAGTAGGATCTGACTAGGCGACAGGCATCTTTGTGAAAGATTCTGGAACTTATCCCTTGAAATTCTGAATATTTTTCCTTTGCTTTTATGAGCTCAGCTATGAAACCTGTATCTATCTTCTCTCCCAGAACCTCCTTTTCTTGCAAATACAGAACTTACTTCAAAGAAGTAATCTATAAGTGGCCAGGCAGAGAATTCCCCCAGGAGTGAAGGGATAAACCATTGGCTGTTTCCCAGACCCTCTGTTCAGCCAGACTTAGCAAAAGTCCAGTTGGCCAGTGGCTGGTCGTGGAGGGGAGCATCATCCTCACCTTCCTCTCTCCCGCCTCCTTCCTGTTGCCTGCAGGAAGGAAGCTCTGAGCTGCTCTGGCATCGCTGGGGCCCTCCCCTGCAACAGGGACCTCTTCCTCTGTCACCTGCCCAGAGTCTGGCCCTCAGTGAGGTCTTTAGCCAGGATGGTGTCTCTCTAGTGGTTGATAATAAATGTGCTCCATGAAGAGAAACCGGTGAAGACATGACAGGAAAAGGGGCAAAGGGAGTCACAGGGTCTGGGCTTAAAATCCTGATTCTGCCAAAAGTTTGCGGAGCCAAGTCACCTCACCTTCTGGGCTCCCCCACATACTGCCCTGTGGTGTGGGGCTAATTACAGCAGTCTCCCCTTATCCAAGGGGGATACATTCCAAGACCCCAGGGAATGCCTAAAACTGTACCAAAACCTACACATTATGGAGTATAGATTTTTTTTCTCTTCATTCCTACCATGGATCTTAGTCACCTCAGCATATTTTTTTTTTCTTTTCTCATTAAGTTGAGAACTTTCACTTTTTCATTTTAAGAAAGCACTTTGCCTGGTGTGGGGATGCATGGCCGTAATCCCAGCAACTCAGAAGGCTGAGGTGGAAAGACTGTAAGTTTGAGGTCAGCCTCAGCAATTTAGTGAGCCCCTAAGCAATTTAGAGAGATCCTGCCTCTAAATAAAATAAAAATTAAAAGGGCTGGGGATGTGGCTCAGTGGTTAAGCAATTCTAGGTTTAATCTCTGTTAATCCCCCCCACCAAAGGAAGCACATTATGGCTTTTGTTTTACGTATTTACATATCCAAATTTCTAGTTTCACTACTTCTGTGCTTTGGGGGCCATTATTAGGTAAAATAAGGATTGCTTGAACATGGATATTGTGATATATCCACAGTCAATCGGATAACACAGAAGGCTACTAAATGACTAAGAGGTGGGTAGCATATACAGTGTAGACACACTGGACAAAGGGTGATTCATGCCCCAGGCAGGATGAAGGAGGACAGATTTCATTATATTACTCTAAAAGGTGCACAACTTATAATTTACGATGGCTATTTCTGGAATATTCTACTTAATATTTTGAGACAATATTTAACTGCAACCATGGGAGGCAAAACTTTGAATAAGGGGGGCTACTATTTCTCTTTCTCTTACCCTTACTTCTTGGGAGGCCTAAATGCCAGGAGGAAGAGGGGAATAAGATGGTACACCAAAGCTCTGGGTGCAGATTGAAGGATCAAGAGACCCGTCCCTGGTGCACTGGGCAATGCTGATACCTCTTGAAAGGAAAGCAGGAGAACAGGGAGCCAGAGACAGCCATATGACAAGTGGGACAGTGACTGAGGATTTAATGAGATGACAGTCGGGTTCCTCCAGTTCCTGATGCCAACAAGCACTTCTCTCTGGATCTCTGGGACTGGGACTGTGCTAACGGCTTGTGAAGTGCAACTTGTCCCCACTGAGCATCTGTTTTGCTTCTCTCAGCACCAGCCCCTCAGGAGGTTCCCAGTAGATCCTGTGTGCTCCAAAGCTGGGCCTCCCCTGCTCGGCCGCCAATAGCCTTCCAGCAGGGGCACCTTGTTCTGAATGCTAAGTCGGGCTGCAGGCAGGTGCTTCTCTTAGAGCTCTCGGCAGGGTGCAGAGGGGACGGAGGTGGGGGGGGGGTGACGGAGCAGCAGGCTTGGTTCGGGTCCCTGGATGCTGTGACAGACAGGACAAAGTGCTCCTGCATTCCCACAGGTCTCTAAGGCTCGCCTGTCAGTCTGTAGCCAGTTCAGTGCCTTATTTCTCAATCAGTGTCCCTGGCACTGGGCGGGCGCGGCCACAGAGAACAGCAAGAGAGGATGTTCACGTTGCTTCAGGGCAAGAAGGCTAGTAAATCCAGTGATGTGGGGCTGGCAACGTGTTCCACACTTACCTGGCCTTCGCTCATGTGTTCGCATGTAGTGACTCCCTGCCAGGGCCCGGGAGCCCTGCTGAGTGTCTGACACCTGAATCGCAGCCACAGCAGGGCACACTAAACAGGGAGACAGGCACACCCTGGGGCCAGCCTGTCCAATTGGGTTTTCAGGGTCACTATTCCTTGATTTGTGACTCTGGACAAGAAACTCACCTTTCTGTGTGCCTTGATGTTCTCATCTGCAAAATAGGATAACTGTATACAGTCCCTCACATATGCTGTTGTCCTGATATTTAATAGGTCAAAGAATGGGAAGAGCCTGGGGCAGAGTCTAGAATCTAATAAGTCAATGACAAAATAATAAAGGCACCATCATGCTATTCTTGAGTTGCTTCCTTCTAAGCCACTGTCCCCAGCACCCTAAGTGGTCTTCCTAGATGGGAGATTTGAGGGGGGTAGAGTCTTCCAAGTTTCCCCTTGGTTTTAAGTCCAAGAGGTGACATGGCCTTCCGACCCCTGCTTTTTACCTTGTTTCCTGACAGCACCCTGTACCTGCTTTTCTTTCCACCTTAGCCACCCAGGTGGCCTGCCCTGCCTTCCCACCCTCTCCCCTCCTGTCCTCCCTGGACACCTACATGGATCCCTCGAGAGCAGCTTCTGATCTGGGCTTGAAGGTAGAGAAGTTCTCCCTGTTTCCACTTCCCTAATCAAAGCCAGTCCCTCCCCTGCCTGCACCCACATCAGCCCCATCCCCCCCAGGGTCCACTGACCTGTGCAGTGTTCTGTGACTGTCCACGTCTTCCATGGAACGCTGCATCTCCTGCTGTGTGGATTTCTCTCTGGGATGGCACAGCAGGCCCTGGGAGAATGGTTGTTGGATGGATGAGCGAGCCAGCGCTTGGCAGAGGCTTGTTAGAGCAGAACAAAGCAGCGGGTGATCTCCTGCTGTCCTTAGAATGCTCCTTAAAGCATGTGGGGAGCTCCTAGCAGCCTTGGGGACTTAGCAGCAACTTTGTCAGTGTAGGTGACAGCCGGGTGGTTCCAGGGTGGAACAGGAAAGTCCGGGGCTGGTTTGACTCCTGGGACAGTGCTTGTCCCCCACCCCTGCGATGAGCACAGTTCTTTTACCTGGGAAGACTAGGTGCTGCATATGGAAGATGAAGCTTCCAGAGATGACTACCGTGCTGTGCTGTTTCTTGCCACATGCTCTTCTGCAGGGTGACTCGGCCTCTCCCGAGTTAAGAGATGAGTTCCTCCATCTTTCTAATCAAAATAAATGAAAAGCTGTACCCCATTTGTGTACAAGGAATTGAACTGCATTCTGCTCTCATGTATAATTAATTAGAACAACAACAACAAAAAGAGGTGAGCTCCTATCTCCATCACCTTGAATCTGGGCTGGACTTGGGTCTGTTTAACTAATGGAATGGGTGGAACTGATGCTCAGAGACTCCCAAGGTTGGTCCCTAAGAAGCCCTGCAGCTTCAGCCTGGGACCCTTGGGTTCTGTCTTGGGAAACCAGCCGCCATGTTAGGAGATGGGCAAGCCCCTTGGAGAGGCTATGTGTACTTGTTCTGGTGGACAGCCTAGAAGCATGAATGCGCCATTTGTGAGGTCCAGACCAGTCAAATCTTTGAATGACCAGCCCCTCTGTCATTCCAGTTCACCTCTGACTACAGTCCCATGTGGAAATGTGGAGCATGAACTGTCCACGAAGTCCAGTCAACCCACGGCAACGTAAGAGGTGATGATAATGTTTGCTTTAAGCTACTGAGCTTCATGGTGGCTACAGACCAACAGAACACTGGACTGAGTGCCAGCTGAAAGAAGACAGTGGCTGCTGACCACGTCCCTGTCTCTGGAGATGATTGCAGAGGGTTTATGATTTCTAAGGATGTGGAAGTTGGGAACCACAAGGTCTCCATTATAAGGTCCCCCTCTGCGATGATTTCTCCAAGTTGCAGGATATCCTGGGGAAAAATGCAAAGGAGCAGGTTTGAGACAGCTTCAAGGTCTTCGGCTGTGGGAAACAACCAAGGTTCAAGTGCACATATATGATGCCTTTACCTACATCTCACCCCGATCCCCACTCTGTCCACTCCTCCATGGAAAATGCCTGGCACGTGAAAGAAGGAAGGAAAGAAATGGCACTGGAGCGCCCGCTCTGTGCCCAGGGCCTGACCTCCTTACTGCATTTGACTTTCACAACAACTTAATGAGAGTGGAAGTGTTACTCCCATTGTACAGACGAGGGAATTGGGTCAGAGAGGATCAGGGACATGTCCACAAAGCGAGTCGCAAAGCCAGAAAAACACAAGCTGGTGTCTCTGCTATTAATGACGTCCGGACGGTCTTAAAGATATTGGGAAGTTTCCAGGGCTTCCCCACATTGCCAGCCGTTGGCCAGGGCCTGAAATCCCCATTATTGCTTTTCTGCTTTCCCTTAAATCCTGGATCCTGCCAATGCTAATCCCTGTGGAAAGATGATGCATTTAGATGTTATTAACCACTTACCCCAGTCGGAGTGAAGTCCGATGTCTCTCCTGAGAGTCTGCTTTATTGGGAGGGAGAGTCGGGTGGGGCAGAGGGGCTCCCTGCAGGGGCGCAGGCGGAAGACAGGATGGGAACAGGGGACAGCCCAGGCTCTTCTCAATTCTTTCCAGATGGAGCTTGTAGGTGGGGTAGAAAAATCAAGAAGCTGGAGCATTGGACACAGGACGAGCCCCATCCCCACCTAAGCTGTGTTTCCCCCAGCCCCAGGGGCAGCTCTAGAGAATGCCCACTTCTCCAGCTAATGGAGTCCATCCCTGGCATGGAGACCAGTGTGTTCATACTCCCCATCAGCTTCCCCCACATTTGGCCAGCTTCCCTCTAAGCTCCTGGGAGATCTGTGTTTAGTTCTCTGCTCCAAACACAAGGAGCAGTATTAACCACCTGGCGAGAGGCCAGATCAGCAGCCAGGATGGGGGTGGGGGTGGATGGAGGGAGGTTCCGCTTCCTGACAGAGGAATTCCAGTGGTTCCTTGGGGAGGAAACCCCTGGGGAACTGGAGACCTGAAGGTGCCGGGCAGCCTGAGCCTGTCTGGACTTGGCCCGGGTTCCTAATTCTCCTCTTTGGGATCATGCAACTCCTAGGAGGCAGAGGTCACTCAGCAGGGTGGTCCTGATGGATAGGGACTGCCCTATCACTGGAAGGTTCCTGAACAGGAGACATAACTGCCTATCTAGGCTCTGCATAGAGGGTGCGTAGAGAAGGAGAGGGACCTGGTGACCTCAGAGAAACCCTTTTCTATGTTTGGGTCTCAGACTCTTTCAAGGGCCAATTGCAGCAGGATTTTAACCACCTGACCTAAAACAAGGGGAACAAAATACTCTGCCTGTGCCGATGCTCCCTCTGGATTCACAGCCAGGCTTCATTCTTCCCCTGAGTTTGTTTACGTCCATTGGGCAAGGATCTCTGCTCCCTTCTCCTCTCTCTCCTCCCCGCCTTCATTTCATTCATTCCACAAATTTTTATGAAGCACCTACAGTGCTGGGCAGTGCTGCATCTTGGAGGGTGCTGAGGCCAGCAAGAGGAGCCCCTGGAGGGAAGAGGGGAGAGACAGATGAGTTGCAGGGGGTCCAGAGGAAACAAACAGGAAGACCTGGCAGGAAGGGAGGGCAGCACCCAGGTTGGAGAGGCTGGAGCTAGGCTCTGCTCCTCTGGGCAGAGGGGCTAGGAAAAGCAGGTGGATTCCAAAGACACAGCAGAAAAGTCCAGTAGGTCTTGAAGGATTGGCTGTAGCCAGTCGGAGAAGGGAAGAATAACATCAAAGTCACCGACCTGGACACCAAGTGCATGAAGTGCCAGCTCTAGGCTGGCTTTGCTGGCTCTCTGGTTTGCCCCTGTACTTTTGGAAAGGCTTCTGCACTAATGTCACACCCTGAGCAGGCTAGGAATATCGTGTCTAGCTGCTCTTTGGCATCTGGGAGTCCTGGGGGACAGGTGGGGCGTGACACCCTCTCTACAGAGCCTGCCTCCATCCTTTCCCTGGAAGCCTGTCTCTTTCCTGCAATGCCTCCCAGGAGCCTGCTCTCCTTCCTGGGTCTCCTCTCCTCACCATTGTAGAGCAGTGATGATTGACACGGCCTGAGACCAATGAACTTCCTAGCTCCACCTACTACCCCAGAGCCTCTGCATCCCTGCCCAGCCCTCTTCGTCTCTTCCTTAAGATCTCTCATGGTATCAAAATACCAGAAACAATCTGGGCAATAACAGACCTGATTTCCACCTAGGGAGGAGAGAGAGGGCCCCGCCGGGTCTCCTCACAGCATCCTTGATCTCCCCCACCTGGCCACCGGATGCCACAGGGGAGGCTGCTTCCAGGCCAGGGCCTGCCGCCTGCAAACATTCCTGCTGCATTAGATGGTTGCCAGATGGGTTTGGGCTGCAGAGGGCTGGGGGAGGGGCTTTGGTTGGACAGGCCTGTGTGATGGGGGGATTTTGAAGTTCTCTGTTTCCAATCCTGCTCCTCGAGGAGCTGCTTCTGAGAATTCCCCTTCCCTGCAGCCAGTCTGACAGAAGCCAGGGCATCCCGTCAGTGCGAAGAAGGAGCGCCTCTGGGTCCCTGCTCATGAGTGTGGAGCCAGTGTACTTTTAGGTCCCCTCCCTGAGGGCATGAAGTGGTGCCCTCCTGGGTCCTTCGTTCTGTGGGTACAGAGTCGGGGCACCTCTGGGTCCCCATTCTGTCTGCAGGAGGCCAGGCCACCCTCAGGTTCCCTCCCTGCGTTTATCCATCCCCTCTAATCATGATGATGACCTTCTGAGTAATACTGTGTCCACTTAGAGGTGACAGAGTGATGCCTAGGAAGGTGAGGCTCAGCCATCCGCACTGAGGAAGTGGGGAGCTTCTCCTTGCTCCTTGGCTGTGGACCCCAGCTGGTCTGACCCAGGCAGCAGCACCCAGCCTGAGTTAAGTGATGGCAGCTGGGCCTCTTCTGTTCCTGGGCTCCTCTTTTCTCTCTGCCATAGCCCAATCTGAATGGTTGGGGCCAGATTTCTTCCTACACAAACCCGAGAGGGAAATAAACTTGCCCAGGACCACACAGCTGCTTAGTGCTAGAACCAGGATCGTCCCTTAGGTCCTCTGAGTCCATTTTGGACTTCGATCCACAGTGTGCCACTTTCAGCGACGCTCTCAGTGGCCTTGTGGATAAACTGCAGAAGAAGGACAGCACCGTGGGGTAAAGCAGGAGGCTGCGCTGCGAATTCCGCCTTGTTATTGACTGTGACCTTGAGCAATTTGCCTCTCTGCTCTGAGTCTCCATTTCCTTGAGTGTCAAACGAGGACACTGATCTGTATCCAGATTTCCTTAAGCAGTTACTCTGAGGACAAAGCCGCGGTGTGGGAACTGGCCCTGCAGACAGGCAGGGGCAGCTTCCCCTCCCCTGTGGAGCCCCCTGTCCTGGTTGAGCCCTAGCCAATGCCCCAGGGGCAGAGCCATGCACAGCCTCCAAACTGCTCAGGCGTCAGGCTGGGGGGTGCGGGAGATGGGCTTGTCTCCCTACCACCACCGGAGTGCTTGGCTCTCTGGGGCTGTGAGCTGGGCTCTCCCTGCCCGAGTCGTGCTGCACACAGCAGCCTCCCCCTGCCTGCCTGTGTTCTCAGACTGACTGGCAGGCTTGGGAAAACAGACTGGCCTTATCAGAAGCCCCTGGTCTCCAGTTTCTGGGAACGAGCCGCACTCTGCAGTTTTCTTTCCCAGGGGCTGGTGCCAAGCAGGCTCAGTCTCAGTGCCTGGCGGGACTCCAGGTATTCTGTCGAATGCTTCTCGGCAATAGCTGGAAGACCTGCCTCTCGGGGCTCTGCAGAGACCCAGCAGCCAATCTCTCTCTGCTTGGCACAGCTGTGAAATGGGTGCATGGTCCTCACAGAGAAGAGCTGCCCCAAGCTGCGTGGGGTGGGGCGGAACAGTGCCCAGGTAGTAACCCGCAGAGGGGCGGAGTCTACTTGAAAGGCTCCCATTGGCATCCTCTGGATTCATGTGACACAGGGACAGGAGGGGATACCTCTGAGTCAAGGCCACCTGCCTGTCCAGAACTTCATAAACCTCATCTACTATGAGATGTGCCCCACATCCCTGACAAGTGGGGATCAGGATTCTTAGTTAAGATTGAGACCCCGTGGGGTAGGTCTGCAGTTCACTCATCGAGCCCTTGCTTAGCATGTACAAGGCCCTGGGTTCCATCCCCAGCAACGCAAGGGAAAAACAAAACAAAAATACAGAACACAAGATTGAAACAGTGGTGGAGCAGCGAGCTTGAGAACTTGCCAGGTCACTTGGCCCTATGTGACTGAGCTGGCTTGAAGCCAGGCAGGGGGCGACCTCAGGCCCATTCCTGCGCCAACCCACAGGAGGTCCTCCTAGGTCCTCTGGTATCGTCCATGCCTTGCTCTGCTCTGCGACTGTCTTACCCAGGTGGACAGAGCAGGCTCAGAATTGGAAGGAGCTGGGATGGCCCTAGTGTGTGTGAGGCAGATGTTCCTGGGAGAGTCAGCAGGACACTCCACGTTTCTGGGTGATGATGTATTTGAGCAACTTGCTGGACCACCCTTTGGAGACCATTTGCTTCCTAATGAGGGCCTCCAGAGCCGTGGGGAGGAGCTGGCATGTGACAGTGAGATTTCCTGTGCTGTGGCAGAATGACTCTTTAGCTCAGTTGGCTCCCATGATGGTGGGGTGTGGCCGTCCTGGGTGGATCTCATGGGTGGGGGCACCCACTCTCTGTTGGCTCTCCTGTTCTTACCTTCAAACAGACCTCTTCAGGGAAGCGTGGCCCTTCTCCTTTGCTCAGGGTCCTGGAGGTGGTGACATTTAAAAATGCTGCTAAGAGCTGACATTTACCCAGGGCCACATGCAGGCACAGAGCTGACACTTACACATGTCATCAGATCTCATCTCCAACCCAGCTTTGTCGGGGAGGCCCCGTGACCACCCTGCTTCACTGTACCAAGGGAAACCTCATTCGTCTCTGGGGCTGGCCCCTCTCCAAGGTGCGGTTTGCTGGGCAGGACCTCGCTGTTGCTGCTCCACAGCACCCTTGGGCCTGGTGGGGAGCCCGTGTCTCATGCCGGATGGTCAGACCAGGGGTGGATGAGTGAATCTCTGGGATTTGACCCTTGCCAGGGGCCTCACTGGAAGTATAAGGTGAGGAAGATTGCTTCAGCGCGAACGTCTTGAGCCAGGAACCAGGACGTGAGTGTGGCGCGCGCACGCCTGAGGCGTAAGGCTTAGAGACGTGTGACTTCCGGGTTATGATCACAGTGTGAGCTCTGGGTTCTGCTGCTTTTCAGGGAGGGGATCCTGGCTCTGCATCTTTCCAGCTTTGTGATTTGGGTGAGATGCCTCCAGTCTCTGGACCTGGGTTTCCTTTTTTATAATATAGGAGTCACAATACTCCCTACCTGACAGGGTTGTCATAATAATAAAATGAGACATTACCCACAAGGGTCCCAGGACATCTTAGACATCTAGCACTGTGTTTGTTATGATTAGTGAGTAGTTAGGGACAGAGGGAGCTGGACCGAGGTGGGTGCACTGACAACAGGACCAGCCATGGGCCTGCTTAAGCAGTAACTGGTGTCTTGTCATTGTGAATGCCATCCAGCTCCTCTGCCTCCCACAGCCCCTGTGGCACCTGAGGGCAGTTGAATTTCCTGGTCCCTGGAGCAGGATGCATTTTGCTTGAAAGGTTGTACAGTGAGGTAGTGGCCTGTGGTGGGGCCTTCTGGACGTGATGGGGAAGCTTCTGGGAATGAACAGTGGGCCAGGCATCTGGGATAGAGGGGGACGTGGACCACCACACCATGACCATGGCTGAACACCAGTGCAGGAGAGCTGACCAGGTGCCTTTTCTCTACCCCTGCCCAGAGTCCCTCTCCCCATCACCAGCAACTTAGACCAGACTTTCAGGAAAGGTGAGATGGAGAAAAATTCTGAGTTGGCCAAGTTACCTATATGTGAAAAGGAAGTGTTGAAGTGGAGCACAGTTACCTGGATTGAGAGGATTAGAATTTCTGCTTTCAGGAAAAGTGGGATTCAAGAGAAAATTGAATTCAATGATAGGAAAATAATGAAAACTTGATTTTTTTTTTCTGTATGTCTACATGGCTTATGAAAAATGCCTACGGTATGTTTTCCTTCCTGTATACGCAGCCATGCATTGCTTACTGATGGGGGTCATTCTGAGAAATGCATTGTTGGGCTATTTAGTTGTGTGTGACCATCACAGAGTGAACCTAACAAAGATGGCAACGATGCCGATGTCACCAGAAAATAGGTAACCTTACCGGACCACTGCTGCGTATGTGGTCTGTCATTGACCAAAACATTGTTATGCAGCATGCAACTGCAATTTCAAAAGATGTGTACTTGTGTGTGAAAGAAAATTAACCAAAGTTTATTGGCTCTCTTTATACGGAGGGATTATGGACCACTTTTTATTTTCCTTAATATACTCTATTATATCTTTCCAATTTTCTAAAGTAAACATGAGCTACCTTGATGATCAGAAAGATGAAATAATTACATGGCTTATAACTGTTCTACACTGTGCTTCATAGCTGACAGATTGAGCCAATGGATGGCTTTAGCCTAGGGTCTGTGATCACAGAGGGTCCCCTCTCTTTCCTGAGCATCTCATACATGTGCACATGCAGCCAGCACCCCATGAGCTGTATTTCTTCCCAGAGATCATCCCATCATGCTAGTGGAGCAGGGACAACGGTTCCTGCTTTACAGAGCAGAACCTAGAGGCTCAGGGAGGATAGTACTCGCACAGGAGAGCAGCACTGGGGCTGGAATCAGGTACCTGGACCCAGATTTGCTTCACCTGGACTACCTCTGGTTCTGTCTCTCCTGCTTGTCACCTCTAGTGGTCAGCAGGAAGAGGTTCAGGGATAAGCCTCTAGTCCCAAGCCCTCAATATCTGGTGGAGATTTACCAGCTCAGAGAAAGTTAAAAGCTTGGAGGGTTTTGTGCCTTATCCAAGGTCACACTCGAAGACCAGAGTCAGAATTAGAATGCTGGTGCTGGATGCCAGGATAGGAAGAGGCTCAGAAAAGAGCCATGGTGTGGAAGCAAAGGGCAGCGGAAAGCAAAGCAATGAGGAGACAGGTAGAGACTCTAAACACTCCCTGAAGCCAAGAGCTCAGTGCAGGACGTGTGTGTGTGCTCCTGCGTGTGTCTGGGGTGAGTGAGAGTGGCCTTGCCGGGCGGTGGGGTGGGGGAGGCAGGAGGTGAGAATGAGAGTCAGGGAATGGGGCAGAGGGAAGGAAGAAGAGACAGATGGGAAACAGTCCATGAGAGCCAAAAACCTCGAGTCAGACAAATGTTTATTGTATACGGTGTTGATAAGAGGATCAAAGGCTGATGGAACTCACAAACAGCACAGGCTGGTGCCAGCTCTCTAGGCCCCAGTGCAAAGTGCAAAGACGTGCCACCTCCCAGCAGGGCAGGCCCTAACTTGGCTGGCGAGCCCTGGCACGATCTGCCAGGAACCTACCTGAGGAGTCTGTTCCAGAAGAAGGGGCTCTGAAATTGGAGCCTGCGGCTCTAGCGACAGGCAAGGCTGTTCCACTACTTTGGACTTTAGGACTCTAGTCTGGAGAACGGACAGTCATTCTTGCCTCATGCACCTGTCAAAAGCATGGGGCGACGGGCTGGGGATGTGGCTCAAGCGGTAGGTCGCTCGCCTGGCATGCGTGCCACCCGGGTTCGATCCTCAGCACCACATACCAACAAAGATGTTGTGTCTGCCGAGAACTAAAAAATAATTATTAAAAAAAAATTCTCTCTCTCTCTCTCCTCTCTCACTCTCTCTTAAAAAAAAAAGCATGGGGCGAGCTTATATATATATATATATATATATATATATATATATATATATATATATAAATTCTCTCTCTCTCTTAAAAAAACATGAAACCAGTTTTTAAGATAGGGATCATCTGGGAACAAAATACTGTTATAGCTGAGAGAACAAAAACAAGCTAAGGGAGCGCTGCCATTGTCCTGCTACCTGCTTGAAGAGAGTTACCAGGCTGTGGCACAGGTGGGGGGACCCTGGGTGCAGCCCAGAGGATGTCCTGAGTGATGGATGGAGCAAGGTGTGCAGAGTTCAGGAAGATCAAGGGCACTAGAGCTCACAGAACTCTGCCTGGCACAGAGGGGAGCAGAGAGAGGTCCAGAGACTTGCAGAGAGGATCCCCTCAAGCTCCCAGCAAGGTACTGATCAGCACATGCAAGTGAGGAGACTGCCTAAGGCCAGGAATGAAGCCACCCAAAAGGAATAGAGGGGACAGCACAGAAGGCCCAGGGAAGTGGGGATGGTCCGGGTTCCCATCAAGCAGAATGCACAAAACACAATGTGGAGGGCACTGAATAGCCTGTCCATACTCAAAAATTTCTGTTCTATAATATAAGCAGCCGTTCCCCTCCTACACCAGTTACTTTGTTTGACTCAAATACAAACTCAGCCTACTGGTTCTTTTTGTTTGTTTGTTTGGGATGCTCAGTCATGCTAAGCACAAGCTGTACCACCGGGACCCTTTGGTCCTAGCTCTCTTTATTTGGTTTTCATAGCTCTAAATATAACAGCCTCCCAAGACCCTCTTTATTTTCTCACGCTTTAGAGTTGATGAAGAAGATGAGAGTCCTTTGCCTCATAGAATGTCCCTCATGTAGGATTTGGTTGACTTCAGTCTTGTGGCGGTGGTGAACTGGTTCCTCCATTCTTGATATTTCCTTACTACACTCAGATTTAGATCTAGAGCCTCAGATTCAGGTTCAATTCTTTTGGTGAGAATATTTCATAGGTGGTGCTTGCCTCCTCACCGAGATCAAATTTGTTTTGAGGTCCTAGCCTTACAGCAATTCACCCATCAGGACGGGTCACACATTACATACTGCTGGTGAGGTAGCATCTTGGCATGCTAACTAGATTTCCCCTCTCTTTTTGTCCCCCATGAAAAAGCAGATTAGAATGCACATAGGTCAGGACAATGTTCATAGAGGGACGATCTAGGAAAATGAAAAAACTAAAAAAAAAATATTTTAAAATCAAAATTTAGCCTTTTTAAAAAAAAATCCTCGGTTTTCCTAACAAATAATGGTGATACATGATGTGTTACCACCATGAACCATTGAACTACCCAGTCCCAAAGAACTACATGTGAGTTTGACATTGTCACCTATGAGGCCTACCAAATAGGGTTACAGATTGATTGTCTCACTTTGTCTGGGGCTGAGGGATTTCCTTGGGTTAAAGTTGGGAATGTGCTGGGCAAACCAAGTTGAACTTTGTATGTCAGAATTGCAGGGCTTTGATGTGCTCCTGTCTGGCCTCTTTTTACACCATGTGGTTAACTGATGGTTATAGGGAGTTTCCAAAGATGGAAACTCCAGTCCTTTCCCTATGATGGCCCATTTCATTGGTACATAAATTTGACTGTTGGAAAATCTGGCCATCCAGGAAATCCATGAACTCACTTGTCAATGGCAATCTTACCCCATGTAGTCCAAGGACCTATGGTCATCAGCCAGGCCAATGAAGCCTGTGTCTTCCATGTGAACATCCCCAGTTCATCACTGGTCATGACTACATCTCCCCTTCCTCTACTTCCTACCTTCCTCAGGACATAGTCCAGGACCTGGCATGGGGGCCTCCGGCACCGGAAGGGAAGCCAGGTTTGAGTGTGAAAGGAGGTGAACCTCCCCCTCTCACCTTCTGGAGTCCAATCAACAGGTTTTCCTCTTCCCGGGCTCCAGGCATAATTCCAGCTGTCCCTCTGTGCCGTGCCATCAAAAGGGAGACCCTGCGTGCCCTTGCACCATCTCAAGTGGTGGGGAGGGACAGGGGATGCCCAAATCCTTCATAAAAGACGAGCCAGCCACTCTGACCCATTTGAGAGGATGTCAACATCCAGCTGAGAATGTAACTTTGAGATGTTCTTTTGTGACTGAACTCAGACCCTCTCCTTTTCAGTGTAGTTGCTGAGAGCAGACCTTCTTGTTGGGCTTAATGCTACAGCTCTCCTGGATGCTCTTCTGTGGCAGGGAGGTTGGCCTTGATGGGCTCAGCCGCATCGCTTCGCTGGCTGATGACTGTCCTTAAGACTAGCTGGCTCCTTCAAGACACTCTTCCTTCTGACCCCCTGACCATCCTCTCTGGCTTCATGTCCTCTCTCTAGGATTCCCAGAAAAAGAGCCCCTCAATGTGCTTTTACTTCTAGCCCTTCCCAAATCCATCCTGGAAGGTGTCACCTTCCCTAAATGTTGACTTCATCTTCCTCCCCAGCCTGTTCTCCAGAATGTCTTCCAAGGGCCTCCTCCTCTGTCCCGTGGATCCTCCCAGATTCTTTCCTTCTGTAGTTTCCATCTTCCTGAGATGAATCAAGCAGATCCCACTCTGGTGGGGGAAGAATACCTCTTTCCGGGCAGACCCCCTAAAGGAATTCTTCCTTGACTACCTTGACTCTCCTCACTAACATCTCCTTCCTTTGTCCTTGAACTCTGGCCACCAGCATCATAAAAACCCACATGGGCCAGTTTCTCTTTTTTTCTTTCTATCTCTGGCTAATGTTGTAGTCCCTGGAGGGCTGGGACCATAAGGTTTATGTCAAAGACAGAGAATGCTCACCAAATCTTCCATGCATACCCTGTATCTCCAGCCTCCCTCGCTGGAAGGTGGGGCCGTGTGACTAGTTCTAGACATTACGCAGAAGTGGCATGTATCACTTCCTGGTTGAAGCAGTTAAGAGCTCCAGTAGTCCTTTATACCTTTATGCCCCTTCCCAGAAGCCAAGATGCCATGGGATCCAGATGGGGCATCCACAAGATGACACATTATCTGTCAGCCTGGTACCCTGAGTGACTCAGTGGATCAGAGCCTCCCACCATCCTGTGTTAGACATGGAATATGAGTAAGAAATACACTTTATCCTGTTAAACCTCTGAGATTTTCCACTGTAGTAGCTAGCATTATTTAATGTTAATACAACATCTCCTTTGTCCCTGACATATCCACTTCCTTCTGCCAAACAGCCCCAAGCCCAGCCTGAGCCACTCATTGCAGATTTAGTAAATGAGGGGTTTTAAAATAATGAATTTCATCCAATTATAACCAGACATAGAACTTGAAATAAAACAAGTTTAGCAGTAGCATACCCAGTGAAACTACTCTGGAACTTAACCTCCTGGATAGGGCCGCCACCCATCCTGACCTCATTAACCAAACCCTGGAACCCCATAGCAGACTGAAGATGCAAAACCAGGACTGGGTGTCTTTAACTGGCTTTATAATAATTGTGTGTTCTTTCAAAGGTCCTAGTCCCACATCCATGTGACGATATGCCAGATCATTGCCTTCCTGGGACTGGGGGTGGGGGGTGGGGGAACAGGCTGACAAAGCAGGGTTCAAACCACAAGGGGTGGGTGATCCCTAACTTTACCTCCCATTCAACAAAGTCTGGCTTAGAGAAAGTCCTGAAAAGGTTACTAACCTCCCCCTGGGTTGGAAGCCCCTGATGGTGGGGCTGATGGCCACTGGGCAGGGCTGCAGTGGCAGGTGCCCTGAGCTGGGAGAAGAACAGGGTGATGATTGCCTGGACTTTTCTGGACTGAGATTTCTCAGCAGTTCTTGGGTGGGGCCAAGGGGACCCTTGGGAAGCAGATTTCAGGTTCTGAACACAGGAGAGGCCACTCGGAGCCCACCCAGTCTCCCTCTGGCTTTAGTGTGGAGGTGGGCTGCCGACTGCACATATTGTTCATGTATGTTAACCTTGGCGTTCTGCTCCTGCCAAGAAGCTGCCACAGAGGTGTTTAGCAGAGGAAATGGCTTAGGAAATATTCCTGGTGTACTTTGGGGGCACTGTGCAACTAATGGGGCAGGTACAATGAGGGTCTGTGAGGGGTGAGGTGGGGGCCAGTTGACCCTGCCAAAGCCTGTTTGTCCAGTACCAGAGGAGCGGGCAAATAACTACTGGCAGGCAAAGCTCAGTCCCCAGCTGTCAGATGGGGTGAAGCACAGCTGCTTCAGGCTGAGCACCTACTATACCTATACGCCACCACCGCTTGGGCCCAGGTGTCCGCAGTCTCACTGTTATCCTCACTGTAGACCTCTCAGGTAGGCACCATCTGACCAACGAAGAAGCTGCTGTCAGGTGGACTTGCCTCTAAGCTAACCTGACTTCACTGCAGCTCTAAGGAGATCACGTCCGTTTCCTTGGCGCCCTGAATCCAGAAAGTGGGAGGCGACATGGACATTCTGTGCGTGTTACAGCTCAGATCTTCAGGGTCATGGGAGAGGCATAGGGAGGCTCAGTGAGGATGATTTTATGTGGCAGCGGACTGGGAAAAAAGCATCCACTCTTGTCATTGGGATCGGGTCACGCAGCGTTCATCCCGGGGAGGACGTGCATCGTGTGGCCTCCTCCTCTCTCCAGACCCACCGCAGAGCACAGAGCACCAGACACAATGGACACACACCCGAACAGGGTCACCCTAAAGTCCCCCATACCTTTCTACCCGTGTCTGCACTCGTGCAGGTGAATACACAGTCACGATGCCGTTCAGACAACACCCAGAGACACCTGTTCGTGTGCTGGCACACAACCCCAAGACTCCATCTTTCCTAGACTCCGCCCACATCAAGTGGCCTTCACACACAGCCTCACGTGGACACGTCTGCCTACGGGCTACTGCACACAGAAATCCCAGGCTCAGTTGTATTTGCACAAGCTCTTTCTCCAAGCAAAGAAATGTCTATCTTTTAAAGGAGAAGGCAGGAAAGCGAACCAAGAATTCTCAGCGGCTTTCTGTCACCCCACCTCTCTCAAAGGCAAGGAGCTCTTTTATTCAGAAAAACAAAAGCAAAAGGCATCAGGCAAAGGCCCCGGGGCAGGGGTGCTGGCTGAGGGGCTTTCCAGGGATGCCCTGGTCCATGTCTGCACCTCCTGGATTTCATTTTCTGCAGGACACAAGTGGGGTTACATCTCCCTGCCTGCCCCTCCGCTGCCCTCTGTGAGTCAATTCAAGGATGCAGAAGCCATACTGACAAGTCCCAAGCAGACCTTGCTCAAAGCCAAGCTCCCTACTATCCATCACAAGCCTGTTCAAGGTTGAGCCTTCATCAGCTAGCCCTGCTGGTGGAATGTGGCAGCCACACCCTGAAGGGACATTCACAAAGGTCACACTGTCCCACCTGCACAGGCCCCTCACCAATAACTGTTCCCCTCTGATTCCACAAGTGGGGAAACAGGCCCTGGAAGGTAAGAACCCAGTACTTAGCACCAGGACCATCCCCTTGCAGTTTCTTGGTAACACTTGGTGAATGATTGTCGAATGTTTCCACTTTCAAATCAGCTTTTGAGGCACCCATAGACTTGGAACCGGAGGGACAGAATGAGGTGATAATAAATTTTATGCAGATGCTTGTGGGATATTTGGATGTTACTTGCTCCTCTTGTCCTAGATGAAGGCGACCACTCTTCCTGATTCTGTGTGGATGTCTCACCCAGGAAATGATAACTCCTCTTTGCCCAGTTCTTTGGGACCTATGTGTACACTAACCTAGGTACACTTGCATGCATGCACGTGCACACCCACATAGGAAACCCTGCCTGGGTTGGGGAGCTTTCCCAGAAAAAGCAGATGGGGGGGTGGGGGGTGCAGTATGAGTTCCCCAAGCTGTCTGTCCCAGGAGTCCCCAGTACATCTCCAGGCTGATCAGTGTAGGCATGCATTTTAATCCCATGTTTCTATCCAAGAACTGCGTTCCTCCATGAAGGCTGAACAGGGTCTGGTCCCTCCTCTTGCAGAGCTTGTGGTGCCACAGAAGGTCACTGTGTGGGGATCATGGCTCAGAGGAGAGCTAACAGGAGACCTCTAAGCAGGATCCTAAGGTGCCCTGAGGAGGAAGGGGGACACTGCAGGGGCTGCAGTGAAGACGGTAAGAAAGGACTATGGAAGGCCTGGGAGGACTTGTAGAATGTCACTCAGCGAACAGCGGTGAAGCGTCCTGGGCAGACAGCAGTAGGCGAACCGGGCAGAGGGTGAAGCTGGCAGCATATTTGTAGTGCACAGGAGCCCAGAGCCAGGGACGGGAGGGTCAGAGAGACAGCATGGGGACAGATTGGGAAGTTTCCCATGCCTTGCTAGGGGCTTGTCTTTTTTCTCTGGGTCCAGGAGTGGGTCATGGAATGGGTTTAAAGACAGAAGAAATGGGATCAGCTGTGTGGTTGGAAAGGTCACCCTGGTGACTTTGAGGAGCCTGATGGAGCTGGGATAACTGTCCTTAGAGACTGAGAGGAGAACCACGGGGCAGCCCATGCTCTGGGCCAGGGAGGCGGGCAGGTGTGCCGGGCTGGTTCCCGGGGCCAGCAGAGGTCTAGGGAAGTAGAGGCAGACAGCTGGGCAAATGGTCACAGAGAGAGAGGCGTCAACGAGCAAGGCACAGGTGTGGCTGAGGAAGGGGCACGTTCACCACCCTGATCCTCGAGGTAGAGCAGGAGACAGTGGCTCATCCCAGCTTCAGGCAGGGTGGGAACCAGCCATTGTTTGTCAGCGGGAGCTGTCCCGGGAGCTGCAAGCCCAGAATATTAAAATCTTTCTCAGGTTTATCTCCTCCCCATCTAGCTCATTTGAAATCCCTGCAACCGGGGGAGAAAGTTACTTTAATCCTCTGGTTCCTATCAGCCTAATTACAGTTTCAATAGACAACGGGCAGGGCTCTAAATGAGATCGGAGGACACAGGAACACATTATGTTGGTGCTAATAATGATCTGTCTTTGTTTTATCATTTCATGTTGTTGCTTCTCATTTTGGCTGCCTGAATTCTTAATGCCTTTGAGTGTCTCGTGGAGATTGCTTCCTCTTGCTGCCAGGCCGGGACACAGTTGCAGACTTGCATATGAAAATACCCAGCCTGGTGCCTGCAGCTAACCAGCCAGCCGCCATTTAAATTTCAATCAGCCCTTCTGTTTGTGTGTGAGTTTCTTGGATGGATGAAATTAGCAATTTTGAAAAATTGATTAAAATTGCTGGTTTCACGAAGCCTCAAAACATCAAAATCAATCTTTTTTTTTTTTTAATACTCTCAAATTCTTGTTGAACTTGCATGTCTGCAATACAAGAAGCAGCCTATGGATATTTGCAGGTGGACTGGGGGACCCAGGGACTGGGTGGGCTGGGGCTTCTCTTGGCTCTTGACTAACTCCTGTGTGACCTCCTTAAGTGTTTGAGTCTCTCTGGGTTTCATTTTTTTTCCATCTGTGGAATAAAGGGATTTGACTGCATTGGGTATATCTAGAAGGTTCTTCTCTAGTCCTGGTACTATATAATTATGTGCTCTGAATCAGGTAAAAATATGAATGGATCTTTGCAGGTGGGCTCTGTTTAGATGAGGGAGAGAATGCTAACAGCAGATAGTGTATTAGCTAACATTTTAAGTGATACACCAGACACTTTGTATGCGTTATTTATATCCACTTAACCATCGAAGGAAGACTATGAACAAATGCAAGTATCTGCATTTTGCAGAGGTGGAAACAGAGGCTTGCACCCTTATGACATCCTGGAGAGCAGTTCCAGTAAAGGTGGTTCTTACCTGCCTAGCAGAGGGCTCTCTGAGGGCAGGCAGCAATGGTGCAAGGGGTCCCACATGTTGGGGGCATGGCTTCCTGGCCTTGACTGGGGCAGGGGATGTTGACAGTGGACATTGAAGGCATCCTGGGTTCTTTCTCCTCTGTGAGCTTTGAGTTGGTGGGGTGAGAGCTCTGTTCAAATCTGCAGCAGAGATGGATCCAAGGAGGGACATAGTAATAAAAGACGCTGATGTCTTATCTCCTCCTCTATTCATTATTGACCTGCTCCAGGGCACAGCCATGGTCCTGGCTACAGAGAAACACTATCCTCAGCGGTCAGTGTGAGGGGAAAGAAAATCATCTGCTGCTTGTGGGCAAGGGTACAATTCCTTCAGCTCCTCTGGTCCCTTGCACGCCTCCTCTTGTCCTTGAGGAGAAAGCAAGCCGCCATCCTCTAGGAACAAGATGGTCCTGCTCCCCACTTCCGTCTCAGGAAGCATTCCACGGCTCCTGAGGCCCAGCTGCCCACTACCCTTCATTACAAGAGTCACCTCGAATTCCTCTTTAAAAAATTGGGGTGCTTAATGCCTGCCCTAGACTTACAGCAGAGTGCCAATCAGTTAGAGGAGCCATGGTTCCCTAAGCACGCCGTGTGAGCACAGGTGGACCGGATCCGAGACTTCCAATGCATTGGCCAGAGGGCTAATGTGCAAACCCTTTAAATCGTGTCCACGATCCTGCACATAGTGAACCTCTCCAGGAGTTAGTTTCTAGATCTAGAATTGACTGCTTGCTTTGTCATCAATGTTTTGTGTCCGTGGTAAGTCACGTCAGTCTCTGGGCCTTGGTTTCCTCAATTGTCAGAGGGTCCCTCTTTCTGGTGTGCAGTATGCATGTGGGATGTGGGGTACGATGCCCAGCACAGAAGGAGGTGGTCCACTGGCAGTGGCTACTGTTTCTATCAGAGGAAACCCAGGGCATCCCTGAGGGGACCTGGCAAGGCTGCTGAGGATCCCCTCAAGGCTGGCATCTCCGCCACGTGGGCCACGTGGGCCACGTGGGCTTCCCCTTCAAGCCAGGAGGGTGTAGGTGGCAGGCTCAGCTTGCTTCTGATAACAGCCTCCAATTCAATACACTGGAATTTGGATCTCAGTGTTGGATAAACGACTGTGTGTTTCAGACCTCAGGGCATTCACAAATTGTCGAAATAATGAATGCAAAAGCCTCCAGGGTCCAGGTTGTGCTTTTCTGTAAAGCACAGTGGTAGGTGTGCACAGATCATTCTCGCAGTCAGTGTGGATGGCAGGTTGGAAGGAAGCACAAGATGATGCCGGAGTGAATTCAACCGGACTCTTTGCAATCCTGCCTCTACTCACAGGGGGCTTCTCTATGAACCTCAGCGTACAGCTGTGGCACCAGGTGGGCAGAGGCACTGAGCTGGGGGATCAGGTTTACTAAGCAAAGGAGAACTGTTGCCTCTGCTACTGGTCAGCACTTCCTTTTTGCCCGAGGAGAGAAACCCAAGTCTGCCTGGCTTAAGCCAAAAGAGAGTGTGTCCACTCACATGACAGGGGTCAGGCATGGCTGGACCCAGGTGCTGTGTGCCAGCTCTCAGCTTCCGTTCTACCCAGTTAACTTCATTCTCAGGCTGTCTGTCCCCATAGGGTGGCAGAAGCAGCCTCCAGCAGCCCCAGGCTCACATCCTGACAGATGTACAGCCCCGACTGGAAGCAAACCTCTTTCCAGTGGTTTCAGCCAAATCCTGGTGCTGAGTGTCCTCAGCTTACCTAAGTCATCGGCCTTTGTCCTGAACAATTCCCATAGCCAAAGGATAGGAGGCCCTGGCTGTCTGGGCCTGGTACTCTTGTCCACCAGGGCTCAAGGGCAGAGTTAGGTGAGAGAGACCCTATGGGAAGGGGGACGAGAAGCAGGAGAAGCCCAACCCTATAGGTCATTAGTCCAAGCCCAGGGGCAGAACTGGAGAGCCTTCCCTCGTCCTCGACAGCCTGTCCACCCCCCAATACGTTGTTGTCCAGGCAGAAGTCTCCTGATGGTGGCTACTGAAAACACAAGGTGATGGACACATTTGGCAAATTTCAATATTGCCTGAGTTTGGGGGCTCCAAAGTGGATGCTGAAACAAGATTTGGGGTGTAAGATGTCTACTTGTGGGGGTCACCTCTGGAAGAGGGAGGAGGGGCCGCTCAGGCTGCAGAGCCAAGCAGTAAGGGAGGAAGGCCAGGCCCGATGTGCTGAGCAGGGGCATGCTGTGGGTCCCTCTTGATGACTGCGAGGGGCACACCCCAGATCTCCTCTTCTAGGGGCAAGCGGCTGCAGGGGTTCAGAGCACTCCCTTCTCCCTTTGGGTGAGGGTTGCTCTTGGGGGTGAGGGCTGCTGCCTGCTGACTTGTGGTCTGGACAGGAGGGTGCAGTGCTTGCCTGCCCTGAGGGAGAGATGCAGGTGAATGGGAGGAAGCATGGGTGTGCAAGATGCTCTGTGGCACCTCTGTGACAGCTGACTTCCAGCGAGGACCAGGAGAGGTGCAGGGATGCTGTCAGCCACCATTTGACCCAACTATCCCACTCCTTGGAATGTACCCAAAGGACTTAAAATCAGCATACTATAGTGACACGGCCACATTAATGTTCATAGCAGCTCAATTCACAATAGCTAAGCTGAGGAACCAAACTAGATGCCCTTCAACAGATGAATGGATACAGAAAATGTGGTATATATACACAATCGAATATTAGCCTTAAAGAAGAATGAAATTCTGGCATTTGCTGGTAAATGCATGGAACTGGAGACTCTCATGCTAAGTGAAATAAGCCAATGACCTCCCACCCCGCCGTCATGCAAAAAGGCCGAATGGTCTTTCTGATGTGTGGAGGCTAACACAGTAAAGGGGTGGGGGAATAGAAGTCCATTAGATTAGACAAAGATGAATGAAGGGAAGGAATGGGGGAGATGGGAATAAGAAAAAAAAAGAAACCAGTGGAATGAATTGGACATAACTTTCCTCTGTTCACATATAATACATGACCAGTGTAACTCCACATCATGTACAACCACAGAATGAGAAGTTATACTCCATGTATCTATGTCAAAATACACTGTCATGTCTAACTAAAATGGACAAGTAAAGTTAAAAGACTGGGCATTGGGTACTATGGGATTATTACTAATTTTTTAGGTAACTTAAGGACTTTGTAATTCCATGGGAATACGCTCTTTAAAGAAATGTTTTCTGAGGAATTTAGGTATGAAATGTCATGATGTTGTAATTTGCTTTAAAATATTTCGGCAAAACAAAAACTCGGAGGAAGCAAGTAGAGCAAATATGAGTGGTTGTTAAATTTGGGCAACAGACTTCTGCCTTGGATAGGTTTCAACACAGTCATGATCAAGTGGAGACCCCAGGGTGGCGTCAGGATCTGTGTGCGTTTGGTGGGTGGGGAGTGGCACTCTTCTGTATTTTGCTCCATCCCAATGATCAGCACACTGATCAGGAGCGATGGCTGAAGCTCTGACTTCGCCTTTAAGTTGCTGTAGGGCCTTAGGAGATCTCTGGGCCTCAGGTTCTCTGCCTACACACCAGGGACACGGTAGTTTCTGATTTCTTGAGGTCCAGTGAGTCACCAAACAGCTTCCAGATGCAGTGAAATTCCAGAATAGCTGCCCTTTGGGAGCCTCAGGTTAGGTAGCATGAGAGCCACTGGTGACCTGCTCCAAGACTCAGCCTCACCTCACTGGCACTGGGGCCAAGTTCAGCATGATGTTTTTGAGCAGTGTTGAAAAGAAATGTCCACACATTTGTAAGGTTGTGCAAACTCTGAAGACTGAAAATATGGTCTAGCAGGTGAGTAGTGAGTATTTCAGGTGTATCAAAAACTGACATGCTGTTGATATTGTTGGGTAGGTTGTTGTCCATAAGGTCTGTTTGGTTAAGCAGCTTGATAGTGTTGTTCAAGTCTTTTTTTTTTTTTTAAGAGAGAGTGAGAGAGGAGAGAGAGAGAGAATTTTTAATATTTATTTTTTAGTTCTCGGCGGACACAACATCTTTGTTGGTATGTGGTGCTGAGGATCGAACCCGGGCCGCACGCATGCGAGGCGAGCGCGCTACTGCTTGAGCCACATCCCCAGCCCTTCAAGTCTTCTATATCCCTACAGACCTGTAAAAAGGCCCCAACCATCATGGTCCAGGGCTGGTGTCTTTTCTTTAGGACTGACCTTGGACGGGTGACTACATTGTGGGTGGTTGAACTCCTAGAGAGAGGAGGCCATTGCAAGGTCTTGGGCCTCAGTGCCAAGAAGGGTGAATTGGAAGTATATGTAAAATACAAATATATATATAAAACCATTATTTTACCATAAATATTTTGAATTGTCTCAAAATTGTTTTAGAATCTGTTGAGATAATAATGTAATTTTACTGATATTTGAATTCTAGACTAAGATTAATTCTAGAATAAATCCTAGTAGGTAATGATGATTTATCCTTTTTGCACATTGTTAAATGTAATTTGCTCATATTTTAAAAGTGTTTTTTTTTGCCCCATAAAGGGCAATGGTCTGTAATTTTCATATTTAATAATATACCTTCCCAGTTTCAAAATCAGAATAAGTTTGCTTCATAAAACAAGATGGGAAGGATTATCTGTATATCTTCTGAAGGACTTTGATAGGCCTGGTATTCTTCTCTACCTAAGTTTTAAAAATAGAATTTATCAGCGAAGTGCTGGAAGCCTAGATGTAAGGTTTGCTATAAATTCAAAATGTTTTTCAGATAAAGTGTTCTTCATGCTTTCTATTTCTTCCAGAGTGAGCTTTCTCAGTTTGTTCATTTCGAGGAACTTGTATGTTTTATCTAAGTTGTAGATGTGTGACATAAAATTATTCATACTCTTGTCTTATTGGCCTTTTAATTACAGTAGGATCTGGAGTGTGAAGTTCCTCCTTTTTTCCTTGGTATTGGAAACTCATGTCTTCTTTGTTTCTGGATCCATTTCGCTAGAAGATTTAGCAATTGCAATTGTCCATTGGTACCAGTTGTTTGTTCTCAGAAAACAACTAGTCTTTTGTCGTGTCACACAACTAAACCAGTCAGGGTCACTCCAAGTGAATTTGGGGACTCAATAAAGACACAGATACAGAAAGTACTTTTTCTCTGAGTTCAGCCGCAGCTCCACAAGGGGGACAAGGCAAGCAAGTTCAGCCGCAGCTCCACAAGGGGGACAAGGCAAGCAAGAAAGAGAGAGAGGAGCATGTGCTGGACACTTTTTTGGAGAGAAGCCATTCAAATGAGGCACGGGGTCAGGTTTCAGGGGGTTGAGTCTAGCTTCATGATGTCTGCTGTCAGCAGGTTGACTGACATCTAGGAAGGCTACACCCATATCATGTGCTGTGGTGGGGATCATAGGCAGAGAGAGTATAAAGAGGAATATGTTGTCCACCCAGAGGGGCAACAATGGTTCAGTCCACCCTGTGCACTCAATGCTCATAGTTCACACACACACAGCCCATGGCTGGCTTGCCACATCTCCATGCTCTCTTTGCTCAAAGATAAGGGGCACTCGGTTCCCATGTGGCAGCTCCCAACAATCTTTTTATTAATTTTCTCTTTGGGGGCTTTCTATTTCATTGTTTTATTCTCTCATTTTTACTATTTTCTTTCTTCTAGTTTCTTTAGGTTTATTTTGCATTTCTTTGTCTTCTTTCAAGTGGAGGTTTAAATGATTGATTTCAGAACGTTCTCCTTTCTAATATAAACAGAATCGTAGTTGTATCTTACTAGTACTTTATTTGCATTTTATAAACTTCACATGTGTTTTTAAAATTTTCATTTAGTTCAAAAATATCTTTAAAATTTCTTTTTAATTTACTCTTCCACCTATGGGTTATTTGGAAGCTGTCATTTAATTTCTAAATACTTTGGGCATACATATATATCTTATTGTTATTAATGTAAAATTTAAGTGCTTTGTGGCTAGAGAACATACACAGTACTATATAAATTATTTATTTGTTTGCTTATTCACTTACTGGTGGTGTTGGGGATTGAACTCAGGGTCTTGTGTATGCTAGGCAAGTGCTCTACCATTGAGCTATCCTTTCAGCCTTATAAATTCTTTCCAACTTATTGATACCTGTTTTGTGTCAAATATCTGTGCCAAGCACACCAGACGATGCAATGATGCTCAGATAATTTGCTGGTTTTGGGGGTGTGAATACTTGCACCAAGGTCAAATTCAACATGATGTTGCTGAATACAAAGCTGGAAAGAAATGTTCACAATTTGATGAAGAGTACAACTCTGAGGATACTATGTATCCTTGAGAGTATTCCTTGTGCTCTAGAAAATTACATGTTGGGTTGAGTGTCCCTAAAATCTGTTTGGGTAAGCTGCTCAATGATGTTCAAGTCTCTATATCCCTGTAGATTTTTCTGTCTACTCATTAGATCAATGACTTGGGAGAATAGCTTTGAAGTCCTCAAAATAATTTTGGACTTATTTTCTTCTTTTTGTTCCATCAGGGTTTTCTGTGTGTAGCTTGAAGCTCTTATTGATTTCTTTTTTTTTTAATTTTTTATTTATTTATTTTTTTATTGTTGGTCGTTCAAAACATTACATAGTTCTTAATATATCATATTTCACAGTTTGATTCAAGTGGGTTATGAACTCCCATTTTTACCCCGTATACAGATTGATGTATCACATCAGTTACACTTCCATTGATTTACATATTGCCATTCTAGTGACTGATGTATTCTGCTATCTATCCTATTCTCTACTATCCCCCCTCCCCTCCCCTCCCCTCCCCTCCCCTTTTCTCTCTCTACCCCCTCTACTGTAAATCATTTCTTCCACTTGTATTATTTTTCCCTTACCCCTCCTTTCCTCTTATATGTAATTTTGTATAACCCTGAGGATCACCTTCCATTTCCATGCGATTTCCCTTCTCACTCCCTTTCCCTCCCACCTCTCATCCCTGTTTAATGTTAATCTTCTTCTCAAGCTCTTCGTCCCTACCCTGTCCTTGGTTACTCCCCTTATATCAAAGCAGTCATTTGGCATTTGTTTTTTAAGGATTGGCTAGCTTCACTTAGCATAATCTGCTCTAATGCCATCCATTTCCCTCCAAATTCTATGATTTTGTCATTTTTTAAAGCAGAGTAATACTCCATTGTGTATAAATGCCACATTTTTTTTATCCATTCATCTATTGAAGGGCATCTAGGTTGGTTCCACAATCTTGCTATCGTGAATTGTGCTGCTATGAACATCGATGTAGCAGTGTCCCTGTAACATGCTCTTATTAGGTCTTTAGGGAATAGACCGAGAAGGGGAATAGCTGGGTCAAATGGTGGTTCCATTCCCAGCTTTCCAAGAAATCTCCATACTGCTTTCCAAATTGGCTGCACCAATTTGCAGTCCCACCAACAATGAACAAGTGTACCCTTTTCCCCGCATCCTCGCCAGCACTTGTTGTTGTTGGACTTCATAATGGCTGCCAATCTTACTGGAGTGAGATGGTATCTTAGGGTGGTTTTGATTTGCATTTCTCTGACTGCTAGAGATGGAGAGCATTTTTTCATGTACTTATTGATTGATTGTATGTCCTCCTCTGAGAAGTGTCTGTTCAGGTCCTTGGCCCATTTGTTGATTGGGTTATTTGTTATCTTATTGTCTAATTTTTTTAGTTCTTTGTATACTCTGATATTAGGGCTCTATCTGAAGTGTGTGGAGTAAAGATTTGTTCCCAGGATGTAGGCTCCCTGTTTATCTTTCTTATTGTTTCTTTTGCTGAGAAAAACTTTTTAGTTTGAGTAAGTCCCATTTGTTGATTCTAGTTGTTAACTCTTGTGCTATGGGTGTCCTATTGAGGAATTTGGAGCCCGACCCCACAGTATGTAGATCATAGCCAACTTTTTCTTCTATCAGACGCCGTGTCTCTGATTTAATATCAAGCTCCTTGATCCATTTTGAGTTAACTTTTGTGCATGGCGAGAGAAAGGGATTCAGTTTCATTTTGATGCAAATGGATTTCCAGTTTTCCCAACACCATTTGTTGAAGATGCTATCCTTCCTCCATTGCATGCTTTTAGCTCCTTTATCAAATATAAGATAGTTGTAGTTTTGTGGATTGGTTACTGTGTCCTCTATTCTGTACCATTGGTCCACCCGCCTGTTTTGGTACCAGTACCATGCTGTTTTTGTTACTATTGCTCTGTAGTATAGTTTGAAGTCTGGTATCGCTATACCGCCTGATTCACACTTCCTGCTTAGCATTGTTTTTGCTATTCTGGGTCTTTTATTATTCCATATGAATTTCATGATTGTTTTATCTATTTCTACAAGAAATGCTGTTGGGATTTTGATTGGCATTGCATTGAACTTATAGAGAACTTTTGGTAATATCGCCATTTTGATGATGTTAGTTCTGCCTATCCATGAACAGGGTATATTTTTCCATCTTCTGAGGTCTTCTTCTATATCTCTCTTTAGGGTTCTGTAGTTTTCATTGTATAGGTCTTTCACCTCTTTTGTTAGGTTGATTCCCAAGTATTTTATTTTTTGGGGGGATATTGTGAATGGAGTAGTTGTCCTCATTTCCGTTTCAGAGGATTTGTCGCTGATATACAGGAATGCATTTGATTTATGCGTGTTGATTTTATATCCTGCCACTTTGCTGAATTCATTTATTAGCTCTAATAGTTTCTTTGTAGACCCTTTTGGGTCTGTTAGGTATAGAATCATATCATCTGCAAATAGTGATAATTTAAGTTCTTCTTTTCCTATTTTTATGCCTTTAATTTCTTTCGTCTGTCTAATTGCTCTGGCCAGTGTTTTGAGGACTATGTTGAACAGAAGTGGTGAGAGAGGGCATCCCTGTCTTGTACCAGATCTTAGAGGGAATGCCTTCAATTTTTCTCCATTCAGAATGATCCTGGCCTGTGTCTTATCATAGATTGCTTTTACAATGTTGAGGTATGATCCTGTTATCCCTAATTTTTCTAGTGTTTTGAACATAAAGGGATGCTGTACTTTGTCGAATGCTTTTTCTGCATCTACCGAGACGATCATATGGTTCTTATTTTTAAGTCTATTGATGTGGTGAATAACATTTATTGATTTCCGTATATTGAACCAGCCTTGCATCCCAGGGATGAATCCTACTTGATCATGGTGTATAATTTTTTTGATATGTTTTTGAATCCGATTCGCCAGAATTTTATTGAGGATTTTTGCATCTAGGTTCATTAGAGATATTGGTCTGTAGTTTTCTTTCTTTGAAGTGTCTCTGTCTGGTTTAGGCATCAGGGTGATGTTGGGCTCATAGAATGAATTTGGAAGTTCTCCCTCTTTTTCTATTTCCTGAAATAGCTTGAAAAGTATTGGTGTTAGTTCCTCTTTAAAGGTTTTGTAAAACTCTGCTTTATACCCATCCGGTCCTGGGTTTTTCTTAGTTGGTAGTCTTTTGATGGTTTCTTCTATTTCCTCTATTGTTATTGGTCTGTTTAGGTTGTCTATATCTTCCTGACTCAATCTGGGCAGATCATATGACTTAAGAAATTTATCTATGCCTTCACTATCTTCTATTTTATTGGAGTATAAGGATTCAAAATAATTTCTGATTATCTTCTGTATTTCTGAAGTGTCTGTTGTGATATTGCCTTTTTCATCTCGTATGCTAGTAATTTGGGTTCTCTCTCTTCTTCTCTTCGTTAGCATGGCTAAGGGTCTGTCGATTTTATTTATTTTTTCAAAGAACCAACTTTTAGTTTTGTCAATTTTTTCAATTGTTTCTTTTGTTTCGATTTCATTAATTTCAGCTCTGATTTTAATTATTTCTTGCCTTCTACTTCTTTTGCTCTTGTTTTGCTCTTCTTTTTCTAGGATTTTGAGATGAAGTATGAGATCATTTATTTGTTGTTTTTTTCTTTTTTTAAGGAATGAGCTCCAAGCAATGAATTTTGCTCTTAGAACTGCTTTCAATGTGTCCCATAGATTCCGATATGTTGTGTCTGTGTTTTCATTTAACTCTAAGAAGTTTTTAATTTCCTCCTTAATGTCTTCTATAACCCATTGATCATTCAGTAACCTATTGTTCATTCTCCAAGTGATGCATGATTTTTCCTTCCTTCTTTTATTGTTGATTTTCAGTTTCATTCCATTATGATCAGATAAGATGCATGGTATTATCTCTACTCCTTTATATTGTCTAAGAGTTGCCCTGTGACATAATATATGATCTGTTTTTGAGAAGGATCCATGTGCTGCTGAGAAAAAAGTGTAACTATTTGATGTTGGGTGGTATATTCTATATATGTCAATTAAGTCTAGGTTGTTAATTGTGTTATTGAGTTCTATAGTTTCCTTATTTAACTTTTGTTTGGAAGATCTGTCCAGTGGTGAGAAAGGTGTGTTGAAGTCTCCCATGATTATTGTATGGTGGTCTATTAGACTCTTGAACTTGAGAAGAGTTTGCTTGATGAACATAGCTGCACCATTGTTTGGGGCATATATATTTATGATTGTTATGTCTTGTTGGTGTATGGTTCCCTTGAGCACTATGCAGTGTCCCTCTTTATCCCTTTTGATTAACTTTGGCTTGAAATCTATTTTATTTGATATGAGTATGGACACTCCTGCTTGTTTCCGCAGTCCATATGAGTTGAATGATTTTTCCCAACCTTTCACCTTCAGTCTATGTATATCTTTTCCTATCAAATGCGTCTCCTGTAGGCAGCATATTGTTGGGTCTTGTTTTGTGATCCATTCAACTAGCCTGTGTCTCTTAATTGGTGAGTTTAAGCCATTAACATTTAGGGTTATTATTGAGATATGGTTTGTTCCTCCAGCCATATTTGTTTATTAATGTTACTAAACCTGATTTGTTTTCCTCTTTGATTACTTTCCCCCCTTTACTGTCCTACCTCCCACTGTTGGTTTTCAATGTTATTTTCCATTTCCTCTTCCTGAAATGTTTTGCCAAGGATTTTTTGAAGAGATGGTTTTCTAGCTGCAAATTCTTTTAACTTTTGTTTATCGTGGAAGGTTTTAATTTCATCTTCCATCCTGAAGCTTAATTTAGCTGGATACATGATTCTTGGTTGAAACCCATTTTCTTTCAGTGTTTGAAATATGTTATTCCAGGATCTTCTAGCTTTCAGAGTCTGTGTTGAGAGATCAGCTGTTATCCTGATTGGTTTACCCCTAAATGTAATCTGCTTTCTTTCTCTTGTAGCTTTTAAAATTCTCTCCTTATTCTGTATGTTGGGCATCTTCATTATAATGTGTCTAGGTGTGGATCTCTTATGATTTTGCACATTCGGCGTCCTGTAGGCTTCTAGGATATGGGATTCTGTTTCATTCTTCAAGTCTGGGAAGTTTTCTCATATTATTTCATTGAATAGATTGTTCATTCCTCTGGTTTGGAGCTCTGTGCCCTCCTGTATCCCAATGACTCTTAAGTTTGGTCTTTTAATGTCATCCCATATCTCTTGGATGTTCTGCTCATGGTTTCTTAGCAGTCTTGCTGAGCTGTCTATGTTCTTCTCAAGTTGAAATACTTTGTCTTCATTGTCTGATGTTCTATCTTCTAAGTGTTCTACTCTGCTGGTAGTATTGTCAATTGAGGTTTTAACTTGGTTTATTGCTTCCTGCATTTCTAGGATTTCTATTTGTTTGTTTTTTATTACCTCTATCTCCCTGTGAAATTGATCTTTTACTTCCTGTATTTGTTTATGTAGTTCCTTGTCAAAGTGATCTTTCATTGTCTGATTTTGGTGTCTCATGTCTTCCTTGAGACTCCAGATCATCTGAAGCATGTATATCCTGAACTCTTTATCTGACATTCCATCTGTTGCAGCTATTACCTCTTCTAAAGTTGAGTTGACCTGCATTGCTTGTGGTCCTTTCTTTCCTTGTCTTTTCATACTGCTCGCGTTTCTTTCTGCTTGGTGAAACTGTTGTGTTTTCGAAATTTTCCCCCTATTTATTTATATTGCTCTTGTATAGTTGGGTGATCTCCCTTGCAGGGCGGGTAGTGGCTGTGCTCCTCCTCCAATTAGGGTGATCTATCTACCACACTGGTTGGTCGCCGGTCTGCCCACCCTGCGGGCGTGGGTGGCGGCTCTGCTCTGCCCCCACTCCAATTGTGGTGACGTAACTACCACGCCCTCGGGTCGTTGGTCCTGATCCGGATGTGGGCAGCAGCTCTGCTCCGCCCCTACTCCAATTGGTGTGACGTGTCTACCACGCTGGTCAGCCTCTAAGCCTGTTCCGCCAGTGGGTCGCAGTTCTGCCTACCTTGCGGACTCGGGCGGCACTTCTGCTCAGCCCCCACTCCCAGTGGGGGTACCTGACTGCCTCTCCAACGGGTCGCTGGGCCTTTTCTGGACACGGGCGGCGGCTCTGCTCCACCCCCACTCCAACCAGTGTGACGTGACTGCCTCGGTGCTACTTGTCTACCACACTGGCAGGCTGCCGGGCCTGTTCTGCCAGTGGGTCGCAGGTCTGCCTACCTCGCAGGCTCAGACGGCTGCTCTGCACAGCCCCCACTCCAAATGGGGTGACTTGGCTACCACGCCGTCGGGTCGCTGGTCCTGTTCCAGGCGAGGGCGGCTACTCTCCTCGGCCCCAGCTGCAGTTGGGGTGTTGTGATACCACGCCGGCGGGTCACTTGGCCTGCTCTGGGCGCAGGCAGCAGCTCCACTCTGCCCCGCAGGCCCCCACAGCACCCAGCAGGACCCGGACCAAGAAGCAGTCCCCGCAGGTTCCCCAGCCCTGGGCCAAAGCATCTTCGGGAGCCAGAACCCGGCCTCTCCGATCCCAGCCACGCTCCGTAGGAGCAGGCTCCACAGAGCGAGCCCCGCGGGTTCCCCAGCCCCAGGCCAAAGCAGCCCCGGGAGCCCGAGCCCGGCCGCTCCAAACTCTCCCCGCTCGGTGCATGCTCCGCTAGGAGCAGGCCCAAAGACGCAGTCCCCGCGGGCTCCCCAGCCCCGGGCCAAAACTGTTCCGGGAGTCAGAGCCCAGCCGCCCCTCAGCGCACGTTCCACTTGGAGCTGGCCTCAGCACACAGTCCCTGCAGGTTCCCCAGCCCTGGGCCAAAGCAGCCCGGGGAACCAGAATCCGGCCACTCAAAGCCCGGCGCACGCCTTTCCAGGAGCGATCCCCGAGGAGTATTCTCCTCAGGTTCTCCAGCCCCGAGCCTGAGCGATCTGTCTGCGAGATGCAGGCAAATACCAGCCTGAAATCACCTGTTCCATAGTTGAATGAGCTGAGATCAGTAGAAAACAAGGATGATTACATCAGCTCTCCAATATGGCGGCTGCTGTCCTCCTCCGTGGTCCGACCGGTGTCGAGAACAGAACTGGACCGCTTCTCTCCTCTGTCTCAAAGCCGGAACTCAGCACTAAGCACGGCCATTGCACCGCTGGCAGGAGCCCCCAGAATCCGCATCGCTGTACTCCCGCTCCGGTACCTCACCGCTACCCAGTGCGAGCCGCAGACTCCATCCGCGGGGCGGTCTGCCGACCAGGCTCTGCTACCCTCCGTGCGGAGAAATCGCCTGCGACCGAGCCCCCGCAGCCGAACCCCACGCGATGTAAATCCATCCTCTAGATTCTGGAGCACCTCAATTTCACTGGAAATTCCCAACAAGGTAGCCTTCAGCCATTTCACCTCGTCTTTCTCCCGCACAGTGACGCTGCGCACTGGGGTGATGCACTCCCATCGCCGCCATCTTCCCTTCTCCTCTTATTGATTTCATAAACACTTAAAATCATTTGTCTTCTTGATAAATTGACCCCTTTTCATTATGTAATAGTTCTTTTTATCCCTGGTAACATTCCTTTTTATGGAGACTCTTTTACTTGATATGCATATAGTGAGCAGAACTAGAGTTCTGTAATATATTTTATTCTGTACTTTACTTTTAGCCTATCTTCATCTTATATTTTGTAGAGCACATATAGTTGGATCTTGCTATTTTGATCTAGTCTATCCATCTTGGACCTTTGAATTTGGAATGTTTAAGCAATTTTTATGTGATAAAATTATTGGTTCAAATGTATCATCCTGCCATTAATTTCCTATGTTCCCATCTGTACTTTGTTCCACCTTTTAACTGCATTATTTTATGTTAATATTGTTCAGTATTTTTAGGACTGCATTCTATATTTCTCCATAAGCTTATTAGCTATACCTTTTTGTTTTATACTTTGTGTAAATGTTCTAGAGTTTATAATATAATTATTAACTTATCATAGTCTATTTTCCAGTAATATTATTCTACTTCATGTCTAATAAGAATCTTATTATAACAATATAATTCCTTTCTTCTATCCTCTGTGCTGTTACTGTCACATATTTTACTTACACATATATTATAAACCCAATGAAACATTGTCATTTCTACATTAAGTAGTCAACTACCTAATAAAGTAAATGAGAATCTAGAAAACACAAAGTTTATTTAACATTTTTGGTACTAGTCCTTTATTTGTATAGACTTGGTTTCCAGCTGGTATTTTTCTTTGGTTAAGGGTTTTATTTAACAATTTATATAATGTGGGTCTGCTAATGATAATTAATCTCCTCAGCTTTTATTTGTCTGAAAATTATTTTGCCTTTACCTTGAAGGACATGTTCAACGGATATAGAATTCTAGATTGACATTTCCTACCTCATCTCTATCTATTAGAGGTACCATTGCCTCCTGGCTTGCATAGTTTCAGGTGGATAGTCTTTATTGTGTCTTTATTATCTTTTTAATTATGTTCCCTGTATGTGATGAATATTTTTCCTTTGATTACTTTGAAGATTTTTCTCTTTATCATTGGTTTTCATAAATTTGATTAGAAAATGCCTTAATGTAATTTTTTTAAAAAAAATATCTTGCTTTGAGGTGTGTGGAGTGTTTTGAATGTGTCAACTTATATTTTTAATTTAGAAAACCTTTGAGTTATTACTTCTTTAAATGATTCTTCTATTTTCTTGCTCATCTTTGGGGACTCTAAATTACATAATATGGTTGTGATATTGTGACATAATAGGGAATCGCTATTTTATTTTTGTCCATGGTTCATGGTCCACAGCTCCTGAAACCCTTGTAATTTACTGAATTTTTACAGCAATAGAAGTAGTTTTTGTTAAAAAATTTGACATTTTTCCTCAGTTCCTGGAACAGTTTCAGAGTGATAAAGGTAAAAGATGTGTTTTGTGATTAATAACAAGTTTTCTTCAACCATATCTGAATTTGTATTAATGAGTTGAAATTTTTGGAAACCTCTTTGATGACCACAGGGTGGGGAACCAGTTGGTAGGAGAACCAACCACATGATTAGAAGGTTGGAAATGTCAGCTTCACTTCTGAACCTCCAGGGAATAGAGGAGGATGAAAGGTTGAGTTTTTCACCAATGGCCAACTATTATACCACCATCGTTGACATAATCAATCATACCTGCATAAAATGCTAAAAGGACAGAGCTCAGGAGGCTTCCATGTTGGCAATCAGGAACACATTGATGTGTTGGGACGGTGGTGTACCCCAGTTCCTAGGGTCAGAAGCTCCTGAGCTCAGGACCCTTTCTAACCTCACCCTATGTATCTCTTCTTCTGGCTGCTCATCTAGTTCCTTTAAAATAATCTTTGTAATAACTGGATAAACATAAGATTTCCCCTTGATATTTGAGAATCATTTTGGCACATTAAATGAACCCAAGGAAGGGGTTACAGGAAGCCCTTCTCCCATTTATAGCTGGTTGGTCAGTAGTATGGGTCATAGTCTGGAACTGGCACCTGGCATCTGAGGTGAGGGGCAGTCTTGTGGGATCAAGCACCCCCAACCTGTGGGAACCGATGCTCTCTCCAGAGAGATGGTGTCAGGATTGAATGGAATCATAGGATACCCAGCTGGTGTCCACTGGAGAATTGGTTGTTAGTGGAGAGAAATTTTTGGACCTAAGTATTCTGTATTTATGTGAGAGTAAGAGAGAAAAAAACAGTTTGTTATCCTCCAGAATAAGTAGATCATTTAACCTTGTCTTATAAGTCACTGAGACTATTTAATTTATTAGCTTTTAAAATATCTTTTTCCTTCTGTTTGGATAGTTTCTCTTGCTTTCTATTCTACTTATGTTTTTGTTCTGCAGTGTCTAAATCTCCTGTTTGTCTTGTGGATTTATCATTTTAGACATTGTAATTTGGGTCCTAGATGATCCAGGGTTTATTTTTCTCCAATCTTTTTTCTTTTCAATATGTTTCCTTTAGACTTTGAAAATATTTATGATAGCAGCTTTAAAGTTCTTTTACGTCAATTCCATCACCTCTGTGATTGGGGGTTTGATTCTACAGGTTCATTTTACTGAAATGTATTGGGTTGCACTTTCTGCCTTTTTGCATGTTTGGATATTTTTGATTGGATGCCGGACATTGTGAGTGTATTGTCAGCAAGTATCTGGATTTTATTTTCTGTCATGGAATACATTGTGTTACATTTAGGCAGTTAGTTTATGTTCAGACCATCTCCCATTTTTGATACTTATTTTAAGTTCTGTTGGGTGTAGAGTAGGCTATCTTCTCACCACAATTGACCCCTGCTATCTAGGTGTGCCCTTTGTGGGATCTTCTTTGAGTGTCCTTAGGGTCTCTGAGGTCTCTACATTCTTTTTGGTCAGCACTCAAATGTCTCCCAACACTGCTGAACTTCAGTATTTATTCAGATCACAATTCTACTGTAATTTTTCTCTCTTTGAGAAATTTTTCTTTGCTTGATGAAGCATCTCCCTACACATGTACATCTTCATGTTCAGTCAAAGAATTTAGGAGCTCCCTGCAAAGATTGCTGGACATCTTTATCTGCATATCTTCTTCCTCTTCATTCCTCTACCCTACACACCCCAACAGTCTCAGTCTTCCCAAGCTCTAATCTTTGTCTTCATAGCTCATAATCCACTTGGATCATTGTGAACCTTAGCAAATCCATGTCTAGGAGAAATTGGTGGACTCACAGAGCTCATTTCCTTTGTTCCCCTTTCTCAGACACCAATATACTCTGATGCCTATTGTGCAATGTCTGAAAACAACTGTGTTTTCCAAACTGTTTTAGATGGTATGATAGGCAGAACGTGGCCCCTTAAGAAGATCTGAAGCCTAATCTCTGGGACCAGTGACCATGTTGATTTGCCTGTCAAAGGGAAATTAAGGTTATGGATGGAATGAAGGGAGAAATTGGCTCATTTTAGAAGCATCTTAGACTCTCTAGGTGAAACCAAGGTAACAGAAAGCACCCTTAAAAAGGGAAGAAGGAGATAGAAGAGAGAGAGAGCCAGAGAGACAGCAGTGTGAGAAGGATTTGGCCCAGCCTTGCTGGCTTTAAAGATGGGAGAAGGGAAATGTAAGCCAAGCAAAACAGAAGCTGGAATGGGCAAAGAAACAGATTCTTCTCCAGCTTCCAGAAAGAACACAGCCCTGCTGACACCTTTGATTTTAGCCCACTGAGACTCATTTCAGACTTTTAACCTCCAGATCTATAAGATAATGCATTTATGTTGTCTAAGTGTAGCAGCAACAGGAAGCTGGAACAGGTGGGTGAGCTGATCTGGTATCGGCTGGTCTATTGTGGCTGGAAGGAGACAATCACCTCTGTGCTTTTTAAAAAGACCGATACTGGGGACCCAGGCTAGATTGTCTGACTTTAATTGATCAGAGTATGGGGCCTTGGGATTTTTAAACCATTTTCTCAGAGTTCTAATGTGCACTCAAGGTTGAAAACCACTGACCTTGTTCAACCCTCCCAATTTACAGCTGAAGCCACTAAAAGTGAAGAATGGTTGATTCAAATGCAGGTGAGACCTCAGTCTGCTGCAAAACCTGCCAGAAATCAGGCGTGTAGCCCATGCATTTTCCCAGGCTGTCTCCTAGCACCCAGATGTGGCAGGAGGTCCCAGGTGGGGACCGCCTCCAAACACAGTAGCTCAGGTCAGGTCACTAGCTATGCAAAACTATGGATTTCTGCATTCCTAAAATCAGCTCAATCAGCCTTATGACCACAGAAGTGCCCACATATTGACCTGGTGTGAATCATTGATTGGTTTTGATCAAGTTGATGAGAATCCTGGCATCTAACTGACTGGAGCGCTCCGGGGAGCCACAGGGACTAGCCTGCCATTGCTCACATCCACCCTACCTCCAGGTTTACCACAGCAAGGGGGACTGGCTGTGTGATTTAAATGCTTCCATGCATTTTTAGAGAAGTAGTTCTTTCACCAAACCAGCAGGAGTCAAATGCTGCTTAGAGCTTGGTGTTCAGAAGCCTTCTGAGATTTATTGATTCAGGTTCAACATTTCGGGGATTCTGGAATTTCTTGTTGAGCTTATTTGGTGCAATTTTTCCCTTTTTCTTTTTTTCCTTTATTTTGCTTCTTTTCCCTTCCCTTTCATTTCCTTCCTTTTTCTCTCTCTCTTCAATGTTAACCTTAGATTGTTCACACCTGAGCAGGTGGGTGGCTCACCTGTGGACCATGAGCTAGATATCAGGGAGCAGGATTATCCCAGGCTCCTTCCCTGCCTGGGAACTTCTGGAATTCCTCAGTGTTCCTAGATGGTTCCTGGCTGCTGCCCAGTTAGATTTTTGTCTGATAAAGCCTGAACCTATCTGCTGGTGGAGGACGACCCTCTCTGAACCTTTTCTTTTTTTTTTTTTTTTTAATTTTTTATTTTATTGTTGGTTGTTCAAAACATTACATAGTTCTTAATATACCATATTTCACAGATTGATTCAAGTGGGTTATGAACTCCCTTTTTTACCCCGTATACAGATTTTTACTTGGGTTTGGACTCTGTTTGGCTTGAAGGATCCTAACCAGCAAGCTGACACTTTGTAAGGTGACTGGACAGGTTCAGGGAGTGAAGACAAGAACAATGACCAACTCTTCAAGAGATGGCGTGCCTGCAGCTGCTCCCAGTGCTTGACCTCAGAGCCAGGCTACAGACAAGGAGTAAATATCAACTTCATTTTATACAAGGGAGACTCAGGCACAGAGACACTAAGTAACTTTTGTAAGAACACACAGTAAATAAATAGCAGACCTGGGATTTTTTTGCTCAACAGTGTAGAAACTCACTTTTTGCCCTACAAAGAATCAGCCCCACATTTGGATCTGGGAAGGTGGCATGTGGATGCTGTTCTTTGAAGGACCGACAGACACTGTCCTCATGCCCTGCCATGTGATTGAAACTTCCTCAGTGGGCTACTGCATTGGGGTAAAGGCAACCTTCCTCACAGGCTGAGAATTCGGACAGTCCATATTAAATGGACTCCTGGTGCCGCTACTTTAGGTTGTGGCCCTGGGTCTCGGCCTCATCATCTGTAAAATGGGGCTAATCAAACCTTCTTCAGAGGGATATTATGAGGCATCAATAAAACTGTGTGTGTGGAGCACCTGGCTCAGAGGGCCCACCATTTATCAGGGGATGGACTCATGGGAAGAGACACCATAAACTATGGTGGGATTAGTGAGGAGTCCTGGAGAATGGAGTATGGGGCAGAGATTTATTTTTTATTTGAAATTAAAATATAATTCAGGCGCAGCACAGAAATTTTCTGTATACCCTTCATGCAGCTTCTCCTTATGGTAGCATCTTATATAATGTATGGTCACTAGAGCCAATAAATGAACCTTGGGCCATAGATTGCTAAATGCAGACTTTATTAGGATTCCACCACTTTCTCCCTTGATGCTCTAACTGTTCCAGGAGCCCATCCAGGATCTCAGGTTTCACTGGTCGCCTTTCTCCTTGGTTCTCCAATCTGCAATGGCTCCTGAGTATGTCCTTGTTCCTGAACTTGACACTTTGCATTTGTCTGGAGCTTCTTCCCATGTGATTAGCTTGAAGTTTTGCATTTTTATTTGGCAAGAAAACCATACAAATGCGTCCTTTATCAGCACATCCCATCAGGGTGCATGATGATGTCAGTATGTCTCATTCC
The DNA here is from genome assembly GCF_964194105.1 of Spermophilus citellus. Taxonomy (NCBI): domain Eukaryota; kingdom Metazoa; phylum Chordata; class Mammalia; order Rodentia; family Sciuridae; genus Spermophilus; species Spermophilus citellus. Next base: position 51,542,240 of record NC_138195.1, read on the forward strand.
CAGTGATGTAAACCTTGATCCTTGGTTGAGCCAGGGTATGCTGGGTTTCTCACTGCAGTTTATGCTGTGCATTTCTCCGGATCGTCATTAATAAACATCTTGGGAGAGAGATTTCCAGGCAGTTCAGACATTGTATTTCTCCTCAAACTTTCACCCACTAATTTCTGCATACATCATTGCATCGTGTCTGCAATAATTATAACTGTGCTGTTCCAACAGTGACTTCTTTTTATTTCCCTTGTTCATGCTATTTTTATTAATTGGAATGCTTCTCTTATTCATTTATTTATTCATAACCTGGATTTTTACTTTGTTCTCTGAGTTCTGATTGGATCCTATTTACCTTGTCTGAGCTGTTCCAGGCTTGGCCTCTGGGGGCTCTTTCAGCTTGCTTTCTCTGGCCTTTGGGCGCTGGGTTAGCCCTGACTGGCTGGGGGCAGCTGGGAGCCCAGGATGCACAGTGGAGTCTGAGTGGCAGGACTTGGGATTAAGACACTGAAGCTGGGATGTGGCGAGAGTGTGTGGTGGTGGGGGGGAGCGGAAACTTCCAGGAGAAGACGGTGGTGCTGACACACCTTCTCCACATACAGTTGGCTTCTCTAAGACCCATTCAGCTTCGCAATCCCACTGGGCTCCCCCAGAGTTCCCCAACTCATTCTACCACTGAGAAAATGAAGGCCCCAGGAAAGGAAGGGACTTCCTAGAGGTCAAAGAGCAAGTTGGGTGGGTGACAAAGTAAGGAAGCCTGTTGGGTCGGGGTCCTTGTCCCTGCTGCCACAGGCTGGTGCCCTATGTGGCTCCTCACTGCCAAGAATGATGTTCAGACTCTGGGCAGCCAGGGACTCAGGGAGATTCGTTCTACCTGTGGAAGCTCAGAGACTGACAGCTGCTGGTGCAGATTTTTTTTTGGGAAGCCAGGGGCTATTGAATCTGCCCCCTGTCCTCTCTGCCCAGCTGTAAGGGAGGACCCTTCTGTGCCAGATCCCCCACTCCAGCTCAGTGGGGTCTCTAATTCCTTTCTGGCTCAGGAGCCTGGATCAGCTGGGTCTGGTGGAAGCCTATCCTGACGAGAGGTATCTGCAGGACTGGGATCAGGACCCCTTGCAGCTCAGGTGCGCCCCAGTAAAGGCTGGGGATATTAGCAGCAGAGCACAGGGGCATTGCACAGGGTGTGTAGCCAATGATAACTTTTGTGAGGATCAGGACCATATGAGTAGATATCCAATGGGTGGAATATGGGAGGTGACAGGCCTGTGGGACAAGAGCAGCCTGTGCAACTGGTGCAGCCTCCGAGCTTCTCCAGCCCTGACTGTCTGCGTGAACACAGGCCCTGGGCTGCATGGAGACAGCACAACCAACAGAAATCAATGCCTCCCTTTAATCCTGGAAGCACTCATTGAAAGAGAGATTGAGAAGCCTGCCCAGGCCTTTTTAACCCACCAGGGTTCTTCCTTTCCAATCGGGATGCTCCTTGCCTTACAATAGGGTCAGTGTCCCCACAACCCCATCATAAGATGAAAATACTGCAAATTGAAAAAAGCATCTTACACCTAACCTATCAAAAGCTATAGCTCAGCCCAGCCTGACTTCTGTGAGCTCAGAACACGGCATTATCCTATGGCTCGGCAGAATCACCCAACATGGGTCTATTTCATAATGAGCTATTGCATATCGCATGCTATTTATTGAATACCTGTATCTCAAAAATGCCGGCAACACAGACCGCGGTGGAGTTGGGGTGGCTGCCCTCCTGGTTGGGTGGCTTCCTGGCCTCCATGACTGCCCAGCATCATGAGAGAGCCTCGTACGTATCTTGCTAGTCTGGGAAAAGAGCAAAACTCAAAATCTGAAGTACAGTTTCTCCTGAATGCACATCAACTTCATACCATTGCAGAGTTGAAGATTTGCAAGTGGAAGCACCCTAAGTCTGTGTACCTCCCTGAGGTGGGCAGGACAGGGGTCAAGGCTCTCGTTTTAGAAATTCTGCAACTGAGGCCTGAAAGAGCTCAGTGACCCTAGAAGGAAGGAGACCTTCCTTCCACTGCTGAGTTCTGGGCTTTCCCCTGACACTGTCCCGCCACTGGGGCAGATTCTCCGATACCTAATGGTCAGCGGCACAGTGAGCCATGCCTGGGGCTCTGGCGGTGCTTTGCCAGGTCCTCTGAGCATGGCCAGGACTTGTGCAGCACTCGTGATCTTGGGTGGGCCAGGGACAGTAAAGCCATTGAGGGCACATGTGCACATGTGTGTATGCACACACTGGCATGTCTGTTGGCAGAGGGGGTGGCATGTGTTGGTGGAGTTGACAGAGAGGCACTTGGCCCGATCCCCACCCTCGTCTGGCATTGGCTTCACACTTCCTCCCCTCTCGGGCCTGGGGAGGCCAACGTGTGCAGATGGCCATCTGGCTGCCACCTTAGCCGTGGCCCAGCGCTCCCTTGCAGACTGCGCCCCTCTTCTGCTTCAGTGGCTCTGTGGACTCTGCGGAGGAGTGACTGCCAGGTCAGAGAGGCACTGGGGAGTGGGACATGGGAGGGCAGAGAACTGGCCCATGGTGGGGCTCTCCACCTGCCCTTGATCAGAAATTCTCTGTGAAGAGAACCCATGTGTGTGCTGCTCTGGCCGGAGCCTGAGGCAGGGCCAGTTGCAGATATGGGTAGTCCCAATGCCACTCCCAGTGAGGGCATCCCGTCCGTGTGGACATCCCCACTCTGCACATGGGCCACTCCCAGGCAGAGGACCGAGGCTTGGTCTCTCCCTCCCTCTCTCCCTCCACTCCATAAAACTTTTGATGCTTACACCATGCCAGAATCCACTCTAGGCCCTGGCAGGGGTGCCAAGATGGATGAAGAGCCACTGCCCTGGTTGGTACTTACTTCCTGCTCCAATTTAAAAGGCAACAACAGGGGAAGGTGAGGGCATGCTCTAGAGACCCTCCGCCTACAGCTGAAACAGAAGACATAACAAGAGGGAGGTGAGAGGAGCCGGGAAAGAGGTGAGATGTGGGGCTGAGGATGGCCTTTAGACCCATGGCTTAGGGGCTACCTCTCTGTGCCCAATTCAGCAAAAACAGAAACAAAAACCAAAACAGAACATCCTACTGAATTCTAATTTCAGATACACAATGAAAACTCTTTAGCCGAAGTACGCCCCGTTACAATATTAGAGAAATACTAAATTATTAATAATTACGAGTTCTTTTTTTTCTGAAATTAAATTTTAACTGGGCATACTGTGTGCTACCTGGCAATCTTGTGCCCTGGACAAGAGGCGTAGTAGGTCCTTCCCAGGCTCCTCTGCCTCATGAGTACAAGGAGTGTGAGGAGGAGGGCCAGCAAGGGTCAGGGCCCTGCCACCTCCCTGCGGGCAAAATCGGCCTTTTCACACGAAGCCCCAGCCCATGGCCACCTGATGGGCAGACCAGATACCTCCAGAGTCTATGGCCAGGAGCTGGTGGCCTACGGTCGGGCCTGCTCCCATGGAACCTCCAGTTTCTTCTCACCGTGATGGACCAGCTCAGCCTGAGGGAACCGTTGGCTGCCCTTGTGAAGGTCAGCAGAGGGAAGGGCCTGGGTTACCAGGTTCCCCTTTCCAAGAGGTCCCTGAGGTGCCTATTTCAATTCTTCTGCTTTTCATCCACTCCAGCCTTTGACCTCTGTGGAAGCAGGCCAGCCAGGGGACGAGGACCGCTTAAGGCCACACAGCACCCAGTGGGGAAGCCAGCAGCTGCCCTCCTGCACCTGAATCTGCCCCCTGCTCTTTGGGGACACACCCTCCTCGCTCTGCACAGTGTGTCCTGAGCAGAAGAGGTTTATCCTTAGGTTTCCGCCCACGAAGACCCAATGGCACATAGGAGGCCTTTGTTTAAGAGGTGAGCGGCACGTTTCTCTGCAGCCAGGCTGGCCTGGGACCCCGTAACCACGGTGAGCAGGAACAATCCCACATGCCCCACAGAGATGGGGAGGGGCCATCCCCAGGAAGGAATCCATATTAACTGAAGATCCCCCGATAGAGGCCCAGCTGAAAGAAATTAAAAAGATGGTGTTTTCAAACACTGTCCTCCAACGGGGGAGTTTTTCTAGCCGCAAGCGTTTGTGTTACAAATTTCAGACACCAAAGTATTGACAAAAACAAACAAATAAACAAAAGTTGAAACGCAGGAAACCTCCTGGGCCTGACAGAAATCTCAATGAGGTCCCTGCCGACTTGGGTTTGGTTTTTGTTTTTTTTGTTTTGTTTTAAAGGCAACTAACGATAATATCTGACGAAAATAAAAACAACCCTCAATTCTTTGGCAGTCTGGGTGCCTCTCACCTATTGTTCTTCTGGAAAAAATGTCGCCTCTGTCAGCGTCCGCATGTTGGCGGTTGTTAGAAGGGAAGAGCTCAGCAGAGTTTTCTTTATTTATTTATGTCCCTTTTGCTGAATTCTGATGAAGCACAGACGGGCAGGCAGCACGGCATCTGGCTTCTTGGAAAAATGGTCATGTGGAGAATTGGGGGTGCTGGCTTGAGATTCAGGGTGTATGTGTGTGTGTGTGGGGTCTCGGGGAAACACACCGTCCTGCTTTCCTGGCAGCTCCCAGCTTTCCCCGGGGATGGCCTCCCGGGGCCTGCTCAAGTCGCCCCACTCCCTTCTCAGTCCTGGAGGGGCTGTGTGTGGAGCTGAGGGCCAGGGCTGGGATCCTCGCTCACACTGGGGCCGGTTGTGGAGGGGGCAGAGGGGCTTGTAGAAGCCAGTTCAAAAGATGGTGCAGGTTCTAGAAACCACCTTTCCTGAAGGAGAATCACCAGTGGGTGCTGAGGCCAAGGGCATCCCAGCCCGGTCCTGTCTTGTACCCTTGAAGTTGCTCTGGGTTGGGGAAGGGAAAATTGTGTCTCCGAGTAAAGAACCCTACAGAAAGACGCAGAACAGGGGCTTCTTATGCACCGTGATGTCACTAGCATCAGAGGAAAGCGTTGCATTTACAGGGGTCCTGTAAATGCAGCAGGTTCTCTGTCTCTGACAGTGTGGTGGGGGTGGGGTTGGCACTTACTGTGTGCCTACTGAATGTGTGCCAGGGCCCCCACCAGTCCCTGGTGTGCCCATGACCTTATCTAAGCCTTTTGGCAGCTCCTGCTCATTCATGGGTGTTGGGGGACTCATCCGACAGAGGGAACGCTGAGGCAGAAGTGAGGTTGTGCGAACCCTGGAGGAGTGGCAGAGCAGAGCAAGAACACTGACTCATTCTGGGACACATGGCTGCTCTGGCAATCCTGTTTGGCAGGTGATGTTGGGGGATTTGGGAGCAGAGGGTGGGGTGAGGGTGCCCCGCTCAGCCTGAGAGGTGTCTTAGATGCAAGTCCTCCTGGTAGCCTCAGCAGGTAGGGTGACCCCTGCAGAGGAACACTGGGCATTATCTGTCCTCAGCTGATGGGCAAGGCTTGTGTCCACCTGCCCCTTCCTGCCTCATCGTCCACCCCTCAGCTGGTGGGTGGGAGTCTTAGCCTCTGGCAGAGGGTAGCCATGGGCTTTGGAGTCTGCAGATCAGGGCTCAGGGGCTGGTTTCTCTCTGGTGAGCTGGGGGACCTGGAGTGAGGCACCTGGACGGGGGAGTGGTCCTCCTTCCTTTGCACTGGGGCCAGCAGCTGTGTTTTTTACGTCACTCTCCTGTGGGATGGAGATGCAGTCCCCACCCTGCAGGGCCTCTACCTAGAGAGAGTCACTGCCCCAGGGAAGCTCCTGAGGCTCCTTCCAGACAGAGTCCTGCGTCTGGAATCCAAGTGGGAGCATGAAGTGTTCCTGCTAAGGGTCTTCTCAGGGCCTGGGGAAGGTTTGCAGGGGGCGGGGGGATGTATCAGGGCTCATTTGCTCCTCTCCAACCCAGCACGCTGCACAGGAGGTCCCTCATTGTCAGGAGCCAGGAGCAGGTGACCTCTAGGCCTCAGGGAGAAACATACCTGTGCCTTGTTCCAAGTCTGCAGCATCCTGGACAGGGCTGGTGTCCATGCCAGGGACCTCAGCCATGTGGCCCTGCACATGGAGACTCATGTAAATCAGGGTGGCTCAGTGGCCACCCACTCACGTGAGGGTGGGACTTGCCTTGAGTGCACTTCTTCCCACTCTCTCCTGCTCAGATGCTGGACGACTTTCTTCCATGAACCGATCGTCTGTGTCCTTTTCAATGTCTGCACATTTTTCTTGATTTTTGCCTCATGGGGACTCCCAGCCAATCTTCTCCTGGCTGAAGACAGGCCTTGGGCCCATGGGTCCTGCCTGCCTTTAGTTGGCAGCCAAGCTCCCTCCTTGGAGCTGGGGGTCTCTGTACCCTCCTGCTGTGCCCTGCCTGGCTGGCTTCCCCTCTGGGACTCAGCACCCTCAAAGATTCCTTGGTGGAAAACTTGTGCCAAAGCCTGGCCATATTTGGGGGCTGCCAAAGCCAAGGAGAAAAACACAATTTCATTTCTGTGTCCTCAGCTTCCTGATTCCCAGACTACTGTGGAGTTATTTTATTTTTAAGGAGGAAAACACATTCATTTCCTCTTCACTTGAACCAGGGAATTTTCAGAGAGATCAAGTAACTTGCATGAGGTCACACAGCAACTTGGTAGTCAGGCTGATTTGGAAAACGAGACTCTGTCCTCCTGACTTGGATTCCTGAGAATCTCTGTGGTGAGCAGTGTGGCTCTTCAGGCCAGGGAGGACCTGTGTCTGACAGCAAGAGATGAAGACTCCATCTTATGGTCATTATGGGATTTTTCTTGTTTAGAGCACAGACTGTGTGATGTTAGGTCTTTGTCCACCTGAACCTAGTCTACAATGAATGTGGAAATCTACTTACCCCAGCCCCCGGGGGCCCTGCATATCTGAGAGGAGAGGAAAAACAGGCATAGCCCCCCTCCCTGCCCCCAAGGGGAAGTCAAATCATTTAGAAAAGCAGATGCAGGAAACAATCTGAATTGCCAACAACGTTTCCAAAATTCCATTAACATCACCTGGCAAATCCCCTTCCCTACCCAGGAAAAGTGGGGCCTGGGGGGCAGGGGCAGAGACACCTGTGGCTGGGTTGATCCCCTCTGCGGTCAGACAAGGAGCTGTTCCCAAGGGAACCCCACATCCTCTTTCATTTGCAGCCCCTATGCTGTGCAAGTTCTTTTTTTTTTTTTTTTTTTTTTTAAGAAAGAGAACTCTTCATATAGCTCTCTGCCTTTGCCAGAACCTCTAGAAATAACTCACTGGGAAACATCTCCGTCTGATACCTACCACCTACAGAGAAAGCGGTCCAATGCACCAGGCAGTTTGGCATGCAGAGAGGCTCAGAGAGGGCCACCTGGATGCCACAGCGAGGCTGCATGTGTGGCAGGGTTGACCTGAGGGCTATACAGTTGGGAGTTAGGGCCAGCTGTCCCTACATCTGTCACCTGCTAGCAGTGTGACCTCAGGAGGGGGCGTCTTCTCTGGGATTTGGGATCCTCATCTGTAAATGGGACTGGCCATATAAAACGTTGACCTGGAGGGCGGTTACAGTGTGGTTGGGACACAGCACAGCTGGTCCTTGGATCCAGGCAGAACAGAAAAAGCATCCTGGTGAGAAGGGACAGTGACACACGGGGGCAGGTCTTCATTTTCTTCTGCTACAAGTTCATGGGGTTTGCACCATTGCATCCTGGTATTAGCAGAGGACGACCAGGAAGTGTTGAGTGGAACTAGCTCCCCTATTGCAAAGATGAGCAAAGAGGTCCACAGAGGGCAGGTGTCTGCCTAAGGCTGCAGAAAGAAAAATGGCCTGGTCAGCCTGGCCTGCCAGCCACTGAGGACTCTGCCAACCTTGGGGACTCCCTCAGGGAACTATGCACCTCTGAGGGCACACGGCCTGGGCATGGCTGCAGGAATCCAGAGCATTTTCCACATTGTTCCCTATAAAGGTGATCAGTGGTACCCAGGTCAGCCGGACAGCTGGAGAGGGGAAGAGACACAGATCTGCCCATCGTCAGGGTGTGGCATGGAGCAGGGGCTACTTGTGAAATGGGATCCCGACTCCTACCTCCTAGGGTCCTTGTCAGCGTTGGTCAGCCATTGAAGAAATACTGGTGGCCATTTAAGTCCTGGGCACTACACCTGGAGCTGGAAGACATTTGGGATCTAGATGGACTCTGTCTGCCCAAGCTTCCTCTGGTGGGTGGAGAGAATCGAGCAGAGTAGAGCAGAGATGGTGAAGCCAAAGGACAGGGCGTGTGAGTTGCTGCTGATGCCTTCCCAGGCAACACAAGCAATTAGGACGTAGTGTGTGGGTGCATGTGCACACACTTGTGCAGGTCGGTGGAGTCAGAAATCACCAAGTCCCAGGAAGAAGTGCTAATGCAAGAGCAGGAAGACAGAAACCTCCAGAACAGAGCTGCTTGGATGAGTGTCCTCTGCTGAACACCGTTCCCTAGTTTAGCAGCCACCGTTGTTGGTTGTCTTCCTAAAGCATTCCCTCTTTCTTTAAAGAGTTTATTTCCACATCCACTTTTCATGGCTTCAGGTAAGGCAGCCACCAGAGCCAGCAACTGCCCTTGATCAGCCCAAGCCCTCGTAAGCCTGGTCAGCCTAAGATGGAAGCTGCCCAGTTTCTCTGTTTGCAAACTTTTAGTGTTTTTTTTTTTTTTTCACGGTGTCCCTAACACTTCCTGGACTTAGTCCCAAACAACTCACTATTTATATCCTCACAACTTGTTGGCCAACTGCAAAACCAATATATATGAACTAAAAGAAATAATTTAATTTATTCTATTTTTACATTTTAGAAACCTGTTTTGCTTTTTGGTAAGCAAGTAGAACTTTTATTTATTTGTTTTTATTGACAAAATTCTATCTATTTTAGTGTTCTGATGCATGTGTAGTTTGTAGAATGGCTGAATCAAGTTAATTAACATGTCTATCACCTCCCATAATTGTTATTTAAGAAGACTTAAAATGTACTTGAAAATTTTCAAGTCCGTGGACATTGTGATTAACTCTAGTTATGTTGTTGTACAATAGATCTAATTTATTCTTAAATACATACAGTTACTTACTATTACCTGTTGAATACTGAACAACTTCTCAAACCATGATTTGGATGGGACACCATCACCTTTATTTCCTATTCCACACTTATTTTCATTTAGTACTTCTTTAATTTCAGCAACCACTGAAAACTTCTCAAAGTCACAGCATGGTGGATGGAATGCAGTGGGATCCAACATTGACAATATAAATACCTTGAGCTGGCAATTCATGTGTCCAACAGATGTCCAGAATTTCTGGGGTTCCCTTGGAATTTAAAAATACCCCTAAATTTGTTTTGGCAATCTGGGATGCCTCAGGCCTCAGTTTGGGAAGTCTGGGCCCATCAATCATTGGGGTAGGCAGGAATATGTGACACAATCCTGGCCAGTGAACTGTGGAAGTCTTTAGGGAGATTCCTGGGGAAGGCTTCCCTTGCTCTATAGAGAAGGTCTGGGAAGAAGCCATCTGCTTTCTGTTGCTGGCAGTAGTAGAGTCTGCAAGGGAGCCCAGAACTGCAGCCGCCATCTTGGTCCAGTCAGAGAAAAGACCCCCAGGAGAACAGACTGAGGATGTTGGAGGGGAAGATGCAGAGCATCTGGCTTTGATAACACTCCTTGCCGAATCCTGGAAGCACCCATTCCTGGATTTGCCATTATAGAACTAATGCCTTCTGGAGAATTTAACCTATGGAGAGTTGGATTTTCCACTGACCTGGAGCCACAAGGGTCCTTCCCGATAATCCAGAAAAGTGTGTTTAGAAAAACACTGTATTTTTTTATTCTCTCCACTTAGGGTCTCCTATCAAATTCTCTGAGAAATCCCTCAATTCTCTGCTTGCTTTGGTTCATGCAGTTTGCCAAATTTACTTGACTGAGGGAATTTTTTTTTTTCCATAGAACCTAATTACATCCCACAGAACACTTGTGTGCCAAAAAAACACACTTATGAAAAGAAGCCTTGAATCCCTCCTGGTGGCCCCTCGGCCCCACCCCCACCCCCAGAAGCCTGTACACCCAAGGCTCACCTCAGCAGACACAGAGCCCACATGTGTTTCTGTTCAGTGGGGGAGACTAAATGAAGCCAGATGTACCTGGGCAGCCCACAGGCAGAAGAAGCCGTGATTTCATGTTCCAGCTATGCAGGGATTAGCTTGCCAGAAAGCTCCCTTGGAAGGGTGGGGACCTGCCCACCGTTCTGCTAATGGATTCAGCAGAAATGCTGCCGTGGGCTCTGCCTGACAGTCGGCATGCCCGTGGCGTGCATGACCACCAGGCATGCATGACCACTAGGTGCCCATGACCACCATTCCCAGGATGGCCGTGCCCAGGACCACTGTGTGTTGGTCCCAGGACTACTGTGCCCTCGACCTGACCTGTTGGCTTTTGGGTTCAGATCTCCTGTAGCTCCTGAGATAGGACCCTACTTTTCCTGAAGTTCTCCTCGGGGGATCCTTCTGGGGCCACTGCACATCTGTGTCTTGCCCTTTTTCCTGATCTCACCCCTCCACATCCCCAGCCGTGGGTTCCCTGGCCCAGGATCACAGAATCCTGCAGACTACTGACTGCAGCTGCTTAGGCCATTCCTTCCCAACCAAAGACCCAGAAAGTGTCTAGCACATGATTTTCTAAAAGCATCTTCTAGGATCCTTTGTTTTCTGGGCAGGGCTTCAGGCTCCTGCCCCTGATTCAACTGGGACTGCTCTCTGTTCTCCCCTTTCATCCACTGGTTTCCACCATGGGATTCTATTGAAATGAAAGGCTTTGTAGTAGGAAAAAAGGAGGTCTAAACCACAGCCCAGTCCTGCATTTTGCTGAGAAGGCTGGGACCTGCTATTTCCTGGTGCTCTGGAGTCCCTGGAGGGTTGTGGGAGATTTGGCTGGGTTCAGGGCAGGGGAGTGGAGGAGACAGCCTGTTTATCCTCCCTATTGGCTTTGCCTGCGGTGATCCAAGAAAGAACTCCTTGAAGCTGCTGAGAGGCAGTCAGCTGCACAGAGCATGCTTCTCAAACTCTTGGCCCTTGCCAGGAAGCAGGAGGCAGGCTGGGAGTGAAGGTGGCCTTGGAGGTGGTGTACCTCATCTGTGGGTCTAAGGCCAAGCCCGCCATCCATGCCAGGCCAGGCACTGCCCACAAGAACTGGGCTTTCTACTTGTGATTGCCCGAGCTGGGTCTTCTCATGCCCAGAGACATAGATTTAGCAATGGGTGCTTCTGGAGATGGTTCTAGGGCCAACCACTTCATCAGGCACAGCAGACATGTGCCTATGGCTCTATACACTTGGGCACCTAGAAATATTTTCAAATCAGAAGAAAATAAACTTTTGGTTTGAAAATCTGTTAGTATTAATATATTCATTTTGTGCCAATGTAGTAGTAAAATAATATTAATACATTGTAATAATTACATATTTATGGAAAGGGCTTCATTTTGGAAACGTATCCTCCAAAGTCATGAAGAAGTTACGATGCATCCCTGGGTAAGCGACAGTGCATGTCAGGCTTTGTGTTAGCTCGGGCTGCTGTAACAAGCAGAACCGACTGGGGTTTACATAACAGGAATGTATGATCTCATGCTTCTGCAGGCTGGAAGTCCAAGATCAAGGTGCTGGCAGAGTTGCTTTCTTCTGAGGTTTCTCTCCTGTCTTCTGCCTGCCTTCCCATGGCCTTCCCGCTGTGTGTGTATGTCCTAATCTCTAACCAAGCTTTAGAACCCAAGGGGAGGGGGGCTTGATGTTGGATTATGGCCCACCCAAATAGCCTCATTTTAATTTAATTACCTCTTTAAAAATCTGACTCTAAATTCAGTCCTATTCTGAGGTCCTGGGAATTAGGACTTCAGCAAATGAATTTGGGGTGACACAGCTCAGCCTTTAACCGATCGTGGATCTTCTCATCCAGGTTCATGTTCTTCCTTTGAAAATATCATTTATTTCCTTTTTTTTTTTTTTTAAAAAAAAAAAGAGAAGGTCTTACCTAGAATGCTCTCTGCCTGTGAGACTTCTGCTTTCAGATGGGACACTTCCCCGTCCTCCCGGTTCTCTCTTCAGGGCCTCCAATTGGACGGTCTCAGCGCTGACTCTGGGTAAGTTCAGGCTGCCAGGAGGGACACAAAGGGCTGCTTGTGCTGTGGGTGGACTCAGCAGTCCCACTCCCCTTGGATTCTAAAGCTTGGCTGAACTGGAGATGCGTGGTGTTATAATCCAAGGGCTCACTGGGTGATGGTCATGTGTGTACAGTACCCAGCCACAGGTGTGCACGTATAAAATATCTCTCCCCACCCCCTCCAGCCTCCTCCACTCCATCGCAGCCATCTGCAGTTATATGGGGTCCACAGTGGGGTTTCTTGATGTTAAAAGGGCTCCATTTCCTTAGGGTTGAATTTGAGAATTCAAACAAGTGCTGGTCTCCTGAATGCTGTGAATTCTTGATGTTTTATTAGCATTTTGTCAGGAAAGGGGGATTAGTGACTCAAGGTGACAGCCTCCAGCCACAAGCTGGAGAGCCCATCTGCTGCCCTTGGAAGTTCAATGTTACTTTCAAGTGTGGCTAGCGCAGTAACTCTTGTGCAATTGGCTTTTTTTTTAAAATGGGACTTCCTGAGGGTCAAGAGAAGGAAGAGGAAGGAGGGAAAGAGGCTGAAGAAGAGGAAGGAAAGAGGAGAAGAAAGGAAAGGAAGAGGAGGGGGAGGAGGGGTGCTGGGGACATGAGCCCTGGGTCTGTGAGCTGGACTCTCTTCTATTCAGCCCACGGTGGCCATGGTGGCACAAGCTTTGGGACATTCAGCGATCTTGCCTGGTGGATATGGTCCAACACCTTAACGGGTCTTTCAGTCTTTGCCATCAGATTCCGTGGCCCATGCCCACGACCATTTCAGAGTTGGAACTAGTCCAACCTGGGGAGGGATGGGCAGAACCAGGGAATGGGGCTGGAGCCCGATGACCCCACCTGGCTGGGCAGATGGTACAGGAGGAGAGGGGCAGATGAACTCATCTCTCCACCTGGACTCTTACCAGGGGGAGAAAACTGTGGCTGGAGGCGGGAGGTCTGGGTCTTGGCCCTCCTCAAAGGCTCACCTCCTGTGTGGCAATCTCTCCCTCGCGGGTCCTCAGGCTCCCATTTCTTTAATGAGGGGGTTGGACCAGATGTGTCCATCAGTGCTACTAAGCACCAGCCACTACCTGGCAGCCTAAGGTGCTGATGTGCACAGACAAGGAGACAGGACTCCAGTCCCCGGAGGCAGGGACCTGCTATAATCAGGCTTGTTCACGTACTCATTTTCCCCTGAAATATACTTCTTTTATTTTTTTTCTCATGATGAAAGCAGTTCAGGCTTATTATTTAAAATATACATACAGACAGCAGCCAAGGACAACAAAGACAGAAATGATCCCTGTAAGTCTCCCCCGCCCAGAGACACCACGGCCAGCGCCAGGCTAGGTGTCCTCCAGATGGGTTCCTGAGACTGTGGATGTGAATATTAAATCTAGGAGCAGAGCAGGGTCACATACTGTCCAGATTTTTTTTTTCAGCCTTTGCAACCCAGTTTCTCTAGGAGATGGCCAGCAGTGTCAATTTTACTTCATAGACGCTGAAACGGAGACTCAAAGAGATGAAGTGACTTCCTCAAGGTGGCAGGACGGGGAGTCAAGGCCAAGTTCAAGTCCAGAGCTCTTGCTGAACATCTACAAGGGAGCCAGGTAGATAAACAAAGAATTGTTCCAGCACTACCTCTGTCCCAAGAGAGCCAGAGGCCCAGGAGCTCCCCGCAGGACAGCGGAGAAAGGAGCCACCAGAAAGGCCACCCTTGAAGGGTGTTGTTGGGGGCGAGGCTGGTTTTGTCAGGGAGTGAGAAAGCAGGGAAGGTCAAGTCCCTAGTCCACAGCTCCCTGGGCAAAGGGAAGTAGCCAGAGGAACCGGATGCACGCACAGTATGTGTGTGTGTGTGAGTGTGTGTGAGTGTGAGTGTGTGTGAGTGTGTGTGTGAGAGAGAGTGTGTGTGTGAGTGTGTGTATGTGTGTGTGTGAGAGAGAGTGTGTGTGAGTGTGTGTATGTGTGTGTGTGAGAGTATGTGTGTGTGAGAGTGTGTATGTATGTGTGTGAGTGTGTGTGTGTGAGTGTGTGTGTCTGTGTGTATGTGTGTGAGAGAGTGTGTGTGTGAGAGTATGTGTGTGTGAGAGTGTGTGTGTGTATGTATGTGTGTGAGTGTGTGTGTGTGTGAGTGTCTGTGTGTGTATGTGTGTGAGAGAGTGTGTGTGTGAGAGTGTGTGTGTATGTATGTGTGTGAGTGTGTGAGTGTGTGTGTGTGAGTGTGTGTGAGTGTCTGTGTGTGTATGTGTGTGAGAGAGTGTGTGTGTGAGAGTATGTGTGTGTGAGTGTCTGTGTGTGTATGTGTGTGAGTGTGTGTGTGTGTGAGTGTGTGTGAGTGTCTGTGTGTGTATGTGTGTGAGAGAGTGTGTGTGTGAGAGTATGTATGTGTGTGTGTGTCTCTGTGTGTGTGTGTGTATGTGTGTGTGTGCGTGTGTGAGCACCCTTGTGCATGGGGGAGACAGTGGAGGAGTGACCCAAGGTGAGCTGTCAGGTGTTAGGCTGAGGAGGACCCTGAACACCAGACTGAACCCTTCAAGCTTCCTCCTTCAGCCTCTGTGAGCTATTGAGGGTCCTTGATGGCCTATGAATGGGGTTTTAGGGAACATTCTGGAAGTGAGATGAAGGTGGGCTGGGGCAAGAGGAGTGAGGGAGTCTGACTCTTTGATCCTCTGCTTGACCCCAATGAGCGTCCCCCTGGGAAGGGGTGGCAGAAAGATGGGGAATCCAGGTCCCAGGGGCTTAGAAAGGTGATTGGATTACCAGATGCTCCTCACATCAAAAAATCTCACCCCATGGGTCAGTCAGGAGGGAGGGGAAGCCAGGTATGTGTCTGTGTGGGGATGGGGACAAGCCCATGCCGTAGAGCAGGTGACAGGGAAGGGGCTGGCGCTCTGGCAGCCGTCTCTGCTTGTGTGTCGGCTGGGGAACTTGCCCAGCTGTCTATGCCACCTCTGACATGAGGCAGGGCCCGTTGGCTGCCTGGGACTTTGTTGCTTTCTGAAGTTTTCAGGGGGCTTGGGGTGTTTCTTCTCTAGAGGATTGATGTCCGTGCTTCCGTGAACTGAGTCAGGCACAGGCTGGACTTTCTACATCCTACTCTAGACAGTGGGAAGACAGCGGATGGGGAGACTCACATCTGTCTGGGGCCTGGGTGACTCAAGTCTCTGCACCAAGGGTCAGAGCTGGGCATGTGGCAGGAAAGTGGGGAAAAGTGGGTACAGGAGGGAAGGAATGAGCGAAGGAAGCTAGGTTGCTTCTCAGGGGAAAGGGCCAAGGGTCCCTTTGCTTCTTGTCCTTTGTGAGTTTGGATAGCAGTTTAAGTCTCCTGGAAAACCAGGACCAGGCTGCTGGGAGTCCCTAGGCCAGAGCAGAATCCCACCTCCTCTAGAACTGAGTCATGGACAGTAGGCGTTCGCAGGGAGCAGCTGAGGGAAGCCAATGTGCCCTGATGTGAGCCCAGCAGGAAACCCAGAGGGCACAGCTGGTGGCTGCCAATCAACTGTGCTCCCACGCAAGCTTTCTGGAGGGGACATGGGAGTGGGGCGCCCCCTGGGCTGCTGTGGTTGGCTGGAACTCGCTCCTTGCACTCATGGTGGCCTCCAGGCTCTTTGGAGGACCCAGTGTCTGAAATGTGTTGGTCCCTGCGACATAGGGAAAGGGGTTCTCTAGAGTGCCTGCTCTGGCAATGAAGGTCCTGAGTCCAGAACAGATGTGGGTCAGCTCCGCAGTCCTCCTGCAGAACAGGTCATGAGCAGTAAGTCTGATCTGATGGAATTTCAGAAGGCAAATACAGCTCTGGGATGAGGAAACCAGGACACACCCAGCCTCCCGAGGTCCTGGGGCTCCTTTGCATCAAGGCTGCCTCCTCTCAATAGGAAGTTGTGAGATGTGCTTTGTTGTGGAGCTTATGTGTACAAATGCTCCTGGAGCAAGATATGTTTGCATCCTGACAAACCTATTGTAAATGGATAATAAGTTGTAATAGACAAGTGCACCAAACCTGCAGAACTCCTGGCTTCGCAGCATAACCTCTGTTACCTGTGATCCCATGACTGCCGGCTACAGCCTGATGCTGCTACCCAGTCCATAAAGAGAGTATCGTACCATAATTCACTAGTCTGGAAAAAGATGAAAAATCAAAATTTGAGTATAGCTTCTGTTGAATGCATATTACTTGTGAGTCATAGTGAAGTTGAAAAATTCTAAGTTGAACCATCTTTAGTTGGAGACTGTCTGTACTTTGTCCTTGTCATTGTTGCACAGTATTCCTGCCAGTATCCCTGCCTTTTATACCTTCGGCTGGCATCAGCTGATCCCCTGCAAGGCTGTTCCTTGCTTCTGCCTCCCACTTCCTCCTACTTCATTAAGTTTAGTGTAGGTCTGAGCATGATCTATCACAGGGAGCAGGGAGAAGGAGGCAGAGTCTGGAGCCCTGACCTTGACCTGCTAACATCACCCACTGGGAATGGGAATGAAGGTTAGTGGGCACAATATGGCCCCCTTTGGCCTGGCACCAACCCATCTGGGGTCCTATTGCCACCACAGAGGGGTTGTTGAGTAACAGTGAGGGTGCAGGGGACACATCACCTAGATGTCAGGCCTCTGGCCACTGGATCAACACAGGTGGGTGCAGGAGATAATGAAGAAAGAGGAGGATTGGGGAGATCTCTCGCCTGCCAGCAATAGAGAGCTGGCCTTGATCCTGCGATGGCTGCAGGAACAGCAAGGCAGATAGCTGGCTAGGACTTGTGCCTGCACAGGATGTGAAGGCGAAGGAGCGAGAAGGGATGGAAGTGAGTGCAGCCACCCACAGGACCCGGGACTCCTGCATGGGTGCTTGGGCAGGATCCCAGGGGCAGGACCCTCTTTTCTTCTCTTCTGTAGGGCCCCCAGGCCTGGCCCAGGAAAGGCCCACAGGGGCATTCAGGAAATCATGCAGCAGCTTCTGGTTGGAATTTCCCATGACGAACCTGCAGATAAGATAATGAAAGTTCCCTCCTGTGTGCCCACCTGAGGCCTCATCAGCCCCCAGAGCCCTGTGTGCTGTCGGGAGGCAGCAGGGATCTGGCTGCTGCTCTCCAGGGCCCCGGGAGGCTGGGTAGAGTCCATTAGCTCGGTGCTGTTCTCTGGAGGGCATGCAGGGGGATTATCTGGCTGCTTTGCCGCCTCCTGACTTCCCAGGACCACCCCTTTGGGACTCGATCCAAGGAAGTGAGTGATACCATCATTAGGCACAAGGAGCCCATAATCCCCACCCCCGCTCCTCGGCCTTGTGGGCACCAAGTCCAGGCTCACGGAGAAGCACGGGTAGGGACACGAGGCCTGGATTCCAGCTGGGGTTCTGCTGTGACCCTGGGTGTGGCTATTTGAAAACAAGGGCAACTGCCCTTTGTCTGAGGGTCCTTCTGGGTCTGGCATACCCCAGCGGTGTGACCGGAGGTGGATCCAGCACTGTCCTTGAGTGGCCCACTGGGATCGCCTCCGTCCAGTCAGTTACTCCTCCCTCCCTGCTCCCAGGTGCTGTGGATGGGGTGGGGCTGATCACTGTGACTTGTCCTCCATGGAAAACGAGGTCAGGAGAAACGGGACGTGAGTGACCACCCAAAAAGCAGACATTGAACCGACTAGTGGTGGCCCTGTTGGGGAGGCAGGGGGAAGGGTGAGAGTTCGGGCATGCCAGGGAGAGGGAGGGGCAGAAATGTGTGGCCCAATGGAGGCCCCAGACCTCAGGGACTGGGAGGGTGGAGTCAGGTTCCTGTGCAGGGCCACATAGAAGATGATGGGCACTCATGATCCCAGGGAGTCGCTGGCCTGCCACATTCTGGATCTGGGTATTTTCAATGGGCAGAGAGATGGTCCTGAACTTCCCTCCATCTGGGGGCTGAGAATACCAATCAAGAGCCCAGATGTGCAAGAAATGGAATTTTCCCTCAGTTTTTCTGTAGCAATTCCATTTTTGCTTCTGGTCCCCATTCTACCAATAGGATGACCCCATGATCCTGTGCATGTAGGGCCCTGCCCTTGCTCAGGATATGTGAGTCTGGGAGCTTATGCAGGTATTGGGGTGGGTGGGAAATCAACCCTTCAGGGTCCCCCGGCTTCTCCATGTCCTTTAGGGACTTGGTGCTCAGGTGTGATCCCTGGTAGGTAGTACTGGATGGAGGTTGTTCACATTGTCTGCAAGCCCCCCTTCAGCTCGGCAGCAATCTCCACCCTTACACACCAGTGCTGGGCACTCACAGAATCATGCTACCCAAAGGCGCATGAGACACTGAGGCCTCCTCTGCCTGGAAATATGTTGCCTCTTCTTTTCCAGAACCTGGCCTCCTTCCCAGCTCTTCCTGGGCCAGGGGGCACAGACTTTGCTCTTCTGGACCTCACAAGACTATTTAGGAGTTTTGCTGATTTTCTGGGAAGGGTGTTCTGGGTTCTCCTCTCTGAAACCTGAGACAACTGCACTTCCATGCCCTTGTTCCATTAAACCCATTTCTAGTCCCCAGGGAAGCCCATGCATGGGGGCTGGGACACTCAGTCTTTGGGACACTCTGGGACCATCAGTCCTTTCTGTTTCCCAGCAAGGGTGGCTTTCTGGAATTCCACAGCCAGAAAGAGATGACTTGTTTCTCTGCTTCTTGTGGCTCTATCCCCTCCCAGAGGCAGTTAGGCCTCCAGGATGTCCAGCAGTAAAGGCCGAGCAGAGAGTAACCTGGACGCTCCATATAGTTGGAGGAAGCTCTCTGTAGATCCAGGCAGGAGCTGGGCCCACTGAGGCTGAGCAGCAGAGCCCAGGTGTCCTCTTCATCTATGTCCCCAACTGAACAGCGCACCTCAGCAGCCTCTCGGAGGAGGCTCCAAAACTCTCCCATTACATCTAGGCCACTTCACCAGGCCCAGCAAAAGAAAGAGTTCCCCACAAAGTCACCAGGACCCCTGCAGTAGAGCCCTCCAATCAGCTCTGTACCACGAAATCTGTTACTAATTTAAGTTAGAAGAGAAATATCAGAAACCTGAATGCACATCCCAGGGTCACATCTGCTGCCAACAGGTTTTAGAACCATGTTTTGGTTTCTCCTTATGCCAGGCTCAGGGCTTGTTCCCCCTGTACAGTGCCTCAGGTAGGCCCCATGCTGATCTGCTACAACCATGGCTCTTTTGCAGATGAGGAAACCGAGGAGCAGAGAGACGCAGCAATTTGGCCACCATCGCCTGCTGACAAGAAATCAGGATGTGCTCTATCTGGTCCCAAAGCCGGCGGTTCCTCCACCATTCTTATTATCTGGTAGGTTGAGTGTCACTATCAAAAACTGCCACCTCCATGTCCTTCCCATTGTAGAGAAGGGAAGAGACAAGAAGGGAAGAGAGGGCCAGCCATGGCTTCCTTCAATCTCAGCACACCATCTCACATCTCCCCGGGTCTATCTGCTGCTCGAATGAGCCAGGATTACCCTGGTTACTGCTTAGGTCATGGGGTGAGCAGTGGGAATGTAGAGCCACATCTACCCCCAGCCCCACTCCAAGGGCCTGCTGGGGCGGCAGGATGTGCTACACGCCAGACCCTCACGGGCTATTCCAAAAGTGGGTCCCCAAGCACCACACAACCCTGCCCGGGGCCCTCACTGGATGTTATGGGAACAAAGGGGTCTGTGGTCAGAGAGCCTGGGAAACACTGAGTCAAATGAGGTTGTGCCTGCTTCATTCCTGCAGGGATCTTCAGAGCTGAAATATGCCGATGCGCCTCCTCAAGCTCCTGGGGGCCGCGGCAGCCAGGGCCCTCTAACTTAATTTAGTCTTCCCCTTCCCTCCGCAGAGCGGCAGGCGTCTCTTGTCGTCAGCAGTGCCCTTTTGGAAAACAAGGCTTTGATGCTGGCTGGAAGAGAACTCCTGGGAGGGATGGCCAGAAAATGGATGCTGGATTTTCAGGGAAGGGGCGGGATCTCAGCCTGGGGCCCCGAGGGGCAGCTTCTACTCGACTGTGTGTGTCCTGGCTGCTGTGGAGGGCTAGACTTCAGAGTTGGGGCCTGGGTGGGAGGTCTTACAGGAAAGTGGGAGTCAGTGGTGGAAGGTGGTTACTATGAGATCCTTGTGTCCAAGGCTTGGTTCCCTCCCTGTGGTGTTAGTGGGATGTGGTGGGACCTTTAAGAAGTTGGGAGATTTTCAAGTTATTGGGAGTGTGCCCTTGAGAGAGATCGTGAGACTCCTTCTTCCTCTCTGGGTCTGCCCAGCTAGGAGGTGAGCCGTTTTGCTCCACCACGTGCTTCTGTTCTAATGGGCTGGGTCCGATCGGAAGAACCCAGCTTATCTGCAAAGGCCTTATTTGCAGGCACCCACGGTAGACAGTCCCATTGTGTTCTGAAACAAAGATGGACTTCTGGCAAAGATGAACGTCTTTCCAAAACATCAGGCTGGGCTTTCTCTTTGTGGAGAATAATTTCCCTCTAAGCTCACCTTGGTGACACATGAGAGGCGCTGTCTCCTCCCTCTAATGCTCAAAGATCAAAGAGCTTCCACTTTGCTCCAAAGCCAGGAGACAAGAGGAGGAGGAAGTGTATTTTCGAGACCCCGGAAACCCTGGATGCGTGCATCTGAGGAAGCAAGACGGCTAATTAAATCCCACCTGGGATCTTGCCAAATAGGAGAAAGACTCGAGGCCAGGAGCCTCGGCGATGGGAAGGAGCAAAGTGGTAGTGGGTTATTTATACTCCACTCCTGGCCCTGTCTGCCAGAGTTCTTTCAGCTGAGGAAACGCTCCCAGCCTGAGACAGGCATCTGATCGTTATAATTCTGTGTTTGAAGACACTTTTAGCCTCCTGCAGACACACATAAAATCTGCATCCGCTGCCCAGGAAGGGGGACATAAAAGTTCTTTAAGAGGGTCGCAGACCTTCCTGAGATGGAGCCCAGGCTGTCTCCAGTCAGGCCCTGCAACCTTTTCGAGCCGGCCCTGCCCTCTCTTGCTGTCTGCCCACTTGGCAGAATCCACTCACCCAGACCTTCCTCTTGCAGGGGCCCGGGCAGGGCCCTCCCTCCCAGGCCTCCCAGGCTCTTGAACTTCCTCTGTGCATTCCCCACGGGTGATTTAATTCACTTGACATTATATGGTGCTGCCTCTGTCGGTCCCTGGTTGCCTCTTGTATATATAACCACACACCGAATGGGCTGAGCTTGATGGGGTGCGAACAGGAAATGGCTTTTTGTTCCTCCCTTCGATGCTTTTGCACATGCTCATCGGGTCTCCCCCGCTCCGCCCCTTGACTACACGGCAGGTCCTTACTGAGCTCCCCAGGCATTTTCAGAGATAGAAAGAATTTTCCTCTCAGATATTATAAGGTCCCTTCCAGCCGTGGTTGGGCTCCATCCACATCCAGTTCCAAGTTTCTCCCTCCTAGTAGTCCGGGCCTAAGCATGTCCACATGCGGGCCCCTGCGGTGGCCTGGGCTTGGGGTCTCACTCATTGCTTTTCTCTTCCTTCATGTCTTCAGCTGCAGATGGAATTATGTCCTCCCCACAAAGGTGTGGGGAAGTCCCCATCGTGTTACAGTGACCTTATCTGGAAAGAGACTTTACAGAGGGGGTTAAGTCCAAATGAGGCCCTGAGGGTGCAACCTAATGCTGTGTGACTAGTTTCCCTATAAAAGGAAGACATCTGGAAAGACAGGCGCAGAGGGAGATGATGTGAAGATGCACAGGAAGGGGGTAGGGGATTGCCTGCTGCCTCCAGAAGCTGGAAGAGGCCAGCAAGGATTCTCCCTGGAGCCACGGGTGGAATTGTGCCAATGGCATGGGTCAGGACTCCCAGCTCCAGAACAGGGTGAAGGCTAATACACTTGTGCTGTTCGATGGCCCCAGTGTGCGGGGTTTTGTTACAGCAGCTCCCTCAACGAAAGCATCTGTCTTCCTGAGTCTGGCTTCCCTGGGTCCAGGCAGAGTCAGGAGCAAGGGGCCTGGAGGAAACGAGGTGTGCATTTCTGGATGGATGGTGCTGCCCCGGCTCTCCCTTGGGTATTTATGGGGTGGCCTTCCTCCTTGGCAGCTGGTGGCTGCCTATTGCAGGCCGGGAGCTGCTTGCTTTGGTGGCCTCCTCTGGGCCCTGGAGAGGCTGTGCTCATTCTCCCTGCCCAGCAAGGTGGCCTGGGCCTGCCTCAGCTGTCCTTGTCTTGCCTAGCTCCACTCTACCCAGCGGCCTGTCCCAAGTTCTGGGGCAGGACAGGTTAGTCTGTGATCTCACGGAGGCTCCCGCTATCCAAACCCTGGGGTGCTGATTGATAAACGCTTCTGGAAATATCTGTGTCTGGGCTGGGCTTGGGGCTTCTGCAGTGCAGTGGGCCTCCAGCTGGGTAATGAGGGGCTCCCCTTCTCTGCAGGTACCCTGATCTCTACAAGAAGTGGAAGGCGGACAGCGAATAGCAGCCATGGTGTTTTTATGACACAAAGTCCCCTCAAGCCTTTGTGCAATCTGCCCCCTTCTCAAGTAGGGTGTGTGGGTGGAGGAGGGGATGAGGTAATGTGGACACCTTGCAGCAAACCTGGGAGGAAGGACTCTGGCCATACCCACTTGGAATATGGGGGGGGATTTGCTCCCTGCTTTGGGATTTCAGCAGGAGTTCCATTCCCATCCTGTTCCATAGAAGAACAAGGCCTGTATACCCCTGAGCACAGGGCCACTGTCTTCTCAGCTGTCACCTGCAGCCGCTGGGCAGGAGGGATCCACTAAAGTGCAGGTCTCGGCCAGCCATGGACGGGCTCCTTCCATACTCAGGTCTGAGTTTCTCCCTGCTAGCAGCCAGGCCTGAGTATGTCTACAAGTGAGCAGAGCCCAGGCCTGCAGTCCCAAGGTCCAGGTTCAAATCCCTGCTGTGATGTCACTCAGCTGTGGGACTCAGGTAAGCCACCTGGCTCTCTCCTGCCTCCAGTGTCTCTGTCCTTACCTGGCAATGGAGCGCAGCGGAGAAAGGGTCTGCTGCAGCCAGGCAGGCTCAGGGTGCACCCAGACACAGACCTTGAGGATTGGGGGACATTCATAACCTTCTGAGAACCGTGGGCATGTGGAGCTGACACTGGGAACATTGTGGCCTTCTCCTCCCGTCTGTCGTCTGTGATTAGGTTGTGAGTGTTCGGATGTGCAATGGCTTATCTCTGAATTACTCAGAGTTGTTCAGAACTGTTGAGTCAAAGAGCAGCAGAAGGAGATGACAAAGATGTTGGTAGCTTGTTAGTATCCCTGAGTCATCCGAGATGGGGACTAACCGGCTCAGTACTTTGCAAAGCTCAAATCTAATTTCCTATGAGACTTTTGGCCCCACATCCCCTTCCAACAATACCTTGGGCCAAATCCAGTCCCACCTAGGACTTCTTAAATTAAATGACTTTTGCATTTAGCAGCGTGCTGTGACGCAGTCTCAGTGATTCTTAGAATTGACTAATATATGCATTGTAAAGGGAAAAAATTATCACAGACCCCCAGTGTTGACTAAAATTATTTTGATTGTATTGTTATTTAAATACACACAAACATAAAAGTAAGTATAAATTCCTTATGCTTTTAGCTCTTACCCAGCTATAAAAGCAAAACACAATTACAAATTAAATGCAAACAAAACTACAAAACCATTAAAATTCAAATTAATGGCATTAATTTAATGTGACAGATGATGTTTTGCTGAAAGTGAAATAACCAATGCTGGGTTTAATAATAGAAGGATGTATTCCCGTTTGAAGATCCGCTTGTTATCAGCTGGATTGTCTTGGTGATTGAACATGCTGTGCCGTCATTAGAGTTATTATCAATATTATTATATTTTTCATATATTATAATGGACAAGCTTTTAACCACATATCTAGGATTTTGAGGAGCCCATGAACTCTACAGAGCATCCCCAACACATGCCTGTCAGCAAGACGTTTTCCAGTTCTGCACCCTTAGTGCTAGAGCCCTCTTGTAAGTGGCTGCAGGTCAGAATGGTGGGACTCAGGCACCTGCTCACCTGACTTGGTGACTTGAATCCCGCCAACTTCAAACCCAGAGCTGGCTTGCATGTGGCCTGTCTGAGTCCCCTGCATTTGACAACTCAATCCTCCTTCCACTTGTCTCTATTTGAACCATCACTAACCTTTTGTTTATGCAGTAGCCTGTGCAGTGATTCGGGCTTCCTTTTGCAAAAAGCCTGATAGTTGACCTAAATGCAAATGCTTAGCTCTGGGTTTCCAGGGCATTATTTAGGGGATAACAGGGTCTCAATTTTTGAAATGAAAACATCAAATTAAAAAAATAAACCTCTCATGCTTCTGAGGAACCTCTGATGGTACATTTCCGGGTCCCATCTTGAAGTCCCTGGTACCATTAGAAAGAGCTATGGTCTGGGAATCCACATCCGGAGTCTCAGTTCTTGTCCCTTCATCAAGGCCTGGTGTTCTGTGAGTGACAGCCCTCTCTCCGGGCTTCCTCTGCTTGTCATCACTGATTGTTTTCTGTTTCTGTCATTATCATACTGATTTCACCCAATGATCCTATGTGGTCAGTCCCCATGACTGTCCTAGATTGACAAATGAGATAAACTTTTAGACCCGGTGTACATGGCTAATGAGGGAGGAGTCAAAGTTACAAGGCAAAGTGACCCCCAAGGCATCAAGTGATGGTGACTTGCAGGACAATGAAGATGCAAATGCTAGGGCTCTCAGGCTGCCCCTGAGCACTTCAGTCCCCTGCAGGACACATGCCTCGGGACCCTGCCTGCTTTCCCCTGCATGCGCCCAGTGTCACAGAGCACAGTCCTGGAGAAAGTGGGGGAACAGCTTGATTCATCCCTGTCACACACCAATGACCTCATTGACCCATTGCTCAGCTCTGGGACAACACCCACCAGCCCAAGTGATAAGGGATATTTTCCCCAGTAAATTGCAGGTGCAGGTCTTGACAACTGCATGCTCCTGGTGGGTGAAATCCTGTTTGTTTGTTTGTTTATTTTTGGTGAAAAGAATGACATAAGCCTATAACTTAAATCTCATTTTATATACTCAAATACCCGTATATGTGTATATATATATGCACACATACAAGCACATAGGTAATGTACAAACATATACACATATGGATATGTGCAAGCCTTGTGTGTGTATATCCTTTGATGAAAGAGATTGAGATCTCCTGGAATTGGGGCTGTGCTTGGGACACAGAATTTGTGGCTATATAGCATAGAGCAGCTTCATCTGTCTTTGGAGGGCAGTTGTCTCCCTGGTCCCTTGACTGCTGACCCCTCCAATCCTGGGTTCCAGGGAGACTGTGGCAGGGCTTCCTCCCTGTGGACACCATAAAGACACCTTGAGTTATTTCAGCAGACCTCGCAGGTACTGTCACTCTTGAGACCCTCTCTGTTTGGACTTTTGGACTTGGTGTGTGTGTGTGTGTGTGTGTGTGTGTGTGTGTGTGTGCAGCCTCAACAGGGACAGTGATGTGCAGACTCTCTGGGATTAAGGTCGCAGTGGGACATTCCAGTTTGGCTCTATGGAACTGTGACATTGGATCCCTTCTATTCAAGTGCAAAGGAGCAATCTTTGGGGAGGACCCCTTTAACAACCCTTCCCTCCTACTCATGGATCTTAAGTTCTTACAAGATTATTTCTTCTAGAGGGAGCTTAAGTGATAATGAACTCATTCTTTCATTTTTATGAAACAAAGACATTTCTACTTGACCATCAGAGATTCTAATTGGCATGTGGCTCATGCTTTCGAGACCGGCAGAGTTGATAGACTCGCCACTAAAACAAAGACATTTGACATTTTAGTTATTCATGCAGCCTTGCTCAGGGCACATGTACAATCATCATTAAGCTGTTTGAAATAGTGATATTCTAGCATTTGTGCATAGAATATACTAGTGCCCACTCATCCAGCATTGTGTCCCAGGAGGACCCAGGAACACGTAGGTGAATGCAATTCCATTTGATCAGTTCCTAATTGCTGGGCTACAAAGGGGAAGGCTGGCCTTTGCTCTTGAGGGGTTCCCGATTCACAGAACCAAGCCAGTGCTTTGGTTCTGTACGGCCTACAGGATCTTTTCGTAGTTTGGTCCTGCTACTGTGTACAGAGGGCTGGATGAGAGACAAAATTAAACAGGATGACCTTACAGTGATGTTCTAAAGACACCGCGATAGTGCCTCGGACGCTATCCTAGCTCCTTTGATATCCAGAGTGCTTTCCTTGCCCAGGGCTGCTCACAGTCAGGACCACTTATTTCTGGGGCAGAGTGACAGGATTCTCATAGCCCCAGCCACAGCGTCTCCAGCGGGACTGTGAAGCACTGCAGATTTCCAGCTCAGCCCAGCTGCCTCCCTCTCTACCTACCCTGGTGGTGCGTGCTCAACTCTGGGTGGGAAGTGGCCGTGGCTCCTGGAATCCCAGCCTCCTGCTCTCTGGTCTGTTGAGAACCTCTCTCTGGTCCTCTGGGCAGCTCTGCCCAGGGCAGTACTCAGTGACTATTTGTGGGCTGACTCCCTGAGGCTTCCTGGCCCGTGGTCCATGCTCCTGGGCTGTGTCCTTGAGTCCCAGTGGAAATCCTGCCCTCTGGATTGCTGGGCCAAGCTCACCTTCTGTCCAATGGGGGCCCTGCTGTGGTTTGGATATGGTTTCAATGTACCCTCCGACGTTTCACGTTCTGGAAGTTTGGTCCCCAGTGTGTTTATGTTGAGATGGGGCCCAGTGGAAGGGTTCGACTCACTTGGATGGATTACTGCCGGTCCCTTGGAGCGGGTTGTGTCTCACAGGAGTGAGTGAGTCCTTGAGAGAGTGGGTTATGATAAAGCATGGCCACCCCACGTGCTTGATCTCTTCTGCATGCAACTGATTTCCTTTCTGCTGTATGCCGTGTTGTGATGTCGTCAGGGGGCCCCCACCAGGAAGCCGCCATCATGGTGTTTGGAACTTCCTGCCACCAGAACTGTGAGTCAATAGAAATCTTTTCTTTGTATATTACTCAGTGTCAGGTATTTTGTTATGGCAACATGAAATGGACTAAGACAGTTCCTGTCTAACTTTTCCTTATTTCTTTGCTCAACACAGATTTGAGCTGTCTCCTGAGAACATCTAAGAGGCAGTACAGATTCTCAGGTGCAATGACTCACTCAGACAAGTCCTAGCAAGCTTCTACAGGCAACCTGAGGCTAAGCCTCCCTTTAGAAAGCTGAATTCATCCTTCTCTCTGGATTCTGGCCGACTGGTGTGGTCCCCTACACCACCTTTCTGGGTCCGGCAATACCTCTGTCAAAGCAAAAGAGAGCAACGACCTTGTCTGGGGGAGGAGGACCTGGTCAGGGCTCAGGCAGGGTGACAGGGAACTCTTCTTCCCAGCTTCCATGGGCCTGGGATAACCTAGTCCCTGAATTTTAAATACTAATGGAAAAAGCCAAGGTGGTATCTTAAGCTTCTTTCTCTGGCTGCTGCCTCTGAAGCCTCCTGCCTGTAAGTGGCATAGGGACTTGCTGCTTGTCATTGTAATTATTTTGTGCAGAATTTGTGAGCTGGATCTTGTTGGGGGCATGGCGACGCACACTGGGTCCCCCAGGAGGCCGACTCTGAGGAGGATTTTCTTGTGCCACAGGCTTGTGAGGGCTGCCCTTAGGATGAGCACCCACAGGAGAGAGGGAAGGAGGCAGGCAGGATGGGCCAGAGAGGGTGAGCTGTGGTGTGGGCTGTCACCAGGCCTTGACTGACACCACAGTGGTCCTGAAGCTCAGGTGGTCCACTGGCCACCGCATGTGGGCCCCACCAGGCAGCCTTCTGCAGCTCACCTCCACCAGTCACTGGGCGTCAGCCTCCCTAGGAAGGTTGTGACCTTGGGCGCGGCAGCGCTCAGAAGCTCAGGCAGCCTGGAGGGACAGACAGCCAAGGGCTGCAGTCCTTGGAGGTGGGAATGGGGGTGCAGTGGGGAGTCCCATTAACAGGAGGCCCTGGACCATGCTGAATGCCACCAAGAGTCTGGAACTCATGTCCTAATTCTGAAATGAAAGACAGAGGGATGAGATTTGGGTTAAGTTCAAATCAGATCCCAAACAATAGACAAGGACCAAAAACAGCATCAGCTCCCTCCTCATGGCTGAGGACAGGAAGTGGGGAGCCAGGCAGAGCCGAAGCTTTGATGGAGGTCAGCTGGGAGTGCCCCTGAGGGGCTGGGTGGAAGAAGAGCCGGTCCTGACTCCTGGAGCGATGCTGAGTCGGTGGTGGAGAGGTGGAGGGACCAGGCAGAGGCTCCTACAGGAGGCCCAGGCTCCAGGGGGGGCACGGACAGGGGTGGGGAGGCTGGAGCTGTGTTCCGGGGCCGGTCGTAAGGTACAAGCCACAGGATTTGGAAATGGGTTCCATGTGTGCTCTGGGATCAGAAGAGTCAGGGTGGCTCTGGAGTCTTTGGTCCAAAGGATGTCTGGACTCTGGTGGCCTTTCAACATGTGAGGTGTTCAAAGTGTTTTCATTTCCTTGTTTTTGTTTTATTTTGGCACTGAATGTGTACAAAAATCTGGAGTTAGAGAAGTCTGGACTGGCGCAAAGATTTCTGAGTCCCATGGCACAGGGGATTCACAGCTGGGAGGACGGAGGGGGCCTCTAGGGCTCCAATAACGTAGGCACCAGCCACTCCTGGCTGCTGAGCGCTGATGGTCCAAAATAAGAACCGCTGAAAGGGCAACACACACACAGACACACACACACAGACACACAGACATGACACACCCAGACACATACAGACACAGAGACACACACAGACACAGACACAGACTCACAGACACACAGACACAGACACGCAGAAACACACAGAAACACACACACACACAGACACGCAGAAACACACAGAAACACACAGACACATAGACACACACACAGACACACACAGACACAGAGACACAGACACACACACACACAGAGACACACACAGACACACAGACACAGACACACAAACACACAGACACACACAGGAACACACACAGACATACACACACAGACACACAGACATGACACACCCAGACACATACAGACACAGAGACACACACAGACACAGACTCACAGACACACAGACTCAGACACGCAGACACACACAGAAACACACACACAGACACACAGACACACACAGACACATAGACACACACACAGACACACACAGACACAGAGACACAGACACACACACACACAGAGACACACACAGACACACAGACACACAAACACGCAGACACACACAGGAACACACACAGACATACACACACAGACACACAGACATGACACACCCAGACACATACAGACACAGAGACACACACAGACACAGACTCACAGACACACAGACTCAGACACGCAGACACACACAGAAACACACACACAGACAGACACAGACACACAGACACAGACACACAGACACAGACAGACACACAGACACAGACACAGACATACACACACAGACCCACAGACACACAGACACGCAGACACACACAGGAACACACACAGACATACACACACAGACACACACAGACACACAGAAACACACAGAAACACACAGAAACACACATAGACACATACACACACACACACCTGATTTTGAAGTCTTAGAAAAACAAGGCAAAATATTCTATTGATAGTTTTTATATTACTTACATGCTGAAATGATAATATTTTGGCTCTATTGGGTTAGATAAAATCTATTATTAAAATTAATCCTGCCTAGTCCTTTGTACTTTTTAAATGCAGCTACTAGACTATTTAAAGTGGCATTTGTGGCTCTGGCTTTAGCTCATGGAACAGCACTAGGCAGGGCATGAAGGAGCCAGTGCCAAGTCCTCAGGCGCCCATGTGGAGAGATCCGCGCACAGGGAGGTATGAAGCCCAGGGAGGAGGCGGAGGCTCAGGACTGAGCGGGGCCTGGACAACATGGGGAATGGGTTTGAAGAGGAGAGGGACTGGATTCCCAGCGCCCAATCTTTCTAGGTGTCCTGTACAGAGAGGAGTGAAAATTGAGCACTGGTGTGAGTGACATGAAGGTCACTGGTGATTTGGAGCTGGGCTGGGGTGGGAAACCTGGATGGGAGAGGGGTCAGGAAGGGGAATGGGGTCAGTGAGGAGGATTGGGGAGTCGTGGGAGATGAGGCAGAGAGCCACCTCTCTGTGGACGGTTCCCTATAAATGAAGTTTTGTTTTCCCCATGATATTGACAGGAAGCCATCTTGGAACACTCTTCAGGGATAGACAATGTTCTAAGAACCTCATTCATATTAACCCTTTTTATTCTCAAAGGACATCATGAGGGTGTTACTATTTTTTTCACCATTGAACAGATGAGGAAACTGAGGCACAGAGTGGTTAAGTAACTAGCCCAAGGTCACTTGGCAGTTATGGGGCAGAACTGGGATTTGAACCTTGGCAACATGGTTCTGAGGCTCGGGATTCAAGGAGGGAGAAAAATTGGCAGCCCGTGCCAAGCGGGGGAGGGTTGTGAGGGAGCTGCCTTTGAGAAAGGAAAGGTGAATCAGTGGAGGCCTTGGGAGGAGTTCGCAGGCGTGATCTGTCTGTGGGTTCTCAAGGTCGTGGGTGAGGGGAGCGAGGAGATGTCAGTGGTCTGCAGGGGAGGCGAGCCAGCGGGCAGCGGGCCATTGCTGGCAGCGGGCAGTGCACTTGAGACTCAAGGGCATGAGATCAGCACCTTTGGCCCGTCCACGCCTGCGCTGAGGCCCAGGGCGGGTCCTGGCCTCACTCACGGCCATGGAGTGGGATGGCAGAGGCCCGGCTGTGCTGTGGGCAGCAGGGGACCAGCGTGGGACCGGTCTGTAGCCAGCAGAGGATGCTAGGCTGGGACGGAGGAGCCTGGCAGATTGAGGGCTGCTGGGGCTGGCCCGCTGCAGAGGGAGGCGGGCGGCGGCGCGATCCACCAGCCCCGCTGCCCCAGGCTGCGAAGGGGCCCGCGGTGGGCCTTTGAGTGGCTCCATCTGGGGTCAGGGCGCTGAGCGGCTGGGCCCCCACGCTCGCCAATAAACTGTGTGGGATGGCCTTCAATTATAGAAGCGTAGCCAACCAAATCAGCTTTCAGATAAATTATTTATGCCGAGACCTGCAAGGGAGGGAGGCTGGCTGCTGGAACAACGTGTTCATTTTAATAAAACGCCGGCAAAGTTGCGGTGGGCTGGGTGGGGGGAGGGGCGGAGGGTGATTACATTAGTCGAGGTCCGCTGTAAATAACACACAAGGAGGGCATTTTGTTTCTTTTTAGGCTGTCTTTTGTATCATGCTTTCTACAAGGGAACAGAGCATAATCCAGGTCTATGAAATGTTAATGAGGCTTATTCACTATTTACCTAGGTTGGGGGTTTGAACTGTGGGAGGGGGCGGGGAGATTGCGGCCATTGGGAGTCTGCCAGGCGGAGGATCTGGAGCCCACTGGGGGAGGGTTGTGTCCCAGTGAAGAGGGAGGGAGAGCCCCCAATCTTAGAGTCTGGAGTGTCCTTCTCCCTCCTGTTCTTGGTCAAGGTAGAGGCCACAGTGGGAAGGCAGGTTGGCTCCAAAGAGCAGGCAAGTGGGTGACTGGGGGTCCCTCCATCCTGCTATCTGGGGGAAAATGACATCCCCCACCCATGGGAGAAACAGGCAGAAATGACAAGAATGCAGCCTGTTCCCTGGGGAATTGGGTGCTGCTGGGGGGCTCCCAGAGCACTTCATCCACCCCTCAACCGTGCTTGAGTTTGGGTTGTGTGGGTGACCGGCAGGCCTCAGTCTCCATGGGTGGAGAACAGCTGTCTTTGCCAACTCCAAGGCAGAGCCCGGTGGCTGGGTGTCCAGAGGCCTCCTGGAATCATCCCGTCAGAGGGCACAGAACAGGGTCCTCCCATCTAAGCCCCTCAGGAGAACATACAGAGAAAAAGGGACTGATTAGCTGGGGCTAGATGGACCTTACTACCCTCCATTTTCCTTCTTGGACTACTTTATACCAATGACACCATCATGGGAGACTTCTCAGAAGAGGTGGTAGTGGTGTTAGGCTTTGAAGAAATATGCAGGAAGGATTTCAACAGGGATGGTAGGAGATCCTTGCCTTTCCACTGGGTAGGGATAAAAAGGCACAGATGAGACATGTATTGAGGGCCGATTTATAGATTCCTGTATTCCCAAAGCTCAGAACTATTGAACCATGTGACCCACAGAGGGCTGCTACATGGAAGGTAACCCTTTAGAGTTGGATAGTGCACAACCTGAATAACAATATATGGCAACCTTATGTGTATAAGATATCCCTACATGACATATACCCAATATATACTATTTTGAATGATTAAGTGAATAATGTTGAATAACAAAACACATCTTTATATGGCAGTGCTTTTTAACTATTGTGAGGCAGTTAATTCTGCCAGTAGAAAGTGAGGGAAAATTAATCCAGATTGGCTTAAGATAAGAGAATGTATAATTTCAAATAAGTCTGGGTCCCCAAATTCAGTCGCCTTTGGACTCAAGTGGGAGCAGGAGCCCATCAGACATTGACAGAAATCTGCTTTCGTTTCCGCTTTCCTTGGTAATGACTTTCTTTTCAGGCAGTATCTCCCATGAGGCATCAAAGATGGCTTGGGCTCATGTTTCCGGGTTTGGAACCTTGGCAGGAAGAATTTCCTTCCTGGTGATTCTAGAAGGAGGCCCACAGGAGCCTGTGCGCATACCCACCTGCCACTCAGTCACGGAGGTGGGACGAGGATGGTGGTGGAGTGCATACATTGATTGGTAGGGCCTGAAACTGGGGGGTGGCTCCCCACAACCATGGGGACCAAATGCAGAAGGAGGTGTGAGCCCCAAAGTAAATGGAGCTTCCATCACCAGAAGCAGAGAGAACAGATGTGGTGCAGGAAACGCCATCGCTGCCTCCATCTGCAACAGTACTGCTTGGTCATGTGAAGTCTCGCTTAGCAGCCGGACATGGAAGCAGAGAGACGGGCTGCTCTGGCAATGTTCGTGTGGGGAGGACGCGTCCTGGGGGTCATTACTCTGTATGTTCTTAATACCACATTTTTTAAGACACCATATCCTCCCTGGGCAATATACGTCCTCCTCTTATTATTAATTACTAATGTAAACACCTCCTTTCTCCATAGCTATTACTGCTTTCTTCTTCCTCAGACAGCTTATTCCAGAGTTTTCCAAGGGGCATGCCACTACATGGGTCTTTGGACCCTCTGAAGAGTTCCGCGTGGCCAGGTGTGTCTAGGAATTGCACAGCCTCTTTCTCTGGGAGAAATCTGAAGTGCACTGGCATTTACAGGGTCCTGAAAAGTCTTGCACTCACCTGTTGAACTGTGTGCAACTCAAGATGTCCCCCAACCAGTCACCTAAAGGCTCTTATTTTCTTTTCACTTCCCACAGGAGGATTTGATATTTTCTGGAAGTCACAGCAGGGGGACATTGCATTTGGCACACTTTCACACGCCTGCTGGTTTTATGGCTTCTGACATGGGGGGGGGGGCTCCCCTGGGCATCCAGATCCTCACCAGGCCCCCAGTGAACAGGGTTGAGCCAATGTCCCCAAGTATGGGAGCAAACACTGTACCCCTTGGCAGCACATGAGAGCTTGGGACACAGTCCTGATTGCCCTCAGCCCCCACCTCTCTGGATTTGGCAGCCTCTTGTGTGAAATGGGTCATTGTCTTCCCCACCACTTGGCTGGTTGAGGGTTGAATGCTGATGTGTGTGCTAGTGACTGGCATCTGTGACAGGCTGCATGCACACGAGCCAGTAACTGGTCACCCCAAGCACTGAGCTCTGACTTCTGGGAGAGGAGAGTGAGGGGACAGAGGTAGGGGAAGAGACTCCTGGTGGGCCACCATCTTGGTCCACATGGACCAGAGGGGCTGGTTACCGATGAACTGGAGCAGCAGAGGTTGGAGAATGGGGAGCCCATCTGGGCCTGGAGAGGACCCATGTTGGGGGCCTCAGCTTTGTCTGTTAGTTCTTGAATGACTTGTCACCTTCTCTGTTGTGTCTCAGTTTCCTTCTCTGTGAAATGGGTGAGGTGCAATGAAACTCACGTGATTATTCTTGAGAATATCATTATAACGGCTTAGAGGAAGAGACTGTCTCTCTTGCAGGATGTGGGGATTTCTGTGAATTGGGAAGAGCATAGGTTTGTGATCTAACCAGCCTGATATGGTATCCCATATCCACTGACCAGCTGTATGACTTTAGACAGCTTACCTAACTTCTCTGAAGTTCATTTGTTCTCATGTTTAAAACAGATCATGCCTTCTTCCTGGTGGAGTTATTGGGAAGGTTGAAGGAGAGCAGGTAAGTGCCATGGCTAATGGAGTCCTGGACACATGCCAGGCATGAACAGGTACAGTCATTTGGGTCACGTGACCACTCACTGCAGTTTCCCACACCAGCCTGTCAGCCTTGAGTGAGCCGAGCTCAGAGCACCATGAGAAGATGTGATCTGCCACTGGTTCATTCCAGGTCAGATTCTTTGACAGCACACTCCAGTACACAAAGCTCCTCATGGACAAAAGGCCTTCTGAGCAGGGCCACAGTGAGGGCTTCTCAGTCACCTCCTCTACAAACCCACCCAGCTGAGGCCGAGGCTCACTTAGGCCCTGCAGGGAGCAGAGGGACCCAGTCGTACCCGATGCCGGAGTCTGGGCAGGAGTCAGAGGCCTGCTCCACGGGGCCTGCCTGCCGCAGGTCTTGGCCTGCCAGGGCCTCAGGCTCCCCTTTAGCAAACCAGGGCTATCAGAATTGATGACCTATTGTTTTTCCTTCCTAGAAGGTTCTAGAATCTGGTATTGCTTCTGTGATTTCAAGAGAGGACGGGGAGCGGCAGTTTGATAGAAGCTGCACATTTGGAGGCCTAGATTCTGATCCCGCTCTGGGGCAGTGCCAAGTGTGGGACATGAGGGTGACACAAGACCCTCCTGCACCATCCAGTAGGGAGAAGAGAGGTGCAAATCAGCACTGGGAGGTGCCAGAGACGCAGAGCAGGGTCTTGTGGCCACAGCTGGGCCTGGGCTTGCTGGGGAGGCTTTGTGGAGGAGGGGTGGCTGAGTGAAGTCCAGCAGGGGAGCGGAGGGGTGGGGCCGAGGAAGGAACTCCAGGGTGAGTGGTGGAGGGCCTGGCACCTGCAGTGCATGGCGGTGTGGGAGGCCCAGGTGTCTGGCCACCCTCTGCTCCCAGGACTCTAGCAGGACCTTCCTGTCTTGTGTTCTGTACCTGAAATACTGTGCCTGAGAATCATGGGGTGAGGTGCCACCAGCCCTGAGCTGGCCGGGAGTGTGTGCGGCAGCTCAGGTGGGGGTCCTGAGACCGGGCATCCCAGCCCTGGGAGCACCTCGCTGCCAGACACTGACTCACCACTTTGCTACCCTGGGCCTTGGCTTCCTCACCTGTCAGGGGGCGAGGTCACCTCCAGGCTACGGGCTTGAAGGAGTTAAGAAATGCAATGCTAAGAGCAGTGTCTGGCAGGTACCAAGTGCTCATTAGGCTCTAGCTGTCCCCTCCCACCCCACCCGCTGTGAGAGATGAAGGGGAGTGAGAGCAGGAGCCAGCCATCCATCCAAAGTGACTGAAGTCCAGCCTGGCCCTCCTGTCTGTCTCCTGGCTTTCTCCCTCTCTGTCCCTCCCTTTTCTTCTTCCTTGTGTGCCTCTCTCTTTCCCTCCCTCCCTTCCCCTCTCCCTGGCTCTGGCTCTTCATCCAACCAGCTGCCCCAAAGGCCTCTGGTGCTGGGGCCTATGTGCAGAGCTCCTTGGTCTGACCAGACCACTGGCCTCTCTGGGGGCCTGGCCACCCAAGTCAGGCCTCTAGACTCCTGCCTGTGGGCCTGGGAGGCCTGGGGCTGGGCTTGGCCTCCCATCTGTCCCTCCCTCCCCTGTCCCTTCCTTACCCCTTCTCAGGGCAAATAGTACCTGGCATCTGTCTTCTGGGACAAGCCGCTTCCAGGCCCCCAGTTGGACAGATGGAGGTCTGTCCCCTGCAAATGATGTCAGTTGTCAAAATGAATGGCCCTGCAACTGCAGAGTTGCCCCAGACCCCAGGGACCCACCGTGGGCTTCCTGCCCACCCAGGAGGGAGCACTTGAGGCCAGTTTCTGAGCCTAGCAGTGACAACCCTCCTCTCCTCCTCCACGGAGCTCAGGGAACAATAGCCCAGTGGAACCTGAGAGCCAGGCTCTCAGACCTGCACTAATGAGCGTGCAGGTTTCCCAGCCTTGGAAATCGGCAGTCATTGCTAGCTCCTGGGCACGCAGCAGCTGATGATTGAAAGCCGAGCAGGGCTGCAGCCCTCCCTGCCCCCACTCTCTCTTTTTGTGATGTCTGCATCGCTGCCCAGACCAATCTATCTCTTCATGCTGAATTTTTTTTTTCAATCCAAATTGGGGAAAAAAAAATTGGACGTCGCCTGCATATTATTCCCTCTGGGCTTCAAATGGGCCTCCCAGTTAGGGGAACAAAATATGCTGTTTTAATTTGCAATAATAATAATTATTATTATTACCATTATCCACAACAATACCAAAGCCAATAAACGCGAGCACGGTAGTCCGTTGAGCAGCGCAACTAGTGCTTTTCCAGCTGGGCTTTCACTTGGCCCTCGTGCCCCTGTGAACCTGCCCCCTCCCTTGTCTGTAATGCAAGGAAGTCAGTCGCCTGGAGACCCCCAGCAGGGGCTGAGCAGGTGGGGAGGCCCTCTCCCCTAGGACTGGGGGTCCTGGTTTTCCCATGTCCTGGTCAAGGGATCGCATTAGCAAAACATTTTTCAGGTGGCAGAGCACCTGCCTGGGACAGGCCTGGGGCATGTCAGGAGATGTCTTCATGCTGCCTGGACAGCTGAGGAGGTGGAGACAGGCCCCTGGGCCACATAACCCCAACCCCACCCACAAGGGCATGCCTGGCTTCTGGGAGGTCCTGAGTGTAAAAACTGAAGTCAGCTTTGGAAGGCCCCATTCTCCTTGCCGATATCACAGGGCCTTTGTACTTGAATTGTAACGTTTGTATAGAAAAACTCATATATATAACATAAAGTCCAGTGAATTTTTTCAAACTTATCAAGCCCTGGACTGAGACACAGAAACCCTCCCTCCAGACCCCCAGCTCCCAGGGGTGAGCTGCTTCTGTTTGTGTGTTATAAGAAGAGACTTATACATGCAACGTGGGCTTTTGTATTTGACCTTTTTTTAAAAAAAATTTGCAAATATGTATGTTTATTAAATTAGGTTTTCTTTTTAAAAATTTGTTCTAATTAGTCATACATGACAGTAGAATGCATTTAGACTCATTGTGCACAAATGGAGCACAGCTTCTCATTCCTCTGGCTGTACCTGGTGCAGAGTCACACCAGTAGTGTGATCATACATGTATATGTATATACATGTATATCATACATGTGATCATACATTTAATAATGTCTGTCTCATTCTACCATCCTTCCCACCCCTGCACCTCCTCTCCTGCCCTCACACTCCTCTGCATCATCCAAAGTTCCTCCATTCTTCACTACCTGCCTCTCCCCATTATGGATCAACATCTTATTAGAGAAAACCTTTGGCCTTTGGTTCTTTGGGATTGGCTTATTTCACTTAGTATGATATTCTCCAGCTCCATCCATTTTCCAGCAAATTCTGTAATTTCATTATTCTTTATGGCTAAGTAATATTCCATTGTGCATATACACCACGTTTTCTTTATCCATTCATCTGTTGAAGGGCACCTATTTGCAGTTCCACCAGCAATGTATGAGTGTGCCTTTACCCCCCACATCCTTGCCAACACTTATTGTTGTTTGTATTCTTTATAACTATCATTATGACTGGCATGAGATGAAATCTTAGAGTAGTTTTTTTTTTGTCTTTATTGGTTTGTTTGTTTATTTATTTATTTATTTTATGTGGTGCTGAGGATCGAACCCAGTGTCTCACACATGCTAGGCAAGTGTCTCACACATACTAGGTTGGTTCCATAGCTTAGCTATGGTGAATAGAGCTGTTATAAACATTGATGTGGCTGCATCCCTTCAATATGATGCTTTTTAAGTCCATTGGGTATATGCCGAGTAGTGGGATTTTCCACTTGGCATTATGCCTGTGATGTCCCGTGAGGCACCAGTTTCTATCACTGGTTTTCAGGAGATTCAGGTCCTGCGGCACTGTCTTCAGTTGCAGGAATCGACAACAGTGGTACTGGGCTTTCAAAAAAATTATTAATTAATTAGTTAATTTTAATTAGGCATATATGACAACAGAATGCATTTTACTTCATTGTACATAATTGCAGCACAATTTTTCATTTCTCTGGTTGTACGTGGTGTAGAGTTACACCACATGTGCAGTCATATGTGTACCTAGGGTAATGATGTCTATCTCATTCCACCATTTTTCCTGACCCTATTCCCCAACCCCTTCCCTTTGCCCAAAGTTCCTCCATTTTTCCCATGCCACCCTCCAATTATGGATCAGCATCCACTTATCAGAAAGAACATTTGGCCTTTGTTTTTTTGGGGGGGTTGGCTTACTTTGCTTAGCATGATTTTCTCCAACTCCATCCATTTACCTGAAAAATGCCATAATTTGTTTCTTTTGCTGAGAAGAAGCTTTTTAGTTAGAGTTTATCCCATTTATTAATTTTTGATCTTATTTCTTGCACTTTAGGAGTCTTGTTAAGGAAGTCGGGGCTTAATCTGACATGATGAAGATTTGGGCCTACTTTTTCCTCTATTAGGTGCAGGGTCTCCGGTCTAATTCCTAGGTCCTTGATCCACTTGAAGTTGAGCTTTGTGCATGGTGAGAGATAGAAGTTTACTTTTATTTTGCTGCATAGAGATTTTCTCTTCTCCCAGCATCATTTGTTGAAGAGGCTATCTTTTCTCCAATGTATGTTTTTGGCACCTTTGTCTAGTATGACTGTATTTATGTGATTTTTGCCTCGTGTCCTCTCTTCTGAACCATTGGTCTACATTTCTATTTTGGTGGTGCTGGGTTTTTTAGTACTATGGACTCTTTGAGAATCTCATGGAAGCTGGGGAATTTTCTCCCAGAAATACGCTCATAATTTTGCATCTGATTTCAGGAAATTCATGGACTCTGTGGACTCAACCCTGCCCAATATCCATAGAAGACCTCTGTTCCAAGCTCTAAATTCTAGGTGTGTCGTAACAGTTTGATTTTGAGTCCTACTTTCTTTGTGGGCTCAGTACTTAACAGGGCATTAATAAAGTAGAGGCACCGAAAATAAGACAACCCAGAAAGAGCTATTTCTGATAGAACTTTATAACTCCTCTAAAAGTGGCAAAGGCACCCTCATATGAAAAAACAATGTTGTCCCTCTTCCTTTACCTATGGGATTAGTTAGAATTCATGTCACTGGGTATCATGAAAGGGATGCATACTCATTCCACAGTTTAGGGCTCGCAATGCCTTCTGCTGCATGGGGGATCCATCGATGGCCTGATCAGCTGGGATTCCATGCTTTGCGGGACGATTGTGTGGCCAAGGATCCCCCCCACTGGGTCCTCATTATATCCCACCAAGTGGCTGGGCTGTGGATCCCATGCTCATGGCTAGCACAGCACACTCCAGGGGAACAGTGGCTTCAGAGGTCAGGCTAAGAGAAGCCAATGCAGGTGAGGAGTGCCACACCTGTGGGGGAGGGGGCTGCAGGTACTGGGCTTCTTGGGTGTGTGTGGGGGGGATGGGAGCAGAGAGCCAACTCTGGGTGTCCACAAGGAGATCCTAAGGAAGAGGAGCTCACTAAAGATCGGCAGAAAGTCTCCAAAGATGAGTTCCTGCTTGACAGGAGAGAGAAGTTCCACCTGACTGAAGCTGGAAGCCAGGTGCTAGGAGGGCAGTGAGCTCCTGACCAGGCCAGGCAACATGTCCACCAATGCTGGATGGTCCTTGGACAAGGGGCCGATGGACTGAATGATCAAGGTTTCCTCGGAGATTTGCTGGTCTCCAAACCCAGGTCTCTCGACCCCAGCTCAGTGTCCTCCTGCCTTGCTGAAGGCTGATCTGATGGAGCTTGGTCATTACCCAGCACTGACCCATCCTGTTTGCAGGCGGGGACTCGAATAAGACAACTTGAGGTGCAGTTTTAAGTTTTTTGAGTTTTGAGTTTTTTGAGTTCTTTATATATCCTGGAGATTAGTGATCTATCTGATGTGCGTGTGACAAAAATTTGCTCCCAAAATGTAGGCTCAGATTGACAGAGTGCCTCTACAGAGAGTATTCTAGAACTCCCAGCAGCTGGGGTCTCGATAAACAGGTCTCTGTGGATTTTGGCAAACATTTTCCATTTCATAAAATGTGGCACAATGTCGGGTCTGTTAACCTTGAAAAGCCACACGAAGGAGGCAGTGTTGACCCAGTGGCTTGGTTCCTGGCCCTGGTGGCTGCCCACATTGGGAGTTCCCCCACTGTGCTGAGGCCCCCCCACCAAGCTGCACTCCCCGCAGAGGGATAGCTGGGAAGGCTGGTGGAGAGCAAGGGCGCTTGGTCACCTGGAGGGGAGCTATTTCACTGTGGGTCTCGGGGCAGAAGAATCACCCTGTACTGGCCCCTTTCCACCTAGTCGCTGGGTCCTGCTACATTCCCCTCTGCCCTGCCCTCCCTCCCTCCATCGCCCCTCCTTCTGCCTTTGCCTTAAGCAGATTCTCACCCTTATTGATTGGACTAGTGCAGTAGACTCAAACTCAGCTTCTCCAAGGAGCCAAGAATGCCACATACTTGATGTGGGTACCATGATGCCCCCTCCACTGTCACTACAGACTTCACCGTCCAGTTCCTCTCAGACAGCCTTTAATAGGTGACTAACGTACCTGAGTGGACGGGAAGCTGCTTTGCCAGGTGTACACACATGCTTTTGACAGAGCAACCTTTCAGAGATCAGAACACGGAGCAGATCCCATCACACCCCCTGCCTGTCCCTCCCCTCCTCATCATGCACCCAGGACAATGGCCCTTGACGCTTTGCCTTGGGCCTCCCAGGGAAAGCCCAGCTCAGATGCCTGGCAGCAGAGACTGGATCTGATCCGTTTTGGAATCCCCTTTCCGCCACCTGTTTCCATCAGGAAGAGGCGGGGAGCAGCCACACCTCCCATCTGGCCCTATCCACCTGGTTTGCACTTTGGGTTCCAAAGACATTCTGAGCTGTCCCTAAGCCAGGAGTGCCCCACCTCTCCAGGGCTCGGGGACATCTGGGGTGGCCGTGGCACCCATCTCAGCATTATTTGCTGCATGGATCTTGATGATCTGAAAACGGGTCCCTAAGCCTCAGGGTTTATGACAGATGTCCAGCTCCTGGCCCTGACCTGGATCCAGGGTCATTGTGGAGAGCTCTGCGGGCCAGGAGCCAGGAGGCCTCTCGTGGTGCACCCCCTCCCCGCCAATCCAGCCTCAGCTGCAAAGACCAGATAACACTAAGCCCCTTACCCGGGAGCCTGAGCAGAAA
The DNA here is from genome assembly GCF_964194105.1 of Spermophilus citellus. NCBI lineage: Eukaryota > Metazoa > Chordata > Mammalia > Rodentia > Sciuridae > Spermophilus > Spermophilus citellus. The sequence continues at coordinate 51,583,761 of NC_138195.1, forward strand.
TCCCACTTTACACTCACTGGGGTGGTGGCCGTGGGGCTGGCTCTGGATGCGAAGATGGCACTGCAGGACAGCCCAGGACACCTCTCCTTGTCATATCATTGTGTCACCAGCAGTCTCACACATTCAGATCAGGGCAGCTTCACAGCCATGGGGGACATAGAAAACCCCTGAGGGGTCACACAGCGAGCTGTGTGGATCCAGAATCTTCCACCTGGTCCCATAGCCCAGATCCCACACCCTCCCTGAGAGGCCCCGGCCTTCTCCCTTCATGTCAAGGCCACTGCGTGCCTGTCAGGCCCTCCCCGGCTTATCTACTTCCAGTCTTCTCCCCTGCCCCCTGGTCCTCCTCTCAGTGGGCTGCTCCCTGCAGCCACCTCCTCCCCTGCCTTCCTACCTACCCTCTGCACACAGCAGGCCGCAGTGATCTCTCAATCACAGGCAGCAGATCCTGCCATCGCCGCGAAACTCACCGGGGCTTCCCACTGAACCTGGAGGGAAGGCCAGTATCCTCACCGGGAGGGTGACATCCCTAGTCTGCCCACCCCTCCACCGTGCTCAGGTGCTCTGCTGTCCCCCCTGGCTTCCCCCACCTGGAGCTCTGTGCTCCTCATCTCTCTGCCTGGCTCACACGACCACCACGACACGGGTGGTTCTGTGGTCAGCCCCACAGACACCAGCTGGGTGTGCATGCTTGCACACCTGCGCGTGAGGCTGTGCGTGTTAGGGAAGGGAGGAGAGTGCTGGGGTGGGAGGAGGGAGTCCAGGGAGTGTTGCTTGGAGAAGAGGCCAGCTCCCCAGAGACACTTCATGGCAGAGAAGCAGTGTAGAAAGCCAGCTTGTGGCGTTGCATGGACCTGGGTTCCAATCCCCATTCTGACACTGTGCTGAAAGCCAAAGGACCACTTTGAGACTCTGTTTTTTTTTTTGTTTGTTTGTTTTTTCTCATCTAGTAAAACGAGAATTCCAGTTGTACTTGTCCACATGAAACAGAGTTAGTCTTAAATAAATAGGATAGGAATGTTTTCATTTTCAGTTGACAAATCAACAGAGAAAGAAGAGCCAGAATTTGAAAGATTAATATTCACATCCCTAACTGGCTGTGTGACCTGAAGGAGCCAACTACCCTCTCTGACTGCAGGCACCAAAGTCCTGCATTGTGGGGAGAACCACTGTTTTCTCCTATTGGAACTTTCTAAAGAATGAGTAGACAGCTGTAAGTATCAGGAGAGAGGCCAACAAAGACTGAGAATAGGGACCCGGATTTGGGTTGGGGGGATCTGAAGTCTGTGGTTGACAAGAGGCACATAATGACAACAATTATTATGGGGACGTCCTCTTTGAATCATTCATGGTGCCAGAAACTATCTGTCTGTCTATCTATCTATCTATCTATCTATCTATCTATCTATCTATCTATCTATACACACACACACAAATTCTTAAGTGAATCTTGCTAATTAGATGTGCTCATCCCCATTTTACCAAAGAGAAAAATGTCACGAGTTTGGTGACTTGCCAAAGGCTATTCAGATAGTAATTAGTGGGGTTGCTGTCTGACTTTAAGATTTAAAGCCCACATTCTTTCCAGAAACCATCGTATGGAGGTGCCCTCTGAGGCCTGCTCTCTGGTATGGTAGCCACTGGCTTTCATGTCTAGTTATATCATATTAATTAAAATGAAATAAAATTTAAAAAATCAGTTTTTTCCTCATCATCTACATTTCAAGTCTTAGGCATGTGTAGTTAAGGGCTACTGTATTAGAAAGGGCAGATGTAGAACAATCCTATCTTTCTAGAAAGTTCTGTAGAACTTTCTGCCCTAACATAGCAGCAAGCTACATCTGTGCAAGGTTCGTGGAAGCTTAGTTAATGGACAGATGGCTGCCCATCCCTGGGCATGGTCTAGGGTCCTCAGGCAAAGCTCACCAGGGGGAAGAGAAGTGGGGTTCCCTTTAGATTCACAATGGCCTCTTTTCTAACCTACTACCACTCAGGTCAAAGAGCAGCACTCTGGGGGAATGCAATAGCACTGTGCCAACCCCGTGGCTTCTCTGAGTGTGGATTATGCTGACAAAACCTAGGGGACCTGTTGAATCAGAATCTGTATCTTAATGAGATTCCCCAGGTGACTTGTGTGCACAGTACATTGGAGAGTCCCAAGGATATTTCTCACTGCCACACTGACTCTGCACCCAATGCCAACTCCTTGGGGTGACATCTTCTAAGTCCTGCAACATCCACGTGTGTGAGCTGTCAGTGTGCCACGTGGCTCTGGGACTGGGCATCTGCTTTAGAGATGGAATGCAGATGGTTTTTCTTCCTTTTAGGTTTGTACATATCTAAGGTCAAAGCTAGAAGGACCTTTACCCATAATCTCATCCCAACTGCTCATCTTGTAGATGGAGAAACCAAAGCTCGGAGAAGGAAAGCAGCTTATCCAAGATCCTAGTGCAGTGTCAGGCTTAACCAAGGCAACATGGCCCGGTGTTTCGGCTCAGTGTGATGCTAGGCAATGAGGAGAGCACTGTGTGCCACAGAGGTGGTGCCTGGAGCTGGCTCACCTCCTTTGCCAAATGCAGGGTCTATTATTCTCCCCACCCTGTCTCAGGAAATGGAACTGGTCTCCATGGTTACCGTTTATTGGCAGGTGCTGTGTCCTAGGTGCTCTCTAAGTGTTCCCATGTGTTCTTTCACTGTATCCTCACAACCCTGTCTCTGATGGGGACATGTCATTCAGTGTGGTCCAGAGAAGTCAAGGAGCTCGCCCAGCATCACACAGATAGGAAACCGTGCAGCCGGGGTTCAGACCTGGAGTCTGGCTCCAGAGCACAGGCTCCCCGATCCCTTCCACGTGGACTGTGCGGAGAATCCATGGGGAAAGTGGGTCCCTCACACCTGAGGCTGCTCAAGGTAGGGACACTCGGTCACTGCATGTCAGTTTCTGTGACGGTGACAGTGGCCCAGCACTGGAGTCAACCCACCTGGAGAGGAAGAAGGAGTGACAAGTCACTAAGAGGAACATGTGGACGCATTGGCTTTGGAGATGGACTCTGAGAACATCCGAGAACTTAGGAGAGAGTGTGGTGGAGTGAAAGGAACCATCCCGTGCTTTGGCCTGGGCCGTGAATCCACCCTAGGAAGGCAGCTGCGACCTGGGAGCAGGAGTTGGCAAGAGGGGAGGAAACAAAGAGCTGCCGAATGACTGCACCGGCAGAAACGAGTGTGCGTGTGGTGGGGAGAGGGAGAAAAGGCAGCGAAGGAGAAGCTCCAAGCCACACAGTGCCCAAGGTCAAGGCGCTCTTTTTTTTGGTGGGAGGGGTGAAGGTATGGGGATTGAACTCAGGGGCACTTGCCCACTGATCCACATCCCCAGCCCTATTTTGTGTTTTACTTAGAGTGCTTAGGGCCTCACTTTTTGATGAGGCTGGCTTTGAACTCGCAATCCTCCTGCCTCAGCCTCCCGAGCTGCTGGGATTACAGGCCTTTGTCCCAGTGCCTGGCAAGGCACACTCTTAAAAGACATTGAATTGATTCAGTTTTTGTTTGCATTATCGCAATGTGCTGCATCATAAACCCTTCTTTCCTCTTGATTTCAGTTGCATCTGCCTAGTGCACAAGGTCTTGTGTATGTGTGTTGTGTACGTTGTGTGTACACACTCATGCACATGTGTTCATGGTCACAGATGTATGTATGGAGCTAGGGTGGGGCTGGGAGAATACCCATGCCCATCTAATTCAAGGGAAGCAAATCCTTCCAGATGCATGTGATAGCAAATTGCGAGCCACCAGTAGATAGTATTTATTGCTTTTGTCTGCTCATTCATTGAGTCATACTTCCAGGAACTAGTTGGTGAGCAGCTACTATGTGAAAGGTAACAGATGAGGTCAGAGCAGCCACAGATGGTGTGTGACTTTATTGACTTTTATTAGGACTTTATTCTGAGTGAAATGAGGAACTACTATAAGGGTTTGGGCAGAGGAAGCAGCTGATCTTGTAGCTTTTAAAGATCTGTCTAGATGCTAGGATGATAATAGAACACAAGGAAGTTAAGATTGGAAACAATTGGGCCAATTAGCTATTGCAAGGATCCTAGCAACCCACAAAGGTGGCTTGGACGGGAGGTAGCAGGAGTGTGGATTACCATTGTGAGGTATCCAGAAGTCAGGGGGGAAGAGGTCTGGAATTTAGGAGAAAAGCCCAGGGTGGAGATGTGCATTTGGGAATCATCAACCCATAGTTGGAATTTAAAGCCCTAAGATAAGGGTTGTCCTCAATCCTATCCCTGAGGTTTCCAAAGCAGCGAGAGTAGACAGAACAAGGGATGCAAGGACAGTACCCTGGAGGACACCGCTTAGTCTTGTGCACGCGACTCGAGGGAAGCTACTTTGTTATGGTCATGGACCACCTTGCTAAGCCCAAAGGCCCCTTTCCAGTTCTCCTAGTCTACCACGCGGCCTGCGCAGTGGTTTCATTAATGAGGTTCTGGCATTCAGTTAGTTAGAAGAGATCAAAATAAAACACACAGACAGTACCTTATTTTAATGCTAGGTCCGAGACGGCTCGGTCTCCCTGTTTCCCTGCCTCCAGCCGCTCAGCAGGGCAGCGAGGATTACTCTGGGCTAGCAGGAGAGAGAGAGAGCGAACACGCCGGGGATCAGCCTTTTATTTGGGGGGACAAGAGATTCAGGGGAGAATTCCATCCAATGAAGGTTGAGGGGGGGCTGTACTCCAAGGTCAGGGTCAGTGATTGGGTCTCCAGGGTCAGTGGTTACGCACACCCCCACACGGATGGGCTCTCTCATCAGGAAAGGGTCGGGATAACTCCGACACAGCCAGAGTGCCTCAGGCCCTTAACGGGAGTCACCCAATCACGTGTCAGAATGGCTCCCCACATATTCCCCCTTTTTATTCTTAACAATGAGGCGGCGGTTCACTCTCTGGAGTCCCCGGATTCTTGATTGGAAGACTTGCCATCCTATAGTTACAATACAAAAGAGAATTAACAGCAAAGAGAATAATCCAATAAGGTACCAAGCGGAGTGCTTAAGAATATTTCCAGGGTTGAATCCATTTAACTCCTTCAATATTTGGTTAGCCAAAGAAGAAGGATCTGAAAAATCAGCTCTATTATTCTGAATGTCTTGGATATGGTGATGAAGTTCCAGAATATCCAAGCTATTATTACTATTTTGCCAAATACCTAATAAATGGTTTTTAACTTTCTCCCAATCCCAGAGAGAAGCATTGTACTTGGCAGCTGTAACACATACATACTTATAATTAGCATGGCATTTAAGCCTTTCCTTAAATTTTAAGGCTGAAAGTTCATTACCAATGTTAATAACAGTCGCCTCTAAGGCGTTTAATTTAGTTTCAATCCTTTCATCAATATTTACTTGATTACGCAGAGCCTTGGAAGTATTTTGAGCTAAATTATTAAGAAATTTTGCATGCTGAATATTCTGAGACAATGTCAGAGATGCAGAGACGGTTGAGGCAATAAATGAGACCAGTGCTAGGACACCAACAATTATGACTCCAATAGCACGTTTAGGTCTTGTTAGCTGGGCATGAATTTGCTGCAGGACTTGTAAACCAGCATCAGCATACCATGGCTCTGAAATATTAGCAGGTAATAAAACAAAAGAGGGCTGATGAAGTATCAGCACTCCTTTTCCTCCATTATACCTAGAAATACAATTGGTTAGATTGCACTTATTACAAGTAACAAAATATCTATCATCTATCCATCTAACTTTTACATTTCCAATAATTAAAACATAAGGAGATTGGATACAGGCTCTTAGGCCATAGCAAGATCCCTCTTTACAGTTCTTGCCGACAAATTTTGGTAAAGGTTTATCTGTAAAATGTAAATATTCTGAGGCAGCAATTAAACGCCAAATATCTCTTTGAATGCCTCCTTCACTATAAGTCAAAATATTACTAACAAATCCTGCAGGTGTCATAGCAGAATTTCTTCGTAATTGTCTCTTATCAATTTTTGGAGACCAGTCTAAAATATACCCACTAGCTTTAGACACCTTATGTTGTACAGGAAAGGTATTTACACAATCCATCCATTTAGGAAAGGTGCCAATTTCAATTATAGAACTATTTGGACAGTGGGGTACCGGTGGAGGTTTTGCAGAAATGACTGGCTTGTTATGGGAAAGTCCCATCTTAATTACTGATCTAGTATTAGGTTTTAAGTCTCCATAAATAGAATTATTTGTCAGTCTAGGTTTACCAATCGCTGTCTTTTCTTCAAATGATACTTTCAGACAGCCAGCATGTTTATCACGTGACCAACATAAAGGCAATTGGGCACTGTAGCCAGAATAATTAAATCTAGTCACATGATTGGGAGTAATATGAGTATCTGTAAATCCTCCCATCATGAATGAGTCATTAGTAAATACTGGAATAGATTCTCCAGTCCACACAGCTGGGTGTACCAGGGGTGGATCTGGGAAATATGTCCAATAAGTGTCTACTTGATTCCCTTTTACCTGACAGCCCAGTAGGGCAATTACTGTCGCTACCATCAAGACTGGTGTCCTGTTCTTTCCTAGGCGTCGAAGTATTTGGGAAGCCTGGGTTGTCAATTTCTTCACATCTTTCCACGAAATCAGCTTCTCGGCTGGTTCAATCTGGTCTTTCTTCATCTTTTTCCGATATCTCCTCCTTCTGGGTTGTGGCTCCTCCGTGTCTATCCTCAGTCGCTTGAGTCTGGGTTCTATCTCCTCCATGTCTGATAGCACGTTCAGGTACCCAGATAGGACGAAAAGCACCTTCTGGAAAAATACAAGCATGCCCTCGGCCCCATGATATTACTGGATCTGGGCCCTTCCACTGACCAGTCTGTAAATCTTTCCACAGAACTCTGCCTAAAGGGCCTGTCACCGAGGGAGACATTTGCCTCTCAGCAGCAGTGTGACCTTCTGTGTCACAGTTTAAAAAATTTAAAACAAATAAGGCATGATTAAGGCTATTTTGGGGAGTCATTATCTTATTCCCCCTTTTTAATTTTTGTAATTGAAGTTTAATAGATAAATGAGCTCGTTCTACAATGGCTTGACCTTGGGGGTTATAAGGAATTCCTGTTTTATGATTAATTTGAAACTCTTGGCAAAATTGTTGAAAAGCAGAGCTTACATAAGCTGGAGCATTATCTGTTTTAATCTGCATAGGACACCCTAAAACGGAAAAAGCTGCTAAGCAATGAGAAATTACATGTTGAGTATTTTCCTTAGTACGTGCTGTGGCAAAAATAAATCTAGAATAAGTGTCCACTATGACATGCACATAACATTGCTTACCAAATTGAGGAATATGAGTTACATCTATTTGCCATATTTGATTTGGTTTTAAACCACGGGGATTTACCCCTGATGGCAGAGATGGAGTGTAAATAACACACTTAGGGCATTGGCTTACAATCTGACGAGCCTGTTCTCTGGTAATACTAAATTTTTTACGTAAGCTAGAAGCATTTTGATGATGCAAGGAATGGGAAGCTAGGGCACAGTCATATGAAGACATCTGTTGACAAAAAGCTACTAATTTATCAATATTATCATTACCTGCAACCAAAGGTCCAGGGAGGCTAGAATGTGCTCGGATATGTCCAATAAAACATGGGTACTTCCTCATTAGCACTGTCTTTTGTAAATTATGAAATAATTCAAATAACTCCTGTGATGAAGTAAACCCAATAACTGAGGTTTCAATATTTTTGGTAACTCTGACTGCATATAAGCTGTCAGAATAGATATTAATAGGCTCATTTGAAAAATAAGGCCAAAATCAGGGCTTGAAGTTCTGCCCTTTGAGCTGAAGTATAAGAAGTTTGTATTACCTCTGTGTGAACACGGCTGAAGAAACCTGCCTTACCAGAGCTGGAACCATCTGTGAACACCGATAAAGCTCCCTCTATTGGATGGGAAAGTACAATCTTTGGAAAAATAAGTGATGTTAATGATGCAAATTGTACAATCTTATCACGAGGATAATGGCTATCTATCTGCCCAGGAAAATCTACAAAAGCTATCTGCCATGAACTAGAAGTTTGAAAAAGCCAATTAGTCTGTTGAACAGAAAATGGAACAATTATGATATCAGGCTCAGATCCAATCAATTGTAAAATCCTAGTTCTACCCTTAATCACTAATTGAGCTGTAGAATCATGAAAAAGAGTCAATGTTTTTTGAGGGGAATGAGATAAGTAGATCCATTCAATAACTCCTAATCTTTGCCATATGGCTCCTGTTGGGGTATGCTCAGTTGGAAATATTAATAAATACAGTATTTCTTTAGGATCTATTCTAGTAAGCTGTGCATTTTTAATTGCAATTTCCATTTTCCTTAAGGCTGCTTTGGCCTCCAAAGTTAGTTGACGTGGAGAGGTTGGAGAAGGATTTCCTTGTAATATCTGAAATAAAGGACTTAACTCAGAAGTAGTTAACTTTAAGGATGGTCTTAGCCAGTTAATATCTCCTAATAGTTTTTGAAAATCATTAAGGGTACGTAACTCCTTAACTCTTATCTGAAGATTTTGAGGACGGATTGTACTCCCTTGAATTATCTGACCTAGATATTGAAAAGGAGATACCTTTTGAATTTTTTGAGGAGCTATACTTAAACCCATAGTTGTAAGTGAGGTCTCTAACTGAGTAAAAATTTCTGAAAGTACTTCTGAATTAGCATGGGCCAATAATATATCATCCATAAAATGAATAATGTATGCATCAGGGAAGCTATTTCTAACGGGATCTATTGCCTGATCAACATATTTTTGACACAGTGTAGGGCTATTACGCATTCCCTGAGGAAGGACTTTCCAGCAGTATCTTTTAACAGGTTCCTTAAAATTAACTGCTGGGACAGTGAAAGCAAATTTTTCACAATCTTCAGGATGTAACCTTATAGAGAAAAAACAGTCTTTTAAATCTATTACCATCAAGCTATAATCTAAAGGAATGGCTGTGGGGGAGGGAAGTCCTGGCTGTAATGATCCCATAGGCTGAATTGCCTCTCTTAAAAGCCTTGAAAATCATTAGGGGTTTGTACGGAAACTGTGGTTCCGCTCCGGTAAAATTAAAGATGGCGGCCCCCATGGTCGGCATGGAAACTGTTTGTTTTGCTCCGGTAAATCTAAAGATGGCGGCCCCCATGGCCGGCGCGATGACGTCACACTGTGCGACCGTTCTTGGAATTCCCGGGCTCCCGCCAGGAGGAAATGCCGGCGGCAGCGAGAAAGCGGGCTGATCCGCGCCGTTTGAATCCTCCGCATGGGGCTGCGAGTCTAAGTTCACATTTCTAACCTTGGTCCCTAGTGCTTTTGTTCTCAAGGGAGAGGTAATTAACTTAGCCTCAGGCTGATTTTCCATTTGAATAGACCTAATGGCTCCTTGAATGCCTTCAGGGTGCTGTGAACTGTGGCCCCTATTTTTAAAAAGACAAACTTTTTTCCTTCTTAATTTCTCCCAAGTAAGTAAATTTGGAGACTCTTGGTCACAAAACTAAGGACAATATTTACTTACAATCTTTAAGAATTGCAATAACTGAGTTTTCTTTATCTGTTTTCCTTTCTGATTAATTATACTGTCTAAAATAGTTAGATACATTTCCTTATCCGAAGAAGTAGAATTTCCCATTTTAAGTAAATTAACGTCTCTTTCCTTCAATATCTCCCGGTACTTTTGTGACTCAAATGTCACTTTTTTCTTTCTCTTATCTTATTTCTTATTTTCCTTATCCTCTTTATTACTTTTGTGACCCAAATGTCACCTCTTTCTTTTCTTTATTCTTTATTCCTTATTTTCCTTTATTTTCTCTTTATTTCTTTTCCTTATCTTCCTTTTTATTTTTTCCCTTAATCTTTTTAGCGCGCGTTCCCACTCAATCTAACTAATTCAGAATGCCCCACGTTGGGCGCCAATTCTACCACGCGGCCTGCGCAGTGGTTTCATTAATGAGGTTCTGGCATTCAGTTAGTTAGAAGAGATCAAAATAAAACACACAGACAGTACCTTATTTTAATGCTAGGTCCGAGACGGCTCGGTCTCCCTGTTTCCCTGCCTCCAGCCGCTCAGCAGGGCAGCGAGAATTACTCTGGGCTAGCAGGAGAGAGAGAGAGCGAACACGCCGGGGATCAGCCTTTTATTTGGGGGGACAAGAGATTCAGGGGAGAATTCCATCCAATGAAGGTTGAGGGGGGGCTGTACTCCAAGGTCAGGGTCAGTGATTGGGTCTCCAGGGTCAGTGGTTACGCACACCCCCACACGGATGGGCTCTCTCATCAGGAAAGGGTCGGGATAACTCCGACACAGCCAGAGTGCCTCAGGCCCTTAACGGGAGTCACCCAATCACGTGTCAGAATGGCTCCCCACATCCTAGTATCTGAGTTGTGTTTGATCTGTGTTTCATTCACACAGGAGCCAAAGAATCATGATGAATATGCCCTGCTTCAGAATCCCTGTAGCTGTCAGGAAGGAGGAAGAGGATCCTATGTGTGGAAGGGAGTCTCATCCACATTTCTTTTGGTTGCCAGGGACGGCAGACCACCTCACCTGAGTTTGGGGATGCAAACACGTCCCAGAACCCAGAAGGCCGGGTGAGAATTAGAAGAGAGCACTATGGGGTGCTTTAGCCGGGAGATGCCACGGGTATGCTTGGTTTGTAAATTTCCAATTTCAATATCTACCTATGCAGGGGCTCAGGGCAGCAAGTGACTTTTGCACATTGACCTTTGTGTCCTGTGACTTTGTTACTCTCACTTATTTGTTCTCACTTATTTTTGTAGATCATTTGGGGTTTTCTACATAGATAATCATTTCATCAGGGAGTAAAGAGAGTTCATTTCTTTCTTCGCAATTTGTATATCTCTTATTTCTATTTCTTATTTTATTAAGCCAGCTTGCTTTGTTCCAGATTTTAAGAAGAAAGTATGTACTTTCTCACCACTAAATATGATACTTACTATACGTTTTCTTTCTTTTTGGTAGATTTTTTTTGATCATTTTATCAAGTTGAAAATTTTTGCCAAGATTTCTAGTTTGCGGAGAGTTCCCCCCGCTCTTTTTTTAAAAAAAATTTCCAAATTGTTAATGGTTGTTGAATTTTATAAAGTGATTTTTTGCATCAGTTGTTATGATGTGAATTTTCTTCCTTAGCCCATTAATGTGGTGGATTGGACTGGTTTGCAAATGTTGAACCAGCCCTGCATCCCCAGGTTTCTTGGTTGTGTGTATATGTCTTTTTGTACGTTGTTGGATTCGACTCGCTAAGAATTTGTTGATGTTTGCATCTGTGTTCATGAAAGATATTGGTCTGTAATTTTCTCCTCTCATAATGTATTTATGTGGGATTGGTGCTGAGGGAATCCGGCCTATGGGATGGGTTAGGAAGTGTTTCATCTGCCTTTAGTTCTGGAAGAGATTGTGAGAACTGCCATTGTCTCTTCACTAAACGTCTGATAGAATGTGCCAGTAAAACCTGCTGGCCTTTCTTTTTTGGAAAAAATTCAATTTCTTTAATAGATAGAGTGATACACAAGGTATCTATTTTTCTTTGCAAGAGTTTTGGTGATTTATGTCTTTGAGGAATTGGCCTGTTTCACCTAAGTTATTAAGTTTGCAGGCATAGAGGGTTTTTTTTTTTAAAGAATTTCCTTATTATTTTGTTAGCATCCATGGAATTCCATAGAGAAATGCAGCTGGAAAGACCATCCACTGTTTAATACAACAAAGGTTTATTTCTTACTCTTGCCATCAATCAGGAGTGGGATGTGGGGGCCTCTGTTCCATTTGGTCACTTTGTGCCCCAGGCTGAGATTTGGCTGCCTTAAAGCTACAAAGATCACGTGACACATAGATTAGGTGGCTTCTTCCGTGGACCCGGCAGGGGAAGAGACGGCTGGAGTGGGGGACGCACTCTGGCTCATCTAGGGTCCAGTGTGGAACAGCGGTCACACATCACTACTACCAAAGCCCTTTGGCCAGAGCCAGTCACTTGGTATCACCTAAATGCCAGGAGCTGTCAGAGGACGGGATCAGACAAAATGTTTGGCAGACTCCACTGTCTCAACCACAATTGGCCTCCACCTAAGGCTTCTTTGAAATAAGTGTTTGTTGCTAAAATATCAGTCTCCTTGTTGGGCAGATGAGAGCGCTGATACACCATCATTTATTTCCCAAAGAACAGATGACCCAGGAGCACGATCCGGCCCCTAGACTTTGTCTCAGTCACGTCTTCAACCTTTGGATCATATACATTGCCCAGCACTTATCAGCTGGAATTCTAGACTCCCCTGTCAAACACTCTAACAGGTGAGATGGATGGATATTTCTCAAATGTGTGTATGGTAGTGATTTTATAAAAAAATATTTATCTGCAGCATGGAGACAGAAAATATGCAAACAATGCTTTGGTGGCTGCCAAGATTCAGACGATCAGAATGTGATTCTAAGTCACACAAATTTTGCTTAGTTGTTTTGGCAGAGCAGGAATATTTGAAAAAAAAAATGAACTAGGTAGCAGGAGGGATTCCTCAAGGTAGAATAAGATGCAGGAGTCCTGAATTGAAGCAAATGGCAGTGGACAGTGGCTTCTGGTTATAACTGTATCTTCAGGAAGCTGGGCAGCATTTTCCACCAAGAGAGAAATATCTGTGGGGTGTACTTTTGTCTATTTTAGTTTCTCTCGAAACACACACACACACACACACACACAAACACACACAAACACACACAAACACACACCCTATCTGAAGTGCTGCATACCAAAGTGTTCCAGATTTTGGATTTTTTTTTTAATTTTGGAATATCTGAGCAGATTTTTATCAGCTAAGCATCTCTAATCTGAAAATCTAAAATCCAAAATTCTCCAAAATCAGGGGTTTCAAGACATTAAACAGGTAATCAAAATTGTTTTGGATTTTGGGATCAGGGATGCTGAGAGTGAGAGAGGGGGAGGGAGAAAAGTTGCTATTGAATGAGTAATCTATGTAATCCTCATGAATTGAAGATCAAAGGTAGGTCTTCCCATTGCACCTGATTCACATTTTCCTCCCTTGAAGCATCAATTCTCACAAACCTTTTGTTTCTGCTTTCATATAATCAGAAGCAATTCATATCACCACTTGTAAAACTTGTCTTTTCAAAAATGTAATTTATGAGTGTTCTTTACTTATTAAGAATGTTAGATTTTTTTCCCCTTATGCTCTATAAATCTAAAACTAGCTAGGCCTATTGTTTGCATGTGTTCTTCAAGATATATATGCTGGAAACTTAATTCCTGATGCCATAGTGTTGAAAAGTGGTCCTTTAAGGGGTGATCCAGTCATAAGGACAGAACATGGTTAAAGCCATTATTAAAGAAGTGGGTTAGTTTTTGTGGGAGTGGATTCATGATAAAAAGATGAGTTGTCCTACTTTCTTTTGCTCTTGTATGCTCTGCTATGCAGATGGACGGCCCACCATGCGGAATCAGAACCCCCATACTGAGAAGAGTATCCATGCAGAAAGGAGGTAATGGCCAAAATGAGAGATTAGTTACATACAAGGAGATTGGCCAGATACGTAAATCTCTTCAGTATAATGGAGGCCAGTTTCCTGACTGTTGGAGAATTACAAATATGGAAAGGGAGAACTATAACGGATCCCACAGTATGGGATTGACATTGAAAGTTTTATTGTGAACTCATGATTTAGTTATAGTTTAGTATTTAGTATAGTATAGATCTAGTTTGATAACAGTAAATATAAATGCAAATATCATGTGCATGTGTGTGCTGTGTGTATTCTCTGTTCACTGAAAGGACCTAGGGCAGTGACATCCCCAGGACAGTGAGCACTTTTAGCAGTACTTCTTGGCTTCTGCACACCCTCTGTGTTGGTTTTCTGTCATTGCTGTCACAAATCACCACACACTTCTTGGCTTAAACCACATACTTGTCTTAAATTTATAGGGGTTAGAATTCCAAAGTGGGCCCCACAGGGCTAAATATCAAGGTGTTGGCAGAGCTGGAGGGAATCAGGTCATTCTGGAGGTTATAATGGAGAATTCTTGCTCTTCTTATTCCAGCTTCCCAAGGCCATCTTTGATTCTTGGCGTGGGGTCACCTCCATCTCCAGTGATGGTGTCATTTGGAGCTCTGCTTTCCTTCTTACATCTCTTTCTATGTCTGACTCTTTTTTTCACTTACAAGGATTGTGTTTATGTTGGGAACATCTGAATAATTCAGGATAAACTGCCCATCTCAAGATGAACTTCCATTGTCATTATTATGTCAGCGAAGTCCCTTTGCTGTATTCACAGGTTTCTGGTGGTTAGGACGTGGACAACTTTGGAGTCTATTATTCCCCATTAAAGGGAATTTGGAGATGTGGTAATTTCAAAGCTGGAACACGATGTTGCTTGAAAATAAAAAAGAATACGAGGGATCTTTCTAAAAGATGTAAAACCAGCTTGAAAAAGCTCTCAAAGGCCAAATTGGGAACAAGATAAATAATAGTTACAGATTATAAATTAGCATAAAAGAAAAGTCTGTGTGTCTACATGGAGATAAATGAATAAATAATAAATAAATGTAAAGTTTGGTGAGGAATGGAATAGTTACGTAGTTTCAAAGTACCACCGTTCAAAATATGTGTTTAGTACAAAGAGGGAAAGAGTAACTTTATTGTGGGGGAAGTCTGGAGATATCCCCTCATCAAGTGACCAAAGGGGAGTATCATCCATAATGGGATAAATTAAAGTTATGGATTGTTTGGTAAGTTACAATAACAACACAGCATTGGAATAGTCCAGGTTCTGGAAAACTTGTATGAATAATATATTATATAAATACAACTATGAAGAAACATCAAACAATCCAAAATTGTGAGCTATTATAAGAAATCACCTGTAATCTTCAAGATTTCAAGGTCATCAAAGTCAAGGAGAGTCTAAGAGAAGTGTCACTGAAGGAGACTAACAACACATGGTGATTACTCAACATGCTACCTGCACTAGATCCTTTTACTATAAAGGATGTTATTGGGAAAATTGGTGACACTTGAACAGAATCTGTGGATTAGTAGTGACATACAATGTCAAAATACCAAATTCAATGTTACTTTCAATCTTTAAGTGAAAAACGGAGAGATTCTTTCAAGAGTACTCTTATCGCTGGGCCTTGTGGCACACACCTGTAATCTCAGTGGCTTGGGAGACTGAGGCAGGAGGATTTCAAGTTCAAGGTCAACCTCAGCAGCTTAGCAAGATCCTGTCTCAAAATAAAAATATAAAAATAAAAAGAGTTGGGGATGTAGCTCAATCATAGAACTATCCTGGGTTCAATCCCCAGTACCAAAAAAAAAAAAAAAGCCAAAACAAACAGAAAGAATCCTGTTATTTATTTGGGAATGTGAGGAGCACGGCCCTGGGAAACACATGTGTCACAGAAACCACGGGTGCATGCAAAGCAGTGGGGGAAATGGAAACTTTACAGACAGAAGAAGGAGGATGACGTAAGCCTTTTAAAACAATAATCCCTAGTTACAAGAATTAATAACAAGGATATTCAAGGATGCATAATAGGGTGGCATCCATCCAAGGTAAGACATTCTGTCCTTGCAGAAGTGTTCTTTGTGTAAGTTGGTGGCAGCCTTTGTGCAAGGTGGTGGTTCTGCAGAATTTTTTGTGATAGTTCTTAGGTATTGTAAGCATGAGAGCTCTTCCTTCATAACCTCCTTACTTTGATTTTGTTAGGGCTTCCCACACTGGAGTCTCCATTTTGATTTTGACAACTTTCCCAGTACTATTGTGAGCCTTGTAAGAATGATAAAATGTTCAGGGGTAATGGGCCACAATGTCACAATTTATTTCCAGATGGTTCAGGTAAGGTGTTCTTTGTGAGTCGTCCAACTCTTTGTAAGTTTGTGATTATTTCAAAAATTAATAATATAAAATAAAATCACAGTGGCCAGTTGGGGAAAAATAATCACCTGCCATTTTTGTTGGTGTTGTGTTCAATGTATAGATTAAAGGAAGACTGATATGTTTCCTTCAATACTGCATTTTTCATTAAATAAAAAGATATATATCCCCATTTGTCAAGCTTACATTCATGTTCTTTGCTGATTGAAAGTGTGCCTTCCATGGATGTTCCAAATTGCTTATTATGCTTATTCCTGATTATGTAAATTCTTGCGATTCAGTTAATGGAATCTATTTTTTTTTTGCTGGTTTTATATATAAAAAGTGATTGATTTGGTAAATTAACTTCTTAAACAGTCCACGTTTTCCATCACAGTGACAAAATAACTGAGATAAATCAACCTCAAGGAAGAAAGGTTTATTTTGGCTCACAATTTCAGAGCGTTCAGTCCGTGGTCACTCGGTCCTGTTGTTTTGCGTCTGTGGTGCCACAGTTTATCATGGCAAGAATGTGCCGGAAGAAAGCTGTTCACCTCATGGTGAGCAGGAAGCAGGATAGAGGAATGGTCTGGGGTCTCAATGTCCCTTCCAAGGGGACACCCTCCATGACCTAACTCTGTCTATTAGCTCCACTTCCTGTCCATCACCTCCTAATAGCGCCCCCGACTGGTGACCACATGTATGTACTCTGGGGAGCAAACAATAGCACAGTCGCTTTCAAGATTCTTGAAAAACAAGAATATATACAATAAAAATTGTAGCTTATATTTTTTCTAATAGTTTTTAGTTAATTATAAAAAAATCTTTTAAAGAATTATCTCACCCACCAAGGATAATTATTGTCTCATTTTCCAGTTTTAATACCTTATGTATTTCCTGAATGAAATTTCCAGTGAAGCGTTATTTCCAGGATAGTATTAAATAATAGCACGGTGCTAGGAATCTTTGCCTTTTTTATAACTTTAAATATTTATTATTATTATATTGCTAACTTTTGCCTATTATGTAAAAAGAAGTATGCAAATATTCTTATTTTATTAAGAGTTGTTTTTTTTTTCAAATTTGGATGTTGTCTTTGTAATAATCTTTATTGTCCCATCTAGAGAAACATGTGTTTTGTTCTTCTCCCTTAACTGATTTTACTGTTATAGTTAACTTGAGCCAGTCTTGCGTTCCTGTTTTATTCTTTGCCATGTTGTATTATACTTTTCATGGACTACTAGGTTGTATTTGGAAAAAAAAAAAAAAAACATTGTAGCTTAAAGTTGAATTAACTGCCCTGATTATTTATTACTCTAAGAATAAGATGTTTGGAGCAGTTAAATACCAATAGATTTTTTTTTTTCTAGGTGGGATGGTGCTATGGTTTGGATATGAGGTGTTCCCCCAAAGCCCATGTATGAGACAATACAGAAATGTTCAGAAGTGAAATAATTGGATGATGAGAGCTATAACCTAGTCAGTGGATTAATCCATTAATGGATTAATAATATGGGTGAACTATTGCATTATAACTATAGGCAAATAGAAAATTGCTGGGGGGGGAGTAGATCACTGGAGGCATGACCTTGGGCTGAATCTTGTCCCTGGATGCACTTGCTCTCCCAGCCCCCCGTCTTTCTCTCTGCTTTCTGGCTGCCATGAGCTGAGAAGCCTTCCTCTGCTCTGCACCTTCACCCCATGCTCTGCCTCCCCTTAGGTCCAGAGCAATGTCTCTAACCGACCGTGGGCTGAACCTCTGGAACCATGGCCCAGGTGATCTTTTCCCCTTCTAGGTTGTCTTGTCAGGTATTTTGGTGAAAAGTGGACTAACATGGATGGCGAATAATAGTGTCACCAAGAACAATGAAAATGCCTCTGAGATACAGAGACCACGTCTGAATGCGTCAGAGAACGTCGAGGCAGCCAGAACGAGGCTGGGGAAGGGGTCATTTGACAGAAGTGAGGTGACTCTTTTCAGCGCCTTTTCCAAGTGGGAGAGTTTGCTGATTCGGGGTGTGAACAGGAGGCTGGTGATCTGGACTTTATATGGGCAAAGAGGGTTCTGCAAAGAGGGAAGAAACCCAGAGCTCTCTTAAGACTCTGGAAGGGCTTAAGCATATGGCTAAGGTTTTTTTTTTCTTTTTTTTTTTTTCTTTAAGCAATTTACTAAATACTGGAAATGAATGGAAGAGAAGACAAAGAACTGGGTTAGAAAGGCTCTTCAAGGCAGAAGAGTTGCCTGTCAGTCTTAACAGCACAAAGAGGAGAGGGAAACACCTAGGTAGCCCACCCATGCAGAATCTCCGTGTGGTATAATGAAAATATATCTGTCCTTTGTCCCTGCTGCTGGTTTATGGTTTCTAAAATCCCTGGAATCTCAGGAGTTGCCAGAGTGCCTTCTGTACGCTAATGATAGGACTGGGGGCTCCTAGGTAGCTTCAGGATGGGTCAAGAGAGACTAGTCTTGATTAGAAGGTTGGGACTTCTAGACCCCCAGGGAGTGGCAAGCAGGAGGGAAAGTGAGCTCCACAACCAGCGGCCAATCATGTCTGTAGAATGAAACATCCACAAATAACCCTAAGTGATAGATTTCGGAGAACTCTACTTGGAGACAGGTGGTGGCATTGGGTGGGTGGTGTACCTCGAGAGGGCATGGAGGTTCCGGGCCACTCTCCACCTCCCCTACTTTATCCTGTTCTTCTTTTCCCATTTGGCCACTTCTGAGTTTCACACTTTCTAATAAATGGGTAAACATCAGTAAAGTGTTTCCTTGAGTTCTTTGAGTCATTTTGGTGAAGTATTGAACCTGGGGTTGGGGGAGTTGTTTGCATTTCTGAATTTATAGGCTAGTCCGATGTACCAGTGGCCCAGGACTTACCAATGGCATTTGGAGTGTGCGCAGTCTGGTGGAACTGAGCCCTTAACCTGGGGTATCTGCAATAAGTCTGCGTAATCAGTGTCAAAATTGAACCGCTGGACACCCAGGTGGTGTCAGAATCAGATGATCAGTGTCGGAAAAGGCCCCATTAATTTGGTGTCAAGAAGAAAACAAACCTACATGGAGAAGGAGGGTAAACCAGAGGCAGGCTGGGCCACACTGCAGCTGAAACCCCGCCTTCACCCTGGACAGGAACAAGCACTCAGGGACTATTCTGTTGGTTATTGGAATAAAGGGACAGTTCTCTCTGGCAAACCCAATCTATGGTGTGACAAGTGAAGAGAGGAGTCACCTTTGAGGAAGGTGCCGGGGTGACTTAAAGGGAGCACAAGATCAACTTCTGGGGCTACCAGGCACGTTCTGGGTGGCGGAGAGGGGCTAGTTACACAGATGTGATCAGCTCCGTGTCGAGCTCCGTTTACCATCTGTTCCTTTTGCCTTGCATACAGTATACTTTAAAGATGTACATTACAATTTTTCTGAGTTTCAGCCATTTCCAGATGGAGAAGTCCCATTTCTCCCAGATCATCCTTTTAATAAGGAAAGAACGGTTGGGTTGATACCATAGAACAAGAAGGTGCAGGAAAAACAAAGGCTCCAACCTGTTTCCCTGAGCCAAAGGACCTCACAGCAGAAAACCTGTCTGGAAATACCCCCATTCCTCCAGCTAAACACCAGTGGAAAATCCTCCTCTCTATCTACTGTGGTTTTAGCAGGTCTGGACCAGTAACTGAGCTCCCACCCTCCCCCGTCCATTCCCCTCCACTCCACTGAAGCAGACAGTGCTCTGAGCCCGGCTCTGGGCGATGCCAAGTGGACAGGAATGGAAATCTTCCATTTACCCCAGCGGAATCAGGCAGTGTTCCAATTTCCGTGCCAGGATAGCATGGGCCAGGCTGAGTGGGGAGCGAGTCTTCAATCCCTTGCCCAGTGGAGGCAGTCCGTGTGCCAATCTCCTCACCAGGAGAGTGTCAGTGGCCTCCGGAAGGGAGCTGAGCCTCCACGTACAGCAAGGTGGGATGTGATGGTGCAAAGGGAAAAACTGGACACCCCACTTCCTTCCAACCCCAAAGTCCGTGGGTCCTAGAGAGGAGCTAAGCCTCCATCCTCACCAAGCATCCTGCAGAAGAACAGGGGCAGGGCTTGTTGACGTAGCGATTCTTTACCTTCCCTTCCTGCTGTCACAGCCTCAGCAGGGTCCAATGGCAGCTGAGTGTCCACCCCCAGCCTGCAGCACCAGGGCAGGGTGAGTCAGCCGCCTCCTTCAGCCCAGTGCGACCCAGAAGGTAGCTAGACAGCCCCTCACCCACCCAGCCAGTTCTGCTCCATCTCCAAAGGGAGGCAGCCTGGTTAGAAGAAGAAGAAGATTAAATAGGATGGCATCTCATAATACCCAAGATACAATAAAAAAACCCACTCGTACCAAGAACCAGGAAAACCACACCATGAATAATAATAGACAATCCAGGCAGAGATGAATCAGATGTTGGAATTATCTGCCAAGGATTTTAAAGCAGCCTTCATAAAAATGCTTCAACAAGCAATTATGAATTCTCTTAAAGCAAATGAAAAAAAAATCTTAGCAAAGAAATAGAACTTTTAGAAAAGAACTAAATGAAAATTATAGAAGTGAAAAATACAATTACAAAAAAAAATACTAGCTGGATGGGCTCAGGAATAAGATGGAGTCTGACTGAAGCTAATGAGGGAACGTGAGGGCAGATCAGTAGAGTGGACCCTTTCTGGTTGAAAGAGAGAAAAATAGAGTCTTAAAAATTAACAGAGTCTCTGGGATTTGGGCAGCAATAACAAAAGGACTAGAATTTATATCACTGGAGTTCCAGAAAGAGAGGTGGGAGAGACCAGGTCCCAATAATACATAGGTAAAGGCTAAGTCTTCCTACATTTGGCAAAAGGCACAAACTTACTAATTCAAGAAGCAGATTCACAATCTCAAATAAAATGAACCCAGTGAAATTTATGACAAGACATATCATAATTGAACTTCTGAAGACTAAAGACAAAGAAAAAAATCTTAAAAGCCTCTAGGGATTAAAAAAAAAAAACCCACCTCAAGAGAAGTCTTCACTTATGCTTTCCAGTTTACTGTCAAGGGCTCAGCTTGGACACAGACAAACTGGAGAGATGTTTGTGGCAAGTGTGGTGTAGAGCAAACCAATTTAAACAACCAAGGACTTCCCATTGTCCACCAGAAACCACAGAGACCAGAAAAAAAGTAGTACAGGATTTTTGAAGCTCTGAAAGCAACTAATAGTCAACTACAAATTCTAGATGTAGATAAAATACACTTCAGCAATGAAGGGGGGAAATAAGGAGATTCTTAGATGAGGAAAAACTCAAGGTCGTTTTTGCCGGCAAACTGACCCTTAAGGAAGGCTCACAGAATTTCTCTAAACAGAGAGGAAGGGATAACAAGAGTATGTTTAGGAACTCCAGAGAAGGAAAGCAAATAGTGTGAAGGGTAAAGATAATAAACTGTCCTCTTTCTCATGAGTTTCTCATTTTATTTTAAATAAAATTTATTGATCAAAGTAATAATTATAAAACTATCTAATATGGTGCTCAATGTATGTGAAAGAAATATTTACAATAATACACTTTTTAAATATGGAGAGCAAATAGTTTTAAATGTAAGTAACATTTCTAAACTTCATTTAATTAAAAAGTCAGTACCAACAGACCGTATTAGACTATACATGCATATTGAAATACCTAGAGCAAACACTAACATGACGATGCAAACAATACACTAAAAATCACGATAAATAAATTAAGTTAGAATTATAAAAAATGTTTAAATGATTCATAGGAAGGAAGAAAAATAAAAGAAAAACGAGAAACAGAAAAAGCCAACAGAAAATATCTTAATAAACAGAAGACTTAAGCCCTAACATCCTCAAAAATTATGATAAATGTAAATGGTCAAAATACATGAATTAGAAGACAAGAGATTGGAAGAGGGAATTACAAAAAAGTATAAAACAATATCCTTCCTCTAAGAAAATCACTTCAATTAGAAAAATGGAGACAGGTAAAAAGTAAAAAGATGGAAAAAAATTATACCACAAAACATTTCTAAAGAAAGTAGAACTGGTTATATTAGTATCAGATACGATGGACTCTGGAACAAAGAAAATTATCACAGAAAAACAGAGATATTAAACAATCATAAAAAATATCTATCCACCAGGAAGATATAACAATTTTAAAGATACATGCACCAGATGAGAAAGTCTCAAAATCTGGAAGCAAAAACTAATAGAACTAAAAAGAGAAATAGACACATTCACAATTATATTTGGGCCCTTCCACATCCTACTCTAAGCAACTGATAGAACTACTCTTCAGAAAAGCAGAGAGCATATAAAAGAACTCAGGAACATAACCAACAGGAATTTATTGACATACAAAGAATAATCTATCTAAGAACAGGAAAATACATTTTTTTTTTTTTTTACAAATGCCCATGGTATATCACCAAAGAGAAACTTCACCAAATTTAAAATAATAAAAATCACAGAATAGGATTTCTGATTCCAATAAAATCTAACTAGAAATTAATAACAGAAAGATAAGAAAGTCTCCAAAAATTAAAATTATTGGAAGCACATGCTTCCAAATAATCTATAGGCCAAAGTGAAAATCTCAAAGGAAAAAAAATTATAAACACATACAACTGAATGAAACTAAAAATTAAGCATGTCAAAGTAGGTGGGATGCAGCAAAAGCAGTGCTGACAGAGAAATTGTGGCATAAATTGCTTAAATTATAAAACAGGAAGGGTCTCAAATCCATAATACAAGTCCTCACTTTAAGAAACTAGAAAAAACATAAGGACTATAAAACCAAAGTTAGTAGAAGAAATGAAATGACAAAGATTGGGGCAGAAATTAATGAAATTGAAAACAATAGAAAAAATCAATGAGGCAAAAGAGCTGGTTCTTTTTAAAAAAAATCAATAAAATTGACAAACTGTATCTAGGCTGATAAAGATAAAAAGAGAGAGGACACAAATCCCCAATATTAAAAAGAAACAGGGACTGTCATTATAGATCCAAAAGCCATTATAATAATAATAAAGAATTACTGACAATAAATTCACACTTATAAATTTGACATTTTAAAGCCATTCCTCTGAAATCACAAATTACCAAACTGAACTAAGAAGAAATGGATATCCCAAATAGTCCTATGACTACTTAAAAATTGAATGTGTGACTTAAAAGCTTAAGAAAGAAATCCCTGGGTCCACATGGCTTCACTGATGAATTATACCCAATATTTAGGGAATGATTAGTATAAATTTTGAACGGTCTCTTCCCATAAATAGAAGAGGAGGGAGCATTTCTCACCTCATTTGTCACATTGGTACCATCCAGATAGAGTACCTAAAAAAACTGCAGACGAATATCTCTTATAAAATTTGGCCCCCAAACTGGAAGCTAAATAATTATCAGATCAAATCTTTAAAAGCATAACAAGAAGCATACACCATTGCCAAGTGGAACTTACTCCAGGTATGCAAGGCTGGTGCAATATTTGAAGATAAACTAAGGTAATCTATCATATCAGTGGGCTAAAGAATAAAAGCAGATGGTCATATTAATTAATACAGGCAAAACAATTAATAAAATCCAACACCCATTCATAAGAAACACTCTATACTAGGAAAAAAACAACTTTCTCAACCTGAGAGAGACCATCTGTAGAAAGGCCACACTAATATCATACTTCCCCTCTAATACTGGGAACAAGACAAGGGTATATGGCCCTACCACTTTTGTGCAACATATTACTAGAAGTACTACCCATTGCAATAGGGCAGGAAAAAGAAATAAAAGATAAACAGATGTGATAGGAAGAAGTAAAACTGTCCTTGTCCTGTTTGCAGATGGTATGATTGATTGTTTACTTAGAAAATGTTCAGGCATCTAAACAATGGCAACAACAACAAAACTATAGCTAATAAGTGGGTTCAGCAAGGTCATCTTAGTTCAGTTTTGTGTTTCAGTATTTTGTGTGTCTGCTGTGAGAAAGATCCTGTCAGGGGCTTGAAAAGACAAAACTAAAGGCTGGAAGGAAATATTTTCAAAGCACATATCTGACAAAGGACTTATATCCAAAATATATAAAGAACCCTTAAAATCAACAATTAAGAAAAACAAACAATTCAATAATTTGATTAGAAAACAGATCAAAGATGTGAACAGACTTTTCACTTAAGAGGATATGCAGACTCCAAATAAACAACAGAAAGATATTTGACACCACTGGACATTAAAGAAATGCAAACTAAAATCAATATAAAGTATCTATATAGAAAATGTTGGTATTAAAACAGCAAACAATGGTAACAACCCTGAACATTGATGAGGAGATGGAGAAACAGGATCACTCATAAGTGGCTGGTATGAATGAAAAATAGTACAGCCACTCTAGAAAACATCTTGACAATTTCTTAGAAAATTGATATCCAACAACCATACTACCTAGTAATTGCTCTCTTGGGCATTTATTTTGGAGGAATGAAAATACATTTACAAATATTCTTAGCAGTATTATTTATAATAGCCCTAAACTGGAAAAACTGTTTTTTTAAAAATTTTTCTTTAATTCTTATTTGTTATATATGACAGCAGAATGCATTACAGTTCATATTACACATATAGAGCACAGTTTTTCATATCTCTGGTTGTATACAATGTATATTCACACCATTCGTGTCTTCATACATGTACTTAGGGGATGATGACCATTGCATTCCATCATCTTTTTTAACCCCATGCCCCCCTCTTCCCCTCCCACCCCTTTGCCCTATCTAGAGTTTTTCTATTTCTCCCATATTCCCCCTCCCAACCCCACTATGAATCTGCCTCCTTATATCAGAGAAAACATTTAACGTTTGGTTTTTTGGGGGATTGGCTAACTTCACTTAGCATTATCTTCTCCAACTCCATCCATTTACCTGCAAATGCCATGATTTTATTCTTTTTTATTGCTGAGTGATATTCCATTGTATATATATGCCACTTTTAAAAACTCAGTTCTCTAATGTATTAAATAAACTTTGATACGTGGATACAGTGGAATACTACTTAACAATATAAAGAAATAGATTACTGACCCAGAAATGGCTTAGATGAATCTCAAAAATATTGTGTTGTGTTAAAAAAATGTCCATTGCAAAGGGTTATGACACTGCATGATCCCATTTATATAATATTCTTGAAATAACAAATCTAGAAATAGAGAACAGATTATGGTTTTCAGGGGTGAAGGAGGCAGGGGGCAAGAGAGAAGTGAGTTTGGCAATAAAAGAGTCACATAGATTATCTTCATGGGGGAGAATGTTCTGAATCATTTGGTTGGATCTTGATGGTATCACTGTCAGCATTCTGGTTGTGATATTTTATTGTAACTTTGGAAGATGTTATCATTATGGGAAACTGGATGTTATAATGGTATGCGAATCTACAATTAAAAGTCTCATTTAAAAATAAGTGATAACAGGAGCAAAAAGATTATGTTAAAAGTTCTAAAAATTTCCAGTAAAATTTCTGGATGCAAAATTTTGGGGAATAGAATAATGGCCCTTTGAAATAGTCCCCAATGTATTCTTTTAAAGTAAATATTAAATTGTATTTATCTAGCAAATTACTCACTTCACACAAGTTTTCATGTGTACTTGCAGGG
Organism: Spermophilus citellus; assembly: GCF_964194105.1. NCBI lineage: Eukaryota > Metazoa > Chordata > Mammalia > Rodentia > Sciuridae > Spermophilus > Spermophilus citellus. The sequence goes on from NC_138195.1 coordinate 51,609,320, forward strand.
TTAACTTACTAATTTCCTATGGTATGTTTACTTCTGTCTCTGTCTGTGGTTATGTGTCTATTTTTCATTTTTTTTTTCTTTATTAATTTGAATAGTTTTTTTTCCCCCAGGAAAACAGGATTCCCTACCCACCAAGCACCCAATTTTGAATGAACTAATTCCTCTGTCTCTTATTTTAAAATTGATTTATTTGTGCTTTTATCCACACTAATTCCTCCTTTCTGCATTCCTCATGCTCAGTATATTGTTCTTTGTATGACTTTTAAATTGAGTTATTTTCATTTGTTCTTAGTAAAATAAATGAAGGAACCTGCAGTGTTTCTTCTGGACCCTTCTTTAGCAGTACCCAGGAGCTATCCCGGGAAGTCCTGCATGGTGGCTCTTTCTTAGAGGTTTAAGTTTCGGTTTTTGGCTTGGACCACAGATGCTCAGAAGTGGAGCAGCCACGTCCTTGGTTTAAGACACATTCCATTTTCGGTCCCTGCATGACCTTCCTCTATGTTGTGTTTACTTATTTATTGTTTGTCCATTTGCTTTTGATGAGAAAGGTCTAGGAACATATCACACAAGTAACTGGAGGTTGGATGAAACCTTGGGTTTCCTATGTGTTTCCATCCCACCTCCATCTCCTGCTTCTTTTCACCTTAGTTAAGCATCGTTGTAAGTGTTCCATGATATTTAGATGATATTTTCTCAAAACAGCTTTTTTTTTGAGATAGAGTGGGCACACTCTACAGTTCTCTGATTGAAGGGGTATAATTCGAGGATTTTTATATGTCCCGAGTTGAGGATCCATCACCAAAATCTAATCAGAGGTCCACTTAGGGGGATATGGCCATTTTAGCTACATTAAGACGTTTGGTCCACGAACATGGACTGTCTCTCTCCATTTATTCATATCTTTCATTCCTTTCAACAGTGTTTTGAAGTTTCCTTGTAAAATTCTTGCACTTTTGTTTAAATTACCATTGAACATTTTGTTCTTTATGATATAATTATAAGTGGAAATGTTTTCCTAATTTCCCTTTTGGGTTGTTGATTGTTACTTTATAGAAATTCAATGGATTTTTTTTTGTATTGATTTTGTATCTTACCAACTTTCTGAACTCATTTATTTATTCTAATAGGTTTCTAGTGAATTCCATAATATTTTCTATGCTTAACATCATGCCATTTGAATATAGGGATGGTTTTACTTCTTCCTTTCCAATCCTCATGTCATTTTTTTTCTTTTTAATTGTTAATTACTCCCGCTAGAACAATGTTGACTTGAAGTATTGAAAGTAAACATCATTGCCTTGATCCTCTTCTTGGGAGAAAGCATCTCATCTTTCACCAGTAACTATGATTTTAGTTGTTCCATTACTGTTTTGAATGTAGTGTTGTAGATGTATAGTTATTCTTCTAAAAATTTATTATTTAGAATTTTCTTTTAATAACTTCATAAAAATGGTATCAGGTAATAGGTAATCTTGTGGGGATTACTTTTCCCACCCAACATAGTATTTTATAGGTATGGCCATGTTGTTGCATGTCACTACTGTGCATGTTCATTTTTTTGACTATTGACTATCTTTTTTGATGACTATATAATATCCCACTGTATAAATATGCCTTTATCCTACCTGGATATTTTGATGATTTCCACCGTCTTGCTGTTACAAAGAATACTTCAACAAGTATGCTTATTAATGTCCCTTGGGGTACATTTGCAAGCACTTTTCTTGGGCACACACCTAAGCAGGGACTTGGTATACAAATGGTGAATTTTATAAAATAATGCCAAGTTGTGGTTCTACAAATTTAAATTTCTCCAGACAGCTGCTGTCACCTCGAAGCCAGTTGAGTCCCATGGAGCTGTCTGCCCTGGTGCGACCACGTCAGGGGTGAAGCAGGAAAGACTTAAGCCAGGGAATCAGACACATCTTCCACAAAGCCTAGGTTTGTTGATTCGCTCTGTGATCCAAAAACCAGAGCAATTTTAAATAATAGATGAGTTTATCCTGTGATATTTAATGGTCTGATAGGGCACCTCGGGTCTCAGTTCTGTCATATGATTTCATATTTTGCTTTCTGATTTCAGTGTTTCCTTTAGAACTCTGTTACCGCGCGGTCTGTATTTCTGTGGTTTGCTTAATGTGTTGGTTTTCCCTCTGATAATTTGGAGGGCTTACTGAGTACTTTTAGTTCTTTTAGTGATGGTTGCCTCCTAACTACACACAACATTCCTTTCTGTCTTATTTATTGAATTATAACTTCAGAGATTTTTCTCATTATGAAAAAGCAAAGAAGTCGGTTCACTCCCTCTGCCTCACTTTCTCCCATACGGTATTTGGGAATATCCTCATTTGACCTTTCATACCTACTCTTGGACATCTAGCACTTATCTGTCCGTTTCTGACGTGCTGACCCCCCTTCAGATGGCAGATTTGCTGGTGTCCGTCCTTAGGGAACCGAGGCTGCATTTTTGCTAGAAGGACTCATCGATCTTCAGCGCTGGGACCCCTGGCTGATGACTCCTCAGACACGCCCCTCCGCATCCTCTCCCGGCCTCTGACCTGAACTCCTGTTGGACGTCGTGGGGGGCGGGGATGCTTGTCCTGGGGGCCCTCGTTGCTCTTTCCTCCCTTGCTTGGTCATTTCTATCCACATTCCTCTTGTGAAGATGCTGGGAGACGTGGGTTTCCCCTCCACCTCCGTCACAGCCCCAGCGCCTCTCCTTGGGGACATGTTTTGCTGTGATTATTTTCCTGGGGCCTCACACCCAGTGGGTGGGACAGCTTTAGGACCTTCTGTTGCACATGGTGCAGATGCCAGGGTTCAGATTACTCTCTGGGGTCTCCTTTCTTACTTGAAGCCTGGAGGGTGGGCCCTCTTTTGTGGGTGGTGGGTGGTGTTTTTTCTGTTTTCATTGTAGCAAAGGGACAGGTTTCCATGCTCCTGACTCTAAACAGAAAGATCACTCCTGGCCTTCTGTGTGCGCCCTCATCCCTCCTGGGCGCTAAAGCAGGAGCACCTCATCCGGCTCTGACACCTCGGTGGGTCTTTGGGCCTTAGCTCCTGCTCGATGCTCTGGCTTTGAATTTTCTTGTGTTTCTGGCCGGTGGGGGCGGGGTGCCCCTTCTTGCCTGGGAGATCATCGACGCGGTTGTAAATCTGCTTGTGTTATGTCGTGGTCAGCATTTCTCTGGATTTGCAGTGGCTGTGCTCATTTTGGTGATGCTGGGGAGAGAGTGTCCCTCCTCAGCTCAGTGCTATAGAGAACAGAGACACGGGGGGTGCTCTTGGGGGCTGCACCCCTGGCCTGGGCAGCTGGCTAGAATGCTCATTGCTCCTCCTGGAGGAGCCTGTGATGGGGGACCCGGGGAAGACCCTGGGGGGCAGGACAGTGGTGGGAATGGGGTGTTTTAGAGGCCAGTGGCCAGGAGAACGCCTAGACACAAGCACAGGTGGCTTATCAGACTAGGAAACTGTCACCTTGACCTTCATCTTCATCCTGGAGTGCTGAGCTGCCTCCTCTGAGCAACACTTTGGGAGAAATAAAAGGAAGAAATCCGCTTTCCACAGTAGGGACCCCCCTGAATGCAAGACAAAAGGAGGGACATCAATAGCTTTTCAGAAACAGGAAATTGGAACATGAGGTGACCACAAATGCCACCTCTCAAGAATTTTCAGACATCTTAGGGAGGACATTGAACCTCCCATAGAATATGAGATAGGTTTGAGCAAATTTATCACTCAAGGGTGGAGTGACCCAGATACCTCCAGATTACAAATAACTGTCACATTCCTTTTATTGTTGGGTCACCCTGACAGTGACCAGATAAAATTATACCCAGTTTCTGCAGCTCTGATTTCTCAATCAGGGGCAATTTTGCCCCCAACTCCCTCAGGAGATATTGGTAATGTCTGGAGGCACTTTTGATCTGGGGAGAGGGAGGACCTTTCTGGTGTCTGGGGGACAGAGACCAGAAATGTTGCTTTCCATCCGACAGTGCACAGCACGGCTCCTTGTTGCAAGGTCCGGTCCCAAAAGTCAAGAGGACCCAAGGTGAAAAAATCTTGATCTAGGCACAGGCAACTAAAGCTCAGAGACTTCAAGTAACCTGTGTTAGGTCACAACAGGGAAGTAAGGAAAAGTAAGAAGAGTCACATTAGTTAACTGCTCCCTCTACTTTCTGGTTGCCGTTCTTATATCGTCCCACTGTACAGATACGAAAACCAAGATGTGGGAAAGATAGGTGTCACTAGGTGTCACCTGGGTACAGGTGCACTGCAGCCTCGGAGCCAGCATCTGGGAAGGGGTGTCCTATCCCAGGTCCTGGCAGGGCTCATGGGGTTCTGTGAGACCGCCGTCGGGACCTCCAGGTTTCTGGAGGCGGTAGAAGGAGCCGCTCCTCTGGGAGCTGGTTCCCGAGGTGCCTTCTGGGACTCATTCCTGGAAGCCAAGCCCACAGCCTTCTTCTCCAGCGTTTCCCAAGTCCCTGTGTGAAATTGCACGTTGGCGAAGGAGCCGGGCTGGTGTCAGTGATCTGCTGTTGTGCGCTGACGGATGTGTGTCCCAGTTGGAGGAGGTCCCTTCCTGGCCCCGGGGCAGGTGGCCAAGCAGGGACCGGATGCTATCACTATTTTCTTCAGGAGCGCCGCGGTGGGGTGCAGAACAGGACACAGAGCCAGGGCGGGGAGATTGGGGGTTCTCGTCCTGTCTCCCCTCTGTGCTTAACTGTGAGCTTGGGCAAGGGTGTTCCTCTCTCTTGAACTCTGTTGTCCCTCTTGGTCCCCTGTCAGTTCTGACATTCAGTGACATCCGATCTGCAATAACCAAAGGCGCTTGAAGTTGGTGGGGGATGCAGGCTGGGACTGGCAGCAGAGGCCTCTTCAAATGTCACCTTGCAGTGCTTTCCCTTTTAAAGGGAGATTGACAGCCACATACAACCTGAGGAGAGGCCGCTCTGCTCCTTCCCTGACCAGCCAGGGCAGCTCGAGGGCTGGGTATCAAGAGGTGCCTCTGGGAAAGGAGGCAGCAGCAAGGGCCCTACTTACCACCTGGTCCCAGGTCTGGGCGCTGACAGTAGGCAATCATTCCTTCCTGGGCTTCTGCAGAAAGGGGAGCTCAAGCTTGGGGTCCCCAGTGAATCTTCTTCCTGGCTCCCCGTGAGAAGGGGCTTTCTGTGGTGTGCCTTGTAGGCTGCCCCTCACTGGGTCTTGCTCTAAGAGGATGATCATCAGAGAGAGAAGCTGCTGCTCCCAGGTAAGGGGCCTGGTCTAGTCTCTGCTCTGTGGCTAGCTTGCTGTGTGACTTTGGCTAGTTCAATCACCTCTCTGGACCTCTGTTACCTTTGTAAAGGAAGCAAAATGGGTTTTCATTTTGTAAAGGGCAGGAACCGCCCATCATCTTGAGAGAGGATGGTGCTGCATTATTGCCAGCCTGGGAGAGGAGCTCAACCCAAGATTTGAAGTGCGATCTCCACTCAAGACAGATTGTTCTTGTACCAATGTGAAGCTGAGAAACCTGAAGTCAAAAATCTCCCAAGCCAGGGGCCTTCTGTAAACAAAGCCAGAAAAGTCAAATCTCACCCTCAGTGACAGACAGCAGGGCACAGCCTGGAGCCAGAGGTGGAGGGAGGTCAAATGCAAAGGAGAAGGAGGAAGCTTTGGGGTGAAGGAAGTGTCCTGGATCCCGAGTGTGGGGTGCTCCGGGAGCAGTTCAGGTTTGTTCCGGCTCCTCAAGGTGCACCTTTAATGCACGAGGTTCCTGGTGCTAGAATCACCAGAGCCGGCGTAGGAAGGCAATGTCTGCTCCTCCGGGACTCTCATGGCTCATTCCCTTCCCTGTGCCCTGGAGCATGCCGGGGGCCATGGCCACTCTTCTAACAGGCTGCAGCACCTCTCCGGGGAGCACCCTTGGGGCTCTCCCTGTGGGTGAGGCTGCTGAGCCAGGGAGGCACCAAGCCTGCCCCTGTTTCTGTCCTTGTAGCCATGGCCCTGTGCCCACCATGGTGAGGGGGACTTGCAGAATGGCACAGCCTTTCCTGTCACCTGTGCAGAGACAGCACTCTGGCTCCGGGCTCAGAGGGACCGCCTGACCCCTGGAATAACCTGGGCATATTAGGTGTGGCTGGCCCTGGCTCTTAGGTGGAAGACCCAAGCAGACATATTCCCCAGGTGCTCAGAGCAAACCCAACCCTCACCATCCACTTTGGATTTTGAGGTTGGAGGCCAAAGGTCGGCCTTAGGGTGTGCTCCTCCTGCAACACTCAGAGTGTGAGCCTGCCAGGCTGGTCCTGAGCCGTGAGGCACCGGCCCTGGGGGAATGTGGGCCTCCTTCTCTCTCATCCAACACAAGGAAGTGACCTGCAAGGAGAGTTGCTGTCACCAACATTCATACTGAGCATCATTTGGTGTCTGGGAGAAAATACTCCATTCTCAATGCAAAATAGAATTCCAGAAAGACAGAGGAGAGGGGCCTGGCAGCCCTGGGGGGCAACGAGATACCAAGGTGGTGGAAAAGGCTTGGGCAGGGGCTGGCTGCACAGTCCGAGGTGAGCCTAGCGCCAGAGGACGGGCTGCCTGCATCCTGCAACTCCTTTGCTTCAAACTGCCATGTCCCCTCTGACCCATGCACAGAGCGCTAAGGCGGCCCCTCCTCCAGGGCCCAGGGCTTCTCAGGCCTTGGCTCGGGCTGCCCTCCAGCCACTCTTGTTCAAGGGCCTCTGCCTGAGCTCTGCCTTCCCCTCTCCATGCGACACATTCTAATTTGAATTCCAGTCCCCACTCCAGAGGGTTTGAGAAGCCTTCCCCATCCTCCTGGTAGAATTAATTGTTCCCTCCTCTGTGCTCAGAGAACACTTGGCTGGCGCTGCTGTTTATTTCTGGTTTGTTTTCATGACCACCTCCTTTCCCGAGGGCAGAGCCTGCATCTTGTCAAGTTCCTCTCCTGACTGCCAGTGCCTGATGCAGGCTGGGCATCCACGAAGTGTGGCTGAGGAACTGAGTGTCCTCGACCGTACTTGGACGACTCTGTGGGCGCTGGCGTGCTGGGCAATCAAGTCCTGTCTGTGTAGAGGCGGCTGAACTCTAGCGTTGGGGGGCAGGACCCTGGGGCTGGGTCCTATAAGCCGGGCCAGGCAGCCCAAAAGGGGCAGCCTTGGAAGTGGGAACCCGCCTTGCTAAGCCTGTGATATTTACCAGACTGACAGTTTCCCGGCCAAAGCAGCCTGGAGACAGGCACTAGCTGGAGAAAGTGGGTCATCCTGACTCTTATTCAAGGCACCAGGGATAGCCCTGGGGTTTAGCCGTGGCAGTGATGGAGACCGATCCTGTCATTTGCTAGCATCCAAATGAAAGGGATTAGTGACTGCACCAATCTACTAATTTTCTGTGCAGCACAGGGCAGGCTGAGCCAGTGGAGATTTAAAAACGGTGCATGTGCACGCACGTGCATGTACATGCTTGCAGGTTTGCAGGTTGGCGTGCGTGTGTGTCAACGACCAATACGCACACACACCGTGCAGGCCCACACTGTGTGTACGAGGTGTGAGGGCGATATTCCCATGCTTCTGGCAGCAGCAGCTAGAAAAGGCATAAGCTTCAGGGATGGGAGGCTCCAGACAGTCCTGGATCCCACCGGGGGCCTCCCCACCGAGCCTCCATCTCCTTGTCTGGGATGCAGACCTGGTGAACTTCCTCACAGGCAAGCTGGGCAGACCAAAGTGTCAGTGAGAGTGACAGTGATGGGTGCCTGTCATGGGCACTACAGGTGGCCTTCAGAAGCAGGTTCTGTTCTGCCATGAGATTCCCCAGTCCCCCCTGTGTGTGGATGGCATTTAGGTCACTGGTTCCCCCTCAAGATCCACTTGCAGACCGCAGGCCTCTACCCTCAAAGGGAGTGGCACCTCCCCAGAGGACAGATGCTCAGAGGCCGGGCAGGGCTAGTTCTAGCACGTTCTCTCATCGAGCTCCCCTCTCCCCATCCTGTCCTCCGTCCCCCGCTGGTGCCCTGGCCATCCCAGCTGTCCGTTCTTATCTCTTCTTCCCCGTCTCTGAGCTCGTGTGGAGCTGTGGGGGTGGGAGGCCCAGGGTGCAGGACGTGGCCAGCGTGGGCGTGGAGGGGCAGGCGCAGCAGAGGCCCCGGGCGGGAAGAGTCACGTGGCCAAACGCATCCCTTTATTTCATCCCTCCGTGATGTCCTGTCCCGTGGCGTCACCGCTGCCCATTCCTCCCCCACAGTGACAGAGAAGTCACATTCAAACAGTTTTCTTCTTCACTTAGAAACTAAGCCTGTTGTGTGGCCTGTGACAAGCCCCCTCCTGAGTGAAACTGGCTTCTAACGAGGCCCTGTGCCCTGGAGAGGCCTGGGTTGAGACTAGGGTGACATCCTGCCCCCACCTGGAACCGAGTCGTGTCCATGTGGCTGCTCTGTCCATCTCCCCTGCTCCTCAGAAGGCACCGAGAGAGAAAGGGCAGCTCTCCCCACTTCACAGATGGGCAGGGGCCTCCCACCTCTGTCCTGTGGCTCCCAGTATTTGAGGCTGCCTACTGTTTCCACCCATGAGGGGGGAGCTCCTGTGGGGTGTGACCTCAAACCCAGGCCGAGCCCCGGCTCCTGCTGTGCCCCTCTGCTTCCCTGTTCCTGGGTTACAGCAAAGTCCACTGCTTCCCAGACACTCCCTCCTGCCTCCTCCTTCTTTCTTGGCCCAGAAAACTGTATCAGTTAGATCTGGAGTGACCCCAAACACCCCTGGGCTGAAATCTTGATGCCCAGCTTGGAGTGCTACTGGGAGGTGGTGAAAATGGGCAGAGGCCAGGCCTAGTGGAAGGTCGCCTTGAAGGTGACCCCTTGGCCCACTCTCTTTGTTTCCTAAGTGCCCTGATGTGCGTAGGTCTCCTCTACCATGTGCTCTTGGTGACGTTCTGGGCTTCCACGGGTGCAAAGCAACAGGGCCAAGTGAGCATGGACTGAACCCGAGGGCCAAAATAAACCTTTTCCTTTATTAAGTTGATGATCTCTGGTGTTTTGTCACAGCAACAGAAAGCTTATGAACACAGTTATCATAGGCTCAAACTTATGACTCCAATGTGCATAAATTGCTGGACCCATGGTCCTGTCCTTACCATTTACTGTCCCTGGGATACAGAGCATATCTGATTGTGTAGTTGTTCACTGCCTCCGTGTGGGAGTCCTGTTAGGGTAGGATTGCCTCCTGCCTCCTCGATCCCCAGCCTCAGCACAGACTCTGAACCTAAGGAAAGGCCTGGAGAATACTGACTAGAGGATCCTGTGGCGTTGGCTTGCTCTACCCTAGGAGGAAAGAGCAAGACCCTGACCTGCCTTTTGTAAGGATGTTTTTAAAGAGATCCCTGATCCTATTTTCCCTAGCCCCAAAGTTGAGTGTACCTCTAGGGACCCTGCTTGCCCTTCTGAGGCCGTCTTGAATGGGGTGGGATGGGATCTGTCCTAGTCAGGGTGCATAACAGGACACCATAGACCAGGTGGCGTATAAACAACAGGACCTCATTGCTCACAGTCCTGTATCTGGAAGTCCCAGGTCCAAGCGTCATCCATTTGATGTCTGCTGAACTTTCTGGTTCATAGGTGGCACCTTCTATGTGTCCCCACATGAAGGGACAAGTAAGCTCCCTTGGACCTCTTTTATAAAAGTCATAAATTGATTCATGAGGGCTCTGCCCTGGCAATCTAATCACCCCCAAAGGCCCTAGCTCTTAATATTAGGGCACTGGGGATTGTGGGGTGGGTGGGGTGTGAATAAACCACAGCAGAATCCTGCTCAGTTTTGTCCAGGGTTTCACTTCATGTCCTCTCTGCTCCTTGCTTAGAATGAGAGATGGAGAGGGGGAGAGAGGCTGAGAAACAGGGAAAGGAAGGAAAATACACAAAAGAGACTCAGGATGAGATGGAGACAGGGAGACCAGGAGAGACAAAGAGCAGAGAGAGAAGGAACAGGGAGTGGGGGCACGGAGGTGGGGAGCCAGGGCTACTGGGCTGGAGGAGAGGGCAGTCAGCTGCGGACACTTGCCTGGTGTGAGTGGCCTGCAGCTGCAGAAGGAGCCACCAACCTGGCAGGGAGCATCCACCTCCTGTGAGGGCCAAGCCAGGCCGTGGTGGCAGCTGGGCCGGGCACTGGGCTGTCTCTGCAGAGCCCCGGCCTCTGTGCCTGACCTTAGCTCAGCTGCTGGAAACTTCTTGCCCTCCTGCCACAGCTGCCAGGGCCCTGCTTGCCCTGAGGCCCCAAGCCTGGGGAGCAGAACTGTCCTTCTGGTTACCTCTGCTGGAGGTGACCCATCCTGTGCCTCGGCCCATCCAGAAACCCATGCCGTTGGGCTTGGGGATGAGACGTGGGGTTTTGAGACAGTGGATCACATTCCTTATTAGGACATTTACAGAGGGGTGTTTTGAAACCAGCAAGCATTTCCTGAGCGCTGCAAATAGGAGATCTAGCATTTCACTTTTATTTGTTTTTTATTTTATTTTTTGCTGTGTTGGGGATGAACCCAGGGCCTTGCACAGGCTGGGCAAGCCCTGCCACTGAGCTAGATCCCCAGCCCCCCAGGAGTCTCACACTGGTATTTCCCAGGTTTGGGGACGCCTGTCCTGATACTGCTTCTTGAATATACTTACCATAGCATCCCTGCTCAGTGGGTATCACCCTGTACACAATGGGGTCCTTGGAGGCTGAGTGACCTGTCAGCCTCCGCAGGGTACAGCCAGGACCTGAATCCCAGCCTTCAGGTGCTGACTGAGTTCCACGCTGAGCCCTCAAATCTGTGGTCCAGCCTGATCATCCAGCTGGGGGCTAACTGCATGGGCCTCTGGATCCAGGTTGGCAGTTGTCGGCTGGGATGAGGTCAGCCTCCTTTTCCTCCTGCGTTGTTGTGAAGACCAAAGCCATAAATTTGGGGATGCAGGATGAGTCAGCCCACATAATTTTTAAAGGCAGGACGGTCCTCTTGACTTTCTCCCCTTGAGGACCTACTCATTCTTTGTGCTTTACGGCACTAAACTGGGATAAGAGCCCAGAAGCTTGCTGGGTGGCTGGGGACCTAAAGAGAGCCCCGGGACCTAAACATGGTCAGGAATAATTGACATAAAATGAGATGAGGAAAACGTTCCATCCGATTCCTCTTGAGGCAAAAGCTAAGATTCGCGAGGGCCGGAGTGGGGTGGAAGAGCCCAACAGGAGGTTTGGGGAGGGGCTCTGTGGGAAGGGGTTGGTGGGAGGAGAAGAAGGGAGGAAGGATGGAGAGACCAGGACTGGGAGTGTATCTTGTGGGCTTTGTGGTTGGTGATGGGACCCACTCCTTCCCACAGTGGCCTCCGCGGGGTCACACTTGTGACATGCTGGTTGAGGGAATTTCTGTAAGTGCCAGGTTGGTCTGGAGGATTCTGCCCGGAGTGGGAAGAGCCCCAGGATGGTGGAGGGTGGGGGTCTGTGGGGTCTGTAATCTTGGAGTTGGAGGTTTCTTCCAAGCCTGCCTCAATATTCGGGGCCCCCAAAGGCCTTAGCGGACGTCTGGGTTATAGATACGTGAAAAATACGGCCAGGGAACAGAGCTCCAGGCAACGGGGAACGTAGCGGAGAGTGAATCAGGATCCCAGGGATCCTGCCAGGCCCCGTGCGGCTCGGTCTGCTCTGTTGAAATTTACTTGGCAACAGGAGACTTTTGGTCAAGATGCTGATGAGGCTGATGCCAGGTCGTCCCTCCCTTTCCAGATGCCTCTGCGCGATGAGGCAGGGGAAGAGAAGGAGGAGGGGAAGGAGGACAAGGAGGACTTGGAGCCACACAGGCAACGCGGTCCTGGAGCACACGTGTGTCGGAGGAGCTGGACGGGGACAGAAATCGAGGAGGTCTCGGGCCCTGGAACTGGGCTCCCTGGGGGCGGAGGCAGGGGCCAGGAAGGAGTGACATCATTTGAGGTGGGGAGCCAGAATCCCTCTGCCTGTGGGGGACGGAATGATTGTCCCCAATTATTCACCCCTCCCCACATCCACAAGCCTGCCGTGGCCTCGCAGGGTGGGAGGTTTTCCATGCCCCGTAACTTTGGGCTCAGCTGGGCAACTTGTTTTGGACAAGGTACAGGATGCCCCAGTGGCGATCCGGAGGTGGGTGGAAACTATGGGAGGGAGGCCGAACCTACCAGGGTGAGGTTTCATTGGGGGGAACTGGGGACAGAGTTGGCCATGCAGACTTGTGATGACAAGTGGCAGACTGTGGTTCTGTGCCGAGTCCCCAGGGTGTCAGTCCCTCGACAGGGACAGGCTCCAGCTAACGCACCAGCCAGAGGAGGCAGAGACGGGGTGGGGGTGGTGGTGGGGGGTACTAACTCAGCTGGCCACAGAGGGGCACGCAGCCAGCCCAGTTCCGTCAGCACCGAGGGCTATCTGGGAAATTCAGTGGTCAAACTGATGAAGTCCAGAGCAGGACAATCAGGTCACCCTGGCCACACACACACCCTGAGAAACATGACCGCCCGGCTCCAGAGTCACCAGGTTCCACGAAGATGGCTCCCACCATGTAAAGGAGGCACAGGAGGGTCTCCCGTGCTCCAGGGGTCAGAGAGGAGACACCCCGAGGACTTTGTAAGACAAGATGGAATGACCATCATCGGGGGTCTCAGGCAACCCATGACAATGGGGCTCTTGCAGGGGCCTGGTGACCACTTGGTGGGAGGGCCATGGAGGGACACTCAGTGTGGCCGTCTGCTCATGGGGTTTGAGGCTCCTGGCTGCCTCAGAGTCCTTGGTTCTGCTTCTGTGTTTCTGTGCTCAGAGCCCAGGCAGAGACCACAGCGGGTGGGGTTGAAGGCAGGTGGGGTTCCAACCCCAGCTCGAGTCAAGCAGAGCGCTGGCCCCTGTGGGCAGGTCCATCTGGAGCGCCACTCAGCATGCACTCTGCCTGGTTTCTGCAACCCTTGCCTGGTCCCTACTCCAGAGTGCCCAGACCTCACCATGGAGGGCCAGCAGGGAGGGAGAGGTGACGACAGGTAGGACTGGCTGAGGACTTGCTATAGGAGAGGAGGGGGAGAGGGACCTTCAAACCTCAGGTCCAGAATGCAGAATGCAGACCGCAGGCCTGGATCTGCTTTGGGGGCAGGGAAGTGGGAGGGTGTCCTTGTCAGCGTGCCTGAGTTACAAGGAGGAACCAGTCTAGATGGCCCAACACAGGTAAGGTCACACCTTACCTGATTTCTGGTCACACACGCGTTCCTGCAGGGGCAGTAAAGGGCTCCGTTCCACAGAGTCTCTCGGAGACCCAGGCTTGTGAAGACCCCCTCATCAGCCAGCATTGGGACAGGAGCTTCAGGGCACACCTGGGAAGGGGAGAGAGACTCAAAGGCAAGCCTGTTGTTACACACCTGACACTGGAGGGGACAGGTCACTACCAATGGCCAATAGTCACAGACTGCGAAAGGCAAGCATGTCCTCCATGTGCCTCTAAAGGAGAGGAGAATCAGATTCGGTTCCCCAAAGGGACACCCACAAGGACTGCCCAGTAGGGAGGCTTCCTGTGGCCATCTGGCGTGTGGCCCACTCTCTGAGAATGAGCCCATCCACTTCTCAGTTAGGGATTCATGTTATCGTCTGCATTTTTACACGAACCAACTACGGCTCGGAGAAGGAAAGTGATTTCCCTGATGTTACGCAGCCAAGATGTGCCAGAGCTGAGATCTGAACTCCATCCTGCCTTCCTTCATTCTGTGCCAGCCTACAATAGGGCCCTGGCATCTATAATTGTCCCTGGAATTCTTGAAGTAAAGGACACCTGAGATGCGACCACTGTCAGGTGGCTTCAGGGTGGGACGTCAGACACTCCCTCAGAGGGGAACATGGAAGGGGCTCTTTGTGGAAGACGCCTTCCCCTGGGAACAGAATCCCCGGCTTGTTGTGCCAGGCTGCGGGTTTGATATAAGGTCCTGGGGCCAGAGCTGTGGTCGCACTTCTGTGCGGGTCATGGCAGGCAAGGAGTGAGCGGGTGGAACTGGGCCTGGAGGGGCTGGCAATGGCAGAGCAGCAGCCTGGTGGGAGGGGTTTCCACCGCCCTCCTGGGCACAAGGGCCCTACAGCCCCCAGGACCCCGAGGCTTCCAGTTCCTTGGGCCAATGTCTTCCGGAGTCCCCAGCTGTGCCTGGTGGAAAGCGAGGGAGGCTGCTCTCTGCATTTAGGAACATTCCTATCAAAATAAAAGAGCTGGGGAAGTGAGCAGTCTCGAAGCCCAGAGAGGAGAAAACGGCACCTTTTATGGCCGAAGCCTTTAAGAATCCACTTAGAAATAAGAGTTCTGGCTGCCCCCCAGCCCCGCCCGCCGGCCCCGTGTCCCTGCCAGGACTCCTCCTGGCCGTCCTGCTGTTGGCCGGCCACCTCGACCTTCCTGCCTTCACCCTGGCACTTGCTACGGTCTTGAGGGGCTCCTGACAACCTCACGCTCGCAGTTTGGCGAGCAACCGTCTGCACAGATCTCCGAGCACATCAGGGTCGTTTCCAAGGACCAGTCATATTTCATGGTGTGCGTGGACTTTGCCATATTGGAACCTGCCGGCTGTAGAGGAACCATTAAAAACAAATGTTCTGCGTTTTCAGTCTCTCTCACCTGCCAAGAGGTTTCCTTGATGGCGCTGGCCCAGAAAACCATGGCAGATGAAGATTAGATTAGAATAAATTGATTTAGAAGTGACAGGAGGCTCCTCGGGAGAGGCTTAAATATTTCATACATGTGTATGACATAGATTTCAGCTGGGCCCTGCAGGGAGAGGGAGGGAAATGGAAATCTTATACCCAGGTTCACTGTGGCCTTGAAGAGAGGCGAGGGGGGCGGAAAGGCCAGGGCTGGCCTCTGATGGTGCTGCATAAACGCTCTTTTCTTGTTTCCTGAGCTGTACAATGGCAACAGAATGTGCTCGAAATTTCTTGAAGCTTCCTAAATCAGAAAACCTCAACTGCAGCCTTTGAGCTCCAGGATTCCCTGGGTTGACAAGGAGCTGAGGGCAGGGTGGAGCCCCAGAGGACACTGATACTACCTGGTACCCATCTACCAAGGCCCTGAGATCCCAAATCTCCAACCCCAAGCGTCACCAGGGAAAGCCACCCCATGGCCTCATGGTGGGTGAGGGACTGCCTGCCCCCAGGACTCTGCCCTTTGGATTGCTGATTCTTCCCTAAGTGCTGCTATTTCTTGGGCACAAAGGTTGGGGATTGTTTTTATTGGGATTGTCCCCTGTGTGCCCATCACTGCCCCAATACTCTCCCAGGGGAGTTAGTTACTAGAGTGATTTGCAAATTGAACTGGAAACAACAGGTCACCAGAGGCTATTCCTTGGCCTCAATTTGCACCGATGACTCCAAGAAATGGTGACATAAAAAGGAATGAGGGATTGTGACGGTTTGGATGTGATGTGTCCTCCCAAAGCTGATGTGAGAGGCAATGCAAGAAGGCTTAGAGGTGAAATGACTGGGTTGTGACAGCCTGCACCCAGTCAGGGGATTAATCCCCTGGTGGGATTGACTGAGAGGTAACTGAAGGCAGGTGGGCTGTGGCTGCAGGAGGCTGGACTTGGGGGCGTGGCTTTAGGGTAGATGTTTTGTATCTGGCACATGGAGACTCTCTGGTGCTCTGTGATCATCATGTGAGTTGCTTCCCGAGGCCACACTCTTCCACCCTGAAGTTCTGCCTCACCTTAGACCCAAAGGAAAGGAGCCAGCTGTCTAGGGACTGAGACCTCTGAAACTGTGAGCCCCCAGATGAACTTTTTTTCCTCTAAAATTGTTCTTGTCAGCAACAAAAAAAGCTAAAACAGAGCTCATCACTAGTTCTCAGAATAACTGAGTAGGCCTTCTTCTGGGCGGGGGGTTGTTATGGTTTTGATGTGGTTTGTACAAACCAAAAGGTTCATGTGCCATTGAAAGATGGGGGGACTTTTAAGAGGTGGGGTCTTGAGGGAGATGACGGGGCCATTCCATCCCTGTGCAGGGATTAATGCTGGTGTCTGGAGTGGGTTAGGTCTCCCAGGAGTAGATATATCCAGGTTTTTATAAAATAATGAGCCTGGCCCCTCCCCTGTTTCTTGCTTTCTTTCTTTCTATGTGAGTTCTTTTGTAAAGGTTCCCATTATGTGATGCCATCTTCCATGTTGTGATGCAGTCAGGGGGCCCTCATCAGACACCAGATGACTATGATCCAAACAAACCTCTTTTCTTGATACATTAACCAACATCAGATACTTTGTTATAGCAACATAGAATTGACTAAGACAAGAGTTATGATTTTTGTTTGTTTGTTTTTTCATTTTTGAGTTAAGGGGTTTCACCTCGTATCCCAACAAATATCTTCCTGGGACCACCGGACCAGAGAGATCTCCCTGAGCCAAGGCAGGGAAGAGCAGAGAGGGCTTCCTTCAGGCAGGGGACCCAGGAATTCTCCTTGTCATGAAGGGGATTTGAAAGCAATAGATCCTGCTTTGGTTGGACCTATGTGTCTGATTGTCAGGAAGAGACAGAGACAAAGAGGACACAGTTCTTTTTACTGCCTTAGAGAAAATTCGTCTCTGTGAACAAGCCTCTTGGAGTGCGTGAGGTCTCTTTAGGAAGTTTCACTCCTTTGAGGCAAAGAATTTTAATGTGGTTTTTGAATGTCTGGCAAATGAATTAATCACCAGGGACAGAGAAGCATCCTTGGGACAACTCTTTGGGCTCCAGGCTTCTCTGGACCTTTCCACAGATCCTGAACCTGCTGACAGATGGCCCTGAGCAGGTCCTCACCGGCCCCTCAGCCCAAGCTGCCCGCAGGTGCAGGTCACCGAGACTCTCCCACCAACAGAGAGGGGTTCAGTGAGCCCACACTCGGGGTGAAGGCCCAGGTGGACTGGGGGTTTTGTGCATTGTCTGAAAATGGTAACCCACGCCTGAGGAGTGACGATCCTGCACAAATCCTGTGGCCAGGGGACCTGGGAAGTGAGCCAGGTTATAGTTGTTTTCAACAAATACTGTGGACTTATGACATCCCAGGCAGCCCTGGATACTGAGGGACAAGATGGGGCTGGGGAAGAGGAGGCAGGAAAACAGACAGGAGGACACATGGAGATGTTCTCAAGCACGGTAAATTCTACAAGGGATATGGAACAGGGTGACGAGAGAGGATGGGGTTGGGAGCGTCCCAGGGACTCTTTAAGGAAGGATACAGGGAACAGAGGAGGGACAAGAGATGGTGTCGATGGGCCAGTTAGGAGGCTCTTGTCACTATCCTCCAATGAGGATGGTTATGGCTCTGGGCAGGAGCCCGACAGTCGAGATGGCAGAGGGTCGGGTATGTGACAATAGCCATGGCGAGAGGTGGGGTGTGTGCAGGAGGGGAACGTGTTTTAGAAGTATAACGACAAGATTTGTTGAGAGATCAGACGTGGTGTGTCCTTGGAAGGGAGAGGGGAAAGGTCTGACAGAGATATCAAGTTTCACCAAGAATAATTACGTATCTATTTACTTATTCTCTGTTCTTTCCATCCGTGATTTGCAGCTTTTTACAGAAGGATATATATCCTAAAATCAAATATTTGATTCCAGGAATCAGAATCAAAGCGGGGGAAAAAAGTACACAAATAGCCCCACTCCAGGGATCCACAGCCCCAGAGCCGAGTTTCAGATTCGACCATGTTTCTAAGCAGCAGAGAAGGAAAGGAAAGAATTTATAGTCCAGATAGAATTTGTGACTTTCCAAGAGATTCCTGACCCGTACCACTTTCTGGAAGGAAAGCACAGATTGTCTCAGCTCTGGGGTCCGTACAGTTTCCCCAGATGTTACTTTTACAAAGGACTTTCTTGCAGCCCAGGGGACTGTCCAATGTGCCGGTGTCACCTGCTCCAGGGAGCACAGCCAGATTTGCAAGGGTCTTGGTGGGGATCCCAATTGTACCCCCTGCCCCCCTCCTGCCAGGCAGCCGAGGGGAGAGAGACCCTGGGAGTCCTCTCAGGGTTCACGGGGGATGGAATGTTAAGCTGCTGAGAGACAGAGGGGAGAACATAAAATAAAGCAGAGGTTTGTTTTAAAAAAAATGTGTCAAGACCGGGGAATGGAAACTGCATTAGGCAAATCAAAAAATCATGTGCATTTTTCCATACATTTGCTGTCAATGTTCTACACACACATTTTATTGTTTCCAATTATTAAAATTAGTATATGCAGTACATACGGGTCAGAAACAAAAATCGGGAAATATGGAAAAGAAGAATAAAAATATCCACCTCAGAGATGACCACTCTCGATGTTTGAAGTATTTCTTGTTAAGTCTTTGTACATGGACTCACAAATGTGAGATAAATATCCACATATTTATACATAGATAAATTTATGCTACATTTCCTTTTTGGGGGGTGTACATTTTTCATATTTTAATGTCTCTGAAGTCAGGATGCTTCTGATAGGTGACTTAATGTTTCCTTTTTTTTCTTTTTCCTGAAATACTAAGTCAGTAGTGCATCTCAAAATCAATACTAATAGATGGAGGAAATGTGGTATACGGCCACAGTATTAGGGTTTCTTGTGCACATATAATTTGGTCTCTTGCTACCTCTATTTGGCATTACAACATGAGTACTGCCACGTACCTTGAAATATTTTCTGAAGATATGATTTTTACAGGGTGCATAGTAATCCATCATGGGGTTGTTCCCCAAATGGACTGTGTTAGTTAGCTCTCTGCCACTGTAACAAAATACCTGAGAAAAACAAAAAGAGAGCAGGTTTATTGAGGTTCACAGTTTCAGAGGTTTCAGTCTATGGTAACTTGGCTCTGTTGCTCTGGGCCTGTGGCAGCAGAGTACCTCATGGCAGGAGCACAAGGTAGAGGAGGCCTGTATACCTCATGGCAACCAGAAAGTGAAAGAGAGAGAAGAGAGGCCAGAATCCCCATGTCCCCCTCCAGGGCACACCCCTACTGACCTGGGCCCTACCACATACCTCCAGTGCCACAGGCTGGTGACCAGGTCTTTAGTGTATGGATGTTTGGGGAACATTTAAGATTCAAACTGCAGTGTGGACTTAATCTTTTCCTAACTGCAAAACAGTTTCTCAAGTGTATACAATGCGAGAAGCAGCTCCGTGGGGCTTGAAGTGACACTGTACCGCCTTATGTTACCTGAGGGAAGGGGCGTTTCCTGTGTCCAGGTGGCGAGTGACACAGCAGTGGCCCTGTGGCTCAGAGGTCTCCCTTCTCACCTCCATTGCTGGAGCTGTGCCTAGGGGTCACCTCCTCCCGTTTAAGGTCATGGGGCCCCCTGCAGTCCTTTCCTGCAGAGGGCTGCCCAGAGATGAACCTCGGTTTTCCAAGCAGGTCATGGAGAAGGAGGTGGCTGCGTTTTGAATCATGTCATTTTGAGGACACTCCTAAGTCCTGGGGGACGCTGTGTTCCCAGCCGAGGCCTGAGGGCCTGTCAACAGCGGGGCAGTGGATTCCAGCCTCTCTGAGGCTCTGCCAGGTGTGACGCAGCCCCATCCCCACATGTGGGCCCAGAGGGAACCTCTCGGTCAAAATAGCTCCCCCAGAAAAATCAGAGCTGGACAAGGCGCAGAGTGACCCCTGGGTGCCGGGATTCCCGTGCAAGGCTCGGCAAAGATGTGGACGGGGTGCCACCCCCGGTGGATTGTCCTCTCCGCCCTGGAGGATGGTAGAGGAGGAGAGGGACTTGGAGGTCAGAGATGCTGTGTCCCCAACCTTCTGCTTGGTGTAGAATAAGCGCTTCTCACATATTTGTTGAAGGACGAGTCCTAGAAGGCGTCGAGCATGGCTGCCGGAGAAGCACCCGTGGAAATCAAAGGGCTTTGATGCCAGCACAGTGTGAGGGGAGCGGTCTGTTGTCTTGTGCATCCTGTGATTCTGAGCGTGGAGTCTCAGAGGAAGAAGGGGGCAAATGCTTTCATCCGTAGCCCTGGCCACCTTGTGCCGGGGTGGGTGGGGGGTCTGGGAGCAGGCAGCTAATTCCCTGGGGACTGCCTGGTTCATTCATTCCACAAATGCGTCCACGGCAGCACCATTTCTGAGTGCTGCTGTCAGCCAGGTGCCCTTCTAGGCTCCCGGGTGTCACAGAGAACAAGTGACAGGTTCCTACTTGATGGCGTAAGAGGAAGCATTGACAAAAACTTGGAGGTTCCTCAGCTAGCAACCGAGCTGTGGCTTCAAAGTCCCCCAGGCTGACTCCAGACAGGGGCAGGTTCCCCAAAGTGTGGGGTGGCACACATTTCCCCTCTCTACTGCCCCAAAGTGTCAGCCTAGGATGACGATGACGAATCACTTGAGTGAATGTTAATGAGCTGCAGGTGGAGCTTCTAGTGCCAAGGACTAGACAGCTTCAGGCTCTCTGGGCCAACAAAATGAGGCTGGTTGAAGGGGTGAGACCCGGAGAGCAATGGGGGGGTGTCAGGGTTTGGATGTGAGGTGTCCCCCCAAAGCCTGTCTGTGAGCCACGCAGGAAAGGTTCAGAGAAGTGACCAGGTTAGGAGAAGCCTTAACCTAATCACCACCTTCACCCACTGACGGGATTAACTGGGCAGTGAGGGAAGGCAGGTAGAGTGTTGCGGGAGGAGCTGGTCACCAGGATGTGCCTTTGGGGTATAGAGTTGAGGAGCTGAGCTTAGTTTCTCTCTCTCTGCTTCTGATCATCATGTGAGCTGCATTCCTCTGCCACACTCTTCCTCCAGGTTGTTCTGCCTCACCTGGAGCCCAGAGGAATGGAGCCTGCTATCCAAGGATTGAGATCTCTGAATCCGTGAGCCCTCAAATAAACTTTTCCTCCCCTGCAATAGTTCTGGTCAAGTCTTTTAGTCACAGCAGCGAAAAAGCTGAATAAATCAGGGGTGCTACGAAGGACCAAGACCCCTGCTCCATGCACAGGTGGGGTGGGACCTTCGACTCATTCCTTCTTCACCTCAAGAGTGTGTTTGCTCGTTCACAAGGACTGTGAGCTGGGCTGGCTCTCCAGAGGCCCACGTGGAAGGGTTCTGGATTCTTAGCCTGCTTATTTCTCCCTGGTCGATGTGAATCATCTGCAGCCTACGGTGTGGCCTCCTCCTCCCCCAGCAGCCTGGGGGTGTGGCCCCTCCCCCCCACACTGGGCGGCCACTCTAGAACACCTTTGCCCTTTCCTTATACCAAACAGCCACATGACGTTCACAAGCAACAGCACCACTCACACTAGCGGACTAGTGTCTCTTGGCCTGGTCATGAGCTTCAGGTCACCCGCCACCATCTCACCTGAGCTCTCCAAATACCCGTGGAGGTGGGCAGAACAGGGTCATGTCCATTTGTCATGTCCACTTGGAGGTGAGGAATTGGAGGACTAGAAAGGTTAAGGGACTCCTCTGAGAGCATGCAGGCGGGCAGTGGCACAGCTTGTCCTCCAGTCCCTGGCCCTGGACGCCACTCTGGAACCCTTTTGCCTCATCCTGTAGCCGAGGGTAGCCGCCCCGTGCAGAATCCTAGGTCAAATGTGAGCAAGGACCCAGAGACGGGCAGAAGGTGCTAGCTGGGAGAGACCTGGAAAAGCCAGTGCTGCAGCACCAGGCAGTCGGGAAATTCCCCTCAGGCAGTGGCTCCCCTCCTGCTCTGGACCATGGTCTTTCTATGGGCTTCTGCAAAACATTGTATTTTTTTTTTTTTTGGTACTGAGGATTGAACCCAGGGGTGCTCAACCACTGAGCACATCCCCAGCCCATTTTTTTATATTTTATTATTTAGAGACAGGGCCTCACTCACTTGCTTAGTGCCTCACTTTTGCTGAGGCTGGCTTTGAACTCACAATCCTCCTGTCTCAGCCTCCCGAGCTGCTGGGATTACAGGCAAGCACCACTGCACCCAGCTTCTGCAAAACACTTGGCGTTACCTTTCACAATTACCAGGTAGGCCAGACAGAGGGCTGTGTCTCAACTCTAGACAATAAAGCAGATTTGTAACGGGTTGAATGATTCTATTTGCCGCTGACTAGATCAGCGAGAGCAGGGGAGGAGGTGTCTCGTGACCTGCCATCGGGCTCCATCCTCAGCTGTGTCCCGTGGCACCTCCTCCTGGGAATGTGGATGACAGCACAGGTGGGGACTGATTGATGTCATTTGAAGTTGATTCTGAGCTGGGAGAAGCTGAGGCTGTTTTGAATGATAGGTGGAAGGCCCAAATGATTGACTGATGGTCTGACTCAGCCAAGAAGAAATACCAGGTTTTGCTGGAGGATTCTCCCAAATCTATACTTGCATAGGAAGGCAACAATGCATATATGAGTTTGCAGTATCATTTGTGGGTGAATAAAGGAGGCAAATTTTAGTTTGTATTATGCAAGGAATGGCTTGTGGAAGTGTGGGGGAAAAGCTGTTAGCCACATGGATTCTATTAATAGAGATAGATATTCCATCAAAGGGAGGTGATGATCTTAGTTCATATTCATAAAATTATTCTGCTCATATTCTTAAAAGGGGAAATACTGAGCTAGGGATTGTGAGTGCTTTTCCAATTTCAGTATGTATTATCAGATGAATTTCCAATTGATATAGACCCATTTTCTTGCCATTGGAATATATAAAGAGGGTTCTCTTTGCTTTACTGGCACCAACATTCAGTTTTATTCTTTTAAAACATAAATGCAAATGTGTCCCATTTCAATGTGCACTTGTTTATTAACAGTGAAGATAAGTTCCCAGCGTTGTGGTCATTGGTGGTTCTTCTCTGAATTGCTAGTTCATGTTATTTCCCAGTTTTCTTTGGGGGTTTTGCCTTTTGCTTAACGATTTGAACAGGCCCCTTACCTAGCGATAGTAACGCTCATCTACCACGTCGCTTGTAGATATCTCAGAGGAAAACACTGCCTGCGATTTCTCTTTCTTTCCCTCTGGATCCAGGACCCTGAATGCCGCCATCTCAACTTGCGCGAAATGTCCCATGAAATTCCTGGAGATCCTTCCAGGCCACCTGCTCAGAGCTGTGCCGCTTGCCCAGGAGAAATGCAGTAGCTGCTGTCCCCTGCCTCTGCGCCATAGGTGTGCCGCCCTGATCTGAGGGGCAGGTTGGCAGCTGGGGGAGGATGTGCCCGTGGCTGGCAGAGGGCTGCCTGGCAGGGCTCGATGTGGGAAGGGAGGGGGTGACAACAGAAATCCGCTAGCTAAGGAGGCGCCCTTTTGTTCCAAAAGGAAGCCATGCGTTTGGAATTTTCTGGAAAAGGGACATTTCAGGGCACCTCTAAGTCAAGCTGAGATGTTATTCCTCACATGGGAGTGTGGAGACACAGGGAGTCCTCTTGCTAGAACTGTGGTGTCATGCCGCAGAGAGCCCTGGTCCAGGGGACCGTCTGCTGTTCTCCTCTGGGTCACCTGGGACAGGCCGTTCAACCTTCCTTCCATTTTCTGGCCGCCTTTCCTGGACACCAGTGGGAAGTCTTCCCTGGGTGTAACCTTAGCCCTTCCAGGGAGGTCCGTGGGGCTGGGGATTGAACCCAGGGCTTGTGCATGCTAAGAAAGCACTCCATCATCGGAGCCGTGTCCCCAGCCCACCCGGGGAGCTCTGATGGCTCCCTCGCCATCTCCCCTTTCCTTGGGTGCCTGGAAGGATGGGCTCAGTGCAACCCTGAGTTTGGGGGGAAGAGTGTACTGATCTGTTTGCCAGGGGCATAGTCCTATTTGCAATTTCAGCCATTCCAGAGCCCACAGTGAACAGGCAGGAGCGGCTGCTCCCAGGCGTCCCATCTGCTTCTACCCAGCTCTCTAGGTCAGGATTTGGCCCGGAGCCAGATGCAGCCACCCCCTGTTTTTGTAAATAAAATGATACTGGCACGCAACCACGCGTTTTTGTTTATGTCATGGCTAAGCTGCTGTTGTGCTATGCAGAGGTGAAAAATTGCAAGAGACACTGGATGGCCTGCAAAACCGAAAATAGCCGTGATCGGCTCCTTGGCAAGATCGCTGCTCTGCGCCGATGGTGGCTCAGTCTGGTGCAGGACAGGGTGTGTACAGTACAGTTGCAAAGAGGGCAAGACAAGGACCAGGAGCCAAGCTTTCAATATAACCAGCGGCACTCAGTGCAGAGCCGGCCCTCGTGCCCCGAGCCTGGCCTTCCTTTCTCTATTCAAAGACTTTGACTTTTATTAAATAATGGCTCGAGTAGACTTGTAGTTATTTGAAAAAAAATATTCTTACTTGGCCAGATAAAAAGTGGGCCACTCTCTGTAGGTCCCCAAGATAATTTGAAAGTTGTCTCTACCTATGTGACCTCCCAGTCAGGGACCAACCTTGGCTGATCCTTGGGAAACCTTCCACGACTGACCACCACTTGGGGCCCTACTCTTTTTACCAGCAACACCCTCCCTCATCCATTTGTAGGTTCATTCCTTCCTGTTTCCTTACTAGAGCAAGGACTGTTGGGTCCGAGGACCTCAAACCCTCCCATCTGAGGCCCCATTCATTCCTACAAATGACTGAGAAGCCCAACCAGCTTTTGTTTATGTAGATTATCTCTCTCCATATAAAAATGAGTATTTAACAATTTTTAAATGTTACTTAATGATAAATGGAGCAATAGCAGCAAACAACCCACTACATGTTAGCACAAATGTATTTTATTCACAATAACTATTTTCCAAAACAGAAAAAAAAAGTAGTGAGAAGGATGATCTCAATACTTTTGCAAATATCTGGCCCAATACATGCTGACTTCCCGTATCTGCTTCCGTATTTGGGTATGTTCTGAAAAGTCGTTTTGACGGAAGTTTGAAGAGAAAACCTTGCCTCACTCAATCTGTTGGTGGACAAAAGAAGAGCATGACTTTTTCAGATGACTGAGGATCTTTTTTGATATTGCACCAAAACTCACCAGGTGGTGATTTCTTCAAGTTTGTGACGTGAAACCTGAAACGTTATCAGCGAACTTGTGGCTATCGATGCCGGGAAACGGCACTTGTCGGTCTTACCCTTTGATGGATCGTTGACCCATGCGCAATTTTGGAACACGATGCTTTTGGTCATTTGGAAAGTACTGGGAAGCCACAGAGAACTTTCAAAAATTGGCCCATTTCAATTATACAAGTCAAACAGTCACATTAGTTTATTTTACCACGGATCTCATCAGGAAATCAATAAGTATTGGGAAATACTCAAGTTTATGGCAGTGGGTAGAAGTTGTCCAGACTCCTAAGTTTTTACTGAAAACTTCTATTCTGGGCTTGGTAGCCATGCCGTCATCGTTAGTCTTGAAGGGACCAACGTGCTTCATTCATTTCTGGAGAAAATACCTGCCAGATACCCCCGGCTGCGTAACCCGAGGCTGTCTATCAGCCATACTTGGAATATCCACGATGCTCTGTATAAACAGCCCAGCGGTGGCTTCAGCCTGTGACATGCTTTTCCTCAAGGTGACCTCTGGGCTGTAGGACGTGGCCGAGCACTTTATACAGACCCCACATTGGTGCACAGAAGATGCGTCCATGAGGACTGAGAATTGATCACTATCTTCTTGTGCTTCCTCCAGGACAGGCCTGAGCCCCTGTTTTCCAAAGCTGCGAAGTCATGAGGATATAGGGGCTACAGTCCAGTGTCCAGAGCAGGGATCGAGGCAGGGGCCTCAAGCTGGAGGCCCACGGATCCAGCGATTTCATAGTGGACATTGCTCGTGCCTCATCAGAGCCAATCCCACCACCACCAGAGCCAAAAGTCACGTTTTCGTGATGTTATGAAAAGAGTTTGACCTCGTGGACTTCCTGAAAGTGTCTTCAGGACCCGGAGGGGTTCGCAGACCACACGTTGGAGACCGGTGTCTTTGACGCGGTGGGGGGTGCAGGGACAAATGAGGTTCAGCCCTTCATCCTGTCCTTCATGGTCGGATGGGGAGTCGGGCCACTGACATGAAAATCCAGGTCAGAATGGAGCAGATACTCCCAGGCCCGATGGTGTGTGTGTGGTAAGATATGGACACACGAGATCTACCCCTGGAGTCCAGGTCAGTGGCTGTAAGTCCGTTCACACCTGTGCACCCATCACTCCCGTCCATCTCTGGCCACTTTCATCTCCCAAGCTGAGGCTCAGAACCTGCTAAACAGGAATCGACCACGTCTCTTCCCTCCAGCCTGGAGTAACTGCTCTCCCACTTTCTGACTCTCTGACTGTGACTTCTGGGAACCTCATATTAATGGAATGATGTATGACCCCTGGGACTGGCTTGTTTCACTTAGGGTCCAGTTTTCAAGTCCCATCCATGTTGCAGCATGTGTCAGAATTTGAAAGTGAGTAATTCTCTCTCCTGTGCTTTTACCAGACTTTATTCATTCATCTACCAATGGACATTTGGTTGTTTCCACCATTTGTCTATGGTGCATTAAGACGTTATTAATATTAATGCACAGCAATAATTAATTATCAATGTTAATAATATGAATAATTGTTACATTATTATTATTATTATTCCTTTTGCAAAGCCTGATGTAGCCTGCCAGTCATTTCCTGATTGTTGCTTCCGTCCTTGACAATTAGTTCCCAGGCACCTCTAGGCAGCCCTCGGCCTGCCCCTTTCCCGCCCAGGTGGGCCCACGTTGGTCAAGAACAGCAGCCCCATGTCTCCGAATCATGGCGCTCAGGCCTGACGCCCTCTGCTGTACTCCCTGTGGTGCAGTCCGATGCCATCCACCCCAGAGTGGATTCGGCAGGCAGGTGTCCTCCGTTCCCTCCATTTCGACACGTCGTTATTGACCATGCATTACGCGCTCATCAAACAGCTCTGCTGTTTCCAACGCTTGCAGCCCCGGAGTCAGAGGCACGTGTGCTGGTGAGATCTGGGTTTGCGGGCATCGGAGGTGGCAGAGCCACTCAGCAGAGACAGCGAGGCCTGCATGTGGGGCGCGGGTATCTGGGGGAGACATTGGAAGCACGAGGATCTCATTAGACCAGCCACACACCGCCTCAGGAGCCCAAACCCCCGACCATGTTTATCAGCCACTCCAATGTTTTATTACAAGTTCGCATTTCACCCAGGATTTTGGCTGTTGTGCTTTAGCATCCAAACAGAGGTCCCTAGTGGGAACTGGGTACGGTGGAGCGGCTGTGAGGGAGTCGAACGCCCTGTGAAACCCCAGGAAGAGGTGTTGATTGCTTTGTCCTCCCCGTTGTTCATCCTGCCTCTGGACAGGGAGCTCACAAAGGGCCCCGACCATTCAGCCTGAGACAGCACTGGACTCTGTGTCACTCACTGACCCTTCCTGGTCCACCTTCTAGGGCTTTGGTTAGAAATCTCTGTTTTCACAATGGAAGACGAGCCCCCCCGAATCCTGGTGGAAAGTTGGGTCTGCCTTGTGTTTCACCCTTCATGAAGCCCTTTCCAATCTGCTGCTGCACGTCCTCTTCACAGTAGGACTGCTGTTAAGATGCTCTCAGGTGCACGCACAGAGTTCTCCAGGAGTAGACTGTTAGGGTGGGATTGCTATCCCCATTTACAACTGTGGCTCAGAGAGGTTAGTCCAATTAACCAAAGACACACAGCTCCTAAGTTCATCTATAGCATAAATACATCTCTTGGGATGCCACAATTAGTGGTTTCCCTTGCTTGGAACAATAAATAATTGTCACACTTTACCTAGGACCTGCTAGGTATCACTAAAACCTGATGTACTCACTGCTTTTCTGCCCCATTTTAAGATGATCTTAATATCAATAAGATATCAAGGGAGGAAGAGAGAGGGTAGGAGGGTAAAATTTCACCACGGGTTTTCTAGGTGCATGTGGGTCACATATATTATGTAACTTAATTGGTGACGTTAACTACAAGTGAGTGTTACCAAGAAAATGGGGATTAGGGGGGGTTGGGGAATTTGCTTGGCATCACAGAGCTAATAAGAGAAGGAGCTGGCATCTCAAACCAGGTGTGTTTGGTTCCAAAAGTCATGTCCCCTCTGTCCCTGAAGTTACATAGATGGGCTTGGCTTTCTAAGCAGGACCAAGGAAGGCAAGCGTCTCTTTAGGGTGCTGGTCCAGTAGCCTTACCCCGGACACCCCAGATGTCTAGGGCTCCCAACCTACATGTGTTTTCTGAAATCATAAGACTGTGCCCAAGTGCCGTGGCATCTTTTTTGAGAGGGGTGCGGGGTGGGGGGGGTTCAGATTCACATCGAGATGCTGCAATAAATCAAAGACTCACTGACCAATTCTAACACTAGTGGGCAAACAGGAAACGGCCACCCCGGGCAGGGGAAAGGTGTCCCCACGCTTGGCTGTCAGCAGTAGAGCGGGGACTCACCTCCAGCCTCTAGCCTCCAGCCTCCAGCCTCCAGCCATCCTGGCCACACCAGATCCTGTCCCTCTCCTTCAGCCCAAGCTGTCCCTGTGAGCTGGGGAAACACTGAGGACGCAGGAGGTGATTTTAGCAGTTACCTCCCGGCCAGCCTGCTGTCCTCAGTGGACCTGTGCCTACGTGGTCTGGGCGCCAGGGGAGCAGCTTGGACCAGGAAGCAGAGAACAAAGCAGCAACCGGTGGTGGATCAAAGCTCCAAGAGCTTCCATCTGAAGTGTGAGAATGGTCGGCGCCTGCTGGCCTGAAAGGCAGCGCTGAACCTTCCTATCTCCACGGGTTAGGATTTCACCTTGTCTCTCCTCCCACCCCGCCACCCTCCTTACCGCAGAAAGAGCAGGTGACGGAAGAAAGGCAGGTTTGTCTCTGGGAGAACAGTCCCTGGGTTGTCTGGAACATGCCACCCGCTGTGATAAGTGGAGCCTTGTGGCTTCAGGCCCCTCCACGGCCTGGTGTAGGCTGGCTGTCCTCGGTGCGTGTCAAATTCACCAAGCCAGCCACCAGGCGGGCTTTGACTTGTGCCGCGAGAGTGGCTGGGATGGGGTAAGGGACCTTCCGATGTCCTCGGAAGGCAGCCCCTCGGCACTTGCCCAGCCGTGAGAGTGGATGCCAGGAGGAGTGTGGGGAAGGAAGAGAACTCGAGCAAAGCAGAAGACGGAGGATGAAGAAGAGACCCCAGGCTTGTGACTGGACTCACCCACAGGTCCCGTCAGGCACGCTGGTTCTCAGCCACTGAATATGCTTCTAGCAGTGGTTTCCCCCTTGGTGATAGGTGTGCTGTGTTTGGGCACTTTTGTCACCACTCAGGAGCTGTAACTGACATCTAGTGGTGGGGGGCAGGGTGCAGTTAACATGCTGTAGTACCCGGCCAGTCTCCATGGCCAAGAATGATCCAGTTCAAAGCGTCAATAGTGCTGAGACTGAGAGACCCTGGAGTAGGCACGTAGGCTTCCTGGAGGCACCGAGGTGACCCAGTAGCCTCTGGTCATCTGCTACACTGGCCATCAGCAGAATGCCCTCAGCAAAAAACCCTCCAGTGCAAAATGGGAAAATGTCAAAGTGGGGAAAACTGGATTTGGGGTGTTCAAGCTCTCAGTAGCAATTCCCAGCTCAGCCACCCAAAGTGCAGAACTTCTTGGAAGTTTGGGTGGCAGAGAGAACGAGGAATTGGTGCACCAGATCTCAGGAAGGGCAGCTCCTGCGTAAAGCATGCGGAAAATGAGTGGTGGCGGTGTCCTTGAAGGGCCACTGCAGGGCCACCCGGTCTCTGCCACTGTGTCAATGATAAGGGATATAAATTCCCCGTGGAGAGAGGGCCTGATTGGCTGGCTTGGGGCTTGGAGAGGTCAGGCAGCTCCAGTGCGATATGCCAGGGGCTGGGGACTGGTCCTGAGAGGAAACCCAAAGGCACTCAGAGCAGAAGGGGGCTGGGTGCAGAGTGGACAGACCCAACAGAAGCCCCCACAGCCGTCACATGCTCCTAACCGCAGCCTCAGAATGCCTTGGGCTCTTCGTGGTGGGACTTCGCCCAGAGGAGGCAGCAGGGCTGAGGTTGTCTCAAACCCTTAGGGAACTGAAACAGCGACATCCTGAGCTGCACAGTGCACTGAGTTCCATCTTGAACGTAACCCAGGCGTGTGTTAGGGTGGCCGTCTGTTTCCTGTTTTGCAGCGACACTGTGTTTTCTGAGGGCTATTTACCAGGCACCTATGGTTCCAGGGGCCGCACTAGGATTCGGAGCACCACGGGGCGGAAGCCTTGCTGGGAGGAGCTGAGCGTCCAGCCGGGGGGCAAGAGTGGGGGAGAGTGGGGAAAAGAAGGAGGGTGGGCGGGAGGGACGGTTGCAGGGGACAGAGAGACCACAGGAGGAGAGTCGCAGGTTGGCTTTGCAGGATGCTGGGAGGCATCGGCGGCAAGGAGACCCCGGGGAGAGCTCTGCCACCAAAGACGCTTGGGGGTCCATGAGCAGCATCTGGGATGTGTGTTGTCCCTTTGCTGCCCACATGTGCCCTTCAGTGAGGGAACTGAAACCCCATGCCCCTCCCCACGCCCTGATAAGAGGTCGCTGGGGTGTTGGCAGAAGGGCCCCCGCAGCTGTTCCTTCTATTTTTTCTGTTAACAAAAAGGCCCCTTGAGGGTGCACAGGGGACCTGATCCGCCCGTCCCAGGGCTGAGATTTATTACAAGGCTTGCATACCTGCCGCATGGTGTAAGGTTTTACTGTGTTTTTACACGAGGGCAGACTTGGGGAGTCGTTTTGGCAGCAGAGTGGGAAGGAGAAAGCCTTCAGGGGTCACTCTGGGAGTTTCAAACATGCTAAAGGGGTTCAGGATCACAGCAAGAGTCCAGAGGCTCCTCTAGTACCTTGGAGTTTTTTTGTGCTAAACCCTCCATAGGGAGTTGTGGTATTTCCCCTTTCTCTCACAATCATGCTGCTTCCCCCCCCCCAAAAAAAAAAAAGAAAAACAGCTCAGGAGACCTGAGAGAAAGTGGGGGATCCATTTCCAAAGCATGGAGCTGTCTTCCAGGTTTTGGCCAGGTGAGCTGGAGCAGGTCAGGTTAGGAAGTGAAGCCGCTCCTTCTCTCCTTCGTCTTCTCATCACCCTACATCTTCGACTCTACCTTCTTCTCCTATTTCTCTTTTCCCTCCCATCCTCTTCCTCCTGGTTGCCACCTGCCCCCTCCTCTTTCTTCCGCATCTTCTTTATCTCCTCCTCGAGCACCGAGTGAAACCTCTGACAGGTAATAACCTGACATTGTAAAGATCATCCTGATGCGTCCTCACCAAAACCTTATTATTACTTCTACTTTACAGAGAAATAGTTTGGGGCTCAGAGAGGTTTAGCAACTCACCCAGGGTCACATAGGTAGCAAGTAACAGAACCAAGCCGTGAGCCCTGGGAAGAGAGTACACCCACCGTCTCCTACCCTCTGACTTGTGCTCCTGTGGCCTGATTCCGCGCTGGTTCGCACCTCCTGTAATTCTCATGTCCCCTCTGGTGCTGCTAGAGGCCACGCGGTCCTTTGGACAGGCTGTCTAGCCCCAGCGGAGAGTGTCTGGGAAGCAGTTTCTTCATTTAGCTCTAGGGCAACTTTAAGTGTGACCTTGGGCAAATGACACTTTGCTTCAGCTTTCTGGACTGGAAAATGGAAATAAAAATGCATGTCTTGCAAGGTTGCTGTCATGCTCGGTGACCTATTGCATTTGGAAGTTCTTGAGAAACGAGAGAGAGAGAGAGAGAAACTATCATTATTTTTACTATGTCCTCTCTCTGATGGCTCCAAGCAGGGTCACAAGCTCCTTGGGGGCAGGCCTGTGCATAGAACTCATTATTCCTGTGGAGTTTCTAGCCAATCCTGAATACATAAATGAAGTGGCTGACCTAATAAAAGAATCTTGTTGATGACTGTGTCTTCTCTATAATATCGTCAGACTGACCTCCATAGGGCCTGCGCCAATTTGTGCCCCAAATGGCGGCGACGAATGAGTGTGATTGCTCTCTTTCACAATCTGGGGCATTGACCAACATTGGGGTTTTTGCCAATTCCATAGGTAAAAGCTAGGGTCTCTTCATGAATTAGATCAAGCGCAGTTGGACATGTTTAGCAGCCATTTGTAGATCCTTCCATGTAAAGGTTCTGGGGGTATTGAGCTGTTGGTCTTTGTCCTCCTTAATCTGCAGGATCTGGATCAAGAATAGTCTGCAAATATTATGTCCTGGTTTATCATGAGTTTTTTTTTTTTTTTAACTTTGTTTATGGTGTCATTCATTTTCAAAGGAAAGCCAGGCCGTAAGGCCCGGTGGACAATTGGAAGGCTCTGTGTGACCACACAGTGTGTCGCCTGCTGTGAATCACCAAGAACGTACCGCACATTGTGTGCCAAGGGACATACAGAGATGTGGGGAAAAGGAGGTGGAAGCTTCAAGAAAATTTGGATTAAGGAACTTGTACAATTGACTTCATAGCAACACAAATATGAATATCACCTGGCCTAGAATGCATTATTCGTATGATTTTTTCAACTGAAAATTGAAATGGCAAAGAAACATCACACTTTCCTCTGGATGCTTTGGGCTCTGCCCCCAGGCACCCTGTTCGGGGTTCCTCCTGCAAAAGTTTGAAAAGTGTTGCTCTCTGGGGAGCCACTCAGTGCAGGCTCTTGTCCCCGCTCGGCTGCTGGTTAGCTCTGCGACTTGAATGAATCCCAGTGGCTGAGTCTTGGTCAGGAGTTTTACTGCTGTGACCAAAACACCCGACAGGAACAATTTTAGGAGGAAAGGTTTATTTGGAGGCTCATGATTTCAGAGAGTTCAGTCTCCAGTGGCCAACTCCATTCCCCGGGGCCTGAGATGAGGCAGAGCATCAAGGCAGAGGGGGTGGTAGGCCTGGCACCAGGAAGGAGAGAGAGGGGGGGGCACTCTGCCTTAGAAGGACAAAGTACACCCCGGAAGGCACAACTCAATGACCCCATGCAGCCGCACCCTACCTGCCTACAGTCATCGCCCGCTTCATCCCAGTCAGGGGATTAATGCACCCATTAGGGTTCGGCTCTCATAAGCCAATCATCTCACCTCCAAGCTTTCTGCTGTAGTGTCACCATGAGCTCTTGGGGGACACCTCCTATCTGAGCCATATCAGGCCGTCATGTACTTCAGCTCTGCTAGAATCGAAGGATTGAGGCCGGGGTCACCGTTGGCTGCCAAATCCTTGGTGTCCAGGGCAAACACCTGGTAGCTGGCTCCTAGCTGCCCCTTCAACAGATGGGGTACAAAGACAGCGACCCAGTCTGCACAGCTCAGTGTCAGGTCTGCCAACACCCGAGGACTGTCCAGCTCCACGGAGCACCCTTGGACACAGATGGATGAGGTGGGTCCCTGCCCTTTCCCCTAGCCAGCGGGGCCGACTCATGTGTCCCCAGTATATGCATGACACTTAAAATGAAGTGGGGACACCCCCTCTGGCTCTGCGTCCTCTTGCCCCGGTCTTGCCTGGACACTGTAAAACACCACGGCCAAGAACACAGCGCTCTCTGGGTATCAGAGCACCTCACCCACTCCTCGGCCACCTCTACTCCCCACCATTCCTTGGGGGCCCCTGGGGTGGTCCGGTCCCTCGGAGGCTATCAGCAAGGGCGGTCGTCTCATGTCATGGTGGTCCCAGACCCCTCTTGCCCACCCCCCTGCCCTAAAGACACACGATCTGGGCTGTTTATGGGGTGTGGGCTCTGACATGTGGGTGGCGGGCTCCTGAGCCATCGGAGGCAGTAAAGTCTCAGTGCGAGGCCTGTTCTCCAGCTGCAGCCGCCACATCAAAAGACCAAACTCCCTGCAAACTCTGCCTTAATTAAAAAGTTACGGTAATCCTCAGGATGGAGGCCAGTCAATCGCCCCCGGAGACAACAGTTCTTTCTGCGGCCACAGACCAGGCCCTTCCACTCGCTCCAGGCGCTATTAAAAGCAGCACAACCCTGTGGGCCTCACAGGCTCCGTGAAACGGGAACGGAAGTGGCCTCTGGGCGCTCTGTGCTCGTAATTTGCTCTGGAGGGATCCAGAGCCAACCTTGGAAAGGGGCCCTGGCTTCTTGGACCAGTCTCTCTTCCTCGCACGTCTCCGTACTCTTTGGGGTCTGTCCCAGCCGTGCTTTCCAATGCCTCAAGCCCCTAGAGGCACATGCTGCAGAGCCAGGGGCTGGAACACCCAGCCCTGTCCCCTGTCTCCATCCTTGATACTCACATTCACCCAATGAACCCTAACCAAGCCCTGAGCATGGGAAGGGGCTTGCTCACAGCCACCCACCATACCGGGGACAGGACTGAGGCCAGCTCCAGAGCCCCAGGTCAGCACCCTGTTCATGGACCCTTTGAGTCAGCCCATAGGCATGCCAGTGATAAAGGTGGGGTGTTCATGGGACCACCCACCTGCTCCCCCAAATCTCCCAGGCCCTGTGCAGGTGGGCGGGACCACAAGACTGGCCCATGGCTTCCAGACCCCAGGCAAATGTGTCCCTTCCTGCCTGCAGCAGGGACAGCAGTCTCCAGCCTCTCTCCCTGATGGCCAGGATGGTCAATAGTGATCTGCAGAGCAAAGTCCCTGTGCTGTGGTCAGGTTCTGCTCAGATGCCTCTCCACACACATGCAAGAAAAAGCGTTCTGTATTTTTGCTGAGTGACATCTCAGAGATATTTTTCCTGCAGCGAACAAATTCACCTAACTTCACCTAACCCACGGTGCACTGACTTAGTCACTGAGCCCGTAGGATTTACTGAGTCATTTGTTCTCTGGGTCCCTGCAGGTGCACCATCCAGGAAAAGCTGGATGAAGGAAAATTTCAACTGCAACAAGAGACCTAGGAAAACAGGGCGCAGGAGACATCAGAAGACGAGCTGGGCTGCCTCTGCACGTGGTTCCTTCTGTACTTTTGAAGGAACTCAGCTGAGGATGGCAGAGGGTGATGGTGTGGAGCCTCATGGGGTGAGGTGAAGAGCCACCTCCTTGTTCTCAGGGACCCCTCTCCCAGCATTTCACTGTTGTATGAATTGCAGACAGGATCCTTCTCTGGGGAACAAATTATCTGAACACTCTCCTCTGGGTGGCTGCATTTCTTTTATAAAAGGGCCTGGTAGGAGAGATCAGACACACAGCTGAGAGCACTTGGCTGGTATCTTTGTGCAGTGCGGAAACCTTGCAACTGTATGCAACAGCCCTGCGAGGGCCCTATCTGGGCACATCATGTGTGTTGTCTCATGTTTTTACTTTCTGTGATCATCCAGTGGTCAGCATTTTTATTCCTGTTTTAAAAACAAGAAAACCAAGGCTCAGAAAGTTTAAGTTCATGGCTCAAACCACACAGTTAGTAGACAGCAGAGTTGGGCTCAAATTGAGGCTGTTTCCAAGTCTGGTGTTCTTTCTACCACCCTAAAGCTGCATCCATTGAATCTGAATGCCTATGCTCAAGGTCATACCATAGGGAGGCAGGACTCAGGCCAAGGGTGCTGGACTCCAAAGCCAAGGTGGCCTCCTTCCACACCCCCACCAAGAAAAGTGAAATTTCCATAGTCGTGATAAACAGGAACTGTTTACAATGCTCTGAGTTTCACCTTACTGGAAATATTTAAGGTAGTGTCAACACAAAAGGTATTGCTTACAAAGACATTCCCAGGGGTAAGAGGAGGACACAGTGAAATATTTGCTTCTGTGACCAAACAGCCTTCTCCCATTTCAGTCTCCAACTCTGCCTTGGGTTCTGAGCCCTAAATATCAAGCACAGCATACTTAATTTTCTCAAATGCCACTAGTTAGGAAAAAAAGCCAAAGAAAAGCAAAGTAATTTCCTTCCTCATCTCCTGCTGCAGGTGATTGGATTGCAGGATTGGATGGAAGAAATGATTCTGCTTCTTGGATAATGGAATGAATCAAGTGCCTCCCAATTTCTTCCTACAAACACCGAGGTGCTGCGTTTATGTTCCTGAAACGGGAGATCAGTAGCAACACCACTGGGTAGAGAAAGGGACATTGAAGAGGAAACCACCAATCATTTGATGATAAACACATGAACACTCACATGCTTGCTTATACTTTGTAGATAGAATCATTTTTTTTAAAAGGTGCTGGTTTCAGCAGGATTCTTGTAAGAAAGGGCTACGGGGGTGACAGGGAAAGGGTGCTGGAATAACCCGTGGCCCTCACATGGGTGCAAGGCCCCTGAGTGACAAGCACTTCCACAAGGGCCCTTGTTGCCCTCTGGGTCCTGGCTCATGCGGACTCCCCAGGGCCTCCCTGGTCCGGCCCCATGCTTTACCCAGAATCCCAAGCTGTTAGCTGCCTCCTGTCCTGCCCGGCCCCATGCACCTGCAGACCAACACCAGCCTGAGCTGGATCCGCCCTGGTGCTCCTCAGCCCTGCGCCTGGGTGGTTTCCCTGAGCACCCCATTGCTCATCTGTACAACCCCCTCAGTTCTGGAGCAGCCTGCTCGGGAAGCCTTCCCTGATGTGCCCAGCTTGGCTGGCTGTGCTTCCTGATGTCTTGCCCTCTGGGCGGCAGTCAATGCAATGGCTGGGATCAGATCACAGACCTGCTCTTTCTCTAGGCTGAGGGGTCTCTGGAGGGAAAGGGAAGTATTCCCCTGATGTGGACCCTGGACTGGCACAGCCCAAGGCTGAGTCTGCACCCAAGAAATCGTGGGCAAATGAGACCTTTAAGGCTTGTTCCCATTACACAGATGGACAGACTGAGGGTTGTGGTGGGCAGGGGATGTGCTCTAGGTCCCCAGTGAGTGGGAGCTGGTGCCTGGGCTAAAATTCAGGTGTGGTCATTCTGCCTGGCATTCTGCCTGCTGGGTAGTACCTGGTCCCTCAGGAGCAGAGGCTGGGTGTGTTTGAGGTTATGCCCCTCAGTGGGTGCTGTGGCTTCCTCTCTTGGAGTTGTCTTGGGGCTAAGATGCCATGTGACACCACCGTTCAGGCTTCTCTGTGCTGGGAGAAAGTCAGGGGGGTTGGCCCAGGGATTTGGAGGCTCTTTGTCATCATGACCCTGAAGGACTTCAGAGTGAAGGAATTAGCCAGGGCCAGGAGGGGACCCCAAATAGAAGGAATGAATAGCCGCGAACTCCCTTAATCATTGTGTGGTTATAAGTTCCCAATTATCCAGACACTTGCTGTCCCCTGTTTAAATGACAAGGTTGAAAGGGGACATGAAATCATGACAACAGATGAAACAGAACCAAAGAAGATGACACTCCAAATGAACCCCGGTGAAGAGCGGCCTGGGGTGGTGAAGGAAACAGAGGAAACACCATGAAGGAGGTGTGGATTAGTCACTGCTGCCTGAGGCTGCAGAGGACGGTCTGTCAGCAGCCAGTCTGGCCTTCCACCTTGCAAGACCTCCTTGGGCCCAGCCAAGAACACGTTCCTTCAATGCACTTCTCCAAAATGCCACCAAGCACCCAGAAAAAAAAGACAATGAATCACAATCACAAAACAGGACAATCTCATTGCACAGTAGGAGCCCAGAAAGAGCATCATCTCTGCTGTGGATGCTGACACCTGCCTACCTGGAAGGCTAACAGTGACAGGTGTGGGATGGGTGAAAATGTGGCCACCAGAAGCAGCCCTTCAGGAAGGGGCAGCAAAGCCCAGAGCTGGGGAGTGAGTGAGTAGAAAGTTTACCATTTTGCACAAAGTCCGTGGGTGCAAGGGGAGGTCGAAGTCCGGTGAGGATGCTTAGCCCTGTTTATTGAGCAGATAGTATGGGCTCGCCCGGGGCTACAAGCTCCACACCACTCCCTGAGCTAATTGCCACCACAACAGCTGAGGCCCACCACTACTCCATGTTTAGAAATGAGGCGATCAAGTCTGGAGGCTAAGGAACCTGCCCAAGATCACAAGGTTGACTGGACCCTGACCCACGCCCATCTCAAGCCCTGTTCAGGATCTTGAGATGTTTCCTGTGGTGTGGTATTTACACATGGTGACGTCACCAATGACCCCAAACTCAGCAGCTTGCAATGACTCTTTCCAAGGAACAGAACCTGACGGGCCTCGATGGGTGGTTCTGGGTGAGGTTCTCTCCCAGAACTGAAGTTGCAGTCATGAGGTTGGCTGAAGCTGTGGTCACCTGCAGCACAACTGGGCAGATGTGCTTCCAAACTCTGCTCAGCAGCAGCAGAGGCCGCTGGTCCTCGTGCCGCGGGCTCTGCACAGTGCTGTCCCATGGCTGACATGGCGGTTTTTTGCTTCCCCTGAACGTGGGGTCCATGGCAGAGCACAGCCAGGATGTGGGTTCCACCCTGCCCCTGGCACTTGAAGCCACCACTTCTGTGGGATGCAGTTGGTCACACAGTATGGGAGGGGACTTCCCGTGACATGGGGATGGATATAAGGAGGAGGGGATCCCGAGGGGCCCCTCAGAGGCTGCGTACTGCACACTCCATCCCAGAAGGCAGTAGTAGGGGTGTCTCAGTGACAGGCACATACAAGGGTGGTGTCTTAAGACTGCAGTGGAGGGCTGGGGTGGCTCTCAGGGGTGCAGCACTCGCCTTGCACGCGTGAGGCCCCAGGCTCCATTTCCAGAGCCCGTGTGCACGCCCACACAGATTCCAGTGGAACTGGATCCCTATCACCTTGTCACCTAGTGATGTGCTGCTGTCCTAACACTGTGGGACCATTTCTCCTGTGTTGGTTGTGATGCTGATGTAAACCAACCCACAGTTGCCAAGGCACAGGAAAGGACAGCACGCACGATTCCGTACGGGAAGTGACACTTGATAAGGATCCTGAAGGACTGGGTTACAGCCTGTGTGTTTGCTATATCATACTTGGTTATTTTACAGTGCACTCCGTCCACTTATTTAAAAAACAACAACGGGTTGCTGTGAAACGGTACGCCCTGTTTTGCCGGCAGCAGCCCTTGCACATCTCCTGTTGACTGCTTCTCTGGATTGCATCAAGAGGCCACGTCCAGCGCCTGACCTACCCCATCCAGATCTGTGTAAGTACACTCTGGGATGTTAGCACAATGACAAAATTGCCTAATGGCGCACTTCTCAGAAACTGTCCCTGTCATTAAGCAATGTACGGCTACTTGGACTTTTTGTTCCAGCAAGAAATGGATAAGGGGGTGGGGACCTAGTGTCTGGGTTTCTCTTGTGGGAATTCCAGGAGGGAACTCATTACAAAATGCAAGTAGGGAAGCCCGATTTGACCCCTCAAGAGAGCCTCTGATGTTCTTCCATTCCGGATAGCCTGAGCTGCAGAATTCCCTGCCCTGCCCGGGTGCCCCATGCACTGCAGCACAGTTGTCTAAGACCCTCTGGGTGCTGGGTCCTTGGTACACACATAATCCCAGTGACTTAGGGGGCGGAGACAGGAGGATTGCAAGTTTGAGACCAGCCTGGGCAACTTAAAAAGGTAAAAAAGGATTGGCATTAAGTGGCAGAGCACTCCAGTTTAATCCCCAGAACCCAAACAAAACAAAACACCTCTCCTTGTTCTTCACCCAATAGGTGCTCCCAGCCAGAGGAGCCAGGGCTAGCTGTGTGGAAGTCCCCTGAGGCTGTGGCTCTGGGCACCCTGAGTGCACAGGTGTCTGAGTTCAGAGCTCTCTCAGCACCTGTGTCCATTTCCTCAGGCTGGCTCATATTTCCCCTCTGAAATTGTCCCCAACTGCCTTCCTGAGCCAGGACTTCTTGCAGACCCACCTCAATCTGGGTGGGCTTGCGCCTCCTGCTCTGAAAGGCCGAGTCCCCTTTCTCAGGATCCCATCAGTGTCCAAAACCACAGAGCTCTCTGAGGCCTTGGTGTCTCAGGGCTACGCTCTAATTACTGGGTCTTTCTGGGAAGACAGACCAGGGCAGCTTCCTAGGACATAACCAGGCTTGGGCCAGGAGCATCCCAGAATGTGAATGACCAGTTTGCAATTAGCACTTTGATAGAAGGACCCAGAACCGAGGTGGGTTCCCAGACAGGGGTGAATATCTCCCACCTGCCCACAGAGTAGTTTTTCTAGAACCTGCCTCTGAATACATGACTTCTTGCTTAAAGCTCTCCTTACCTCCCCTCTTCAGGGTCAAGTTCAGACCCAGCCTAGCTTTCCAGGATGGCCACCAGGAGCCTGCTCCTCAGCCTCATCGCCCCCTGCCTCCCTCCCCACCTCCTCCAGCCCGGCTTCTTTCACCCTCTGCTGCAGCCAGATTCCGCTGTTCGTTGCCGGTGAATGATCGATCTGTCTTTTACCTCATCTCTGTCTCGAATGCCCTTCCCTTCCTAAATAACATCTATTCCTGCTTCAGAATTAATCTTCGCCCTCCCGTCCGTCAACAGGGAAGCCTTCCATTAACCAGCCCCGGGGTGAATTATATTCTTCTCTGGCTCCTGCCGCACTCGAGGGCTGCCTGCTGCCTGCTTCTTCTAGGCAGAGTCACCCATGCCAAGGCCCCTTGCCCACCTTCAGGGAACTGGCATCGGAAGCTGGTCAAGTGGGAGTCACCATTAGGGGGAACAGAGAGAACTGCCCAGAAGGACCTTCAGTTGTTAGGGCAGCCCAGGGTGCCCCCCTCTTATCCTACACCACCCAGGAGGTCTCTGGGGCTGAATTGGATCTCTGCAGTCTTCACTCACACACAGCAAGGGTCCAGCCAACATGGCCTTTAGGTCAAGCCAACATGGGCTTTAATTAGTGATTGGTTCCCATCTCTTGGGTCAAAGCTCTTTACTGTCCACGACTTCGCTGTCTCCGCTGTACACCTGCACAGAGCATGAGGGGCTGGCGAGGGCTCTGGAGACGTGGCCTCAAGTCCAACATCAGAACTGGCTGACGTCCAGCCTTGAGCCGGTTACTGACTCTCATGGCGCTTCAGCATCCCAGTGGGTGGAGGCCACGTTCCCCATGAGCTGCAGGGAGGGAAACGTGAGAGGACACAGGAGGCCACCTGGGACTGAGGAAGGGTTTCCAGGGCTGGGGTTCTGGAAAGCCTCAAGTGCCAGGGTGTCTGGGTCTCGAAGGTGTGGTGTGGACTCAGAACAGCACTAACCCTGCACAGTACCACAAGCCGGCTCCCTCGCCATGATCAAGGAGCGCTCAGCAGCCAGGCAGCGAGGCGAGGCGGGGGTGGAGAAGCAGGAACAGCCAGTAACTCGCAGGAACAACTGCGTCCTCCAAGGCTTTTTTTGCCAGGATCTGAGGAGGCCTGTTTACACGGGTCCCCCCTGTGGTCTCTGCTGCTTAATATGCCTTCTGAAAATGATGCTCAGTGGGATGTGTGCACATTTGTAATTACAAAGACAGGGCTGGTTTTTCACAATCTGTGCCTGCTAATTTCTCTGTCTCAAGAAGGGAAATAGCAAAAGTTCAAAATATTCCTTGTGGAATGGGTTCCTTGGTAACATGATGTAGTGCTTCCTATTGACAAAGCACTTGTATTCCTTCCCGTGAGAGCCACAGACCCGCTACTCTTAGCCCAAGGGGAAACCGAGATCCACAGGGGACAAATGACCTGTCCAGAGGAGCGAGCGCAGGAGCAGGAAGGACCCACAGGAGCAGGGCTGCACCCCTTTCTTCCGGTAGCCTATCTGGTGTCCCTTTATGTCAACCTCTGGCAGAGAAAGAAGGAGGGATGAAGCAAG
Organism: Spermophilus citellus; assembly: GCF_964194105.1. NCBI lineage: Eukaryota > Metazoa > Chordata > Mammalia > Rodentia > Sciuridae > Spermophilus > Spermophilus citellus. The sequence goes on from NC_138195.1 coordinate 51,650,750, forward strand.
ACCTTCCCAGAACCAAGCCTGTTTCCCCTAAGTGGTGGGCGTCCTGCCACGAGAAATGGCTCATCAGGAGCCGCTGGGTGAAAACCCACATGCGGAGAAAGCTTCCCAGTAACTGAGAGGCGGCCTGAGGCGCGCAGGAGCCCAGCCTGAGACGGAATGAGGGCGGGCCCAGATGGCAGCCAAGGCTTTGAAACTGAGCTGTGGTTGAAGCCAGGTCAACACATTCACAGGCGCGGTGGGCCCTATCGACGTCTGGGGTGGGGAACCCACCCGAGAGCTGCTGTTGAAACACGGGGGCCAGCGCTGGTGCTGCAGAACAGTGGCTCTTTGAGTTGGAGGTGTTCGAGAATTAAGTTTCCCTGGTGTTCCCAGGGCTCAGACTTAGAGCCAAGGAGGGGGGCTGGGGCCTCCAGCGCCTGATGGAGCCGCTGATAGGTCTCTGCTGGCTAAAAGTGATGACGTTGGCAGGAAACTGATCTTTCTGGGGAGCAGAAACTCAAGAGCACTCAAGTTCAGCACACAAGGCAAGTTGTGCTGCCTGCCACAAAGCCCCCGCGTTTCTGCCTACAGAAGCCGGTAGCAGGGACCACTCGGTTTGGGGTATCAGGCATCCCTGAAGGAAAAACAGCTGCAGTGAGACTCTTATCTGGTCTTGCCTCCTCCTTGTTCATTGAGAATCAGAATTTGCTCCGGCCAGAGGTAGAGACCCTGGAATCCCCCTCCCCGATGTGCGCCACAGGCAGGAAAATTGAGACCCTGCCGTATCAGGAGATCTGCCCTCTGGCACCAGCATGTCACCCATGGGATTCAGAACCAGGGCTCCAGTCTTCCTACCCACTACTGCTGGTCTGGACCGGGAAAGGAAACGGAAACCAAAGCCCTTGGTCACCATGTGGCAGGTGTCGCCACAGCACACCTCCATCTGGTCTTCTTCACACCTCCTTTGTGAGCCCGCTGAGTGCTGTTCCCTGCTGGAAGCTGATGCTCGCACACCAATGTCTGGCCAAAGCAGATTTTAGCTGTTGGGTGATGCTTGTTTAAACACCAAGTCAGTGTGCGCCAAGCAGACCCCACCTGACTTGGCTTCGTCCCCAAGCTGTCCACATGCTCACCTGCTTGTCGATGCCTGCTTGGATGGGGAAGACCAAGGACATCTGATGTGTCACCTGTGCACAGCCAAAGATTATCCTGGGGGACAGCTGCTGACTTGGGCTCCAGCCCCTCAGGTCTAAAGTCAACTCAGCTGTGACTGGGCTGGAATAAATATAAAAAGAGGTGATCCTGAAGCACAGTGGTGTTTGAGCCCATTCAGGCTACTGTAACAAATAGACCATGGACTGGATGGCTTATAAACAACAGAAAGTTTTTCTCATAGTACCAAGAGCTGGAAGTCTGAGATCAGGATGACTACATGGAGGGGTTCTGGAGAAGGTCCTCCTTCAGGTTGCAGACTTCTTTATCTATCTTCACATGGCAGAAAAATGGGTGAGAGAGCTCTCTGGGGTTCCTCTCAAGAGAACACTAATCTTATTTGTGAAGTCTCCACTCTCATACCTAATTACCTCCTTATACAATCATATTGAGAGTTAGGATTTCAACATCAGTATTTTGGAAAGATACAGCATTTGGTCCATTACAGGAGGTCCAAGTTTAGGCTCCTGAGCTGGCTGAGGTTGGGGAGAGATGGCAGGGGTGCTTATGCACATTGATGCATGGATGTCTTTCTAGGAAGGGAGTCCTTAGCTCTCACTAGGTCTTCGGTCTGATCACAACAAAGTCTAAGAAGCCAGAATGAGATGTCTGAAGCCATCATCCTGGCTCCATTTCTATCCTCCTTGGGTGGGGCGTGTCCTGACTTCACAGAGCCCAATCTGAACTATAATTCCCACTTTTGACTTTAAAAACTTAAGTCTAGAGAGTCCTGGTCATGGCCAGGTGCCCTGGGTTGCTGAAAACTCTTGTGTATATTTTTAATTTCTAGTGGCTGTGTTCCTTCTGTAGGACGTCACTATTTTTTTTGTGCTGTGGCAATGGAGATGAGGAGTTACAATAGAGATGTGAGCAGAGGGTTCCATTAAGGAGGTTTAAACTCTCTTTCATCTAAAAAACACCCTTTCTCCTTGAAGTGCAACCTGAAAAACAGTCCCCCATTGGGGAGGGCCATATATTTCCTGTGTAACATACACAAATGTCTCCTGGCAACTGGGGCTGAGCACAAACCACAGATGTTCCTGGGAGACGGGAACAGTAGCAACATATCATCCTCTCTATCCTCATTCAGTTAAGAAAGGACTTAGAGCTTAAAAATAAAATAATAATTAAGATGGAATTGTTAAATATCAGATCTAAGAAGAACTTTAGTTTTCTCAATTGTGAAATGAGACTTTGGGACTTAAACACAGAGGTGATGTGGAAATTCAACCCTTTGGACTTTCACACACTCAAAAAACCTCATTAAGAATCGGGGCTTAGGAATTGTTATCTCCTCCTAGGCTTGTTGGGATGGCCACCACTTGGGAATGGTATCATGGAATCAATTGCATAATTGAAATATGAAAACTTTCCATTTGCCTGGTGATTCTTTGTTGAAACTTAGCCATTTGGAGTGAATACCCTCAAATGCACCTTTGTGTAATTGTCTCTCCTGGTGATCAGGGTACAGGTGTTTTTTCCTAAAGCACTTTAGAGTCATAGAGACGCAATACTTGAAGTCCCCAAGTCCCTGAAAGACACATAATCAAGGCTTCCTGTTTGGTTGCAGGGATTTTGAGGCTCAGAGAAGAAAAGAGAACCAAATAGATACGCTGTGCACCTCAGACCTTCCGTTTCAGAAAATTGACACAGAGGCAAAGATAAATTTGCAGCTATGGTGTGACCATCAAGCCCAAGTCAGTGTGGGTAGCAGTTATTTTATTTTATTTGTTAGTTGTTTTTCTAGGATGAATCAGTGGATTGCTATAGTTTGGATGTTAAATGTCCCTCAAACACTCATGTGTTAAAGGCTTGGTCCCCAGGGTGGTTCTATTGGGAGGTAATGGAACCTTTAAGAGGTGGGGCCTAGTGGGAGGTCTTTAGGTAATGAGGGCTGTGTCAATGATGGGGATAATGAGACCATGGCCCTTCTTCTTCCTCTCTATTTGCTTTTCAGACATGATTGAGAGGATTTTCTCTGCTACACAATTTCACTATCATGTGCTGCTTTGCCATAGGTCCCAAAGCTACAGAGCCAACCAATCATAGATTGGAGTCTCAAAAATTGTGATCCAAGACAACTCTTTTTTTTTTCTTTATAAGATAATTTTCTCAGGTACTTTGTTACAGTGATGGAATGTTGACCAACACACTGATAAGTAAGTTGGTTTGCAGAGGAGGAGTGAAGTTGGTAAGCAGAGAGGCCATTCCTTGCTTTGGCTTCCTCACAAAGCTTTAAACTTTTAAACCCTGTTTTATTGAAGTGAACTACATTGGTTCATAGAAATCTAAGAGCATGACCAGAGTAAGTGATCCAGGAAGCTGGAGGTCTAACCTCTGTGAACACTGTAACCAGATGTGCTCCGACTGCAGAAGTGTGCAGTTCCAGGGCCAAATAGAGTCACTGAGTCACTCACTACGAGACCCTGAGCCAGCTCCATGGGATTGAAGGTAGTCTCTCGAAAAGTGTCTGATGCTGCTCTTAGAATGGTGACCAGTATCACCGGCATGACCTGGGGGCTTGTTAGAGATGGGGAACCTCATCTACCCCAGGCCCCTGAATTAGAACCTGCATTTTTGCAAGCTCCATGGTGATTCCTGTGTGTATGGAGTTTGAGAAGCCCTGGTGCAGGACACTGCATTTTGGGAGAAAAGGCTACAAGTGGAGTCCGTGAGGCTCTGGTGGCGATCCCACCCCAGGACAAGCTCTCACGCTGCTCTGTCTGTCATCTGGAAACGAGGGGGATGGACAGGATGATCTTTGTTCTCTCCCTTGCAGGCATCTCTCCTAGGAGATGGGAGGGGGGCTCTTGCTCGGCTGAAGATCAGAGAGCTTCTTGCTGTGTAAAACACTCCCTAATCAGCCTGATGTCAAGTCCCCGCCCCCCGATGAACCACAGTGACAAGTCCCAGGAGTGCACCTTGTCAGGCTGTGAATAAAGTTCAGGCAGCTTGGTTAATTACCCCGACACTGACTAGAGTTAGCTACCCAGCAGCTCAGGAACTCGTCTTAATGATTATAGGAACGCACGCGCCGTAGCTACGGCCATGACCACCCCCTTCCCGGCCTCAGGTTCAATCAGAGGGTTCCCACCTCTGGGGAGGCATCCTTCCAACCTGGCTGTGAGGCCAGTGTCCAAGTGGTCACCAGGGGGGCCTTGTAAGTGTAACAGCCAACTCACTTTCTTCCTTTTGTGTCTTTGCTTAGAACCTGCCAGAAGGATCCAAGGCTGTCAAGACAAAGCCATGCAGGAGTGCTCCTCCTAATTCTCTAGCCACATGGCCATCAATCCCTGCCTCAAACCCACCTGGCCCCAGAGCTCCGCTCTCCCCTGTGTGAGCTGTGCTCTCTTTGATTTGAACACGTAGCGTCTGCCCCAGCACCCACCTCTGTGATCAGCCTGGACCCTTACTGATCCTGCAGATATCAGTGTCTCTATCATTTCTCTCCGGGAGGTTTCATGATCCCCACGGTCGGGTCGGGTTGCTACATTTCTAGAGTCATGAGCCACATCGATCATACCAGATATCAACCTATACTTTAGGACAGTTTTTCACCCCTCTCAAACACCAAGCAAAACAAAAACAGGAACAAGAGTGAGCTCTGGGCCAGCAGGGACCATGCCTGACTGACCTAACATGTGAGCCTCCTGAGGACAGGGATCGTTTTCGGTGTGACTGACAGCTGGCTCCAGAGTGCCTGGTACCTTGCCTGAGAGACAGGTAATGACTGTTTGTTGAATGAATAAATGAAGACATGAGCACCAGATGCTTAGTGCAGTGTGTGGTGCCAGATGGGAAATCAGGAGTTGAATGGATGGTTGGAGGCACATTTCTGATTTGGGCATAAAATCTGCAGAGTAAGAGCTTATTTGGAAAGATTGCATGTGGACACCTCTGGATGTTCCTAGTCAGCTCTGCAGGGATCTGATACCCATTGAGGAGATAAGGCTTATCCCCCGACCATGGGACCTGGGATGAGAGATGCAGAGAGGGGACTTGTGTAAGACGGTATCTTTGGATGAAGGACCACGGGAAGAAGAGTGGAGGCTCTACTCCTTCAGCCCAGAGCACATATGCCCATCTCCTGTGGGCTTCCTGTAGATTGGGAAGACCTGCCCCAGGCCTGACCATTCACCTGGACTAAGAGGGATCAGCAAGAAAAGGTTTCTCCAGGAAGGGTCTTCAGAGAGCAGAAAACAGCCAGCAAGTGACAGAGCTGAGATTGGAAGTCACCTGGGGAGGGACTCCCATTCTTTCTAAGCATCATGCTTTATAAAAGAGCTTGGGTGGTTTTTGTTCTTTTAATAAAATAATGCACATTTTAAAATACCGATCTCTTTACATGGGGTGGGGTACTGGTCCAAGGGCCATAAGCAAACATGGAGGGGGAGAATTGGAGCGTTTCTGGAAGATTCTGTTCTTTTCTAATTTTGCTTGTGGTTGCTCAGCTTCTCCCAGGGGGCCTGGGGTTGGAGAGGAAGAATTATACTTTATTGACTTTGTAAAAGGAGATTTCTCTTCCTCCTTCCATCTTCCACTCCCTCCCTCCTGATCTTCTTTCTTCTCTGAAAACCTCTTTGCCTCACCAGGCAGCTTCCCCGGGAGCTGGGTCGGAAGGTTCCTTCTCGTTCCCGGGGCCCGGAGTTGAGCAGGCCCCAGGACAGGGCGACGCTTGAGCCCACAGGTGTGGAAGTCAGACACCTGGCACAGAAACCCAGCTCTGCCCCTGACAGCCATCTGCCTGCCCAGGGGCTCAGTGTCTCCAAGCCTCCATTCTCTTCTCTCTATGTTGGGAATAATAATGGTATTAGTCTCTTGGGGATTGATTGAATTCGTGAGATAAACACAAGCAAAGAATTTAGCACGGGACCACAAATACTCTCCACAATCCCCAAATTAGAAAGTTCTGAAAACCTAAAGCATGTTTCATAACTCACTTGGCAATTAATTCTGCCCTGGAATGAAGTAAAACCATCTAGGGTCATTATTATGACTACTCATGTGGTTTTGTGTGGTTTTTCTTTTTTGTAGAAATACTTGTATGTTTGACTACAGGATAATATCTTAGTTCTCACTAGAGGTCTTAGGTAACATAAGCTGGAAGTACCACATTAACTTTCTAATATCTAGAAATGCACAGATGTCCACGGGATTGTGGACCCGTGGAACACCTGGCCATGGTGACTGCTCAGTACTTGAGAGCTGTCACCGTTTCTGATTCAGGAATTTGTCCAAGGACACATGGAGGCTCATTTGCATGTGGGAGTGTCCTCAGGTATTACTTATTCAACAGACAAGCCCTTGACGTTTTAAAAAACATCTCTCCAGTTATCTAACTGGCATTTCCTCCCATGGACGCCCATCTCTTGGGATCATCCAGCCCGTTTAGACATTGAGAGACCACTTGTTCAGGTGGGAGTCCAAGGGAAAGGATAGAGAAAAGACATGGAATTACAGTGAATAGAAGAAATGTGACCCACTAGGTAACATCCATCGTGATGCATCCAAGTCCAGTTCTGGAAGTTAAATAGGACTTTGACAAAGGGGAAATTTAGTATATAGAGAGAAAGTGGATGAAGCAAGAAAATTCCCCCAATCTCCTTCATTTCTAAACTCCTTTTCTCTCAAAAGAATACAGGAGAACTTTAAATAATAAAGGCACAAATCTAATATGATCCAGGGGATTGGTTAAAAGATCAACCAAGGATAATACAAGGACATTTGCTACAGTTGAGTCTGAAACCCATCTCTTAGCTTCCTAGCAGTCAAGGAGAAAAGGAAAACATCATGATTATGTGTCATCACAGCGTGTGCTTTGGTTATCTTGTTGCAAAACAAACTGCCCCCAAAACATAGTGACTTCAGATCATCATTTCACTTTGCTCATGATCTTATGGACTGAGAATTTGGGGAGAGACTGACTGGTTGGGCAGTTCATCTTGGATATACATGGTATGAACTGTGGTGGCTGGAACCAGGGGATCCATTCAGAAGATGAATTATTTAGTCACTGTCCAGTGTCTCACTCCTCCCTGGCTTCTCTGCTTCTCCATGTGGCACCGCATCCTCTAAAGCCTTTGTGGTGGTGACTTCTCACTGCGTCATGGCCTTAGGACTGTTTGTGCTTTTCACATGACAACTGGTTTCTCAGAGGCAGGGAGTGGGAACCCCAAGATCAGTTAAGAGTCGTGCTCAGAACCGGGGCAGTGTCACTGGATTCTCTTGGTCACCGCCCTGAGAGGACCCACCCAGACTGAAGGAAATGGAAAAACCAACCACCTCCTGATTCCGGAAAAGGCCAAGTTCCTACTGAAGAAGAGCGTGTAGAACGGTAGATATCGTCTTGGCCGTCTTTGAAAAAATAATGAGCCTTCATGGGATAAAAAGGAGGCACACCCATTGGTCAAGAAGAGTGATTTTTTTTTTTTTTTTAGCAATAAATTGTAAGATGCGTTATGTGGGATCTCATAGTCATTGAAGTGACCAAAATGGCGTGAGCAAAACCCAGTTTGCAGAAGGGGCAGTTACAGCTTTGGGTTTTATAAACTTAGTTCTAGAAACTACTCTGGTCCTCAGAATTTAGTTATGGTCCCACCAACCATAATTTCCCTTTGAATTGATTGATGGCCATATCATGTATCATCTGCCTTATGCCAGGCCCAGGGCCAGCTCTGTGGAAGCCACAGAGCCACCCACTCATCTGGCCCCTGCCCTCTTGACCTTCCGTCTTGCAGAGACAGTGACACATATACAAAGTTGAAGCATGGACCCTGATTTTTTTTTCATATATGTTCAGGGAGCTGCCTATGTGAGCCCTATTTTAGACACGAGGTGTCTAGACACTGTAAAGTCAAACTGAGTTTGGCCTGGGAATGCCTTTGTAAATTGAGTCCTTATGTGAAACCATGCAAACTAACTCAGCACCTAAACAACCCAACTTGGGAATTTGCCTTTGTAACAGCTGAGTTTTCACCAATCTCAGGCCAACGGTTTAAGCCTTGTTCAAACCAGGGAGAGCAGGGCTATGACCCATCCAGCTGTCTCTGTACCTCATTTCTGTTTCCTGCCCATCGCTTCCTTTCTCTTAATGTAGCCTGCCTATGTGGCAGAACCACACATTTTTGGTCTAGTCTGTGGTACAATTCTAGAACTGCAATTAAAGCTGATTAAAATCTAGGACACTTGATTTGTTATGATTTCTGTCTTTAAGGACACCTAGATCTAGGTGCTTGCTTAGAATCCAGATGTTGGGCCCCTTCCTTCTGCTGTTGAACTGGTTTCTCTGGCAGGAGCTCTGCTTTGAACACATTCCCCAGGAGGCTCTGAGCTCCTTACATGGCCCATCTTGAAATTTCAGAACCGAGTTAGTACTTGTGGCCAGCTCTAAGTGAGGACCTCTCTCACTCCAGGACTGTTTAGGTGTTTTATGTAACAGTAGCTGAGCTTTACGAAGCCTCCATGAAGCATTATCCCCCATTATTCTGATAAGTGGTTGAATACCATGGAGGTTCCATAACTTGACCAGTTCACACAGTCAATGGATGATACCATGATGGCAGGACTCACTCCCAGTCTCTGGATCCTAAGCCCCTATGATGGGCTCTGAGGATCCTGGTGAGCAGGGAGGGCTTCAAGAACCCACTATCCAGAGTCAAGATGCTACCAAACCCTGGGCATGGCCTGTCCGGATGCTTCTAAGGTAAGTGTGGAAAAACTCAAGTTGGTGAATTTTGCTAACATGCTGTCTTTTAAAGATAGCAGAGACCAGAAGAACAGGAGCAGGTCCCCATGTTGACAGTCATCTTCTAGGTATGTGGCCCTTGATCCAGGGGTTCCACCTCCCATAGCCTCAATCTGCTGATCTGTGAATGGGTCTGTTAGGGTCAGAGAGCCGTCTACATCAGGCTCTGTCTCTGAGCTTGTCTCTTGGAACCAGGCCACCTCCATGTCTCCTTCCAGCCCACTATTTATCCCACGTCCCAGATGATTTGAAAGAGCAGCGTGGATGTCTAATGTAGTTCGTAGACTCATCAAATCAATAATTGTTTCATTCATTCAATTCTACAAATAGCTTCTTGTGTGTCTCCAGTTTGCGCTCAATTCTCAGAGTGGTGTTTAAGGTTAATAAATTAATAATTATAATTAATAAATGAAATAAATTTATTATCGATAAATTAAAAGTGAATCTTACCAACTTGATTTCAGTTGTAAGGCCTCCCCAAAAATGACCAGGTCAAGGTGGCCTCCACACCAGCACTCTCACCCACAAAGCAGCCTCTCATCTCTTTATTGGGTGGGAACTCTGGAAATCTAGCACCCAATTCTTCATTCAAATCAGTTGGCATTCAAGGGCTTCCTGCCCTGGGGCAAGTCCTCCACCTTCAACCCCACTTTGATTTTTTAGCCTAGGCCACTTTCAGGTTAAGACAAGGATCTCTAGAGAGCTGGGTCCTTTCTCCCAACCATGTACTATGGGGAGGCCCGAAGGAGGGGTCCCATCAAGAGGGCTGGTGGAGTCTTGGAGCTGTGAAGCTCTGGGGACCCAGAGAGTCCCTCTCTGTTCTAATAGTTGAACAGGAGATTTTCTCAAACGGCACTGAAGTCTGACGTCTTCAATGCAGGGTCTGGGGGATGGATCGGAAGGGTTCTTCATTCATGTAAGCAGCCCCAAGGGTGCTGTCCTGGAAGCTGGGGTGCTATGCAGATCCAACCCCCTCGTCCTAGATGGGGAATCTAAAGAGGCATTTTGTGTCCAGGATCAGAGATATTCAAGGGCAGTAGAGAAGCTGGGAAAGGGTCAGCAAAGGAAAATCAAAGTACATCCCAGCAAAACAGACAGAATCCAGGGCTACGTTCCGAGTCAGGGAGCAGACCTTTGATGAGCCCAGGGGCTGGGGGGCCTGCTTCTTCCTGGTCTTGTTTCTTACCCCTTCTCCTTAGACCAGGTCTCTTCCTACCGTGATGGACCCTCCCCGGCCTGCCTGCCCACCCCCAGCTGCACCGCCTCCTCGGCCATACTCCTCTTCATGAATGGCCACACATGCTGCCCAAGCGTCACCCTGGGCCTGGCCCTCTGCCAGCCAGCTGTTGGGAAGGTGAGGCTCTGGAGTCCTGTTCCTGGGGACCCCTAGACGGATTCTTTGAATTTTTAATCAAGAAGAGGAGGCTGCTGAGCCCCGTGTGCGGTCTCACCCCTCCAAACCCAGCCATGTCCTGGTGGCTTCTTTCCCAGAGACAGGTCTTCTAAGAAGTGCTCAGCAATGTCTCAGCCTCCAGACCAAGGCCTGCTGTTCTTGGCTCAGGGAGATGTTTTTAGCACAGAATGCTCAGTGCAGACAGACATCTGTGCAGGGGTGTGTGTCAGGGGGGAGGTGGTGAGGGCAGACCTCTCAACTTATCAGAAAGCAGAGTGTGACTCCTCTGCTCTGTCCCCTCGGTGACTTTACACGTTCTCAGGACAGCTTTCTGAAGGCCTTCTGCCTGCTCCTTGCGTGTGGGGGTGGGGTGGGAGAGCCGCGCAGGGACTATATGTGGAATTTGTTGGGATCAGGCAGAAGGAAGTGAAGACACCCTCTTCTGATTCATGACATGTGAGAATGTTCTCTTGACAGAAGCAGCCCCCAGTAATAGTAACAGCTCCCGGGCCTCCGACAGGCCTCAGCCCATCACCTTCAGCACCCTGCCAAGCTCCGAAGCCTCCCTATGGCAAGAGGGGGGTGGAGAGCGGGGAGGCAGCCTGCCAGGGGAGGGGGCTGAAGACAGGCATGGAGAGAGACACAGCTAGCGGGATGCTGAGAGCAGAGACAGGTCACACGGGATAGAAGGAGAAACTGAGGCAAGGAAGGGCCAAGACAGTGAGGTCCAGGGACCCAGAAGGCCAGACAGGCCATGGCAGAAATGATGCAGAAGATGAAGACTGGCGGAGACAGACACACAGACCGATTAGGCCCCTGCCTTGCTACCATGTACAGATCCCCTTGTACAATTTCCTTGCCTTGGATTCCCTGTGTCCTGAAGACACCATCCCTGCCTAGAAGCCCAGCAGCTGGCCCGGCCAGGCAGAAAGCAGGCCAGAGGCTTCCTGCCAGGCCAGCAGTGACAAGGAGGTCTCCAGAACCCCGGATTCCTTGGGTTCTAGCTCTGGAAAACTGCTTTCTCCCCCAGGTCAAGATCTGGGGGCTGCTGGTGGTGTGAATTTATTTCAAAAAGAATATCTTTTAAAAAAATAAATCGTGGCTTTCTCCTATTTAAAAACAACCTTTCCCACCCCTGTTCCCTCATTACAAATGAAAACAATGCCTGCTCATCATGAGGATTGGAAATATGAAAAGATGCAGGAAAAAAAAAAACATGAATTCTAATCGTGTCACCTAGTGATAAGCACGTCGAGCTTTCCTTCCCATCCATTGTCAATATGCAGAGCTATATAATTAGCCATAGTGGGTTGCAAGCGTTCTATTAAATATCATCTGACATTGCCACTTTTCTTAGTGTATGTGTTCTAATATATGGACAAAGTTTTCTGTATCGAGGTAACCTACAGCTGCGTAGTTAGGTTGCATCTAACTTTGGCAATATGAATAACACTTTAATAAATATTTGTCCACCTACATCCTTGCCTGAGTTTCAGATGATGTCTTAGGAGATATTGAAAAAACAAGACTTACTGTGTCAAAGCCCATCAACACCTCAAACTTACACATGCACATATGTGACGACGGGAAGATTGTACACCTAGTGCAATTAGACCCAAGGATTGATGCCAGAGCATCTGATAGTGACAGTCTCTTGTAGTTTGAAAGGTAAAGTGACATAGGTGGTGGGTAAGTATAGTTATCTCTGCCTTTAAAGGGGGAAACTGAGGCTCAGAGAGGTAAGGTCCTCCTTACTGAGTTTCCTATTCTGGTCACACCATCAGAACCCAGAGGCAGGCCTTCAGGGGCTCTAGGTGTGATTCTAGGGCCACCTTGCCCACTGTGGGAGACTCTAGCCACACGTGGTCACTTGTTTTTGCCTTTACATTTATTGAAATTAAATAAAATTATTTTTTATTTAATTTCATTAATTTTTATTTAATTTCATTTTTTATTTAATTTCAGTCATTTCCATGGCTTGGATAGGGTCTGATCAAGTCTCCCCAGAGGCCCCTGTGTTCAAGGCTTGGTCCCCAGAGGGGTGCAACGGGAGGTCATGGAATCCTGAAGAGGTGGGGCCCAGCTGGAAGTATGTAGGTCATCAGGGATATGCTGCTGGAATGTGGTTCTCACGGGACGCCTTGAATTCTCAAAAGACGGTTGTTATCAAAGAAGCAAGCCTGACCCCTCTCATCTTCTCTCTCCTGGCTTGAGATGTAATCATCTGTTTGCTTCCACCATTGCTATCTGCCATGAGGTGACACAGTCAAAGGGTGGCTCTTGGCAAGGAGCCTGCATTATGCTGCTTGGACTTTTGGCTTCCAAAACTGTAAGCTAAATAAACCTCTTTTCTTCATAAGTAACTTGAGTCAGGTACTTTATCGTAGTGGCAAAGAGGTGACCAATACAGTTTTTTAAACCATATTTTAACTACTTAAGAATCCCTGGGTGGTGCAGCTATAGAGCATTTCTATCACTGCAAAAGGTTCTGTTGGACAGGGTGGCTCAAGAAGGTGGGAGTCCCCACTTTTGGAGTCACTCTTGATCTCCTTTCACCAACTCACACTCATCCTATACACCAAGGATGAACCAAACCTCCTGAAAACACATTTTATCACTAGTCACCAGCCCCAAACCTTCGTCGATCCCCTCTTATTTGTTATCCACCACTTTAAGAATAAGCCTAAATCCACAGCAACCTCCCCTCTTTAGCTCCACATGCTTTTCTGTACAACATTGCACGCCACCTGGATCTGGTGGAGGCTCTATAACCACAGCGAGGGTCCAGCCATGGTCTGTACACTCAGTGAACTCACGGGTTGATGGATACGCTCTCCCTCACCTCCTGCCCTGCTTTATTTTTATCACACCCACCTCTGCCAGTATTTATGTACCAGGTGTTGCCTCCGCTGGAATGCATACCTTCCGAGGCAGTGTCTTCCTCTGATTGTTGATTCTGTCCACAGAGCCTGCTGCGGTGACTGGCGCTCAGTAAATACAAAACCATTATCTGTGAAAGAATGACTGCATTCCAGAATATCAGGCTTCGAATTCTTTCTTCTGGGTTAGAAAAAAATTGGAAAGGAAGCAATCCTCAACCACAGGCATTTGGACCTCAAGCCTATAATGCCTGAACTGTGACCCGGAGCCCCTCTGATACTCCAGTGCCGGCATGTTCTATTCCTAGAGTCACTGCTCCTCCCACCACTGGGGCAGATAAAACAGGCTCATATGAAAGGAATTTCATGGCATCTATTTGGTCCAAAGGAGGCTCCCAGCTGGGACTGTCTCCTATTTGAAAAGATAAATCAAGCACTCGATTCCAGCAAGTTATACAACAGGGAAATTCAAAGAGCATATTCACCAGGCTTGTTAAAGCTGAGTTTAAAAGACATGCAATAAGAATCCCCCTGCACCTCGACTGTGGTATTGATTTCTGGGAAGGGTTTTAGCAACACTGAGCTTTTTTGGTTGCCTGTTTACTTCTGGTGCTCATGGCCGTCGTGGGGCAGGGAGTTGCCGAAGGGGCATTACAATGAGAGGTGGTGGCAGGACTTCAAGTCCTCGGCTGTGCCATAGAGACTCCCCTGATCTGTGCCCTGTGTCCCTTCATCTTTACATTGATTCAATGACTTCCTGTCATACAGAAAACATTTCCATTCCCTACTGTTGATTAAAAAAAAAAAAAAAACTAATGTGAGAGCCCCTATCTTTGGATAGGAAAATTTAGTCCATTCACTTTTAATATAATGACAGTTTTATGCAAATTTACTCCTTACAGTGACTCTGTGTTTACTACTTATTTTTTATTGTGATTCATCTTTTTTCCCTATTTTCACTCTGTTTTTCTATTTCACTATTTCCTCACACTTATAATTAAATACATGCTTCTTCCGTTATGTGGAAACAAAAATGCCAAATGTTCTCTGACTGCATCCTCCCTACTCCAATGTCGAGTACCTCTGTCTTGAGCCCCAGAGTCCTAGTTTTTCCTCAAATAGTTTTAAGAGAATTAGTTCCAGACCGTTATTAGTTTTCTTCTAATATTGTGTCATTTCTGCTTTAAGATCTCTATTCAGTGCTTTCATTGTACATTCCAAGAAACTCTTGTAATTATCCACTTAAAATCGGTCATCTATAGATGAACCACTCATTGCTCTTTCCCTCTCTTTCTGTCTTTCTCACTCACTCAGTTTCCCAATCGTTTGCTCCAGTTTTAAAGAGTCAGACTCCTACCTTTATTATCAGGCTGATGGAATATGGTGGTTTTCAAACAAATCCAAGAACTTTTGGATACGCCTCCCTTCAGGAGGTAGAGTTTAATCTCCTTTCCTTGTGTGTGGCCTGACTGTAATGAGCTTGACTGAAGGGGACTGGGTGCAGAGGAAGCGTCCAGGTGTGACTTTGGAGTGTAGGCCATGAGAAGCCCTGTGACTTCCTCCCTGCTGACCTTTGGATCACTAGCTGTGCAGGAAGCAGTCACCATACTGTGAGGACTTGGACATCCCCACGGAGACACCCCCATGGTGGGAAATAGAGGCCTCCTGCCATTGACCAGCAAGGAGCTGAGGCCTCTTACCATCAGCCACAGAAGTCAAATCCCAGTCAAATCTCCAGATGACAGCAGCTGGTTTATTGCCAGAACCCTTGCCCAGGCTCCCAGAAGAACCCTCTTTGTCTTCCCATCGTCTCCCCAGCCACAGGAACAGTGAGGATCCAGCATCCCTGCAGCTCCCCTTCAGCTCCTCGGAGGCTGGGGTGAGCAGCCAGCTGGTTTTCTGAGGAGCACTCTGACTGGCCTGGGAGGTCCTCCTGCTGGGACCTGCAGGGGTCAAGGTCTCTCTAGCATCCTCTGTCTTTCCCATTTTCTCCTTGGCACTATCAGCTGCTGAAACTCAAACTCTTCCTGGATTAGAAAGGAAATGAAATTCTGTGCTCTCCGTCAGACCTTGGGGAGTTGCTCACAATTTGTAGGTCTTGCTGCTCACTGACCCCTGCACTGACGAGCTCAGGAGAAGGAGTGGGATTGGATCAGATGGGGAGGGGAGCCACTTCCTTCTCAGAGCACCATCTGTCTATTGACATAACTCCTGGATCCCTAGCAAGCAGTGACCCCCCCATCCTCCAAACGCTCAGCTCATTGTCTCTGGTGCCGCCTGCTTTGACGCAGACTATGTATGTAGGCAGTGGCCTCCCCACCACACTATGAGCCTTGAGGGCAGTGACTTCACTCTCCTTTGCTTTCCTAGAGCCTAACAAGTGACTGAAGCAGCATGAGGCTCATGAGATTTCTGAAGTAGAGCTCTCCCCCCCCCCCCACGAAGTTGGGGTAAAACACTACTCTTCCTCTTTCAAACAGAAGAGTATTGGTATGCCTACCTAGAATCTCAAAGGCATGTACATTTGCAATAGTTGGCATTTGGGATGGTGTATGAGTCCATTTTCTGTTACTGTAATGAAATGCCTGAGGCTAGGTACTTTATAAAGAGAAGAGATTTAGTTAGCTCACAGTTCTTGAGGTTCAAGGGCATGGTACTGGCTTCTATTTGGTTCTGGTGGAAGTCTCATGGCAGATGGCAGCATAATGGCTGCCTACATGAGACTACATGGATGTAGGATGGGGAGAAAGCCCCTGGAGGGACCGGAAGCTAGAGTGTAGGGAGGGTCCAGGCTCCCTCTTTTTATACAACCCTCTAACTCAGGGACCCATGAGAACCACTCTAGTCTCTTCTGAGGGCAGTATCCCCAGTGACCTAACCCTGCCTTTTAAAGGTCTCACTTCATCTCCAAACACCATCACCCTGAGATCAAGCTCTCAGCCCAGAACCTTAGGGGACAAAACACATCCCAAGCACAGCAGATGTCACCCCCTCATCCTTACTATCTTGCTTGCTTACATTCCCTTGTAATAAGATTATCTGCCTCAGGGGCTTGGAAAAGATGGAAGGTGTGATTTATTGGACTAGACTGCAGAAAAGGGGGTGGGGTCTCTGTCTGTTCAATCAATATGGGGCCGGGCCCACTTCTAGGAATCTTTCTGGAAGACTGTCTTAGTGAGCCTAAGGCTGTTAGCTTGGACTCTAGCCTCTCATGGATGGCCTCCAAGGCTGCCCCGTACTGGGAGTGGTGGAGACGGGGCCAGGCAGTTTCTCCAGGGGTGCTCTATGGAGCATTGTTCCCAAGGACTACCATGTGGAAAAAGGCCACTAAGGTCAGGTATGTTTGGAATACTTGCTGGATTATGTCACAGAGTGCATTTGGGTTTTACATAAACAAATACAGAGCAGAAACCCAGTAAAGAAACCTGTTGGAATTCACTGGACTCCAATCCCCACACACACTTGACCATGGATACCACACCCTTTTCCAGGGTGCAATTCCCATCGGCAACCTGTTGGACACTATTTTCCGTAGCTAATGTTTTGCAGAAGACAGGGATCTTGGAGTCTCAAAAGACCTTGGATTCCACACTGAGTCCGTTTTTCCCTCTAAATCAGAGGCAGTGTGGCCTAAGTTGTAGTTCTCAAAGTAGGGCCCCTGGGTCAGCGTCACCTGGGAACTTTTTGGAAATTCAGATCCTCAGACCCCCACCTGGCCCTAGTAAATCAGAAACTCTGGGAGGGGGGCCCAGCAGTCTGTTTTAACATCCTTCCCAGTGATTCTGATTCTCATTTGAGGTCCACTCCTCCGGCGACTCTAGCCCATCTCCACTGCTCTGTTACTCCGTACCTTTCTGACCTTGGGCGTTGCTTAAGTTCCCATGTGAAATAGTCTCCAGCTCATAGGGTGGTCATAATCATCCTCAAGTGAGTTAAGGTGCGGAACGCACTTGGAACAGTAACTGCAAGGTGTTAGTCACCATTCCATATGTGCCATTTGGGTCATGATGGAGTAGTTCTGAATTTTCACTCAAAGGGGGAAAGTAGGGCACTATCGAGAGACCTTCTCTGTGACAAGGACAGATCTGAGAGTTGGTAGGGTGGGGCTGCAAGTTGGTACCATGAAATTCTGACATGTGATGGTCGACCTTATGAAACCGGAGACGTCCTCTGCTGGGAGATGTTGTGCACGTGTTTTCATTGCGGTTCACAGTGACTGATTATGAAGTGCTGGCCTCGTGAGATGGAGAGCTTGGGGGAAGGAGGGCCACTGCTGGCACTGGCTTTGTAAAATGAATGAAGTCCCAGTTCCAGCTCTAGCACATATCCTCTGACTCTACAGTTGAGGCCCCCTGTAGGCACCTGTAGGGGGTCTCTCATCTCCATTTGTGTCATGACAAACCTGATGACACAGTGCCTCAGCCATTTGACAAAGCCTGCAGAATCAAGATTGGAACCCAAAGTCTCTGTACTCCTCCTTCTGCATCACTAAGATATGTTCCCCCCGCAGGGAAACCTTCAAAAGAAAGGATCAAGTCCAACCAACTGCATTTATAGAGAAGATGCGCAGCCCAGGGGTGCCTGCATCTGGCCTAACGTGTTACAGCATCAGAGTGGCTTTGTACAGCTGACGCCAGTCTCCTACTCCAAGTCCAGTACCCTTTACTTCAAGATGTGGGTAAGTCCTCAGCCTGACTCCTGGTATTGGGGAGATAGACAGGCTCCAACTGGCCATTGTTTGACTTCCAATAGGTCAGCTTGTGATTTTTCTATTGGATGGTGGGGCTAGAGCCATGTGCATTCAGTTGAAACTGTACTTGAAATTTGGAGTTTTGATCTTTTCCTGGGCTGGCGCACACTCCCTTGATGGCCACCTGTAGGTTGGGGTGACTGTCCCTGTTTAAGGCAGGTCAAGCTAAGGTCAGATGTTCCTTCGATTAGGTGCATTAAATACATTTTCAGTTTACGATATTTCCAATTTAGGGTAACTTTAGCAAGAGGTAACCCCCTTGTGAGCAGAGGAGCATCAGTAGTGTGGGTACACTGGCTCTTGAGGATCTTCTTATTCTTCTGGAAGGAGGACCAGTGACCTGTGGTGGCAAGGGTGTGGGTCTGGGGTCCGGAGCCCTGTCCTACCCTAGAGGTCCCCAGTCTGGGACACACTTGGCTGGCAGTCTGCAGGAAGCTCTGCGAAAGCCAAACAAAAGGTAACTAGAATGTGCCCCAGGGGGCCCATTAGCTTCCTGGAGCCTCTCGGAGCGTTCCCAGGAGGGATCATTGCTGGGAGCGTATGATCAGTGGCGGGCACCGTCACAGGCAGCTGCTGGCATATTAATATTCCAGATAAATGGCTTTTGGCTCAGGCGAAAGATCCTGCTTGGGAGCAGGTTTCTCTTTGAAGCTCCTAAGAGGGGCACCTCACAGAAAAAGGCGAAGCAAAAAGGCAGCTTTGCAAAATGATTCCACTCGAAACCCTCTGCTCCAATCCATCTCTGTTTATTTTGTTCCTCTGCCTCTTCTGATTCATGGCAGGCTCACAAGAAAGGAGAGAGAGCCAGCTCGGCTGCACACATCCTCTGGGAGGACGACTGTCAACAATTAGCTGAGATGCTGAAGCACTGAAGCGCAGGGCCGGCTGGAGGCGGTCTGCAGCTGGCTGGCGGCTCTGGGGCCTCGAAGCCCTTCCTACCCCTGGATCCCAGCTTTGCTGCTCTTTGTGACCTTGGATGGATCACTCTGCCTTCCAGCCTCAGTTTCCTGGATGTAAAAATTGACAAGATAAAACCTTCCCCCAGGGTCGTTGAGGTCTACGAACAAACGCACAGCACAGTGCCCGTGTTGAAGGGAGATGCTGTCATTACGGCCCTGGAGGCTGGGGCAACGGAAGCCAGCAAAGTAGTCCAGGGGCTCCGGTGACCCTGCCCTTGGGCTGCTGAGGTTCCAAGTTTAGGGAAATGCTGGCCTAAAGCCCTTCGAACCTCATTTTATAGACGGGGAAACTGGTGCTCACAAAATGATGTGCTCAGGTCCGTGTACAAACAGGATGCTGTTCTCCATCCTGCCTTGCTGTTTCCTTCCTCCTAAGCACACAAGGAGGAGAAGGAGCCTCTCTTCCCTCAAAGCTCACTTAGAAAGTGCTGAGTTTGACCTGGCAGGTTCCTCCCAAATGGACCAGGCCTGGCTAGACTGGCAGGGGAGCAGGAAGTACAGATATTCTTGGACATTATTGGGGAGCTGTTGAGACAGGGTCTCAGGCACCAGCCTGAGAGTGCCCAAGAGGCAGTGTGTGCCACAGTGTGTCCCTGAGAGCTGGAGAACAGGCTGGAGGCTGACCAGCCCAGAGGGACCTCACCCCCATCACAGGAAGGGTAATTGCCTATTGATTCTTGAGTGACTCTGAGCAATGCCCTAGTCTGTCTCCCCATCTGTAAGATGGGCATCAGGAGCTCCTCTTCTCAGGCATACTAGGGGAACCAACAGAAAAAGACAAAAATTAAAAAAAAAAAAACATGGCAGCATGCACACTCAGTGCTGGGTTTGTAAGAAATGCTCAGGCAAATCCAGGGGAGCTCACAGCAGTACCCAGACCAGTGTGTCCCATGGAAAGACACCAGCACCAGCACGCCATCCCGACCATTTTCAATGTGAGGGGGAAGGTGATTACATAGGGGTGGGGAAGGAGAGAACCACATTGCTTCAAGGCCAAGAAAGTGACCGTGATGAAACTCCCAGCCCCAAACTATTCCATATGCTCAGCAGGTCCAGGGTGCATGGTGACATGATCCATTCACCAATGACACCCAGTAAATACACAGTGCCACTTCTGCCCTTACTCCTGGGGCCAGTCTGGTGACTTGGACATCTGTGTGCCACTGCACCTTGGCCATGAGGGGTTGCAGTGCATCTTGAGATTCTCTCCTGTGACTGAACAGAGGTCAAGAGGCATGTCAGTAGCTTCAGGGCCGATGCCTCATTTTCAAGAAATGCCAAGGAGGCTGAGGAGAGATTTACAGAACAGCCTCCCAGAACTCCGGTGGAGGGATCCTCAGAAGGCCCAGTGCGGTCAGGCAAGAACATACACTATTCCAAAGGCCACATGTTTTTATAATGTCACCCATGAGGTCACGTCTGTGTATCTCAGAATTTGATAGAGCTCATCCGTTCTAAGCGCCCTTGATCCTCAGGCAATGCCAGCACCCAGCACTGCTGACCACTGCTTGGTGTGTCCTCGGGAGGCAGAGGTCAAGTCCTACCCACACATCTCTTAGGGCAGGGAGTCATCATTCCCTTGGCAGTCATTCCATCTTCCTATGACTCTGGTCTTGTGAGAAAGTTGTTCCTGGTGGGAGCTAAGTTCTCAGTGTCTCTGGGGAGGCATCTGCTCTGCCTGTGTCCACTCTCTGGGAGGTGGAATCTCCCTGATCTGTGAGTCTTCCTGAGACGCAGGATGAGGAATGCACCTCCTTATCAGATTTCTGAGGAGTCAGAGGCAAACTCTTTGGCACAGCATGTCCCATCTCTTGGCAAAGGAAAGTAGCTCTGGAGCTCTTAGCCCCATTTTATTGAGGCCCAGAGCAGATAACTGAGCCTTCTAAAGACCACGAGGCTGATAAGAAGCCGAGCAGAGAATCAGGTCACCCTCCCCTGAGTTTAAGGCGGATGCATGACCCCTGTGGGGTCAGGGTTTGAATGTAGGGGGCTTGGGGGGGTGTCCTTCAGGGAACTTGGTCCCATCACACTTTTCTAACCAGCACCCAGACCCCTGCCCTGGGTGACCTTAGAGGAGGAGACGTTTTATTCTTCAGAGCAGGGCCAGACAGCCCAAGCCGCTGGCTTTCCTCCAGCAATTCTTGGGGCTGCTTCAAGCCGAAATGTCTGGAAACTTGTGGAGTTCATGAGCAAATGGCTTCGTGGAAGCGCCTGTTAAAATTTCCTCTGCTGGAAACTGAAGTAGACAGAGCCCGAGCCAGTGGGCCCCCCACCTCCCCCATAGTACCCCTGGGTCTCGTTCCCCTTCCCCTCCAACCCAGCCCTGGAAAACTCACACC
The DNA here is from genome assembly GCF_964194105.1 of Spermophilus citellus. NCBI lineage: Eukaryota > Metazoa > Chordata > Mammalia > Rodentia > Sciuridae > Spermophilus > Spermophilus citellus. The sequence continues at coordinate 51,672,005 of NC_138195.1, forward strand.
CTTGTCTAAACACCAGCACCGAGCAGACCCAAGCAGAGGCCATATGTGTTAGATTATATTATTGTTTAAAATATTTGCTGGTCTTTTCCATGGAAGATTATTCCTCCCTACCCCATTAGGCTTGGCCATTTGATTCGATTTAGCCAATGAAATGTGAGCAGAACCGAAGTGGGCTACTTCTGAACAGAAGCGTTAAAAACTATTGAGTTCTTCTCTGTTTTTCCCTTAGCTGTGAACCAGCAATGACCCTGGACAGATAATCACTGTTCTCCCAGTTTCCGCGATGGAATAAGCTGACAAAGGACACCGTGGCAGGTGACCAGAAAGGGTGTACAATATGAGTAAGCAATAAGCCTTTGTGGAAGTAGGTCACTGAGTGTTAGTTGTTATAGCAGCATGACTTAGATGACGTTTGGGGACCCGGCAGCCATAGCAGGAGGTGGTGTGTTGTCAAGACAGGCCCTGACGTTCCTGCAGAGCAAAATCTCCCAAGACATAGTCAAAGAAAGAGAAAATACTTGCAGGTAAACTCAGAGGTAGAGAAGCTTCGTTCAAGTGAGAAGGCAGGGTTAGCGTTGGCCTCAATTTCCTCCTCACTTCCTGTAGCCAGGAAGCTTATTTGGGGCTCTTATGATAGGAATGGTGTGAGGCCAAATTTTTACTCAAATATTGATTCTTATCCTCAGGAGAAAATAGTCTGTGCTCTTTAAATAAGAAAGGAAAACAGCTCTGGAATTGATTCCTGAGTAATTTAATCACCTTTTGTTCAGACGTTTCAGGGCTAGCTCAAGGATTATCTACATATTGACTCATTTACTGAATTTCCAGGAACATCCAAAGGCAGAGGGACCTGGCCACCCCTCCCCACCCCTCGGTGCTGGGAGAAGCCCTCGACAGGGAGCTGCTTCTGGGCCTCACCAGCCTCCAAATTATTCCAGACAATGAATGAGGAGGACCAGGAGACCAGCCCCACGCCTTTGAATACATGAGGAAAACCAATGTTCAGAAAAGGGACACACCACACAGATCTTGGTGTCTTGGAGTGCTTTATGCTTTAGAAAGCAAGTTCATGGCTCTTATTTCAACTTATTCCCTTCTCTACATAGGAGAAAACAAGGAGGCTGTGTCCGAGAGTCCTTCTTCCTCCACCCAGGGGCAGAGATCATGTCACATCTTGGACACGTAGTTTTACTGATGGAAGGCTGGTTTCTGTCATTCATTCACACAATAGTCACTTCCTGAACACATGGCTATCCACCAGACAGAGCATGATGCAGGGGATGAGTAAAGCAAAGGGAAGGTATGTGTGGTAATTGGAAAGATGGCCATAGATCAGATTCTTTCCATCTCTGAGTGTATGCCCGTTTACATCCAGGGGCAAAGTGTCTCTAGGCACAGCTAATGTGCCTTTCTTTGGCCAATGGGATGACAGTAAATGCAACACAGCAGAGACTTGTAAGGCACTTGAACACTGGGATCTGCCTTCCCTCTTAGAGTCTGGGTTCCTAGACCAATGTGTGACTAAGCCCAGGCTAGTCCACAGCCCAGGCTAGCCCACTACCCAGGCTAGTCCACTGGAGATGAGATTCACAGGGCCCACTTATTCCCACCCCTCAGCCTCACATCCTTCCAACCACAGGATGCACGTGAAGCTTCCCCAGATCCTGCAGCCTCCAATTTACCCAAAGGCTGACAGAAGATGCATGAGCATATCTAGAAGAGATCAGCTAAACCAAAACAAACAAACAAGACCCAGCTGATCCACATAATTATGAGCTAGATAAAATGACTGTTATTTATTTTTTGGTACTGGGGGTTGAACCCAGGGCACTTTATCACTGAGCAATATCCCTAACCCTTTATATTTATTATTTTGAGATACAATCTCCCTAAAATACTTAGGGCTTCACTAAGTCTCTGAGGCTGATTGAACTTGCCATCCTCCTGCCTCAGCCTCCTAAGTTGCTGGGATTACATGTGTGCACCACCATGCCCAGCCAAATGATTATTGTTTTAAGACACTAATTTGGAGAGTCATTTGTTACACAGCAAAAACTAACTGATACAGAAAGGCAGACATTTAATGAGTATCTTTTTGTGATGGATTTATACAGATTTTCTTATTACTTCTTTCCTATGACCCATGAGGTGAGTAATATGCTTTCCATTTTCAAATTGAGTTTAATTTACTGCTCAGATATGAAAAGTGATATAACTTGAAGCTGAGGTAGACTTTCCCTGTGGAGGAAGTAGCTGCCATGAGCAGGTTGATGCTGCAGGATCTGAGTAAAATCTGCTCTTTGAAGACATGGAGTGCTTGGTGCTCAGGTTGCACAACCCACCCTGATGCTTCCCTCCAGAGCCCCGCAGCACTGCATGCTGTGTGGGGAGGGAGCATGCATGCTGAGTCCAGAAAGCCTTAGAGGAGAGGGGTCATGATGAAAGGTAGGAGGAGAAGGGGTCAAGACAGTGCTTTGCAGCTGAAATGCCTCATAAGACCAGCTTATGGGAGCCTGCTTCTAAATGATCAATTCCAATCTCATTATGACCACAGCTGCCATTAACTCAGGAGCTAATTGCTATTAGCTTACAGAAACTCAAGAGGGTTTAGCTGCAAAAATTCCATGACACGGGGCCATCTCCCTGCTTAAATGGCCATATTCCTGTTATTAATTCCATTTGACTATTAGCTTATGACTGTTAAGTTATGATAACTTTGGATAAAGTCCTTGAACCGGATGCATGTCCTCCATGCGCATTTCATTATGGGGAGCAGAGTGCACCCAGAGGTTCAATATTTTAATTTTCATTTTTCTTTAAGGTATAGGCTTATTAAAAAGCATTGGGAAGGTTCTTGATTTGGAAGACGGCTCTGTAAGCAAAAGCCCTAACAAAAACCAGACTTTGCTCAGCGTTTTGATGCAATTAAGGTCTTGGCAAGTGTAGCATGAGCCTGAACAACAACAAAGCTTAGCACTGGAAGGGCCCTCGGAGACTCGATAGTCGGTGCTTATGTTACAGTTGGGGAAACTGAGGACCAGAGAGGGGGCAGGACTCAGGTAAGACAGAATGACCTGTCAGCATCAGGCAGATGGTGTCTGTTTTAGGTAAATTAAAAGTGTGCTGCAGATGCCAAGCATGCAAGATTACCCACACTAGACAATTAAAGCCGGGTCCCCAAAACTCCTTGCGAAAAATACCTGTGTGCTAAGCAACGGGCCAAGATGCAATCACTCACTCCTTCTCCGTGGAGAGCCAGCTGGATGGAGTGCTACATGACAGTGTGTAAAATTAGACATATTTAACGGGTGACGACAAGGTTCTCTCTGTCTACGTTCAGAAGCCTCCCTTAACAAGCTCCAGTTGGTTTGTTAAGAAAATAGGAGTGTGTGCAATTACCAAGTTCACCGTTTGTTTTTGTTTAACTCTGTAGCTTCTTCCCAAGATGCCTTGGGGCATGGCTGGAAAAAGAATAAAACAGCAGCACTTGTTGCTATGCAGAGTCTGGTATGTGTGGGGGTGCTCCCTAAATCCTCACGGAGTCCCTCTGTGGCCAGGTCCAGGGGGCAGTGGGGAAGAGGAAGAAGCGGCTGGCAGAGCCGGGGGGGGGGGTGTTGTTTTTGTTTTTGTTTTGACATTAGCTTTGTCTCTAACTGGCTCTGTGACCTTCGAGCATCGAGCATCTCGAGGTCCTTCCCAGAGTCTCAGTTTTCTCATCTATGCAACGAGGAAGAGGAGGTGGACGCCCCCCGTCCTTTCCTCTTCCACATGTCCCTTCTAAATCTCTTTTATTGGATTCTTGCTCTTGAAGGCATGGAGGAGGGAGGTGATAAGATAGAGCAAAGGGAATTGGCGGCTGGAGAGCAGGGCTTTCTCTGGGGGTCAGGGTTTTTGAAAGGATCCTAATTAAAGCCAAGTGAGAGCCCTTTTGAGTGCAGATCTTGGCAGAGTTTCTTGTTGACCTTGAGAGGTAGGGGTTGATCAGAGAGAGAGAGAGAGAGAAAGGGAAGGAAAAGAAGAGCAAGGAGGAAGAGGAGTTGGAAAAGGGATCAGGAGCCACAAAGAAGAGAGGAGTGGAGAGAAGGAGAGGGGCCACGAGGAGGGCAGACCGGCAGACGCAGGAGGAGAGAGAGAGAAATTGAAAGCAGAGAAACAAGTGGTGAAAATCAGAAGGGAGAAGAGAAGATCAAAAAAGAATCAAAGGTAAGGAGGGACACAAAGACGGGTGTCAGCTCCTCACGCACCTATCGGTTAATTTCTGCAGTTTACGAAACAGAAGTGATTCTATTCTTTCTTGCAGCGTGGATATGACGGGGAGAGGGGAGCAGTCTGACATGACATGAAAGCGGGAAGCCTTGCGCTTGGATGCAGACACCTACATGAGGGTTTGATGGCTGCCTGGTTGTGCCCTTACACACAGGCACCTACGCCGCGCTTCTGGGAGGCGGCGTTCGCCCAGGCATCCTGAAACAGGCCGCAGAGTCTGCTGGTCACGGTCAATATTGCTTCAAAACTGTGATCATTTAACCATCAGGACTGTCTCCACTCTTAATTGTAACTAATGTCCTGAGTCAGAGCTTCATGGCCTCCCTGCAGATCTTTCCTGTTTCTGCCGCCCTGGAAAGACACAGTGTGGATTTTACCTAGAAATACAGCCACGGCCCCTGGGGGCAGGTAGGAGGAGAAAGAGCCAGGAGGTTCTCAGCTCTTGCTGGGCCCATTTTCCAGGTGACCACCTCACGGCTAGTGCGGGGTTCTTAGCCCTCATCTGCTGGCCTGGGCTTCATCCTGCCTCAGATGCCTGAGGACAGGGGCTATGGAGGACCAAGGGAGGCTATTTGGCTCAGGAACTTTGTCCTTTCCTATTCTCTTGTTCTGGGTCAGATGATGTGGCTCCAAACACCACCCAAAGGTGAAACACTGAGTTCCCTCCCCGTCCAGAGGACTCTGGGGAATGAAAACGAAACCAAGCCCATCTCGGGGCTGCTGAAGCCCTGGGGCCTCTTGGTTGGCGTGGATAGTTTTTAATTCCGACCAGAGGAGGGACCAGATGCTGTGGTCCAAGTTGAGAAGACAGAGCGCTGAAGCTGGGATAAAAGTCGGAGTTGGTAAAGTCCTGTGGGGCCTTGAGGGAGAACCCCAGCCTGTCTGTGTGTTCCCAGCTTGCTTGTATGTCCCTTGTCATTCACACCTGGACTGTCCAAGAAAAAAAAAAAAAAAGCCCTGATTTGTAGGCGTGGCCAATGTCCCTGGTGTGAATGCTCCCACTGGGGCCCACTGCACTGGAGCATTGAGGGCGGGGTTAGGAAGACATGCGCATGCTCAGTTCTTGCAATTCGTGGGCAGCAGGTCCAGCCCTCTGCCAACCGCGACCCTGTACTCAGTGGGCCTCCCTCCCCCTTCACAGCCTTTACCCCGGGCCCATCCTGCGACCCCGAGAGCTGTCTTCTGAAGCACGGGACGGTGGGGTGCTTCCCGGTCACATGCTGTCAGCGGTTGTCGAAGATCAAAGCCAATCCTCCTACGCTGTCCCCTGTGCTGGAAATGCAGCCTGAGCAAGACAGATGACATTTGCCCTCCTGGGGCTGGCGGGGGGAGAAATAAGCCATGGGATGACTGGCAAGTGGATGCCATGGAGCAAAAGCCATCGGAGAAAGTCAAAGCCGGAAGGAGACATGGGCTTCCAGTTTGATGGGAATGGCTGGGCGGGCATCTCTGAAGAGTGGGACACGGGTGCGGGAGAAGTCTCCTCCACGGGGCCTGCTCCTCGCCTGTCCTCAGACCTGGCCCCACTGATGATCTCTCATGGTCCCACCTGTGCGGGGTTCTTAGCCCTCATCTGCTGGCCTGGGCGACCTGTCCTTCTGTAGGAACCTCATGAACACACTTGAGGAGAGGACCCGCCTTGACCTTGGCTCTCTCCTTGGGGCTCACTGAAGAAGAGCGTGCAGGTGGGCCCGCACTCCTGCTCCCAGTCCTGCTCCCTTCTTGCTGACATCAGTCTCCATTAAATCGGGTCTCCACTGCTGAGAGCCATAGCCCAGTCAGAATGACGCATGGCATTTTTGCCAGAACAGAGTAGTTGAGAGGTGATGCCAGCAAGCCATTGACATGATGATGGTTATGTTAAGCTGTGTATTCAACTGTAATATTGGACCCCTGCTATCGGCCTTGGCCTGCTACTTTGGAGTTCTCAGAGAGTTCCCATTGGTTGGGGAAGTGCCGGAGGGGGTTTTTTTTTCCAGTTGGGGGTTCCTGGAGGAGCCGCGTGGCGTTTGGGGGAGTTCCCGGGAGCGTGTGTGGAGTGTGCTGGTGGAGTTCAGAAATAAAGTTTGTTCCTGTTTCAGTGGCTCGTGATTTGTGCCCAGCCAGACTGTGGCACTCCACCAGTGAGTGACCCTCAAGTGCCAAGTCCAGCAAGCACTTCTCTGTTCTTGCCTTGAAGGGTCTCTTGGAGTCTGGCCCTTCGACCACTGCCTCCTCCAGAAACTTCCCACTCACTTTTCTTAACCTGTCTGGCCCTTTCTGGGCTTTCCTTCCAGGACCTTCCTTTCAATAGACCGTATTCCTCCAGGGCCTTTCCTTTAAGGCCTGGGCACACTCCCAAGATGTCAGCCTCCATCTCCAGCTGGCCACCCCCCATCCACCCACCCCGTCCACACTCACAGCCCACTTCTCCTCCCTGAGCAATAGCCTCCAGGCCAGCTCCCTCCTGGACGTGCCCAGCCTGGGGCAGTCAACAGCCTCTGCATGGGTGGGTGTGAAGCCCATCCCCCTGTGTCCAGGTCAGCTCCTGGGTTCCAGCTTGTGTATGGTTCTGTGTTCTTCCAGGGCCCAGCAAGGGTCCTGGGTGGCCCCACAGGCTCCTCCCTTCCACATCACCTCAACAATCTGTCCGTCCACCGCTGCTATTGCCACCCCCGGGGTCATGTCCAAGTTGATCCTTCCATTTCTGCCACTGTTTCTACATTTTCTACTTAGGTGCTTCCCACCTCTCACCTCAAAATAGATCTCTGACCTAATCTCCCTGACCCAGGCTATTCCCCCATCTGCACCAAACTTCTAGAATAATCCTTTGGCAACAAAAATTGATTTGACCACATCCCTCCTGACTAAACCTTTCTGTGGCTCCCCCGGTTGCCCACCGTGCACGGCCCCCACTCCCAGACCTGAGCCATCCCTCAACCCTCCAGGACCGGCGCCCGCCTGCCTCCCGTGCCGTCCTCCTTCTCGGTATTCCAGGCACACCCGGCTCCTTGTCATTCTGTGCACTCAACAGGCTGTTTAATGGCTCAGTTCCTTTGCTTACTCGAGGTCCTCTGCCTGGAATAGGCCAACTTCTCTAGTCCATTCACCTGGCTCCCCTTTCCTGATTCTGCCCCTCTCAGGCCAGACACTTCCTGCTGCAGGGCACCTTCTCCCACTGCCACTGTGTCCCCCACAGACTCCACAGGTGAGATGGCCTCCCTTGCTCTATGCATTTCTTTCTCTCTCTCACTCTCACTCTCTCTCTCTCTCTCTCTGTGTCACACACACACACACACACACAGACACACACAGACACACACACTCACTCACCATATTGCAATTGGACATTTGTGCCCATCCCCCAGAATGTGAGAGCCTTGTTCTATCCATCTTCTTGTTCTCCATTCAACAAACTGTGCTCAACCAGTCCGGTGCTCGGCATCTGGTTAAAACAACCGAATGAAATGTGCACTTGGCAGAGAAGCAGGTCACCATCTGGATTCTTCCTTTCTACTTCAGGGCTATGCACCTCTGGGCAAGTCCTTAGCCTCTCTGTGCCTCTGCAGCATCACCTATAAAGTGACATGAACTCATCAGAGGACTAAGCTCTTGGACAGCTGGAGTGAGCTCCTCTTGCTCTTTATGGCACATGGTGGGACCCGCACATGGGGGACCCCTGTTCAGTGAACTTTTGCAGTGAAGTAGGGTATTGCTGCTCTGGTTTTTCCTGTTCAGAAACTGTTGAAGGAGGCTGAGTGGCATCCCCTGGGCCATTAGACAGGCGTGGCTTCTCTGGCTCTGGCTCTCTGCTCAAGACCCCTCTAGTTGTTCTCGGCCGACCTCATGTCAAAAGCAAGGGAGGCCCTCCGTAGAGGCTGAGAGAAAAGGAGTTTCCAGCAAGCCAGAGAAAACCCTGTGGTGGGGATGGGCTGGGGACAGTGGTGTACTCACTGTCCCTTGGGCAACCCTTATAATGAGTGCAGGGTGACGGGGAGAGTTTCTTGGACCATAACAAGTCACAGAAGAAGCTAGCGTGTGTGTTTGGGGAACCTTCTCCACATGGGTGATGTCTCAGCCGACAGCTACCCACGGGCTCGCACACAGGGTGGCCCCTCCCCCAGAGGTCACCTGCTAGTGCCACTGCAGTGGGTCTCCTGGGTGTGACTGACCTCTGCTTCAGGCTCACTTTGTCACTGGGACCACTCGTTCCATCTTGGCGCCACATGCTTCTCCCCTACGGGATGCGGCTCATGCCCTGCCCAGGATGTGCATAAGGGAAGGATGCCCTGTCTTTGGGATCAGGGGGTGATGGCAGGGATTCAGCCCCTGCTGAGTACCCGATCCTCTGGGAATTATGTCCCCTGGAAACTCTGGCATTACACAATTCTGGCCTCCCAGCTGGACAGCCTTGGCACACTGAGACTCCCAGGATCTGTTCCCTCGGGCCCCCAGGACCTTTGGGAAATCCACCAAACGGGGAGCCACTTTCCTCCCTAAACAGTCGCGTCAAGGCAGGCGTGTGTTTCTGGTCGGGGAGAACCGGGCGTGAGGGGAAGGGCGAGGGTAGAGGCTGGGGGAGCCTGTGACAGGATGGGGAGTTGGGGGACCTTCCTCAGTTTCTACTGGGTGGAAGGAGAGACATTCTGAGGGGCCTCTGGTCCCAGCTGGGGTAGTGTGGCTGGTTCCCAGAAAAAGACCCCAGACCAAAGTGCCGGTAGTAGATTCCTGGTTCCCTCATCATTCATTCCATGGCCTTAGGCCCATCTTGTTCCCCTCATAAGACTCTGGGTTGTTTTGGTTTTTTAGCAAAATGAGGAGACAATATCTAACTCTTCCATTTACTCATTCATTGTTTTTGAGTGTCCACGAGCCAGGCCTAGGCCAGGTGCCAGGACAAAGAAATGAAAATCCTAGCCCACAGGAGCTTAATGTCCAGGGCCATTCACTCCTTGTGAGGTGAGGGCAAAGGCCAGGAGGAGTCTCACTCAGGTTGTGGAAATACCATGAAGAGGCCCTCGAATGGGTTGGACATGTCTTTTGACATGGTACCATCAATGTGACTTTATTTGGAAAGAAGGTCTTTGCAGACTCAATTAGCATAGAAATCTTAAGAAAAGATTATCCTGAATTATCCTGTGGATCCTAAATCCACTGACACATGTCCTTGCAAGAGACTTCACGGGGGGAGACTGTCAGCCTCCACAACCGTCACAGGGGTTACGGGGAGAAGCAAGGAGGCATGCAGGGTGAAGGACCAGCAGGTGCTCAGGCAGATAGGCCAGAACAAGCTAGGTGGGAGCAGAGGACCACACGGGCTCCAGTAGGGTGGGCACTTTGAGTCCCGTGAATGGGGTCATCGAAGACAGGCCTGCTCATCAAAGATGGTGCTCTAATTGCCCCCAAAAGTTTGGATGTTTCTGTGTGGGTGACAGGGGTTCATTTAAATAATTTGGAAGGAGAGGGACCTGGTCAGCGTGTGCCTTGGAAAGAGCACTCAGGGAACCACAGAGAAGAATCAATCAGCAGCTGGACATCTGAGCCCAGGAGGCCTGTTTGGCAGCAATGCCAGCCTGGGGTGGCAGGAGTTGGGCTGGGCAGAGGTGAGGCAGGGGTGGCATCCAGGGGATGGGAGGACAGGTGGGGAGGAGGCACCAGCAGCAGAGCCTGGGCTGCTTATTCTGGGGGACTCTAGAAGGCTATCCAGCTGGGGAGCTGGGTGGTGGCATAGTTCCTCTTACTGAGTGATGGATAAACAGGGGCTTCTGGAGTCTATGATTTGCCTGGTTTGGGGAGTGCTGCATCCTCACAGGATCATGAAGAGGGTCAGCTGAGTATAGCACATGCCCAGTGCAGTGACTGGCGGGGAGGTGCTCAGTTGTCATTAAAAGGCTGGAATAAAGAGGCCCAAGGGAAAGACATAAAAGCATCTTCCTCTCTGTTTCTGACACCATCCACAGTGCTGGGCACAGTAGGTGCTTAATATGGACCTCACAAGCCACCGGCTAGACCATAATAAGCCCAATGTGCTTGGCAGCAAGAGATTCAGACCTCCACTGGGTCACAGGGAAATGAATCGGTCCAACTCCAGCTGTGGAAACTAAGAGGCAGAGGGGAACCTTGGACAAAGAGTCTTTGGCTCAGCACTTTCTCCATCTGGGAAGAAAACCAGGTGTGTGCGTGTGGGGGTGGGGGACCGGGCCATCAGAAGGTTATGGGGCCATAAATAAGAGATTTGTGGTAAATAAGCTGGTGAACATATCCGCTGGCTGCTCTTTTTTATCACTCACCTAGAGAGCAAAATTCCCCTGCATCTTTTCTGCAGGCCAATAAATATCCTTCAAGGAGCCTGTATTTACATAGAGAGCAAGGGGGGTGCTGCTGCTCCCCAGGCCCCATGTCAAGAAGGAACAATGGATGGCCCTAAAGAGAATGGCTGTGCGGAGAATCGATGCAAATGCAGTTTCTTTTCCCAGGATGATGCTCCTGAGCAGGGTTCAGCCCAAGTTCAAGGATTGTGGTGCGGGGCCCTCCATGCCAGGGAGGTGCACGCCTTCTGCTCTGGGGCTCTGCGTGGCACTCAGCAGAACTCGCTCCAAAGTGAAAGAGACACACAGGTTCTACTAAGGGACCCCAAGATCCACCACCAGGTGTCGTTCCACCAAGGGAGTCACCCAGGGTCTACTGGGTGCCAGGAACAATAGGTAAATGGAGGCCAAGGCCGAGGAGACTTCTGGAAGGCTCTGCCACGGAGCGTTTTCACTCAGCCTCAGGGAAGATTGCCTGGAGGGGACTGACGCTAAGCTGAGTCATTTTCTGGGATCTGGAGATGAGGAGGCATCAGATGAGGGAAAAGGGAAGGGCACAGTCTGCTCAGAGAGCCTCAGGTGGGGCACAGGAAGCATGGTCCCTGGAGGAGGGGACGTCTGCCAGCCAGAGCACTCGGGGGAAATGAACCCTGGTCAGGAGAAGGGCTGGGAAAGGACACAGCGGGCTCGCTGGGGTGTGGCTCTGTCCTCCTCCGGCTCTCAGGGACTCTGTCTTATGGGCAATGGGAGCCACCTTAGGGTCTTAGGCAGGGGATTGATATCCCAATGAGCTATTATTTCCCCAAAAAAGCAAACAATTCTTTTCATGACCATGAAGGTTTGAGTGTTGGCACCTTCATTGTAGAATCATGTCAGTACAGATAAGTGCTCACTAAGGCTGGCAGAACCACTGTCACTCTATGGGTCCCCACTAGGCAGACCCAGAAAGCTGCTGCTATGGGCCGCCCTTTCAGCTCACAGATGAAGGGTGAAGAAGAGCGTGATGACCTTCCAGCAACTTGCCCAAGGTCACCCAGATGCATGGTGACTGAGCTGAGACTAAAACTTAAGTCCCGCAGTCCCCTCTTCTCCGTGGTTTTGCTGTCCATGGTTTTAGTTACGTGGGGTCAATCATAGTCTGAAAATATTAAATGAAAAGTTCCAGAAATAAACCATCCATAGGTTTTAAATTGCATGCCACTCTGAGTAGTGATAAAGTCTGTGCTGTCCAGCCCTATACTGCCCAGGATGTGAGTCATCCATTTGTCCAGCGTATCCACACTATATATGCTACCCTCTGCTGATTGCTTAGTCACCATCTTGGTTATCAGTCTGTGGTCACAGTTCTTGTGTTCAAGTGCAGTGCAATAAGATGTTTGAGAAAATGAGCACATCCACATAATATTCATTATAGTATATTGTTATAATTATTCCATTTTATTATTAGTTTTTGTGGTTAATCTCTCACTGTGCCTAATTTATAAATTAAACTTTATCAGAGGTACATAAATATATAGAAAAACATAGTATACATAGGGTTCAGTGTTATCTGTGTTTTCAAGCATCCCCTGAGGGTCTTGGATAAGGGGGGACCACTGTGTTCTGCCTGTTGAAAGGATGCCAGAAGTGACACAGCCTAGAAAGAGAGACAGATAATATGGGGATCAAGATCGGGAACACAAGGGGGAGAGGAATGAAGAACAAGAAGGAAAAAGAGAATGTGAGGTGGGGAAAGAGTGTGTCTTCCTCCACTGCACACTGTGGGTGTGGTGCAGGGTCCTGAGTGGCCTAATGCAGGAGATAACACCTCACAACACCAAAAGCATGGACTTCACACACATACACACACACACACACACACACACACACACACACACGCATTTACACTTGACCACAGTACATCTTTTAAGAATGAAGAAAACTGGTTTCTGAACATTTGACTGTTCCCCCCCATCTCTAAATCCAGATGTTGGAGACTAGAAAGACGAGTTGGTAGGTTGGGCCCGCCAGGAGCAATCACGCAGCACGTCTTTGACTGATTGATACTATTCCTTTTAAACTTGGTCGAGGAGACTCGCTCCAGCCCCGGGAAGCCCCTTGAGACTCTAGAAGGCTGGTCTGTGCCATCAGTGTGCGACTGCACTCTCGGGTCTCAGCTGTCACAAAAGGGAACCACTGCATCCACTTTCTCTAAGTGCTTCTCCAGGGTGGAGAGGGGGAGGGGAAGGTGGTGGGCGAGTGGTGATGATTGGTCATGGCCGTGACAGTCACTGGACCGTTTCCTAGTTAGCACGGTCCCTGTACACTTTGGTTTAGGACCTTCTGTGGAATATCCTCTTGACTCTCTTGTCCCATAGAGAAGTCTCATGGGCACCGAGGGCATGTCAGGGTGGGACATGAAAGCCCCTTGTCCCTTGACATGTCCCCTAAGGTTGCCCTCTGCTCCTGCTTTACGTTGGACAGGACTTTGGTGGCAGGGTGACATGCTAAGAAAGTCCCAGATGTAGGAGTTCTGCTGGCTCTTCCAGTTCCTTCATGATCTGCAGGGTTCATTTGCTCCTGCTGCACCCAGCCTTCTCACCCCATTAGTATGCAAGATCCACATTCTGATGAAGACGCAGGCTGCCTTAGGAATCAAGAGAGAGTCTAGGTCCAAAAACGGCTAATGGGCTTGAAATCTCCTTGGGCGTGTTAATATAATGTTTAGTCCTATTGAGTCCCAGTCCCTAACTAGAGGTCTGGACCTGAGTGCTAGAAGTTGTTTAACTTGGTCCCCAGATCCAACTCATGCCTCATTAAATACCAACCAAGGTAACATATAATAAAGAATTTCATGTGAATCCAATATAAGTTGATAGATAAATATTGGCCATCCAGCCCAAAGCAGAGTTCCCAACTCCCCCAGAGGCCGATGCCAAAGTCAACTTTGTCAAGTTCAAAAAGAAACCTAGCAGCCTCTCAGCAGAGCTAAGACCTCTGTAGGTGGCCAGATGGGTGGGCTCTGGCTTTTGAAAATGAGACCATGATGCATTTATGGGCTCAGAAGTCAGTGTGGTCCTTTGCCCTGCCGTCCCTGTGCATCCTGCAAGATGGCAACGGTTCCCACACAGGCTGCAGAGTTCTCCGTTGCTGGGGGACATTCCCGTAGCCCTTCAGATGGCATTGCTCTATTTCCAGTCGCTTGTGTGGGACAGGGATGTCTCCTCTTAGGGGGTGAATTTCATAACATTGTCACTTGCTGGTCGGCCCAAGTGACACCTTTGTAGCTGGGGCTGATCATTATGTCCTCATTTGAGATTCACGGCAGCAGTGTTGTTTGCGATGTATTTGAGGGAGGAAGAGTGTTAAGGAGGCTATCATAAATTCTCCCTCTGGTCACATGGTTTTATGACAGCCTCTATTGGCAAATGCAAACATCCCCACTTGGAATATGGCCTTTTCCAATCAGTCCTTCTGGAGGGTCTCCCTGATCCAGGAGTAGATGCTGTGACCACAGAAAACAGGAACTCTGAAGATGGCCAGAGGGGACCCTGGGTCCTGCCACCTTCTCTCTCTGTGGCCTTGGACAAGACATTCCCCTTTTGGTTCAGAGGATTCAGATGAAGATTTGCTAAGTTAAATCAGTGGGAAAGCACTTGGAATATTGTCATCGGCTGTAGTCATAAGTGGTGTTGCTGCTGGCATCTTTGAACTTCCTGAGACCCCCTTTTGAGCACGCTCCATTGATGTATGATGTCCTAATGACAGCTCCCTGGTGGGGACTGCCATTTGTCCCCATGACATGGGCGGAGCACAGATTCTAAGAAACCAGCAGGATTGCCCTTGCAGAATCAGGAGGTATTATGGGAACCCTGGCTGGGGAACCCCGGGCAGGTTTCCCAAGGCAGGTTGTATTTGAGAGGCGCATTAAGGGGTGACGAGGATGCCTTCCATTATATACAGGTGGAAGCTGCACCACATTCCAAGGGTTGAAGAGGCCACATGGGCGACAGTGTAGTGAGCGCGCAGAATGAGCAGCCGTGTGGGTGTTGATGAAGCCAGAAAGATACTTTGTGCCTTTATGTGAGCACCTTTCTGCCAGTTCCCAGTGTTCCAGAAAGGATCAGAAGAAGCATTCTTAGACTACCTAATTTGGATCAGAATGAGTGGCAGGAAATCTGTACTACCTCCGAACTAGTCTCTGCTGTTAGCAGGTGTAGGTAGGTTGCACATCCACAAGGAAAGTCAGAACCTCTCTCATCAGGACAATCCACCCAGGGACCCAGAAGCAGCCCCAGGCCTTCTCCAACAGGATCCCGGGGCCACTGCTGCTACAGGGGTCCTGGTGCCTCTGAGGCATGGCTCCCCACAATCAGGTCCCATGAGGATGAGGGACTCCTGCTCTGGAGAGGGCTTTGCTGAGCTCCCTGGGGCCAAAAACTCATGAGAACCACCTGCACTGCTCCTGAGGGTCATTGGTGACATTAGATGGCTCTGCCCATCGACTGCCTCCCTGAGAAGGTGGGTGGAAAGGGAGATTGTCTAGGCTTCTTTCTCTTAAGATCCAAACTACCTGGTTGGTCTTTCAATCAAAAATAGAGGCTATCTACATTCTAAGCTCTTGCCAAAGGGTGCATCCTGGAGCCAACTGCTGGCACTCAGCCCCGAGAGGACAATGGAGGACGATGGCTGCTCTTCTGCCTCCCTGCACAGATGAATGGCTATGGTCCAGCATGGCCTCCACAGTGGTTCTTAGTCTGCAGCTCATTGATGCCTCCAGGGTTAATAGATTAATAATCATGATTTAGGGCAACCACAGCCCTCTCTTCCCCCACCCCGACCCAGCTGGATGCAAAACACTGGATACAGGCATAGTTTTCTGGGGAGACAGTCTCTGACTCTAAAATAGGTGAAGCACCTCCACTCCAAGAAAGGTTAAGTTTGGTCCTTACAGTAAGCAGATGACTAATGATGCCACCAGTCCAGATCTCACTCTTTGAGGTCCTATTCTAAAATTCTAGGTTTTGAATATTACAGTCCAGCCATCATCCAAGGTCATTTGGAGGACATTCCTCCACCCCTCTGGCTAACTCTTACTGAAGAAGTGATGCAGGACACAATTTGGGACCCACACAGGACCCATAAAATACATTCTTTCTAAAAATTGGTACCAGAAAAAAATTTGTGCCATCTGACAAGGAGGTATGGGACTTTCCTTTTACCAAAAAGTGAGTCTTGTATGACTTGAGATGTTTCCCTCCTTGCCCAGGGTGCCATGAGTTCTGAGTTACATTTGATGTACATTTCTTTATCACTTATGTTCTAACATTGTGCTAAAGGCTGGAGAGAAAATACTGAACAAAGCAGAGGTGGTTCCTGCTATAACAAAAGGACTTTTGACCTCGGGATTTTGTATTTATACTTTCTTATTCCACTGAATTTTATTTTATTTGGTAACAGGGATTGAACTCAGGGGCATTTAACCACTGAACCACATCCCCAGTCCTTTAATTTTTTTTAAATTTTGAGGACAGGCCTTGCTAAGTTGTTTAGGGCCTGGCTAGGTTGCTGAGGCTGGCTTTGAAATCCCAATCCTCCAGAGCCACTGGGATTATACGCCTGCGCCACTGTGCCTGGCTCCAGATTTTAAAAAGTGGCAATTGCAAACACTTTGAGGTTGCTCTTCCTGGACACGATCTAACTGACTGACTTAAGTCATTTAATGGCCCTAAGACACAGTGGATGACCTTACCAGTAGGCACCATTATCATCACCATCTAAGTATGAAGAAACTGAGGAACAGGAAGAGTGAAATAACTTGCTCATGGTCAAGAGTCAATATCCAAAGCTGGGCCCTCTGACTCTGGGCTCCATGCTTAGACCTGAAATTCACACTGTTGCCCTCTCCCCGCCAGCTCCTGACTGGAACCACATCAGGTGTTGGTGTGGCATGACCTGCTCCCGGGAAGCACTTGATGCCCAGGGTCAACTTCAGTCCCCGCGGTGCCCTTGGTTAGGAAGGTTGTTGCTTATTCCTGCTGCTGAGCTGAGGATGTTGGTGCTCACACGGGAGACACAGTCCTGCAGCTCTGAGGCCAGTCTCGCACCAGAGATCAAGCCCCCAAGTCCAAGACAGAGGCTCTGCCTGAGCCCCCACCCCCAGTGTGTGTTTATCTGTCATTAAAAATGGACCCAGGCCTGTGCAGGGGAGTAGAGAAAAGCAGTGCTTGGTGTGTCTCATTTGAATACTAAGTGGCAACGTGTCCAGCCGGCCTTTGTTGGTTTTGTGACTTGGAAGATCCTCTAGAGCTGGTTAAATGTAAAATTACACCTGGTGATGCTGAGAGGGACCTTGAAAGGCATCGACCCGGAGATTTCTGAAAGTTGTTTTCTTTTTTTTTTTTTTCAAGATGACACTCTTCCTAGCCTTGCTCACCGCTGACCCACCCTTGTTCCTAACATTTTAATGACACGATGACATTTGAAGACATTTTTTTCATTGTCTTCAGCACTGGATCTCACAAAGAGGCTCTCTGCTTGTTTTCTGAGGCTCTCGATACCTTTCTCCTTGAATGGTGAACATTTTCATCTTTTTTTTTTCTTCTTCCCTGCAAAGGGGAAAAAGGGAAGTGTAATTTTCAACTCTCGGCAAAACGTGCCTTTGATTAATGTATATTGTAATCATCACAGAATACACAGCTGTCTATTAACGATGGAACCAAATGAGTTGAATAGATTATCAAAGAGCAGCAGCCCCGATTCCACTCTGAGGTGCACTCTTGTCTTTAGAACATTAATCTCGTTACAGGTTTGAGTTGGATTCCAATTTCCCTGACAGGCGGTGAGGAGGGGTGGAAGACCGATCAAATGCCCCAGGAGCGTGGAGGGCGTGCATCTCCGTGGGGCTGGAGCAGGAGAGCAGTGTGGTTTTTTTGGAGTGATTATTCCAAGGGGATGAGAAAGGCGGAGGAGGACTTTGAGGCACTTAAGAGAGCAGGAGGCAGCATCCCGGAGGCGTGGACAGGTAATGGGAACACTGCTCCCAAGGACAGGGGGAGGGGGCCGACAGCAGGTGTGGGTTCTCTGGGGTGCTGCTAATGAGGTGGTGCCAAGCTGGAGCAGGCAAGAGAGGGGTGAGGGAAATTGGCAAAGTAACCAGAGCCAGACCCTCTGTTCTCATTCAGTCCCCCGAGGCTCTGGCACTCAGCACCAAATGGAGAGCTCTGGACATGACTTACCAATAGCTCAATGCCGTCTCTGAAGGCCCGGTCTCTACCACAGAGGAATTCCAAGCCTCTGAGGACAGGGCCATGGGAAGCTTGTGCTAATTCCTTTAAGTATGACCCAGAGGGCTTTGACCTCAAAGATCCCACTGACCCAAGTCATACAAGGAGTCTCCAGCTTGCCCACCTGCAATCCACAGCTCCTTCCACATCATATCCCATGCAATTTCTCGTATAGTCAAACTCTTCCTACTGCCCCATCTCCCACCACACACGCAGGCACTCATTTATATACTCCCACTGGCCGAGTATAAATGTTTAAGAACGTTGTACAGTGTGTTGCCTAATTTTTCAGTAACTCCTTCATCTTTCTGGATACTCATTTTTGTTTTTCTGCCCTACTATCTCACCTTTCAGATGAACCTACTCACCGCCTTAGTCTGTTTTCTATTGCGAAAACAAAACATCTAAGACTGAGTCATTTGCAAAGAATAGAAGTGTTTTTGGCTCATGGTCCTGGAGGCAAGAGCATGGACTGAAGGCATCATGCTGCATGATAACACGAAGGGGCAGGCGTCACATGGTGACAGAGCAAGGGTGCTAGCTCACGTCTCTGTCTCATAAATTCACTCTTATCATCATGTGGCCCTACCCTCATGATCTTATCTAATCCAACTCCTCTCCCCAAAGCCCAACTCCAAATCCATTAACAGGAATTTGGGAGTTAAGTTTCCAACACAAAAACTTTCGGGGGACACACTCAGACCATCGCTTTCCCTCTTCCTCAAAATCACCCCAAGTTTCTGTGTCTCCAATTTTGTGCCCATAGTGGCTCCTCTTCTGGAACACTCTGTCTCCATGTCCTTCTGAAAAAAAAAATCCTCTTTCTTACAGCTCCATGTCCAGCTCCAAAGTCACTCCAGCAGGGTCATGACCTTAATTTAATCCCCCTGGCAATCTTCCCCACTTCCCAGTCCAGTGTCCGTGCTCCTGTCTGCTTGGATACCTGTACTAAGCCCCCACCAGGTATGGTGAGAGGTAAAGGCTACTCCTCCTTGTCTGCAAGTGCATCCATGACGAGGACCCTGGCTCACTAACTTTTGGGACTCTGGTACCTTGTCACAGGCTTAGCTTGTAGTCAGTTATTGGAGTTAATCAAAGTTAACACTCAGCTTTAAAATCTTTCCAGGTCCCTCACTCACCTGGTGGACCTTGTGCCAGGTTTGTTCTTACTCTTCAGGGAATGGGGTGTGGGGGGATGAGTTCACACAGCACTGGACAGAAGAAGGAACCAGAACTCAGAAGATTGGGCAATGTTCAAAAATTCCAGAGCTAATAGGTGGCAGAGCTTACAGCTTGGCTGTCCTGAGTCTGTCTCTGTCTGAAGTCCAACATGACCTCTGAGACAGTCAAAATCCACAGGCTAGAGAGGATAGTGAGTTTTGTTCTAGGCATACTCTAGGGACAGGGTGGGACTCCTATAACATGAGAAGGGTACAGAATTAAAGCCAGTATTTGTTCTCAGGTGCCTACCCTGCACTTGGATGACTCTGAGAATAAGTTCATCCCTAAACTGTGCCCTGGGCTCCTCTTCTCTCACTCTGGTCCTGAGTTTGCTGGGACACACACCAGCAATGAGAGACGGGGACTTTGGGTTTGTCAAATGTATTCCAGGATGGGCTGTTATTTACCTGGTTCATGGGATGAGATTTTCTGAGCACCAGGTACTGGGGACAGAAGGGAAGAGAAAGTCAGAGGAAATAAGATGCAGAGCCTGGCGGTGGTCCCAGCTGTCAGCATGCACCCAGAGCTGCCCACCCTCAGAGGCTCAAGGGCAAGCTCCATGACCTTGAACGATGGACCATCAGACTTCTGGGCAATGGTGTTAGCCATGGAAAGAAGATGTTGCAGGCACAGGACGTGGCCAAGGAAGAGAGACAGGAACCCCAGCACCTGTGCCGGGAGCTCTGTTTCAGGAATGCAGCGGTAGAAATGACCAGGAGATGGATTGTCACCTGGAAGGCTGGTCAGACCAATGTCCCACAGTGAGGGCTCTTCCTAAGGGCACACAGTGCCAAGAAGTCATGTCTAAAGCAACACGGTCAACCCCAAACTCTACCTGCCCAGCCTCACAGCCGAAATGCCCTGCAGGGCCCCTGGTCTTGGGCATGCTGTCAGCTCCAGCTCTCGGCCGCCACCAAGGACCTTGTTCTGCTGAAAGTTCACAGAGATGTCAGGCGTCCAGGGGATTCTGGCCAGACACCCCTCCCCTAATACCGCAGTGGGGTGAGAACTGGCTCGGCAAGGCTGTGGCTGGGGAAATCATCACGGCGGGGCGGGGCGGGATGGGCTGCGATTTCCCCCTTCCAGTTCCTCGGCTCTGTTCTCAGCTCTGACCCATAAATTCACCAAGATGAAGTCATTCTCCAGTCATGGCCGTAAAAAGCCAGCAGCGTAGCTAGGGAGTTTGCAGCCCTCCAAGAGGGATTATAAAATAAAACCAGGGGTTCTGGAAGAGGAGGGTCAGACCCGCCAGGCCCCGCGGGAAGGGAGGGGGCTGTTCTGCTCTTTTTAACAAGCACCAGCAGGTTTTCGACTTTGTGAGATTCCTCACTCCCCAACCCCAGGACCCCCCAGTTCCTTCCTGCAGGGGCTCTTTCCTGCTTCTACTGGGCTTCCTTGGTGTTAAAAAGGAAAACTAAAATAAAAAATTTAAAAACCAGCCCCCAAGTGCTGTCCTTCTTGTTGAGTTTGAAGCAGACATCATTATTCTGAAGTCTCCAGAAATTTGACCAGAATCTGAGGACTAAGGGAAGTCCAGGGCCCTCAGCCTTCTACCTGGAGACTGGACCAGACCTGATACCAGGAAGGCTGGCTTGGCCTGGGGACAGGCCATCCTGCTGAACAGGGCAGCTTGGCCCGACAGCTTTCTCCTCTAGAAACGGGGTATGTCGGAGTTGCTGGGACACTGCGTTGCCTAAGATCTTCTCCAGCACAGTCTTCAACACCTTCACTCAACCAAACGGTTTTAAATGAACTTTTACTATGTTCCAGACATTGGAATTATGCCCTGGGAATGTATCAGTGAACAAGGAAGATGAAACCTTGCTTTTGCCCTCTTTATCTGGCAAGGATTAAATATCTAGTACATTAATAAAAAAAAATGAAGCTGTTCATGTCCCCGTCACCCTTGATGGTGAGGATGCCGATGAAGGCGATGACCGATATCCCTGTAGTCTCACTTCACACCATCTCCTAGTATCAGAATAGAGGAAATGGACTCAGAGGGGACAATCCAATCTGCAGAGAATCACGTTGACATTCGTCAGCTGGATGCAGGCATACCACCCACTTCCTGACCATGACCCTAAACTTTCTGTTTCAGCAGGAAGAGATAGGAGCAAGTACCTAAGTGTGTGCTGAATACCTACTATGTGCCAGGTACAGTTCTAGGAACGTGAACACACATTAGGTCTTTAAGTGACCCCCAGAGGTGGGTAACAGTCTTGGTTGGTGAAGAGGAACCTGGTAGAGTAGATTGCCCGTGGATGATCAGCTGGGGGAAACCACAGCAAGAATTTGAATTCAGAACCCATGTTATGCCAAAGACAGAACTTAGTTGCATTTGAGTTCTAAAAATGTGACAGCATTGTGGAGTCCAGAGCTGGAAGGAACATTGAGAAACCTCGTCTGCAGTTCATGTCCCAAGCCTTTTGTCTTCTTCAGATAGGAGACGTGTCTCTTTGGAATGTCCCTGGAATAATGACCTACAAGGATTAACTGCAGGGACATTCTGGGAAATGTTGGACCTGGATCTCTGTCAAACCCCAAATCTTGACGTGTGGCATTTGCTGGTTTCCTTAGTGTCATACTCTAACCATAGCCAATATCTAACTACTAAAGGGGACACAGAATTATACAGTGTCTCCACCAGACAGAGACAACGGATGCTGAGGAGTTATATGCCTTTTTACCAAGCAGATGCAAGATGCAGAAGCCTCCTGCCTTCCAGGTGCCTCACCTGGAGACAGGAGCAGCAGCTCTATAGGTCCTTCTTTATCATAAACCCCAGTTCCCACCAGGGATCCCCAGGTGTCGTAAAGAAAGGCTGAATTTTGGAATCACCTTAGATTCACCTAGGAATCACCTCCAATCTCACCTGTATATTGGAGCTGGAAGAAGTTTGCACTCATTGCTTATGTGCTGCATAACAAATTCCTCCAAACTTTGGCGGCTTTAAACCATGTATTATCTCAGTTTCTGTGGGTCAGTACCGGGGCTGGCTCACCTGGGTCCTCTGGCTCACCTGAGTTCTCTGGCTTAGGGCCTCTCACAGACTGGGCTGGAGGTGGAGACGGAGGAGGGGGTGCTGTGGTCCCTGCTGATGACCATCCACAAACAAGCACAGTTATGGGAGGGGTTGGGCTGCAGCACTCAGGCACTCAGCAGCCGCTGGGCCCAGCCACACTCAAGCCAAAGGCATTACATAAGGTATGAACACCAGGAGACAAGGACCCCTGGGACCCAATTTTAAGACTCCATACCATAGGGTCTAAGTGGTTATAATAGAACTATGAATACTTAAGGAGCACTTACTGTGCTCTGGGAACTAAGCACTTTCCATATAAAATTTTATTTCATCCTTACTCTATTTTCAGAGGGTTGGTCCTGAAAACCCCATTTTATAGATGTAAAACCTGAGACTTTAAGAGGTTCTGTAATTATCTGCAAGCCACCCACCCAGGAAGTTGGAATAATTACCTAGTTGGCAGTTGGTCTCTTCTGGAGTCTATCTGCTTATCATGACCTGGATGGCCTCTTCTGACACATCATTGAGTGATCAGTTAGTGGTGCTCTTGTCTTTCTGTAGATGATGAGCTGGAGGGCCAGAGAGCTTCAGTAACTGTCTAAAGTCACACAGCAAAATTAGAAGCAGAGGTAAAACTTGGTTCTTCAAGTCTTTTGGGTATGCTGGTTTCTGGAGATGGGCCAGGTTGGCAATAAGTCCATTTAGCGGTATCCAACTTTCTCCCTGCCCTGGAAGCTCTCTAGAAGCTCAAAGATGGCTGATGCTTGGCCCCACTCTGAGCATCAGCTGCAAGTCAAGCATCCCTCCACCCCAGGCTTGGACACAAAGGTGATGGCACTCTGTTGCACCTACGGTCAATCCATGTTCCTTTTCTGAAATACTTAAGTTTCCTTGGCTGAGGAGGAGAGAAAACAGGCCTGTCCCAGACATCAGAGTAATGAACTGGTTTTAAGTTCTCTTGGGGGCTTAATAAAAGGTGGTAGTTTGGGTATCCTTTCTGTGATAGGCCCTTCTGTTAATACTTATCTAGCTAATGCATCTTCCAAATGGCCCGCTGCGGCTTTTGGGACATTAAGGAGACTTCATGATGTTGTTCTACATATGGTATTTCTGCTCGGGAGTTTTTTTCTTCCTTTCCACTTGTATAAATTATTTTACGATGAAGGTGGTGATGCTGAAGGAATAGAGGCTAGAGTAAGGGTTAGGATTTCACAGGACCCAGCCAGGGGCATTTTTTTGGAGCCCAGAGGGAGCCCAGCCCCACATTCTTGAACACAGGGGGAACAGGAGGACTGGAAGCTTAGCGGAATGGCCAGGGCCTGTGGCTGACAAACTCCAGCTGTGCTGAGCAGAATCCCATTCTGGCCTGGCAGACGTCTGCTCCCTCAGCATGACACCGACCATTAGCAGACTCACCCCAATAGGATACACCCCAGAGTGGAGGATGCATGGAATTCCTGCTGATACACAGAGAGCCCAAGACCCAAGCTGTTTCCCCCTGCCCTTATCAGACCAGCCAAGATAACTGGCATGAGACTGGAATCTGAAGCCGAGGAAGAAATTCCGCCCTACAAATACCAGGCGCCAGATCCAGGCTCTCCACTTGAAGAATTGACTCATCCCACAGAGCGGAATGCCTCATTGTGCCAGGTGGAGTGCAGGGAGCTCAAAACCCAGGCTGAATAAAATATGGTCAGTGCTGGAAGGAAACCCCCAGCCTAATGGGAAGTACAGATGACATCTAAACCAAGTCCAAATATACAGAGCGATGAGTGCGTAGACTGAGTGAAGCCAAGAGTGGCCTGAAACACGGAGCAGGGTCACAGTGTCGACAGTCAGCAGGGGAAGACTGATGGTCAAGTCTGAGCTGCATGGTATAGGGGGACACATAGACCACAGTGGGAGACTTTCTGTAGGATACAAACCCTGATGCAGAACTGCAGACCATAGGGTGTAAATACTCTAATTTCACTATTTCTATATGAATTTCCTAAAGTATTGCAACATGTTTCCAACAACTGTGCACAAGGGTCTCAATTTTTCTCATGTCCTCACCCAGCATTTACTGTTTTCCAATTCACTAATCTTAGTCAGGGGGTGTATAAAGTGGTGCTTCATCTTAATTTGCCTTATTTTAACTTGCATTTCTGTGTTTTCTTGGTTTGACTATGTTTTCAGAAACACATTGGTCTTTTGGATTTCTCCTGTGAATTGCCTATGCATATCCTTTGCCCATTTTTCTATTTGATTTTTTTTTCTTTGCTGATTTACAAGAATTACTTGAAGCCTTGAACAGTTTTCTTATTCATCTTTTGCCAGTTTTGGACTTGGTCAAAGTCTTCTTCCAATTTTTCATGCCTCTGATAAGGTTTTCAATGGCCCATTTTGATATAGTTCTTCCTTTATTTCTGAAAAAAAAATTATTTATTTTTCCCCCTATGGCTTATACTTTTCAGGTCTTATTTAAGAAATAATTCATGATTCCAAATTTTAAAAAAATGACACATTTTTATTATTGTGTTTCAGCCTTAATTTTTACCTTTAGGTCTTTAAACATCTGTTCCATTAGAGTTTTTTTTCCTGGAAAAAAATGAGGTAAGGACTCATCTTTACTTTTCTTGGCACAAGAAGTTATTTTTCTTAATATGATTTATGAAATAATTCATCTTGCCTTTAATGATTTGTGAAGCTGGCTCTACCCTATATCTGTTGGAGGACCACTCTTTGTATGTATCTTGCAGATTTGCCATCTTGTAAACAGATACTGCAACAATGTTTCTAAGGATGTCTGTCCAACAAACAGCAGTAGAAATAGAGACTCTTTGGAGAGCCATGGGCTGGTGTCTTTACTGACCAGTGTAATCGAAAATAACGCCTCCCAAAGTTCAGGCAGACCTACTGCCCAGTAAAAAGAAGGGGGCCAGTTTTTAAACTAAGGTCTCCTCTCCAGTCAATGAATCTATTGTGTGTGCAGACATCACCTCATCTCTTCATGGTGTTCTGTAGGAATTGAGACTTGGGGAACGGGTGATCCTGGTAACCATGTGAGCCACAAACTCTTCTCCATCTCTGATCTAGGGTTCTCATGTCTTCTGCCAATGACCCTGAAATACATAGCAGGCTAATTTGTAAATTCCCAAGAGTTAATACCTCAGGCCCTTGACAGTTTGTAACAATACTGAGTTATCATATATAATTGGGACTTTATATTTATTAATACATCTGTCTTTTTAAAACTCCAGTACCAACTATTTTAATTACCTTCTGACAGGGCAACTTTGATCTCTGGCAATATTGGCTTAATTATTTCTTAGCGTTAATTTTCTTACATAGTTGTTTTTTTAAAAAATCAGTTCGTTAAGTTACCCACCCCCCAAATATTGTTAGAGTTGTGACTGAAATTATTGTGAATGTATGGATTCATTTAGGGAGAACTGACATCTTCAGAATGTCCTGCATTTATAAATATGGATCATATGTCATTTCCTTAGGTTTAAATGTTTTGTACATTCTTTAATAAAATAATTGCTGTTTTGTTTTTCTGATTACATATGGTGCTTTATTTTCTACCACAATGTCTTATTGTTAATGGAGTTAGAGAAGATCATTATTACTTTTTACATGTTGATCTTGCACATGGCAAAGTTGTTTTCCTTTAGGTGCTTTCTGATTACTGTAAATCATGGGGGAAAGGCTTCCTGTTCACTCTCACACTATTTTCCTCTGCTTTTAGGCTAACAAGAACCTGTAGAATGACCTGGCACAGCAGTTGTAGCAGCAGCTCTGCTTGTAATATTCTTGACCTAAAATCAGATTTCTGTTCAGTGTGATATTTTTTCCTAGATATTTAGTGTGTAACCTTTGTTGAATAGAAGCTATTCATTTTTATAAAAGCATTTTTTTAAAAAAATGGAAGTGAGTGTTGGACTTTGGATGTTATTTCAGCTTTGATTGATATGGTGGTTTACCTCTCAGTCATTAATAAGCTGAATCACAGAAATAGAGGTCATTTTCACTTTGGGGGACAAACCTTACTTAATCATAATGTCTTTAAAAAATACACCATGATGTTCAGTTGTCTAATCATGTGTTCAGGAGTTTTGCATCACCTGGACCATGGTAGAGATTTGGTATTTCCATCTAATGAAATGGGAGTCTCCAAAGGTGACTGAGTGGAGAGATGATTGGATTGACACTTTTCGGAGGTCTCCCTGGCTGCAGGGTTTTGAAACTAGACTGGTGCGCAAGGATGGACGTAAGGAGAAAAGCTAATTAGCCTACTAACTTTGCAAATCCAGGTAGGACATTGCTTTGGAGCAGGGTGGTGGCAGTGAAGAGGAAGAGGAGGCTGGGTAGCATGTGTATCTAGGAGGCTGGGCCAACAGGATGTGCTCCTGAGCTGGGAATTGCATAGGACAGGAAAAGAGGAGTCTGGTTTTGACTGGAGCAAGTGAAAGAGCTGAGTGGCCATTAAGCAGAATGAGGCGGGACGCAGGGTAATAGACTGTAGGTAAAGGGTGGAGGTTGGTGGCTGCAGTAAGGGTGGACTGTGGGACATGGCAAGGATGTTGGCTAGCTAAGGAACTTACTGAAATGACTCGATGGTCTTTCTTGAAGTGAGGTTTCCATAAGCACTGCCTGGAACCTGGCTGCAGAAACAGTCTGATGAGGTTCCAACTGTGCCATGTCCCCTTCATCACTGTGTGCTAGACATAGCAGCATTTCACATTTGTCACCATCACAGCTGCTATCGGCTCTGTACAACTTCCGTGCCCAAACACAGCAGTTTAATCACTGTTGTTAGTTTCTGGGCTGAGTTCTTTCCTCCAGTCGCTCAGCGGCTGCTCCAACAGCCCAATAGCCCAACTGATAGGTGGGGTCACACGCTTGTGCCACACCACAGGGAAGCTGGGCAATGAGTGCTCAGGTGTCTACTTCAAGGAGATAGAACTCACCAGAAGTGGTGGCACACCTCTAGACTCAGTGACTCGGGAGGTTGAGGCAAGAAGATTGCAGGTTCAAAGCCAGCCTCAGCAACTTAGGAAGGCCCTAAGCAACTTAGCAAGACCCTGTCTCAAAATAAAAAATAAATAGGGCTGGGGGATGTGGCTCAATGGTTAAGTGCCCCTGGGTTCAATCTCTAGTACCAAAAAAAAAAAAAAAAAAAAAAGACAGAACTCATAGTCTTCTACTTACAACACATCACAAGGGTGCTCAAAACTAAATATGATCTACATTTTTTATTACCATAAATATCAAATGAGACATCTTTGTTTATCTTTGCTTTCCAAATTTTGTTGCTTCTTTCGCTTATTTTTAGATTCTTTTGTTCAAATAATGTTTGTTTTTCCAGACTCATCTATAATTTGCATGTATCCATGGATTTCCCCTTTCTACTGCTAAATATTATTCCACTATATCCCTATATTTTTTCTGTTTGTGGGCATTTGGGTGTTACTATCTTTGGGGCAATTATCTATAAAACTGCTTTGAACATCTTCATATTCTGTGGACATGTTTTTATTTCTTGTGGATACATGCCTGTGAGTGGCTTGGCCACACCATCCAATAGATGTTGGTTCCACTTATCAGAAATGGAGCCTGTTTTCAAGCTGGCCCTACAATTTATTCTCCTAACCAAGGACATCTTTATCCCAGTTGCTTGACATCCTCATAAACTCGTGACATTTCCAAGATCCAATCCCAGGTCCTTCTCCCCCAGAGCTTACCTACCTGATGCTCTTCCTATCCTTGAGCCACTTCTAATCCCAGGAAACCTCCCCTTCCCCAGGTCCCTCTCTGTCCATGAGAGGAAGTGTCCAGTCATGCTCAGTCCTGGCCTGACCTCCATCAGGTCCCTTCCATTCCCTGGACTTTCCACTTTCCCTTTGACGACAAGAAGCTTTGGAGAAGGTGACGGCTTAGCTTCCTTCCAGTGGTGACATGTTTTTTGTGAGCCTTTCCGGTCTATGTTCTTTCCCGGTTTTCTTTTCCATCTGTCACTTGACACCATGCAATTGATTACAGTTCTCTAACTGCCTTGGAAAATAGCTTGTACTTTTTTTTCTGAAACTCTTTAAATAAAACTCCATTTTGCTAACAAATGGAGAAGAGAAGCAGAAGGGAAAGTGACATTCACTGAACACCTACTACGAGCCACTTCCTTGCAGAACCAACGTCTTGCTTCATCCCGACAAGCACCTGGACTGCAGTTTTCCTGAGAGTCCTTTTTATCTGGGTTCCACTTTTCCCTCACATCTTCATTTTTCAGAGTTCCTCAGGGAAATAGAACCAGTACAGAAGAGGAGATTTGTTATGGGAACTGGTTCACATGATTATGGAGGACAGGAGGTCCCACAGTCTGCTGTCTAAAACCTGGGCAAGGAGGGGAGAGGCTGGTCTAAGTCCTGGGGTCTGAAAACCCAAGAACCTGAGCTCCAAAGTCCACAGACTGAAGAGGGATGTCCTGGCTCAAGAAGAGCACAAGGTCCACCCTTCCCCTGTCTTTTTATTTAGTCTGGGCCCTGAACCATGATGCCCTTCCACACTGGTGAGAGCGGCTCATCTTTACTCAGTCTACAGGCTCCATGAAAGGCCTCAGGCTGCAGTGGACAGTCCCACCCCAGTTTTAGGGTCTTATATGGTTGGGTTTGGGGGGTTTTTGTTTTGCTCTGGTGTTCGCTCCCTCACCCACCATGGGCCATTCCATCTCAGTGCCTCATATTGCCTGTTTGTAACCTTGGAGGATGATTGTCACAAAGTCCTGTCATAGCAAATATATCAGGACACTGAGGCGGGCTCGGTATGCAGGCGACACAGAGATGGAAAGAAAGTTGAAAACACAAGAAGTCATCTGGGGCATGGCAGAGTACACAGGGCCCCTCTACCCAGGACAGTGACCCAGGTACAGGCTTCTGTCATTGACTGGGAGACTCGTCAGGCCACTGCACATCTGCTCCCTATCTGAGGTCCGGGTTAGTGAGGTGGCCTCCCTGTGTACAGAAGCTGTCACTCAGCCTTGCTTCTCTGCAGCCCTCGGGACCCACCCCCACAGCTCTGCAAAATCAGTGACCAATGCCATCTTCAATGGACACAAAGCACTGGGAGAAAAGCCCTGGAGCTCTGAGCTCCTGTGACCAATTAGGACGTGCCTCTCCCTGGAATGGAGACAGCTGTCCAGGAGGGCTATGCACTGCACTCCTGGTGCACAGGAAGTGAGCCGCCTGGGCCCTCTGGGATGTGTTTTTAAGAAAATCTTGAAAACTACAGCTGCAGCCAGAAGTAAACAGGATTTCATTAAGGGGTGCCTGGCCTGAGGCACAGGGAGTGGGTCTGATCTCACAATGGCACCATGTCACCTGTGGAATGGTCCTGGCTGCCATCTTGGGGAGAGACGTCTCTCTCAGAAAAGATAAGCAAAGACATCTGCAAGGTTGAGGTCCAGCCTCCTCCTGGCTCCTGCCCTGCTCAGGCGAGGGGGTGATGTTGGAGAGCCCCCCTGCCTTCTGTCACCTAGTCATTGGTGACAAAGAGTTGGTCCAAGTAAGACATTCCAAGTGCTCATGAAAGGCCACCAAGCACAGGGCTGTCCCCTGCTGAACTGGAGTTAAGGCTCAGCACACCTGTCTCAGGTAGGCTTTCTGGCTCTGCTTGGTTCTCACGATGGCCCTTGAAGGTCACCAGAGTCAGGATTATGCTCATTGCAAAGATGGTAAATACAAGTAGGGGAATCTTGGTTATCCACTCAGGGTCCCTTGGCCAATCTGGAACCAATCAACTTTCCGGGCTTCTACTATTTCCTCTCCTTGACTATGTCAGGCGAATGGAGCCTGTCACTCACCAGTGTAAAGCTCCAGCTGATTTTCTAAGCATTAACTCTTAGAGAAAACTTCTCATCCCCAAGCTTGTTGGCAAAATTTGGAACATGCTCTCTCTCAGGACTTCCCCTTGTGTTTGTACCCTATGCCCTGTAGGTGAGGTTCAAATGGTTTCATGTATCAGGGGTTGAGGTGCCTCTGGGCCCATAGTAAGGACCCCCAAGGCAGTGGACACAGAATCAGGGAATGTGAGCTACCAGCTAGAGTGTGTCTTCTCTCCCAACCTGGTCCTAAATGAATCTCCATACCACCTGGGCATACTTCTCCATGGATCTGCATGTCTGTGGTCAAATTGCTGCTAGCTGGGTGAAGCTGGAGATGGCACTCATACCACCCCCCAGACTGATCAGAAACCCTACAGAAGGCTCCATCTCCTGAACAGGTACCCCTTCCCCCCTAGAAAGGGGAGCACCCACTGTGTGCTCATCCCTGGGTTTGGAGCATTATGTGGTATATGTTACCTTCAAAGAAACTGATGAAAAGATGCTACCTTTCTGTTTCACAGGGATCGAGGTTGCCATAGAGAAGGTTTAAGCAACTTGCTCAAGGTCTCAGGCATGGCTTAGAATGGGCCCAGCAGGACTTTGAACTCAGGGTGGTGATACCTGTGTCCACAAGTACCCCCTTGGTCTTCAGTTAGCCACTGAAAGGAAATATTTCACTTTCTGTCTGTTTTAGTCAGCTTTTGCACTGATGTGACCAATAGACATGACAAGAACAAGGAGGAAATGTTGATTTAGGGGCTCACAGTTTCAGAGGTCTCCGTCCATAGAAGGCTGGCTCCTTTCCCTGGGGCTCCTGGTGAGAGAGAACATCATGGCAGAGGAGTGGGGCAGAGGGAAGCTGCTCACAGGAAGATCAGGAAGCAGAGAGAGAGACTCCACCCACCAGATACAAATATATACCCAAAGCCACACCCCAATTCCCAGCTCCTCCCCCACACTCCACCTGCCTTCAGTTACCACTCAGTTAATTGCTATCAGGGGTTTAAGGCACTGATTAGCTTCAGGCTCTCACCAATCGTTTCTCCTCTGAGCCTTCTTGCATTGTCTCACATAGGAGCTTTTGTGAGGGGACACCTCACATCCAAACTGTCCCTTCAACAACAGAGGCAGGAGGGATCCCAGGAGCCATGTCTTTCTCTCTCTCTCAGAATTCAGCTTTGGAAAGCATGAGATGTCATTGTTGATCCCACCCTCTTATCCTGAGGACAGGAGAATGGAAGCCCAGGGATGGGGGAGGATCGGCCAATGTCACAGTCCAAGTTGACTCTGCCAAGCATCCTCCAAGAGCTCCCTGTGAGACACAGTGGGGGGACCCACAGGCAGCGGGAAGCCTGTCCCCTGCCCTCCAGGGCTCCAGAAGCAGCCCATTCACCGAGGGGCAGGTGGCACAGAGCCCAGGGCACCTGGGTCCTCTTCCTCAGTGGATTCTGTGCCAGGGGCCATTCCGCCCATCCTGCCTGGTGTCTGTGCCCCGGCCTGGCCCATGAGCTCTTTTCTTGCAGCTGCACTTGGGAGCCTTCTCCCAGCCACATAGGCTTCCTTGCTCCCTCCTCTGTCTGTGCCATAAAGAGAGACGTGGTTTCAGACACCCCAGGGGAGCTGATTATTGAAAGAAGCATCTGACTTTAAAAGCAGGGAGCTTAGCCCCAGCTCGGCCACCTCTGATGGGGGCCTCCCACGGTGAAGCCAGCTCAGGCCCAGACCTCCTCCTTGGCCGTCCCAGGCGAGTGTGGACTCAGCCAGGCCGGAGCTTTGAGCTGTGGAACAAAGCCCGGTGTGGACATCTGAGTGTCTCGGGAGCCCTGGCGTCACATCCCTCCCCTGCCGAATACCACCCAGGACTCCTCAAACTCTTGGATAAAGCACTGAAAGCCCCAAGCAACTTTCCGACCTCGTTTCCAGGGATTCCTTCCCATCACACTGTTCCGCTTGGTGGGCTGTTCTTACCCACCCCATCGCAAGTCTCTGGAGAAAAATGGAAAAGATCAATCAAAAGCACTGTGAGCCATGGTCACTCTGAAAAGAGTGGGGGTGTACGTGCACGTGAATGCGGATGGGACGCCTCAAAAATGGCTGGAAGTGACTCAGGAGCACAGTTAGAACAGGGAGAAGCCATCGCTTCTGAGGGTCAGAGAGTCATCCAATTACATCTTCACTGCCCTCCCACCTTGTGCCACGTGGTAACAGGGGCTGGGGAAAATGGCGAGCAAAGCAAACATGTACTTGCTAGTGGCTGCCCACGACCACATTAGTGAACACCCAATTACAACCTGAGAAAACGCCAGGAAGGGAGATCCGGGCTAATGGGAGACAAATGTGAAAGAGAAGCTGAACTAATCTTGAAAGAGGAGAATAATTCTATGAGAAAGCGACCACTGTGGGAGAAGCTGAGGGTGAGCAGAAGACACCCAGGGAAAGCAGAAAAGGAGAGGAAGAACTGTCTTGACAAAGAACACAGCTGGTGCAAAGGCCCTGGGGAATGAGGAGCAGGGCGTATTTGATGAGGGAAGAAGCATGGGGCAAGCTGAGCATGGAGAGGCAGGTGGAGCAAGCTGTGGCCCAGGTTGAAGTCACACCCTTTTTCATAGGAGCAGTGGGGAGCTATCAAGTGTGAAGCAGGAAGGGACATCTTCAGATTGGGTCTCAGGAAGGTCACTCTGACAGCTTTATCAGGGGTGCAGGGTGGGGAAAGGCAGATGAAGAAAGACCTCACTGATCTGGGAGGACTTGGCCCTGGTTAGGAGTGGTGGCGAGAGAGATGCAGAGAAAGGGACACAGTAAAGACAGTAAAGAGATGTTTAAGAATCAAGTCAACATGACAGTTTCTATTGGGAGAAAGGGAGGAAACAGGAGGCATCCAGGCTGAGGGTTGCAGTGACATTAATGAAAATAAGGAAGAGTGACTGAGGCAGCCCCAGCCTGTCCTTCTAGAGGGAGGCGCCATACCCTGAAGATGACGGAAGCACTGGTGCACACATCTAGCTGAGGAAGAGAGAGTAGGAACATAGCCACATGTGGACCAGGGCCGGGGACTGAGACTGAGTGACAGTGATGTTGGAGCCACCCTGGTCCATCCCTCTCCTTCCCATCCCAGCCCTGCCAGGCGATGAGCAGACAGTGCACTCTCTGGCCTTCGGTGGTCAGTGTCACGCTCCCTCCACCCCAGCAGCCCCTTCTCCCTGGTCCTAAGGGTCTCTCCCCACTCCCCACCTGCCCCCACCACAGCTCCTGCAGTTGGAAGAACAGCGGCTGACTATGCTGACACCTTCTCCCAACAACTCCCCGGGGAAAGTCCTCAGCCTGTCTCTGTCCTGCAGATGGGGAGCGTTGGCTTCATTCACCCAAGGTCATAGCACTAGCAGGAGGCAGTGGAAATTGGACCTGGGTGTGTCGGAGCCAAAGGCCAGGCCTCCCCGCTAA
This sequence comes from Spermophilus citellus, assembly GCF_964194105.1. Classification (NCBI taxonomy): domain Eukaryota; kingdom Metazoa; phylum Chordata; class Mammalia; order Rodentia; family Sciuridae; genus Spermophilus; species Spermophilus citellus. The sequence continues at coordinate 51,705,371 of NC_138195.1, forward strand.
CCCTACCCACCTTCCCCTGCTGGCTCCTCAGTGCCACGTCCAGGGTAAGCCTGTTCCCACATCCCCTCTTCCCCCAGCCCTCTCCCCTGTGTCTGAGGGTCCTGGGCATCTTCCGCTGTCCACAGCAGGGTAGTGGGGCATCCTGCATAAGAAATATCTAGTATGCACCAGGACACAGCTGGACTCATTGGCTCTAAGCTGCTCTTAGGAATCAGAATAAAATGTCATCTTAGCTTGTTCCCTTCCTGCCTTGCCACCCCACAGCAGTTCTAGACATCCAGGGCCTCAGGTGGAGTGGGAGGTGCCCGTGTGCCACACTAAGCCTCCTTTACACCTCAACAATCCCCAAGGTCATGGTACTTCTGGCATCCCTAAGGGGGGTCCTAGAGGATTCCATTCCCAGAGCCCCCCAGTCTATGATCCATGTGAACCCCTTTCCCAGTTGTCCAACCCTCTGGAGCCCACATGGTGGTGATGCCTCCATGGACTTGAGGTGCCAGTTTGGGACAAACTCTGAAGCAAATTCCCTACTGGGAAATAATGATTTGGATTAGGGAAACGTCCGTCTAGAAAATGACTGACATACATAAACAAACACACAAACATCACTTTCCAAATAAATCAGGAAGGCTACAAACGCTACCTGAGTACCCAACCAGAACTTTTTTTTGACAGATCCCTTTCTCTTTCAGAACAAGAATCCAGTGAAAGTTCTACAAGGGTAGAGATGGATCCATTCTGATGGACTAAGTCTATCCCCAGAGACCAGCTAGTGCCCGACCCTTAGTAACTGCACGTTACCTATGCATGGATGCGCCTGCTCCCTAGGGCTAATGTAACAAGAGCCACAGACTGGGTGGCTTTGGTCAGCAGAGATTTCAGAGATTTACTGTTCCATGGTTCCAGAGGTTGGAACTCCAGAAGTCAGCAGGGCCATGCTCCCTCCAAAAATGGTAGGGGAGCATCTTCTTGCCTCTAGCTTGGTGGTGGCTTCCATTCTTGCTGTTGGATGTCTCCCACACGCACTGTTCCAATCTCTGTCTCCACCATCACATGACCACCTCCCTGGGTCTCCGTTATCTTTCTCATAAGGACACCAGTCATACTTGACCATACTGGATTATGACCCACTTTTATGACCTCATCTGACCCTCGTGACCTCTCCAAAGAGCCTTTTAACAAATTAGGGCACCCTCACAGGCACTGGGAGGGTTGAGATTCTAACATGTCTTTGGGGGAGACATGATTCAATCCGTAACACTGAATAAGTGTCCAAAATGCCTTTAGGATATTTCATTCCCAACTTCTATTTCCAAGGATCCAGGATAGAATGGGATCCTTGTCAGTTTTAGGCAGAGCTCGCATTCTCTTTTCCAGAGCCAACACAGCCTGGCAGTGGTGATGGTGGAGGGAGGAGGAGAATCTTCTATTTCTAGATCCTCACGGCTGGAGGGAACTTGGGGACCATCTGGTCCTTCCTGTTACAGCAGGAGGAGACTGAGCCAGGGAAGGGAAGTAATTGGTACTTGGTCTCAGAGGAAGAACACAGGATCTGCCCACTTCTGGTTCCATTTCTTTTCCTCCTAGATTCCAGAAAGTTCTTCAAGGAGGCCGATGAGGAACTTGTATCTTTGCCCAGTGGATCATGCTGTGTCCATGGGGAGCTGTGAAGGAGACACTAGAATGTAATTGTTCCAATTAGACCATTCTTGGGCTTCAGGAGAGTCCTTTCATGGCTGATTCCCTGGGGCATCTATGCATGGAGTCTTCATGTGTTGGTGACTGATAGGGTAGGCAGGGATGAGAAGATGGGAGGGTAAGAGGAGGGGGCACACCTTACAGAGGGGCTCCAGACCCACCCTGGGGCCCTGGGCTTGGCATGTCTGGCTGTGCTGGATGGGCCTGCCAGGAATTGATTAGCCTGGTGCCTGCATCAGTTTCCTGCCATAAAATTTGCCGTGAGCTTCGGTGCTCCAAATAACACAAGTTGATGAGTGCACAGTCCTGTAGGTCAGAAGTCTCAGCTAGCGTGGCTGGTTCTCTGCTCTGGGTCGCACAGGCTGGAATCTAGGTCTTACGACCCAGGGCTGGCCAGAGCTCTCATCTGGAGGCTCAGGAGAGCTTTTACATCCATGCTCACTCAGGTTGCTAGCAGGATTCAGACCTCTGGGGCTACAAGGCTGATCTCCTTCCTTGTCTCCTTGCTGGCTACTGGGCAGGAGCCTCCTGAACCTTTTATGGCCACTTGGGTACCTCATCCTACAGTCCCCTTCATCCTCAAAGCCAGAAAATAGCACAGTGAGTCCTTCTCATTCTGAATCTCTGTGGCTTCTCTTTCTGCTTCAACTCCTCCATCTCCTCTTGGAGAAAGTTCTCTACCCTTAAGGGCTTTGTTGATTAGATCAGGCCCACCTCGCTAATTCAGGGGATTTCCCTATTTTAAGGTCCATCAGCAATGTCCCTTTATCATGTAACAAAACAAATTCATAGGTGCCAGGGATTGGGCATGCAACCACTGATCTGTCACCATCTAAGTTTGTTTCAGAATGTCATAGAAATGGGGGCCGACAACACATAACCTTATGAGGTGGCTTTTCCATTCAGCATAAGACCTTTGAGTTTCAATCACATGGTGATGTGCAGCAATAGCTCCTTCTGTGTAATTTGCCCATAACAGTGGCCCTGTGCCCCTCGGAGCCCACTCACCCTAACTGAAGAGGGGCTTCCTGGCTGGAGGTGTAGCTGAGTGTGGGTTCCACATGGGGTCTCCCTCTCAGGTCTGTCTTCCATCTCAGCCCTGTGCCTCTAGATGTGGGGGTGCAGGGATGTGAGGGGAATGGGGATACACTCAGCTGCAAGTGAAAATAAAACTGCAGGAACTGTTTTCACAAAAATTTTCTTAAGCCAAGACACAAGAGTGTTTTGCAACATCTCCAAGAAAGGAGAATGCAGAGCAGGGGACAGATATGTTGTCCTCTGGCACACAGATTGTCCCATGGCTTTGGTGTGCAAGGGCTCAAAAGGGGGCCCAGCCCAATGGTGTACCAGTGGATTTGCCCATTGCACAGGTGCTAGGTGGCAGTTCTTTCAGCACCAAGGGCAGGAGATGGTGTGGGATTCTGGGGGTGCATGGAAGAGTGTCCCCTTGGCAGCTGGAATGGGTCCTGCAAACAGTGACTGGGCTGAGGTCTTTGTGGTTCCCCTGGGATAAAGAGTCCCTTTGAAGGAGATCTTACTGGAGGGCTGGACAAGACGAAATGAATGTGGTCTTCGTGGACTGGAGGAGAGGACTGCTGGTTTTGCTTCCTGTGTGTGCATGCTCAAGGATGGGTGTCTGCATAGGTAAGGGAGTATAGATTTACACAACCCCTGTGATCAGGACAGTTCCCATTATCCTCACCTCCACATTCCTCATGCTGTTCCCTTGTCGTGAAGCCTTCCCCCAATTCATAATTGCATGCAACCACTGATCTGTCACCATCCAAGTTTGTTTCAGAATGTCATAGAAATGGGGGCCGACAACACATAACCTTATGAGGTGACTTTTCCACTCAGCATAAGACCTTTGAGGTTCAATCACATGGTGATGTGCAGCAATAACTCCTTCTGTGTAATTTACCCAGTAGAAATTCTGCATTTGAATGTTGGTTTATTCTCTTGCCCACTGAGGGACATTGAGGCTGTTTCCAGATTGGGCAAATCGAGCTGCTATTAGTGTGAACATGAGTTTTTTCCCCCCATTTTGAGTAAAGAGATAGGCATGGGACTGTTGGGTTGTATGGTTCATATATGTTTAACTTTATAAGAAGCTGCCAGATTGTTTTTCAGTGGGCAGTTCCTTTGGCATTCTATTCAGGAATGCACAAGAGTTCCAGGTACTCCACACAATCACCAGAAAACTTTTTTTTCCCACTTAAATAGATTCTAATAGCATCTTATTGTGGTTTCATTTTAATTTGGATTTTACAAACTTACTTTCCACCTGTATATCTTCTTCAGGGAAGTATCAGTTCAAATCTTTTGCCTAATTTTTTATTAAATTGTGTGAATGTGTTCCTTTTGTTGACTTTTGAGAGTTGTTTATATATTCTGGATTCAAGTTTTTTTATTGGATATGTTGTTTACAAACATTTTTTCTCTACTGGTAACATGTCTTTTTGCTTTTTTAATGGTGTTTTTTGCAGAGGAAAAGTTTTCAGTTTTGAGGAAGTTCAGTTTATCAAACTTTTCCTTTATGAATTATGCCATCGGTTGTCATATCTAAGATCTGTTCGCCTCACTTAGGTCATGAAGGTTTTCTCATTTATATTAAAAGTTTTAGCATGTTACATTTTACATTTAGATCTACAATCTATTTTGCATAAGATATGAGTATTTTTGTTTGTTTATTTTTGCAGTGAATGTCCAGTTGTTCCAAACTGTTATTTATTGAAAAGATAATTCTATCTTCATTGAATTTGCCAAAAATTATTTGGCCATATTTATCCATCTACTTCTGAGTTATCTGTTCTGTTCCACTGATCTAAGTCTCTGTCCCTTCACCAAGACCCTATATCCTTGGTTACTATAGTTTATAATAAGTCTTGAAATCAGGTAGTGTGAGTGCTACAAATTCATTCCCCACCCCCGCAATCTTTCTGTCTATTCTAGTTCTGTTTCCTCTTCTTACAAAATTTAGAATCACTTTGTCTATATACAGAAAATTCTTCTGGACACAACTGGCCTCTTTACAATGTTAAGTTTCTCAGCCCAAGAATACGGTTTGCCTCTGCTTTTATTGAGGTATCATTTCTTCCATTATTGTCTTGGTCCTTTACATGTTTTCTTACATTTACAGCTAAGTATCTATTTTGGAAAACTTGCAAATGGTATTTAAATGGTTTTTAAATTTCTACTTTCCGGTTGAGACTTGCTAGTATATAAATATATGATTGATTTTTTTTTTCATGTTGACTTATATCTTGCAACCTCACTACACTTGGCTTTTAGTTCTAGGAAGACTTTATGTAGACTCTTTGGGATTTTCTATGGCCATGTTGTCTGCAATCAGAGACAGTTCTATTTTATTCCTTTACAATCTGTATGTCTTCTCTTTCTTTTTCTTGTTCTATTGCACTGGGACTTCCAGAGTGGTGTTGCCTAGCACTGGTGAAAGTAGACAACTTTGCCTTGTTTCCTATCATCAGGAGAAAGGAGTCAGTCTCTCACTATGAAGTTTGATGTTAGCTGTGGAATTATCATTGACATCCTTCACTGCGTTATCATGTTCTATTTCTACTTTAGAAAAATTCTCATCATGAATGTATGTGGAATTGTCAGATTCTTTTCCTGAATCAGTTTGTAGGATTGCATGGCTCTGGTTCTTTCATCCGTTCAATATTTTCAAATATTGAACCAGCCTTGAATTCCTGAGATAAACCCAATCATCTTATTGCAATGTATAAAAATTCCTTTTATTTGATTTACTTACATTTTGTTGGGGATATTTTTGTGTTCATGAGGGATATTTGCTTTTAGTTTTTCATGTATTGTTTTTGTACACTTTTGATTTCAGGATAATGGTGACTTTATAAAATGAGTTGAAAAGTGTTCTTTATTTTGTGGAAGTGATCCTATGGATTGGTGTTATTTTTTAAAATGTTTGGTAGTGTGTGGTAATGGAACATTCTTGACTTGGAGATGGGTCATTACAGTGACTGGACTCAGGGGCCTGGGACTGGGAGGATGGGGGGAGATGTGGAGGAAGAGATGAGTTGGAGTATGTTGAAGAAGGGTTTCAAATGTCACCCTGAGATGTGGAGATCCTTGCAGGACGGTAACTTAGGGAAATGTCCATTAAGAACCACACTGATTAGGTACATGGGTTTTGAAAATATTTAACTGTTTTCTTACCACTAGGACTCTGTCCCCTTCGAGGCCCCCAGAGTCACTGCCCGTCTTGCCTGCATGCTCCAGCACTCTGATGTCCTCCTTGGGGTGGAGGATCCCACCATAATCTAGAGATAGAAGAAGAATGCCTGGTCCAACAGCCTCTGTAGCTAGTGCCTGTTCTGATATTCTGGTTGGTTGGTGCCTCTGTATCCTGGTTTTGAAGGATCCGTCTCTCCCCGTGGAAGAGGTTTAGGAAGCACTCTTCAACAACTAAGGAAAATTCAAGAGCTCTGGCCAGACAGTGCCCATGGGCTGGTGCTTCCTGCCCGCGCCCTCCCCGCCCTGCTTCCTCTGACGGATGGCAGGCACCAGACTTCAGACCTTACACAACTGTCCTTGTTTGGGTTTGAAAACAAAACCATAGAATTTCTGTTTACAATGAATGTTCCTGGAGGGAGGGAGGGAGGCTAGGTAGTTCTTTGGACCTTTGCCTCCCCTTAAAGTCAAATAAACATCTGTCAAGAAAGAACAAGACAGATTCCTTGTGATCGGATGCTCCTCGTTCTACAGCAATTTATCAAAGGCCCTCTCATCAATTAGAGAAATATTTGAAAAAGCATCACAGCTCCCACCAGAGCCTCATGCATAATGCAAAGCAATGGCTCCGAACAGAGTGCGGCTGCCGACCGGCCGGGGCTGGCCTTTGAAGGGAACCCTCCCCATTGTTCCTTTCATCCCAAACCCAGGAACGAACTCCAGACAAAAATTGTGCTGAGCCTCGTGTATAGAAACCTTGTACCTGAAGGGTAGAAACTTACTCTGCCTCCCTTTGGGCCCCTTGTGGAGATCATTTCTCAGGTCTTTGAAACTGGGTGTCCCTGGGGTTCTGGGAAGCAGGAAGTGACCCTTCCTATCTGTGCCACATTCTGCTTTATTGCAGCCCCAATGCTAAGTGGCTCGAAGAAGTTTTCATAAAGGAAAAAAAAGAAAAAGAAAAAAAATCAAGCAAGTGATCAAATGATACCATGGGAGAACCTCTTTTATCAATTCCTGTGCCATATCCCTCATGTTGTGATATCACCCCTATTATGTAGAGGAGGGGACTAAAGCAGAAAGGTGGAGAGACTTGCTTAGGGTCACACAGCAAATTGGCTGTGAATAATGTTTGTACCTCAACCACTAGACCCTGGGTATAAACCTTTTAACTTTGGTTCTGTTGCTCTGTTTGAACAGCAGAGAGAGACGGATAAACAGGAAATTGGTCATTTTGCAGTAATTTTTTTCCATTGACATGGTTTGGAATAATAAAGTTTTATTTAATATTGTCAAATACCTACGCTAACTGCAGTGACCATATTGCTTTTTTATCAAAACCACTCCATGCCTGGATCTTATTTGATCCATAGGTACAGCTGATCTCATTCCTGAGTTGCACTGAGAGCCCATAGGATCTGAGAACCCAGCACAGCCCACCTCAGGACACTTTAACAACAGGGTGACATGGGGAGGGGTGCAGAACAGAGATCCGTACAGAGAAGGAGATGTTTCCTTTAGATTCCACTGGAAGGTACTTGTATTAGGGTTCTCTAGAGAAACAGAATCAACAGGAAGTATGATTATAAACAGGGGATTTATCAGTTGGCTTAGGCGCCCAGAAGCTGGGGAGTCCACAATGGCCGTCTGCAGACTGGAGAGCTGGGAGAACCAGAAGTTGTGCAGTCCAACAGGCAGAAGCCCCAGAACAAGAAGGATCAATGGCACTACCCTAGTCTGAGATGAAGGCTTCTGGAAACTCCCTGGAGAATCACTGGCAGAGTCCACTTTGGAAGAGGGAAGAAGTGAAAGTCCAATATTCTCAGATGACTGAAGCAGCAATCAAGAACCCACTCAAGAAGAATCCAGCTTGCATCTGCAGCCACTTCCTTGTTCTTCCATTTTTTTATTCCATCTAAGCCATCATCCTATTGGATGGTGCTGCTCACACTTAGGGAGGGTCTCCATTTCAGTTGGCTATCCCACATGTCAATCATTCCCTCATTGACACACCCAGAAGCCCTTTAATCATCAGCATCTCTTAATCCAATCAAGTTGACGATTCAAATGAACCATTATAGTACTTTTCCTCTTTGAACCTAGTTTCCAACTGCTCTTGCAATATGAGTACACAGAAGGGGTTCCAAGAGGGACAGGGGGTCCTTGCGGGTTCCCTTATGTGGGGTGTGCAGAGACAGGTGGAGAGTCCTCCTCAGCACTCTGCTATTGGGGTGCAGCGGGACAGGAGAATTACAACTCAAACTGGCTTCTGAGCAGTTCCAAAGGAGCTCTTGGTAAGAAGAACAGGAGGGGCTGAGCCAGCCCAGCCCAGAAAGGCCGGAGAGGCTGTGGCAATGCAAGGACTGGTCAGGAGCTGCCCAATGCCTGGGCAGACCTCCTGCTGGGCCCAGGCAGAAAAGCTGGTACCATACCATCCCCAGCCTGGCATCTAGACCACAGCAGGTATTCATCAAGGTGGGAGAAGGGGCCCCAGCCTCACCTCCACGTAGCAGCCAACCGAGATGCCCCGGTGGGTTGAGAGCCTCTTCTGAGCTTCCAGAAGGAGAGAGGAGGGACCAGGCATAGTCCTCCTCCCACAGTGGGGGCTCAGTCATGTAGCTGCTCTGTGAGGCTCTAAGTCCCATCACTTCACAGCCTGCTCCGGTCACCTCTATGCCACTAGGCTCTGGAATATAACTTACTCTAACTTAATAAATTTTTGTAGAATTGATAAATGAGTGAGTGAGTAAATGCCTGGATCCTTTGCTGTTACTCATGAAGACCCGTCTGTAGGGGGTTAGTGCATGTTGTTCCCTGGGTGCCCTGCACCAATGCTCTGCAGACCCAGAGGAGCTCAGACCTGCAGCCTCGCCAGCACGCAGGCTCCTCCCTCAAACTCTCAACCCCACAGTCAGGCCATGTGGGGGTCATGGAGGAGGAAAGGCCCTTGCCCCATCCAGCATCCTACATGGTCTTGCTGATCATATTCTATCTTTAAGACAGGTGTAAACGGTGAGAGTGCTCCTGGCCTGACCTGGCTCTCTTCTTCCCTTCTATAATACGAGAAAGCTGCCCCACAGGGTCCCCAAGCTCTCCTTACATTTTAAGCAAAAAATGAAGAGAGGGCAGGTGTGACGATGGCCTTTGGTGCCTACCCACTGCAATCCCACCAGAATTTTCTAGGGCTCTGGGGGTCTGAGGGGCGTGTGTGGGCTGAGCTTTGAGGAGGAGATGTGAGCAACCCAGTTAGCACCCCTGTTCCGGCCCTGAAACACGTGTCAGAGACAAGAGGGGGCCCTGTCATCGCTCCACCAGCCCCTCCCCAGACCGTGAAGACAGCTGCCTTCCAGGCGGACATAAGCCCTGCCTCCCGGCTGCAGGGAAGCAGGCCCTGCCTCCACTCGGGGGACCCAGAAGAGGAGGACACAGTGCAGTTCCCGCTTGTTTTATTTATTTATTTATTTTCGTAAGACATTTTACAGCATGAGGACACGGCTATTATGAAACTCAGTGAAAGCTGTGGAACTTCTCTCCAGGAAAACGCACAGAGACCTGACATTTGCATCTGATGTAAAGGAGGCTGCTGGAGCCCTGAGGTCCATTTCTGAGCACAGGGCGTCAAGCAGCGCCTCCTACTCTAAACCGAGAGCTGAGAGATCTGAGGGAGAGCCCCACACACTGGGTGCCCCTGCTGTGCCTGTGGGCTGCTCTCTTAACTCATGTCAGCAACATGCGTGGGGCCTGGAGAAGGCACGGGTGTGGGCGGGGTGGGGGCATTCTCCAGGAACCGGCTTCTCAGGGCTCCAGAAGCGACTTCTTCTTCTCCAGTGTCCCAGCCTGACCTCATTCTGGTGAAGGGACCTTTGATGGATCAAGACTGACATGTCCCTTGTTTGAAGATGAGAAGAGTTTTGTTTCTAATTCTTTCCCCCTAGTTCTGTGTAATTGGGGGAATTATGGGAGTTGGGGGTCTCCTTTGGCAATGGGGGCTTTCCTAATGGAGTCTCCCTAAAGTCTCTACGGTTTTCCTAAAGTAGACCTTACAGAGAGCTACAGTGGGGTTGTGGGCAAAAGAGTTGAATCCCAGACACCTGTGACTTGCCCCAAATTCACCTGGCCAGGAGTGAGGCCAGACTCCCCTGCCCGTGCAGACAGCTCAGGTGCACCCCTACACTGCCCCCCTCATCCCTACCTGCTTCCTCCCTCTCCCCTCCACCTGTCTCCTCTTAGTAGCCTCTAGGCCAAGAAGGAAGGGGCCTTTAGCTCAGTAGCTGGACTGAAAGGGCCTGGAGATGATGAGACTGACCCTGAGGGGCAGAGCTTACCCTGGCCCCTGGGGACCTCTATCTGGTGGGCTCCTGCACCCAGCGCTCCCTGGGGCCTCTTTCCACTGTCCTCACGATCCCTTTCTCCACTGCATTTGGGCTCCTTCCCGGGTTCTGTAGGGGCCAGAGTGGCCCTGTCGGGGTTGCTCCTGATCATATGGCCATGTGACATTCTCCAAATGGAAGCCACTCATGCTTTCTCAAATTGTGACAGATTCATAAGAATGATCAGCAAACCCCATGGAGCAGAGGCTCTGTCTACAACCCTACAGCCCGCCCCGCTCCTGCACTTCTTCCTGTGACCCTCACCTCTTCCTGCCTGGGGCTCTTCCCTGGGCCTCTCCAGTCCTCAAATCCTCAAGGCCACTCCACAGCCTCTCCAATAGGAAGCCTCTCCAGACCATCCCAACCTGAGGGATCTTCTCCTCCTTCCTGCAGGCCAGCTGGGTGTCTCCAGGGGAGGGGCATGTGGTAGCAAGCCCAGGGTCACAGCTTCAACAGGACAGTGCTTGGGTTAGACATGGTGGCCACCTCTGGACGTGAACATTAATATACCCATTGATAGGACGGGGTCCGTGCGGGTGGGATGGGGGTAAGGCGTTAACTGTCGGGAAACTGCTCTGCCAGCCTCCTGCTCCCGCACTGAGCCCTGCTCTCTCCTGACTTATTTACCCCGGATTGTTTGTGTGACTTCTACAGATCTGGGGTCTCCTCCTGAGAACAGGGCTGCTGTATCCCTCCCACCTCCCTCCGGAGCTGTGCGCAGAGGGCCTGCTTAGCCAGTGTCTGAAGGATTGAATTAAATCTCACCACACAGTGGTTGGCATTTCCCCCGCACCTAGAGTTGCAGTAATGAAATTTCCACCATATGCTGTAAAGGATTGAAATGTTGAAAATGTCACAACCCGGAGGAAACCAGAGCTCTTGAAATTTACAAATAAAACAATGGCTGCTGTTTATGAAGCCTCGGCCGTGTGACCCCTGGCGAGCATTTCTCTCTGGCTCTTGACAGTCACCCAGGACTGGTGGCATATTGTACTGGCACCAGGACAGCCACACTGGTGTTCCTGGTTGGGACTGGTTCTGACTGATAGGCCCCCCTGCGCACCCTCTGTTAGATACTTGAACACCCCACTTGCCTTTATGCCATGTGCTGTTGAATGCTCACCCACCTCACAGATGATGGACCCCAGCTCAGGAGGGACAAGTGAGTTACTCAGCACCACACAGCTGGCCTCCGAGACCTCCACCTGCTGCACACCACCAGCGCAGGCCTCAGCCTCACCGCCTGGCCTTCACCCACCCTGTCCCAGCTGGGCCAGGTCTTCACCCAACCACAGGACTGTGGTCAATGTCCCCTCAGGGATACACGAGGGACTGGCTCACTCCACAAACCTTTCCTCCAGGCCGGGCAGCCAGTAGTTCACAAGAAAAATGCTCCTGCCAGATGCCGGCCCTGCCCAGGGAGGGCAGGAGGCATGGGTGCTACAGGTGCAGAAGACAATGGTCCTGCTGTTCACCTGGACGATGAAAGGAGTGAAAACCAGACCAGAAGTGGATTGCAAGGGCTGATCCCTGGTCACTTATACTTGAGGAACTCCTCAGGGATAAACCGTGAACTTGAGGACAAAAGACCTGGCTGCCATTACTGACCAGGGGTCAGCCATGTCCTGGCCTTACCCCACCCACCACACACTTGTGAAGCCCCCCAGTTCCATACTCTGCTATGGTCAGGTGGGCTCTGGGACCTGATGTTCAAATGACAGCCGTAGGAGGTGGAGGGGAGTGTCCATCACCTCTGTGCTTTGGTTTCTGTGGCTGTCCATGGGGGGCCCTGAGCTGTCTTGACCGGACACCACATGCACAGCAGTTGGAACTGTCCGTCTTGCGGTGCATGCTCAGCACCCTCCATTTTGACTCCCTGAAGGCTGGGGCGGCCACTCACTCTCCAAGACCAGCTGGTGCCACCTCCGCGATACAAAAGAGAAATTAGGATCCAGAAAGTTAAAGTAACTTGTTCAAGGTCACACAGCTAACCCAGGGATGGGCCGGTCCTCTGTCTCCCTGGTGTCACTGAGCTGCACTTCCTTTTTCCCATACCCTACCTACCCCAGGGAGGAAGCTAATGGTGAGAACAGGTCCTCTCCACATCTCCTCCGTTCCTGCAGTCCCCCATGGCCAGCTGTTAGAGGTGGCAGAATCTGGACCTTCTGCTCTGCACCCTGGGGCTTCAGTACTTGCTTCTTTGCTCACCACCTGTGTGACATTGGGCAGGGTAGGCAACCTTTCTGGGCCTTTGTGTCTCCATCAGTAAAACAAGAGAAGACAGCCCTGCCCACACCTCTTGCAGAGCCGCTTTAAGCATTAACCACAGTGTTACACTCACAAGTGCCTCCTTGGAGGCCAAGGCTCATGGAAGCCAGGCCTAGTGAGGCTCTGGGTCCATCATGGGCCCTGCAGGAGACAGTGGGCCTGCTCAGATCGGTCACTCAGGAGAAGTTAATAAGGGACACTTTTCAAGGTAGGGTCAGGGTGGGGGGAAAACCCCGTAGATCAAGTAGGAGCCAACAGGAGTGGGTGCCACCCCCACTCCCCCAGGGTGCTAAGGCTACTCAGAGGGCAGCGAAGGCATGGGCTGGACAGTGGGAAAGGCTGTCTGGACAGAAGCCGTGCCCTTTGGTCCAGGGGCAGGCCAGTCCTTAGTGACCCCAAAGGGAGGAAGCCAGAGGGCCGACACCTTAACTTCTCTTTCTCCCCTTCCCAGACCTCCTGCCTGAACTGCCCGTTGGCCAGATCCATGGGAAGCGGGAGAAGGCGCAGTCCACCAGGGCAGGAGCCAGGGAAGGAGGAGGCGGGTTGATGGCAAGAGGAGCAAGAGATGAGTGTGGGCAAGGGGCCTCCCGAGGACCAGCTGCTCCCTCCCCAGTTCTGCTTCTGCACCCCGGGAGCTGACTAGACAATAATGGGTCCCACACTGGGGAAGCACCATATTCAACCTGTCAGGGGTTTATTGTAAAAGGAGATTTAGTCTCTTTTTTTGCAAGTAAAACAATGAAACCTCCATAATTGTTCCAGGAGAAATAAACATGCCAAAATATTTAAGTACTAATAAAACTTAAGAATTATCTCAGCATATTTAAATATAGATGTATTTTTACGGCAGGCAATGAAGGCAATTGCTAGCAGAAAGCATTTCATCCAGGCCATTTAATACCAAACCACCCACCCCCTGCTTTGAGCCTTGGATTGGGAGGGGGGCAGAAAGGGAGGAGCCTGTGCAACCACCCGAAGAGATTCTCTAGCCAGTGCGTGGGCCAGGGCCACATGCCCTTGCAGAGCTGCCATTGGGACACCAGGCAGTGGGCTCATTCCTTCACCATTGCTCCCTATAGCTCCCCCCAGGAGAAGACAGAAGCATCTCTGTTTGACACAGAAGAATTCAAGGCACAGAAAGATGAAATGACTCACCCAAGGCTGCACAGCTGGGAAGTGTGATGGCTGGCAGGAGCTCACATGGCAGAGGACCCCTGGGGACCTGTCCTTCAGCCTGGGCTGGGCTGAGAGCTCAGGGGCATGTTCATAGCAGGATGAGTTCAGGGGCCTTCAACTCTTGCCAGATGACTTCAGTCACCTCAGGGCTAGTGTCCTGGAAGTCCTGCCCACCAGCACCCCACCCAGTGAATGCTGCAACTCATGTTTCTCCTCAGTGTGTGCACGTGTGTGCATCTGTGTGTGCACATACATGTGTGTCCGTGCATGTGAACACACAGAACCAAGTCATCTGCTGAATCCTGCTTCCTCCCTGGAACCTGTAGTTCAGGCCACTGACAGACATCAGGTGCTGCATGTGACAATGGAGAAAGAGAGCCCCTGATTTGAGGAAGCTTCAGGAAGCAACTCTGGAAATATCATTATCCATTACAACTAACTTGCCATCCTTCCTTCCCCAGGCCTCTGCAACCCCCTGCCATGGTCTGTCTCTGACTTGACTTCTCTAGGTGCCTCATATAAAAGGAACTATATAATGCTTGTTCGTTCATAAAGGGTCTATCTTACCAGGCAAATGTCCTCAGGGCTCACTCACATTGTAGCACACTTCGGAGCTTCTGTCCTTTCCAAGGCTGAATAATACTCCATTATCTGGAGAATCCACATTTTCTTTATCCATTCATTTATCAATGGACACTCTGCTTCCACTTTGAGATTATCGTGACCAGTCCTTCAATGAATGTGGTCCTTGCTGTCATTTTATTTTGACATGTCACCAGAATTGGAATTGCTGTATCATATGACTATTCTCTGTTGAAGTTGTAAGGAATAAACTTAGTATTTGACACAGCTGTGCCACCATGCATCACAACACAGGGCTCCCACCTCTCCAAACTTAGACTTTTCCTCCTTCCTTCCTTCCTCCTTCTCTCCCTCCTTCCCTTCCTCCCTCCCTTCCCTCCTCTCTCTCTCTCTCTCTCTCTCTCTCTCTCTCTCTCTCTCTCTCTCTCTCTCCCCTCTCCCTTCCTTCCCTAACCCATCTCTCTTTATACCCCCCTGGCCCTTACACTTGGGATTAAACCTAGAGATGCTCTGCCTCCCGAGTCCTTTTATTTTTTCTTTTGAGACAGGTCTTGCTAAATTGCCCAAGCTGGCCTGGAACTTTCGAACCTCCTGCCTCAGCCTCCTGAGTCACTGAAAAACATAATTTTCCATTTGCTTGCCATCTGACCAGGTGCAGGGTGCTATCTCCTTGTGGCTTCATTTGGCTTTCCCTAATGATTCATGCTGTTGAGCGCCTTTGTGTGCTTCATTGTCCATTTTTGTGTCTTTGGAAAAAATGCTTTTCAAATCCCTTGTCCACTTTCTAGGGGCCTTATTTCTTTTTCATTGTTGGGTCGTCACCTGTGCCTGATCTTAACATCAAACAAGCTGTCCTACCGTCTTCCCAGAGGGAATAGAATTTGATAGTGCATGTGCTATGGGTGGGTGGTGCACAGCATTTATGAAGCCCTGCTGCTATCCCATCCTCATGACAAGGGCGCAACATGGGTGCTGGGACCCTCGTGCACGAGAAAGCTGAGGGTTGGAGAGTTTCAGCATGTCTCCCAAGGTCCTGCATCTGCAACACATGAGAGCCAGGTTGGGACCTTATCTCAGCAACACGGTAGACTCTCAAGTGTGATGCCACCTCGTGCCCTGTGCTGCCTCCCTGCAGAAGCCAGGCCTCCTAAATCAGAGCAGGACGGCTCCAGTGAAGACCCATCCATTATTGTAATCTGCGCTGAAGAGACACCCCAAGGTGAATGATGTCACCACGAGGTTCGGAGCAAGGCCCACCATTAATCTCATGGTTACAAACAATATAGGAAGATTATGCTGGCTTCCAGCCCAGTTAAGTGGACATTTGGATTTTTTCCAAAACAAATGTGGATACTGTAAATACAGGTCAGCTGGTTTGCAGGAAATCAGCGTCAGAAGGAAACTGCATGTGGAGAGATTTTCCAAAAGTCCTATAGCAAGAGCCCAAGGGTGGGGGTGGCCATTTGGAGTATGTCTCCTGCTTGTAAAATGCAACTGTCCTCCATTAATTCATGACATACTTGCAGAGGGACTCCTGGGTGCCTGGCTGTGTGCAGGTCTTGGGCTTACGGGTGGAACACTGAGGGTAGAGAGGGGCAGTGAATTTGGATTTTGGAAATCATTCCCCCTCTGTTTTCCAGAGTAGCATCCACCTTCAACCAGGATCTTGACACCTAGAGAAACCAAAACCTTGTCCAAGTTCACACAGCATCATTCGGGTGGAGGATCTGGGAAGGAATCTCAAGCCAGGCATGAAGTCACTTTACCTCCTATACACTAACAGGGTCGGTGGCGAAGCTTCTGTATGGTCAGGTTGCTTCCCATGGACAGAAAGGGTGCAATGGTTCTTTCTTCTGAGCACAAGTCAGTAGAGGTGAACCCTCCCAGGGAAAGTGAGTGATGGGAAATACTAGTGAGTGTTCCTAGCATTATTTGATTAAATGCTTTGTGAGTGGGCCCGACAGTGAGTCCTTTTAATCTACTCCCACCCAGGATGTCAGAGCACCGATTGTCCCTCTTCATTAAAGCAAAACCCAGAAGGGCTGTGAATTCACTCCAGGCCCTTCTCAGGGACTGGATCAAGGCTGGACCCTGGCGTGGGTCCCCCAGTTTCACCATCTCTTTGGGGTGACTGCACACTTGCTTGGCTGCATGACGCTCTGCTCCTGATAAAGCACGGCCCAGGGGTGATTCCACCCTTACTTGTTGATTCCCTAACAGAGCCGAGGGAGGATCCTAGGCAGGGAAACAGGACAGCAACACAGAAAGAGCTAGAAGCAGTATCTCAGGCCAGGGACCTCACCACACCCAAGCTCTGCCCAGGCCTCAGGCTGGGAGAAGGGCCTGTGGACTGCCCCTGGAATTCCTCGGTTGGACTCTGAGCCTCCTGGTGCAGGGTTTCCTCTTGGTGGGAGGTGACATTTGGCTGCTCTGCACAGACAATAAATTCCTTGTTCCTTTAACACAGACACCAAAAGTTAATCAATTCTATATCAAGGATAAATGCTTAGGAAATTTTTATGGAAGAGGGGAGTGAGGAAGAAAGGAAGGAATGGAGGATGGGTGGGAGGAAAGGATGGAGGGAAAGAGGGAAAACAGAAGAATGAATAGAAAGCTTCCTGTTAACAAAACCCAAGAGGCTCATCTGGCCTTCCTGCAGATGTGGGGTGGAGGTCTTCTCATCAGGAAAGCTGACATAGATACCAGGTGGTCTTTTACTCTTTGCCAAGTGAATGAATGAATGGAATGGAGATTTCTGACTTGCTTACTTTAGAGGAGTTCTCCTTATAGAACCATAGCAGTCACTATTAGCAAGATCAATACACAGAGTAAAGCTTTGTTTTGTTTTGTTTAATTTTTTTTTTTTTTTTTTTGGTACCAGGGATTGAACTCAGGGACACTTGACCACTGAGCCACATACCCAGCCCGTTTTTATATTTTATTTAGAGACAGGGTCTTACTGAGTTGCTTACGGCCTCTCTAAGTTGCTGAGGCTGGCTTTGAACTTGTGATCCTCTCGCCTCAGCCTCCCCAGCCACTAGGATTACAGGCATGTGCCACCATGCTCATCTAAAGCTCTGGTTTTAAGTCGCAGGGACATGCACAAGTGCATAATGAAAACTTCCCGTTAGGAGGCAATTTTTATACTAAATGTAACACACTTATTCTCAATGCCAGATCTACTCAGTGTGACTTACAGGTCACAGCCTGTCCAAGATCATCTCTCCCAGACAAGTCTTTGATAGCCAGGGAAAATGCCCTTCCGTGGACATAGACCATGACTCACCTCAGCTTGTAAGCGAGGAGCCTCAGGGGTCCCAAGGGAGCTGAGGAGGTGACCTGGTGGTAGATGGAAAAAGAGTGCTTATCTAGTTACTGATGGAAACAGACAGATTCAAGCAGACACAATAGTTTTTTTTTTTTTTATTTTTGAATTAACAATGATTTCATTTAATGATCTTTTCCCCCCTGGACAATTTCCCTTCCAGGAAATCAAGCCCCTCCTCCATCTCCCCTCCACCTCCCAGTTCCATGATTCAGAAAAGGAAGCTTGAAGAAGGTGCCTAAAAATAGAAGAGCGCAGGAGCTCAGGAGGGTGAGACCCAACATCTTGCCACATTAACCCTGAGAACCCGGCCCCAGTCAACGAGCCCAGGAGCCATTAATGCCTAATGATGTTGCGTTGTCTTCCAATAACAAACCATCTCGCCAGTTGGTTTTATAGGGGACCAGCTGTTGTTAATTGGGGAAGATGAGCATGAAATAGCAGCTTTCACACCTGACCAAGAGAGGGCTGCGGAATTAGAGGGCAAGATGGGCATTGCCTGCTGCAAGCAGGGGGCTCCTTAGCTCTGGCTGGGTGAGAGACACAGCAGCATGGAGGGCCCATCTCTCACATGGACTTAGCAAGCAGAGGACACGGGGAAGAGGGTCAGGTGCATTTAGCATCACCACCTCCTCCCCCGGCCCCATAGCACCCAATAGCACCCACTTACTGGGCCGTGGCTTTTCCATTTTCTGGTGAGCGTGTGTCTCGGGCAAGGTGAGGGCAACTTCAGGCCAGGGCCCCACTCTGCACACCCAGAGCCTCCTCCAGCAGCTGGAACAGTTCAGGCTCCGCAGTGGAGGAACAGCTTCCTTACCACCAGTTGTGGCCTCTGCCTGCTGGACACAGGTGACTGGACCAGGAATGGACAGCTGATCCGAGGGACTTTATCTACAGGTCATCAACAACCAGTGACACACAGAAAAGTCAACTGTGTTTCTCCCTAGACATGTCCTCAAAGAGACACCAAGAGGTGGTCACAAGAGTGGTGCAAAGCACAGGGCATGGAAAGAGGGGTAGGGGTGGCTCTGTGGGCCAGAAGCCACTAGCAGGAGGGACCTGGTTCATTGGGATGGGAGCCACAGGACAGCCTGGCTCGGGTGCTGTCCTTAGTCTTATTCTAGAGAGGGTTAATCTTTGTTCTCCACGGGCTCCTCTGTGTGTAGAGAAACTACTCCCAAGAGGCTTCAGTCAAGATCAGCCATGGGAAGAACAGTTGGGATAAGCAATTGCTGTGGTTTTAAGATTAAAGTGGAAGGAGCAGGGAAGTCTTATGTATGGAACACCTACTGTGTATGCACTTCTACCTCAGAGTCTCCAGGGGTCTTCCCAAGACATCTGGAAGCACATCAACTCTCCCCCTTTCCGAGATGGGGAAAGGGAGTCTCTGATATGTAGAAATCTGCTTATCTATAATGAGAGCCAGGGCAGTGACCATGTGGCTTTTCTCAGGTACTCTTGATGGCACTGCACCATTGCTGCCAGCTTTGTGAGCCACTTGCTCCTCCGGCCACCAGAGGCAGGAAGCTCCGTGTCTTTTGGGAGCTCACCCAGCCCTCCTCGACTCCTGCAGACTGAGAAAAGTGCAGGCCTCTCTCTGTGCCTGTATTTGCCTTTATTTTCAGCATCGCTGCAAAAGACGGGAATGCGGAGCATTAAAACATGTACTGTAAATAAACCAAATTAAAGTAAAATTGATTCATTTAGCAACCAGCCTCCGATCTTGCATTAGAGGCAATTGAAAAGATTTCACAGATTTTAGTAACCAGATAAGATTATTATATAAACAGACTTCTGCATTGAATGATGAGCCATATCTTGAGGAGAATATTTGAAATCAATAGCAATACAGGCTGAGAATTAAGTAATGTGGTTAAGCACCTTTGAATGATGCCATTTTTAAGAGCTGATTAGAAATAAATATGCCAATTGCAGCCGAGCTGATAGCTGGAATCAAGAGATGATTAATCAATTTGTGCCTGAGAGCCAGGGAGGCCATCTTGGAGAGAATGTTGCCACCCCATCCTTCCCTTCCAGAAGAGGCAATGAGGAAGCTCCGGGTCCCATGGCACAGCTTTGGGCCTGTATGGAGGCAGTGGCAGCCCAGGGACAGGGCGAGAAAGAAGACCTCAAAGTCTACACAGAACCGCTGCGCTGCCCACCGAGGGCCGTCCACTGTGCTGCGTGAGGAGGGGCCCAGGAGCCGGTGCAGGATTAGCTGTAAGCGGCTTAAGCTGCTCCTGCAGAGTGAGCAGACACAGGGAGGAAATGATGGCCGGGGACACTGATGACCCTGGGGTTGCGTTTAGAATGTCCAATTACCATTCACCTGGGAAATGATTGGTCTTTTGGCTGCTTATAACCACCTCTCATCTGGACGATTGCACCAGCTTCCTGACAGGTCCCCACAGGAGCTGGGGGATGCAGTCTGCATACAGTCACTGTGATCTTTTAAAGCATGGTTCAGATCCTGTCACTAAGTCATACAAAGCCACTGCTGCCACCCTTGCCTTAGGGCCATGTCCAGATGCCTTAGCTTAGGTTTCAAGGCCCTTTGGTCTCTAGTTGCCTCATTTCTTCCTGCTTCCTATTCCTGCCTTACCACTTTAGTAATGTCTACCTGCACTGTGTTTATTGTGATACTGTCTCTGTCCCTGTTGTGCCTCCCCACCTCCCCTGGCTTCTGGAATATCATGCTTTCTGGCACTAAATTCAAAGGCCACTTCCTCAGGAAAGCCTACCTTGATCCCTGAAGCACTGGCCACTCTATTACCTCCATACCCTGACTATCCTTTGCCTGCTTCCTGTCGGCTTCACTCATGATTCCGTGTTCATTCCATTCCATTCCATTCTGATTGGCACCTTTGCAATGCCACTCACTGGCTGGACCTGAAGATAGAGGGAGAGATCACAGATGTGGTTGCTGCCCTCTTAAGCTCAGAGTTCCACATGAAGCATTTAATACATATGCAGCCTTCTCAATTCTGAGAGGCAAGATGCACTCATTAAATTCACCAGGCACAAAAACTGGTTGCACAAATGAATGCATGAATGAATGAATGAATGAATGAGTGAATGAGAGATCAAAGAGATGAATGAGTGGCAAAGGTGGGTCCTAGGGAGGTGGTTGCAATGAAGTAAAGTTTCACTGGGTAGAAAGAGCTGGGGCTCTGCCCGGAACCGCGGAAGCTGCCTTCCGCAGGGCTGCGCTCCCAGCAGCTCGAGGCATCCATGCGGAGGGAAGCCATCTGTCAGAGAGGTTCCAGAAAAGACTCAGAATTGGCTGAGATCGAAGTTGCAGAGCAGAGCTCTGGGCCCAGCCCCATCTCTGACTCACTGTGTGACCTAGAGAGAGCACCTCCTGTCTTCCAATCTGTTTTCCCCTGTTTTCAATGAAAGCATTGGTTTTCAGGTGGCCAATCCTGGAGCTCTTTGCTAATATGAAGAAAATGGGCTAGGTCCTCCTGAACATGGTGACCTTCAACTGACCCCCTCTACAGTAGACCATGAACAGGTTAGATTGTGGCTCTAATCCATGCATGGTGCAGAGAAAACTAGGACGATGGGAATTGATGAGCGAAAAGCTAAATGTCAGATGTTATAGCAGGAACATGATGAATGTGAGAGACCCTCAGTGAGCAAGTGAGAGCTGGGAAGGCTTCCTGGAGGAGGTCCAGCTAACCAACCCAAGGATGAGTAGGATTTCAGATTTGGGAGGAAGAAGAAGTAATTTCAGGCTGACGTGAGAGCAATCTGAATCAGCAAGGCAATGTCCCAAAGGCCCCCTTGGCTGTATCCACAGGTCACATGGGCATCCGTGACCAGGAGCATGGATTGTACTATTGTTTGGATCATAAATGCCCTAGAGGCCCATGTGCTAGCCCAGCCTGTGGGCCTTGGGAGGTGGTGGAGCCCTCAGGAGGCAGACCCTACAGGGAGGGAGTGAGGTCACTGGGGTGTGCCCTCCTCTCTTTTTTCACTTTCTGGCTACTAAGCCCTCCCACCGTAAGGTACAGTGCTTCCACAGGCCCAGAAGCAACAGTAGCAATCCTGCCCTGAAACCTCTGCAACCATGAACCAAAATAAACCTTCTCTCCTTTAAGTTGATTTTCTCAGGTGTTGTCTCAGTGATGGACAGCTGCCTAACACAGCCGGGGAGGAGGCGCTAAGATGCAAGGCTTGCTCAAGATCAGCAGGTGTGGGCTCTTTGCTGTTGTGGTCCTTGTTTCCTGTCCTTTATTTATTTATTTGGGTACCAGGGATTGAACCCAGGGGTGCACTTTACCACTGACCCACATCGCCAGACCTTTTATTTTTTATTTAGAGACAGAGTCTCACTGAATTGCTTAGGGTCTCGCTAAGTTGCTGAGGCTGGCTTTGAACTCCTGATACTCTTGTCACTGCCTACCGAGCCGCTGGGATTACAGGCCTGCGCCACCCCGCCCAGTTGTTTCCTGTCTTAATGGGGTCTGCGACAGCCATCCCCATGAGGCTCTGGACTGCTCCGCTTGCTGGAGGCTGAATGTGGGGTGTGGAGAAGGAAGCTGGATTTCCAGGGAAGGACCCTGGCTCTGGTCCTCCTGTGGGGCTCTTCTGCTCAGAAGACAGGACCCTAATGGCTCCCTAGAAGAGGACAGCTGCACCCAGGTGAGCCGAGAACTGGGAGGTGACCTCATTCTCTGGGTCATCGGCCAGGCTTGGGGTCTCCCAGTGGGAGCCTGAGGTGGGGATGGTCCTCTTTGCCTGAACTGCTCATCTGCAGGTCACCCATCTGCTGGCCTCCTCCCCTCTAGCTGTCTGTTATTGTCTCCAGTATCCACAGCCCTGGGAGCCCAGGGTTCTGTGTAGGTGCTGGGTGATGAGACCCATGCGGGGCCTTCCAGTCAGCTGTCAAACTGTGCTGACAGAGAGCAGGAGGCTGAGCGTGGCCGTGAGCAGTGCCTACTTCTCCCCTGCAACTGGCTTCCCTCTGGCTTCCTTTCTATCCAGGACAATAGCCAGAGGCAAACCCCTAATATCTCTAACACCATAAAGGGGATGGAGAAACTGAGGCTGAGGAAGAGAGGGTACTTGCTCACTATCCCAGGATCAGCCAAGGAGGGGATGCCCATCCTGTCTGCAGCCCACTGCATCCTGCCATCCTGGCCTCTCTCTGTTCATAAGGCCATCATATGATGACACTCTGGGACTGGGTTTGACTCCCCACTGTGCCTATGAAGCCCAGGGGAAGCTGAGCCCCGTTGCACCCTGCCTCTGCTCTCCCTTGCTCTGTACACCCTAGGCCCTCTCAGGTCTGCCCCCATGTCCCTCTGGACTGGCTTGGCTCTCCCCGTCCTCCAAACCACCTGCTACCCCTACAGCAGTGGTGTTGGTGAAGTGTGGCATAGTTCCCAGGTTTCAAAGTGGTCACTTCTTCCTCCTCCCCTTTTTTTTTGGTACCAGGGATTGAGCCCAGGGGTGCTTAACCACTGAGCCTCATTCCCAGCCCTTTTGATTTTTTTTTTTTTTTTTTTTTTTTTTTTTTTTTAGAGACAGGGTCTTGCTAAGTGGCCTAGGGCCTTGCTAAGTTGCTGAGGTTGGCTTTGAACCTGTGATCTTCCTGCCTCAGCCTCCCAAGCCACTGGGATTATAGGCAAGTGCCACCACTCCCAGCTTCTCCCTGGTTCTTTTGGAGTTTTGCCGAACAAGAAGTGCAGCCACATCCAAAGTTCAAGTTCATCACGTGTGTTAACCTCTCTGTTTCCTTCCACCACACTGGCCATGTAGGGTAGAGAAGAGGGCCAGGACACCTCCCACTGTCACCACCCTTCAGAAGTCTGTGTGGCCAACAGTGGGGGTGCTGGCCACCCCCTGCTAGAACTACAGGATGACTTCCTCGGGTCCAGGGAGTGCCACCTGCTTCATCATGGGGTCCAGCCGCAGCAGCATGGCTGGCACAGGTGCTGTCCTGCAAGCCCAGGACAGGAGGCATGTTTGCTCTGCTTATGAGCAAAGCAGGCTGAAGGCAGCTGGAGTTTCTATTGGCTTCTGCCAAATGTACTCAGTGCTTCTCTCTCCACTTCTTCCCAAGATCTTACATTTATTCAAGTTCAAGCCAAGAGGTCTGTCAGCATGGCCAAACCTTTTTAGAGTCATTGGCCTAGAGAGTTCTTCTCATTATACTCACAATGGGTGCCCTTCTGATGGGATTCTTGGTGTATGATGTGCTTAGTTTGAACCCTCGGCCCAATATCCTGAGACCTGGGCTTTCCCCCCACTGACCACTATCCAGAGTCCAACCTCTATGGCCATGCTTGGCTTTGCCAGGGCCTCAGAGGGAAAAGGTGGATGGAAAATTCCCTGCAGAATGGACTGTATATCATTGGTGTCTCTTTTTGGTGGTGGTGACAGCCACGGTGCAGCTGTGTCAGAGAACCCTGGAAGCATCTCCATTCCCACCAAAAAGGAAACAGCACAATTTTTTTTTCTTTTTTTTTTCTTTTTAAGCCTGGAAGCCTTGTATCCAGAGAGTTTTTTATTTTTAAAATTTTGATATTTCAGAGCACAGTGGTGGACTTCTCCAGCCCCCCAAAGACTGTTGAGTTTGAAGGGAGAGGCCTACCAAAACAGTTAGTCCCTATGATGTAAGGCAGATGCAGTGGAGCATTGGAGCCTGAAGACAACAGGATCGGGACGTGAGGCTGACTTGGGCAAGGGCGGCCATGGAAGGTTGTGTCCTCCTGGAACCAGTAGCTGAGGTTGTCCGCACATCCCATGCCTCCAGGATGTGAGCCACATGGGGCCCTTGTGCCTGGGCCTTGGGAGAAGGCGTGTTGGTTTAGAAGCCAAGGGAAGACCCATGTTTCAAAACTGGGGTGGCTACAGCTGGAACAGTGGTGGTAGCCATGGGCTGGGGTGGACAGGGGGCATTCATCCAGGTCAGCAGAAGTCAATGACCAAAGCCAAGGGAATCCTGGGAGCCTCCGTCAGGCTTCTGGCCATCGTCACAATGCTAACCAAAGCCAGTGGGCTGCCCTGGGAGTGTGGCCATTCCCCTTTAGGCCCCTTCTCTTTCAATGACAATAATTAAAAAAAAAATCTTAAAAATTCAACCACCTGTTACTGACATTAACCCTGCTTCAGGCCATGAGTTGGCACCTGGGGTAGGGAGATGAATCAGACTCAGGCCTGGGGACCCTGAGAGAGCTTGAGCCCTAGGAATGAAGTCGGGGGCGGGGGGAGAGAGAGAGAGAGGAAGGAGAGAGAGATTGATAGGAGGGAGGGGCCAGGGACCATGATGTGGGATCCCTAAAGTGGGTGGCTCACTCTGGGCAGGGTGAAGTCAGGGAAGGGTTTGGGATCGACAGTATCTCCTGGACCCAGGACAGCGTGCATCTCTGACCACAGGCTGGGGTGGGGTGAGAGCATTTGGCTTTCCAAGAGAGACTCCCCGTCTATTTCCCCAAGTGTTTCTCACAATTGCTGTGGTTTCTGATCTTACTCCACAGCACTCTCCTCTCCCCAGCTGTACAAACATTTGGTTGCTGTGATTGGGTTTGGAAATTATTCTGGACTCAGTGCTGCACAGCCCACAAAGGGCAAGCTCCTGCATCTGAATGGCGTGGATCACCTCGAGTGACAGTGGGCCCTGGGAGCCTCTCAGGACAGCACTTGGGCTCCTGGAGGACCATTGCTCAGCAACAGTATCAACCCCACAAACACAATCACCCCACGTGACCCCCTCCAGGCACGCACTCTCAGGGCCATCTTGCAATAAACAACCTCCACCCCCAGCCCCGGCAGGGTGGGGACGGACTTATCAGGGAAAATGGTTGCTAAGGAGAGAGGGGTTTCCTTCATTCTGGAAGCTTCTTCCACCTCCTGAGGGCTGCCCCAGCACATGCCCAGAGACAGCAGGCAGCCCCAGGCTGATGCAGAGCCTGTGCCAGACTCTAGACATGGGGCTGAGATCCCGGAGGTCGTAAGGACACTAAGCGAAGGAAAGCCAACGTACTTTGAGCATTTGCTTCACTGGACTTTGTCCATGTGCACTGGGCGTCAGGTGGGTGCTGTTCCCCATTTACATAAGAGGGAAGTGAGGCTCAGTGGGGAGTGAGGAATCAAGAGACGCAAACTGAACCTGGATGCCTTTGAACCCTAGACGGGCCTCTTCCGCACCTGTCCACACTTCCTGGCTGTGGTTCCTGCATCTGAGGAGAGGGATATGGCCCAAGCCAGGGAGGGCCAGCCATATGCAGCGTTGATTGAGCCAGTGCTCACTCTGGGGGTCCTGTAGTTGCAGGGTCTGTACTTCAGAGCAAGGCCTGGCAGACAGTCCCCTTGGTCTCCCCTTGCAGCACCCTGGAAGCCACTCTAGGCCTCCCTCTGCTCTGGCCTTACCTACCTGTTCTCCTTTCATCCTTCAGCTGTGACGCTGGCACCGAGAACATAAGACAATTCAATTGCATTTTTTTTTCTCCAACAGATTAAACCCAGCTGGTGGGTCTGTATTTTTTTTAATATTTATTTTTTAGTTGTAGTTGGACACAATACCTTTGCTTTTATTTATTTATTTTTATGTGGTGCTGAGGATCCAACCCAAGGCCCTGCACGCGCTAGGAGAGCGCTCTACCGCTGAGCCACAACCCCAGCCCCTGGTGGATCTGTATTCTGAATCCCACTTCCTGGGGCCCCTGAGGAGTTCAGGTCTGTTTCTCAGGGACCCCTTTCCCAGTTCCCGGATTCACAGGCGTGAAATCTGCCTGCTTTTGCAATTTTAAACACTGCTGTGGTCCTAGTTCCTCACCTTCCTTGGGAGAGGGTTGACTCCGCTGTGGACTCTTTTCCATGCCAGCATGGTCCTATCAGAGAAGGCCAGCCTTCTCTTAGCCCCTCCAGCCCCCCTACGTGGGTAGAGTTCCTTGGGGAGTGGATAGTGAAGGCCTTCCTTCAGCTCCATCTCCATTTCTAGGCCAAATCCTTGCAATGGGGCCTCTAGTCACTGAAAAGTTGAAAAGATGGTGCTGCGGTCTTCAGGATGTACCGGACTCCCTTCCTCAGCTCGCCAAAGATGCCACTGCTAAGATGACCCTTGATTGGAAGTACCACCCGCTGGGTGGTCACCACATTCTGTCTCCTGGGCAGATGCTACTCCACCTTCCAGAAATGCCCAGAAGCTCAGGTGCGACCAGAGAGCTCACGGTGGGAGGGCCTTCTCCTGCCTGGCCCCACCCCCTGTGCAGTGTCTGAATGACATTTCTTGGTTCCTCTCAACCCCACTGGACAGGGAAGGCATACAGGCAAATGAAAAAATCAAATCACGGAACCGTATGTAAAATAGAATGTAATGATGTTAAGCACACTTACAAAAACGCCGCATGTTCTTTTCCTGAATGCATATTTATATATGTAAATGCATAGAGAAAGGTCTAGAAGAACACAGTCCAAACAATAACTACTCTTATCTCCTGGTGGCCACTGGATGGGAGGACTAGTGGCCAGAGGATATTTTAGTCTTATCTGGAACATTTAAATTTTTTATGGGGAGCAGGGATCCTGACATTATTTATGCAATTAAAATTAATTTTGAAGGGGAAGGAAATGGAGAAAAAATGAAATAAATGATGTGACGAGGTTAGTGACTGCCAACCTGGGGGTAAAGCCTCTTTCTCTCAGCCTCAAGCAGGCTGTTTTTGCTCAAGTGCTGGCAACATTAAATGGTAGTTTGGATGGGAATGTCTTTGGAGAGCTAGGGTCCCACAGCACAGGCGCTGGAGGAAATTTTTTAAAACTATATATTTGCTTTTCACTGACAAAAGTAACATATATTCACCGAAGTCAATTTGCAAACTATAGAAAAGTATAAAAAGGAAAATGAAAATCCTTGTAATCTGTGCACAATCATAATCGTGGTTAACATTTCAACACAGGGGCTAATGTGGACTTAGACACGCCTGGGGTCACAGCCGCCTCTTCCAGTGGCTCGTGCCATGTCAAACTTAGTTTTTGAGCTGGAAGAGGGAGGCTTATGGCAGGGTCAGGGCTAATTAACCAGGGGAGCTCCGTGGCCTGTGCAGAGAGCTCACTACATGTGTGTCCTCACCGTGTACTCTGTGTGTGTGTGTGTGTGTGTGTGTGTGTGTGTGTGTGTGTATGCATACACATTTCCACCATGTTGACATCACGCACTATTTATGGTGCTGCATTTTTACTCTTTGATATTTTTTACATGCACACTATTTTTCTCGGGGGTAAGAAACTTGAACTCAGGGGGACTCGACCACTCAGCTACATCCCCAGTATTTATTTATTTATTTTTTTTTGGAAACAGGGTCTCACTGAGTTCCTTAGTGCCTCGCTTCTGTTGAAGCTGGCTCTGAACTCATGTTCTTCCTGCCTCAGCCTCCCAAGCTGCTGGGATGACAGGCATGAGCCACCACAGGCACACTTTTAATATGGTCCCTGTCAAGTCCTTGGGGATACAGAAGGTGCTGTGTTAGGCCAACCTGCACAGCTGGCGTATGAGCAAGCTCAGTTACAAGTCCTGCCCCTGCTCCGCAGCCTTCCATGTCTCCCTACTGTTTCCAGAGGAAATCTGCTCTTTTACTTGGAGTCTGGGTTCCTCAGAGTCGGGCCCTCCTCTGGCCACCCTGCCTTGTCTCCATCTGCTTAGCTGGCTCCAGACTGTGTCCATGGTGGCTCCCAACAGCTCATCGCCTGCCAGCCCTGTGCCAGGATGCCTTTCTCCTGGTGCAGGCACAGTCTCTCCATAGAGGCTCTTGTGGTCCCTGCTCAGGACACAATAACCCCCTTGCTCTCACCTGCCTGGTGACAGGTGGGAGACCATCACTTCAGACTTGAGCCGGCCTACCTCACTCAGTGTTGGTGCTCACCTAACCTCCCCAACTCCATCCCCCATCCAGGAGAACTGGGGTCTTGTGATGTGCTGAAAATTCCTATTCTAAAGTTCCCTGGCCTTGCAGAAAATGGGAAACGCCCGTGCACATGTTGGCCTGAGTTTTCAGGCCAGCTCATGAGCAACGGGGTGTTTTTCTGTTTGTTGGTTTTCCCAGCCTCAGGAATGTCTCCAGGCTGGGTCAGCTGTCAGCTAATAAACACAGAGACCTTGTTCCGCGGCATGGGTATCTGCGGTCTGTTTTTCCAGCATCTACACCCTCTTCCCTTCAGAACCCTTTCCCTTCCCCTTCTCTATCCTTGTGTTTAGAGGTGGTATCAACCCTGTCTAGGAAGCTGGATGCATCCCAGGTCATAGTGAAATGAACAGAGGACCTAAGACATCCAATAAAATAGACCCATGGAACTTTGGCTAGGCAGAAAAGCCAAAGGAGGGAGGGAGCATTGCTCTGATCCTGCTGCTCTTCTGGTTTGGGGAGGTGAGTTCTGGGGCCACTGACAGGCAGCAGAGGGAGAAAACTGCGTGAGGCTGGGCTCATTACCTAGGAGAGTGGTCAGGTATGGAGGGGGTGTTGGATGTGCTGCTGTACACAATGGAGTTGACCCTGGGTCCACACCTGCAATCCTGCCCCTGTGCTTTTTGATCTTGGATGTGGTTTATCCCCAGAGGTTCATGTGCTGGAATCGTGGTCCCCCGTGTAGTGGTGTTGAGAAGTGGTGGGGCCATTAAGGGAGGAACCTGGGGGAGGTGGTTAGGTTAGTGAGGGCACTGCCCTTGGGAGGGGTTCGGGCTGTTATTGTGAGCCCCGGGTTAGTCCTCACAGTAGTGCATATTGTAAAGAGTGCCAGCCTGGCCCCCGAGTCCCTCTGGCTTTCTGACTCACCATATGATCTTTTGAAGTTTGCTGCCACCCTTGTGACGTCATCTACCACAAGGCCTTCAGCAGAGGCCAAGCAGATGGAACCACCAATCTTGGACTTTCAGCCTTCAAAACCGTGAGCAAAATAAATTGTCTTTCTTTAGGAAGTACTTACACTGAGATATTTGTTATAGCAACTGAAAACAGACAATGAACCAATATATATATATATATATATATATATATATATATTTTTTTTTTTTTTTCTCCTAAAGCCCATTTAAACCATGGTTAATGCTTCCCACTGGCCTTCCACAAAGCCCGAGGGAACCACATTCATTGTTTTGTGATTGTTTCAAAATGTCACAGAATTGGCTTCCAAGTACCCAGCATGCATTGCCCAGGCAGGAAGTTCTCAGAGGCAGGAAGCTCTCAGCACCAGGAACACTCAGTGGCACCAGCTTTGGCTCCACAGGTGTACACAGTGACCAGACAGCCCACTAGCATCACTGTCACCCAATACTGTCACCCAACACTTCATGCACCTTTCCCAGTGGGGAGCTGTCACTTCAGGGCCAAACCACAGTGCCACTACTTCCTCCCTCCTGGGAGAAGGGGGCTCAACCATAGGACTCATTCTTGACAAGCTTGGATACAGCACTGGCTCTTTCTCAAAGCAGCTCTGAGCAGCTACTACCAATCCTTAAAAGTATAAGAGTGAGGCCCGACATTTTTGATAGCTATTAAAAAGGAATTCTGGTTAGATATACCAGAGTGTCTAAGACCACTCCTCAATAAACTACAGCCTCCAGCTGTTTTCACTGAGGAGGGAGTTGAAGGAGGTGATTTGTATAACTACCATATTTCACCAATTAGAAAACCAAGTTTCAGAGAAGGAAAGTGATCAGCTAAACACGATTCAGGGAATTAGTGCAGACCTGGGTCTAGAGTTTGAGTCTCCTTGTTTTTAGTAGAGTATTTGTCCCACTTCCCCTCAGTTTCTCAAACCTCACACCCAGAACTGGTCCGTAGCTGGACAGATTCTTCCTCTGGATCCAGGAATTCTTGAGTCAGAAGGAACCATCAGAGATGTGGGAGAACACACCACCTTGCTGGAGGCAGCTATGCTTTCTTAATACAAAGGATAAAGTGTATTAGGCAGCAATTGCCACAATAGTGCCATGTAACAAAGCACCCCAGAACTCAGGGCCTTCAATAACAAGGAGCTATTCTTAGGTTTATGCATCTGCATTTGATGTGAGAATTGGCTGGTCCAAGCCAGATTTGATTGAGATGAAGGGGGGGGGGGAAGGGAATGATCTCATCTCCCATGGACAGTGTCAGTTTCCCCCGCCTGTCCCGTCTCCATTCTGGGTCATGGTGCTGCCCTCATTCCCACCACCCTTCACCACAGATGCACAAATTGCTTCTTGTGAGTGGGTCTTGGTTCAACCCTTAGCTGGCATTTCGCCCTCCTTCCGGAACAAAACCAGTGAAAGGGCTTTTCCCTGCTTTCCGTTTCTCCTGGTTCCAGCCCATCGGGGCCAAGGAGTCACATGAATCTTTTTGAGCTCTAGATTTTTATCTGTTTGTCTCACTGTAGAGCCTTAATGGCCTTCGTGACCCACATGTTGAGCTTTAACCCCTCAGCCCGGCATTCCCGTCCTAAAGCCTCACACCCCTCAGTCCAGCTCTCACCCACTGTCCTGGCTTCACTGGGCCAAGTGCCTTTCCTCTGCCTGCACTTCTGGTCTGTGACCTATCCCATAATATTTTATGCTATTCCCTTGCTGCTTCCATTGACTGAGCTCCATATATTCTGCACCAGTGAAACTCATGCAAAGAAACAAAACCAATAAAAAAAAAAACATATTAAGAAATGCATCACAGAGAAGTGGCTAACGCTGTTCTGGGGGCTGGCCAGAGACGTCCCCCCTCTGGAGGGCAGGCTGTCAGGAAGGCTGGCTGGAGACGTCAGGCACAGGAGGAAGCTGTAGCTCACAGATGGAAGCTCACCTTCTGGGGAGCCTCAGCTCTGTTCTGAAGGCCACTGAACTGATTCAACGAGACCCACCCGGACTGTCCAGGACAATCCCCTTCCCTGAAGTCCACTCACCTTAACCTCATCCAAGAACCCATTCACCGAGACTCCTGGACTAGACAACGGGGGATGCTAGCCTGGCTACATTGGCACAGAAAACCAGCCATCACCCCAAACAGCCCACCCCTTGACAATGTGGCATCCAAACCCATCTCTTGAAACTGCCCTTAGACCTCAAGGAAAGGAAAAAGCAAGCCGGTCCTTCTGTCTAACACGATGCAAATATCCTGCGCCCAGCTGCTGTTACGGTTTGGATTTTTCATGTCTCATATGTTAAACGATGAGGGAGTTCTCAGATGGAATGATGAGATCTTGAGAGCTGTACCCTCCTCAGGAGATTCACCTATTTGATAGATTAATAATTTGAAAGGACTATGGGGGTGACTGTAGGTAGGTGGGGCATACCTGGAAGAAGTGAGTCCCTGTGGGTGTGACCTGGACTAGGTCTTGTCCCTGGCTTCCCCCTCTGTGGCTCTGCTTTCCAGCTGCCATGAGCTCCGCAGCTGCCCTCCGCCCCACCCCTCCGCCATCACGTTCTGCCCCACCTTGGGTCCAGAGCAATGGCGTCAGCCAACCATGGGCTGAGCTTCTCAAACCATGAACCCCAAATAAACTTTCCCTCCTCCAAGTTGTTCTTCTCCAGTATTTTGGTCACAGTTATGCGAAGCTGACTAACACAGTTGCAAACATTAACTTGCGGCAGAAGACTGTGCAATATGTTTGGGGGACTGTCACTCTTCTCTTTGGATACACTGTAAGTTAAACATGGTGACATAGGCTCACCTTTTATGAAAGCACCTTACGCAAAATGAGAAGACAACAAGTAAGAGAAGAAAATAGAAAATATTCAACTACACCTACAAGAGCATATTCTCAACAAAATACAGGCAACTGGTAACTTTATAATACCTACGTCTGCAGTTGTTCCCCCGTGACAGTTGGCATTTATAACTAGCTTCTTCATGTACTCATTCCATGTCCCCTTTGCCCTTGAGTTAGCTGGCCGAGGCTCCTTCCTGGTGAGGTGAATCTTCATTCCTACCTAAAGGGCCATGAGAAATCCTGCCCAAATTGGGTTGTTGTACTTTTCCATTGACTTTGATCACAGCTAAGAGACACCCTAGGAATGCCCAGAATTCCAGATACACCAGATACATGGTTTTGTGTAGGAGCAAAACCACTTCTTCCTCAGTGCTCCAGATCACCACCCCGCCTACAGGCAACTCCGTTATCACCTTTGACTAAAGGGGCACGAGGAGCCCAAGCTGGGTGGCCGTCTCAACCAGTGCAGCAAAACTGACATGGTGACCGTGTGGTGGACCCCCCTGTTGGCTCCAGTTCTCCGCTCCACCCTGTACCCACAGGTGGAGCATATGTCCTTGTCTCTTTGGGTTCAGCCATGTGACTTGCTTTGGGCAACAGGCCCAGGGGACAGATGCCTGCCTTGGGCCTCCCTTGTGTTCTTCTGCTTGCATCTTTGTCCCCCTGCCTTCACAATGAGGTGACCATACATACCCAGGTTACCCCACTGGTCCCAGGAGGAGAGGGAGGATCATATGGCACAAAATGACTCCCAGCCACACTGCAGATGCATGAGCTAAGTCAGAGCTTCGTTCTGTGCTGATCAGATTCTTATTTGTCCCTCGGTCTTTCTGTAGTCACAGTTAGCCAATACCGACACTTGGAAAGGTCCATACAATCCAGACCCTCACGTCCAGATGAGTGTCGGCAGTGATCCGGGCAACACCTCGGGGCCTCCCCAGCCCAACACGCCACCCAGTCTGCCTCCACTCCAGGGGTGGGTGCTCCCTCTTTCCCAAGGCAGCTCCTGTCACATTTAGAAACACAACTGCTCAACTTCTTTATAAGAAGTCGCTCCCTGACTTTTAACTTCCACCCCTTGGCCCTCAGGGAAGGACCCATGGAATTATATACACCCCATTTCCTCCTGGCCGCTGTTCACAGGTGGGGAGCGTGCTCATGCGTCCCCCCAGGTTTTGTTTCTTCCATCTAGCAGCCCGCTTGCCTTCTCCATCTCTGACCCTGTTAAAGAGCCCAGCCCTCTGTCTTCCTGCAGTCCCAGCAACCGGGTCAGCCCAGAGGGCACCATGCTGGCTGAGGTGAGCCGATCAGAGGCCAGCAGCACGGGGCTGTCACCACCCTGACGCCCCCTGAGGGCGGGAATCTCTTCCAGTCGTCACGGAACATCGATCCTGAACTGGCCCTGGACAAGAACCCCAAGCCATTATCACGCCTGCTGCTGCGACTCCAAGTCCCTGCCTTCCTGACATTTCAGATCCCTGTGTCCTGAGACAATGAAATTGCTTTGGTGATTTGGGTGCGCCCCTTGGAACTCATGTTGGAAATAAAATCCTCAATCCACAGGCTCACGTGGAGGTATTTGGGGGTTGGGCTTTGGGGAGATAATTAGATTTGGGTAAAGTCAGGAGGGTGGGGCCCCCTTGAAGGCCTTTGTGACTTAAGAAAATGAAGAGAGATGAGCCAGCACACCTGCTCTCTCTCACCGTGCGATGCCCTCCACCATGTCACCATGAAGCATGAGGCCCTTGTCCAAGGCAGTGCCGTACTCTTGGATTTCCCAGTCTCTAGCAAACCTCTAGTAATTTTAAATGACCCAGTCTCAGATATTTTGTTATAGCAACAGAAAACTGAGACTGAATGAAGCCAGGGCTCCTTCTGGACACTCCTACCTGCCAGTATTCCCAGGACAGGGACATCTGCAAGTCACTGTGCAGCAGGCAGCAGCAGCTCAAAGTTCTCAGGAGCTCCTGGGTCTTGGGAATAGGTGCCTGGGCCAGGATCTCTCAGGTCAGTTTAGACCTCTGTCTTGGAGCCACATGCTCCTGAACTGGGGGAGAAGGAGCCTCTCAGGCCTAACTGCAGCTTGGGCGTGAAACTGGCACTAGTTTCGGGAAGAGGTTTTCTCAGTGCCATCCTGATGTTCATGGGTGGCCAGGCCCAGCGGAGCTGTTCACAGAAGCTGTTCTCCGTGCCTGAGGGTGAGGGCAGGGTACGTGTCCCAGTGGCCGGCACCAGCCTTCCTGGTGGCTGCCTGGCCCAAAGGAACCTGCCCGTCTTAGGGACAGGTCCCAGGTAATCCCAGGCCTTTCTACAGTGGCTGTTTCACGATCCCTGGTCCAATGTGGGCAGGGAGGGGTGGCTTCTGCTGCACCAGGGCTATCTCAGAGATGTCACAGCCTTCAGCACAGAAAAGGGCGTGGAAGACGTTCCTGTCCACACAGACTAAAGTCTTCTCCCTGCAGCTGTCACTGTCCCATCCTCCTGTCAAAGGAAGCTCACCGCGTGCTCTGAACAGCTCTGATTCGAAGTCGGCCTCTGCACGGCCTCCACCCTCTGACCAGGGCTCTGCCTCCAGCGAATGCACACCCAGTCCCTCTTCCACAAAGACCGCCTCGGAGGAGACACCTACCGCAGTCCTTTGTTCCTCTTCTCCAAGACAAATAGCCCCCATCCCTCCAATGGCCTCATGTGGCCAGGTTTCTAGTCCATGTCAGCCTGGACTCCCATCTGTGGAGTCAAGGATCTCTCTGAAAGGCACCACTGGGCTTAGAGGGGGAGGCAGATCCCAGCACGAGGAGTGGGCATGTGGGCATTGGCACCCATGATCTCTCTTACGCCACTCGCCTCTTGAGCCTGTCCATCTGCCTGGAAAACAGATGACCCTCTCGCTGTGGGCGGCGTGCATGTGGATCTCAAGCCAGAGTGCCAGCGCAGGAGGGAGTGACCGCACCCGGGCCTGTGGATACCAGCTCTCCATGGCTATCACTGCCAAAGAAGGGCTGTCCTTTTGGAAACACGGCCAGGAGCACAGGCTGGTCCTTCTGGTAGATATGCTCCTCCTCAGAGTCTTGACGCAGTAGAGGGAGACAAGACCAAGAGGAAGGACAGTGCCCAGAGTCTCAGGCAGGGCTTCCCAGAGAAACAGCCCATAGCAGGTGTGTAAATGTAGAAAGGAATTTATTTTTGAGAAATCAACAAGTGTGATTGCAAATCCAAATCTGGTGGAGGAGGCCAGCAGGCTGGAGCCTGAGGTGAGGATTGCAGTTCAAGTCCAAAGGCAGTCTCTAGAGGGACCAGGGAGGGTGGGATGCTGCAGGAAATTAGTCTGCTAGTAAAAATCCCCTCTCATTCAGAGGAGGTCAGTCTTTTGTTCTATCCAGACCTTCGACTGATTAGACGAGGCCCACTCACCGTACAAAAGATAATCTGGTTTATTCAAAGCCCACCCGTTTAAATGTAATGATGCCATCCAACAGCACCCTTACAGAAACATCCAAAATAATGTATGTGCACATATCAGGTCCAGCCAGGCTGGCACATAAAATCCACCATCACCTCCACTGAGCCTGGAATCTAGGGGGTAAAAGCCAGAGATGAAGATAAACATCCTACAGCATATCTGTCACATTCCATCCAGGGACAGAGCAGGGCATAGGAAGTATTTGGGATGCAGTCAGACTTGGGATGTTTTTCCAAAGGACAAAACCAAACAACAAAACACCACCCAAAACCTGCTTCAAATTCAGGGAGTTTCTCAAATTTACATTACCTGAGACAATGACTGATGTTCACCACACCACGGATGACAATAAAAATGGTCACAAAGCAGAACAGCACAGCCAACCAAAACTCACGCTGTGTGTCGGAATCCTTAGTCAGGTGCGAAGATATTTACAGTGTGTGTGTGTGTGTGTGTGTGTGTGTGTGTGTGTAAGTACATACAGATATATATAATATGTACATACAAATAAACATGTGAATATGGATATATGAAGTCTCAATAGAGTATGTGCAACCTGATAACTACTTCTGTACAGTAAAGATATAGGTTGCATCCACCAAGGTGTCAAGAGCATTTCTCTCTAGATATTGGAATTTTGAGTCTTTTCTTTTGTTTCTCTTGTATGCATCGTGTAACATCTCCATTAAGATCCTCTGCTGCTTGCTAATGAAAGTAATAAATAAGTAAAAGTTTTTCAAGTAAACAGAATGATTTTTATGCCATCTTTTCTGTCATCTACAAATGCCTAAAATTCTCAAGTATATATGGCATTTATATGAGTTATATTCCAGCTAAATTCAACTAAACTTTTACATACCAGAGCTTAGGGGTTTTGTTGTGGATGTGACTATTTGGGTTCAAAAGTGTTTTTGATGTTTTGGATCCGATTTTAAAAAGCACTTTGTAAACACTCTTAAGTACTATGCACATAATAGATTATTTCTGGAAGATGCTTCATCTGTAGACACTGATTGTCTTGGTCTATTCCTGCTGCTATAACAAAATACAACAGACTGGGAAATTTATAAAGAACAAAAACACATTGCGTACAGCTGTAAAGGCTGGCAAGTGCAGATCCAGGCTCCAGCAGGTGGGGTGTCTAGTGAGCTCTCTGCTTCAAGATGGGGACCTGCCGCTGTGGCTTCCAAAGAGATCCAATGCTGTGTCCTCACAGCACAGAAGGCACAAGGGGACGAAGGCTGGAGGCTTCCTTGACCTTTTTTATGTGGTCATTAATCTCATTCACGGGGAATCTGCCCTCCCGACTTAATCACCTCCTGAAGGCCCCACATCTTCACAGCATCACATGGTGATTAAGTTTTAACATACCAATTTCCGGAGGGGAAAATCATAATTATAGCACTGGCCATAATTAATTCCTCCTCGGTCATGTTTACAAACAACCCTGGCTTCTTCTACCCTTAGCTGTCACTTCCGCTGAACTTCCAGGGCTCTTGTCTTTTGTCTTTTCAGAGGAGCTGCGTGTCCCAGGGCAGAAACCTCTCCTCTGCTACCTGGAGTCACCTGCTCTGTCTCCCCTCTGGTCAGTAGGCCTCACGGGGGGTCAAGGTTCCTTAACTGCTGTGCTGTGGACACGGAGCTGGGTATTCTATGTGGTGGGGGCATCCTGCACTCCTGTAGGATGCCCAGCTCCATCTCTGGCCTTTACCCCCTGGATTCCAGCAGCAAACTCCAAATAGGGGCAACTAAGCACGTTTCCGGATGTTGCCAATTGTTTCTTCAGGAACAGAATCCCCCCTGGTTCAGAATCATGCTGTATGTCAAGGATGCACTTAACAGAATAACAGAGAGAGAGAAAAAAAAAATTAGATAAGCATCCAAGGGACAGAAAGGCTGGGCTCTTGTGGGTCTCCCGGACCATCCTGAGCACTCTCTAGAATCCAGCTTGGTGCTCTCTTGCATAGATCCATGCTGCTCTGAGCAGGGCCACCAACTCCTAAGGGCTTTGTCCTGAGATAGGCCGAATCAGTAAAGAAGACAAGAGAGAGAAGGCTCTAAAGAAAAAAAAACAAAAACCTGGGAGCGTGGTGGGGGGAGAAGTAGACATGTCTGCAGGGCATTCCCGATGCCTGAGGAAGACACAGTGGACCCGAAGGTGACGGGGCTGCAGGATCCTCCTCTTGCTGGGCCTGGGCCTCATCCAGGTCTGGTCCCCTCAGTTCACCAGTCACAGGGCCTCCTGCACACCTGTTCCCTGAGAGCTGGGCTTGCTGCCAGTGACGTGGCTTTAGCAATACAGGCAGAGAGGAGAAAGGAAAAGAAATGCCTTCCCCAACTCCTTTCCACCTGCCTCTGCAATTCTTGTGCTGTTTTTTCAGCTTTGGCATGAAAACCTGCAGATCAGGCCTGGAGAGATGAGGAAGGGTCAGGCTGGATGTCATCAGAGTTCATGGGTCTGAGAGGAGGCTTTGAGCCTTTGATTTCCAGCTCATTCTGATCCTCCAGCAGTCCCTCCCACATATGCTCTCAGGATATGCTTCCATTAGCCTGGAGCTCACAGGCCTTCCATGGCTCCCTGCTTTCTGCAAAGTACATCTCGACTGCCTACCGTGGTATCTGTATTAGTTTCTGGATGCTGCTGTAATAAATATCACCTCTAAGTAATGGGCTTACAGTAACAGAAATGTATTCTCTTAGAGCTCTGCAGGCCCTAAGTCTGAAGTCGAGGTGCTGTGGGCCTTGGGAATCCATTTGCTGCCTCCCTTGCTTCTGCTAGCTGCTGGCAATCTTCGCTGTGGCTTCTAACTCCCCTCTCTGCCTCCATCTTCAACATGCGCTCCTTCTCCGTGCCTTTGTCTTCCCCGCTTCTTTTCCCTGATAAGGACATTCACCATTGAATCGAGAGCCCGGCTGGACAAGCTGGAATGATCTCATCTTGAGATCCTTGCCTTCATTACATCTGCAGAGACCCTTTTCCCAAGGAGGTCACAGTCACAGACTCTGGTGGGCCTCTCTAGGGGCCGCCGTGCCACTCAATGCCATCTTGGGGGAACTCCAGTGATGGGCATGCTTGGCTTGGCTTGTTGGTAACTCACTGACTCCTCTAAGTCACTCACCAGGCACGTGCTGCCCGTCAGCTCAGCTGGATCAGCACCCGGGCTACTCTCCATGTCTGCTGGGTGTGGGGTGAGGGATGGCCAGGAGGCCAGGTCCTGCTGCCAGCAGCGTTCCAAAGCACGGTCACAGCTGGCCTTTGCTCCCAAGTCCTCCCTGCTATCCCAGCTTCACTCACGAGGAAGTGGAGGGTCTGTGTTTCCTTGACTCACCCAAATCCACCAAGCAAGTCAATGCAGACCCATTGAATGGACGCATCCTATCCCCGGATGTCCCCAGGGGTACTGGGACCACAGGTCCCTGGACACGGATCCCAGTTGGGAGCCTTCCACACTGTGCCCTTGATGAGCCCCTTCCTTCCATGGAGAGTTCCTTCTGCCTCCGGAGCTTGCTGCCGCTCTCTGTTGGTGCAGTCTCCTGGTCAAACACCAGTGACAAGAAAAGAAATCCCACGTAGCCTGGAGTGGCCCAGGCAGTGTGGCCCAATGGGAAGGGATCCAGCATGGGACCCGTGGGTACGTAGAGGAGGCACAACGGCCCCCGGAAGGCACCTCCCCTCTGCACCCCATTCCCTCTCCAGCCACTGCCACATGGCTCCCCAGGGGCCACTGTTGGACAGTCACTGCTGCATGGTGCACCTTCCCTCTCCTCTTCAAGCACCTACTCACCCTCAGCACCCACTTATGACACCATCTCCACCGCCAGGGGTGCTGACCAGGCCTGCCTCTCCTTCACCCCTTCACATCTTGCTGGGTCGCAGCACCTGGCCTACTGTGCCCCCATGGGAGGTTGGCCACACCCAGGTCCTGCCTGGATCCCAACCCCAGAAGGCCTTCACCAAGACCAAGACCACAGGGAGCTCCCGCGCTTTGGACGTTGATGTGAAGTCACCCCAGGCTGTTCTTACAGGAGGCCTCTCACATGTACTGCTGACTTCTAGTGTTACCATGACCCCCTGCTGAAGGCCTCTCTCACTTTCCTGTTTCTGACCTTGGCTAGAGGCCAGGAGATTGAGAAACACAGGAGAAATACTTGTCTGTAGCCACGAGTCTGTCAAGACATCTTTTTCTTTTCTTTTTCTTTTTTTTTTTTTTTTTTTGGTGCTGGGAATGGAACCCAGGACCTCATGCATGCTCAGTGCACGCTCCACCACTGAGCTGGACCCCAGGGACCACCAGACACATATGGTTTTAATGGCAAAGGCAAGCAGCCCCCTTTTCTCAGTTTCACAAAGGGCCAGATCTGCCCCTCGATTCTAGTTCTGTGAGTAGAATCTTTATTTTTATGGGGGGAAAAAACTGGACAGATTAGAGAAGTCTCCAAGAAAAAACGAAATAATTGAAAGAATATAAACACAGGCATTTGTTCATTGCTTTCCTTATCGACCCAGTTATTTAGCACCTTTTGGAGATACAGTTGACATTGAGGGGCTGTTTTGTTTCTAGCAGGTGGTTGTGGCTTGAATCTTAAATGTCTCCCAAGGCCTTGGGTTGGATACTTGGTCCCTAGCATGTGGTGCTGTTGGGAGGTAGAGGAACATTCAGGAGGTGGGGCCTGGTGGGAGGCAGTGAGGTCATTGGGGGCGTGCCTCGGAAGGGAATTATGGACTCTAACCCCCTTCCTCCACCGTCTTTCTCTTTTTCCCTTTCCAGCTGCCACAAAGTGAACAGGTCTCCTCCACCATGTGCTCCTCCATGTTGTCCGGCGCTGCCACAGGCCCAAAGCAACAAGGCCAAGAGACCAGGCACTGATACCTCTGAAACCATGAGCCATCATCAATCTTTTCTCCAAGTTGTTGGTCTCAGGTATTTTGTCACAGTGATGCACAGCTGACCAAGACAGGAGGCCATCCTAGCGCTTGGTTTCCCCTTTGTGTGGAGGATGAAGTGTTGGGACAACAGACCTCACTGAAAACAAGAGGTTCAGCTCAAATATAGAGAAGAGTTTCACTGAGAAATGGTGTCAAAAAGAAGGAAAATGAGGATGAAAAGAATAAGAAATAAGGGAGAAAAAAAAGATGAGTAGCACAGAAATACCAAGGGAAGCCTCTACTCATAAAATAGAAATTAATGGATTACAGAGCAAGGACATTAAGAAAGATCTTTAAGGGGTGACAGGAAATGGGAGAATCAGGGCAAAGCTGAGCTGTCATGTGGAACATTTTATATAACAAACTGCTGGCTAAAGCTAATATAAGCTTTATATTATGAAGGGTAAGAGACAGCATGTGCCCAAGAGAGAAGTGAGGGAAGAGATGCTGCCCAGGACCCCGGCCAGGGCTCCTGCAGCTGGCTTTGCTGGGGGCCAACGCTGCACTAGGCCAGGCTGCTGCCATCTGGAACTTTGTCACTTAGAGGGACTTGGAACAGAACCTCCAGCCCCCTCTGATTTGGGGGATGGAGGGCAGGAGTCTTCCCGCAGCCCCTGTGGACCCTCGTTCATGTCAGGAGACACAAAAGCTTTCCTCCTCCTGTAAAGCAGGACAAGAGAGCACAGGCACAGAGAGGGGCCCAGGGAGAGCAAGGCTTGCTCAGGAGAGTTCCGTCTCCCTGGTCTAGTGAATGGGGAAGCCTGAGTAGGAGTCGGAGAACGGGTGAGAATCTCCACACTCTGGCGACGGGGAGTGATCTCAGAGAGGACTCCATCTGCAGTCAGGACAAAAGTCCATGCCAACTCTGAGCAGCAGGGACAGTGGGCCAGCCAGGGGCCAGCTGACGAGAGATGATGCCAAACCAAGGCCGGCAAGCAGGCAGCCCCACGGCCATCCCGCGGTTTCCTGTCTCGACGCTGCTAACGCGAGCTGAGCGGTGTCTGGGCAAGAGTGACACACAGTAACGCATATGTCACACTACACAGCAGCAGCGATCATTCTCCCCATTTTATTTAGGCTTAGAACTGTGACTACCTGACAACCAACAGTTGCTCCAACACAGTGGAATCTTATTTATTTTTGTATAAAAGTCTG
This sequence comes from Spermophilus citellus, assembly GCF_964194105.1. NCBI lineage: Eukaryota > Metazoa > Chordata > Mammalia > Rodentia > Sciuridae > Spermophilus > Spermophilus citellus. The sequence continues at coordinate 51,747,214 of NC_138195.1, forward strand.
GGCAGACAGATAAAGGGCCAATATGGGGTCCCATGGGGTCTGGACCCAGGAAGCTCCTAGAGCACCATCTTGCCATCCCTACAGTGAAACCCTTGACCTTGGAGTCCAAAGTGGCACTCATGTCCTCAGGGAAAGAAAATGATGGGAAAGAAGGGGTGACGGGTGCACACCGGGTCCCCTCAGGAAAGGCCTGGAATGTGTTCTAAGCCAGGTATTTCCACCCTCCTCTCATTGGCCAGGACTGAGTCACATGATGGAGCAAGGCAGGTTGGGAAATGTGGTCTTGAGGGAGGGCAGCCATGCCCACTGGGAAACAATTCATTCCCAAGGGAGAAGGGGAAGCAGATGTTGTAAGAGAACAAGCCCCTGCCATATCCACTAATCCTTCACCAAGTCCCCAATGAAGGAAAGCATAAAAATATTGTCATGCTTATAACTGCATGTGAATTGGCAATTGCGGCTAAGTTTCCAGTACCCAGAGTGGGCACAGTAAATAAATAATTCCCCATTAGATGGACCTGGATAGGCAAATTGGCAACTTTGACTGGAGTTACATGGGACAGTATTAAAAGGGAAAGAGCCAGGCTGAGGTTGTGGCTCAGTGGTAGAGCACTCGCCTAGCATGTGTGAGGCCCTGGGTTCAATCCTCAGCACCACATAAAAATAATAAATAAAGGTACTGTATCCATCTACAACTAAAAAACATATGTAAGGAAAAAAAGGGGGCAGGGGGAGCAAACCAAATGAATAATGGAATTTGGAGACACATACCCCCCAGTGCAATGGCAAGTTGGGAACCTTGGAGAATAACGATGAGAAAGCTAGCAGTTTGTGGGTATGCATGGGCGAAGGAAGAGACAAGGGAGAAGAACAACCGAAATGGAGTATTAGCACGTGAAGAGCCAAGTTTTATCAATGAATGATGGGTTGGATTCTTCATTTTGGGTGGAGGGAAAAGATTTCACCTGGACCAAGCTCTTCCTGAATACCTTCCCTGTATAAGGTCTGATGTAGGGAGCATGCAATGAAGGAAGAGAAATGAGACAGCATTCCCAGCTCTCGGGGATCTCTGGTTGTAGAATGTGAACTTGTTCGCCTTACAGTGATAGATAACTCTATTGAACTGACCACTTCAAAAATTTTGCCTTGGTGAACACTGTAGCCAGTCTTTACCAAACAGATGTTCAGTAGTGTTCAATAGCTTCTGGCATACATCACTGGCTTCAAACACATCCTCTGTCACTGACATGAAGACTTTCCCCATCTTAGAACAGAAAGCCCCACTTCTTGGGCAAACCAGGATGTTGGTCATCCTAACTACGTACCCAGGTTCTTGAATAAGTGACTTGCCCACTTTGGGTCTCAACTTTCCTCAACTGTAAAATGGAAATGATAATTCTGACCTTTTGTAATTGCTGAGAACATTAAATGAGAGTATGCGTATAGAGCTCAGCAGCGACCTGGCCCCATGCACGTTCATATCATCCTCTCTTCTTCCTGTCATCAGAGTTGGTTTTGGATCTGATGGCTTCACATCTTCTTTCCCACGTCCCCCTGGATGGAAACTACAAGCTGTACCACAATGACTGCAGCTGAGTCTTTGGGATGGTTTTTTTTTTTTTTTTTTTTACATATTTCTCATGAATGTCAAGACACCACTGTTCTTGGGGAATTTTCTTTTCAAATTTAATGTAGATCTCCAATTTCCCTTCTTTCATCTTCTCTGTATACTAATCTTTTCCCCCATTGTCACGGAGCCTGAAATGAGACTATCCTGTGAACAGTCATGTAAAGTAATTGCCTGAAACGTTACAAGAAAATTTTCTTTTAAAAGGCAATTTCAGGCAGGTTAGAGGAATGATAGGAAAATTTTTCTTAAAGTTCCTGTTTTTATTCATTCATTTTTTCAACAAATATTTAATTGCAATATTATTAGTTGTCAAACAAACATGCCAGGTGTTAGGTACATGGGAATAAAAAGCCCCAGTATCTGCCTTTCGGGGGACTCCCTTAGGGAGACAGCAAGCAAACAGACAATTGCAGTTAAGTTCCTGGCACCCAAAGCAGGAGAAGCAAGAAGAGGATTTCTCACTAGAGGGGTCCTGGGAAGGCAAATGGGCAGCTACAGCGTGACTGTGCTGCTGCATACGGGCAGTAGTCAGATGAGGTCCTCGCCAGGCCAAAGGCAGCTACCCAGGTTACTTGGGGGCCTCAGCAAGAGTTTCTAAGAAGCATGGATGAGCTCCTTCCTGGATCCCAGGTGGATGGAGAAGAGCAGATGGAGGAGGGTGGGTAGCAGGAGGGTCCAGGTACTGACGTAAAAGGCCACAGTCACTGAGGTGATTCACAGGGTTCTGACGACTCAGAGGAGGAAGGAGACCCTGTGTATGATCATCCAATGAATATTTACTAAGCATCTCTTACACAGGTGGTACCATTAAATAGACAAGACACAAGCTCCATCCTTGGAAAACTTGGGACTTTGAAGGAAGAATAAAATGTGCACGTTAATAGCCAAAGTGAGCGACCTCTAATGGCGAGTGTGTTCAGGGGCCCCGAGCCTCTGCCGAACTCATGTTGAAGCCCTAACCTCCAGTGTGGCTGTATTTGGAGATGGGGTCTCGAAGGAAGTAATTAAGAATAGATGAGGACACAAGAATGGGGCCCCAATCCTACAGGATTAGTGTCCTTATAAGATGCACCAGAGAGTCCCTGAATGACCCCCATCCCCAGCGTGTGCCAAGGAGAGGTCACGTGAGGACAGAATAAGAAGGTGACCAGGGAGAGAGCCCTCACTCATCTACAACACCCACCCAGTGCCACTGGGGGAAGTACAAAGAAGACCTCAACTCAGAAGCATCTGCTGACCACAAAGGCCAGAACTGAGTTGCAGGTGGCAGTGGCCCTGGCTGAGCCTTAAACACCTGGAAGCACCTAGATTCAGGTAAAATTGATCATGGAAGAGCATTCCAGCTGAAGGGGGCAGTAGGAAAGCACACAGCTTTCATTCACCTGGGGCCTGGTGTGCATGATGTGGAAGAGTGTGGGACACACAGGGACCATGGTATGAAGGGCTTTCAAAGCCACCACGGGGATTCTGGGCTTCCTCTAGGAGGCCTATGGGCACATGGCCAGTTTTTGATAAAGGTGTTTCCTTGAGCCTCATGCCTTGGGCAGATACCTGGAGATTCTCAGAGAGGCTCCCTGCAGTGCAGGTGAACAAATGTTAATGGGGTCACTCATGGTTGGAGCTACCAGAGGTGGTATGGTGGCAAGAGAGATCTAGGAGGTCAGAGCAGCCAGATTTTGCAATTGTTGATTATGGGCGAGAGTGGGAAATAAACGTTCATTACAACACTGCACCCCCACAACATCTTTCTGCTGACTTGTCCATGTCTAGATCATTTACTTAAAAGCAGTCCCACTTTCAGGGTTGACATCCCACACCAACGTTGGCCTCTCTACTCTTCCAAGCTACTGCCCAGTTGAAGCCCAAATGAGGAGGCCACTAATAGTAAGTATGTCACCAGAAGTAGAATGAGCTTTGGGACAAGGGTGACAGTGTTCTTTCAGATCGTTTGAGCCTGAAGTGGCACCAAGCAGTTGGAAAACACCTTCTATGTCTCTCAGAGACGTAGAAGTTAAGAACCGGGTTTGAAGGTCCAAGTGCTTAGAGGAACTCTGGAGTGAAGATAGCAGAAGACAGAGCCCTGGGGACAGTCCCTGCCACATCTAGAATGTTAGAGGAGGAGAAGGAAGTTGGAAGACTAGAGAAGGATGGGGATACGTACCAGGGTGGTGCCAGATTAGGGACCTCTGGAGGTGGGAATTTCAGAAGAACAGTGATCAATTGTGTCCATAGCTAGAATAAATTCTAGAAAATGAGAATGGAAAAAAATGCATTAATTATGAGATTGAGCAGCCTCCGCCCTGGAGAAAAGGAAAAAACAGCAATCCATCTGCCTTGGACAACTTAATTCTTTCTCTTCTTGAGAGAGAGATTTGGACCAGAGAAACCTCAGATCCTTTTTTATGTTCTGAATGGACTTTTGTTCTACCCTGAGACATCCTAACGAAGGTGCGTAAGAAAGTTCAAAGAGCAACCTGCACAGGGAAAATGCTAGGGAATGTTCCAGCCAACTTCAAAGACCTTGGAGATGTACCCCATCACTTCCTAAACCTTAATGTTCACAGGGATCATCCAGTTTATGATGCAGGAGATCCAGGGGGTCTGTCTAGGAGGATCATCTAGGAGACACCTCAGGCCCAAGGGTCTTCATTTCCAGGAGCTCCCAAGGAGCATCAGTATGCCTGGTCACCCATCTGACTTAAAGTCACCAAAGTATAGAGCACAGGGTACCTACTGCTGGCCCTGGAACTACTGGCTTTATGCAAATATGTTTTCTTTGACCAGCAGAATGTCTTCCCTGGAAACCTTCTAGAACTGCAGCTGCCTGTTTCATACAGGGGAGATGTCCCCCCGCACCCTGAGTTCACCCCTCACCAATGCTGCTGCAGACCTGTGTGACCCCAGAGTTTACCATCCCTGATCAACAGTCGGCCTCAGTGGACAAAGGACAAATGATACTAGAGGAGCATTGGATGAAGGGTGCTGTTGTCCGGCATGTCTCTGCACCCTTGGGTTGGTGAGCTCTGGGAGGTACTCGGGAACGGCCTAGTGAATAACCAAATGCTCTTGCGGGGTATCATGGCAGGGTCCAGAGCACATGCCTGCGCCCACCCTCAGCACCCTACCCTGGCTCCCCTGGCCACAGCACGCTGCCCTTTCTTGGTGACTAATAGTCCACGCAGGAGAACATCAGCTTAGATCATGTGTTTCTTTGTGCCCGTCTCCAGATTTCTCCTTTTGTTTCCTGGGGAGAAGCTGAGGCGAGTCAACTCACAAAAATGTGCTTCAACCGAAGGGGATCCTGGAGTTTATCTAATAGGCAGGTTGGGAAAAATGAAAACGCTAATTACTTCAGGGAAAGCATGGAGAATGAGTCTGCTGATTGGGCCACCAGGCAGCCAGTAGGAGCTGATTTTTTTTTTTTTTTTGAGGATAATGACTTATTCTAGGGGATTTTAGCGGTGCACACACAACAAAAATAATTCCAAGTGTCTGCTAGTAAAATCCCAGGCTGCCAAACGCCACGTTTGAAAATTAATGTGACAAGCTAGAGGCCCGCTGGCCCCAAGATCAGAAGACAATGAAAGCTTCCTCCCCAGGACGTTTCTCCGCCTAGAACCAGAGAACCAAACTGGAGAACCGAGAGGGCAGGGCTCCACCGGAGGCCAGGACGGGGATCAGCTGGGCCGCCCTGTTCCTGCCTTTGTCTGTGCCATCGGCCCAGCCTCCCCAGTTACTGATGATCCATATGGAGGCTGGTGGGCTCACATTAATTGCTTGTTCATCCCATCATTAAAATGATAGGTCTTGCCTTCGGGAGCCGCGCTGCCTGGCTGCCAGTTGGGCACACATCCTGGGTAGGGAGGTCTCCCAACAGGGCTCGTCACATGATGCTTTTCTAAAGAACTGCATAGTGATTTGGGGTTCATCTAGGTGCCACAGGACCCCAGGAGCTGGGGACCTCAGGGTCCTTGCTTGCACTTCCCTACCCGCGAAGGCATTGATGAAGCCCAGGCGGCCCTGGATACAGGGCACACTCTGGTCCTTTGCAGCTCTTTGTCTGCAGCCAGGCTCTTGTCTTTCAGAGCTGGCTGCCGCCCCGTCTCTGGGGCTGATGCAACAGCAGATAATGAACAGTATATCAGTGCAGAGAGGAGGGGGCGAGGGGGAGAGGGGCCAGCGCCTGAGCAAGCTGGTCTGACTTATTATTCCTTCACTCTCAAACAAAACAAAATCATTGGCCTGCCAGGGTCATTAAGGACCCCGGGGTTGTCATAGAAACGACCTTTGGGGCCCAGTGGTTGTTAATGCATGAGTGACTGCCTGCATTGTGTGTGCAGGAGAGGTCAGAGTTTTGTTGGTGGCTTAAGGAAGAAAGAAAAAAGAGTGAGGAAAAAAGAGAAGCAGCACAAAGCCCAGGATTGGGCAGCTGACATTCAGAAGGAAAGTTGGACTCCTTGTCCCCGATTAGATATCTGGGATCATGACTGTCCATCCTCTGGCACTTAGTAGGTGCTCAATAAATGTCTGCAAAGGTCAATAGACACATTTCTCTGATTAAGAAGCCCACCCATCTGCACTCCGGTTCCACCTCTCCCTACTGGGAGCCACTCTGCCAGCGCAGTCCCTGAGAGGTATTAGAACAGGTCATTGTCCCAACTAAGATGACCAAACTTATGCACATGTTTTGGGAGGAACTCATGCCCTCCTATTGGATGGAATCATTTTCAGAGGTCCCAAGGACCCAGGAGGAGCTAGCAGTGGGTGGATGGGTGGGAGTTGCTGCAGAGCAGAGATACATGACAGTGCGGCCTCGCCTGCCAGCCTGGGCCTTTACGGATGGCTCTTTCAAGTCACTTCCTCCACAGGGGAAGATGTGCCTCCTGCCAGGAGATGCTGAGCGCTGCCCTGAGGCAGAGCTCCCCCTGCTGGTGGGTTCTCAGGGAGCTCAGTGCAGGGTTGAGCCTGGGGGGGGGGGGGGGGGGCTGCCCCCACCAGGAGGTTGGGTTTCAGAACCAGCCCTGCTGCTAATTCATGGTGTGTCCTCTCACAAGTCCTCCTGCCTCAGTGTCCTCATCTTTCTATGACCCATCCCAAGCCTGCTCTGCTGCTTCAGATGAAGGTCTTCCCTGGATTTAGAATTTTATAGAACCTTCTAGAAGTGGTCTTTGGGTGACTGTAGAAACGTTTGTGCTCTGAGAAGACTATAGTTGGCTTCTAAGGTGCAAGCACAGAAGTGAGGAAGTTATGGCCTTTTCAGGAACCTCTCATGCACTGGAGACCCTCCTCAGCATCCCCTGTGCTAATAACATAGCCCAGTGTCCCCTGACCGCTGCCTAAAACCCTCAGGTCCCTTTTGGAGGCAGAACCCAGGCCCTATCATTTGGGAGACACCCCCACTTAGCATTAGCTGCCAGGGTGGCTCCTTTCTAAAATCAGTTTTAGATATCCATTTGAAACCTCCTTACTGGGTAGATCTTAGATCTCTATGTAAGCAGACCAGATTGTTCCTCACAGGACACTCTCATAACCTCCTGGGCTCAAGGGTACAAGGTCTGCAAAATCTAAGTTGCTGATGTGGGCCAGAAACAAGCCAGCCCTCACCTCTGTGAATCGCAGAGGCCTTGACTTTCTACTTGGTGGAGGGGAGCCCTGGAGGGTGAAGGGTGTCTGACTCCTCTTGGAGCACCAAGTGTGGATTCTTCCCTGGAGGGGCAGACAGATACTAGGATGAAAGTTCCATTCCTGCCTCCCACGTCATGTTTATAAAAAGGCAAGCAGCTTCCATGCCCACAGGATGGATGCAGCATCAACAGCAGAGACCATGGCTCGTCCAAGGTAGCCCAGCCAAGGTTGTTCCAGTGAGTGGAAGAAGCAACATCAGAATCCAGACCCTCAGCCCCAGCCTGTTATTGTCCCATCTACAGTGCTGCCCAGGCTGTCACCTGGGTGAGTACCAGAGAATGGAGTCTTATCATTGACCCGGATAGTACATAAAATGTACGTTCAGAAATGTTCAATTGGCCTTTGGTTTTGTTTTTAAACTCTGAGCAACTTATTTGCCATAGAGGACAGGGCTGCTGCTGGGCACCTGGTCTCTAAGTGCATACCACAAAGGAGGCTTGTTCTTGAACTTGAGCATTTTCTCTTCCCTTCGGACTGGTTGCAGAGAGACAGTGCCAGTGCCTAGCGTGGACTCCAGCTCCAGCCCTGCTCAACACAGGCTGAGTTCTCTGCTTGACACCAAACATTCAACTTTGAGGCTGGATGGGTTTTTTTTCTTTTCAACAATCAATATCTTCCCAAATCAATGAGGAGGGCAAAATCCCTGGAAGTTTCCTGGGTTTGCAGAAGCACAGAGAATTTACCAGCAAGCACTTCAGCACGATAGGGTTAAGTTTCCAAGAGAAGAAGAGAGGAGATGTTAACTGGGAAGAAGGGCCCACGGTAGACAGGTAGGAGCTCCTAGGGGCTGCTGAGTCCAGGCAATAACTTAAAGCAAGTCACCCCCAGCCCAGCCCTGGCCCATGGAGTCTATTTCTGCTTGACTAAAATGTAAGGGAGCCCAAACTTTGAAATGCTCTAATTCTGAAACCTACCTTCCTATAAAGGATGATAAACTCCAGAGTGGTTTTATTTCATGACGTTTAACACCAGGTTATAAAATAGAACAACTTCCTGGGAGAACTAGCATTGCCGAAACTCGGATCAGCAGGATTGAACACAGTGTCTCACTTGGATTAATATGTTCCCTTAGAAATGAGGACAAAACCTCACATTTTAATATTCTATATGAATATTTGCATATAGAATATTTATATAAAGTTTGATGTTTATTCCTTGGGGTGAGAAGGGGGAGGCTAATAAGTTACTGAACACTGCTTCAGCACCAGATGCCTTTCATACAGCACTGAATCCTCAACAAGTGCAGCGATCTCCTATTCCTTTTCAGTGCTTCTCTCTCCTATAATCCACAGCATTCACAGTGGAAGAGACAAACTTAAGGTCAGGCCAGAGGAGTAGATGTAGATCACTGGCTTTTATCTAGATTCCTCTAGCACCAGAGGTGAGGACAAAGTCATCTCTGAAATTCATTCCATTTTTAAATCTTTACTTTAAGCTTACATTAAAAAAAAAAAAAAAAACACCAAAACAAATTCTGAAACAATCCATCCCAAGAACTATTCCAGGAAAACCATGTTTCATGATCAAACACGTTTGGAAAATATTGCAAATGATATCTTAGAGACTGACAAAACACAACATGATAACAAAGGCTCAAGATAAGTCCTATAATAAAAGCCTGAAAAAATTGTTAACTCGATTTCCCAGACTCGTGGAGTTCTGAACCCCTTTTTCTCTCTACATCATGCTTATCGACATTTGGTGGAACTACTTTGCTATTTAGCACATTTTGAAAGGCACAAGAATAATAGAGAAGTTCAGGATTCTTGCTTCCTCCATTCTTTGCCTTCCCCCTTTTCTCTGTGAGCAGAGAAGCAGGGGTCCTCAGGAAGGTCATGGGCAGGGTGCGGGGACCTGAGGGAGAGTCCATGTAAGACGAACCAGGGCTCATGTCCAGCTTGAAAGAACAACTCCTGGCTTTTAAAGTCCTGGAAGAGCTGATTTAGGAAAAGCAGGAATCTGGACTCTGAGTCCATCCACAAGAAACAGGTATTACAGCAGCAGTTTCTAGAACCTTGGAGCCGGAAATCTTTTGATACTCCCCATACATTTGCATCTAAACCCTTGTTTAAATGAAGACATAATGGGATTGCTTGATCAGCCCTTTGAAGGAATGTCTCCCCTCCCCCACTCTGAGCAGGGAACACCAGCATTTATTCAGAAGGGCATCTCACTGTGCCTGTCACTCATGGAAGCTCTTCCCCCAGCCTCACTGGTTAATTCCCATCCCCAATTCTCCCATTAGACTGTAAACCTTATGAGGACAGGGACCAGGCCTATTTAGTCATGTTGCATGCCAACATCCAGCACAGTTTGGAGAGTAGTCAGTCAGTACTAAAGAAATATTTGTTGCATGAGTGGAATGAATGAAAGAATTGCCATGTGGAGAGGTGGCCTCCTCTACCTGAAACCCACATTAATCTCTCTCTCTCTCTCTCTCCCTCTTTGGGTGCTTTTATTTTTTTACTTGTTTTTTTAAAGATATGTGTGACAGTAGAATGTATTTTGACATATTACATATACACAGAGTATAACTGAGTCTAATGAGGATTCCTTTCTTATAGTTGAACACGATGTGGAGTTTCACTGGTTGTATATTCATATATGAACATAGGAAAGTTATGTCTGATTCATTCTACTGTCTTTCCCATTCCCATCCCTCTTCCCTTCCCCCACGCCTCCCTGTTTGATCAGATGAACTTCCTCTCCTCCCTACCCAATCCCTGCCTATTGTGAGTCAGCATCCATGTATCAGAAAGAACATTCTGCCTTTGATTTGGGGGGATTGGCTTATTTCAATTAGCATGATACTCTCCAGTTCCATCCATTTACAAGCAAATACCATAATTCCATTTTTCATATGGCTAAATAATATTCCATTGTGTATATGAACCACATTTTCTTTATCCATTCACCTGTTGAAGGGCACCTAGGTTGGTGCTATAGCTTGGCTATTGTGAATTGAGCTGCCATAAACATTGATGTGGCTGCATCACTGTTGATCTTAAGTCCTTTGTATATATGCAGAGAAGTGGGACAATTGGGTCAAATAGTGGTTCCATTCCAAGTGTTCTGAGTAATCTCTCAATCTCTTTTGCCACCAACTCTGAAGTTGCTCTTCTGTTTGAAGTCTCTCTCACCTTCCAAGTTGTTTATGGGATCTTGCGACCTTTCCCGTTGTCTGACCTTGGCTCCCCACTGTCTCTTGATCACATCACTCACAAACCACTGGATAATACCCACCCATTCTCCATCCACCCCATTGACCCCAATCCTATTTCCTTCCATTGGGAAGACTACCGGGGAGGTTTATAATTTGTTACCTTCAAAAATAATTGACTTTTCAATATCAAAGCTATCTTAAGGGCTCTCTATTCTTCTTTTGTCCAATGAAGAAAGTAAGAGTCAGATGAGATCAGTGAATCGTCCTTGGGCAGAGAGAAGGATGAATAAATCTCTGAGTGTCCTTCAAGGATCTGTTCTACATAAACTTATTTTTTTTAAAGTTAAAATTCAAACTGATATATGCTTGATATTTGAAAAATATAAGTTAATTCTAAAATGCTCTGTCAAGAGCGCTCCTAACACTGTAAGTTTGAACTATTACTTACTCCCATTTTGCAGATGAGGAAACTGAGCTCCATAATGACCATAAAATTAGTGAGTGGTGCTGTGGGGATTTGAAATCAAGCCTGTCTGTTTCAAAGCCCTTGTCCTCTGCTCCCTTTATTAAACCCCAAGTGCAAATAGTCAGTTTGAGCTACAGGGGCCCTCTATCTCCTCTGGCAGACCACAAATTACTTAGAAAGCAGGGATAGGGATCACACCTTATTTATCTTTAGCAACACTATCTCCTTGCTCAAAATGGGGGCACATAATAGGGCCTAAATAAACCTTTGAAGAGAGATAGATGAAAGAGGAATTGAGTGAATAATTAAAAGCTTTAGCTCAACGTGATTTCCTGAAAGAGGAGTAGGATAAAGAAGACGCCTCAGCCAGTTTATTTCAAACATGTACAGAGTCTGAAGATAAACACCTCCTCAAAGCTGGCTGAACTTTTAGAGAATAATTTGTTTTATGGAAAATGCTTTTTATGGAAAATCTAGAAATGGTGGTAGAAGGAAGGTAGGAACTACTGGGTTCAAAATGACCGTTATGAACAGACAGATATGACCACATGCACACGTGTATGTACATGCATTAACCAAGTGATGTCAAAGGACCATATGAAAGGATAGTGGCGAATCAGCATACATGAATCTGAATATGTGAGATAAGTGCAATCGTAATGCTTATGAATATATATCTTAACCCTGCCTTAGAGGTTTAAAGAAGTAGTTTCTATATATGTAATATGCCTGGTCATTAACACATTGAGGGCTTCTGAAGCACCCTCTCTGTTCTTTTTCACAGCTCTAAGCCACCCTTTGGCATGACATTTGTCACTGGCTAAAACAAACCCTCTTTTCCATTTATACCACAAAAGTAAACCTCACCAAACCCTCCACTGTGAGACCCACAAGCTCCAGAAGGAACAGGTCTTTATAGAAACGCAGATCCGCCTCATGCGCTGGTGGGGAATTAAAATGGTAAAGTGTGATGCACATGAGCACCTTGCTTGGCACACGGTACACGCTCCAAATGCGGAAACTATTGAGCGAAGCCAGGTGGGGTGGGGGTGACCTCAGGCTGCAGTGGGAAGGCAGGGTGGAAGGACAGACAGAGGATGCTCATTTCCCCCAGGGTTCCTGGGATTGTTTTGGTAATTACGCCAGCTTCTTCAACAGCTTGTGATTTGTCCAGTGCCAGGGAACCTGGATTTGCATTGCTCAATGCATTATTCATATGGCACGGACAGCAATTATGAGCTAATTGAGGGGTGTGATGTTTAAAGAAAGGATCCATTATGAGGAACATAAGGCATGTTGGGAGGGAAGAAGCTCTTGAGTCCATGGAGGCTCGTTCCCTCACATTCAGCTTTCCTTAAGATGACTCTAATTGTCTCCTGAAGGGCACTGAAGTTCTCTCTAACAAGAGGGGCTGGGGGCGGGGCAGCAGGACGGGGACTCCTGCTAGAAGAGGGCTCAGAGTGGGCTGGGGGGGCTTCCGTGCTCTCGAGTGCTCAACCTTCCACCTTGACACACTGACTCAGTTATCTGGGTTAGTGCCACTAGAAGGGCATGAGGTTACCATAACCCTAAGTCCTGAATCAAAGTCCCCGCCAATTCTTGGGGGGACAGATATTTTGGGAAATAGACTTTGGTGCAGGATTGAGGGAATATTCCAACATGAAATCATCCCTTGAAGGGATTAGAGGAGAACTCTTTAAATGGAAAGGTCACTGGAAAAGCCAGGAGCCAGCCCATCAAGTTTTAAGGATCTGGACTGGTAGCCTGGCATCCATCCATGACTAGGTTAGTATCCTGCTCAAAGGCCCTTGAAGAAGTGTCACCATCCCATGACCCTCAGTTGCTCCTGAGCAGTGAGAAACGTGGGTGTGATGGCTTTCCCAGATCTTCCCTGCCTGACACATCATTTCTGTGCACCACACCTCATCTTTCTGGCTTGAAATTTTGAACCATCTTGACAGGTGAGCCTTTGTTTTCTTGACTTGTTCTTTGTACCTTAACAATCACAAGGTCGGCCTAGTGTGACAGCCCATATGCAACAGAAAAATATTAAGTTGGTCATGAGAGGATAACAAAATAAATCATTTTCTCATTGGCTTCTGTGCCAAAGTTAGATTGCATAGCTCAAAATACTGATGCAAAGAATTTTTTTTTTTTTTTAAATAAGGGTTTGTGGCAGCATCTGCTCTCTCTGGCATGAATAGTTGTGTCACAGACTCCTGTTTATGTGTTGCCACCCTTTTGGAACTCCACAGTCCTTGGCATACCTCTCTTCTGAGGGTTGTTTTAGCATGGCCATTGGTGTCTTTCCATTTCTCCTCATATTCAACCAAGAATTTCCACAGAAACATTTTGATACCCTAGAAAACCCTGCCTTAACATGTCTACTTTAATGACCAGGTCTACTCAAGCTGGGCTGCAATATTAAATCTTACCAGTAGAGGCCACTGTCTGATGAAGGCTGCCGGCAACCTGAGGTCTCAACTCGCCCGTGGTATCACACTCAGGGAAAAAGAGGTCTCAATGACCACTGTGATCAAATGGGACTCCAATACAGTCTCCTGCTTTCTCCTGTTTGGGAATTGGACGTTCTGTGAACTAATCTGCTTAAACTGAAGCATGCTAGTCACTGACTCTGGTCAACTGCCTTGTGCCCCATCTCTCATTTAAACAGAGGGCCTGGCCAGTCTGCATGTGTGGTGAATAATGAGGACATTTAGCATATTCAAGGTGGAGAATGTGTTATCCTCAGCCTGTGGTGCTAGCGCAGCTATTTATATGGGGAGCCAAAGCAGATCTTTCACCTGCAAGTTGGCCTGTCATGTCTGTTTAAGCATTCAAGCCAGCTCCTCTGCTTTTTTTGAGATGACTTTCAAATGGGTTTTTTCCCAGGGTAATTGATCACTGGTGAGCTAAGGATTTCTTTCTTTCTTTTTTTTTTTCTTCAAATGGCTTTTCCAACAATTTTGAGAAATGCTTCCCAAACTGAGAGAGAAAAAGAGAGAGAGAATATCTTAAGAAAGTGTGCATGTTTCCTGAGAGTCAAGGTCATGATCAGGATAAACCAGAAAAAGGAAACTCTTACTTGCCTTGGAGAACGAGCAGGAATAAGTTCACAGTTGACTTTTCATATCATCTTTCCCTCTATAACCAAAGGCAACAGCTTCAGAAAGCAGACTTGTTCCCTTAAAAGCATCTCATTCTATGTGCTGGACATTCCAAGGAGCGGAGATGTTCCGCTTGGCCCCAGTGGGCTCCTTCGGATTTGAGAATTGATGGCCCCTGCTAGTTACGTCCTGGGGAGCATGACCTCTCATGAACACCCCATCTTTAATTTTCACTTTTGAATCTTCTTAAGTGAGAAGTCACAGTAAAATGAAATTGCTGTGTAGCTCCAAGGGTTAATTACACACCACCCAGACAAAGTGATTTCCTTCTTTCTGGCTTAGGTTTGGGATGTTGCATTCTGAGTGACTGTTGTCTTATGACAGATGAAATAAGGAAAATGGGATTTCCTGGTTTGGACTCCCCTTGCTCTGTTCCCAGCTGCTATTTTTCAGTTTTCCATAAAAGGGTCTTTGAATGCATTGCTGTTCAGAACCTGGGACTTGACCTTCTTCCTTTCTGGAAGGGGATGATCCCAGCCTCCCTCTTGGTAGACTTCTCTTGTAGATATTAAAATAATCCCCTTCTCCTTTCTTGCCTGCTCATTTAGACTGAACTATTTTGTTGTTGTTATTTTTTACCCAACCTTTTTTATTTTTTGTATGGAGACAGAGTCCTGCTAAGTTGCTTAGGGGCTTGCTCAGCTGCCGAAGCTGGCCTTGAACTTTCGATCCTCCTGCCTCAGCCTCCAGAGCAGCTGGGATTACAGGTGTGCGCCACCGCTGAACATCTTAATTGCAACACTGGCCACTGCATTCTGCCTTCTTCATTGAGTGGTCTAAAGCAACATCAAGATCTTTTCTATCTCTCTTTCTCTTTCTCATTTCAATTTTCCCTTCTCCCTCAAAGGTTACGACTAATTCAAAACTCATCAACTCATGCGAGCACTTTAAATTGTTCCCTTAAACTGAAATTCATCTGCTGTCATGTTACTCAATTACAGGATTTTCCTAGCTCCCTCTTGGTTTCCTCGTAAAATACCTTCCCCTCCTCTCTCTTGCCGATGTTGAAACGTCAGCATGTATCTGAGCTGCGAGTTCGCTGTGCTCTGCCGGCTTGTCTGCAGCACCCTTTATCTTTCAGTCATTTAAGCATTCATTCCGCAGTCTGCAGCATCGGCTGTGTGTCAGGCACAAGATGCAGGCTAGACGGCGAATGTGCCAAGAACCAGAGCCGCCTTCGAGGAGCTTCTGGTTTGGGGACAGCAGCATCAAAATTGCCGTCGTTCCCATGCTGGCTGAGGGATGTGGCCGAGCGGGGTCACAGAGAAGGGATGGCCAGTGGCCGGTCCTCTGAAGTTCAAGAGGTCTCCTTTCTCTTCCTTTGCTGAACTTCTATTTTTCCTCATTTTTAAGAAATCTTCTTTCCCACGACATCTGGAACATCCACTAAAAGTTGTGCATCTTCTGAGAGCCAGATAAAGAAGAGGCTCATTCCAGCTGTTTCCCTTGGGGCAAATGCTGGAGACTGGAAAGATCTTTGGTCCATCCACTAGCAGATGTTTTGGAGCTTTGGGTCATTTTTTTAGTTTTGCAGATTCAGAGGTTTCTTGACAAATGGTGAGTGGGGTTCACCTTTAGGAAGACCCACCCCAAATGTGGAAAGAAGAATGCGATTAGGGAGACTCGGTTCTTTGTAAACTTTTCTACAAGTGTCTCTACTACCTTCAGAATACCTTTCAACGTACAAAATAAGTCATCTGGTGCTTTACAGTTTAGAAAGTGAGGTTGCATGTATTTGAGCCTCAGAACAAGTCACCAGACATTCTCAGCCTTTGGCTCATCTTTATAGTACTGATAAGCATCTTGACTGAGACGGCACAGCCTGCAAACAGACAGCTGGGACCGAAACCCACACCTTCTCACCACCTAACCAAGCCTGGCTGTGTGCAGCAAGCTCTCTGAGATGGACTCCATGATCCCACCAAGTCACAGATGGGTACGGAGAGGTGAATGACTTACCAGAGACCACATAG
This sequence comes from Spermophilus citellus, assembly GCF_964194105.1. Lineage (NCBI taxonomy): Eukaryota > Metazoa > Chordata > Mammalia > Rodentia > Sciuridae > Spermophilus > Spermophilus citellus. Next base: position 51,763,298 of record NC_138195.1, read on the forward strand.
TGGTACGTGAGTAGAGGTGGGATCCAAGTCCTGCTTGTTTGGACTCCAAATCCAAACATGGGTCTATTCCATGGGTATTTCTTAAACTGAAGTTTGAGGTTCTCAGATGCATTCTCAGAGATTCGTGGGTTCTTGATGTAAATCTTTTAATTCTATGATAATCTGCAACAAGTGAATAGAAGCTTATTCAGATTATTGAAATGGTTGATTCTCAAAACACAGTCCCCTGACCAGCAGCTCAGCAGCACCTGGGAACCTGTGAGAAACGCTGGCTGCTCAGTCTACCCACCCGAGATCCCACAGAACAGGAACTCTGGGGATGGGGCTGGCCCTGTGGGTTTTCACAAGTCCTCCACATGCTTCTCATGCAAGCTAAAGTTTGAGAAGATGGTTAGATCATTGGTTCTTAAGTTGACCACATTGGATTACCCAGGAGCATAATTAACTGGGCTGAGGTGTGGCCTGAGCACGGCCATCTTATCAACTCCCTAAGAGATTCTAGCATACAGCCGAGGTCGAGAACCATGACTCTAAATGATGCCTTACTCCAAAGTGCCCTTTGCACTATCACATGTCCTGTTGGGTTGACAGTCACACTGCCACCATATTGACTGATGTGGGTTAATGAATAAGGGCAAAGCCATCCAAGCCTTCCTCACCCCCCAGTGGCACCGTGGCATGCCCTGTGAGTGGACACTGCAAGGCTCCAACAGAGAGAAGTGGAGGAGATGGTCGCATCCCACCACCAGGGGAATAGGGCAAGGAAAATTCAGTTTGGCTACACCAGTGTCATCACATGCAGGTCAAAGGTGCAAATTCAGCTGCAGAAAAGGCAGCAGGACACCTTTTTATTAAATGGACATCACTGATGCACTTGCTTTGAAATCTGCAGTGATGTTTTAGTTTTCCCATCTTGCATAAGTCGTAAGCAGAGGTTTATTCCTGGCTTTGTATAGGTTTGATTAACATTTCATATAATCATTTAAGTCATTATTAGGGGCCTATGGAAAGATTTTTTTTTTTCTTTTTTAAGGGTCCTAAGTTTGGGAAATCATCCTACTTCATGCAGAAGCTGGTTTTGTGTGTCTGCGCTAGGTCCACAGAGCACCGGTTGATATATAGAGGTTTGAGGGCTCTCTCTTGGCTCCCAAGGTTCCCAGCCCCTCTTGAGGGCAACTGTGGACTCGGGGCTGTTCTCTGTCCCTTGGGTTGAAGCAGAAGTTATCTTTAAAGATTGCCAGGCAATAATTAACTGTAATTTCAGGGGAAGGAAATTTGGTCAGTTTCTATGCAGTGCAAATTGGCCTTCCCTATCTATCTTGGAGGGAGCTTTGTGTTCGAGTCTGTTATCGGGCTCTGTCCTAGAAGCATTGTTTCCCATTTCAATATAATTGCTTCAAAATAATGTGAAGAGATCAATTGCCACTTGTCAGCTATAATTTTCTGCCACTAGGAAAAAAAATAACATGGGGAGGAAAGGAAAATATGGGATGGCTTATTAGCCAAGATGGGGGGAGGGTGTGGAGCCTGCCTCTGCTCCGGAGGGTGGGTTGATCTGGCAGAACTTCTATGCCTTGCTCATTCCTATCTCTCTGCCCTTGGCTCCTGTGGTTCTCCCTGCTGGGACCCACCAACTGTGCCTTCTCTTCCTAGCAAAAGCCTGCCCCCTTTCCAAGATCATTTCTAATTCCAGACCCTGGTCACTCCGGCCCATTGAGACCCACCCTTCCTCCCTCTCATGGCTTTTCCCAGCCCTTCCTGTGTTTACTCAGCACACAGTGAGGACATGCCCAGGTCCAGGTAGGAAGGCTTTGGGCTGCAAGGAACCGGGACACTCACAGAGATGTAAACAAACAGGTTTTTATTTTCCTCCTCTAACAAGAAGGTGACTTCTGGTTGGGTTTAGGATTCCCATCTCAAGGACTCTCTGGTCTTTCTAACTCATTGGCTATTTCTGTTGGTAGATGCCCATGTGGGCTTCAGACATTCACCTGCCTTTGAGGCAGGAGAAGAGAAAAGGAAGACATGTTTCATGAAGCTGTCTTTCATCAGGAAAATCTCTTTCCCACCAGAGTTTAAAAACAGCTTTGAGGTGTAACTGACGTCTGACAAATCAGGCTATTTCAAGGTCACAATTCGGTCATTTTTGACCTACATACCCCCCCACAAAACCCCCCACATACAGCTGAGTCAGACAGCATGGCCTTCACTCCCAGTCCTTCCAGAAACCCACCCTAGAGATTAAGGCATTTTTTTTTTTAAAAAAACATATATATGTTTTACTGTCCAAAACTTGATTCCATGGCCACCTGTAACTGCGGGGACAACTGGAGATCCAGTACTTGGATCTCCACCCACAGGGAAAAGCGGATTGAGAATGAATGTTGAGCCATTTGGTGAGGACTGGGCTCCATCTACTGCTCCTGTGGTGGGGAGAGAAGAGTGTCCAGGACAGTCCAGTCCCTTGCCACACAACTGGTGATCAGCACTCTGGGCCACTCCATTGGCATGACCTGGTCACATCAGTTCTACCAGCCAGTGGATAAGTTGTGCTCCTTTAACTCTGAACTTAAAAAGAACTGACTCCCTCACCAAAGACCCAGGTGATAAATGATTGATCCCCAGAGTCATGGGGAATCCTTGAGAGATGAATCTAGTAGGAGACAGACATTAGGTCATTGGGGATGCATCTTCAGGGTACTACGGGGCCTCAATCCTCTCTTTCCTCCTTTTTGCTTCCTTGCCTTTGGGTGAACAGTTTGCTGTCCCCCATGCTCCTGCCACGATGTGCTGCCTAAAGCAACAGGGCCAATCAATCATGAACTGAAACCCTAAAACTGTGAGCCAAATCAAACCTTTTCTTTTCATGAGTTATGTCAGGTATTTTGTTACAGTGATAGAAAGCTGCTAACACACTGCCTAGATACCCAGAAGCTAAAAGGAAAGAAGGGAGCTAGATCATTGCATTTATTTGTGCACTTGCTCTTTGAGGGCACGGGGTGTTTCTTGTGTGTTCAGTCCTTACAGTGACCCTGTGTTGTGGGTGAAGTGTGCATTTCTCCAGCCTTATTCCAGTGTGGAAAGCCACAGAGGTGAAGCAGTTTCCCTGAAAAGACACTGCTTGCACATCAGCAAGCCAGGCTCTAGGCAAGCCTGAGACCAACACTAAAGCTCTTCCTTCCAAAGAAGTCACAGCTCCAGGCTTGGAGTAATACAGGAGACCTAGATTCATGCTTTGATTTCAACAGTCTTGGAGAGGTGAAGTTACCTGCCCAAGATCTTGCAGCCAAAGAATCCACAAATCCTGAGCTAGAATCCTCACCTACTGGTCTCTTGCCACTTTCCATTCCACTACACCCAGGGAAGATCCCTCTTGGGAATATGATGGGGGAGAATGGAAGGGTAAGGACAGGTTACAGTAGAAAATCTTGGGGGAAAGGAACACAATATTTAGCATCATTTGGAAGTATGAACTGGTTGTAGGTTGTAGAACTGAGGGGGCCCCTCCACAGTCTGCCCACACAGAGCACCCTCACTCCCTAAGGCAGGAATCCCTCAGAAGCTCCTGGAGGCCATTAGTGCTCAGATAATTCCTGACACCTCTTCTGGAAGGACAGCAATGCAGAGGTGATGAATCAGAAGGGATTCCAAAGTTGGAATCCTGGGTAGCTGTGTGGCCTCTGGCAAGGCACACCACCTCTCTGTCTACTTTTTCTATTCATGAAACAGGGATGATCATTCTGCTGCTTTGGCACTCAGCTTTTCCATTGGAGGTATTCCCTGGCATGTCCTCATTCTCCATATAGGGAAGCCACTGTGGTGACCCCAGGTGAGTAAGGACTCCCCAGGTGAGTTGGGGAGCAGTTCCGTTGTGGCTAGATCTTGCTGGGAGGTAAGGCATTCATCTCCACAGGTATCCAGGGCCATGTACTCTGGAACCCTCAGGTGAACCTCCTGGCACTCTGCCCACTCCGCCCCTGCCCAGGGAGTCCCAGCCCACCAACCTGGGTCTTCTGCTCACCACCAGCCAGCACTCTGCTGCACCCCTGCTCCAGCCTGAGTAAAGGACTGTGTCCTGGGCCCTGAGGCCTCTTCCCACCACATCTGCACTCAGATGGGAAGGGCAGAGGCATCCCCCGAGCTTCAGGATCAGGTGTATCGCCAACCCCGCTGCTTGCACATCCCCAGGAGTCTTTTCCCAGAGATTCTGGGGTTCTCAAATAAGATAGACCCCTGAGGGTCAGGCAGGAGGCATTTTAGGTAACTCGGAACCGCCTGGGGAGGCAAGAAATTGTTCATGGTGGAATCACAAGCTCCTCAAATAGAAAACAACAACAACAAAAAACCCTTCCAGATTGCTCATCCTGAGCTGCCCGCAAACTGATTCACAGGATGCTGGTTCCTCCAAACAGATGGCATACTGAGAGAGTGAATGTCCAAGGTCAAAATCAGTTTGAATGGATTCCGTGCTATCTCAGGGCACTTCCTGGGCTGGTTGGCCTGTGACTCTCCAGTGTCGTGGATGGGGAACCGGAACTACATGTAAAACGAGGCAACACCTTTAGGGGGCCAGCTCTGTGCACCAGAGTTTGGGGAGCATTGATCCGTCAGCCTCAGGTCATCCGTCTGCTGGTTGCTGGGTGAGACTAATGACGTCTTGATGGTTCTCTGCCTTCGTTTTCCCCTCTGGATAATGGGGGTGGTCTTCATGGTAGCCAAATTGAGCCCAGGAGCCTGGAGCAGCCCTTCATGAGGGCAGTTTGGTGATGAAAGGCCCCCTTACACTCCCGCCACCGTGACTGCCTGATGGAATAAATGCGGCCAGCCTAGGAGATACGCACGAATAAATTTGAATAGCAAGACACAAATGCGGCCCTTAACTCCGACGCACAAATAGAGTTTAATAAAGAGGTAAACTGAGACCGCTTTTATTTATTGCTGTGTAAATGTATTTTAAAAGGTATTGGCTTTCTGCAGCTGCAGAGGCCAGCTCCTCCGCAGCCTGGTGCTTTCGGGCCTGCCGCTGTTATTAGAGGCGTAATGAATGAGCCGCTGTGAGTGCGCTCTTCAGAAGGACTGCAGAGGTACAAGATTAATGAGAGGACAGCATTGAAAGGTACAGACGGCCCTGTTTCCAGCCGCCGCCCCGTGTGTCTGTAGCAGCACCTCGGCTTTGTTTGCTCCACAGTGTCTGGGAGGACACCGAGTGGAAACGTCCCCAGATCCAGGCTGAGCTCTGCAGGATGCTGGGGAGCCAAACAATCCTGTGCCTCTGGGCTCCAGGAACAGGCCTAGAAAGAGTGCACTTTCCCCCTAGCCTGTATCCCTGGGGATCCTGCACCCTCTCCCTGCAGGTGAGTGGGGTGGGATCCCTCTGGTGGGGAGGGGGAGCCCCACTTGCTACCTTGCTGCTGGAGCCCAGGCCCATGATGGGTCCTGATCCTTCTCCTCCTGTTAGGAATCGATCACTACCCCATTCCCTGTGTGACCCAGATGTGTCACTTCACCTCTCTGAGTCTCAGTGTGCTCATCTGTGCAATGGGGGATAACAGTACTGCCTAATTCCTTGTGTTTTAGTGAATAACAGGTCAGAGTGCCTGTGAAATACTTTAAAATATATGAAAAATTCTCAATGTATGTTCAATTTTTAAACTCTGGCTGTGCCTTCTGAGACAACACATACCAAGAACTCGACACATGCTTAGACTTTGAAGACAGTGAAGTTCATAGATGGAAGAAAGAAGCACTAGTGTTTTATTGCCCAGTAGGGTGAACAGTTAACAGTAATGTGTTTTATATTTCAGAATAGGTAGAAAAGAGGTTTCTACCTATTCTGAAATATAACCACAAAGAAATGGTAAGTGGATGAGGTGATAGAGACCCTGTTACCCCGATCTGATCATTCCCTAACATACAAACATGGAAATGTCACATTACACCCCATACACATGTACAACTAGGAAGTATCAATTGAAAACAATAATAATAGAAAAGTTTAGCTCTTTGTGCCAGCCCAAGATGGATCCAGAATAGGCCATCCTGGGGACAGGCTGAGAGGGTCAGGTGAGAGCTGGAAGCTAGGTATTGATTTTCTCAAATATTTTTCAATAATTGTGGAGCAGTGTCCCCACTGTGTGGCCTTGTGTTGGGTTCAGGAGAAACAGCAGTGACCAAACAGCTTCAGTATGTGTCTTTCTAAAGCACACTTTCCAGGCACATGTATAGGGGTCACATGGCATTAAGAACTACAGAGAGAGCCAGGGACTTGGGGGTGGCCCAGCACAAACTCACAGAGGAGATGTTTCAGAAATGACCCATCGAGTCGGTAGGTGTCTGCGTGGAGAACTTTCCAGGCAGCCATAGAAGGCACTGCAAAGGCCTTGCGTGGGGCATCTCCGTGTCATCTGAAGAGGGACAGGGTGGCTGACGCAGCATGGACAAAGGGGAACACAGCTGGAGACAACTCAGGGCAGCTGCAGGAAGCCAAGGAACCCTGGGCCTTGCAGAGCTGCCCTCCAGTTTGACCACTCCTTTCCCTGCAGGGGGTGATGACAGAGGGTAGGGGACCTTCTATAATTGACCAGCGGGCTGGCCCAGGGGCAGGACCAGAGGAGCTCAGGGAACATTAGCCAGTGCTACTCTGGCCAACAAAGTACAGAGAGGAGAACTAAGAAGAGTTGAAGCCAGACAGGTGGGCCGACCTCAGAGAACGGCCTGCAAGCCCAGGCTGAGGAATTCTGGCCGAATTCTGTAGGCTGCACATTGTCCCAGAGGCTTCTTCCCATGGAGAGTTTGGGTGTGTCAGATGGAGGGAGGGTCGTTTGTCAACACAGATGCAGGAGAGAGACAGGAAGGCCTAGGAAGGAGCCAGGGCAGCGCTGGGGGGCGGGGGATAATAGCATGTTGTGGGGTGGAATTGTGCTGGACCCAGAAGAAGGAGCAGAAGGAAAGGATGATCCATGTATCACAGAGGTACCGTGGAAGCTGACCCGGAAGATGCCCAGGCCAGAGCCCACCCTCAGCCCTCCCAGCCCCACATTAGCACTCATTAGCACATCTTCTAACTCACCAAGAAATTCAATTTCCTACAAAATAACTGGCCAGGTCCCAAGGGAGCCAGAGGCCCTATTCATCACCGCCGGGCTTTGCGAGGACTGAGCTGTCCGCCCTGTGGATCTCCTGTGGGGATCCCAGCCCACCGCGGGAAGAGACTAATTGGCATCACAGTAGGCTGGGGTATTTTTCCACTGGATCTGCAGTTTCTGAGTAAACAGGCATCAAATCAGCAGTCCCCACGAGCCAAAGGAAAGTTTGCACACTTGCCATGTGGCTTGAATTAAGTGAGCAGTGCAGGCACTAAGGCATGTGTCCCGAAAAACAAACACTGAGGAGAGCGGGGCTGTGGATTTTTTTTTCTTTTCTTTTCTTTTTTTTTTTTTTTTTTTGTGGCCTTCTAAGGAAGGCAGATGTCACTGGCGATATTTCTGATACCACTTTGCAATTGTCAGATCACACAAGCCCTAGTGTGTGTGCCTGTGTAAACACAAAGGTGCGTGTGAGAGAAAATGGAAAGGAGTGTTCACGCACAAAGAGTAAACGAACACACATGTGAAAGTGTGTGTGTGTGTGTGTGGCTCTAGAAGTAAACGTGCATGTGAACATGCAAACGTGTTGTGCACGTGTGCATTGTGCCTGAAAGCGTGTGCGCGTGTGCACTTGTGTATGAATGGGTGTGAATGTGCCCGTGTGCATGCAGGATGTGTGGATGTGCGAGCGTGTGTGTGCATGTGTCTCTGTGTGGCTGGGGGCATGTGTGAGGGTGGGGCTGGATGCCTGTGCCCCTCCATTATGCACATGCACGTGTGTGTGTGCATGCTGCTCACAGACAACACGCACAGCAACACTCTGTCTCCCAGCAGCCTGCTTGTCATCCCCCCCCCCCCCCACAATCCTCTAGCGCTGGCCCCTAGGCTGTGGCCAAGAAAGCAATCAGGCCTCCCATTTGTATCCTGCCTGTCACCCACCAGGCTGGCAGGCAGGTGGGGGTGAGGGGAAGGTGCAGGCCCTGTTCCTTGGATCCCGAGGCCTCCCTACAAGAGAGAAGGCCTTGGCCCAACTGGGGGGGGGGGGGCGGGCAGGCTTCCGCAGCACTCCCAATTACTGGAACCTTCTGAGCGGCTTATGGAAAAGGCATCGGTTGCCATGAGGAAGATATTCCACTGGAGCATTCCCGTTCCCCACAAAAAGAACCTTCCGCATATTAGACACATTTTTCAATATAATTATCCCCAGCCCACACACACAGCTTGGAGGATTAAAACATAAAATACAGTCTGCTCCCCACACATGAGACCGACACTACAACTGGCATCATAATAAATAAATGAAGTGGCCTCTCCTCCTCCTCCTCCCCCTCCTCCCCTCCCTCCTCCTCCTCTCCCTCCTTCCCCTCGCCTCCCCTCCTCCCCGCCTCCCCCTCTGCCTGGCGCTGGGTTTGTTTTGCTTCTTGTCCTCTGGATCCCATCCATCCCGCCCCCTCCCGGCACAGCCCACGGCGGGCAGCATCACCGCAAGGGAAGTCACCCCACATCGCCGCCGCCACCGTGGAACGAGGGCTTTGTTCGACAAGCCACCCAGGGTTCCGTTCGCTGCGCCTGCCGCAGAGGGTTCACTGCGCTAAACGCCGGCGTAAGGGCGGGGGCGGGGGCGGGAGGAGGGAGGGAAGGAGATTTTCTAAGCAAATGGCTTCGTGGATCATTGAAGGGACATTAGGAAGGGTCCCGGAGCACCTAAAAAGGGACGCCTCGGTGCAAATGGATGGAAGGGCGTCATCTGCGGACCTGCGGGCTGTGAGCAGCTTGGGTTGCTAGGGAACGGTCCTGAGAACGTTTTGTCTCCACGCTGCGGATCCCGGAACCACCTGGGATTTCCAGTTCCAGAGTCACTGCCGGTGGCGGCGATTTCTGGCTGGCAAATGGGACCAGGAAAGCTGTGCGGCCTGGGTGTCCCGGGGCCCCTGGGCTGGTTCCCGATGAGACCACGTGTGCGTTAGAGGATAGGTTTGGTGAGCAGCCCTGGCTGGTGCCCAGCTTGGTGCGTAAAGCCTGGACCATGGGAATTTCAACACGCCGAGAAGGATGTGCCCATTGGAACCCAGAGCTGGCTGGTTCCCATCTCAGCCCTCCCTCCCTGGGCACTGCCTGCTCTCCGGTGCCCTTCTCTGATTCCCTTTTCACCAGTTAGACCCTGTGATGGTTCTCTTGCTCCTGCTACCCTACCAACCTGTGTGCTTTGGGGGAGCAGAGACCTTTGATTCCTACCCGCATTCAACTGGGCACTTTAATAATACACTTCTGCAAAATAAGAAAAGGTGTGGGTGTGGTTCTTCTCCATACAAAGGGAGGGAGGTGTTTAGAGGGAGGGACAAGGGATGGGCTCTGTTCACTTTGTTTCCTAGACCCTGTTTGTTCTAGGTTTGGCCTCAGAGCCCAGTTTTTATTAAGGTGTTAAGAAAATACTTGGTGGTCTGGGCCAGCATTGAGTAGAAGAAGAAATGGCCAGCTTGAATTCTGGATACTTCTCTGCCACCTAAGGTACTACCAGATAAGTTTCTGACTTTGGTTGATCCTTGGCATCCTAATCTGTACAATGGGTTCCTTGAAGATTAGATAAAATAGCCACAGGAAGTGCAGAGCACAGTAAATGTCCCACCCTTTGAAGCCTGGGCCCCAGCACTGGTCAGAAATCCCTGAATGGTACTGTGTGTTCTGTGGGCTGCAGTCTTGCTCACCTATCTTCTGCCCTGCCAGACCTTACCTGGCACACACATAATCCATCCCAGTGGCCCAGCCCGAACGCCCTGCAACCTGCTTGGGCTAGCCATTCTGAACTTGAGCCAAACTGTAACCTACTTGTGAAATGCTGGCCAAGGGTTAGACTTTCAAGGCATTTGTAGTGGTTTCCCTTGCCTGATTGCTACCCAGTGGAGGCTGCTCAGGCTTAAAGGCTTGGGCCACCCAAGTATCAATTAAGTACCTACTGTGCTCCTGACTCTGGGCCTGACACACAAGAGATAGGCTAAGATGCCTTTAGATGCCAAAGTAGATGCCTTTAGGCCTTCATCTCATTGGAGACTCTTCATAAACCTAAGAGGGGTGTTATCAGCCCCACTTTGCAGATGGGAAAACTAAATCTCAGGGCAGTGAAGTATCTAATCCATGATTGTACAGTCAGCCCCTGGGGTATGAATCCAAGTCACAGTGACCCCTACACTTCTACCAGTCCCATGGGAGTTCTCACACTGGGTTGTTTTGCTGACACCAGGGTGATACAGGGGTGAGGGAATGTAGCTCAGGACATTTGGCAAACAGCCCAGCCAGAGGACCTGGTCAGGACCAGGCTTCCCAGAGCTCTCTCCAGCTTTGTCCAGGGCAGCCATGGTGGGAGAAGGATGGAGCGGGAGTGAGAAGTGAGAGGTGGCTGGCTGAGGCCAGCAGGTCTGCTTCAGAGGCCCAGCCAGAGAGGGCCTTGCTACTCCAGCTGGGCCACATGTGCAAGGATGGTTTGAGGACCAGGCCCACTGGACCACAGCACAGGAGGCCAACTGTGAGGTCCCTAAGACATCCCTGGTATTGCAACAAGATGGAAGAAGTCCTGTTCACTGGACTCCTCTCTGGGACTAGAGCCTATGGTTTAAGAAGACAAGTTGGAACTTCTGAGAACCCTGAGGGGTTGGAGCCACGAGGTCCCAGGTGGGCCTGGATGTCCATTTACCCTCACCATCTGCCTCCTACGAGGGCACACGCAGCATCAACTGCAGAACCTCTGAAAACTGCATGGGATGGGAGTTTGGGTTGGAGCTGACAGCCTGGGACAAGGGAGTTCCACAAAGTAAGGTAGCCTCTGTCTTGCTCACTCTGTGTCCCTCTGTCCCCCAGAGGTCTGCATTGCCTCCAAATTCCCAGCACATCAATATTTGAAAAATTGGTGTGAAATAACACTGTATCATGCCTTGCTAAAGCTCCCAATTGGCTCAGGGGCATTTGAGGGACAAGTTCCTCCAGGTCATCACTCCAGACTCTCTCCTCTGCATGTGAGAGATCTAGGGTTACCACGAGTGTCATACAGGACTGCACTCACCTGAAGGATCAGCTGAAGGATAATGGAGTCTTCGGGGCTGGACTCCAGGGCCATCTCTTCAGGGAAACTTCCAGTAGTTGACCTCCCCAACTCTCAGAGCTCTGAGGTGTCCTTCCCTTTCTCCTCTTCAAAGTCAGAGCCTCTATCTGGGTCCTCTTCACATCCTTCACACCAGCCAGCGCAGAAGGAACAGCATGGCAGAGGGGAGATTGTCTGATTCAAACTTCTCATTTGAGGGATGAGGGAATTGGGAGCCATGGCCATCCCTTTTCTTATATCCCATTCTATATTCCAAGTGTTCTATCTCCTCTGCTCCCTGAGGTCTTGTCAACCTGGAATGCTTTTCTGCTCCTTGTCTGTCTGGCAGGCTCTTATGAAACCAATAAAACCTGTGCTGATGGTCCCCTCCTCTGTGAAGCCTTCACTGACTTCTTCTTCTACCCCAGGTCCCAGCAGCAGAGTGACTTCTCAGTCTCTGGACCCCTGAGCTGTTCAGTGCCCAACTTGGCAGCAGACCCTGTGACATGACCTGTGTCATAGTTGATATATGAGCTGTTCCCCCAAAAGCTCACGGGTGAGACAATGCAAGAATGTTCAGAGGTGAAATGATTAGGTTATTAGAGCCTTAACCTAATCAATGGATTAATCTACTAATATGAATTAACTGGTGACAACTGTAGGCAGGAAGGATGTGCCTATAGGAAGTATGTCACTGGAGTTTACATCTTGTACCTAGTAAGCAGAGCTGTCTTTCTGCTTCCTAGTTCCCTTGTTCTGAGCTGCTTTCCTCCACCATGCTCTTTTGCCATGATACTCTGCCTCACCTTGGGCCCAGAGTTATGGAGTCCACAGACCACAGACTGAACCTCTGAACTACAATACAAAATAAATTTTCTTCCTCTACATTGTTCTTGTTAGGGATATTAGTCACAGCAATGCAAAAGATGACAAAAACCAAAATTAGTCCCAAGAAGTAGGGTCATTGCTGTGATTAACCTAACCAGGTGGTTCAGAAGCACTGGGAACTGGTTTGTGAGGGGAAGTTGGAAAAGTTTGGAGATACAGGCTGGAGAAAACTTAAAATGTCATAAGCAGAGCTTAATGTGTGATTCTGGTAGGCACTCAGAAGACCCATAGGACTGCAGACATTAAAGACTGGGCCCATAGGGCTGGGGTTGTGGCTCAGTGGTAGAGCGCTCACCTACCATGCATGAGGCACTGGGTTCGATCCTCAGCATCACATAAATGTAAAATAAAGATATCGTGTTCACCTAAAAAAATAAATAAATATTAAAAAAAAGACTGGGCTCATGAGGTTTCAGATAAGGAGTCTTTATTAGAATTGGACCAGAAGCCATTTGTGTTATGTTCTGGCAAAGAAGCTGTATACTTTTGCCCAGGCCCTGAGACTTTATATGAGGCTAAATTTAAAGATGATGAACTAATTAATTTGAAGGAAGAAATGTCAAAGCAGTACAGCATTCAAACAGTGCCATAGATATTGGTGGCAATTTTTAGCCAAGTTTAATTTGATAATGAGGAACAGAAAGCAGAGCAAAAAGATTTGAAAAACTTGCAATTTGGCCAGAAACGTGAATGTAAAACTGAGGCCTAGAAAGTTGTGGTTGTTACAGAGATCATAGCCACTAAAGAGAGGATAAGTACTTTTCACAGAGACACTAGGAAAGATGGCTTGAGGGCATCTCAGAAATTAATAAGATGACATTCATCACAGACTCAAGAGTGTAAAAATAAAGATTCCTTTGAGACTAGATCTAGGGACCTAGGAAGTTTTTTAACCATGTTCAGCCACCTAGGCACTCAGAGGCTGTCATGGTCATGGTCCCAGGAGGCTTGGCTAATGCTTGCTATGGCAGTAGACCTTGTCATCAATTACATCATTCTCATTCTTCAGGAATACAAGATGCTGGAGTTAGAGGGTCATGGAGGCTTCAAAGGAAGTCCTGGGAGACCTGGCAAAGTGTAGCAGGGTTGGAATCCCTACAGGCAGCCCCTGAGAAGGTGATATGAGAAGGAAGCTAAAGTGTCCATGAAAACCCCCAAGATTAAAAGAGGCCAGTAACATGAGATATCTTCCAAGGAAACCTGCAGAAATCAAGCAGAAACAAGAGAGAGACCATGTGGGCTGCAACCAGCAAGGTCATAGGGACAGAGCTGTGCAAGCCCTTTGGAGAGAACATCACCGTGCCATGTGCTCTAGATGCTGGACATGGAGCCACCGGACTTGTTGGCCAGAATGGATTTTGGTCTCGCTTTGGTCCCATCCCTTCTTTCTCTGCTCCTACTTCTCCCCTGTGGAATGGAGATGTTTGCTCTGAGCCATTGTATGGTTGGATATATGTAACTGGCCTTGAGTCTCAACTGAGATTCTGGACTTGGGCTTTTGGGTAATGTTGGAAATGTTAAGACTTATGAGATCTTGAAAATGGACTCAATGACTTTTGCATTGAGATGGGCATGCATTTGGGGGGACCAGAGTGGAATATTATGGTTCAGATATGAAGTGTCCCCCAAAAATTTCATGTGTGAGACAATGCAAGAATGTTCAGAGGGGGCTGGGGATGTGGCTCAAGCGGTAGCGCGCTCGCCTGGTATGCATGCGGCCCGGGTTCGATCCTCAGCACCACATACCAACAAAGATGTTGTGTCCGCCGAGAACTAAAAAATAAATATTGAAAATTCTCTCTCTCCTCTCTCCTCTCTCACTCTCTCTTTAAAAAAAAAAAAAAAGAATGTTCAGAGGTGAAGTGAACAGGATATCAGTGGTTTGATCCACTGATATGGATTAACTGGGCAGTAACTGAAGGCGGGTGTGGTGTGACTGAAAGAAGTAGGTCACTGGGGAAGTGCCTTTGGGGTTTATATTTTGTCCTTGGTGGGCAGAGCTTTTCTCCTCTCTCTTTGCTTCCAGATTGACATGTTCTGAACTATTTTCCTCCTCCATACCCTTCCACTATGCTGTTTGGCCTCACTAAACTGACCATGGACTGAACTTCTGAAACTGTGAGGCAAAATAAATTTTTCCTCCTCTACATTGTTCTTGTCAGGTTTGTTGGTCACAGTGATGCAAAAGCTGACCAAAAAAAAAAAAAAAAAAACCAACCAAAAAACCCTGCCTGTGTCTCTGTCCATAGTGAACACAGCCTCTGGGTAGTACTGTGCCTGATGCTTTCACACACACATTTCTCCTGCTGCCCTGGAGAGGAGGAGGCTAGACTTCTGCATCTGGGCTTTCTGCACTGTTTGCAGGAGGAGATGTGCCTCTCCGCATCCATCTCCCCAAACCTCGGCATCCCCAGCACTGCCAGCTTGCCTGGGGGCCCAAGGAGGGAGAAGCCATCTAGTTCAACCTGGGAACTTCTAGGTTGAACCCTTCCAGTGGGGACCTAGGATTGGGATCTACCTGATTTATAAAAGTTAGTGTATGGGTTTCTGGAAATTTTTGATAGTTCTGAATTGTTTAAAATTAAAACTTCCACATATGAAAGATATTATGGAGGGGATAAAAAGACAAGCCACAGAGAGAACATTGTGTTTGACAAAGGACTTCTGTTCAGAATACATAAAGAACTCCTCCAAAGCAATAGACATGAGAGTCCATGGGAAAATTCTCAAAGACTTGAATGAACTCCTCACAAAACAGTATGTCCCAGTGAATAAAGGGGCTCAACTTCGACAGTCATTAGAAAAATGCAAACTAAACCCATAAGGTATTGCCCTACACCCTACAGAATGGGCTCCAAGGGCTGACGATACCTAATATTGATGAGGATGTGGAGCAACTGGAATGCTCCTATGCTGCTGGGAAGAGAAAAATGGTCTCCCAACTTGGAAAATCGTCCGTATCTACTAATGTGCAATGTGTGCGTCAACAACTCCACTCCTGTGAATCCATGCACACAAATGCAAACACATGTTCACCAGAAGTCACGTGCAAGAATGCCCAGAGCCACTCCACTCAAAATAGCTACAAAGAGGAAGCAACTGAAATGCACGCAAGGGGGAGAACAGACCCAGAAGAAAATGCAATTCTACGTCGCAGTCAAAATGAACAAACCTCTCTTCTGCACAGCACAGAGATGAGTCTCAGAATCATAATGTGAGCTGAGAGGCAAAACTGAAAAAGATCAGAAGAATGAAAACATCCTTGAGTCCTTAATAACTGGTTGGTATAACCTCTCTCTTATGCGCACACACACACACACACACACACACATTTCAGAAAAAATTGTGTGTACAAGGTTCATAAAAATTATGTAGACACAATATAAAATATACTGAATTTCATATGGTTCAGGAAAAAAAGTTATGTATATAGAGTATACATTTTTTTCTGAACCTTTTGACTGCCCTTTTACTCTTATATATTTGAATATATATATATGTGTGTGTGTGTGTGTGTGTGTGTGTGTATGTGTGTGTGTATCAATGTATATTTTCTAAGATGCAGGGCTGTCTCAGATAATGGCAGTTCAGTGATCTACATCAGAAATTGTAAAATTCTTAATGTAATAATACTACCCCATTTCATAGTTTGATTTCATTCACTGACCCTGCAATGTCAGTTAGGCCATTTTCCGCAGTCCTGGGTCCAGCCCAGGCTCAGCCCAGGTCCACGTGGTGCACAGGTGCCTTCTCCCTTTAGTCTACTCTGATGTGGTCACTTCCTCAGCCTTTCTTTATCTGGTCTTCCCTTGACTTGGGTACTTCTGTGCACAGGCCAGGTGATCTCAGAAGGTCCCTCTACTGGGGTCATCTGCTATTTTCCAAGGTCAGACTCAGGCTGCACAGGCTGGCAGGAATCCCATTGCCATGCCATGTGTCCTTCTCAGCTCACCCTATCCAGGGGCTGGTGATGTCAGCTTGTCCTGATGTTGGTCCTGTTTGTTCCGACACCCGTCAAAGTGGCACCTGCTTGGTCTCTCCACTACAGAATTTCTGTTCCTCCTTTTGCAATGAGCAAGTGATTTGTGGTGAGCAGCTCCTAGACTATGTGGAGTTAGTTCCTCTGGAGAGCCCACTGTATGTCTGTTCTGTGAGGGACAGAGCCCAACAGCTTACAAGGTAGACACACTTGCACCCTCTGCAAGCTTAGTCCACAGGCAAAATCCAAAGGTAACATTCCTATTATTTTATTTATTTTGTGGCACCAAGGATGAATCCAGGGCCTTGCACATCCTAGGCATGTGCTCTGCCACTGAGCTATATCCTGGTCCCACTAGGTGGCATTGATTACAGACCCCCTATGGAGCCAGGAACTTTAAGTGAGTCTAAATGCATCATCTGCCCAATCTCATAACAAATCTGAAAGGACAGAGCTGAATGAACATGTTTCTTGCCCACAGAAAAATATTTCAGAGATTGTAATAATGATGATGACGATGGTGGATTACATCCTTAGAGTACTCAGGACAGGGCCTGGCAATAGGAAACAAGCGTTTTATAGGAATTATTTCTATCTCCAGTTCATAGAGGAGAAAAAATGAAGCTCAGAGAGGTCCATAGCTTGCCGTGGCCACCGAGTGGGTAATTGGGATTTGCATCCAGCTAGTCTAGCTCCAAGGTCATGTTCTTAACCAGTCCTTCCTCTGACCTTTCTTAGGTGATGCTAAATGGTGAGGATCCATCCACTCCCCTCATGTTTCTGGCCTGCTTCTTCCTTTGCTGCAAAAATATTTTCCTTAGAACCATCAAAGCCCGTTGTGGTGCAGTGAGGAGAGGGCGTTTCCCTTGACTGGAGAACAAAGCAGAGAAGAGATACCCAGGGGTCAGGAGGGAGATGGTCGCAGCAGCAAGCCGTGGGATGCTCGGGAGGGAGAAGGAAAGGCTGTAGCAGAAGTGGGGCTGGGTGAGGCTACGGAGCCCCTCTCCAAGCCCACCTGTCCCTGAAGTCTTTCTCCACAGCACACTCACCCCACACGGGCTCCACAGCCTCACTGCTGACTTGTGCCAGGAACAGAGCCTTGGGGGCGGAGGAAGTCCTTGCCTCTAAGGTGGGACTCTTCCCATGAGCCCTTGGGTTTCTACTGGAAGCCCATCAGTCGTGGTGCCAATCTCTGCAACACCCACCGCTGGCCTGTTAGCACGGCCCGTGCCTGCAGCCTTGGCCTGCCACCCCCGTCTCTCCTGGTTGCTGGCCTTTGAGCATCATTAGGCTGAGCAGAGAGAAGGCTGTGTTTATGGCTTGGCACGAAGGAAGAACATGCAGATCTCTGTTGCCAGGATACAAATGACTCTTTTTCCCCCCTAGAAGAGAGAAATAATGATTAAAAAATACTCAGTCGCTTGGCAGGCTTCTGGGTGGCTTAGCTGTGAATATTCTGAGGCCAGGATGGAGCCTGCCTTCCCCAGAGCGGCTGCCTCTCGCCCTCCCTTGGTTCGGGATCTGTGCTTCACATTCTGAAGAAAGAGAAGCTGCTGAACTGTGATGGCTGCACAAAGAAACATTCTTTCTAAAATTTTGTGTTTTTTTCAAAGAAACACGACTCCTTGATGATTTGATTCTTCTCCTTGAATGGAATAGACAGAACTCCCCAAGGGATCAGAGGCAGTGATTGTCCAAGGTGCTGGACCAAGAGCAAGTATAGGGAAGGAGAGTCAAATTCAAGGTGGGAAGGCGGAGGGCCCCGGTGGGAGAGATGGGCAATTGGTCAAGAAGTGGAAAGCTGGGAAGAAGTAGGGAGAAGGCTTCACTCCAGAGGCTGGGATCCCAGCCAAGAGAGCTGCCCTGAGCTGACGGTGGCTGGACATCCCCCACGAGGCCCCAGGTCCCAACACTGCAGCGTGGGGATTTACATTTCCAACAAGTAAATCCAAATCACAACGAGGTTGCATATACCTTTCGTCTGCCTGGGGTCTGGGTTTGCCTGTCACGAGAGACTTTAACACCCATTCCAAGCCCACCACAAGGCCCAGGCAGGTTGATATAGTATATCAGTCTCCAAAATGGAGTTGGGGGAGCTATTTCCTCCTAACAAATGAGGAAAGGAAAGATCAAAGCATGGAGAGCTCACCCAAGATCACACAGCTAATCAATGCTGGAACTGGTGTCAAACACAAATTCAGCTCAGCCCCCAGGCTATGTATTTGTCCTTACATCAAATGGCCTTAAAGAGAAAAATGCAATGGCCTTTCTCAGGGCTCCTCTGGCTCCCGAGAACTAGCTGGCAACATCCTTCCCTCGGCTTGCCTTTCTCTTCTCTCGTCTCTGTGCTGCAGCCATTTCTCTCTCAGGAAGTTTGTATCCTTGCACAAAAAAAAAAAAAACAAAAACAACTTGGCTCCCTGGGAGCCGCCTCTGCTGTTTGAAGAGTCACCTGCATTGGCGTCACAGTTCAGGATAACACCACCCAACGCAGCTTTCTTCCCGGAGACACATGGTGACTCACAGATTGGAGCGGCCTGATTAATCAGAAGGGAGTCGGTGGCAGGTGCCCTCAGTGGCCCCGCCATCCCCTCTCGGCGGGGGAGGAAGCCTGGCGCTCCTTGGCCTCATCCTGCAATCAGGATGACCCCTGTGAACACCAGGTGAGGCCAGTAATCAGCATTGTCACTTCATCCTGGGCAAAATACCTCCCATCAGGTTTTCTGATGGGCCAGCTCCATCCGGGTTCAGTTCAGACCTGGCGTATCCACGTGCGCAGCTCAGAAGAGCAGGGCATGTCCGGCCCTCCCCACCTGGGGGTCATCGAAGCGGTCGTTCCTTGGCTAATTCACTCACAGGCAGGGAAGACTGGTGTAAAAGGATGGACTTGGTGGTCATTTTAAAATGTCTGCTATTTCCTTCTCAGGGCGCTGGGGCTCTGGCAAGGAAGATCTAGCCAGGCAGGTGGAGGAATCACTGGGCACCGCTGATTCTTTGTCGGAATGCATTTCCAAAGAGATAAGTTGGCTTTGATATTAAAGTTAAGTTCCCCTCGAGTCAAGGGGTTATTCCTTCATCCTTTGAACAAATATTTAGTGAGGACCATGTTCTATGCTAGGGCATCGCTAGACCGGGCGGAGGGGCCATGAAGAAGATGTAGCTCAGGCTCCCGCCAAGCTGACATTTGGGCTCCCTTCTTGGGGTCTGAAGAGTCTGTTTACCTCTCTCTCAGAGGGAATCCAGTGCTTGGGCAGTGAGTGGCTGATCTTCCTCACAGGAGAACAGATTCCGGCACCTGAGATGAGCGTAATACCTCCCAGTGTTCAGCCTGGTCATTGGGTGTTTCTCAATGGGGGAAAGTCACTACCATCAGAAATGGTTGATAGCAGCAAGAAGAGGTGTCAATAGCAACGTGCTGGATTAGCCACAGAGGGGGAGGCGGTGGGGGGCAGGGATGAAATCTCCCACTTCATGGTGGTGTGACCTCTTCTTCCAGGAGAACCTGGGGCACTCTGAAGAGAAGCGCCTACCTTTAACCCGAGTCCCAGTGCAATTTGGACCAAGTTTGAAAGGAAAAGGAGGGACTGTGAATAATCACGCCATCAAACATCAAGCACTGTACACCATCGGGCTGAGCGGCCACCACACACTCTGGGTCTTGTCCACGGCAGGGGCAGGTGCAGAAGAGACAGGACAGCCACTTCTCAGAACCCCGGCCTCATGGCACCACCAGACAGGGCAGTCCATCACCCTTCCATGCACGTGGTAATAAGGGAGCAGCCCGATCCTGCGCACAAGCGCACACAAGCTCCTGCCTGAGTGTGAGTGAAACCTGGCACGTGACAGTGTTTCAGCCGGATTGTTCACTGCTGTGACCAAAAGACCTGACAAGAACGACTGGAAGAGGAAAAGTTTATTTGGGGACTCATGGTTTCAGAGTCCTTAGAGGGCTGACTCCATTTTTTGGAGCTCAAGGTGAGGCAGAACAATATGGCGGAAGTGTGTGGTAGAGGGAAGCAGCTGGAGAGAGAAGAGAGAGAGAGAGAGAGAGAGAGAGAGAGAGAGAGAGAGAGAGAGAGAGAGAAACGAGAGCAAGCACCCCTCACCATTGACAAAATATATACCCCAAAGGCACTCCCCCAATGACCCACCTCCTCCAGCTACACCCTACCAGCCTAAAGTTATCACCCAGTCAATCGCTATCAGGGGATTAATGCATTGCTTAGGTGTAAGACTCATAACCCAATCTTTTCCCCTCTAAACTTTCTTGCATTGTCTCACACATAAACTTTTGGGGGACACCTCACATCTAAACCCTGATAGATGGGCGATCACTCCCAGGATTATGCAACATTTGGTAAAGGTGAAGGGATTGTACAGATGTGATTGAAGTCCAAACCAGTTGACTGTAAGCTAATCAAAGGAGAGTTTACCTTGGGTGGGCCTGGCCTAATCAGGTAAAAATGCTCATTAGAAGTACCAGGTCCTTCCCATGGAGGAAGCGAGCAAGGCGTATGGAATGAGTAAGCTTCTGTGTTGGGGAGGTACATGTGACTGGAATCCACAGTCAGCTTCTAGGAACCAAGAGAGACTGGCTAAGGGCCAACCAGAAAATGGATTCCTCAGCCCCAGAGTTGCAAGGAGAATTTTTCCAACCACCTGGGGGACATTGGAAGCCAGCTCTCCCTCGCTCAACTTCCAGATGAGAACATGACCTGGCTGATGTCTTGATTCCAGCCTCTGAGAGGCCCCACGTGGAGATTCCAGTTAAGCCCACACCATAGAAAGTGCAAGATAACAAATGAGGGTTGTTTGAAGCCACTCAGCTTCTGGAAGCAACAGAAAACTAATGCTCCCCCAGACTCACAAGGCCAAGCTCATGTCCACCCATGGCTTACTCTGGCTTCCCCTGGAAGCACATACAACTCTGTGATCAGTGCCCATGTCCACTCATGTGTCCTCTGTTTGACCGACTTCCATTGGGTCCTTGGTGTGCCGTGCACACTGTGAAGACTGTCCCTCACTCTGTAACCTAAGAGTGAATCGCTCTCTCCCCCAGGAGTGGGGGTGAAGGCTAAGCAGCAAGGGGCTCACCCAGAGTCTATCAGATGCCAATCAGTGCAACTAGAATTTGAAGCATTATCTGCACTGCAAAAGGCTGCTCTCCTTCAGTTGTGCCTGCTGCCTGCTGTCCCCGTCAGTGGCCGGATGCCCCAGACCCAACAGGGCTGCCCTGCCGTGTTCTTGACATTTTAAAGCATGCTCCATATAATCTTCCCAGGAACCAGGTGAGGCATTTCGTCTGAAATTTACAGATGAGAACGTCAACATGTTTGCTCATTCTTTTGCTTGGGTTGAGGTGCCTGCAGTGCTGGGCTCTGGGAGACAGAGAGGAACAAATCTCAATCCCCTCCCCAGGGAGCTCACAGCCCAGCGTGGGAAATAGGGGTCTAAGCAGAGCCTCGTGCCAATCCAAGATGGACCTGCAGTGGACTTAGATGGAAGCCTGGAGAAAGTTCTACCCAGGGATGCAGTGGGAGTGAGAATCAGAGGGTGTCGGGGGAGATAGAGAAGGGGCAGAGTTGAACCTTGAAGAATGAGTAAGAGTGGACTTGTCCTGACCAGGGAAGAAGGGACAGGAAGTCCTTCCTGAGATCCATGACTTGCATGAGGCAGAACAGGCCTCTGAGTGGGTGAATTCCGGAGCACCCACTGCTTCTCAAGGTCAAGGTTGAGTGGGCATCCTCATGTGTGCCCCTCCAATTCTCAAAGCTTTAACTCCACAGGGCATCTCTGGGACCGCCAAAGAGCCCCCAGGGGAAGCAGAAAGAAACAGCACACACGGAAACACATTAGGGTGAACACACTCGTGAGCGCACACACACTAGTGCCCCAACACACAAACATGGTGACACACTCTCATGCACATACACACACATATATATATATACATTTTCACATACAAGTCTGTTCACATCTACACATACCCCCCCACACATGCACAGACATGCACACACACATAACACATTCATCCCAGATAGCACATGTGCGTGCACATCAGAGTACACAGGCCTGCATGCTCCCCTGCACACTCGCACACACCTCATTGTGAAACCCATCAGCAGCCCCTGAGATGCCCGAGAACTGGTTCTTTAATGCAGAATAGGAAAGCAGGTGAGGGACAGTCAAAGGCCGTCTTGTCCCCTGCTGCCTATTCAGAACCTGTGAGAACCGAGCAGACAGCACTGTGGTTTCCAGGCAGATTCCAGCTGCTTCCCATAAACCCAAGAAGCCAAACCATGATTTTCCCCTTCAGAAGAACAGCATCGTCTAGCCCTCCCTCCCCAGGCTAGAAAGGTTTCTGTAGCACCAGGACCGAGCGCTGCCCAGCCAAGCCCATCAGGATGAAGTGCCAGCCACAGAACCAAGAAGCTCCATCAATTTCTTCTGAAAAGCTCAGAAGAAATTTGGTGGTAGAAAATCCCTTCCCTCTTTGCTAATAAAACTTATCAGTGCGGGGCAGGAGGCTGGGAGAAGAGGGACTGCAGACACTCGCCTTGCTAAATTACTTGGAAAAATGGCACCGATCAGCCATCCAGGGGCGAGGGAGGAAGGAAGAAATATCACACTGATGGAGCCCCATGTCTCCCACTAGAGCCTCCCACTCAGTTCTCCCGGCAGCTCTGCGGTGTCGCATCAGCTCCATTTCATAGATGGAGAGACTGAGACTCAACAGTGAAGGAATCAACGTGGGTCTAGAACTCTTCCTGGCTCCTCCGCTTACTGCGTGGCTCAGGCTGGTGGGTTCTTCTCCTCTCCACACTGCAGTTCCCAGGCAGGACCCCAACAGATCAGCCCATGCATCCTGGAAATGGTAACATAAGTGAGGTGCTGCTGCTGACCCTGGGCACAGGAGGCGCCTGGACTGCCTCCACGCATCTCCTCTGAGTGCCCTGGAGTTCCCTACACACACACACACACACACACACACACACACACACCTGCTCTCTCTCCAGAGTGAGGAGCGAGTTTCCCTTGGCCCTGGGGCCCGCTGGGCTCTGAACCTCCAAGCAGGCCATGGGCTGCCCCTGACACCTTGCTCTTCCTGCTGAAGCGGGGTGGGGGGGGACCGGAAGTCCACCTCCACACAACATTCATCCTGCCCCAAACCACAGACAGGGCCCTCTGGGTTCTTGGCCAGGAGGCCCTTGGTTTCCTGGCACTGGCCATGTCTGCTTCTGGCTCCATGAGCCCAAGGTGCCGGAGTCAGCCCTCACCAGGGCCTCCTTTGCAAAGCCCTCATCTGTGAAACCCGGAGTCCGCCGGGAAGAATATGGCTTCGGAGGCAGTGAAGCATGGGAATCCCAAGTAGGCAAATGGGTTTGGAATGCTGTGGTCCAGCGGAAGCTGTGGACTTAAACACAGAAGGAAATGTGGGCTAAGTAAGAGAGCACATTCCCCCAGGGTGATCTATTAGGCTGTGAAATAGTATTCCACAGGAAGTGGCGGAGGGGGTGCCCAGAGGTATTTAAAGCCTTGCTGGACTAAGTAATAGAAGCCGCGTGGTATGTGGAGTGGCCGAGAACTGGCCTCGGGGGAGCAGCTGTTGTGCCCTAATAGGTCGCCTCCACATAGAAGCGATTTCCGAGCCCGCCTGGATGTTCCACAGAGCCGCAGTGCTTCCTGCCAGGCCAAGAAGGCGTTCGATTACAGCTTGGAGAAGGCCAGGGGCTTCACCTAGGCATCGTTCTGCTAACAGGATGCACCCCCTCCCCCGAACAGATCTGTAGATTCAGTACCATCTCCATCAAATCCCAGACGCCTTTGTGCTGGAAATGGACAAGCCAATCTGAAAATTCACACAGCATCACAAGTGACTCAAAAGAGCCAGACGATATTTAAAAAAGAACTCAGGTGGAGAATTCTCACTCCCTAAGCCAATGCTTACAATCCAAAGATTTGGGGTTCAAGACACAGGGATAGACATGCACATCAATAGGACAGAGTTCAGCACCCATAAATAAGACCCTTGCATGTATGGGCAATTGGCTTGTTGACAAGTTTGCCAAGTGACTCAAGTGGTGGTGGGGGATGGTCACCTCAACAAAAGTTTCTGGGACAACTGAGTGTCCACAGGCAGAAGAATGAAGTTGGACTCCTACCTCACCCTAGTCATCAGAGACCTTGATGCAAGAGCTAAACCCATAAACACCCCTAGAAGAAAACATAACAGTAAGTCTCCTTGGCCTTGGGTTTGGAGATGCTCCCTCATATCTGACACCTAAAGCACAAGCAACGACAACAAAAGTAAATGAATTAGACATCCTCAAAAACTGAAGACTTTCATACTGTCACCAAGAAAGTGAAGAGACCACCTATAGAATAAAGAAAAATATTTGTAAAGCATGTATATGATGTATATGTGTACACATATATACACATATATAACTTATGATTCAGTAACAAAGAAATGAATTACGATTTTTAAATGGGCAAAAAGTTTCAACAGGTGTTGAAAAGATACACAAATGGCCAAGAAACAATGAAAAGATGGTCAGTATGGTTATAGTTATTAGGAAAGGCAAAGGAAAACCATAATGAGACACCACTTTATATCTGATAGTACGGTTCAAATAAAAAGAATGATAATAACAAGTGTTGACAAGGATGCAGACCACTATTGGAAAGCCAATCATTGCTAGTGGGAAAGAAGAAGGGTGCAGACAGTTTGGAAAACATCTCGGCAGTTGTTCAACTTGGAGCTACCAACAATTCTCCTTCTCAGTATTCCCCAAGAGAACTGAAAATATACTGTGCATTGATGTTCACATGAACCATGCTAAGAATAGCTAAAAAGCAGAAACAATCCAAATGCCTATTAACTTATGAATGAATGAAGACACTGTGACATAACCATACAATAGAATCGTACTCTTGTCTTAAAAAGGAATGAAGAGCGGATGCATGCTATGACTCGGAAGAAACTTTACAATATTATTCACAGTCAAAAAAGGCCAGTCTCAGAAAACACATATCTTATGATTCCACTTATATGAACTGCTATAATAGGCAAATTTATAGAGGCAGAAATATATTCATGTGCACCAGGGGAGTGGAGGAATGGGAACAAATGTGATTGGCTATAAGAATATGAAATTTTAATTAGATAGCAATGAACATTGTACAATTCTTTGAATATACCGAAAGTCATAAATATTAAAGATGAATTTTTTGGTATGCAAATTGTATCTCAGTTAAGCTGTTACTTAAAAAATATCCTTACCCATGAACCTACTACACATGATTTTGGTCTTTAGCTCTCTTTTCATAAATGTTATTTTACATAGGTGGATTCTTACTGTATACACAACGAGGAATCTTACCTCACTCTTTATTAGGATTTAAGGCTCCTCTATGCCATTCAAAACTTTATTAGTATTATGCTTCATGGCTGCTATTTCCTGTAGCCACAACTGTAACTTTCTTCTCTAGTATTATCTCATTGAATATTGAATTCTTTCTCCAGGTTTTGCTATTATAAATACTATTTTCTGTGTATAAACTCTTTTTCTGCATTTTTTTGGATTACTCTTTTTTTAGGATTTAATTCCTAAAACTTGAGATTACCAGGGGAAAGTAGTCGGCTTTAGGAATCTGCGGCTTGCGAACGGCCCCGTTAATCTCCGTATTACCCTTTTATAGATGTTTAATGCTGCAGACACATTTAGTTTTCTGGAATAAAGAGTCACACCCACCAGAATAACTCCTTGCTGTGAGGAAGAGTCCTTAAGTCTGGATCCTGGTCCTTGAAGTCAGACCTGCCCAGGGTCACACTCCAGCCTCGCCACTTGTTATAACACTCTGCATGATCCTAAGTGACATGACTTCACTATACTTTCATTTACTCTCCTGTAAAGGTGGACACAGGGCTGGGGACGTGGCTCCCTGGTAGAGTGCTGGCCTAGCAGGGTCAAGGCCTGGACTCAATACCCAGCATGGCAAAAATGAAAAGAAGAAAAGGGCACCGCACTGCCTAGCTCTTGTAAATAAGACAGCTTCCCTAAAACATTCAGAACTCACCCCTCAACACAAGGCACTGGCTTCAGGTCTCTTATTTCTCCTTCCTTCTCCTCGCAGCCCCCCCTCCATTGTGGGTGTGGCTCTTTGGGTTCTGAGTCCTGTGGACATCTGAGTCCTATGTGGAGGCACTTCCCTGCTGCGTGGTTAAGCCATGTCATGGTGTCATTGACAGGGGTGGCCTGGAGCCTGAAGCTCAGGATTTGGGCCCAGGTCAACATCACTTTTTTTTTTTTTAAGTTCATCTTTCCATTAAAAATAGAGTCCGGAATTGTCAAGAATACAAGTAACAATAAGCGTTGGTGAGGATGTGGGGGAAAAGGTATATCACGCATTGCTGGTGGGACTGCAAATTGGTGCAACCACTCTGGAGAGCAGTATAGAGATCCCTCAGAAAACTTGGAATGGAACCACTGTTTGACCCAGCTATCCCACTCCTCAGTCTATACCCAAAGAACTTCAAATCAGCACGCTATAGTGCCACTGTAGAATGACTCCGACATAACACGTTCATATGTGAATCCACGACCAGTGCAGCTCCACAGCACGTCCAACCACAAGAATGGGAAGTTCTACTCCATGTATGTATGAAATGTCAAAATACACTCTACTGTCATGTATAACTAAAAGAACAAATAAAAAAATGTTTTTTCACAATGGAGGCCAGGAGGCAAATTCCCCTCAGTGCTGGGGTAGGTGTCAGGCAGGTCAATAAACATCAGTGAATTAATCACCAGCCACTTTTCTCAGATATACTGGGACTTGCTTGTGTCTACCAAATTCATTTCATTTTCTGGCACTAGATCATAGGCCCACAGACTGACTGGGTAAGCCCCGAATCACTATATACTATAGCAATTACTAATTACATGTTTCTGCATTCTGTGGCTTATTAGTAAATTGCATGTAGAGGGATCTAAAGTAATTGCCCTTCTCCTGTAACTTCAGCAGCCTGCAGAAATCAGAAAGAATTACCTTATTTACTTCCTAAGTAATTCCCAGTGGACATTTATCAAATACACAGAAGGGGAAAAAGTCATGCCATAACCAAATATTCTTCTGCTTACCAATGATATGTGAGGGTCACAAGAAATCTTGAGTGGAAAAGGCTATTAAATGGCTGCCGACTCGCTGTATGTAAATATCCCCCTGTGGGTAATAGCTTAATTTTGATCATTGTTCAAAAGAGCAGCCACTTTAAATTATTAATAGGTGTCAGCTACAAAAGAATGTTTAACTGGAAACTTACAAGAGAGCTTGATCTGTACAAATGACACTGTGTCTTTAACCATCCTCATGTGGGGAAAAGAAAGGTGGGTGGAAAAAGAATAAAAGACAGAAGAGTCAAGTGAGGCTCGTTTTCCCCCAGTCTGGGGTGTTGTGTCATTGCCTTAGCACCCTGGGCACTGGACTGGGCTCCCCTCCTTCTCTATTAAGGTTTGCTATGCCTAGTTCTCTCCCTGTTTTAGTCAGCTTTTTCACTGATGTGACTCAAAGACTCAACCAGAACAACTTTAGGTGAAGAAAGTTTATTTTAGGGCTTACGGTTTCAGAGGTCTAAGTTCATAGATAGCCAACTCTACTCCTCGGGGCTTCAGGTGAGGCAGGACATCATGGTGGAAGAGTGTGGCAGAAGAAAGCAGCTCACATGATGATCAGAAAGCAGAGAGAGAGGTCTCCACTTGCCAGATACAAATATATACCCCAAAGCCACCCCCTCATGCCCACCTCTTCCAGCCACACCCTACCATGTCAGTTACCTCTCAGTTCATTAATCAGGAGATTAATTCACTGATTGGGTTAAGACTCTCACAACCCAATCATTTCTCCTCTGGATCTTCTTGCATTGTCTCACCTGTGAGCTTTTGGGGGACACCACATCTAAACCATAACACTCCCTTTGCAGGGAAAGCTGATTCCCACTGAGCCAAACATCACTGTGAACAGAGCAGATGTGGTTTTGCTCAAATTAACTGAGACTCTCCTTTCAAATGGTTCCCTTGCTGGAAACCTCAGGATCGCGGAAGCCTGGGCTGGCCTTGGCGGTGTCTTCTCTAAAATCCTGTAGAGTGGACCAGGAGATTTTTGAGTTAACAAGAAAGAAATAGCGTTCTGTTTCCCTTTCTCGGTCTTGACAGTGGCGTGGACTTCCGACCTTTTGAGTAACAGAGGGTTGCAATAGAGGGAAAGGTCGGGTGTGCAGGGTCAGGGAAGGAATCGGGCGGGCACGTGTTGATTGCCATGATGACACAGTCTCTCCTGAGGTTTCCACTCAGTGGGCCCCGCACTCCCTCTCCAGTCCTGTAGGATGGAGAGCTGACATGCCCCCCACCCTGCCTTCAGACTCTGCCTCCCACAGGGCTGGCCGCTCTGTCTGCGTTTCTGACATAGGACAGGAATCATGAGAAAACTGACCTCCATGATGGCAAACCAGTGCTTCAAACCACCTGGTTAGTGGATGCCAGATCCAGGGCTTGAACTCAGTAAATAAAGTCCCCTGGCGATTTCAACAGGACTTGGGTTCCAATCATGACCTGGGATGAGGAGGGGCATCACAGGACCAGATGCCTGGATTTTACTTTGGGGTTGGGACAGAGCCAGGGGCAGCCCCATCAGGGGCAGAAGCCAAGGCTGCTCACTGTCCTGTGGGTCCCTTCCCTGCTCTCTCTTGGGCTGTCCTCTCTGCCTGGCCGTCTTCCCAGCTTCTGCCCTTCATCAATCCATCCATCCTTCCCCATTCCTCTGACCCCCAGACCTCCCATCATTCACAGAGCACAGATGACAAGATTGACGGGCCCTGAGTGCCAGGCGGAATCATAAGCACCACACCACTTACAGCTCCCCAGGGTCATTTTGTGGGGTTGAAAGAGACTCCTCCTAGGAGACTCTCGGAAAGTTTCCCAGAGAAGGAGGAAGGCTGCCAACGTCGCATCCTCCTGGGTGCCAGGCCCTGAGAAAGGCTCGGACAGCTCCTTGCCCACGGCTAGAGACAGATGTGTCAACCCCTGAGCATCCCACGGTAGGAAGGAGGCTACAGCAGGTCTAGGAATGAGGGACAGAGTGGACACTGACTGGGTAAGCCAGTGGGGGACAGAGTGGACACTGACTTGAGGCATGGGGACAGCTTCCAGAGAAGGGATGTCTGGGTTACATTTTAAGGGAAGAAGAAGTTCTTGTCAAGGAGGCTGAAAGTGTATGCATAGAACTGCCTGGTGGCCTGGTGGCCTGGTCTCCTCCCCGACCCCCGCACAAGGAAATGGCCTTGAATAACACTGAGTCCCACATAATGCTTCTTGGCCATTTGGGTCCAACTGGCCATCAGGCAGCTTCAACAGCCTCAGGCCAAGTTATGCGAACCCTTTATCCCCCTGTACTGACTCCCTCCTGAAAACAAGACCCCCCCAAACCAGAGCTCGCAGAATTGGTACACCTGTTCATTTGCAATACTTGATGATGTTCGTAAAATCATAAGAGCTGGCAGGTATGGAGCCCCACCGTGTGACAAGCCTGAGGCCAGTGCGCTAGGTGATTCAGCTCTAATTGTCACAAAATTCACTGTGGTTCTATGAAAACTCTCTTTTGCAGATAAGCAGCGTTGCTTAGCAAGCTGAAGGAATTTGCCCAAGTTCACACAGCCAGAGAGCAGGCAGGATCAAACATTGCTTTGTCTGAAGTTCATATTGAAGCTCTTGGTGCTTCCTGCCATGACTTTTGGTGTTTGGTGGTCACTCAGATGCATGATTCTTTAACCATGGTTTCTACAGAGCTTCCTACACCCAGGAGGTTGGGAAGATGAAAGATGGGGTTCCCATCCTTAGGGAACTCCTTTTATTCAACTCATCTTCAATATGGGCCGGATTAGTGCTGGGCACTGCTCTGGAAACTGGATTACCAGGAGAAGGGCAGGCATCTGCTCCCAGAAGTCCACTCCAGGATAGAGAGACACTGTGTGGCAACAGGGGATGGCTGGCTAAGGTCAGTGCTTTCCAAGAGAGATGGACACCTGTGGGGTCAGGGTGGGCTTCTTGGGAGAGATTCTCCATGCAAGATTAGTGGATGGGCATGATGAGCAAGAACTTGGCAAAGACATGAATCCATGGGCGCTCCTAGTTCTACATGGCCAGGGAGGAAGGTACCCCAAGGAGAAGAGGAGGCTGGGGCTGAGGGACACTGTGTCCAAGAAAGAGAAGGGCTGGGCTTTGTCATGCAGGGGCTTGGCTGATTTCTGTTTTTAAGCCAAAACATCTTACCACCCACCACCCAACCTACACTTTTTGCCTTTTGAATTATTTGATCCTCTCTTTCTTTTTCTTTTTTTTCCTGGAACCTGCAAACTTGAGCCTGCATTAGATCACCTGGAAGACTTATATAACACAGAGAGTGGGCCCCAACTCCAGGAGTTCTGATTCAGTAGGTCTGGGGTGGGCTGGGGAATGATCAGGCCCAACAAGTCCCCAGTCGCTGCTGGTCTGAGGCCACCCAAGCCCCTCATCAGTGGTGGGGTTAAGGGTCTGCTACAGGTGTCTGGAGGATCCCCTGCTGTTAAAGAAGAGCCCCCAAGAAGGGCTGGGGCCTTCCTCCTCTGGAGATTTTCGTGTTCCATGTGATGCCCAGAAGTGTTAAAGGCAGCCTATAGCTGTTTGGGGACCAAGTCGGCTCACTGAGCGCAAAGATGGGAAGCACCTGAGTCCCTGATGGTGTCATTCAACTATGGAATTAGCCAACCTGGAACCCTCAGCCCGTGGACTTGGGTGTGGGGCCATGGTTGCACTTTATGCTTCAAGGCCACTCAGACTGTGCTTTCTGAGCTCATGACTGAAGCCATCCTCACGGATGCAATATACACTCTGTGGTTTGTTTTCTTGCTGTTTAAACATTGATGCTTTTTTATGGGTCAACTCTTTTTTTCTTTGACCCCATTTCTGGCCTCTCAGACAGCCCTGATTCCCGATGGCCATTTGAAGGCTTCTGGAACTACATCTACCTCTGACCTGGGACCTTCCCCTCCCCGAACACATGCACCTGTGGGACCACTCCAAGGCAAGGGGACTGCCAGCACCTCCCATTCTGCCCCCACAGAGCTGAGCTCGATCCTGGAGGGATTCCTCTCCCCTTGCTCTTCTCTACCTCAGTGAACTCCCCCACTGTCTTTCACTGGAGGTCCATATTTGGGGATCACCTGTTTCCTTCCCAAGCCTTCATAGCTATTGCCCTGCAAGTCTAACCTCCTTACCTACAGAATATTAACCCTCCTCCAAGGATTTATTGAGTATCTACTCTGTACCTGGGACCTGTAAGTACTGATATGTTCTTCCAGGTTTGGGGAAGAGTTTTATTTATTTATTTTGTTTGGCAATTCAGCATTTCAAGTTCTCCTCTGGAAACCTGCCCACCACATTCAGTTCTGGGGTCAGGTGGAGCTTGCTGTTGGAGGAGTGGGCACGTGACTCTGCCCAGCCAATCAGAGCATAGCATTACTTCGCAGTGGTGATTGGTTCTGGGCTATGCATGTGACCCAACTCAAGGCTCCAATCAGAGAAAACTCTGGTACTTTCACTTACATGATCCAGAAGGAAACTTTTCTTCTCCTGCTCTACACGCAGTGAAGAATAAAGACATACTTTGGGGATACTCTGGCTTTTGTTCCAGGCCACTACAATAAAGCAACTATTGCAAGAAAGGAAGTCACACCAATTTTTGGATTTACTAGTACATACAAGAGTTATGTTTACCTCATACCATAGTCCATTAAGCATGCAGTATCATTAGGCCTAAAAAAAAAATGTACAGCCTGGTACGGTGGCACATGCCTGTAATCCCAGCAGCTAGAGGGCTAAGACAGGAGAATTGCAAGTTCAAAGCCAGCCTCAGCAATGGCAGGCACTAAGCAACTCAGTGAGATCCTGTCTCTAAATATATTACAAAATAGAACTGGGATGTGTCTCAGTGGTTGAATGCCCCTGAGTTCAATCCCCAGTAGCACCCCCACCCCTCACCCCACCCCTGCCAAAATGTACTTACTATAACTTACAAAATGTTTTATTCCTAAGAAACACTAATGATTGTCTGAACTGTTGGGAAAATGGCACCCGTAGACTTGCTTGATGCACGGTTGTCCAAAACCTTCCAGTTTTAAGAAATGCAGTATCTGCAAAGGACAATAAAATAAAATGAAGTGCAATAAACAAGGTCTGACGGGATAAGCCTAGAGCTGCTGAGAGGCCAAGTCGACCTCTGAACACAGAGCCAAGGAGAGCGGAGAAACCGAGAGAGATGGGCAGTGATGATATTGTCTATACCCCTGAACAGGATGGTCCCTGAAGCATAGTCTGCCCTCAGACTTTTCAATTATATGAGCCAATAAATTACCTGTTTTGTGTTAGCTGGTTTGCATTTGGTGTTCTATTATTGCAAATAACAGAGTCCTGATACACCAGTGTCCAAAGGGCCACCGCCCACAATAGGTTGAGACCTGGGGAAAATGAAATCAATGTAAATTCATACTCAGAGCAAGAAGGGTAAGGAAGAAATTAACCTACTGCTCAGGACCAGGGCAGTGCCGCAGTTCTGATGATGGAAGTGACCCTTGTCTTTCCAGCCTGGCATGATGCTCTTTGCACTGAAGTGAGAGCTCAGGACTCTGGAGAGGAAAGAGGAACCCACCTGAGAGCTTTAAATTAACTCAGGACCTCTGGCCACAGGGCAGAAGGGAGCTTGAACAAGAGGTCACTCCTCTTTGGCTGGAAATGTTGACGAAGTTGGGAAATTGGGGAAGCAAAGACATGCACTATCTTGATGCAGGTCCATGGGTCCCCGCCCTGGGAGTCCTGGCCACTGGCCCAGGGTCAGGCAGAAAGCAGATCCCTGAGAAAGCTTGAGACATGAATGAAAATAAGAAAAGCTGTTCTAGCTTTCAAAATGAAAGCGACGTTTAAAGTCCCATGCCTGATGTTGCTCTGGAGCAACATTTTAGGGATGGTTCTGCATCGTTCCTAGCCATCCGAGGGCCCGTTTACACCGAGTCCTGTACAGCAGTCTGAGTTTCTCAGCCTTCCCTGCTTCTGTTCTAATTTCCTTTCTTCCTTCCTCCTTTTGTTTTTCCTTCCTTCCTTTTCTGTGTGTGCTGTGATTATTATTATTTAGGACAGGAAAATGCAGCTGGGCACAGACTATTTATGCTTCCACATCCTCTAGGATAGTTTTATGATTTCCTTTTGAATAATATGAAAAACTCTGGCCAAGGTAAGGCGACAATCAGGAAGGTGGACTTTTAAGGACTTGGAGAACCACGCTCAGGGTGTGCTGATTAATTCATTCCTGTTCGGCATGTCTGTTCAGGAGCTCTCCAGAGGCGGGAGATAAGGCTTTGTCCTTGACTCTCTCCTGTTAAAACAAATTTTGTGAATACTTGAATGAAGGCAGAGAAAGCTCCTTATCAAATCTGTGGACTCCACTGAACTGAGAGGGGATGACAAATGAGCACAGGAGAATTCCAGCCCACGGAGCTCTTAATAGGCTCTGGGGACGCACAAAACTTACTAGAAAAAAAAAAAATCCCACCATGGGGAAAAGCAGGTTTCTGAAGCTGTGTCCCAAACCTTTCTATTACACAACCACAGGTGAGAAAGCGACTTGGGAGCGTCTTGAGCCAAAGAAGAGAGTGGTTTTGGTCGTCAGCTGATTGACATGTGGCAGCATTGTTCCCCCTTCTCCCTGGAGGGCTAGCAGCTTGGGGTTACATTAGCAGAAGTAGAGAGCATAGAACAAAGAAGATCAAAGTTCCCTTCAAGGATTTCCTAGGCAGGCTCTACGTGAATCTTCCATTCAGTTCCCAGCTCTAAGATTGAGGAGGAAAACCGACAGTTTTGAAAACGCTCAAACATCAGCACAAGACGGGGAGAGAGAAGGTTGATGTTCAGTGTGAAGAAAACTCAGAAGTTAGGTAATCCCTGTGTTCAACTCCAGAGGACTGTCACACAAAAGGGACAAAATACAATGTCTGCTGTTGAAGAGTTAGGATTAAGATGGAGAAGTAGAAGCCCTCCTTGCTGGGGTTCTTCTGTACTTTGAGCCAAAGTACATCTGCCCCAAGTTGGAGCCACTGTATTGGAAAGGAGTGAGGGAGTGAGTTCCCCCGCTGGGGAGGGGTGCCAGCAGGTGCCAGACGCCAGCTCATCAGCGGGGTGCTCAGGGAGGTCTGAGCACTGGCTGAGCGATGTCAGTGGTAACTCCCAGGATCCCATCTGTGTCGCACATCCAGGTCCCCAGGACAAGCATGTTCGAAAAAGACCCAAGGTGGAGGGACTGAGATAACAACAAGGAAGGGACCGTCACAGTGTCCCATACTGCATCCAAGTGGAGGAAGAGAGGAAAGAGACCCATTCCCTGATCCAGGGTCTTGGTGGTCATAGGTGACCTTTGAGGCAGCAGCAGCCATTGGTCTGATTTTGAGGAGTGCCATTCTGACTCTCAGGTCTCTTCCACAATATTAAAAAGCACTTCCAAAATTAAGCATCCATCGAGAAGTCACAGTAATGATGCACCAAAGGACACATAAATTACACCTCCAAGTCCTTGAATTGCAGATGAACACACCAAGTATCATGGTGTTCCAAGGACCTCCAGAGGTACCCAACTGTCAAACTCCTACTGATGGCTTGAGAGGCTGCATTGGAACCTCTGTGGACATATACAGCAACCGAGATAAACAACACCCGGAAAATCTGTGTCTCTGTCATGTGGGATGGCAGTTGTGGGTTGGGGGTCAAGCTGCCCTGAATTTTACTCTTGGTCCTTCCATATAACTGCTTTGAAAATATGAGCAAGCTACCTAATCTCACTGAGCCTCAGTTTCCAGATCTGTAAAATGGGAGCTGACCAGGGTTTCTGGCAGCAAATCATTCAGAGAGTGCATGTGAGATGCTTTGCACAGATTAAGTGTCTCCCACAGGGCACCCCAGCTCCCCACTCTCCCAGGCGTGGGTGGGTAGGTCTAACCACAGCTTAATGTCCAAAAGCATCTGACAGTCCCACCCATTAGCCTTCCGTCTGACACATGTGCACTTCAAGCGGGCACCTCAGTTATTTTTAAACTGAAATGTGATTGTTGCTTGGACATGGTGATCCCAGAGCTGGTGGCTGACTAGAGGAAACTCCCACCTAAAGTAAGGGGATTGTCATCTGTTGTGATCCACGCTCTTAGCCTGAGAGAATGACTAATAATCAATGTCCCACATTCAACAAGTCAATCACCGGCCTCCGTCTGGTTCATGATTATTCCCCACGCTGCTCGCGGTGCGTAGGAAAGGTGCCAGCCTGGGTGTCAGGAGGCTGGGATTCGACTCTTCTGTCTCCCCGGAAGATGGGACTTTGGACCATTCGCTCATCCTGACACACGATGACATCATCTGACCCTCACGACAACCCTCTAAGACAGAAATTATTAGCATCCTGTGTAGGAGACTCACATTTTATCAAATACTCCCTCATCCATCTCTTTGGGCATATTTATATGCAAATCCCGTGAACAGACATGCCGTGTTGATTATGGACGCCTCTGTTCACTGCTTCCCTTTCACCTCCTCCCCTTCCCCACTTTTCTCCTTTCCTTCTGCCTCCTGCCCTTGTCCTCTAATCCACCTGGTGAGTCTCAGGCCACCAAGTCGAATAATCTGTATGCGTCTCTCACCAGCTGCCCTCAATGCTCACATAATCCTATATAAATACAATTTCTGAAACTCTTGATCTTATACAATGGGATCATATTTTACATTCTTCTCTGCATTAGAACTCCCTTGGGGTCAACTCACGTGCTTTTTGAATCCCTACACAGCATTCTGTGCTGTGGGATAGAGGGTGGGCTTCCATCGCACCCTCTCCCCTTCTGCTGGGCAGTCACCTGCCCAGATAGCGGTGCTAAAGCACCCTTGAACGCACTTTCCAGTGCTTTGGTTCAACAGGCTAGATTTCTACATCTCTGTTATTTAGAGAAGAAGGGGAGCTATAAAGATGTTAGGGTTTCTGCCTGACATCTCTGAGCCAGAAAGTGCCAGAAACATTTCAAACTACGGACACCATGCCAGATGCAGTTGAATCCACTGGACACCCCCTCTCCAGCTTTGTACCCATCAAACCGGGTCAATGCCTACCCCCTATGCAGGAAGCCTCCACCTCCTGCATAGGGATAGTCAAGTATAGTTGTCAAAGAGGACTCCGGCAGAGAAAACCCAGTGTAGACCAGGAGTTCAGGGCTGTGCCCGTGCCAGAGCTTGAGGCCAGCAGGGAGCAGGCTTGTTTCAGCCTCTCTGAGGCACGTGAGCAGGCCTGGACCTTGTCCATTTCCATGCTGAGAGACCTTGACAGCCAGACTGGACTTCCCAGGCACGTTGTTGAGGGACTTCAAGACCCTGTGACAGTTGGACCATATTGGCTGTGAAATCCCGAGGCCCTGTTCCTGAACATGCTGTCCTCTTCTGTGAACTGGGAGAAATTGACAGACTTGGGCCCAAGTGATCTTATCCATTGACTTGCCATTTCATCCAGGAGAACACCAAGGCCTAGAGCAGCAAGGGATACTGTGTGCAGGAAATTCCATGAGCCCCGAGCTGCAAAGGGAGTCCCCAGGAGCTGGCTGGTGAGAGGGTCGAGATGTGAACCCAGGGAACCTGGCTTTAGCATTCCGTGTCATTGGTCCTGTGGGTGTGTGCACAGGCGTGTCTGCATTCTTCTCTCTACAAATTCTTGGGACCTGCACATAGATGGATATAGTCATAAGCTCTGAGGCCCAAACAGGCCTGAGAGTGACTTTCCTCTGTCCCACAGGTGAGGTGATCTTGGGAGAATTACTCAATCTTTGCAAGTTCCGGAGAGCTTCCAGTCCACTAGAATTCCAAGGACTCCGTGAATGAATGACTTAGAAGAACCCAGCAGGAAATCCACCCCATAGCACATGCTCAGGAAATGGTGGCTGTACATTATATGTCCTGTTGACTTCTTTGAATTCTTGCAAAACCACTCTGCGCTTCCCTGAGCCTCCAACACAATGCCATTTCCCCGAATGAGACTTCTCCGGACATGTGTGCAGATGTGGGTGCTCTCTGTGAAGTGTGTCCAAACCCTTTTGTGCAGCTTTCCATCCACTGAGGTGCCGAGGATCTGCTGGCCTATGCTTAGCCTCCCCAGTAGCAACACTGTGCTGGCCATTTCCTGGCGAATGCAGCAATGAACTTGTGAATGAACCAGCCAGGAGTGGGAGGGGTGCGGGAGCAGGTGTGTGGGGTGGGGGGGGGGCAGAGCAAGGACATCCACCTGCAATCCATTTTCCATGTGGGAGTGTGAAGGGTTGAGTCTATAAGGCTGTCTTCACCAATCCCAGGAAAAGGAGCTACATCATGTAATTTGAAATTCTTCTTCCCTAGGGGTAGATTCTGGGGCAATTAGTCCTATTATAATTTGTTAGTAAGGTAAAAAAAAAAATAGCAGATAGAGACTAGGAGTCACCTTCCAACTGAAAAAAAAAGGCAACCTGATTGGCTTGTCCTGGGAGACCCTGTATATTTGCACCCCTAGTGATTGGGGTGGGGGTCTCATTGCCCACACCTGCCTCTGGAATGCTCACTTTTTTTGGAAATCCAATAAAATTAATTCAAAATGTGGAGTTTTCTTTTGTCATGATGTGAATAATTCATTGAGAAAGTAGCCATGTCACACTTTACATTTGTAGCCCACGCCCTCTCGCCTCCTTGCCTTGGGAAGGATGGATTTCCCCTGCCGACAGGCCCAAACTTGTAAGGGATCAGGTGCTCAGCCACTCACACCTCGGGGATGCCAGAGCCCTAATCGGAGCCTCGTGCCTACTTCCAATTCAGCAGCCAGAATGCATGCAGCTGCAGTGACCCACTGCGACCTGCGGAAGTCACCGTGCTTCTTAATGACCAGGGGGACTTGCTGGGCAGGACTGTGGACACATCAGGATGTAAAAGGAATTTCTGTCTTGATCAAGTGCGGGGCTCACGATTACATTTCGGTCCTTCAGGAGGGCCTCCGGAGGACAACCCGTCAATTCTGCGGATTCCAACACTCCTCCGTCTCGCTTCTCCAGACGGTCCTCTCTGAACAGGTGCATCCTACACCAATCCCCGGGAAGAGGGAAGAGATGGGACACTGTCATCTGAAAACTCCAGCGAGCCAGAGCACAAAGGTCCAGTGCGACAAGGAGCAGGCTGAGCTGGTCAATGGAGGCTTGGCTCCTTTTCCCCCGGGGGCCTCCAGGGACACAGGCCATCCTCTGTTTGTCCACGTGACTTGGATTCAACAGGCTGCCTGCACATACGTGTTCTCTGTGTTCTCTCTTGGACCAGGAGCTTTCTGAGGATCCCAGGATGCAGAAAGGTGAGCACAACTGCTCTTATGGGGCAGAGGGGAGATCTAGATCTAGGCAAAGCACAGGCAGTGGGTACGTGTGCCTGGCAGGATCTGGCTAGGCTTGAAATGGTCCCTAATCTGATTGGTGAATGATTCCTGCATCTATGATGTCACCAAGACAGGTGGATGCCCACCAGCTCTGCTCATGGACTAGACTATAATCTAGTTCAGAGATAGATGCCTGCTCAGGTCTGGGCATGTGGGGGTGCAAACCTCACTCTCAAGTGAGGGGAGGACACCCCATCCAGTTTCAGGGGTGACTGGGCTCTTTGGAGGGATGAACAAGGCACCTTGAGGAGCTGGGGCAGCCGTGCTGCAGGCTGGCCTCGGCGTCGCCCCACTCCTCCTCACCCTCTTGTCCCTCATTCTGCACACATCCTTCTGTGCTTCAGCTCCCTCCCTGAGGCTTCTCACCAGGAGACGTCTCCCCACTACTCCCCAGGCAGCTGGGTCCTGCCTCCTCGGGTCCTTGCCCAGGCCCCTCCTGTGCTGGAGCTCCATGGGCCTGCCTTCCTCAGGACACCTATTGTGATTTGTCCTCACTGCTTACATTCTCTGCCACTGGATTGCAGGTTCCATGAGAGCACAGGTCACACCATTAGAGTCCCAGCACAGGTGGACTTTGAGAGACACGGAATGAAAGAACAAATGAGTGAAGGGAGGCGGACCCTGAGCAGAGGCGATGGAAGGGGAAGCTAAGCAACCCCAGGAGCCCTGAGACCAGAGCACCAATGGAACCTGGGCCACCTGGAAAGGCCTGGAGGAGGCAGGACATGAGCTCGGAGGACTCTCCAGCTGTGAACTGCAGGACATCCTCCTTTCTCCTTTAGAAGTTCCAAGATTATGTATTAATCCATAATAACAGACAGAATTCCACAAACACCATTGTGTTTGTATACATTACCCACATTTCCATTTGGACATAGAATTGGCACATGTTTTTTGCGCGGAGGTTTTTGGGACTGGTGGGCATAAGCCAGAGCAGAGCGTAGAGGGTGCCAAGTATTTGATCAACCTCTTTTCCCTGGGTGTTGGTGGGAGCCAACACACACTTGGCCTTTTGCTCCCTTTTTATATACACCACCCACACCACACCCCCTCACATCCGACAGCAAGGGAAAGGGGCTGCTATGCTTCTGCGTCTCCTCGTGAACATTCGTGGCTTTGGGGACCTGGTAGTCCCTGCCCCACTGCCTGAAAAGAAAGGCTGGCCTTCCACAGGGCTCAGGGTTTGGGGATTGTTGTGTCCCAGAGATGAGGGGAACTATTTCCTGAGGATCAGTATTTGGGCACTTCCCCCTGCAGCCTCATGGCTCCTCCAGGTGAGCCGTGGTCTGCTGGACGTGCTGGTCTGGCCTCCAACCCCGGCTCTGCCACATTCCTTATTGTGGGAGTACCCTGAACTTCAGTATCTTCATCTGGAAAATAATAGCTCCTTGAAAGTATTGTGTGGCTTCCAGAAATTGTCATTAAAAAAAATCTGTCAAATAGTCTGTCTTAAGAACTAAATGAAATGATCAAAACCAAGGGTGAGGGCAAGGGAAACAGAGAACACGAAAAACATCCAAATAAGAAAATAATGCATTAATCCAATCAAGAAAATAGAAGATATAAAACAGTACTCAAAATTAGGACTGGGAAATGGAATATACACATTTGTAGTCTATGGAAGATACTGTGGGACAAATGTTAAGAATATATGTACCTGCAGTGTCAAAGTCAAGATCAAACACATGACTTTTCCATGAAAATATAACTTGCTAAAATTGACTTTTAAAAATGAAAGTTTCTTTAGACAAAACTGTGAAAGAAATTGGGGGAATAAGTCAGTGAATTAGTTACTAAACATTACATTGTTCAAAAACAGCAAGAGCCTTAAATAGTTTTATAGAGTTCCCTTTTCCTCAAAAAATTAATATCTATGTCTGACAAATATAATTTGCAAAAATGAAGTCTATGAGATAATATCACTTGTGAATTTACATGTAAACATTCTAAAGATATATCTAGACAGATCCGTTTTCAAATACTGAAAGAGTAATGAACTATGATTAGGTAAGGATATAGTCTGGGAATACTAGGTTCAAAGTCCATTAAGATAATTGATCAAGTTAAAAATAGTAAGAGAAAACATGATGGTACCTTGACAATCACATTAAAATATATAAACCTCAAAAGTTCTGTCAAAAGAAAGATGAGACAGAGATGATGGAACTGGGGCCCACGCCTATCATCCTAGGTACTTGGTTGGCTGAGGCAGGACTGTTGAGAGTTTGAGGCCAGCCTGAGAAACTTAGCAAGACAAAATTAAAAAGGAACAGGGCTGGGAATGAGGTTGAGTGGCAGAGCACCTTGGGTTCAATCCCCGGTATCACCAGAAAGGAAGGAAGGAAAGAAGAGAGAAAGAGAAAGAGAGAGAGAGAAAGAACGAACCCAATAAGGAGAAATATAGGAGCCACAGGGAATAAGCAAATGGGACTTCTAAAGATAAAAATAATCTATCTGAAATGAATATTTCATGGATGAAATTAACAAGGGATTAGATACTGTAGGGAAAGAAGATCTATGAACTTGAACACTTAAGAGAATGAATTTATCTGACGGGAAGCTCAGATATTGAAAATTCACAGAGCCTCCGTGAGCTGTGGGACAGTACCAAACTGCCAATCGTGAGCATAGAAAGAAGGGAGGCAAGAAATACTTGACAAAATAGTGGCTAAACATTTCCAAGTTTGATGAAATTTGTAAACTCACAGACCTAAAAAGTTCAACAAATCCCAGGCAGGATAAACACAAAGCAAACCAAACCACAGTATATCATAGACAAATTGCTGAAACCAACGCTAAAGAGAAAGAATTGCAAAGCAGACAGAGTGTGTATGTCTGTGTGTGGGGTTGGGGAGACAATTTATAGAGAGAGGAATAAACACTTGACATCACCCTGGAAGGCCTGGGGTGTTCTTCCCAGGAGTGAGTGGAGCAAAACTCGGTGTAGGCACCCAGATGTC
Organism: Spermophilus citellus; assembly: GCF_964194105.1. Classification (NCBI taxonomy): domain Eukaryota; kingdom Metazoa; phylum Chordata; class Mammalia; order Rodentia; family Sciuridae; genus Spermophilus; species Spermophilus citellus. The sequence continues at coordinate 51,804,830 of NC_138195.1, forward strand.
CGGGCCTCCATCAAAGGGTGCAGAGGACACGGAGGCATTAGATGGGGAAGGACACCCTCAGGTCCCTGTGGAGGGAAGATCGGGCCTCTGTGTGAAGAAATGTCACAGTCTATGTAGGGCATCGATGCAATAGGGCAGCGACAATGGGGACAGGTACATGTGCACCAACCAAGAGGATTTAGGACTTCAGGTCACCTGGACTTGGGGTGGAAGACAAGGACAGGAGGAAGCAGTGACTGTTTGAGGTCCTGGCAGTAGAGGGAGGTAGCACCTTGGAGATAGGGACGAAGGGAGGAGTGGGCTGGGGAAAAAAATGACATCACGATTTTCGGGCCTCCCCACCTGAGGTATTGTGGTGCCATCCTCGTGCAGGTGGGAGGCGGGAGTGCAGGTGGGAGGCAGGAGTGCAGGTGTGTACTCTGCTACAGTGGCGGAAACCAGGGCTCCCCTAGTTGGAAGGGTGTACCCCTCACCCCATCATTTGGAAACCTTGTTAGAAAAACCAACTCTGATGAATAGGTCTCTTCCAGGGTCCAAGAATCTGCATGTCCAAAGAGCACCCACAACGATGTGGATGTTTGAGTGACCACACATGGAGTCACCAGGGCAAGACGCAGCCAGGTAGGTATTTTGTTGATAGGTCTCTTCAAGATCTCACCCCGTCTGTATTTTCAGAAGCAGCAATGCTTTCTCTAAAGACAGCAAACCACAACAAAAACCCTCTATCCTCTGGTCGGCTTCCATCTTCCTAACAGGAAAGTATCAGGGAACTGGCTGCTTTCCAAATCTGCCTGTCTCTTAAAATACCCTCAGTCATAGATGCTTCTAGAATGTGAGCTGACCTGGAACACTTTGTGTCAAGGGCAGCAAAGCTTTCAAGTGGTTTCCTGGAAGGCGGGGGGCGAGGGAGAGGAATGTCTCTGAACATTAGACCCCGCAGATCACACTGTGCCAAGGAAGAGAGGGTGACACCCGGGAGGTGCCGGCTGGCTGCCCAACACCCAGCTTTGGAGCCCAGCTTTCTTAGCCCCCATAACCAGATTGTGGCACCCACTTCGCAGAGTACCTGTGAGGAGACCCAGTGATGCCCTATGCAAAATGGTAAGAATAAGGGGTGAGTACAAGGAACCCATGGAACATTCTAGAGCCTGATTTCCCCCCAAAACATCCTGGCCTTGGGGCCAGCACCTGAACTTCAATACTGGTCTCATCACTTATTATAGAACTTTCTTCGCCTCTCTGGAAGCCACTTATCAAACAAGGATGACCAAAGTCACCATACAAATGTGCGATGGCAGCAAAATGAATCCATGTCTGTTGAGCACCCGGTGCAGCCTCTGGGCAGAACAGAGGGACAGCCCCTGCTCCCTGCTTCCTCCGCCTTCCTCTCTGCAGGAAGATCCCCATGTATCTCTCCAGCTAGTTTTAGTGCAGTATAAGTGGCTCACAGTGCTCCTTCTTTTCTCCACTGTGGCCCCTCCGACAGGCCTCCCACGAGGCCACCTACATTGGGGCTGTGGAACTCAAATGGAAGCATAACTCTGTTGATTGGCAGAGGACAGCACAAAGCAAACCCGTTTTCTCATCGGGTGTTTCTGGAGCTACTGAAGCTGTGATTGACTTCCTCCTGCCCACTTCCCTTCTCTGTTTCCATGCACGACTCTTGCTCTGGTGCCCAATTAAACCAGCCAGTTTCCAGAGTGCCCACCTTGACCCTTGGAGCACAGGGAAAAGAAGTGTCCACTGTGTGAAGAAGGAAAATCATGGTTTGCCTGCAAGAGGCTGGACAGTCTCCTAAACCAAAGCTGACCCCAGGGCCCGGAGCTCAGAGACCCAGATAATCCCTGGATCCACAGGTGGGAAGGTCTGCAGAGAAGGCTCAAGGGGAAGCGTCCCAGCCAGACACTGCCTGGCTGAGTGGCTCCGTCACTCTGGTGCGTTTCCGGTCCCTACTGGCTCTCATGAAGTGGAAAGGCGTCTCCCTTGACATAGATGTTGAGAAAGGCAGGGGGAGTGCAGGGAGGAGAAAGAAATTTCCAGAGACGGAAGCATGGGCTGTTGAGCCATGTCCAGGGCATGGGCTGCTGCCCCATTCCCATGGAGGGTGGGAGCAGGGACGAGGAGCCCTGGGGTGGACCAGCCACGGGGTGGACCTTCCCTAGCCTGGCAAAGCTGCTCTAAACACCCTGATAGGAATGTTGCTGGATCTGGGTGCCCAAAGAGGGCCTTGCACCTGGGCAACTTTAGACAAGGCACTGAAAATCGCCGTGCCTTGGATTTCTCTTCTGATGAAGTGGAAAGAGAGAAAGGTCCTGAGGTGATCAATAACTGGGAAGACTAAGATGCCCATGCCCTTGAATGACACAGGGGACCAAACATGTCATTGTCCCCTACCTGTCAGCCTTCCTGGACCTGTTGGCCAGGACTTCCAACCCTTTGCCTTGGGCCACATGACACTGGTCCCCCAAAGGTAGCCCTTCTTAATACTGCCACCCACACTTGGGTCCCAAGAGGAATAAATGGCATAGGATAGTGGGGTCCATCATCTTGGGACACAAGGTGCCTTCTCATGGGTCTTGGCCCCTTGCAACTTCAGCTCATAAGGACCAATGGAGCTGGGTTTTATTACAGGACTGAGCTCTGAGTCTTTAACCCATGTCCAAGACTGACCAGGTAGAAATGTCTAGAATTGTATGAATTGTACAAATCATGAATTAAGAGAAAATGACATCTGTGGTCTTTGGCTCCAGCAGCCCCTTCTCTTCCTTAGCCACATCCAGGTCTCCTTTTATTTGGCGAGCAAAACCATGGATGAGCACAAACAGTCACAAGCATGTCAACACCAGTCGGTCCCCAATATTTTATAAAACAGTGTTAGTGAGATAGTTACAACCAGGTAATTCCGTCTTGTGAGGTGTACAAGTCAATGTTCTTCTGAATATTCAGAGCTGTGCAAACATGCCACAATATCATAATATTTCCATCACCTCCCAAAGTACCCCAGACCCCTACTTGCCACTTCTCAGGTGGAACCAGAGCCTGCGAGCCTTTGTGTGTGGCTTCTTGCGCATCACGTCTTCCAGATTTATCCAGGTGGTGGTGCGAATCTGCATTTCATTCCTTTTTGTGGTGCAACAGTAGTCCCTGGCACAGACAGACCACCTTTTCTTTACCCGTTTACCAGTTAGTGGGAAATTGGGTTGCTTGTACTTTTTAGCTGCTGTCAATAATACTGCCACAAATATCTGAGAAGCAGTTTCTATGTGGGCCTAGGTCTTCATTTCCCCTGGGAATATACGCAGATCTGGGGTTGCTGGGTCAGATGGCCACTAGGCTTAAGTTGTAGCCAATTTCCTTTTGAGGAACTAATTATTTACTACTAGATAGGACTTACTATTATGGGACAGTAATTAGGGCTCAGGTCACACAACCATAAGACAGGTAACAATCCAAACAAAATCTACATTTCTTGGTCCTGGCCCATTTCCAAGTCTGTCTCCATTGATTCTGAGTCTTTGAGATCCTTCCAGCAAGTTCTTCATCAGCTAGGTTAGCCAGAGATGTTTTATGTCGTTTGCTTCCAAAGCACCTGGTCTGATGACTCTTCCCAGACTCTGAGTTTGTGGGCAGCTTTGATTAGAAGGTGACATGGCACAGCTGGCAGCCCTCCCATGATGCCGCCCTGGGTGGATATGACTCAAGACTGATGAGGTTTAAGTAAGGAACCCAGATTTACTGGGTCTAAGAGAAAATGCCCAGGTAAAAAACCTATGGGGGCCATGATCATGGGCATGCAGCAAACCTCAGGGGCTTACATCCATCCCCCCGGGTCTACCTTTGATCTCAGGTCTTTGAACAGTCCAGGTTAAGGGGCTGATGATGCTAGAATGGAGCCCATGAGAGACTGACTTTGTCATGGCCCCAGAGATCCTAGACGCAATGGATTCCAGGCCTGTCTCTGCCTCAGTCATTCATTTGTTCAACTAACATTTGTTTAAAAACCTAATCTTTTCCACAGCCTCCGTATATGAGATGCTGGCCCACGTCCAACCTTAAATAAACCAAGCTTGTATCCTTACACCTTCCCCATATCTAGGTGAAGAAACGGAGGCACATGGCTAATAAGTGGTGGAGATGGATCATGAATGAAAGGGAAGCTTCCAGAGCCATGTTCTTCACCTGTGCACTCCATCACTCAGCAGGTTGTGCCCCCTCCTCTCATTTTGTTCCTTCTCCTAGATCAGCAGTTCTCACTGAGAGCATTTTTGCCTCCAGAGGACACTTGGCAGAGTCTGGAGACATTTTTGGTCACAACTGGAAGAAATGCTGCTAGCATCTGGGGGGACAGTGGCCAGGAAAACTGCTGCCCTGCATTGCACAGGAAAGCCCCACAACCAAGACTCGGCCAGCCCAAATGGCCAGTCATGCCAAGGCTGAATCCGCTCTCACCATCCACAGGAAGCACCTCTCCCTGCTTGTCTCTTCCTGAACTGAGCGATGGGAGGCAAGGACCACCAGGAGGAGGAGGGCAGGCAGGAAGAAGCAGACTGGCCAGTTGTGGCATTTGAAGCTTTCACCATACTGGTGATGGTCACCGCAGTATGTCCCTGTTAATGAGTTAGCTTCATTTAATGAATTCACATGAAGGATGGGTTAATGGACAAAAGGGTCCTGTGCCCACCCTGTGCAGGTGGCAGCCAACTCTAGGACTCCAGACACTGAGGGGAGCAGGGCATTTTGTATTTTTGGAACTAGAGCTGCAGTGGAAATTCCACCAGGGCCCACTGAGCTATAAACCCAGGTCCAGTGGGTCAGATCCTGGTGCAACTTTCCAGCTCCACAGGTCAAGGGGGCCTTCGATTGACTTTTTATGATACTGACATTTTTGGCATTTATAGCAAGGTAAAGACAAGAGGCTGGGGAGGGGGCTTCAGAGCATTGCAGCAGGCAGAGCAAGCTTGAGGAAGGAAGGAGGAAGGTGAAGAAAGCTGTCTGGACCCTGTTGTTTCTCCTCCAGACTCCCCAAGTCCCTCCTCTGGTAACAGGATACCCAGCCACATGTCGGCTACACAAATATGCTGAACTTCCCACCACGGCAGCATTATCTCTCAGACTTCCTCTATTCCCGGAAGTGGCTGCAAGTCAGACCACACATGCTGTTTTGTTACCAAATTGTCATTAGTCTCTCTGATCATGGAGCCCAGCCACCCTGAGCTGAGAATCCATCTGGAACAATTGTGGAATCTGGCTCAGGGCTCCCAAGACCGTGGGGAGGGTGCTAAATGAAAGCCTGTCTATGCCAGAAGCATCCTGAGCACTGGTCGAGTCATCTTAGGGTTAAGCTGCTCACTCCAGCTCCCACCTCCCTTCCAGGCCCACCTCTGCCCTCCTCCCCAGACCCGCTCAGGGAGACACTTGCCCATCAGGCTGATGATATCCAAAACAGAGTTGGCCATGCTTTCGTGATAAAGGAGGCACATCTCTGCCTGCCTCTCTCTGGCACGCCTTGCTGCAGAGGGGAAGAGGCTGTGATCCTTGGGGCTGGCTGCCCCTTTATCTTAGGCATCCCTTTCCTATGCCCTCAAGGCTGCCTGAATTTGCATATGGCCCTCATCCTATGGCCATCTCTCCTCCACATATAGCGAGGTCAGAGTGCTGGCTAGCCAAGCAGAAGGCACACAAAATAGCAGCCCTTTCACACAATGGAAGTTTATTTTTGTTTTGTATAGCTCTTGGGATGTGGAAAGTCTTACAGCAGTTTTTTTTTTCCATCAAATGCCCTTCTATCTTGGCTTCCACCCCACTATGAACACTCAAGGTCCTAGGTGATGGTTCCTGCACCAGCCATCATGTCCGAACCCCAGCTCTCAGGAAGGGGAGAGGCCCAAAGAGGAAGCAAAGGGCATAATCCTACAAGAAGGTTCTAGGGGCCATCCTTCTATTAAATACTTCCATTTGCATCTTGTTGACAGGAACTTAGTCAAGCATCAAAGGATTCTGAGAAATGTGATTTTTGATTTGTGCAGCCAGGTGCCCAGATAAAAATCAGGGGTCCTGCTAGCAAGGAAAGGAGGGAGAATGGGAATTAGCATATAGCCCCTCTGCAGTGGGGATTTGAGTCAGAGTTTGCCCCAGCAGAACTGCCACCTTTCTCTTTGTACACAGCTGAGCAAATATTAATACCAAAATGCAGTTTCCAGGGTGAGGGAAGGAGGAGGTCCTTCTAAGTCTAAGCCACCTGCTCCCAACAGCCTCTCCCCAGAGCTCAGTGCTGGGGTGGTAGGGCTTTCTCTCCAGCTATTGCTAACACAGCTCTCTGACTCCCCTCCTCTTTTACACCTTCCCCAACGTGGCCATCCCTGGCAATCCCTAGAAGATTCCAAGAACTTGACTCAGTGCCCCTCAGTGCTCTGTATCTGCCTTGAATGGACCCCCTAAACCTTTTTGCTACCAACTTCCTGTTATTCAGACCTCATCTCAGCATTACACCTCCTCACTGGGCTTCCCCATCCCCATTCAGCCACCCTGCCCACACCCCATTGTGTCTTCTTCATTGAACTGGCTCCACTCCACCTGCAGCCATTTGGATCATCTTGTTTGTTTCCCCTACCCCACTCGGTAACATGAACTCTGGGAAGTACAAATCCCATCCCATCTATTTTGTTTCTTATGGCACCTAAAATAGTGCCTAGGAGATGATCAATACATATGTTGGAATGCATGGATGATGGATGAATGCGTGAAGGGGTGAGTGGATGGATAAATGGAACCATTCACCCTTCCCCCTACACTAGCGGATACGTACACCCAGGTTTTCCCTGCTGTGGCATGCTGCCCCTCCCACTGCATTACTGGGACCCTCTCTCACCAGCTGGGCTCCAGAGTGAGTCTGGGGCTCCCTGGCTGCCCCTCCAGGCCCCAAGCAGCCTGGAGAACTTGGAGGAACCTGAGGTTCCAGGTTCTGCTCCTCCACTCACCAGCTAGGGAGGAAGAGAGTCCACTGCTTCCACCCTGGCTTGCGTATCCACAGTGAAGGAGCAAACTGCTGTCTTCTCCTGGTTGTGGGGAGCTCGGAGGTTATGCATGTCCGTTCAGGACAGGGTGGCATGTTCATGTCAATTCCCTGTTCCTTCTCAATGGCCCTGAGACTAGCCTTTGGCCTCTTCATGATAGAGTTTAATGTTCTAGTCCTATAGTCTGGAGTCTCAAGCAGGGTCATTGGGACCTCCTTCTCCTTCCCACTTCAAGGAAAGAGACTGAGTGTGAGGCCTGTGGAAAGTGCCCAGCACACCAGTCACCCACTCATTTTATGACCTGTACAGCTAACTACCTACCTTAGAGACCCCCACCCCATGAACATTCAACACGGATGTCCTCTCCCTCCCCTTCTTCCTTGCCTGGATGGGTCATAAGACGCCTCTTCCTCCCATGGAGCTTTGGGCATTCAATTATCACAGCTCTTGTCTTACTGACTGTGACTAACTCTTTAGTCCCCTATCCACTCATTCATCCATCCATCCATTTATCCATCATCCAACCATCCAACCACCCATTCAATCAGCAAGCACTCACTGAACACCAGATACTACTATGAGGGAGACAGAAGCAACCAAGGGCACATTACTAATGCCCATGGACACCCAGATAAAAGGCGATGTCCACTAAGTGGGGCACATGAAGGTAAGCACAAATGGGCTCACCAAGGGGACACTGACCTCACTGTTCCTCATGCATTGGGAAGATCCCAGAGGCAGCTGAACTCAGGGTTCTAGCAGCCCGGCCCTCAGGCAAGGAGAGGAAATGAGCCTGCTAGCAAGAGAGGGTCAGGAGTGGACACCAGAAAGGATGCACAATGTGTGGCACAAAGCAATGGCTTCATAAACAGTTGCCACTGAGGGACAGGGTGAGTTCAACACAGAGTAGCAATGATCTTACAGATGATGGGGAATGTGTAGCCAGGCACTGTGTAATGAGGACCTTTCATATGTTATCTCACCAATCCCTCTGGCAGTCTGAGAGGGCATCTGTAATCTTTACAGATGAGGAGACGGTGCAGCACTTTCTAGAAATGTGTGGGCACCACATAACTAGAGAAAGGCAGGGCAGTATCTCAGGTAGCTGTCACATTAGGGTGAACCCCGGGCACCAAGTAGCCCAGCATGGAGAGGAGACGGGATTGAGAGAGAGAAGAGATCTGGCAGTGCACCATGCCCGAGGCACAGGGGAGCTACTGAGGGTGTTGAGCAGGGAAAATCCACCCCTGACTCTAAGTAGCTCTTAATAGGTGGGGCTGGGGGACATTTGTCTTTAGGTCACCAACACCCATTACACTGCCCAGCACAGAGAATGCTTGCTTGCAAGACTGAAAAAAAAAATCAGACATTTCACGAATGAAGAAAGCCATGTGGTGTTGTTGGACTTTGGAGTCAAAGAATATCTGTTAGGATTAGATTTAACAGTCTGTGACAGAAAAACCTATAAAAGTGGCTTAAATGAGAGGAGAGCTGATTTGCTTTTCCACATGGAAGTCCACAGGCAGGTATCCCAGGGTTGGGGCAGCATTTCCAAAGGGTCAGAGGCAATCTTCTATCTCTCTTCACAACCATTCTAGCACCTGGCTGCTATTACAGAGATCACTTAAGGATCCCAAATAGCTACCAAATCACCAGCCACTAAATCGCCAGGCCAGGTAGGAAGAAGCCGAGACAAGAGTCTGAAACATCCCTTTTCTAAAAACTCCCCAAACTTCTGAATGTATCTCATTAGCCAGAACCTAGTGACATAATCCCCTCCTGACCCTGAGAAAGCTAGGAACAACAGCCCCTTCACTGGGGACATCACTGCCCCTGCCTGCATGTCTAGTCAGGAGGATGAAGGTTGTAGAAAGCACCCTGTAGCCTCTGCCACCAGAAGTCAGGCGCCTTGTGCAAACCTGTGTGCAGATGGCATCTCTTCCTGGTGAAGGAAGTGGCCCTTCACCTCCCGGGAAGCAGTTATCTTGGGGAACCCTGGGAGGAGGGGGACTTGGCAGCTATTTGAGGTGATTACATCTGCCTGATAAATAGAAGCCACGGAACTCCAGCAATTGCTCGTGAGAGCAGAAGATAGATAGGCACTCTTGTCGGGTTCCGGGCTGCCGTCCCCAGTGGAGGGGCCTCCTTATCACCACTGGATCACGGCCTGCTTGACAAGACCCATTAAAGGACTCGGCTGGGATTCCACGGGCACCCTGGAGCTGGCATTCAGAGCCACCTGCCCTCCAACAGAGAAAATAGCAAGGCCCAGGCCAGAGGACTCCTTCCCAGGTGGGCTGACCTTGCACCCACTGGAGAGTAAAACCTCCTGAACCCTGGGCACTCAGGACAGCCAGGTCCAAAGCACCTTCCACAGTGGGATCGAGGGATTGTTACAGAGGAATGACTCCCCTTCCCTTAAACCTAAAGCTGGTTGAACCCCACATGAGCCTCTGCCTAACACTGGAGGGGGTTCTAGGCTGCTGTCCCCGTGGAAGTCACAGAGTATGTGACCTAGTCAGTTATGCTCTGAAAGGGACAGAGAGGCTCAGACCTGGATCCTCACCCACTATGCAGGTCTATAGGGAGGTGCCAAGAAAGCCACCCGAGGAGGGGACTCACTGTTGTATTTTTTTCCCCTTGGCCTTTGGGTCACCTGACACTTTGATCTGAGGTCCTCTGGCTCCCTTGCAGTAAACTCCTGGACACTTAAATGGAATTTTGAACAGTTTCATTTTTTCCCAATGGGGAGATAAAGTGAGGCTTACTATTGTGCCCATTTTCAGATGAGCCAATTGGGCCTTAGAGAGGGGTGAGGCATTGCCAGGCTCACCAGAGCATGAGGGCAAAGCTGAACCTAGGAGCCACGAGTATACTATCCAAGACTGTCACTAGGACAAGCCGGCATGGGAGGAGGGCCCCTCTCCCAGCAGAGCACACACCCATCACCTCTGTCTCTTAAGCTTTAAGCCCAATGGAGAAGAATAATATGTTCTCTTTAGACTCTCCCCTGGGAGGCCATGACTCCCCAGTCTTTTTCTCCAGTCTCCCCAACTTTCCAGCCTACGACTCAGGACTGAAGATGCCCAGGGGTGCATCCTGTAGAATCAAGGTTACTTACTTTGTGCTCATCTGGTGTGAATCAGAATCAGCTTTCTGTCCCAGCCTCTCTGCCAGGTTACAGGGAGGTGACTGGATGCCCCACCTCTGTCCTGCCTGGGCACATGAGGAGCAGAGCTAGAGGCAGTGTTGGTCCCTTTCAGCCCCCAACAGCCTGCAACTGGATGGATGAGGCAGAACCTCCCCAGGCACCTGCAGCCCCCAGACCAGCAGCCCCAGACCATGCACCAGAAGCATCCTCCTCAAGAGCCTGTTCAGCTGCAAATACGTCTCTCAGCAGGTCACCTGGAGCACCCGAGGCCTCAAATTCCTCATCTGTAAAATAGGTATTAAATTATATAGGTGAAGAGCTTTGAGAAATTCCCAGCACACAGGCCGGGACAGAGCCTAGAATCCTGGAATATTCAGGATCATAAATCCAAGAGATGAGTGTAGCCGCTTCTGGGGTTGGGCAGGGAGACCCCTAGGGTGGGAGAGCTGCCAGTCGTCCCTAGAGGACATCCCACCCCTTGCCAGATCCAGGGCCCACTTGCTGCCCCCGCCCATCTCTCCACCAATACTCTCCTCCCATATAATTTATTCATTCTTTGAATGATGTGTTTTACAAAATATTTTGAGAGCATTTTCACATCTTTGATGATTTTGATTTACTTTAAATTACATATTATAACCCATTTTGCAGATGTGGAAAATAAGATCCTGGGTAGACCCCATAATTTTTGATGGATGTACCACATTCAGTCTTTTGATCTATAAGTGCAAAAATATAACCTTGGGTCCCAGGTCCCAGGAAACCACAGACCAAGGGATTGAGGGATTATGGAGAAGAAAAGAGAAATAGTTTACTAAAGGAGGTCACAACGTGTGTGTGCATGTGTGTGTGTGTGTGTGTGTGTGTGTGCGCAGGTACCTGGTGAAAGAGAGAGAAAATTAGTGATTAGCTCCAGCTAGAGGTTTTGTTACCAAGTCTGTTTCATGCTTGTGTGTGTTTTCCTCTTTTCTTACAATGTTATTTCTGTAATTAGATAGAAAGAAACAATGTTTCTTTATAAATGTCTATAAATTTAAATTAGCTCAGGCAGCTGGGTTATGGGGCAGGGCAGGGCCAGAGGTGCAGGGAAAGCCGGCATGGATTTCGAGGCAGGGATTCTGAACTGCAACCCTGAATCTCTCTCTGACCTACTGTGCAGCCTTAGCAATGCGGTTTCCCTCTCTGGACATCAATTCCCTGTCCACAGCTCAAGCTTTGGGATGGAAGCTCCTTCTGGTCCTTTCCCCCCTGGCCTCTGTAGGTTGCGTGCGAAGAGTCACGTCTAAGGAAAGAGCAGCTGAAGCTCCAGACCCCACAAGTCAGGCCCACCCCTTCCCCCTGGAGGATCCAGGTTACAGCCGGGGCCACCCTCTCCTGCCACAGGAAAAGAGCGAGGAGAAGCAGGTCCCTGTGTATCTGACAAGCTGTTTCCAGACACGGCTAACATGTCATTAGCAGGATTTTCCTGAACCTCACATCTGTTTTCCAAAGTCACCCACACTGAGCACAGTGGCTTTCTTGTCCCCTTCCTCAGCCTTCCAGAACTCTGTCTGCAGAGGAAAGAATGCATGCTCTAGTTTCGGCTCAGATCGCTGCTTTTCCTGGCTGATTCCTTGCAGGTTATGGTTTAGAACCTCCCTGAGACATTTGGATGTGCTGATATCTGCTTTGGCTTTGGGGCTGTGTCTTTGCTGTCTCCAGATGTTTGCACAGCTGCCTGGATTACTTAACTGCATTGACATCACACACCTTGACATTTCCTCTACACAAAAACATTCAGATGGGAAAGAAACTGGCTATTGAGGACCTGTGTACTGCAGAACCAACCCAAACAGCACGGCCTCCACCACGCAGGCTCTGAGGGCACCTATGTGGCACGCACTGCCCTGCCCCAGCTGCTAGGGCCTCCGTCCACCCTCTGTGATGTGAGGAGATGAGCCTCGGAGTTCCTTTGAGTGCAGAAAATTGATCTGAAGAAGACTTGGAGAGTTCAGTTTCTTTATTTTACAGATCTGAAATCTGAATCCTAGAATGGAGAACTAATTTTGTTCCATTGATAGATGAGAGAGCCTTGGCCTACCAAGGCCCAGGTACTGGGTAGGATGAGATTGGCACCAACATGGGAGGAGAACTGTGCCAGGGAATCTCCCCAGGTGATTCTTTGGTGAAGGTCATTTTGCCAGGTCCCTGTGATCAGCATCCCTTATAAGCCTCAGCAACTTCAGGGGTCCTATTGATTTTTCTGAGGTTTATAGACAAAGAGACTGAAGTTTGAAGATGGTAATGGCTTCAATAAAAAAAAAAAACTCACAAAATCTGGTGTACCTAGGAATCCCAACCCATGTGTGTTTGAGTCCAGAACCTACACCCTTAAATATCACTCTAGACTGTTCCCTGAATAACTCCTGCCTTCACCCACCTTCCAGTCCAAAAAAACAACACAAATCAAGGAAAGGACTAATATTTACACTAGGAGAATTTGGCAAGTGGTCCACACACACACACACAGGCCTGTACCAAGTGTAAGCCCTGGCCACATGGTCAAATTGCCCAGAGAAAGGGACTTGACTTTGAAGGTCAAGCCAGCATCTGTAGTCAGAAGGGACTTCACAGACAGTATGCATTGTCCCTCACTGATGAGAGTACTATCCTGGGCTATCCTCCCTGTCACCCCACTTTCCACAGCCTTCTCATCTGAAAAAAAAAGGCCCCCAGGGTTCTGAGTTTAGAAGTCACTCTGCAGCAAAGCAGTGGCTTCCTGGCCTAGGCCTTCCCTGCCTATAAGCTCCTCCAGGCCAAGGTCAGGGCCTATCTGTTTGTGCCCTGGTACCTGGCACAGAACAGGGCAGACTGTTTGCTGAACAAATAAACATTTCGATTTGTAGGCCCTCTTCCCCGGGAGCAGCAGCATAAACAAAGGACATTTGTTGAGTGCCGTGGTCCAGGCAGTGAGACGACACCTTTCCGTGCCTCAGTTTACTTAATCCCCCAAAGCCACACTCCAAGGGAAGTACTGTTCAGTTTGCTGCTTGACACATGAGGTGAGCAAACTTGTCCAAGGTCACCCAGCTCAGCTAGCCGGGGCAGAGCCAGGATTCACATCCAGGCCAGTGGGACTTCAAAGCCCACATTCTTACCCCTCTGCTGCCGGCTACTCTTTGTTGTGGCCTCAGCACCCTCCTGGCTCCCCAGGGAGAAGGGCTGTGGCAAGCAGGCCTGATAGGCCGCAGCCCTTCCAGCACATGCTGCCCGTCATCCTCCACATCTGTTCATCATTTCCCCCTCTCCCGGCCGCCAGGCCCTGCCTCCTGCCCTGCTGTAACTCAGATGTCAGGGAGGATGGAAGCCAGGGCCTGTAGCCTGAGAGACTAACTGGCCAAGGAAGGACTGCCTGGTGCTCTGAATTTGCTTTGTCAGACTGCCGCATGGTATTGGTTGGAGGCAGGACCCAGGATGCCACCCATGCCTTCCCAGACTTCTCATCATGCATCCCAGGGTGAGCTCCCAGCACCCTGCAAGGTCCCAGTTCTGGGGAAGGTGAGAGAGTGGGGCACCCTGCCTCCTACCCCTCCCGGTACCCCTCTCCATCACACTCCTGAGTCTCCCCTGTCCTGCTCCAAGCCTCCACCCGGGTCAAATTCCTCTTCCCATTTGATCAAGAACAGGAATTTTTAAAAGCAGCATATTTTCTAAAGCACATTCTCTAAAACATTGGCTGTGAACTACCCTGAGGAAAAAGTGTTCCATGATGCAAAGACTTGAGCCAATGCCGGGCCTGCCTCTCGGTTCCCAAGGGGCAGGCGCAGGAGGCAGGCCTGGGGATGTCTACAGCATTCTCCCCCGGAATCCTTGATCCTCGGGGCACTGTTCCAAATGCACAAATGCTTTCCAAGGTGGGAAACTGAGTCTCAGGAGAGTGACAAATCCCGCAGCAGGACCCCTCCCTTTCTCTGCAGACTTGTGTAGCTGAAGCCCCGTCCCTTCCTGGCTCAACATTCTCCAGGCTCCTCTCCGTGGCTACCTGGACCTGCCAAGGATTCTCTGACTCAGTGGCTTCAGGAAGAACTTTTCCTGCAAGCCCCAAAGGTGAGAAGACCAGCGTAGGGACCGCCACAGGGAGAATGGGGGAGTTCCACAGACACAGAGCAGCGTGCAGCATGGGACCATGGGGGCTCTGTGTCATGGAGGTGCACCAGGCTGGGGAGGAGAGCCTCAGAAAGGAGGCTGTCCCCACCTTTCTCTTCTAGAACTCTGGGACCACACTCACAAGGAAAGTGAGTACTTAGGCTCTCCACAAGCAAATCTCAGGACAGCACCTCCCAGCCTTCCACACTCAGGAGTGCATACGTGTCTGGCTCCCAGCCACGAGAAAGTACAAGAAATATGTCTCCTCCATGGGCCTGTTCCCTGCACAGCCCCGGCCCATGGAGGAACAGGAGGCAGATTTATTGAATAAGCGTTCAACTGGGGCCGGTGGCTCTTGTAGGTGGGGTTGGCAGGGAAGCCGACTCCGAGCTGGCAACGAGCGTGTGGGATATTAATGAGGGTTTGTTTGTGGGATCCACGCCTATGGGAAAAGGGCAGAAAACAGGAATGGGTGCTGGAGGACCTCAGCTGACACTAGAGAGATCACGGAAATGGGTGGACATTCAGAACCAACCCAAATTCAGAAAAAGGAACTAGGCTCTCCTCACATCCAAGTTGGCCAGGCCCTGGGTGCACGCTGCCCCGTGGCAGGGCATGACCCTGGCAGCACAGCTTTCTTTATCAGAGGGCATTCCTGACGAGGGCTGAGTGTGAGGAGCTCAGCTGACTTCCAGCAGCTGGGGAGAGATCCCTCCCATCTGCAAGGGGGCCCAGGGAGCCAAGCCCAGGCCTGGCAGGGCCTCATCCGGGCCTTCATTCTCCCATTTCCCTTTGCCTGGCCAGCTCCCCTCTCACCTGCTTCCAATTTCCCTCAGTGTAGGCCAGAGACTCCTGAAGGGGTGACCCTTGCTGAGGGGGCTGGAGCAGAACGTGATCAGCTTCTCTGTCCAACTATGGTGCCCCACACACAGGGAGCTGAGAGGGGGCTCTGGCTTCTCATGGCAGGCCACACTTTCCTGATTCTGTGGCTTCTGCCTGCAGGAAGGGACATTTGAGTTTCTCCTTCAACCAGGTCCCACTTCCCCAGGCTGTGGACTGTCCTTCCAATCCCGTGACCCCTTTACCCTCATTCTTAGTGAACCTCTAGCCTGCCTGCCTCCCCTGCCTCGTCCTCTGCACTTGGCTCAGGAGCCCTGTGCTCCTCACTGACATGCATCAAGTAGGTTGTGGACAGAGTTGGGCTTTGGGGGACCTCCGGCTCCAACGTCCTGGACATAAACCATTGCAGGCCTTTCTTATATATGGGATGTCATGTCATGGAGTATCCATTTCATCATCTGTAAAATAAGATTGATGGCAGGCAGAGGTGGCAAGGGGTGAGCATTTGTGGGGAAAAGAGCAAGTGCAGATGGTGTAGGGCTGCTCAGTACCCCCAGGCGGTCAGGGTCAGGCAAGGACTGGGCCAGAGTGTGTCAAAGCAGGGTGGTTAAGAACCAGACAGAGTGCACCCGGTCTGCCCTGCATCCGGTGTGCACCTCTGGGGAGCAGGTAAGCCCCCTGTTCCGGGTTCCCTCTCTGTGAAGCAGGGGTGATGGTGCTCTCTGTTCCCAGGGCTGTCCCCAGGCTGGAAAGCAGAGTGTTGGGCACACGGTCAGGCTCAGTGTGCAGGCGTTTTCACTCCTAACTACAGACAGTTTTGCCCAACTCTGTCCACGGAAGTTTTCTTCACCCTGCACAGCCTGCCTTGAGATGGGTATTGTCTGCATGATTTGGAGAATAAATTCACTGAGGCAGACTGGAGTCTCGGCTCCACCCTCCTGCGTGAAGCCCTTTAGAGAGCCTGAGAGGTTCCTGAAGGGAAGGAATGAGCTGCTCATCCTGCAGCTTCCCCTGCTGTTCTCCTAGCTGGCCGGGGTCCCCATTAGTGAAACAGCCCAGCCTTCCCCCAGCAGGAGAGGACAGGGGCTTCATAGGACAGCGCAGATGTGGGGGAGTGGCCAGGTCCTAATGCAGAGGGACGCAATCCAAAGCACTGTCCATTAGCAGCATCTGCTGTGACCCCATGGCTCTCTGCAGAGTGAGTCTTCACCACCGGGGGTCCTGTCTTTGCACATGGTGACTGTTTCGCTCTCCCAAACAGTCTGCTAGAGATTCTCAGGCCCCTGCAGGGCATGGCTGCAAGGTCCCAGGGGGTTTTCTCAGCAGGTGAATGAGAAAGGGAAGAAGGGGTGCAGAGTAGGCAGTGGGCTGGTCTCCAAGAAGGTTGTTGTTGGTCGTACACAGTGGCCCATGGGCTTTACTGGCCCTGGCCAAGGGGTAGATGTGCAGTAGCAAGAGTCTTGGGCTAGTGGTGTTCTTTGGAGTTTGGGAGGTAACAGGTTTGGCTAGGATTTGAGAGTTGGCAGAGACTGGGAGATGGCCAGTTCTAAACCAGGCCCCAATCAGCACCCAGGGATGAGGAACAAAAGGCCCTGTCTCAGATGGGCTGTGTGTGCAGAGTATTAGGAACTCTGACTCAGGGGCTGCAGGCATGGGGTGGGGGTGAGAAGTAGAAGTAGTTGGGGCTATAGATCCAAGTAGTCCCGGGCAGACCCAGAGGGGTCAAATGAGAACCGAGGTCACATGCCAGCCCAAGGCTTAGGAAAACAGCAATAAGATCTTTTAAAATCACTAATCCCATTGCATCACCCATTATTTGAAATCTTCCATAGGCTGCCCCCAGCCCAGCATACCTTGTTGGGCTCCTCGCCTCACCTGTACTGCCCTCCTCTCCTCCCTGTTCTCCAATTAGCTCCTCTTGGGACCTTTAAGGCTGCCATGACTTCACCCACCCCAGGGCCTTTGCTCCTGCCGCTCTTTGTGGCAGGAAAGCGCTGCCTTCCCAAGGCTTCCATGTCAGCCCCATCTTGCCCTTCTCAAAGCCTCCACCTAAGTGGCAACTCCAGAAAGGAACCATCCCTAGCCCAGAATCTTCTATCTCAGCATCGTGTTGGGTTCCGTTGAGGCCTCGTGACATGATTTAGACGGACTTAGTTTCTTTGGCAGTTCCTCTCTTTGTTGTCCGTCTCTCCCTCCAGTTGAAAAACTCTCAGAGGGTGGAGATCACCTCCCCTTCTCACTTACCACCAACTTTCAGCCCTGGACATTCCAGAGCCCTCAGCAAGTGTCCGCTGTTATTGCTGCTAGTTTATTACTGTCCCAGTGGTGGTTCCAAGGGCCTGCAGTAAATATTGCTTGAACACTGAGTATCCAGTCTCCCTCCAGGTCCCACGTGCTTGGGGGGCTGTGATATCAGATGTGCTGGCAGCTCTGGACAGACAGAGACCTCCTGGCTGCCAGGGCTGTCCCCTGGTCCCTGCCAGCTGCGGTGGCGGGGCCCGTGAGCCCTGCCCTGTGTTTGCCTGGGTTCTGACCTGTCTCTCCCAAGCTTGCCCAGCTGCGGGACTCACCCCGGCAGCTCCCCCAGCACACACACTGTCATCTCTTCACCATGAACTGTATTTAAAATGTAAATAAAAAAAGGCTTTTAGGAGATTTAACTGTTTCCCTTGGTATTTAAATTATTCAATTATAACTAAAGCTATTAAAATACAGTTAATTAAAATTGTTAGATTGTTTTCCTTTGCACTGATCGCAGCATTGCCGACTTCTCCCTCTAGCTGTTTAATTCCTATTAAAAATGATAATGCCTCGCTTTATTCATAAATGCAGCAACCTTCCCTGCACATTCTTCAAGTGATCTCCCCAACACAAGCCGCACCGTCTTCTTTTCTTCTAGCAGTGAAGCGGAAATTCTGCTGTAGTCTTTAGAGGTTTAATCAGCAGTAAAAGGACTCAAAATTTAAACATTAGCATTACCGAGTCACAACAAATAATACAGCCCCCTGTAAAAAAAAAAAAAAAAAAAAAAGAAAGTCTAATTCTGATGGAACATAATGTCATTAGAGACCAAAGCAGAACCCTGAGGTTTAATAAAAAGTGGGACCCAAATAAAGGTTTCATAACTCACAACATAAAATTACCGGATCCACACGTTAAATATTTTATTTGAAAGGTTTCACGGCATTTCCAGTGGGAATAGCTCTGTAGTGAAAGTACAGATGGGTAAGTGCTGTCGGAACAGGGGGGAAAAAAAGAGCAAAGAAAGAAAAGAACAGAAGCTTCTAGGACCAGCTCGTGTCTTTTGGAGTTTGGCGGGTTAAGATGGCGCACCCCGAGAAACTAATTGGTTATAGTGTTTATCTCCTGGGCTATGTGTTCACACAACGATTATGACTCTTGCAGGTAATGATGGGCAGGGTGGCAAAGGTATTTAACTTCCTCAAATGTGCCAGGTGCCACCTCCAGCATTGGGAGTGATTTGTGGACCACATGTGGTGTTCCTAGTCCCCAAATGCAGTGGCAGAGACATGGCAGTGAATTGAACTGATGTGGCAAGATGGCTAGGAGAGTGTGTGTGTGTGTGTGAGAGAGAGAGAGAGAGATAACCTCCTGGCCTCTAGGATCCTACAACCCACTACCTCTGTGAACCGCATGTGGGGTGCAGGGCCTGACCTTGCACCATACACTCTTCCTGTGGGGATCTAGAAGGCTCCAGGGAGGCTTGGTGCTTTGGCTTAGTGAGAAGATCTCCACCATCCAAAAGAGGATGAAGCATGTGGGAAGATCAAGGTGAAGGGGCAGGAAGGAGCTGGCAGGCCTGGGACACTTGGACATTTGCTATAGCTAGAGCACAGACCAGGTGGAAGGGTATAGTGGGAAAACCCAGGTTAAGAAACCTGCTCAAGAGAGACCTTGAACGTCACACTTAGAAGATTTAGCCGTACCCTTCAGTTTGCCCATAACCTAAGGACCAACCAAAGACCATCAAAGATGCATGCCGGTCACAGAACTGGGCACCTAGGAGGTAGCTGCTGCTTGTTAAGCAAATGGATGAAGGCCTAGGGTCAGGACCCGATGTGTCTTATGTGCTCATTGCCTGTAGAAATGCCTGGAGTTGACCACCAAGCTGCTGGGCACCCGATCCAAAGGGCGGTCTCTGCATCTGAGTTCTTGCACCTTGGTCTGCAAGTATCTGAGCTCTCAGGTTGAGGCTGCAGTCTCCACCTGGGCCCATTCACTCTGCTGTTCTCTGTTGGGGACATGAGTCTTCACTTTGGGGCAGCTGCAAGGCCACAATCCCTGAGCTGCCCAGGCTTACCCCATGTGTCTCTTACCTAGAGTGGCTCAAGGCTTCAGGAAATAAAAGAGAGGGCATGGAATGATGTTCACATCAGTAATGTCAGTCACTAGGAAAATGCAATGGAACCCGCAGTACACCACTAGAATGATGGAAGTCAAAAACAATTGCAATGTCAAGGCAGTCCACACTGGCACAGAAATGTGCAGACACGAGAGTGCTCACACACTGCTAGTAGTATAAGTGCTTTGGAAGATAGCTGTGCTGTTTATTAACAAATTAACACAGATCTACTACATAACTGAGCCATTCTATTTCTGGGAAGAAAAATGAAATGCTATGTCCATGCAATGACTCGTTACAGGAATATTCTTTATTCTTCATAGATGCTTTATTCATGATTACCAAAGTGTGGAAACAACCTGAGTGTCCACTGGCAGAGGAACAGATAAGCAAACTGTGGTATATCCATTCAGTGGAATACTATTAAGCAATAAGAAGGAATGCACCGGCGATACATGTTACAATGTGCATGAATTTCAGACTAACAATCCTAAGTGAAAGAAGCCAGTCAAAAAGGGTACATACTTTATGACACTTAAATAGTGTCATATGCAAATCTAGGACATGCAACCTAATCTATAGGAAGAGAATGCTGTTGCCTGGGGATGAGGAGTGGGAAGTGATGACAGGGAGGTGTCATAAAGGAGCAGAAGGAGACATTTAGGTATGGGAGATATGTTCACTGTCTTGACTATGGTGACAGATTCATGGGTGTAGACAGATGTCAAAACTTATCGAAGCATACATTTTCAGTTTATTGTGTGGCAATTATTTCTCTATAAAGCTGATTTTAAAAAGATAAAAAGAACTAGGACTTTGCTTTTCTTATTTTGCAGTTTTAACTTTGATACAGTTTTAAATACACAGCGTGGCAAGAATAGTCAAAGATCCCATGCTTACTCTTCACCCAGGCTCACCAGCTGCTTAGATTTTTGTCTGATTTGTTTTTATCAATCCCTATGTTTTAACTGAACTTTTGAAAGTTGAATACATCGGTCCTATCTATTTATTTGTTTGTTTGTTTGTTGGTGCTAGAGATGGAAGCCAGGGCCAATCTACCACTAAGCTATATCCCCAGCTCTTTTTATATTATTCTGAAACAGTCTCCTCAAGTTGCCAAAATTGACCTTGAACTTGCAATCCTCCTGCCTCAGTCTCCTGAGTTGCTGGGAGTACGGGTGTATGTGCCCAGCTATCCCTATTCATCTTTGGGATTCATTTCTTGGAAACAAGACCCTTTTCTATTTTTCATAGTATAGTTATCAAAATCAGAAAATTTAGCATTGATACAGTACTATCATATCATCTGGACTTCATATGCAAATGTCACCAATTGTCCCTGTCACATCTTCTTAGGTATCTTCCCTGTACTCTGGGATCCACTCTAAGATCTCAAAGCACATTTGGCTCACATCTCTGGGCCCTATTGACCTGAGTTCAAGTGCTGACTCTACCACTTACTTGTCCTGTGACCTTGGGTTTTCACCTTTGGTCCCTGATGCCTGTAACAAGCATGACCCTAACCCTCACCCCTGGGCCTGGGGAAAACTGAATGAAGAGAGGTCTGTACTGCATCTCCAGCATAGAGCTGCCCAAAGGAGGCATCCAGGGAGTGGGGTTATGGTGTGAGCAGCCAACTGAACCCAGGTCCACTGTCTCAGGTCCTCTGCAATCACCCCTGGTGCACAGACTGACCTCTGCTCTGCCACGGCCCTGGCAGCCTAGCTTCTCCTGCCAGCCTCTCCCTGCCCACCCTTCATGTCCCTAAATGGACACAGTGGGTCACACTGACCCAAAACAATGAGCACTTGGGAACAGCCTGTAAAGGCAGCGTCCTGCAGTTTTTTGAAGTATGAAATTTCCTTCTTACATTAGAAAAAAAAATTGCTTCTTCCCTTTCCCTCTTTGTGTCTTACTTATATTATTTAAGTGTGCAAGAAGTTGGGTCTTAAAAGTGAAGACCCCACTGTCCTGGCAGGGAGTGTCCCCATCACCTGTCCCACCTCTCGGAGCCTCCCTCCTGGTGATTCTGAACACGTGGCCTATACCTACCTCAACACAGCCAGCAAGACCAGTGAGGAACGTGACCAGGGAGCAGGGCCAGGGCCTGCTGCCCAGGAGGTGGCCTGATGTAAAGGCCATGTCCATGTGGAATAACGGCGGTTCCCTAAAACACTGCATCATCTCTCTTGGAGGAGCTCAAGGAGGTGAGAGTTGACGGACTGATGTGGAAAGCCGTGAGGGACATGGGGAGCTCAGGCTGCAGAGCCACGGGTGGGCCTGAGACCGAGACATGCAGAGGAGAGGGGAGCGGGCAGTCTGGTGGCAGGCAGCTTGAGGTCCACGCAGAGACTGCAAGGAGATGGAGTGCTGAGGTGGGAGCACGGGGGGGCCCCACATGATGGAAGGAGAAAGGTCACCCTGTCCTCATACTCTGGCGTCCTGCAGCCCTGCCGGGCCTCCCCAGATTCTCATGATGCCTGGCTATATTTGTTTGCAAGGGCTGCCGAGGTAACAAGTGATCACAAGCTGGTTGTCTTAAAACACAGTCCTAGAGGGCAGCCGACTGAAGTCGAGGTGTTAGCCATGGGCTCCGGAAGTCTCTGGGGAGAGTCCACACCAGCCACCTCCCAGCTTCTGGTGACTCCAGTCTCCCTTGGTGCCACTTGCCTCGTGTGTACCTCACTCCAGCTTCTGCCTGTCCTCACAAGGATCATCTGGGCTCATCTGCTCTGCCCGTGGGCCTTCTCCTTCCTGTTTCTTGTAAAGACACTTGTCGCTGAATCTGGGCCCACTCTGCTCTGGAATGAGCTCATCTCAAGACTCACATCCATTATATCTGCAAAGAGCCTCTGTTCTGCGGGGGACGTAACTGTGGGCAGAGGCATCGTCCAACCCAGTGTGCTGGTTGTGAGAGTGAGGATCCTGGCCTTCACCGTGGCTCCCTGGGTCTTCACCATCCAATTCCAAAGCATGAGCTTGCTTCGATGAGTGGAGTGGCTATCCCTGGAGACCTTGAGAACATCATTTTAAAAAGAAGCTATAAACCTGATGGGAAGGAAGAACATGGGTTCTCCCATGGTGTCTCTGACTGTCTCCAAGGCTTCTTCCAGACCAAGGCTTCCCAAAGTCCCTGGCTGGTCCAAAGGCAGGGAGCACCAGGGGCGGAGGATGAGAGAAGCAAAGGTTTGGAGAAGAAAAAAAAAAACCTTCATAGTGATGGAAACCGACAGAGGTTGGTTATGGTGGCCCTGGGGTCCCAAAGCCTGCAGAGAGGTGTGGAGGGGCAGGGACTGGAGGAGACCTCATGGGACTTCTTTCCTGGCAGGGGCATTCAGTTCACTTGACCTCACTGAGCCTCGGTGTCCTCACCTGGAAACTCAATTTCACAAACACCAACTGACCACCTACTAGGTTCCAGAATCTCACTGGGCATCAGGGATACAGCACAGGAAGGGCACGGCCCCCAGGTTGGGCAAGATCTTGGTGTGCTGGAGGATGTAAAGTCACAACTGCATCTGGTACAAACACCACCGGTGCTAGGTAGGCAGGCAGCCCCCCAGACATACCCCAGTCTAGATGATGTTGAGCCTTAGAGGAAGCTGAGATATCAGGAGGACAGGAGAACCCACAGGTCCAGGCAGAGCTCAAGGTCAGGCCTCTGAAAGGCTTCCATGTATTCAGAAAGCTCATCATCACCCCACAGGCCTGCAGGGCAGGTGGGGTGTGGTGGGAACTACCAGAGGGGGGGTTTGTAGAGCGAGGCCGCCGTCCTGGAGTGCAGAGGACCTGGCCTTCATTCTGCCTCTGCTGGGGCCCTGGTGGAGGCTGTGAAGCCAACTGTAGGGTGAATGAATTCTCAGTACAGAAAGATCACTCAGGCAGCAGGAGGGGACGAGGGCAGAGGCTGGGAGTGAGGAGACGGGCGAGGAGCTATTGCAACATCCCCGTGAGAGATGATAAGGGCCGTGGCATGAGATGGAAGAGGAAGGAATAGATGCAAGAGGCATTTGGGGGCAGCGTGCATAGGGCTTGGCGACCTCGCACCAGCCACCGTGGCAGGCCTGTCTATGGGTCATGGGAGATAATGGATGTGATGTGCTTTGAAAACTGCAGAGCACCTCGCCCTGGCGCAGCAGCTGGTTTTAGCTGGATCACGAGAGAGCAAGAGCACAGCCTCTCTCCTCCTCCCTGGCTCATCTCCGCTGCTGCTTTCTTTTGCCTGTGAGCAAGGGAGAGAGGGGAGGTGAAAAACAGAGACATTAAGTGCCAAAGCTTATGTTAATACAGCATTAAGGTTGAAAATGTAATCTCCTAGGAGTCAGGAAATTCCGAACAAGGGGTTTCCATGGCAACCCAGCCACACTGCTCCTCTGTCCATTCGGGCCCTGTTTTCCTTGTTAAATATGATCCCGTCGTATATTATATTTTATCGAGCTGAGTGTGTTACCCACAGCGTGCCGAGCTCCAGTTAGCAGCACACAGAGCTGCAGGAAATGAGTGTGCGGATGCGTGTGTAGCAGGGGGCGGGGCCTGCGGAACCGGCCTGATGTAACATCCACGTCCTGGGTCCTAATAAGTGGGATGTAATTCCATTAAGAGTGGCTGCTGGGAACATCGGCCAGCAAGGGCTTTGCAAGCTTTGTGTTCTGAAGGGGTCACTCGGGGTCCTTCCCCTGCCCCGCTCGGAGAGGCACAGCAGTCCTTTTCACAGGTCCTGAGGAGAGACCCCAGCGGTCCCCAGCAGGGCCATCACAGCCACCCCAGGCTCCCTCCTGGATGGAGTTCTGAGGAGGTAGATTGGAATTACCTGGTCCAGTGGCTCTTCACATGCGCCAGCCAATTGAGATCATCTGTCACTGTTGGTTAGCATCCCAGGGAGCGCGGGCACCGCAAACAGATGCAGGGAGGAAATCTGAGGCGCCTCTGGAGCACAGTGGACAAAAGCCTTCCTCAGTGGCAGCAGCAGGGATGTTGGGAAGGTGCAGGGAGAAGTGGACTGGGGGGCCCGGGCGGGGGCAGCCAAGTAGTGGAATGTGTGACGGAGAAACATCTGCGGGATAATGTGGTGGAAAGAGCGTGGAATGTCGCCTGGCTGCCAGGGCTCGGCTATCTCCCCGCCATGTGGTCCTCAGCAAGCCCCTAAGTTTCCCTTTGTCTTAGCTTTTTTCATCTGCAAAATTGGGATAAAATTACCATTAACCTCACACAGGCTTGTTGGAGGATTAAAAGGGATAATTGATGCAAAAGCTCACTGTAAACTTCTAAATCCCAACACAAATGTCACTCTTCCAGGGAGCTCTAGAAAACCATACTGGATCCTAGACGGACACAGCGGGCTCTAGATATTTTGTGATTGGTTTGGGAGTTCTACAGTGAGTCCCAGAATTCACTGACGGTGGGCAAATGTTTTCCATGTAGAGATTCAGTAAATATTTGAGGCTTTGAGGGCCGTCCTGCAAATAGTCTGCTCTGATTCTCACCTTTGCCAGAGACCACACGGAATTAAATTGACATGGATGAGTTTCAATAAAACTTTATTTATAAAAACAAGAAGTGGGCTAGCTTTGGCCCCGGGGCTGTAGTTTGCCAACCTCTATGTCAGTTGCTATGCAGAAATGCTCTCCTGTTCAGATTTCCACTCCTCCTCATCTACACTCTCCTACCCTCCCACCTCCACCCACCCACCCACATACACACATGACCTCTTTCTTTGGCCAAATTCACCTTCCAGACCAGTAAGAGTCCCTTCCTCCAGGCATGAGGTACAGTGGTCTCTCTGCCCTTGTCAGCTTCCCTCACAGATGCTGAGAAGCTTCAGGCAGCCAGCTCTGTCACCCCGGTCCCTAGCCCTTGCTCAATGCTCTGTTGATGTGAGCAGCATGGATATATAAAAAACAGCATCTTGGGAAACCAGGGGCTGGGGCAGTTTCAAAAACCTTACATCTGAGCATCTGTCTTCCCACTGTAAGCTGCTCAGTCAGAGCTTCTAGAATAATCAGAAAAGGACCACCTTCGCAGACGCAGGTCAACTAGGAGTCGTGTCACAAGCCAGGACCAGCCTGCGCTCGGTGCAGGAGGGACCTGCAGGGGCTAACAGGCCAGCCTGGCAGGAGCGGGTCCATGCAAGGTTCTAACTGCAGGAGGTGACACTCTGCAACCCCTCCCTCTGAGGGAAGGCTGTGTACTCAAGCGCACGCCTTCGTGACAGCACGGCAGCCTCCACATGCTGCCCTCAGGGAGCCTCAGCCTCCACTAATCGGAGAGCGTGGAAGCTTCTAGAAGTGCAGCAGCTTTCAGCTTTCACATTTGCAAGCTTCCCTCATCCTCCCCCTCCTGGGCAGAACAGACGGGCAGAACCCAGTTGTGTAACTCACCTCTGAGTCACGCTTTCCCTGACTCCCCCTGTGCTGTGGCTGCCTTCCGCCTGGCAGAGCAGAGCTTCCTCAGGACACCAGACAGGCCGCTCTTGTCCAGAAGTCAGGGTCGTGACGATGGGCTCTTCTGCCTCGGGCACACCAGCTAGGAAGATGTCACTTTTAATTACGGTGATGGAGGATAGGTATGGGGGTGTGTGTGTCAGTATCTCCCAGGTGTGTGCAGCATGCATGGTGCATTCCCACTGTGGCCTGCATGCATGGGTGGCGCAGGCTGGCATGGTGCACAGGTGTGTGATCACACGCGTGTGCAGGTGCTCTGTGTGCATACGGGCATATGCTTTTGTGCAAGTGGAGGCTGGGGGGCTCCCACACATGCTGAGTGCCCGGAGTGGTCTGCTGCTCAGACATGTGCTTTTGTCTGTGTCTGTGCGTGTCTTTAATTTAGGTCTCCACTTCTCCTGGAAGACACCGTAGCTTCCATCCTCCAGTTGCAGCAGATGAATATTTTATTACCTTGCTTTTGCCATGGCATTAGGCAGTTTTCCTGTGAAGAGCCAGAGCGTGACAAACTCCAGCAGGCAGAGACGAGGGCTCTGATGACGGAGCCGCGGAAAGCAAATCACCCCGTCAAGTCCCAGGAGGGCTCACAGATGCTGGTGGTTGGTGTCTTAGGAAACTGATGACTCAAGTCTCTTCCACTTGCCCCACAGAGTCCCCCGTATAAAGCCAGCACACCCATTTCACAGGAGGTTGGAGGGAGCCGCTTCCTGTGGCCAGCCCAAAGCGGTTGCATTTCCTTCCCACTTCCCAGTCCTCCCATGCAACAAGAGGCTCCATGCTTGGGAGCAGAAGATCAGTGTATAACGCAGGGCAGCAACAGAGCCCCAACTTCTCCCCAGATGCTGGGGATGTGGATGAGGAAGCCAGGTTGAGGGAGGAGCTGGAAGGCAGAGCCAAGAGGCTGCAGCAACACAGTCAACCTCAGGCCTCCTGGCCCCCAGCACAGGAGGGACCAAGCCATGTGCTGCACTGTAGTTGGGCTCCCCAAAGCTGACCCTGAGATGAGGATTTGGGTGCAAGCAGTTTATCAAGGAGTTGATCCCAGCCCACAAGCACCATGGGGACTTGGGGAGCAAGACAGTGAACAAAGACTAGTCACTAAAGGCTGCATTCATGAGTAGATCATCTCCGTCTGAGGACAGCAGTGGGTAAGGACATGCCTCAGATTGTCCCTCTAAAGAATCACGGTGCGGGTTCACCAACCTGAACCTCATTGGTGGAAGGTTGGCTGCCACATGGGCAAAACCTGCACCCTCAGCCATAAGCCCAGGAAGCTTTAGGCATAAGGCGACCTGCAGAGAAGGCTCAGGGCTGTGGGCTCTGCAGCAGCACCCAGGGTGGCAAGTGGCCTCCCCGTCTCTAGAACCATGGAGCCAAGCCAGCCCTTGGGCCCACTCCAGGTATTTCTCCTGTTCTCCCCAGTGGCTCAGAGGGTGGCAGAGGCTCTCTGGGTTGCCTGTTACTCTTTCTGCCCTCTCTCAGGAAGGTGGGTGGGGAGCAGGAAGTCCTAGCCTTGGGGCTGGTAGCTGGGCCCAGGTGGGGCAGGGGCGCTGGGCCCCCACTGGCTATGAGTCCACCATGGAAATTCTGGGAGCCAGTGCTGCCAGGCTGGGGAGGAGAGACGGTCATACTGCAGCTCCGAGCTGGAGCCAGACAGAACATTCCTGCCTCACTCATGCCATATCACTGGAGGCGGAATGTGCGTCCAGAAATTCAGAGTGAACAGGACTTAGAGCCCCACAAGATCATTATGAAGGCGATAGAAGCAAATCCGGGAGCCTCCTTGAGCCTGTCCACGGGGGAATCCCATGCCGTGTCTTTGAGCCTCTCCTATGGTTTATAAACTCAACCGCCGCCCCACTGGGCCCTGGGTGGAGAAAGGACCCTGGTGACGTTTGGCTGGTGTTGAGCTCCTGCTTCCTGCTGGTCCCTGTGCTCAGTGTGACCATCTTCTGTGACCCAGGGCAGCCCGACAGCAGGCTGCTCCCAGCTCCATCCTGCAACTAAAGAAATGGAGGTTCTAAGAGGTTCTGGTCCTTGCCTCAGGTCACCCTGCAAAGTGGCAGCAGAGATTTGCCTGGCTTGGCACCTGTGGAAGGGGTCTCCACACACTGTCACCTGCTTTCTGCTGGGGAGCAGCCCGACTCTTTCACCTCGGAGCTCCCCACAGGGCCTGGCGCCTGTGCACCATCCGGGGCCGTTCTGCAGTGACACCTTTGTCTTGTGTATTCAACCAGGAGTTACTGAGCGATGTTGCCTTGACAACCACTCCCAGGGCCTGGACCAGGTCCACCTTCTAGCCTCAAGCCGTCCCCAAGGGCCTTCTACTCTACCCCTCCCAGAGAAAAATAGTGTGGGTTCGCCCCAGGCCAGGGAGTCAGACGTGACTGAGATTCACACTGCATTCCCACACCACCCTGCTGTGTGGTCCTGGGCAGGTTCCTTAGCATCTCTGGGTCTGTGACCTCCGATCGTGCTTCAGTCCCCCTCCAGGGATACCATGGGACAGGGTTCAGAGATGAACATCAGGTCCCTAGCAGCAGACAGCAGGCCCTTCAGGAAATTCCAAGGAAATATCAATGTCATCCTGACCACACGGTGAGCTCTAGGGGAGCAGGGAAAGAGGTTCGCTTTTCTCCGTGTCCACCCTGCCCAACCCAGGGTCCAGCACAGTTTGGAGCTGTCCTTGGGCCCATGGAGTTTTGAAGAGCTTGCCCCAACTTGCTGGCCTGTGGGGACTCCATCAGAAAAGGCACAAGCGAGTGCTTTGTGGCCAGGACTCAGGACCGCATGCACTGTCCTTTGAAATTGTAGCTGAACCCTTCTTCCCCTTGTTCCGCTGGCCACTGTCCTTGGTTGAACACCTACAGGCGAAGGTTGTGAGAACATGGTGCCTTGCCTGTGCGGAGGGAGAGGGGAAGGCGCTGATGAAGCAGGGTGGTCTCCTGCAGTAAGGACGTGACAGGCCAGCTCTGTCACCAAGACACGGCCTATGTCCAGCTCCGTGGCCCCCAGCACCCCATGTCCTGTCACCTAGCCACTTCCCCACCAGAGCCCAGGCCTGCTCTTCTCCTTTGTTCCTGATTCCCTCCCGGGTGCAGCCAAGGTGGCTGGTCCTTCTTCCTCCCTGCCCTCCGCTCCAAGGTGCCTGTGGGTGCTCTGAGACCTGAAGGCCATACTGCGTTTCTCTTCTCCCTTTCCCTTGGGTCAAATCCTGCTTCCCAGCTCTGCTCTGTGCCATCTTGACTGCAGATGGCGTGTCTGCCCTAGGACCCTGGCTCTTCAGTGGGCGCTGGGGAAGTTCCCCCTCGGGGCTCCCCACCAGCCTGGCCGGCAGCAGCGTTCCCAGCCCCGAAGCCGCTTCCCCCCCCCAGTCTGGTGTGGGGGAGCTGCTGAGCCCTGTTCTCCCCCAACCACCCACACCCCCTACAGTGGGGACCTCGCCAGCCAAGCCTGGCACCGGCCGCAGGCGCCATGGAGGGCAGACGACGCGGGGATGAAAACCCCCATTCACGACAGTATCAAATCCCTGGCTTTGGAGACAGACAGGTTTGCTCCTGGTCGGAGCCATCGCCGGGAAGGGAAAGGCGATACCAGGAGCAGCGCCCATTAAAGCGGGCTCTGTTCTCACCTGGCAGCCCAGACACAGCCGCTGGCCTGTGCTCTGAAACCCTAACTGGCTCCTGGCTGCAGCTTCGGGGGCTGCAGGGGAGACGTCGGGCAGAGCGTGCCAGGCATGCGCCAGGCCAAATCCCAGCTCAGCCAGGGCCAGGTCCAGAGGGGACGGCCAGCCATGGCGGGCCACACCCACACCCAGGGGCACTGCAGGGCGACCTGGAGCCACACCATCTGCCCGCCCCAAAGTCCTCCAATTGCCTTTTTCTTTCCCTCGTGCTCCTTCCCAAGTGTCCACGGCAAAGCAGATACAAAGGGACCATAGAATTGGGTGCTGCAGCCCTGAGCAGGGCCTTCCTGGCTTTTCAACCTCTTAACTCAGGAACCTGCATGTTCAACCTGGAAACAGAAAGCCATAAACCCTGTCCCAAGAAAACCGGTGCCCATGTTGAGCGTAGAGGTACAGGGGAGTCACCAACCCTGGAGTCCATGCAGCTGGTGCCAGAGGGTCCCGATAAGATTAGTTTCCAACATCTTCAATCGCTCGGAAAACAAAGTCCAAACAGGGGGGCTCAGGCTTGCCCAGGAAAACACAGGGTGTTTTTGGCAGGGAATTAATCATATATTTTTTTTAAAGAAAGAGAGAGAGAGAGAGAGAGAGAGAGAGAGAGAGAGAGAGAGAGAGAGAGAATGTTTTAATATTTATTTTTTAGTTTTCGGTGGACACAACATCTTTATTTTATTTTTATGTGGTGCTGAGGATCGAACCCAGCACCCTGTGCATGCCAGGTGAGCACGGTACCGCTTGAGCCACATCCCCAGCCCAGAATTAATCATATTTAACATTTATTTGGTTAAAAATAAATATGACCATTCACAGAGTGTAGTTTGCAAATGAGAAACACGAAGCTCAGAGAAGCCCACAGGCTTGTATAATCTCCAGTTCTCCCTCTGAAGATCCCTTCTCCCTTCTTCCACTATGGAAAACAAAACGCTTGGTGGACAAGTGCTCTACTCATGAGCTACACTCCCGTCCCTGAAAGGCATGTTCGCTGAGCCTGGACTCCCTTCCAGCAGCCTCTAAGTTCTACCAATGGGATGAGTGGAAATCTAAGTCATAGCTTTGGAAAGGTGTACCTGCTACCCGCCTTATTCTTGTTTCTTTTCCCAGTAGGTGGGACACGGATGTGACGGTGGGACTTGGAGCAACCATTTTGGACCATGCAGTCAAGGCTGAGTGTTGAAAATGTCAGAACAATAAGGTGGAAGGAATCTGGGTCTCTGACATTTAAGGAGCCATCCTCACCCACCTGGGGCTGTGTATCTGGACTTCTGTCTTTAGACCACTATTATTGTGAGGGTTTTTTCCCCATTACTTTAGAATAACCAGTTCAGCTAGTCACCTTGGTGAACAGAGCATCCATAAACCCCACTTTCCCCCATCCCTTCTGTTTCCTGGGCCCATCAGGGATGGACATTCCTGGCTATTCTTCCTCCTCTTCCCAGCCCTTTGCTCCTGTCCTCTTCCCTTTGTCTCGGAGCCACCCAGGGGCCTCCCAGGAGATCCCTGTTACGACCTCCTGCCCTTGAGTCCAGAGCAGCTTTTCTGATGGGCGCACCTGGCTCAGTGCTCTGCCTCACCTGCCCTCAATGGCTTTTTCCCCCTCCAAAGTGAAGTTCTCTCCCCGTGGTCTGGCCCTGCCTGCAGCCCAGCCCCAGCTGTCTATCGAGGCTTGCTTTACAGGCACCAAGCTCTTTCCCAGGCTCCTGCAGCCCCCAAAGCTTGCCCACCACCTCCTTGGTTGGCTGGTGTGTTCGTTCTTCAAGATCCACCTCCGTGGCCAGCCTGCCTGGCACTCCTGCCCCAGCCCTCCTGTCCACATCTCCATTCTGGCAGATAACCTGAGTCACCGAGGTGTCTGTCTCCCATGCAGAACCATCCAGGCCAGAGTGCTGGGACCGTTTCCAGGATCCTAGATGCCCACCCTGTGGCCAGGAGTGCAGCCTCTGTGGGGGGAAACCGCTCACGAGAAGTAGATTGTTGGAGCCGGGCACGGGGGCACATGCTGGAAATCCCAGCAGCTCAGCAGGCTGAGGCAGGAGGATCGTGAGTTCAAAGCCCACCTCAGCAACAACAAGGTGCTAAGCACTCAGGGAGACCCTGTCTCTAAATAAAATACAACACAGGGCTGGGGATGGAGCTCAGGGGTCGAGTGCCCCTGAGTTCAATTCCTGGTACCAAAAAGAAAAGAAATGGATTGTTGGAATAGGAAGCAGAATTCAGGTTTCTCAACCCTTCCCCTGGACTATCCTGCTCTATGTGCCCTGTCATCTACTCCTTCCCTCCTTCCCTCTTTGGTATTCTCTTCCCGTAAGCATCACCCCTAAACCAGCCCAGTACCTCCTAGAAGGAGAGAATCCCTGCTCAGTTAGGCATTTATTACAGGCATGGACTCTTGCATTCCCCTGGTAGTTTGATTTATTTTATGCTACTTTATTTTGCACTATTTTATGTTATTTATTTCATCCTTTTTTCCAGTGTCTGACAGAGGCTAGTAGAGCCGGATCCTGGACACACAGGCACCGTCTCAAAGCCCGCCCAACCCAACAGGCCACAGGAGGCCCGGGCCGTGCCGGGGAACAGGGCACCAGCTCCCAGCATCTCGCGGGTGGGTCTCTGCAACACTTATTTTGCCTAAGTGATGTAACCGGAGCCAAGGACCTGGTCTTCCCTGCTGCTGTCGTGTGGGCGGGCTGGAGGGCCGGGCGCGG
Source organism: Spermophilus citellus (assembly GCF_964194105.1). Classification (NCBI taxonomy): domain Eukaryota; kingdom Metazoa; phylum Chordata; class Mammalia; order Rodentia; family Sciuridae; genus Spermophilus; species Spermophilus citellus. The sequence continues at coordinate 51,837,149 of NC_138195.1, forward strand.
GTGATGCAGGGCTGCTGGCAACAGAACCAAGTCTTCTGCAGAAAGACAGTTTTGTTCTGACTTGAGTGTTTTTCCACATGACTTCATCCCCAGCCACCCCTGCTTGGGTCATATTTTTCGAAGGGCCCCGGCCCCAGCTGCATGGAGAAAATGGCCTCTGGACCCGTCCCCAGGGTGGCTGTGCCAGGACAAGCAAGGTCTGTTTGCTGCCTTGGGCTAAGCACCTGGCCGCGCCACCCATGGCCCCGAACCGCCCAAGGTTGGGTGGCCTCTGTCACAGCAGGAAGAAGCCCGTGGGGCCAGCAGCCTGACAGGGCAGTGGCCGGATCAGACCCGTGGGACAGGGGCCTTCCTTCTGAGATGGCTGGATCACGTGTGGGCCTCGCCTGTCCTCTCTGACTCAGTTTACTTGCCCACACCTGGCGGGAGACTCCATCATGGTTCGGAGTTTGCTGGAAGGACCCGAGGATGGGAGGGCCCAGAGTGGGCCCTTGCCCATGGAGGATGGCACCTGCCTCTGCTGCAGCTCCCGCCTTCAAACCTTGATGGGCTCCTCCCGGGCAGGAGCCTCCAGTTCTGTCCACAGACAGGCAGGGAAAATGGATGATAGATCGCTGTGGTGAGGGGCGATCAACCCTGTGGTCATGGCGGGGAGAGGAGGAGGCGAAGGAGAAGTCTCAGAGAGGATCCTTGGTTCAGTCTTTAAAAATGAGGTACCGTATATAAAGCTGAACCAGGGAAGTGGGTATTGCAGGCAGGGAGATGAAGGACGGGGGCTTGGGGTCCCTGAGGATGCCACCAGAGCCAGCAACAGCATGAGCCAGAGGGCACATCCTCCCTACCTCACAGGCACACCAGGGCAGCACAGGGAGGCCCATCAGTGCCTGTAGAGACCCGAAGCACCCATGTTTCTGCTTGGCCTCCCTCCAACTTCTGACTTTTTACCCTTTGTTTATTGCCATGTGGTCAAAAGATGGCTGCTGCAGCTCCAAACATCCCATCCATGCACCACCTGATTCAAGGCAGGAAGAGGGGCAAACTGGGGACTCATGGAAACTCTCTTCCCAGTTCTGTTCCAAAATCCCCAAGAATGTCCTCTGGTTTTCACTGAGTCAGTCCTTGGACTGGTCACTCCAGTTGTAAGGCAAGCTGGGGAGGTGCCCAACAAATGGGATTAGGATTAACACCACTGGTTTATCTGGGGCTGGGGAAATCCTGATACTGGAGTCTTCTATGCAATACCCAAATGTCAGGGTTCTAGCAGCAGAGCAGCAGGTAGTTGGATGCAGGGGAATGACTGCTGGGTGGGTAAAGAGGAGCACTGTCATACACATTGGGTTGAGTGCTGGAAGTGAGGTTCCCTGGGGCTTGATGGGGTGAGGAACGGCAGGAGGAAAGGCAGGATCAGAGAAGAACAATCGAGTCTAGGGCTTAAATAAGGGCGGTTCCCCCTTGAGTTCTGGACCTGAGGCTGATGTACACTTCAGAACTGTCCCCTGCCAGCAGCGAGCCCTACAAGCTGGGCAGATACCCCCGAGCTTGGCCATGCCACCGTCTCTTTCATCTGTGTGGGACTATGTGGTCCCTGAGGACACAGGTGGGGTCTTGTTCATTTCGATGTCCCTAAGTAGCTTCCACAGTGCTGCTGCTACCTGCAGCATGGATGGATAGATGGATGGACAGACGGACAGACAGACGGATGAAATGCAAATCTATCACCAGGTTTCTTCCACAGAGTCAATCAAGACCATTCCCCTCTTGTCAGGCTGACAAGATCAGCTGAGCCAATGGCTGGCGCCATGCTTTATGAACAGGAAGGCTGCTGTGGGTGGCCGGGAGGAGGGGACAGAATGCAGGTCACCTTGAACCCCCGAGGTGCAGCTTTGTCACACCACACAGCCTGGAGGAGCCCCGAGAGAGAGCCAGGGAACACCTGGAGCAGCCGGGTGGGTCCTGCCAGAGACAGCGACAGGAGAGTGATGAGGATAAACAGCTGTCTGTCTCTGGTAATGCAATTAGGAGCTAAAATATTAAACACTTCACGACAGGACATAGATCTTCAGCCTAACGAGCTGCCTCTTGCCAGGCAGGCACTGTCCGGGCGGGAGGCAGGCCGGCCCGCGCCTCAGGTCCACGGACCTGCGGAGGGCAACCAGGTCCCTCTGCATCATCATCCAGGGAGCTCCTGGGGCTTCAAGGCACCAAGGGGACCATGCACATCGAAGGCAGCGTTGACCGAGTGCCTACGACGGCCAAGGACATCGCCATCAGGAGCTGACACGTTGGCCAAGCCCTTTCTTCTCAAGGAAGAGGCGTGGGTGGGGGACAGGTGGGGAAGCGGGGGCTCAGAGATGGAAAGCCCCTTGCTGCAGCTGACCCCTGTGCCAGAGGCTAGGCCATGGGGACAGAGCAGAAAGCCAACTCTCCCCGTGGACAGGTGACCAGCGGCCGAGGGTTTGCATAGGTGAGGAGCAGGAGAGTGGGCTTGTCCTGGGGTCTCCCGCAGGGCTGGCCCCCCGCCGTGCCCCTGGTGAACTGCTTGCTGAGGCACATGGACATTAGCTGATCGGATCTGAAGACACCTGATTTCAGGGACGTTTGCATCTCAGAGAAAGATCCGGCAGGCCGCCTCTTTACTAGGACTGCAGGGGACACAGATTCAAATGACTACTGGGGTCTCAGGTATTTCAGCACAGGGTCCAGATACTCCATAGCACTCCCAAAACGGACTCCTTTGATAACCTGCATTTCCAGGCCCACACAGGCATGGCCCTATCTGATCTAGATCTGAGTGGTCCTGGGGCTTCATCAGGAGTTGAAGAGAGAAAAACCGTGAAGCCTCACGTGAGGCCAGAGGAGGTTTGCCAAAGTCCTCTACACATTTGTGATCTGTTTCCTTCTCCTAGGAACCTTGCAAGAGAAACACCATTTCCACCCATTTTATAGATTCCGAAACTGAGGTTTAAATGATTTTAAAATGGCACATCTGACCCACATAGGACCACACTTGCTGTTGGTGTCTCTTTGTGTCTGTGACATGTGTGACTTGCACATGTGTGTGCACACTGTGAACCTGGTACACACCAGGCTTTGACTCTAATAGACAGACCTCTGTCCTCCTGGAATTTCTGATCTAGCTCAGGGGAGGAAGAGATTAAGATAGTAACCATAAAAACCAAAGAAGCAAGTACAAACTCAATAAAGGAGAAAAGGAGAGGAAATCCTCCAAGGCCTGAGTCGGTGGGGACCTGGTCCGAGGAAGTAGCATTTACCCTCATAATGTGGCAGAGTCACGGAAAGAGGTTCCCAGGCAAAAGGAAGAGAGTGTTCAAAGGCCCTGAGGCAGGAAGGGTACCACGCTGTCCTAGTCCTCGTGCTGGCTAGTGTGGCTGCAGGGAGATGAGGAAGGACCCAGCTGTGCAAGGACCCCTACCCTAAGCCATCCCTTCTGGCATGGATTTGAGCAGAGACAGGTTTCACCCCGGGGCCTGGTCAGCCCTGACTCTGGGCAGTGTCCCCACCTTGACACAAGAAGCCCACTCTGCCTGATCCTTCCCATCTTGCAGGAGCCCCCCCCCGTGTGCAGAGCCCCCGAGCCTCAGCGTGGCCCCATGTTTCCTGCCTGTGCTCCCCCTCGGCTCCTCTGGACCACCCCCTTCCTTGAGCTGACAGGCAGCATTCCTAGGAGCCGGGCCGGGGGGCCGTTGAGTGGCAGCTGAGGGAGGGCCGTGCAGCCTTTCACGAGCGTCACATCTGGAGAGGGAGACGGGAATGTTTGTGTCTGAAATTTAGCTAATATCCCAGGAATTTCTTCTGGCGTTTTGGAGGCTCCTGGGGGACTGCAAAGCCAGGATGTCTGGGTTCTGGGGGCAGCTGGCCGCGCTCAAAGCCTCTTTGTCTCCCTGGCTGTCCCTCCGCGTCGACCTGGCTGGGTCTGTGCCTGTGTGTGTGTGTCTGCCTGTCACAGCATCTCCTGGTGTGCGGATCCCTTTTCTGTTGGGGTGCGTACGTGTGTCTATCTGCATGCCAGGTGGATGTGGGTGTCTCTTGGTGTCTGTGACATGTGTGACTTGCACATGTGTGTGCACACTGTGTGCACCGGGTGGATCGGTGTATCCGTGGGTCTGTCTGCGTGTGCTATGTCTGTGCTCAGGGAGTATCTCTGCTTTCTCTGTCACCCTGGGGCTCTGCAGCCTGTGATCCTTGCAGCCTCGGGGGCTCGGTGTCTCCCAGCTCCTGGGCCCGCGTTGCTGAGTGTCGGGGTCCAGTCCTGCTCTGCCTGGGGCAGGAAGGACCGCTCTCTCCAGGTCTCTGAGTTATGTCTTGACTTTCCTACCACCCTTGGCCAGGCTGGGTCCTGGCCTCCCTATTAGAAGGAAACCAAGTGAACTAGAAGGAGCTGACTGTGGGGAAAATGTTAGAGTAGGAAAAAAGACAGTGGGAGGTGGAAGGAGAGGGCTGGGGGCTGGCGTGTGTGTGAATGTGTGTGTGTAGGTACACACGTGTGTGTTCCTGGCTATATTGGCCTCCTTGTGGTGTCTGTGTGGGCTGTGGACCTGGATGTACACATTCCTCAATATACTTGTGTGCTGGTGTGTGTGGGGGGGCTGTTGTGTGAGCATCCGAGCATCATTCAGGCTAAAGTAGAGTCCTGGCAGGCCAAGCCTTGCCTTCAACCCCACCAGAGTCACTACTCTCAAGCCACACATGAGTCCCCTCCACTCCTTGGCATGAGCTGTAGCCCACCCTCCCTCCCTTCAGTTACACACATGCTGGGACTGGCCCTACAGCTCCGTCTCCCTCCTCCAGGGCACCTGGCCACCATGGTGTCCAGCCCAGCTCCCTCCTGGCCCTCCTGTCCCACCACTCTCCCTGGTTCCCACTGCCCCAGTTCTGCACAGGTCCCTGTTCACACCACATTTGATGAAATCTCTCACCACTCACTGGCTCAGGGACCATCTAGGGCTCCCTATTTCTGACCCCGTGAAGCCAAATCAACCCACCTCTGCCAGGAAGTCTCCCTGGCCGACTTCCAACTCCTTCCCTGATGTCCTTTATGTCCTGCCTATGAGGTCCCTTGACTGGTATTTCTTGGACTGGAGGAGTCACTCCCTGACTCTGCTCTCCCTGTGCACGGAACAGACATAACTCAGCTCCCAACACGCCAGGCCCCTGTGGGAGCGGTCCTCACCACAGGACCTGCTCTTGAATGGGAACCGAGCTCTAGAGGCCCTCTGGTTTCACAGGTGAGCTGGGTGACGGGGTTTCCATGACTCCCTAATAGCTGCTCTTTTCTGCTCTCGACTCCAGCACACACACACACACACACACACACACACACACACACACACAGGGAGCGCCTCTGAAGCCACTTCCAACCCCAACATGGCTGAGAAGCCCCAGCCTCCGCCCACTCAGCATCCTCCACCTCAAGAGCAAGCTACGCCCTGGGCTGCATTGCCAACTGCACCCTGCTGGCCTCTGTCCCACCCCTCCATTGTGCCACAAGACACCCTGGGGCTCTCCTGCTCAGTTGGGGGTTGCTTCACCCCCACACACTGCAAACCTCTCAAACCCAAGGAAATTTTATTTGAAACTTCTTCTTCATGCCGTATATTTGTTTTCTACAGCTATTGAAACAAATTGCCAAAACCAGAGTGGCATAAACTCTCATGGTTCTGGAGACCAGAAGGTCAAAGTCGAGGTGTTGAAATCCAGCATGGGCTGCACTCCCTCTGGAGGCTCTAGGGACAATCTCTGCTTTCCTCTTCCATCTTCCGGTCATCACTGGCCACCCTTGGCCATCTTTGGCTTGTAGTGGCATCCCTTCAATCCCTCCTCCATCTTTTCCCTGTGTCTCTCTGGTGTCTCAATGTTCCCTTTCCTTATAAGGACACCAGTCGTTGGATTTAGGGCCCATCCTAGCTGCAGGATGATCTCATCTCCAGATCCTTAACTACAGTGCATCTGCAGGAGTCCTATTCCCAAAGAAGGGACTATTTCCCGTGCACAGGTACTAGGAGGCAGGACTCAGATGGATCTTTCCGGGGAACACAATTCAACCCGCTACGCACAATTACAGTGCCAGACACACTCGAAGCTCAAAAGCAGCTTGTTGGCCTGGGTTAAAGGTCACGTTGCACACCTGGTGCTGGGGCATCCTGTGGTCTCGGGTGGGGTGGAACAGCAGCAGGGAATCGCTCTGTGTGTTGGGGCTTCTGAGGGAGCTGGGGTAGTGGCGAAGCTGTCAGGGAGAAGCGGGGGTGTGGTGTGTGGTCAAGGCTGCCTCCGCTCTCCAAGACCCCAAGGACACTGTCTGACGTGTTTGACACGGAAGCACACATCCTGGTGCAATGAACACTGGCTCAGGAGGCAACTGAGCAGGGCCATCCAGGTTCTCGGAAGCACACTTCTCCGGGAGATGGGTAACACAGGGGCGAGGGCCCAACCCGAGTCCCAGATCCTGTTTTCCAAGCCGTACACTATCCCACACTTAAAGAGTGGCCTTGAAGAACAGCCTCCAGTCTCTGGGCATCATCTCTATGGTGATGCCCTGACTCTGGTGCTACCTGTATCAAGGTTACAGTGAGATCTCCGTGGACCTCCAAGCCTTCACATCCCTGAACCTGAAAAGGCCAAGCCTGCCTCATGTTAAAGGAAATAGCACAAGGACAGCAGCCAGGCCAGGCACAGTGGCACATGCCTGTAATCCCAGTAGGTCTGGAGGCTGAGGCAGGAGGATTGTGAATTCGAAGCCGGCCTCTGCAACTTATCAAGTCCCTGAGCAATTCAGCAAGACCCTGTCTCAAAATAAGACATAAAAAAGGGCTGAGGATGTGGCTCAGTTGTTAAACACCCCTAGGTTCAATCCCCGGTACCAAAAGAAGGAGGAGGAGGAGCAGGAGGAGGAGGAGGAGGAGGAGGAGGAGGAGGAAGATAGCAGCCAGGTAGTTTGCTTTACATGAAACCTTTAACCTGCAGAAAACCTGAAAGGCAGGCAAGTGGCCCTGGTGAGTGCCAGGTGTCGTGCCAGGCCTGTGGTCTCCAGGGCCTCATTTACCTCTGCCACAGGTCCTGCATGGCCTGGGAGTTGGGACACCCATTATTTTCAGAAGAGAAAGAGAAGCCCAAAAGTGACCAGGGGCAAGTTGCTAGAAGACTTCAGAGTGTCCTCAAAGAAGTCACCAAAAATGAGTTGAGGTGAGGGCCGGGACCATGGAGGGACAGGTCTGGGAGCTATTTCTACATCATCAGACCTGGATAGACATCCTGGAGGCAGAATAATAATCGGGCGTCCGACTCCCCTGGAGAAGACAAGGGCCACCTTTTACACTCTCATTGGCTCTGGAACCAAAACAGCTGCTTTTTATCATTCCTCAGAAATCCATAAAAGGGATGGAAAAAGCTGGTGCTTATGGGAGAATGGGGGAGCACGTAAACTTAATGGTGCCCCCCGCCCTGCCCAGAATGGGACCTGGAGACGACATCGGCTGGGCCTTGGCCTAACCCCAGCCCAGCCCTGGGGAGAAACGAGTTGCCCCCAGGCCCACCCTGACACTCCACTCTGTCCCCCTGTCCACCCATACCTACTGTGTGTGTGTGTGCCTGGGAGCTCTCAGCAGGCTGGCAGGTGCCCCCTTGGCCAACCCAGGCCCCCTTCATCCCTGACAGTGGCCTGGCAAGCCCTGAGTGTCCTTCTTGGCTGGAACAAACAGGCTGAGTTTCAAGGTCAGGCTTTGGCCTCAAGGGCTGACTATGTGAATCAGAGGCCACCCTGGTCGGGAGTGTCCAGACAATCCAGGCCGCACTCCTGGCGGGTACCGCCTCCTCAATGACCATGATCCAGGGCCTGAGAAGGGGCCTTCCCAACAAGCTCCAGGTGAGGCCAGTGAGGTGTTATGCAGATCCAAGCTCGAGTCACAAAGTCCCCTGAGTTCATGTGCCAGGCATCCATAGGTAAATGGAAGGGGCAGGAGTTCCAAGAGGTCCAACCCTGAGAGGGCATCAGGGAGTGGCAGAGAGCCACGCCCACCCACAGCTCCCTCCTCTGTTCTGAAATCCACAGACAAATGTTCCAGATGCTAGAGAAGCAGAGGACCAAGGAGGCGGCCAGGCAGCCCACGTCAGCGCCTGCTGCTGATGCCCAGATCCTACAGGAACCTACAGACCCAGGGGTGGCCACACATTTGGTTTCTCAAGAGACGCTGAATTACAGCATTTTACATAGCTCCAAGTTTTTAAAATTTGACAATTATTCCGAAACAAGTTGTAAATTCTCTGCTGGTGAAATAGAATCTATTAGCAAGTTGGGGAGCCCTGGGGTACCCCTGCAAGCCCCCATCTTTGCCCATCCTGGAAGTGCCAGAAGGGCTATCCCCCCACCTCTGCCTCCTGCTAGGCTCTGCTCCAGGCTGCCTCAAATGTAGCCCGTGACAGGAGCCTGGCCCTCCAGCCCTGAGTGCTGGGACTGGGACAGGTCAGGGTCTACTGCCAGCCCTGTCCAGGAGAGGCACAAGTCAGGCTGTCTGGGAGGCTGAATGGGGTGTGCAGGCTTTAAGATCTGGCAAACCTGGGTGCCCAAACCAGCTCTGCAGCCTCTTAGCTCCAATTTTTCCCAGCACAGAGCTAATAATGACGCTGACCCCTCAGAACTGCTGTGCGCATGGAGTGAGATGCAGAGAAAATTCCTGATGCCAGACAGCGGCCCAGGCAGGAAGGGCTCCCCTCCTGCTCACCATTCCTCCTGAGTATCCTCCTGGGCACCCTGCGCACAGCTGGAGCATTTTAAGTGCTGCAGACACTGCAGGTTCCATTCAGAACCAGGACCCCTTTGCCTGGCCCGGTCCCCTCCACCTCTCCCCGCCTGGTTCCCGCTTCATTTCCACACAATCTTACACAGTGGAGGATGGAAGGCAGATCACCACTCAGGTTCAAGTTCTGCTGGACGGGAAGTGGCTGCCCGGAGCACCTGAACTCAGAGGTTCCTGGGAGTGTCCACAGTCAGCAGTTGGCAGTGCTGGGATGGATTAGTTATGTCTGTCCCAGGCCCATCTGGGAGGGGAGAGTAGACAGATGAGGAGAGCAGAGGCCTCTTGTAGCAGCTCTTCATAAGCCAGTGTCTTACCCAGACTCCTGAGCATGACCATTTGAGAGGTGAGAAGATCAGAGGCACAGAGAGAAACGACTTGCCTATAGTCTCCAGCCAGCACCAAAGGTAGAGCCAGGGTCCAGTTTTGCCTGGGTCCTTTCCCTGTGCTTTGACTGCTGGTCTCATCCTCCCACCCTGAGAATAGCGAGGGCTGGGGACACGGGGGTAGCCCTTCCCATGCGTGGACATTTCCCAGAGCATTTGTGGACCCCATGTCTCCAATCTCAGTGAGACCTCAGGCCTTGCCAGTTCCAGAGCAGCTGTGTGACCCGGACACGTTCCTCCTCACCTCCAGACCTCCGTCTCCCCACTTACCAAGTGCTGCCTGCCAGTGAACCCACGGCCAGCTGGAAAGGGACATGAAGGGCTGGCCTCCGGAGGCCTGATCCCTGCTGGTTCTTGTAGAAAGGCCTCTGACCCCTCTCCAGAATCCCCGTGGGCTGTGGCTCATTTACAGGCCTGTAAACAGCCCCATGCAGAGGATCCTGGTGGCCTGCCAACAGGAGGGGAGCTGGACCTCAGACCAGCCTTCCCCTACTGCCAGGACCACCACCACCACCACCATGGGATCCGGCCAACCCCCTAACCAGCAGGAAAACATTCCTGCCCCTGAGGCTACAGGAGTGGGGCCTGCAGGGTCCAGGCTGCTCTGCCCAGGGTTCAGGGTCAGGGCCTTCCCCCACCTGCCTGGTGACTCAACCCGCAGTCCTGCCCCGTAAGCCTCACTGGTGGCACCTGCCCATGCTGCGTCACCTGGCTGGAGAAAGCCAGATGAGATAACGTCTGGACAGGGATCCGGCCGTGGTGAAAGAAAAAGCTCTCTGCACACATGGCTGAGCCTTCTTCCCTTATTTATTTATTTTTAAGTGCAGCTCTCAGGCCAACTCGGCAAACCTAGGTCTTGAGGGGAGGAAGCTCCTGTCTCTCGAAGCCCAGCTTCTCACGGAAAAGCCCCCGGTTTCCAGTTCTGGGGTTTCCCAGCAAAGAGCAACACTCCAGTTGGAAGCTCCTGTGGTCAAAGAATGTCTTTGGACCAGGGAAAGGCAATAAGCCACCCACGTGCACGACTCCATGGGGGGGTCCTAGGAACAAGATGGAGACAGCAAAGGGAAACAAATATGTAACATTAATTTAGCACCTACTGTGTCCAGGTAGCTGCTAGAGATTTCATCTTGGTTAGCTTCTTCATCCTTAAGACAATCAAACAGCAGCTCCCAATCCAGTCTGCACAGAGAACTTGTAAACATCGTCAGGGGATCTGGTTTCATTGTTCTGGGTGGGCCGCTGGCATAGTACTCCGTAAATGTCCCCAGGGCATTCAAATGAACAGCCAGGGATGAGAAGTGGGGACTTAAGCAATGCTTCTCCAACTTCCATGTGCCTAGGAGTCAATCTCTTGGATCTTATTAAAATATACATTCCAATTCAGCAGGGCTGTGCTTCTGCTTTTCTAACCAATTCTCAGGCAATGCCCAATCTGCCTGCCCTTGAACCAGACTTTGAAGAGCAAGGGCGTAGCCCATAAACTCCAAGGCAGCGAAGGCTGTTTGGTTCATTGCTGGATGCTTCTACCTCCAACAGTGCGTGAGCCAAGTAGCCTCAGAATAAATATTTGCCAAAGGTGTAAAGAAATGAACGAGGCTTAGAGGCAGGCGTGGCTGGCTATGGTTTGAGCTGGGGGCGTGTATGCAAGAAGTTACTTAGTACCTCCTTCACTCTGATTCTCACCTGAAAGATGAGAGCGATGATATTTTTAATTCCAAAGGAGGATTAAATGAGATAATGTGCAGACTGGTTGTAGGGGTATTAAAAGGATTGTTTAATTTTTTAGGTATGATAGTAGATCATTTTTTTGATCAGAAGTAAGACATAGTGAAGTATTTACAGGTGAAATGACACAGTGTCTGGGGTTGGCTTTAGATATTCCAGCTGAGAGGGAGAGAGGGAAGAAGACAGAGAAGGAGGAAGAAGAAGACGAAAGAAAGAAGGGAAGATGGTGAAAACACAGCAATGTCCGTCAACACTAAAACTGGGGACAGACACAGGAGGTCCATCCCTATTCTATTTTTACCTACATTTGAACATTTCCACAATAAAAGGTTAACCATAATAAATCGCAGTGGTGATGAAGCAGGAGTGCGCCCACCTGGCCCGGCTCCTGGGTGGTCAGCAGTGCCTGCTAAGCTGTAACTCGGGTTCTTTGGAGCAGGATCTGATCATGAGCTGTGGCTGGCAGGACAGACACCCACAGTGGAGTCCTCCAACCCTCAGCGACACACCTGCCCTGTGTTCCTCATATCAGAGGCTCGAGGACGAGATTTGAAGTGAGGTTTCCAACAGTGCTCAGCCCACGCCACCACGGGGCTGGAAAAGCAGCGTTAGTTTGCTTTATAAGACAACTAATTAGCAATAAGGGCAAGAGCAGAAGGAAGAGCCATGACTGAGTATGCATTTCCTGGGTCAGCCTTCTGCATCCATGATAGCACTGAATTTCCATGATATCACAAGCTGGACCCTTGTTCCCACTTTCCAGATGAGCAAATGAAGACCCCGAGCTGAAGCAGAGGTGTCCCCAGAACGCACAGGCAGCCCCTCTGAGCGCCCCTCCCACACCCTCATTGCTTGACCATGGCCTGCAGTCTCATCCCGACTCAGATCCTGCCCCACTCGCTGTAGCGTATCTAGCGCCTGCACACCCAGTGCAGACGGTCAGCAGCTCCACTTGCCTGCCAGCTGGCCCTGGCATGGGTGTCCAGGCCCAGTGAGGGAGGAGAAGTCCTCCCCAGCCCCATCTGAACCCAGCAGGGGGGGATTTCCACCCAGGACTGGGCTTTTACAAATACAAGGCCCCGCTCCCCCAGGCGGCACACCACGTCCCCGTTGCAAACTCCACCATGAATGGCAGCTATTCTCCTGCTCGCCACCGCTGTGCAGCCTGGGAGGGGAGACCTCAGCCTTCTCCAGGCCTGTAAACACCGAAGCCACACACGCTGCAGGGCCACCGCAGCCAATAAATCTTGGCCCCGGGGTTCTCTTAAAGAGGCAGAGCCCGGGACGGACACCAGGCCAGGCCCTGCCTGCAGCCGTGGGCTTAGCCAGCACCGCCCCTCCCTCCCCTCATCCCAGCCCCACGCGGAGGAAAGGGAAGGCCAAGGTGGCCGGCCTCCCCGAGAAGCTTTCTTCTCCTGCTTTGTAAAATGGAACATTCCCTCCTTCTGCCACTCACCCTGGGGCTACAATAATAAGAAGAGCTGCTGGTGGGAATGAGCTCCGGATTCATTTTCTGGAAGCTGGACAGCTGGGCTTGTGGCAGGCAGGGAAGCAGCGGTCTCTGGGACTCTCCACCAGCAAGCCTCAGAGAACCCAAGGTGGACCCTGAGGGTCAGGTGAAGAGACCAGCCCGGTGCAGATGTGTCCATCCCGAACAAGCACGGAGGTGGCTAGGAGGGTGCTGGCCACAGTGTCAGAGGCGAGCATTGGATGTGGCCTTGGGGTGGCGTTCAGGTGGGCTCATGGCTCACCCGGAGGGCCCATGGCAGAGCCAGGGCTAGGCCCTCGCTCTCCACCACAGGCTCGTGTGTGCGCTCATCGACGATGGGTGTTTCTCTGGATGAGGAGTCTGGTATCTAACCACAGCCGCCTTGCAACCGGGGGCTCAGTTACCTCCGGAATCAGGTTTCCATGTGTTCACAAACCCATCTGGCACCGGCCTATAAGGCTGGGGAATCTCTCGGGACACCAGGTTCTGCCTAGCCCCCCCGAAGTGTGCCCCTGATGAGCAACCTGTGCCCACTCAGGCGCACCTGGGACTGTGTTGGTCCCCTGCTGGGACCTGGCTCTGCCCTAAGGAAGCACATAACTCCCGTGGAAGCAGAGAACTCCCAGGCCCGGCCTGGCTCATCACTCTTCTGTTGCATAGGCTGGGCACAGACGGACCTTTGCTGTCACCCATGGTCCAAGGACAGAGGGTGGAGGTTTCAGCACAAGGAGCAAAGGCTTCCCTCCCTGAGAAGGAAGTGTGAGCACTCCGTGAGCTGAGCGGGTCAGTGGGTTTCAAGTCAGAGCTGCAAGACACAGCACCTAACCAGGGCAAACAGCAGGGCGCGGAAAGCCCTTGGCACTTCCTGAGAAAGTGGGTTAAAAGATGATGTCAGAGGGGAGGACATGGAACAAGAGGGAGCCTGGCCCCAGACCACTGATCCATCAAGGAACAGTGCCTTCCGTGACTCCCTGGTATGCTTGCCCCTCTGAACCCCAAACTCATTTTACAGATGAGCAAGTGAGGTCACAGGGAGAGGAAAACTGCTAAGGTCACCCAGCTAATTGAGGTCAATCGAGTTCAAAAAAACTGCCCCCTGAGCCTCGCCTTGGGCATGTGATTTTATTATCCCACGGGACACAGGTAAAAGTGGAAATGGGGGTGGGCTTGCCGGTGTTTGGAGGAAATGATTAACTTCTGACCTGCAGACCTTGGTCACCTGCTTGCCTGACTATTAGCAACCTGGCTAGTCACCTGAACCAGGGAGAGCTCAGGAAAGAGCCAGAGCCTTCTGCTCCTGTCCAGATGAGCTGCCTTGGCTCCGCACCTAGGCATCTTGGACAGTCCAAAGTGGAAAGTTTCAGAAAGTACCTATTCTCTGCTCAGAGAGGACACTGAGGCCCAGAGAGAGAAGGAAACCAGCCTGAGGTCACACAGCTGACCCAAAACAATGCACAGATACCGCCAGATGCCCGAGCACACAGCATGCTCCTGAGGAGAGTAGGAAGGATCCGTCTATCAGGCAGCACTGGCTGAGAGCTGGCCCTGCCCACCCTGGAACCTCATCCCAGGTCAGGGCAGCACCTACAGCTCACTCAGCACTCAGAATGTAGCACTCAGCAGACAGAATGTATACTGAGTACTACATTCTGTACTACTATACAGAGTGTAGTACTCAGTATACAGCATGCAGCAAGCAGTACTCAGCACTCAACACTCGGCATGCAGCATGTAGCATTCATAGGGCCTGGCACCTGTAAGAGCTTGGCAAGGTTTGAGGAAGAGGATCTGAGACTGCAGAAATCAGCGCATCCCAGGGCCCTCCACTAGAAGATCCTGCAGAATGCCAGGTTGGGCAGGGCTGCCAAAGCTCCGTCCTTCAAGGAGCGTCCCAAAACAGAAAAAATAAATGAATAAAAAACCAGGAAGCCCCCATCCTAAGTTCCCCATGAGGGCAGCTGCTTGGGTCTGGACTCACACGGTGTTGGTGCTTGACCTGTGAGAGTTCCTTGAGGTCACTGGGAGGTGTGTGGCACTGGGAGCAGAGTCTGAGCTTTGCAGTGAGACGGGTGTGAGCTCCAAAGCTGGTCCTGCCAGCTGCACCCAAGCCAGAGGGCACTTTGTACCCTGTTCAGTGGCAGGAAGAACCACTGCCAGCTGTTATAGGAACCAAGACAAGTGACAATGATAATGACGAGGGTAGCATCATGAGTCTGATCATGTGCCAGGCACTGTCCCAAACCCGGTACATGCCGACCTCTTCTGGTCCTCCTAGCAACCCTGTGTGGGAGGGGCTGGCTGGCTCCCTCACACCTGAGGCAGCAGAGGCACCTTAAGGGACAGTAGCTGGCAATGTGGGCACAGATGGTGACTCGTGGAGCACAGCCCCTGCCAGACCTGTGCACTGCGGTCTGAGTACTTTTCCAACTCTGCTGAGAGGCTGGTGATCAATACATATATCAATAGATCTTCATTATGTCCTCCCCATAATGGAGCCTGGGCCCCCACAAGGCCAGGGCAGGGAGCTAGGGGACGTCCACTGGGGTGTCCAGAGATGGCTGGGACTCCATGCACTCAGCCTTGCAGTATATGATGTGACCTTCTGGGGACTGTCCTCCAGGCCACAGCTATGCAGGTGAGGGCCCCATGGTCACAGGTGTCTGAGAGCAGCATCAGTTCTATGGAGCAGTCATGGGCCCCAGAGCATGACCGAATCAGGCAGTGCAAAGAAAAGCAGCCATGGAGGGACTTGTTTCTGAGGTCCCCACTCTGCCTGGGACAGCGGGGACACACCAGCATGGGGACTCTGGCTTCTCAGGCCTGCCAGTGGGCAGAGGCTGGGGTGGGGCGAGCTGCACTCTCTGTGAAGGCCTCTCTCCCTAATCCCGGGCAGAAAGGACACTTTGAAAGGAAGTCACACCTGGACATCCTAAAGGAGAGCCTGGCATTCTTGAGTAGATAGACAGGTGCCTTGGGACTTTCTCTCCCGCCAGTTCCCCTACTGTGGAAGCATCTGGAAAGGGGCAGAAACGTGGGACCCTGTGTGTCCAGCTGTGACAACAGACTCACCAGGGCCTTCCCAACTGACATTTCTTCTGAATCCAGTGGCAAATGGTTTTCCACAAGTTTCCCAGGGAGTCCACTGTGGGAGAGCCTGCACCACGTTTCACGGACCCCAGCGAGGGCTGACCTTTCACCATCTGCACCACTGTGGACAGACAGATGTTCCTTACATCGACTTTTTTGTGTATGTCTCTTTTTATTATAATTATGAGCACATATTAATTGTACAAATGGATGGGCTTTGCTGTGGTTTTCCCTCCATGGACGTCCATGCACTGATCATGCACACCCCCTCCACTGTTCTCTCCCAACCCCTTCCAAGTCCTCCCCCTTCTGCCTGCTCCTCCTTCTATTTCCACATATGATAAAAAGCATAAGATGCTTGTCTTTCTGCGTCTGGCATATTTCTCTTAGCATGATGTCTTCCGGTTTCATCCATTTCCCTGCAAACGACAGCATTCCGTGCTTCTTTATGGCTAAGCAATATGCCATATGGATATGTGCCACATTTTCTCATCCCTTGATCCATAAGTTGACAGATTTTTTAAGTGTATATGAATGTATTTTAAAAGTGCATTTGATATCACTATCACAAAAGGGAAACTAGCATTTTTTTTTAGAACCCTGAAATAGTTATCTATTACACTGTGGGAAACCACTTCCCGTGTAGCTCAAATCACCTTGCTCACCTGAGGAACCCAGGTCCAGCTCAACACTGCCCTGCTCGTCTCTGGGCCACCACCTCGCCAAGTCCTCTGTCCACTGCTCCTCCTCAGGAGTGACTTTGACACCAGCCAAGTTCAACCATGGGAGGCACTCCATTGGTCACCACGTGGGGAGCCAGGGGACAGCCTTTGGGCGGTGGGAGGCAGCCCTGAGTTTCTTCCTGCTGTGGTTCCGTGCCAGCCTGAGTCGCCATGGGCATACAGTTTGCCTTCTACAAAAATCTCTCTCAAGCTCTCCATTTCACCCCGCAGTTCCACTCCAGATGGATTCTCTAGAGTGACTGAAATGGTACTTTGGAATTCTCTCCACCATCTAAATTACTCCTGTGTCCTCTTACCAAGCTTTCATTCTTCACTCCACACAAAATTCCCTGAGCGACTGTGTGTCCCCCCCCAAATTCATATGGTGAAACTAAGTAGCCAATGTGACATCATTAAGAAGTGGGGACTTCAGGAGAGAATTAAGTCACGGGAGCTGAGCCTCATGAATGGAACTCTGTTATTCTGTGGAATTACTAATGAATGAAATTATAGTTGTTATTATAATATAAAAGAGGTGCAAAGGAGCTCTCTGCCCCTCCCACATGTGAGACACAGTGAGCAGTGCCATCTTGGAGGCAGAGAACAGCTCTCACCAGGAACCAGATCTGCCAGTGCTTTGCCCTTGGACAGTCCAGCCTCCAGAACTGTGAGAAAACTTGTCTTTCCTTTCTAAATCACCCAGAATCAAGTATTTTGGTATAGTAGCATAAAGGAACTAAGACACAGGCAAAATATTCCAATGAATGGGGCACCCTCAGGGGGCACCCCCAGTCCTCTTCTTCCTCTCCCTAAGGACAAGTACAACTGGCTGAATGATTAGTGAGGGTGACCCAACCCTAACTGAGCACCTGCCACATTCTGTGCACCCAACTGGGGCTTTTCTCTCATTGGTCCACACATTCCCCCAAAGCCCTAGTCAGCTGGGCTCTCAGAATGTGCCCAGATTCCCCCCTTCCCATGGCCTTCCTGACTTCCTTTGGTTCAGCTATCACTGTCTCACCTGGAGCAGAGATACTCCCAGACCCTCTGTCTTTTCTCAACACAGGGTCAAATGTCCCAAATGCACATGAAATCACATCACCCTTGGCTGCCTTTCTCCCTGGAGCAAAAGCCAATGTTTAACAAGGTCCTCCCTGGCAGCCATCTCACACCTGTCTCTCTGGTTTCCTGCTCCTCTCTGCCTTACTCATGCTCTCCCAGCAGGACTGTGGCTTCCTTCCTGTTCCGAGGCATCTGACATGTTTCTGCCTGAGGACTTGGCACTTGCAGTTTCTCTGCTTGGAGCCCTAACACCTTCCCCCAAGGTGAAAGCCAGGGAGGAACATGGTCCATTCCTTCACCTCCTCCTGGTCTGCCCTCTTCTTGGTCCCTCCCTGGACATCTTACCTGAAAGGGCATCCCAGCCCTGGCCTTTCATACTCCCCTGCCAGGTCAAGTTTTTAGCACCGCCTGATAATAGCTTGTATATTAATAGGTTTATTGCCCGTCTTTCCTACCTCGCAGGCCCAGGCTGCCCTTCCCTTCTAAACTATCCGCTCCCAAGTACAGGGATTTTTGCCAGTTTTGTTTTCTGGAGTTTTCTTGCACACAGTGATGGGGTGAGCCCAGGGATCCCGGGACTAGGTTACCTTTGATGATGAGCAGCCTGAGGCTCAGAGAAGTGAAGCCACGTGATAGAGAAGTTACAGACACTCTGATCTGTCTCCCATATCGAGCTCACCCTAGTGTCCAGGACGGTGGCTCTGCCAGCCACGGGTTTGCATGTTATTGTACCTATGCAAAAGGAGAGGCAGCCACTGCCAGATTCCCCCAGGACGTTGGGTCTCCCGGCATCACAGGTTTCCAGCACCAGAGGCCCCTTAGTGGCAGCCACTGACAAGGGCCAATAATTCAATACCACTTTCTGGAAAAGTAGGGCTTTTTTTTTTTTTTCCTTTCCTGCTCGTTTTGCAAGAGAAGAAAAATGCCATTTGGCCTCAGAAAGATGTTCTTGCTGCCAAACACATGATTTTTGCACATGGTGGAGACGTGTGATTTTTACATATGTATTTTTTTTCTTTTTTTCCCTTTTAGTAGAAACAGTTTCATCCCTGGCAAGAGAGTGAAAGAAAGGGAGTATAAAAAGATTGCTAGGGCTGGGGATGTGGCTCAAGCTGTAGTGCGCTCGCCTGGCATGCGTGCGGCCCGGGTTCGATCCTCAGCACCACATACCAACAAAGATGTTGTGTCCGCCGAGAACTAAAAAATAAATATTAAAAATTCTCTCTCTCTCTCCTCTCTAACTCTCTCCTCTCTCACTCTCTCTTAAAAAAAAAAAAAAAAAGATTGCTAGAGAAAACCATTACTTGGGTATTACAGAGACCAAAAACCAAGAGTTTAAAACCTGCACAGATGAAAGAGAATACAATGCTAACTATTTTTTTTTAAAAAAGGGGCGGGGGAGTGAGGCCAAAGGTCACCAGAATTTGGAAAACAAAGCTAGATGGAAGGGTTGACTCCCCGTGTGTCCTTTCTAAAGCATTCTAGGCCTTTGAGAGTATTTAGATGTTCCTCAACTCTGACATAGCAAAGAAAGGGCAGAAAGGATATCACTCCACCCACCTCCACCTGGGCAGACGACATCAACCAGTCATGGTGCTCTTTCTCACTGAGCAGGGACGCAGCCTCCAGGATACGCAGAGCTCCTACCCATTGACTAGAAGTGGCAAGTAAGGTGTAGCAAAGTTGACCTTTTGCCCAAATCAACCCCTTCATTTCACATATGAAGTCACTGAAATTCAGAGAGAAGAGGCAGCTGACAAAGGTTGTCCACAATATCTGCACAAATAAGTCCCCTCCCGGCCTTGCTAAGCACAGGCTGGGGAGTTAGTTCCTCTAAAGTCCCAGTGTTCTGAGCATCAAGGAAGTGATATGTTCTGCAGTTCCCGAACTCCCAGCAGGGATCCAGAGAATGGCATCGGGGAGCTCAGGTTTCCTAGCTTGTGGACTTCCCATCAGCGTTTGGGCTGCAGGCTGTCGATCTCTACAGATCACATTAGGACACAAAGGGCCTCCCTGAAGGACATAAGGCTCCCTCCCAGCAACATGGCCTTTTACATGTTTATGGAGATCACTCTTAAAAGAGAATGGCTCAGAACTGTGAAGGGTCAGCATCCCCATAGGAAACTGTCACCACCCTGCAGATGGTTCTTCAATAGCTTTCCTCAGTTTTAAGAATAAAATTTTCCACTGGATTCCCATTTCCAAAGCATTTTTATGTGAAACACATTCTCAAGATGTCTAGATTATCCACAAGATAACCTGAACTTAGACACAAATAAAATACAGTGGAAGAGACGTATGGTCACATGTATCAGAGGAACTCAGAATATTATATCTCCCCTGTGGAATCAAACCATGTCTTAAAAATGTGGAAGCCCTGAGAGGTTCTGCTGAAAGACCCGTGTTCTGTAGCTGCAATATGTGTTTGTCCATAGAAACCTGTTTTCATGTCGCTTTTGTGTTGGTCAGCTTTTTGTTACTAAAACAAATGCCCAAGATAAACAGCTTAAAGAGAGAAAAGGTTTATTGTGGTTCACAATTTTGAAGGTTTTAATCCATGACCAATTGATCCTTTGCTTGGCTGTGGCCAGGCAGCTCATCACGGCAGAAGTACATGGCTGAGCAAAACCACTCACCTCTTGGTTGGAAAGAGAGAAAAAAGGAAAGTGCCAGGGATCCACAATCATGTAGCATATGCCCAATGACCTAAAGACCTTGCACTAGGTTCCACCACTTAAAAGTTCCACCACCTTCTAACAGCACCACCCTGGGGACCAAGCCTTGAACACATGGCCCTTTGCGGGGACACTTAAGATTCAAACCGCAGCAGCATTCATGAAGACTCTGGTGAACCTTTTTCCAAAACACTGCACACACGAGAGGAAAAAGAACAAGGAATTGGAGTCAGAGAACTGAGTTTGCACCCTAATATACGCCTTTCACATTTCATTCTAAGCAGTTTTCACTTCTGTTTCTATGTGATGGAAAATCACCTAGATTTAGCTTGGCTTTTGAAATGCATGTATTTGTTAAAGATCACGTAAGTTCACTAGAGTGAAATTGGAGGATACAAAAATGTATACAAGAAAATTTAAATCGCCCATAATTTTATCATCTATCAGTAACCACTATTAAGATTTCAACATATCACTCAAGTCTCTTCAGTCTATTAAAAGAATGTGCAGATACATTACTCTTTAAAAAAACCAAAACATATAATATGCATAATTTTATATTCTCTTATTTTTGCTTTTAACAACTAGAAAAAAAAGATACAACAAACCAAAATATCTGAAAATACTCCCTCAGAATATGAATTTATGTGACATAATAGGATTCCATTATTTGAGTAGTGTCTGAAAGCTTTGGTACCAGATATTTGAGAGTTCAGAATTCTCTGGGTTTTGAAAAGGTAAGACTAGGTAAAAATGCTACATCACAGAGCACTCACAATAGCACCTCAAAAATAGCCTAGACTCAAACACAGTATTTGGATAAGAAAATATTTGAATATTCACCCTAAGATGAACAATGGCTATTAAAAAAGCCTTCTTTCTAGCCAGGCGCCGTGGCTCTGGAGGCTGAGGCAGGAGGATCAAAAGTTCAAAGTCAGTCTCAGCAACTGATCGAAGACCTAGGCAACTTAGAAAGACACTGAATCAAATTAAAAAAAAAAAAAAAAAAAAAAACTAGAAAGGCTGGGGATGTGGCTCAGTGGTTAAGTGCCCCTGGGTTCAATCTTTGGTACAAAAAAATCCAAAACAAAATAAGACGAAACAAAAAAAAACTTCCTTCTGACCAGTGCCAATAACTTTGCAGCAAACTTCACCCAAATTTGTTAGGTATAATTGCTTTGTAGACTTTGGAATGGCACACCTCATGTTGGGGATCTGTGCTGTGGTTTCCAACCCAACCAAACCTCCATTGCTGTCTATTTGAATCGCTCCCAATTTTTGCCATTAAAGGTAACGTTGCAAAGACCGATCTTAACCACCATTTTTTTTTCACGTCTGTGGCATATTCCTCCATAAGTGTTCCTAGAAATTGAGCCCCTGGATTGTAGAGATTTAACATTTTCAAGGTTTTCCATCTATCTGACAAAAGGCTCTCCAGAACAACAGAACACTTTAAATTCCCAGCATCCCTGTTAAAAGGGGGCATCCTCATCTCCATGCCAGCCCCCCACCCTGCAAGAAACAGCAACCTGGGTGTTATCAGAGTTGGAAAATGGATTCCAATTTAAAAAGAAAATTTTCCCATCTCTTTCTGAGTATTACTAGCAATATTCAATCTTTATTCATATGCTAACTGAATGGCGGTATTTCTTTTCTTAATGGTCTTTATAGATCCCACGCAAATCTTTCTATTAAGATGCTCATGTTTTTCTCCTTGACTTACAAGAGCCCCTTAAAGATTAAGTATATGAAAACACTTTGAATGTAACATATGTTGTGGCATTTTCCTGGTTTTCTTGTTTGTATTTTAATTTTATTTATAGTATTTTAATAGTTTCCTGAATTTTTTTAAAAAGCAAAATGTGGAGTACATGTGGAATACGGAACACTTAAAAATATATAAGTACGTCAACCCAAAGCGCTTGCTCATAACTTATCCACTCTAAAATAACCACACTAATACTTCGGTGTCATTTTCTGGTATTTTCTGTTTCTCTCAAAGAAGGGCATATATCTGTACATGTGGGTTCCTAGCTTGTTTCGTCTTCTCTTATTCCTGTGAATGTATTTTACATTTTAACAAGAGTTCTGCTCTAACTCAATTTTTATGATTACATAGCACTCCCTGTATCCATCCATCATTTACTTAAATATTTTCTCGTTTTGGACAATCAGGTTGTTCCCAATTTTCATCATTGTTTGAAATGCTGTGATGAACACCTCAAGATATCATTCTTTTTCCTTCTTTAATTATTCCTTTATCATGCATTTTTATGATTTCTGGAATCAAGTGAAGGTTTTTAAAATTTTTTTCATTGTCTTTCTACTAATCAATCTATCTGCATCTATATTGTATTAATTAATTTAAAATATATATGTGGAGAGAGAATGATTTTTAAGAAAATGAAAAATATTCCCAAATTTTTCCACCCAGAGACAACTACTATTGACAATATTAGACTTTCCACTATATTTAGTCATGGATGGGGGATGTTCATGTAAACACAACAGTGGTTACATTGTATATAGTTTGTTCTACATACATACAATATGCAAGTGTAATTTTTTTTTCTTGTCCAAGGATTGAACTCAGGGGCACTCAGCCATTGAGCCACATCCCCAGCCCTATGTTGTACTTATTTAGAGACAGGGTCTCACTGAGTTGCTTAGCATCTCACTTTTTGCTGAGGCTGGCTTTGAACTCATGATCCTCCTGCCTCAGTCTCCTGAGTCATTGGGATTACAGGCGTGCACCATCGAATATAATTTTAAACCAAGATACTTTCACAGCCACCTGCCACTACTGCATCATTTGAATATACTATAGCTTGCTCTATCCTTCATTCATTAAAGGGAATTTTGGGTTTCATTTTCCAGATTTTTGAAGTTATTTACGACACCGTGATGAACATCATTGTGATGCCCTTAATAATTGCCTCAAGCTAAGTTCTTAGAAGTGAAATCAGTCTGTCAAGGATGTGCACATTGTTGAGATTTTCAACAGAAGCTGGTGAATTGTCCCATGGAGTTGAACCTGGTTTAGTCACCCTCCTGTGACGTATGAACCTGTTTGCCAGAACCCTGACCAGTCAAGGACATTAACTCTTAGTAAAAATGTGTAGTGAAACATGAGATCTTACTGCTATTTAAATGTGCTTTAAAAAAAAAATAGTAACATCGAACATTTTTTTTTCATGTATTTACTGACGGTTTGTTTTTCTCTTCTGTTAATTACTTCTTCCTATTTGCCTATTGGAGTATTAATCTTTTTCTCATTGTTTTGTAAGCTCTCTTTATAAATTAAGCTTATTAATGCTTTTTAAAATACCATATCTTTTGGAAGTACTTTTCCCACTTTTACACTGGGTTTTGATTTTTTATGAGGGCTGTGGCATATATCAGTAATAATTTTATACAGTCTCATTTATCAGATCTGTCTTCATAATATCTTCTTTCAACAGCTTCCTTGAAAAGAGCCTCCCCATTTTATAAAGTCTGACCTACATTTCTTTCTAATACCTTTATGACTTTATTTTTATATACATACCTTGACTTCACCAGGAATTTATTTTAGTTGATAACTGGGCTAAGAATCAGAGTTAATTTTTTTTTCCAACATCATTTATCGAATAATCCATCCTTTCCACAAGGACTTGAAATGTCACCATTATCACATACTAAATATTTATACATACTCCAGTCTGTCTCTGGCTTGCAGTTCAGCCCTATCTATCTCTCTGTCTATTCTGGGCTGAAGGGAGAGAGATTTCTGGGGTAGAGCAGGCAGGACTTGATAACCGATTAGACATGGGGAGGAGTTAAAGAGGACTCCGGGGTTTGAGACTGAATAACTGGATGGACGGTGATGCTATTAATCAAGAGAATGTAGGCGGGGAAGAGCTCACTCTGGCCCGCGTCTCCCCTCTCTCCAATCCATCATTGACATTTCAAGCAGAATGCAATTTTTAATACATATTTATTTAATACATTGGGAAAATAATACATGCACATGTTTTTAAAAATCCAATCAATATATAAAGTTTATAGTGAAAACTTCATCTCCCTCTCAATGCATTCTCCTGATTGTCCTTAGAATCAAGCACTGGTAGTAGTTTTTTTTTTTTTTCTTTTTTTGCATACTATGTGGAAATTGAGGATAAGCGGAAGGACAGGCGCATGCACGGTCACACACATCTTTCCAATAGTGCAAACACTACATGGTACCTTGATTATTTTAACCTTAACAACCGATCTTAGAAATAAGCCTACATGAGCACAGAGAGACCATCTCATTGTTTTTAATGGCTATTTGAAGTTCTGCTGATGATGGATCATTATTTTTACTCAATCTCCATAGAGGGACACTTTGGAAGTTTGTTCCAATTATTTTTTTTTTCATTTTTTAAACACAGACCTGCCTTTCTTAAAAGTCCATTTGAAATTCTTCCCAGCCCCTCTTTACCCATAAAACATTAGCAAAAGCCCCAGATCTGACTATTGGAACCTTCAGAGAGAGGAGCTTCCCCCTGAATGTTACCTCAAGCCATTGCTGACCTCAGCCCTCTGAATCACGGCCCCAGCCCTCAGTGACCCTGGGGATGGAATCTGGAGGCTCAGCAAAGGAATTGGTGACTTGTCCACACATCAAGGCTATGTCCATGCCTCTCGATAGTGAAGGCCACTGAGAGCATGTCCTTGCAAAGAAGGAAGAGGATTAGCAATGGCCAAGGCCTCTAAAACTAAGTGTCCTAAAGGTCAGGAAGATTGGAGGGACCTTGACAATGAAGGGCCCCCGAATGCCTGGCATGTCACGGTGGATGAGTGAGCCGGAGAGATGTGGGCAGGACCTGGAGCAATGAATCAAGAACAGCTTCCAAGTCGACATTTCCAGGATGTGTATCTTCTTCAAGAATGTAACCGCAAAAAGAACAGAGAGCAACCAGGCCTCGGCTCCAAAGAGAGGGTGGCGAGTGCTGGACGATGTAACGGAGAGCCCCCAAGTCTCAGTGGATTCACCCAGCAGAGGCCCACCTGGCTGCCAACATGGAATGACAAAGGTCTTGCAGCTGTTGCGCGTGGTCCTCCTGGCTCAGGGACCCAGGCTGCCTGCACCCAGCAACACCTTCATCCCAGCAACCTTGGCCTCCAGCTGCACACACAGGACAAGGTGTGGAGAAGGCCTGCCTGCCCCCCATTGCCTTGTGCCAGAAGGGACACCTCAGTCCTGCTCACTTTCCACCCATGAGCCTGAGGCATGGGACTGCTCCTGGGGGCACAAGGGCTGGGACACGCATTGTTGGGCCTTCTGTACAAGAAACGGCTTCTTGATCACACAGAAGTGTCTTGGCCATACCAAGTTTTCAAGGCTTTAGGAGGATTTGGTTCATTTTCAGGCTGAAGCACTGGACATAGCAGAGAAGCAGGCACGAAGCCAGAAGGGAAGGGTGGAGGCCTGGGAAAGGGCTCTGGCTGAAGAGGGGAGGATCAGGAGGATGGGAGGAGGGCTGGGCCCATCTCAGGGGCTGGCCGGCTTTCCTTATAGGAGGAAATAGATGGAGGTTTCCAATAGACAGAGGTTAAGGGCTCAGGTCCTGGGGCCAGATGGTCATGTGGAAAATCCATCCACCACTTACCAGCTCTGTGACCTTGGGTGAGTTGCTGAACCTCTGCATGTCTCAGTTTACCATCTGTAAAATGGAAATGGTACTAAAGCCTGTTCCATGGTCATGTGGACTAAATAGGTTGGTGTACAGAGCCCTGGAGGGGTCCCGACAACTACCAGCAATAAATATAACACACGCATGTGGAAAAATGTTGAAGCCAGGCATGAAGATGTAGAGAGGCGGGAGAAACCCCTAGTTCCCTACCGTTTTTCTCCGGAAGGGCCATCAACAACTTCTTATCTATCTTGCTGGGAATATTCTATACCTGATAATCATCTGTTTGTAATACACAGGCACACACGCTTTTGCACAACTGGCCACACATGCCACAGAATGCTCTACAACAACCATCCTGAGCTCCAGGACAGCTTGAAGTCCCCATTGCAATGTTTGAGTGGCATTCCACCTCACAAAGGGACCATCACTTATTGAAACAATCTTCTACATTGAGCAGTTGATTGTTTCAGCCTTTAATGCTATTTATAATATAAACCACGCTGCATCCCAGTCCTCATGCCTTTGAGCACATGCAAAAGTTCATCCCTTCCAGAGGCGGAATAATTGAGTTCAAGAGTGTGTTTCAACCTAGAGACGTACTTCTCCACACTGTCCCTAGAGGTAGCCCCTTCTTAACTCTGTCACCAGCCCTGACAGAGGACACCAGCTTCCCATGTGATAGAGGTCTGTCTTGTCCACACTTGGCACCACGGAGTCCATGAAATCCTTGAGATATGGAAACACACACACACAGACACACACACACACACACACTCCAAATTTGAAAATAGTATGGCAAACTCAAAAGTGGAGAAATATTTAATTCAACAAGCCCAAAACAAGGAGCCAGTCCTGTTCCTGGCCACCTCTTAAGTCCTCAGGAGTGACTGGGACTTGAAAGACTCTCAATAAATATTTGTTAGATGTGATAAACAAAGTAAAAAGGTTCGTTAGAGCCAATTGGTCTTGAACACGCCTCTGAAACGTGCCACTCTCCCTTGTGAACCAGGAGAGGAGGTGTCAGGCTTAGAATCCTCCGAGACAAGAATTTAATAACCCAGCTTTTGTGGTCACCTGTCCTGGTGGTCACTGAGGCTATTCACAAATACTAGTTGTCCCTTTTTTCCGGGCTCGGAGGGTGAGGACACCTCCA
This sequence comes from Spermophilus citellus, assembly GCF_964194105.1. Classification (NCBI taxonomy): domain Eukaryota; kingdom Metazoa; phylum Chordata; class Mammalia; order Rodentia; family Sciuridae; genus Spermophilus; species Spermophilus citellus. The sequence continues at coordinate 51,863,915 of NC_138195.1, forward strand.
GCCCACTTTGAATTTAATCAAGCCAGGGGATTTGCTCTGGCCAATGGAAGATGTGTCACTTCCAGGCAGATGTCTCTAAAAGCCAAGCTGTGGTTTAGGACAGCGTGTCCCCCTCCCCAATCCTCTGGGTGGTGGAGTAGTTACCAGGGGGCTCCAGCTTCTGGGCCACTCTGAGACCTGAGCTCCTTCCCTACCACTATTGAGTGTATGTGTGTGTGTGTGGGGGGGTCTCTCCTTGCTGTCAGCCACTGAGATTTTGAAGCTGATTATTGTCACAGCACAACCTCGCCTCTCCTGTCTGGTTCAGTTCCACTGAGGGACAGGAGATGCCAGTGGAGTGGCAGACAGAGCAGGGAGCAAGGAGAAGATGCACGAGGCAGGAGCAGGAGTCCTGGATCCCCATTCCCACTGTGGACACAACTCCCACAGAGCTGGGCTTCCTGTCTCCTCAGCTGTCCCTGGACAGTCAGTGCTGGACACAGGTGAACTCAGAAAAGAAAAAGATAAGAGACATCCTAGCTGGGTGTTCTCCCAACAGAGACTTCCCAGGTCACCTGGCATAGCTATCTCTGTCACCCCTTAGTGTCTAACCCTTGCCCATGACAGCTGTAAGAAAAGTTTTGCAGATGAGTGAATTGTAAGCAGGAAATCTAACATAATGATGACATTGGGGGCTCTGAAGACGAGCAAGCTTAAGCTCAAAGTCTATCCCATAAGGTGTTGCATGTGCAACCTTGAACAAGCCCCTTTAAGGAAGCTGAGGTTCGTGGTCCTCAGGAGTGGAGAACATCATAATATGTACTGGTAAAGTTGTTGAGGCTTAAATGAAGCAATGGCTGTGGAGTGCTTTGCCTAGCACCCCCGTGTAGCCACCTCCAGACGAGGGTTACAAGGCTTTGGAGTCACACTCAAGTTTCAGTTCCAAAATGACAGTGATGAACAATGCGACCTCAAGCCAGCTATCTCCTTTGCTGTGAAGCTCCACTGTTGCTAAAAGGCCGTGATGCCATCTGATTCCCAGGCAGGTTGTGGTGTTAAATGAGATGGCACAGAGTACCTAGTTGTGGCAGGCACAGCGAGCAGGTGACTCTGCTCCCTTCTTGTGAAGACGCAGGCTCAGAAACAGGACCATGAGCCCTCGTGGGGGTCCTATTTCCTGTTCTCACCTCTCCAACACAACAGCTTGTTATGACAAATGAAGGCCCACACCAGAGCCTTAATGGGGGAGAGTGGGTTAATTTGTTACATCTCCTAGGGTCAAATTTAGAGTTGAACCTGCAGTCAGATCTTTAATGGCTTTGCTCAGATTCTGACAAGGGTGGGCGTTGGTGGGCAGGATGGGTACTCAGTGGTGATCCATCTCTGAGGGAACCAGGTGCTGTCTTCTTTCTGTTGTCTCTCCATGCAGCTATCCTAGGTACATTAACGTGAATAGCTGGATAGTGAGCGCAGGGCTGGAGAATCTAGAATGGATGTGGGGGCCTCCCAGCCCAGAGAACATGCTCTCGTTCCCTTTGAGAAAAACTCAGCCTTCTTCCCTAGTTCCCAGCCCCTATCTCTGGCTAATGGATCATTCACAAGTTGATATCAATTTAACATCCAGATGTTCAGTCTTCTCCACATCTGGAAGCTGATATAGTTGCCATTAACATTTATTGAGCACCTACTTTATACTGATGATCCTTGGCACTTTTTCAAATACCATTTCATTCAGTCCTTCCAGAGACCTTGTGAGTCATGCACTGTTAACCTCATTTCCCAAACCAAAGATTGAATTTAGGAGATGATAACTAAATTGCCCCAAATCACAGGGAAGATGACGTAGATTCTAATCTGGATTCCAAAGCCAATTCCCCTTCTACCTCATTCCTCTCCCTTTCCTGATTGTGCACCAAGGAAGAAAGAGCTGCAGGGTGACAAAGTAAATATTTGTCAAGGGCATGGTAGAAGGGCCTGGGAGGTTCTGACTGGTGCCATGTCAGACACTGTGTACTATCCAGCCCATGGAGGGTGCTACTGTGGGGTCACTCCTGTCTGAACTGACCATGTTGAGGAGTTTGACCGTTGCTCAGAAGACTGAACCATCTTGATAAAAGAGCTCTTCTCCAGGAAAAAACATGGCGGTCAACTTTGACAAGTGCAGATGACACCTTAGGAAAGGTTATTATACAGTCCTAAGCCCAGCCCTACAATTTAGGGGGACTTTGTCCCCCATGGCAGTGGGTAAGCTCCCAGACAAAGCAATGGCCACCCATCCTTGGCTCAGATTGGGAAGAGTACTATTCTGCTGCTGCTGTTTCCCTCTAAGGGACGTGGAAAGGAGTCCCTGAGCATGTAGGAATGGGCTTGGGGAGGGGAAGATGAGCCGATGGTTTCTGGCTGCCCCAGCCCCGTCCTCTTCAGCCCTGCACATGCCTTGTTCTGGCCTCCAGCATCCCTCCTGGAAGGTCAAGGCCATCTCTTGCTTCTCTCCCAGCCTCCTTTTCTGCCACTTTCCCCTGCAAAGTTACAGAATGAAGAGCCACACAGCAGGGGAGATTTTTGAAGAAAGGACAGAAACATTTGCCTTACAAAACAGAAGACCCAGGACATAGCACTGCTATGGGATCTCTGACTAAGGGCCAGACAGGTTCTGAGTGACCCTGGAAGGCAGCCCTGGTGCTACCAGGTTAAGATTCTGGAATGCGGGGGGGGGGGGGGCTGTGGCAGAAATAGAGGAGCTTCTTGTCCCCCACGGCTTGGAGACAACTCCACTGCAGCTGGCCTCCTCCTCCCCAGGGAAGTCCCCAGCACCGGGGTGGTAGTGGGTCCCCTATGGGATCCAGCAGCCTGGAGCGTGCTGTTATAGAGGGTGGAGGGCACAGCAGGCTCTGGAGGAAAGCCGTGCCATGACTTGTTCCCAAGGGTTGGGGAAAAGAGAGGAGGTGTGGTGACCTTGTGATCTCAGGCCTGGCACCACACTGAACCAACGGTGTCTTAAAGTCTGGTTTGAAATGGACTAGGGTTGCCTTAGTGGTGCTGAACTTCTCCCCACCAGGCCTCTGAGGGCTTCTAATGCAAACCTGAGAAGCCTGCCGGAGGCCAGGCGCTATGCTCTCTAGCCTGGAGGGAGCACACAGCCCTCACATGTGTGCATGGGTCTGTGCTGTCACCCATCTGCACAGACACGTGCTCAGGCTTAATGACAGAATCCAAGCAGTTCATTAACATCAAGTGCACACAGCTTGGAGCACCTTAGGACCAGGCCAGTGTGATCTGCAGACAGACGAGACCTTGGACTTCAGCCTCCTGTTGACCTGGTTTAAAGTCCCTTGCTGCTGTTTGTTTGAGATGTGCCCTCTGTGCCCTCCAAGACTCTCATTTAGAAATAGGTCCTGTGAGACATCTTTCCTTACAGGTGGATGCGGGACTGATTCGAGGTGACACAGGTAAATCACTTTGCCCAGGGCCTGGTCCATGGGGTGTGTTTCATAAGTGGTAGCTGTTCTAATTAATATAGTTTAAATAAAATACAGGCCCCCCGGGAACCCATTGAGTGAAGGAATCGCGGTGATTTATGATCAGACTCTCCACAGTCACTATGCAAGTGGCTACCTTCTGGAGAGTTCAAAATCACCTGCCTCCCCAGGTCCCCCAAGCATCTTTCTTAGGAATGTGCTTACACCGTGTGGCAGCACCTGCTTATCTTCAGAGGGACACAGAATGCCATCTTCCGATTGCCTGCAGTGGGCCAACCACTGTCTCTCTCGGCCTCTCTATCAAGCCTCTCCCGAGGCTTTCCACCCATCTAACTGCTGAGGACCCAGCACCTCTCCTAAGGCTCCGGAGCTGTCAAGGAGGCAGCCCGGGGAGGTGAACCAGTTCCACTTCCTCTCAATCCGAATCCCTTCCAATTATCCGTGGCTGCTTCTAGAGAAGGCCAAGGTGCCCTTGAGTCCAGACTGGGCTTTGGGTCACCCCAGAATCTTCCTCTAGGGCTTAAATCCTGGAGGTTTCTCTGTTGGTTTGGGTTCCAAAGAGAAGGCTAGGAGGGCTCCCCGCCCCCTCGACTTGATAGCCTGGCTGGCAGGATACCAGAGCTGCTGAGAGCGTGGGAGTGGGGAAGGCGACTTTGAAGTCTTCCCTCACACTGAGCTGCAGAAAGCCGCCTTGTTGTCTTATGCAGAGAGCAGTTGAGGATATCAAAGGGAAAACGGGATGTTAAATTTTGAGTGATCAATGTTTAATAGTCGGGGTTGTAAGCTGTCAGGAGGGATGCTCGAGGTTCCCACGTGTGCTGCTGGCTTTGCTCTGCCACAGCTGGGGAGACCCCACTGGAGGCCCCATGTGAGCAGGGAGAACAGGCGGAGGGGTGCAGGGCGTGAACCCACACCCCAATGCCTGGTCACTGAGGTGGGGCGCATCAGGAGACAGAGCGTGCAACCCCATCCTCTGACATGCATTCCTTCAACAGAATGATCTAAGCAAACTGGGTGCCAGGACCCCACTCGGTGGAGGGCAGAGGACCCCAGGGGCCAAAAGAACCTGAGCATCTAGCACTTGCTAAGGAACGTCCATTGGGCTTTCCTCTAAGATTCTGGACAATTCCAGCCTTGCCTCAGGGCAGGAAGGGAGGAGGTGGGAAGATTCCAGGCTGAGGTTAGTCCTGGGTGGAAAAGGACCCTTGCCCTAAGGTAGGGCCTGGGGAGCACGGCCAGTGCTCCTCCGCCATCTCCCACCCTGTGCTTTTGTTGCCATTTGCTCAAGTAGCTCAGGGAAAGGTGGCATCCCCTGCCTTGTGACCCTCAGGCCCCAGCAGATGGGTAAGCCTCCCCAGGACTGGCACTCAGACCCATCCTCCAGGGTACCCGCCATGTCCTAAGCAAAACTCAATATCATGACCCTTTAAAATTGTATTTACCTCTTTCTGAGAGCTTCAGAATTCTTCCTGAACATCAAATAACTCCTGGCAAACATGCCGTGATGAGTAACATGGAGTGAAACAGGACCAGATGGGCCGGCTCGCTCAGGGCCCAGCACTGGAGGAGGAAGGACAAATCACATTTTGGAGTGAGGCTGGGCTCCGGGCCACAGGAAGAGCATCAGGAGGGGGACACAGCTTTCCAGGAAGGGAGGGGGCAAAGTCTCCGGGACCTTGCCAGGAGATCCAGCCACACCGCCTGCCATCTGGCTTTGTTGGGAGGAGGAGAGAGGAGCAGCCAGTTTGTTCTACCCGAGAGGTGCTGCAGGTCACGCTGAGCCTGGTAGCTAGGGACGAGACTAGCATCCTGTGGTGGGGAAACAGGACAACCCCAGGTATTTCAGAACCTATAAGGTCCCTCTGAGACTCAGTAAGATGGAGTCACAAGATCCCTCCCCTTTTCTGTCTTGCTGAAATTACCTGGGACACTCCATTTCCCAGCCTCCCTTTCAACCAGGGAAGCACTACTTGGGCCTGGCCAATGAGAAGCAGCAGGTATCTGGAAAGATGTCGGACAGCTTGGCTTTCCTCCTATGAACCCTGCCCCTTCCTGCCTACCATATCCACGGCTTCCAGAAACATGGATGTGAGGCCACCATCTTGACCCATGGGAGGACCATGGGCTTCATTTAGCCACTGCCCACCTTGAATTTTCCTCCACCCCATCTGTGGCCTCCAGACCTAAAGTTTGGCCAACACCCTATCCATGGTGAAAGTCCATCTTTTAGGGATCAGAGTGTCAGGATGTAGGGTGCCAACCATCAGGTTTGCCTAGGACTGAGGAGTTTCAACACAGGATTGGCCCAGTTACAACAGGAATATCTGTGGTAAACCAACCTGTTAGTCCCAAGGTTGTCAGAACCACCCAGGAACTTGGGGAGCTATTCTGGTGGGTTTTGGTGGACTTTTAGAATTAGAACCATTTTTTTTTAGGGCAAACCTCTTAGATGGGACCCCCATGTGTCAGACAGACCTGGTGGGGCTGCTCTGCAGAAGCCCCAGGGATTTCACAGAACCCTGTTGGGAGTCACTGTGGCCCAGAAAGAAAGTGGCATGCCAGTCAGCCAGCAAGCTGGCGTGCAGCTGGGAGTGACAGTCGGGGTACAGTTGCTCAAGGTTCCTGACTCCCCTAAACCACAGGCCCTGAGATTGAAGCCATGCTGACCCTCATTCTTCCCTCTAGCAAACCCTTAACAGAGGCTTCACCAGCTCCAGCCCAGATCGTCACCACGGTTACCCAGCTGCAGCCCTGCTCTGTACCCCCCTTGCTCTATGTTCTAGTCTCCTACCCACTGTTAACCCCTCTCAATGATCCACACAAAAGGTCCTTCTCAAAGATTGATCTAAAGATGAGTCTCTCCCATTTGAAACACTTGTGCTGACTCAGGGCCCATACCTGTAGCCCCAGCTGGACCCTCAAGCTCATCTTCTATGGCTTCCACCTTCTGGGGGGCTCTGCTAACCCATCCCACCCCACCTCTTCCCAGAGTCCACATCAGGTGCCCTGCATGATCCTGAGCCAGTGTCATGCCATCTCCTTGCTCCTGTCCTCTGCACCCCTACCCCCTGCACCTGGCAATCTTCCAAAGTTTAGCTCAATGGCACCTCCTCTGTGGAGCCTTCCCTGATTGCCTCCTCGCTAGGCCACAGCACCTAGACTAGCTGATTTTGAAGCCCTAGGTCCACTGCCTTTCTTGTTCCTTTTCTTACCTGGCATCAGCATCAGACCTAGGCTCCTGCGAGACTGCCATTGCTATACTTCCAGTGCTTCACCACGTCGGTACACACTGGACCTGCAGTCTGTTTGTTGAGTGAATGAATGAATCCGTTTCCTCCTGGTGAGGCACCAATTCTATGTATTTTGATTAAACAAGGCTGGTACACATGGGTCACGTCTTGCTATGTCCACTCCCACACCCCCTCCCTCCCAGCAGACTGTTTTCCTTCTGGAACCTGCCTCTTCCCAACGGTGTGTGGTCTTGGTGGAGGGGAATTCTAGGCTTCTGCCTCCTATTACAAAAACTAAAAGGCTGTGCCCAGCTCCCCATGTCCCCTGACCCCATCCCCAACCCCCGTGGAGCAGGCACATGCCCCGACCTCTCTTCTGAGAGTTTACATCTGCAGCAGGTCACACATGATGTCAGCCAAGCTTCTTGGTTGCCAGCAACGGAATCCAACTTGGTCCGATTAAAGCAGAAAGGGGGATTTATTCCATAGGAGTGAGATAGATCCCAGATTCCCTGGGAGGACTGGGAAAGGGGCAGGAGCAAGGCAGGCTGGGCCTCCTTGGCCTGGGAGCACAGCCAGAGAGTCCTCAGGAAGCCAGCCCTGGGAACACGGTTGTGCAGGAGGGTGTGGGCACAGAGGTCTGGACAACATTGCCCCCAGGAGCGGGCACTGCTGCTGCAGCTGCTGCTCCCGACCTCCTGCTGCCAGGACAGATGCGCCATGTCCCTGTTGCTTGGCACTGCCTGCTCCATACTCATTGTTCGGGGATGGGAATGGTGACGGACCCACCTGAGCCTGTGTCTGTGCCCGAGCCCCAGAGGATGCTGGGACTATGTGGATCTGCTGCTCAGGCCAGGAGAGGAACAGGACTCTGAAGCTTTCCCCTCAACTTTTAAAGCAGGGGAATTTTTTCCAGCCTCGAAAGGAGGGGTCATCCGATGACAGACAAGCACGAAGAGTGACAAAAGGCACTGGACTCAAAGACAGAGGACAAAGTTGGAGGTCATTTGTCTCAGCCGGGCGGCAGGCAGACCAGATGTTTTCTGCTACAAGGTGGTGGCCGTGGATCCCAATCCAGGCCTTTGAGAGAGGCCTGGACTCCCGCCCTCCTGGGGTCTGCTTCTCAGGGCTCCTGTCACTTCTGTGAGCTCCCGACATCCTGCCAATAAATTCCTTTTTGCTGAAGTTAACCAGTGTTAGTGTCTGCCGGCTGCAACCAAGCAACGCTAAGTGAAACCACATGTAAACACGGGTACATGCTGCTTGTAAAACACTAAGACAGTCTCGATAAGGCTGCAGGACGCCCGAGTCCCCTCCCCCAGCATTCTTCCCTGCTATGAGCTGGACATGTGTCCCAGGACTGCTTGTCAGGCTTCAGCCCAAGCATGGAGCCCTAAGAAGCATCATCTAGAAATCATATTTTATTCCCTTGTACCTAAGAGCCTTCCCTTTTAAGACATGCCATTACTACATGTGTGCTACCCAGGAAGGAAAAGCGTTGCCAATTAGACCATGACCCGACATTAAGACCTGTCAATTATAAACCACATCTCGATGGCTGGTTTGAGGTGCAAAAGAGATGTATTGGAAGAGAGGAAATATGGTCACAGCAATAACTGACTTATTCAGCCCCTACAGCGGGCCCCTCACTAGTGCAAATACTTAGCTTGTGTTAACTCAATCCGTCATTAATCCCCTTGATAATTTCTTGATGCTGAAATATAAGCATCTATATATTTTTGCAGTTGAAACAACTGAGGAGTGATTGGTAAGATGATTTACCCTAACTTACAAATCTAGTAACTGGGAGAGCTGGAATTCCAAGAAATTCTGGATTGAGAGTTTATTTTCCTGACTGCCATGTGACAGTGTTCAGGGTAGGGGCATAGGGAGCATGTGCATGTGTGTCTGCATATATGGGGTGTGTGCCTGCTTTTGCATGGGTGCAAGTTTTCAGGCAGGCCCATATTTTCCCCCTGAGGGATATCATAGTGTGCAAGTCATTTGCACCCTGCTTTGTGCATCCCGGGCTCTCCTGGAAACCTTTCTGTATCCGTGCATTAGCATCTTCTCCTTCTTTCTACCTGCTGAGGGACAGACACACCATGGGGCTTTCAGCATTTTCCTACCAATGGCCATTAAGGTCGTGTCTATTTTTGACCCTTGCGAACAAGGTTGCGATAAACAACCTTTTGCAGACCTCCATGAGCCAACTAATGCCTGTTTCTTTTAGGTAAATAGGAGTGAAATTCTTGCAGTGTAAGGTATGTGCATTTGGAATTTTAATAGTGAAGCCAGCCCCCACCTCACCAAAGCCACTTCATTTATCCGCATGCCTACCAACAATCAATGTGGGTGTCTGTCCATGATTTATACATCAGACTCCTCCTCAGCAAACCCAGGGCTGTCTCAGACCTCACCCTCCTCGGCACCTCTGAGGCAGATCTCCTCTACACCTTCCAAACCTGCCCTCCCTTGGCATCCAGAAAAACCCACACGGTTGATTCTGCCCTTGTGCAGCTTTTGTCTCCGCCACAAACTCTTTACTCTGTCAGGCCCCCAGGTGACTTTCCCAAGAGAAGTGGCACAAGATGTTAAGAAGCATTCTGAAGGTGACAAGAAAGGGCACCCACTGACTGATAAGCCTGGCAGACCCTGGGCAAAGCCAAGTTACTGCAGGACTTCTCAGGGGCTTTAGTGAAAGAGCAAAGGTAAAACTGCAATCTCCAAAGAAGGCAGGAGGAGCCGCAGGGGAGCTGCCCCACTAGCTTCCCCTGTCAGGCAATATGATTCTGTTGCTGATAACACAGCACCACAGCCTGGGTACATTATAAAGAAGGGAGGTTTCTTTCAGCTCACAGTTCTGGCCCAAGGTTATGGGCTGCACCTAGTGATGGCTCTCTTGCTGGCAGAATCTTAAGGCCATGCTGGGAATCATAGGGTGAGAGACAGAGATGTGCGCGCGCGCGCACGTGTGTGCGTGTGTATGTGTGTGTGTATGTGTGTGTGTGTGTATGTGTGTGTGTGTGTGTGTGTTCTGGGCTCTCCCCCTCTGCTTATAAGGTCACAGTATCAGGCCCCAGGGCTCTACTCCAATGACATTAACTCTGATTACCTCCCAAAGCCCTCCCCCTCCAAACACTGTGGCACCACTGAGTCTCCACCCTCTCACCATCTCAGGTGGGGGTTAACTCAACAAGTTGTTTGAGGGGACCAACCACATTCAAATCTTTGCAGCAGGTGTGTGCTTCCGGCCAGCCAGGGATGCGAGAAGCTCCAGCTGCTTCTCCTCCCATCTCCCAGGCCCTTCATTTACCCCTTCCCCCTTCCCAGGCCGACCTGCACTGCGGCCCATGTCCATAGCCCCCTGGCTGCACCAGAGGGGTAAGAACTGGCTGAGAGGCGGAAGACTTGGCCTCACCCTCGAGGCGGAAGGCCTTGGGCCAGTTCCTTCACCTCTCCCAGCCAGTTTCCTCTATCTGTAAAATGGGAAAGTACAGGACCTACTTGGGATGCTAAGGTGCAGCTTAAAACATGAGTACATCTACAGCAAGAAGAACGAGCTCTGCATGGACCTCAAGACACCTGCACGGCAGAAGGCAGCAGAGTGTCCTGACTCCATGGCTCCCATTCTATATGGCATCACGCCTCCTCACTCTTGTCCTCTGCATCTGTTAATGGGGACAGATGGCCAAACTGGAGGCTTAGGTGAGTCCCTGTCTTCAAGGTATCTCAGCCTGAGCCTGTGTCCATTGGCCCTAGCAGGGCTCAGCATAGAAGTGGCCTGCTCAGAGGGGCACGTGCTCAGCAGGTGAAGGGGGTCCCTGGAAGGAAGGACCCCAGTTAATGAATCAACAGGACTCAGCAGCCCTGGGGCAGGCTCCTGGAAGGCGAAGAAGGGAATATGCCAGGTGAGATGTCTACCTGGCACTGGGGAAACACTCGGGGACATCCTCAGAACGTCCTCAGACCATTGGGAATCTGAGAAAGCTGGGCAGGGTGGGGGAAGCAGGGTGGGGGGACGGGACTTAGAAAAGGTTTCAGAAGAAAAGGGGACTCAAGATCTACCCGAAATGACAGGTAAGATTTTACTCAGCTCCAGAAGAAAAAAATTGGGCCCTGCAAGAGAGAGATTCACAGTCTCAAGTAGAGCGAGCAGGGGAGGGGCGAGGCGCCGCGGTGAGACAGAGGCACCTGTGCAGGTGTCCAGATGGCACCTCGGCTTGGGGATGAGCAGAGAGCGCTGCCCTGCCCACCCTGAGCAGGAAGGAGATCCAGTTCTCTGAACAAAGCCCAGGGCTTCTGCCCCCCACCCCAGGCTTGCCGAGCCCACAGCGGGCTGCACCTGCACACAGCTCTGTGGGTTGACCCATCCCTCCGAGAAGCAGGGAGCGTCGACAGAGACAAATGAGACATGACATCGCCCTGGGAGCCCCAGACACCTCTCCCGCCCATGACGAGCTCCACCTCTGCTCCCTCATTATCTTTGTCGGGGTGTCCTCGGGCCAAAATGACATGCCCAACCCCTGCCTGTACCTGGGTGTCATTATGATGACTCCCACTTGAAATTATTTGTTTTTCTCTATTGATCTTGGTTCGACACTGGAAAAATGTATTCTTTGTACAGCATTCCCCAGGGCTTAATTTGTCCGTGTTGGAAGCCTTTTTTAATAGGATTCTGCCCCATTGTTTATTCTGAACATTGAGTTCCGAGAGTCGGGACTCAGCTCTTTTAATAGAAACTCATTACCGGGGTCCCTCTGCATCAGAACGCTGATACTGGCACTGCAAGGGGAGGCGAAGGAGGAGGCTGCCAAAGGCCCATCTGATCAGAAAGCCCACGGGGCTCACGCTGTCATCCACCGCCTGCCACCTCTCTGTTCAGAGACCTGAAGGGGTGACAGCCTCCAGGCTGGGCAGACCCAGGCAGCCCTCCGTCCCTGACCAGTTTCTGCTCTCACAAAGCTTTCCTACCTTACGTGGATCCTAGGCTCCTAGAGCAGTGTTTCTCAAAGTGAGAGCTGCGGCACCCCTTCATCCGGGTCCCCAGGTGTACATTCAGATTGCCCAGCATCTCTCTGAGTGCTGCCCTGAGATCCAGGTGAAGGAGACTCCTGCTGTGGCTCCCACACCTCAGGGGGCTCCCCTAGGGGATTCCTTGTGTCCTTCTGCCATCCCCCAACCCCACGCCTAGACCTGGTCCTGTGTGAGCACGAGTGTCCATTTATTTCTCTTCCTCGGAGACTGTCTATGCCTTCTCCCCCTGCCCAGTGCTTTCCACAGTGGACGGGACACCCAGAAAGCTCCACAGACTTCTCCATAGGGATCGTGCCAGGGCCTCACGGTGGCCCTATAACAGGCAGCCCTGTGAGTAGATGGCTCCCACTGAGCAGGAAAGTCACAAGCTCACGTGATTTTGAGTTGCTCAGATTGTTTATATAGACAGTCTTCCCTGCCAAAATATAAAATAAAACGTACTGGGCTTGAGGCTGTGGACACCCTGGGGGTAGCCCTGCCTCCAGACCTGCTAAAACAGAAGCATTGAGCATGGAGTCCAGAAAGCTTGGAGTCTACTGGAATGGAGTGGTAAATGGGAAAGAGTTGGGATGGAGCTGGGCTTTACAGCTGGTCAGCTGGGTGATGGTTAGCTAGTTACTATCCCTCCCTGGATCTCACTCTATGCTCATATTTTTGCTTTAGGATACTCTAGGAGTCCTCTCTGGAGAAAGGCAACCTGCAAACCTTTCACATGTAATCGTAGGACCTGCCTGTGACACACTCAGAATCATATCTGGCCTGTGTTGTCAAAAAAGTAACAATTCCTGATGTTATTTATTAATTCAGTCAACAAATACTGAGCTTCGACTGTGTTCTGGGCACTGTGTGTTCAATGCTGGTGACACAAGACAGACTCAGTCCTTTGCCTTCATAGGAAAAGATCAATGTTAAACAGACAAATGCAACTCCTTGTAATTGTTTGTTTCACTGCAGTATGGCCTGAGGAATAGGGAAAATGTTTCTATAATCATGCAAAGAGTCAGGGAGGGCTTCTCAGAGGAGGTGACCATTCTCCTGGAAACTGGAGTTATGGCAGGACCTGCCAGGTTAAAAGAAAGACCAAGAGCACTTTCTAGTCTGGGTTCTACATGCCAGGGCTTGCTCGTCTCCCTGTGATAGATCTTTCTGGAAGTCAGTTAAGATGATTGATTTGACAGCTGTTCTTCACAGAATTCACATGAGCCCCATGGGTTTGCAAAGGGTGGGAAAATGGCTTGTGGCATCCCCAAGGCCTGCCTGTGGTCCCCACAGGGCATTTGGTGCCATTTATGTGTTATGTCATATACCAACAGGAGGTCTGCCTCTGAGTCCATCATCATTCACATTTCACAGATGAAGGAAGCTAAGGCTCAAATGGGTCAGTAACTTGTCACCTAAGTAGGATACAGAGCTAATTCATGGTCGACTCAGAATCCAAGCTTGGGCGATGTGAATACTCACGCCATAAGCTAAGGCCCTGCACCCTGACTCTGTCACTGTCCTTAGAGCCTACTCAGAGTCACCTTTTCTCTGCAGACAGGGATGAAAGAGAATGGAATGTCACCTACAAGACAATTGACTTTGATGACACGAAACTACCCCAAATCAGGGCTGGGTTGGAGGGTGTGATCACCAAGAGCTCTTCCTTCCATGTTGTCCCCTTTCTGAGTTATTCTACATCACAGTAGGAGCCAGGCATGGAGGAACCAGAGAGGCCTCTGCCCAGAGGGGTTCCAGGCCAGGGGAGGAAAGTGCCCAGGCCACTTCCCAGGGTAACCATTGCCATGGGCCTCTTCCCAGACAGGACAAGAGCTCAGGAAGAGACCAAGCTGGCATCTGAACCCTGGATTCTTGGTACACTGTGGCATCTGACCTACACCAGGTAATTTGACTTGAAAATCAAGAAAATGGCCATTTTATAAAGTGAAAATATCTAAGTAGAGTCCCACAGGGTTGGAAGACCTGTAGGGACCAAGACACATCACATAGGAAGGCAGAAGTCAGGTCGTCAGACCAACAAGGCAGAAGATCAGGACAGAATCCATAGTTAAGCTAAACTGGAATCCTTAGAGCTATCAAGTAAGAGCTGCTGATGGTCATGGTCAAGAGGTCAAGGATCTGAAAGAGGCAGTTTCACCAGAACATTATGCTTATCTGCAATAGTAACCATACTGCCAGTAAAAATCACTAATGTTTATTGGGCACCACATTAGTCAGGAGAGTCCCAGCTCTGCTGCAGAAATAAGTAGTTCCCAAACCTCAGTGGCTTAACACAATGAAGATTTGTTTCTTGCTCATTCAATATCCATTGCAGATCCTCCCCCATCTCTAGATGAGTGTTCAACCATACAGTGACTCAGCCTCTCCTCTGTCAGCCAAAGCTGCACCATATGCAAAGCTTCTCCATGGTTGCAGCAGGAAAGAGAGACTTGAGAATGATGCACAGGCTTTTCACTACCTGCCGTAGTCAGAGAAACAGAGCCATTAGGATTTAGCTAGAGAGGCATATAAAAGGAGATTTATTATGGGAATTGACTCATGCAATTATGGAGACTGAGAATATGTGTCCAAGATCTGCTGTCTGCGAGCTGGAGAACTGGAGAAGACAGTGCTATGATTCTGGGAACCAGGAATTCCATGTCTAAGGGCAGAAGACAATGATCCAGCTCAAGAAGAGAGAAGAAATGTGCTGTTCTTCAGCTTTTCTGTTTTCTCTGGAACCTCAGTGGGTTTAATGATGCCCACCCACATTCGTGAAGGGCAGATCTTTTACTCAGCCAACCGATTCAAATGCCAATCTCTTCTGGAAACACCCTCAGCGACACATCCAGGAGAGATGTTTTACAGCTATCCAGACCTCCCTTCGGCCACTCAAATTAGTCATTACTTTTCACCTCAGAAGTGACACTTGTCCCTTCTGCTTAGATTTCACCAGCCTGAACTCATGGCTGGATGGTGAGAACATTGTCACATCTACCTGAGCACTGACCTTCTGCCAGGTATTGACTATGCACTTCATGTGTTTCATTTCACTGACTCTACAACAATCTATGTTACAAATAAGGAAACTGAGGCATAGAGAGAACGAGCAGAAAGAAGCTACCAAAAGTCACACAGTCAGTGCTAGAAGAGTAACCGTTTCAACCCTGCAGGTCCGGGAGCTTACCCTCCCTCCATCTTCTCCCAGACCCACAGAGGTCACTGGTGAAGCTGAACTTCATAGATGGACATCCCATTGCAATTGTGCTTGACCAACCCCAGAAAGGCATTCTCAGCCTCTTAGGTGGGGAGAGGAGCACCGTGCTTCCCAGGGGCCTGGGACCATCCCAGCGCTTTAGAATGAGAACTCAACAGACTGAAGTGTTTCCCCATGAGGAAGGGACATTGGTGCCAGGAGAGGGCAAGACCCATCCTGTGTGGTTTCTCAAGCCACAAGAGGGAAAGCGCTCCTCAGAGATGACACCTGTCACCTAGGAACACATCAGTCACAAATGCCAAGTGCAGGGGGTGATAAACAGATCATCACTGTGGTCCAAACCCACACCCTGGGGTCTGAGATTTCCAATTCAGGGCAGGAGAAATAATAAGTAACCATTGACTAGCATATCCAGGTTCATTGACTTGAAAGGTCATATATCGATGAACAAAAAGCCAAGGTCAATATTTGATTCGGAGGAACCATAAATCCTGATATCCATGGAAAGAAGCCATCGATGCAGGGGTTGTTAGGCAGGGCTGGGGGTGACTTCGTGACAAGGGAATGGTGCCTCCTCTGTGACCTATTAAAGGCGTTCTTGTGTGGAAAATGTAGAAGGGGGACCAAATGTGTCTGGCTATTTCTAGAAAGTTCTGGGAGGGTGAGGAAAAATAAAAAGCCCGGGGGGGGGGGGGGGGAAGAAGAAGAAAATCCTGTCTTCAGAGAAGTGCCAGAATGTGCCATTTCGGCTCTCCTCTTCACATAAATGCAAGGACACTTCCTGCCTTCCACCCTTCCCCTTGACCTGCTCCCCTCAATCTGCTGCTATTTGAGATGTGCCTTCACTCTGCCCGAGCTGGGATGTGGATGGAATTTCCCCTGATCTGCCTTCCAACTCTCCATTCACCAAGCCTTCACGGGCTTGCTTATTCTCTCTCTCTCCTGGAGACGCCTGCCACTGAAACCAGAGCTGAGGCAAACTCGCAGTTACCTGCCTTGGAGAGAGGCTGTTTGGTTCTTCTGCCTTTGCAATCTCACCTCATCACCCCCACATGCCCAGCCGCCCAGAGCCCTTGCCATCCCCGTGCACAGCGGGAGCCCAGGGCTCTCCTGCCTGCTCACACTGCACCCCGCCCACATCCCTGGCCTCCCTTCAGTCTCCAGTGCACCTCCTGAGGCACCCAGTCAACGTGTCTCCTTTGTAAAGCCCTCTCCACCCTCCTTCCACTCCACTCAGCCTCCGTCCTGCAGCTTCATTCCTTGGACAGTTTCTGCTGGCATAGCCCCTGGCTTTCATTTTCCTGGGACTGAGTTTGTCAAGGGCAGGAGCTGGCCTTACTTAGCCCTGTGGCCCCATTGCCTGGCCAACACTCGCTCTATTTATTCGATGGATGGCTGGACAGCAGGAAGAATACACACTCCAGGGAAAAGCAAAGAAGGGGTGCACAGGGCCCTACAGGGCCCAGGGAGCAAAGCACCCCCATGTAGGGAGAGAGACCTGAGCTCAGGAGGTGGAGTGCTCCTGGCTCCCTGTCCTCGCAGCGGCTGCCCTGACGGCATTAATCAAGACCTGAGCATGTGGAAATATCAGTCCACTGTGTTCTATTCAAGTTCCCTGGAACTAAATTATGTTGTCAGGATTGGACAGAGCAGGAATGGAAAAGACCAGGCTGGATGACATGGGGCTGTTAAAAGGAGATGAATGAGCCCAGTGGTTTCCATTCAATTTTTCAAGGTTTCCCAAGGCAAGTCTGACAAATACCACCTTATAATTCCCCGGCACCCTGCACGTTCCCTCCACAATCTCATTTTTTTTATTTCTGCCCATCAGATTAGAAGGACAAGGGATTCTTCTTTCTGTCTCACCAATGTGGAAATGGAGAAACAGGCGTGGGAGAAGCACTCAGACCAAGGTCAAGGTTGGGCCAAGGTCATGCTGCAAATCAGTCACAGGACAAACTCCAAGCTCACAGTACAAGGCTCTCCCATTATCCCACCTGTTCAGCTTTCTCTGCAGATCCGTCTCTCAGGGCTACTGTCAGGGAACAGGGAGACAGCCCACTAGGAAGTGATTTTAACTGAAGGGTGTCGTTCATTCATTCTGTGGTTGTTGAGGGCACGCTATGGGCCGAGACAAGTTAGGTCTTCCTATTTAAGGGTTGCTGAAAGGTACACAAAGGCTGAGAACTGGAAACATCTCCAGCCTTGCTGCTTGATGGCTCTCTGACCTTGAAGCTTCTCTGAGTTAGTGACAGGCCAGCCCCTGGCACGGTCCCTTAAAGGGAGCAAGTTGTACATCAGAACTTCCTGAGTCTGTATGTGTCCTCCCACAAAAGAACAGGTGAGGCTTCCCTCTCGGTGGGAGGAACATCCCTTTTGGTGGGAGGTGGAGCCGGCAGCACTGAGCCCCTGGCTTCCGGCTCTGCAGTGCGCTGCCTGCCGTGGAGCACATCTCCCAATCCAGTGGTGAGCGAGCCTCAGTTGTAAACAAAGGACTAATTAAATTAGCATAAATGATTTCATGTAAATTAAAGATCCACACGATGGCTGTTTATTGGTAGCAGCATCAAATCTTGCCACAGCACCATGCTTGTTTAAAATTAATGTGCATAAATGCTCCAAATATCGTGTTATTAATAATGATAATAATGTTGATGAGGATGATAATAATAAACATATTCTCATAACAATGGCTCCCGGCTGGCTCTGAAATCTCAGCGGGGAGTGCACTGAGTGTCTCGGATCCTCTGGGAAACAGCACAGCCGCCCAGGCCCTCCTCGCCTGGCCAGCCCTCACCCCTGCTGCCGCGCTGATGTCTCTAGTGGGTCCAGCTGACTGATGGCCTCCTCAAATCCTGCTCATCTTTCCCGGCCTCCCTCAAGGCCATTTCTGCTATAAATCTGTCGGAACGACCTGCCCTACAGAGATCTCTTCTTCCCGTTTCTGAAATGATTCTTCCCCATCACTCTTTCCCATCTATTATCTCCTCGGACTGGCCTCCAATCAGTAAGGTGGGTGACAGGTGTATTTATGGCTCCCACTTTATGGGTGGGTTAATGGAGATCAGAGAGTAGAAGCTCCCCAAAGTCACAGAGCTAGAAGATCACAGGGCCGGCTCTAAAGTTCTCTGGCCTTGGGGGCATCATCGGGGTACCCGGCCAATGGGTTGGCTTATAACAGGTAATACCTGAACATGTGTTAAAGACAAAGAAAAGAAGAAGGGAATATATGGAGGAGTGAGTGAGAAATTTGCAGAATGAGGCCTTTAAAAACCCTCAGTAGGATGAAGACATTGCTTCTTTGTTACCATCCAGCCAAGGGCCCATTCTTCAGTGGTCCTGTAATTGTTTACTTCTGAAAGAGCTGGCCACACAGGGAGGAGAACCCACTGAACCTAAGCCCAGACATACGGCCATCTGGGCGACTCAGGGGAAGGTGTTCCCAGCGGTCTCCAGCCCACGTAGCATCTTTGTGACAACTTGAGAAAGCTACTGAATCCTCTCAACATAAACAGGCTCAGTGCCCTATACGACTGCTCCTGGTGACCCCGGGCTTTTCAGAGTCCAGAAAGTCAAGCGACTGGGCACCATCCCCTCCTCTGGGTCACTCTTTCTCCTTGTGGTGGAACGAGGCAGGGACTGCTATGTGTGTGCACATGTGTGCATGTCCCTGTGTGGTGCGCTGAACTGTGAGATTCTAAACAGCGGAGACCAAGGGGTCAGAACAAACACTGCTGACCCACCAGACCCACCTGGGTTCAAATCCCACGTCCACCAATGCCATGGATAGAACTTGAGGTGTTCACGCACTTGGATGGAACTTCATTCTTCAATCAACAAACCACAGCAGATTGGCAATACTCAAGATTTATGATACCCATAGAATCACAGTCATTTTCCTATCCCATCAACATTTTTGCAGATATCTCAAAATATTGACTACAACAGAGGTCAGCATACTTTTTCTACAAAGGTCCAGATAGTCCGGATTTGAGGCACTGGGTCTCTGGAACTTCTCTGCTCTACCACCAAATCTAGGTCTATGTACACGTGATCCAATAGAACTTTATTTACAAAAACAGGCAGCAATCCAGATCCGAGTTTGCTGATTCTTGACAGAGCCAGTCATTACTTCAGTATTCTAGTGGTTTTTAGAATGTTATTTAATGCCTTCATATAGAAGCACATATATTACTATGTCAGGCTTTTTTTTTTTTTTGCATTTCCATATATTAGTTGCCTCTGTGACCCTGTGTATTTCATTCTGTGCATTTAAAGCCACTGTTTTCTTAGATGGTGGCCGTAGGTTTCACTGGTCTACCATGGGAGTCCTTGACCCACCCAAGGCAGAGTAGCCCTGGTGATCACATCTACCTGAGCGTCACTTTCCTCGCTTCAGAAGAAAACAATAGCTAACAATACAGTCATCCATGTCAGAGGGCTCTTGCCAGAATTCAAAGGAGTCATGAACGTGGAGGTGTTTTGTTAACTAGACACAACTACAGAGATGGAAAGTATTAACACTTTCTGTGCCCAGTGGCCCTCACCAGACTGCTCTGTACCTGGTAGGTACTGAATAAATGTCTGTGATAACCAAGCCGGTTAAGCCCAGAGCCTGGCATCCCTCCAGCAAGAAGGATCCTTAGGCAGCAGTAAGTGGGGGAGGGGAGGAGGAAGGGAGAAGGGGGGAGGAAAGGGTGGAGTGGGGAGGGAGGGAAGAAGAGAAGAAGAAGAGGAGGAAAACAGGAGGGGGGGGGGGAGATAGAGAACCCCGGTGGCTCTGAGCATTATTTCACAATCATCTCTGCAGAATTCCAGCCATCGCATCTATTTAGAAATTGCGCTGGGGAATGAAAAGAGGAAGGGGGAGAGGTGGCCATGTTTGGAGCAGAGACTTCCTGCTGATGCGGCAGGTTTTAAGAGCACAACTTGCGCAGTTTGTGAAAGCACATGAACCTTGAAATAGAAATATGGACCTCTTAATTCATCTCTCTGTTATTTGATAAAGTATAAGGTAAATGAATGCAGAACATTTTCCCTTTAATTACACAAGGAGACATGGGGGAGCTTCGGGTGTAGGGAACAGAGGGACCAGGGGTGAGAGGCCACACTGAAGCCTAGAGTTCCCAAAGCAAAGGCACAGAGCAGAGGGGACGCGGGAGGGTGTCCCTGAGGTGCCTGTTCTCCAAGGCTGAATCCATGGGTGTGATGAGAGCAAACCCAGCACCCAGGGGCTTCCAAGTAGGGACAGAGGGACAGGGGACCTCTGCCTTCCTCAGGCTAACAGTCAAGGTGAGGGGCAAGTGTGGATGGTTGCAGTGGACATTGGGCATTGACCAGGGTTCCAGCCTCATCTCCACCGCTAAGGAGGGGCCTCTTTGAGCCCCGCTTCACAGTCCCCTCTGGTGTCCATCAAGTATCTCCGATTCTGCCCTCACGGAACTGACACCCTACCATGGAGGAGGACAATGGAAATAAACCCCCTCCTACATAAAGTAAGCACGGGGCTCTGGGTGCCCACCCTCCCTTGCCCTCTCTGGACCCTTCTGCCACCATCCCTCTACACCACTGAGCACAGCTGGTGACACCAATCTGCACAAGGGTGTCTCAGAGTCACGGTGTCGCATTCTTCAATTTACTTAAAGCCCTATTAATTCCTTCTGGGCAGTTAAGAACCCCATCTTTTATTCCATGTGATTCTCATTTGTCCAATGAAAAGTTGTTCTGGAAAGAAGAGGATGATGTGTGAGTTCGAAGGCAGAGGTTGGTGGTGGGCTGAATTGTGCACCCCCCACCCCAAATTTATACACAGAAGTTCTAACTCCTGGCCCTAAAAATGTGACCTTATTTGGAAAAAGGGTCATTGTACATGTGGCTGGTTATAGTGAGCACCTGCTGGAGTAGGGTGGCATCTAACGAATGGCTAGTGTCTTTATTGAAAGGAGACATTTGGACACAGAATGCAGAACATTTTCCATTTAATTACACAAGGAGACGTGGGGGAGCTGCGGGGACAGGGAACAGAGGACCCCGGGCGAGAGGACACCATGAAAGTGAAAGGTGAAAGGGTGCCCGCTGTGTGAAGGCGAGGGCAAGAAATTTCCCCAAAGGCCCGCAAGCCATCAGGGCCGGCAGAAAGGCCTGAAATGGATTCTTCTTCACAACCCTTGAATGGAACCACCCCTGCCAACACCTTGATTTGGACTTGTAGCCTCCAGAGCTAAATACCGATGTCACAGCCACAGGTTTGTGGCACTTTGCTGGGGCAGCCTCAGAAGAGCAATTCAGCACAACCCAGTCCCGGGAACCCTCTGCCGCCTCCTATGGGCATGATCCTGGAAATCTCTGTACTTCCGCTTCCTCCCCACGCAAAGACTTGCCTCTAAGTGGCCTTCGGCCCACAGGTTCCTTTAAAAGGACTTGGAGCATTTAGCAGGAGGGGGTCATTTGCAAGGTACTAGGGCCCTCCTAACCCGACTAGGAACATAAAGGGCTTCCGTGCAGAGCATACTAAATGAAGGGATGTGACAGGTGGAGCCGGGAGACCTGTGGCTGGTGACCCCCTGGGATCCCTGGGCCCTTCGTAAGATGGGAAGGCCAGGGCAAGGGAGCCAGGAGGAGCTCACCACCACGGTGGGTGCCATGGAGCTGGTGACTGCTGCCTCTCCACGGGCCACCTAGTGAGAGACAAGGCCACCCTCTCTGCACCTGGAGGCAGAGGAAAGCAAACGGCGACAGGATGATTCAGAACATCTTCCGGCCAACTTCATCTTTGTTATTGAGGGAGAACTCAGAATCAGTATTTAGCTGTCTTCAGTATATTCCGCATCTGTCCTCAACAGAGAGGTGGCTCAGACAGCGAGCCCTGAGAGTCCACAGGCGAACCACCCTCTCCCTCTCCGTGGCCCAGGGAGGAGGTTTTGGGGGAGCTGGCCCCCTCCTGTCCCTCCCTGCAGGCTGAAGCCGTGTGCATGATTAAACCCGCGCTGGGTTTCTTGCAATATTTACTATTAATGCGCAGAAGGACTTGTTAAGACAGATCCTTGGTGCTGTGTGAGGAGCGTCGTGTTTCCTATTTTTATTCTGTGGGAATAAAAGAGGAGAAAAAAAGAAAATAAAAATCAATCTTAGTAATAATATGTCCTGCCCAGCAAAAATGCCAGCTGTCCCTGGCACAGGGCTGCAGGGCCCCTCCTCAGTGGGCTGTCATCTGGGGCCTGGGCCGGGTGGGAGTGGAGGAGCTGGTGGTGAGCAAGACCTGCCCCAGAACAGTGCGGACTCCCGTGCTCCTCCCTGAGCCTCACCCAGACCTCACTTCAGCAAAGAGCAGCTGAGAGCGGACGGCTGCCCAGGACCCGGTCAGTGCCCTCACCGTTGAGGGGACCCGGGCAACGCACTTGCCCTCGCTCACCCTGGGCGCATGGGCACAACCAGTTCCACCGTGTCACATGGCTGTTGGGTGCCTGGCCAATATTAAGAGATCACCATCTTATTTTTTGATGAAGAAATAACACATCAAGCTCCCACCCACTCTCTGCCAGGCACTGTCAAAGGAGTTGGGGACACAACCTACCTCAGGAGACAGAAGGGCCAATTGCTCCTGCCTTCATGGGGCTTACTTTCTAAAAGTGTTGGTTGAACACAATCTGCAGAATCAATTGAATTGTTGTGAGGACTTTGCCACCAGCTTACCATGTGACTTGCAGGTGTCTTTGTCCCTCTTCTGGACTTCAATTGGCTCATGAGCAAACAGGCAAAGAGGCTAGAGCGCTCTCAAGAGGACACTGGTTTATACTCCCACCAGCTTTGTGACTCAGGGCAAGTGTCCTAACTTCTCTGTGCCACAGATCATTCTTAGGGGTGTTGGGGAGACAATTTGAGTTTGGAGAAATCGGTGGTTTTGCCCCGTGTTGTATTCTCTAAACACAATGCACCAAAGGCACTGAACTCCTCCCTGACTCTCATTCTCCAGAGCCTTTCTTCTCCCCAAGGAGTGGAAGTACCACAGGTCTGTGCCTCTCCAGGGTCCACCTCTCTACCTTGTTTTCCGACCTGACCCAGGTTGCCCATCCCTCTGCACACTGTTGACACTCTGCAGCAGGAAGGAGCCAGCCTCAGGAGTCACTTCCTGGAAGAGGTGCCCATCAGCTTGCTCTGCGGTCAACCAAGCCAGAGGTGGGTCCAGGGTCTGCTACTTAATTGCTGTGTGGCCGGGGGTCAGTTATTAGCCACTCTGGGGTGCTGCACAGGGCTGTTGGGAGGACTAAGCAAAGGAATGAAGTTGAGTGCGTAGGATGTGGCTCACAGAAAAGGTGACGATCATAAGCTCCTAAGGAGACCACAGGAGAGGACAGGAGGTGAGTGTCTTTGCACACCATCAAGCTCTCTGTCCTACTCCAGGAAGGGGACACTGCATGCCTGGAAGGCCTGGAGCACTCCAATGAGCATCTTCACCAATGACCTGAATAAGGACAGGCAAGGCGGGCTTATCAAATCTGAGGCAGATATGAATTTGAAAGGGAAGATAAATGAATTGAAAGTCTGATCCAAAAATCTTTCAACAAGGCGGGGTGACAAGTGGTAGCCAAGCAGATGACACTGAACAGAAGAATCTAAGTCCTGAGCTTGATCCCTCAACACTGACTGCAGCGTGCTTGATAAGGCACACATGGTTTAACAGCAAGCAAGACTTGGAAAGTTTTTATTTTTTTATTAGATACACACGACAGCACAATGATCTTGACAAATCATACATTTGAATCAAACGGGGTATAATTTCTCATTTTTCTTATTCTACAGGTTGCAGAATCACATTGGTCATACAGTCACATACAGCAATAATAATGTCTATTTTATTCTGCTGTCCTTCCTACCCACCCTTCCCCTCCCCTCCCCTCCCATCACTTCTCTCTACCCAATCTAAAGTGACACACTTTTTTTTTCTCCTCACAACATCATACAGGTATTCTGTATAACGATGAGGGTCTCCTTCCATCTTCCATGCAATTCCCCTTCTCCTTCCTTTTCCCTCCCACCTCTCTTCAAGAGTGAGCTTAGAAAAGTCAGTTGTATAGCATGGGCTCAAAAGAATTACTGCTATCTGGGGTCACATTAATAAATTCATAGGGTCTACAAAAATGAAGGTGAAAAATCAGAGCTCTATTTCTATTTTTGGAAATCATTTGTCAAAAGAGATGTGATATCCTGGAACATGATCAGGAGACAGATGCCAGGGGAAACAGGGGATTCCAAGAGGGCCACGCAGAGATACTCAGTACTCATCTCTTCCTCCACAAAGAAGAACGAGGGTAACAGGTGGAGAGCTGCATTTGGAGGTCAGTGGACATGAAAGGGTGCTGGAGTTCATCAAGGAAGACACCAGAGACTTGCAAGACTAGGAGGCCTGGGATGGCAGAATGGCCACCATTCTGGTGTCCCAGCTGGGGGTGGGACACCTCTCCACTCCAGGGAGAGGCTGGACAGGAGACACCAGCAAACTCCGCACGCCAGTGAGTCTGACAACTGGGAGTTCCACGCACATCACCGGTTTCAGCCCAGTGAGGGAAGAAGCCTGGAGTTCGCACAGTAGCTTGTCCCTAGAGAAGGATCTCATGTCGTCCCTGTTGAGATCCACCCACCCAAACAGCAGGGTGCCGCCTTAGGAAGCCAGCTTAACCCAGCAGAGCAATGGGGTGCTCAGCACCCAAGCCCACTTGGTGCCCGGCGATAAAGGACACGGGTATTGTCAGTGCTGAAAATAACAGAGGGTGCCGTGGTCAAGAATGGAGGTCAGGCACTAGTCCTCAGGGACCTAGCCATGTGGCCAGGACAGACTCAGCTAACACAGAGGACACAAGCAGGCAGCACCCACACCGTTCCTGCTGCCACCTCCCCCCCAGGCGATGGCACGGGACTAAGGGAAGGTGCTTCAGGACCCACTGTGGTGGGGGCTACCGATGCCAGGGGTCCTCACCAGCAGCAGAGGGCTCCTTAGCAGTCCCCGGGGAAAGACACCCATTGCTGTTTGGGGGAGATCACACAGTAAACACTGCATCCACTGAGGCACGTCTCACAGCTTCCTGGGCTACCAGAATCCCCCCACCCCTGCATGGTCCCCAGGGATGGTGGGGCTCTTCAACCCATCATGACACATATTGTGCCCAAAGCATTAGTTACAGCCAAAGAGATTACAGGATGCTACCCAGGTGGAAACAAGACACTGTGTAGCAAACTAACACCCCAAGACACATCTCCAGGAGGAAACCATCTACCATGGAAGCCGCCCTATAAAAGTAGTGGAGATCAATGGATCTATCAGATGCACACATCTCAATATAGAGGCACAGGAAATATGGAAACCCAAGGTAACACGCACACACCCCACCCCCACCCCCCCGCCGCCAAAGAACACTGTAACTCTCCAGCAACAGAACCCACGGGAAATGATGTTGACGGAATGCCTGAGACAGAATTTCAAGGAATGATTACAAGGAACTTCAGTGTGATTCAGGAGGAACCGACAGGCCGCTGAATGAAATTAGGAAAACGATGGATAACCTGAATGAGAGAGTCAGCAAGGAGACAGCCATCTTGAAAAAGAACCCAATGGGAATCTCGGAAAGGAAGAGCTCAAAAGTGGAACAAAAAAGACGGCTAAATCAAGCAGAAGAAAACATGTCTGAACTGGAAGACAGGTCCTTTGAAATATCCCAGTCAAATCCAGGGGTGGGGGTGGACATATTGAATGAAGACAGTCTCTGAGAACTTTGGGACACCATTAAATACATAAATACTGAAAGTTGGGGAGTACCTGAGGAGAAGAAAGAGGGAGGGGTACAGAAATCCTGCTTGACGAAATAGTAGCAGGAAAAGGTGCCAGGGTTGTAGGGTGGCTCCCCAGGAAACAGACTGTGAGGGGGCAAGTTCTGCTCTGGGTGGTCATCAGGGGGTGCTCTCAGGAGCGGCCCCCAGGGGGAACAGTGAAGGAAGCAGGTAGGGGCACAAGAAGACGTGGGACTCTGCTGCAGCTGCCCCAAAGGCCTCACGCCACTCACAGGGAGGTCTGAAGCTGGCCTGGCCCCTCCGAGTTGTTCCAGGTGAGAGGGACGGACCTCTGGGCCTCGTATCACCCAGCCACTGCTCCCAGAGAGAAGGAGTGGCCTTGGACAAGGCAGCTCCTTTGGCCAAGTACAGTTCCTTGGGGAGGGACTTACCTTGCAGGGAGGAGTGTTCAGTCCTGAGGGAGGATCAGGACAGTGCCTCTCAGCATCTACAACCGTCCACGCCTCTCACGGTCACATGCTCTTGTTCTAAGTCTGCTCTGGGAGCAGCTTATTCTGTCTTCAGGATCCTGATTAACTCCTTCCCTGGGGAAAAGAGGAACGTTAGAACAAACTACAGCCACCCCTGCTGCAGGTGACACTCCTCTCTCTTCTCTGCTACCTGTTCTAGACCTCTTCAGTGGCACTGAGTGCAGGCTGATGTCCGAGGCTCATCTACCATCAGGAGCAGACCCTCAGCCCAGGTTGCTCTGAATCCCTCCTTAAGCTTCTCTAGGTCCCAGTGCTTTACTTCGAAAGTGTCTGTGCTGCTCAAATTATCATCAAAATAGAAACAAAAGGGGGCTGGGACAGAGCTCAGTGCGTAGAGCACTTGCCTCGCATGCACAAGGCCCTGGGTTCAACCCCCAGCACCAAAGAAATAAATAAACAAACAAACAAACAAACAAAAGAGTCTTTCCAGTGTATGATCTTTGTGCCAAACATACCCCCCCTCCCTGCTCTTTTCTTTGTAGCAACTGCCCTACTTTCTCCTGACAATCAAGGCCCCTTAACACGGCCAGGGTAGTCACCGTGATCCCTTGCTTACCGACTTCTCAACACAAGCAGCCTACAGAGATAAAGGGGTACCACAGCCTAGAGTTTAATGAGACAGACCCTGTGTCTCCTGGTGGAAGCTCACACCCACCCAGAAAACAGGACCTCAACGCCACACACACAGCTGGTGTGGTGGAGACAGGAAGCACCGAGTCCCAAAGTGGGTTCCTGGGAGCCATGCTGCTCAGGGCATTCCTGTACTCCTGCTTGTACTCCACGTTCCCCAGGATCATGCATTCTACCTACTGGGGACCTGGCACCATATTATGGTTATTGATTCCAGGCACATGCTACATCCTGCTCAACGATGTCTCATGCTCTCAGGCTGCTCCCAGAGAGGAGGCGTGGCCCTGGACACAGTGTGGTCACTCTCGGGTCAGCAGTGTCTGGTGGCACAGAATCCTAAGATCTGACGCCCCCTGCCCTGCCTCCTGTGCTGTGAAATGTCTCACTTGGTCTGACACAGCGTCCTCTGGGTCCAGGACGGCTGGATCAAGTATTCCACTGTCATCCGACAGCAGCGCAGGTTTCGGCCCAGCAGGCAGGAGAGGTAAACCATACCTAAAATCTGTGGCCATTACGATCAAAATTAATTAATTCCTCTTTCAGAGAGAAGGGAGTTCAATGTCACCAATTGCCACCAAGTGGTCATCAGGTGTCCTTGAAGGATGGTAATATTGGTGTCTCAGCATTAATCTCTTGTGGGCAGGGTGGCATTCAGCAATGGCAGTAGCTGGGTTAACTTTGATGAGTAGGGGACCCATGCTGTTGGGCCCACGTGTGGACTCTCTCCTTGTCCACATAACTGATGACCAGGTGTACTGCCTGCCATGCACTGGGGTGTGTCCCTCCTCTGCTGGTGTCAGGGCCACTCCTGAAGGGGGCTGTGTATAGCTGAAGCTCATTTCCAACTCATCCCTAGAACCAGGTGAACATACTCATGACCAGAGCGTGGCTTTTCACTACTCTGTCGGCTAATCTTAAGGGACTCCACCTGTAGAGGCAAAGATGGGGGTTGGGACACTGTGGCAGATGACAGGGGCTTCAGGCCTCCTTCTTAGATATCTTCCTACTGCCATCTGCTCAGGTGATGGCTGATTTCAAGCGTACTTCTTCTGAGTTACTCCTGGGATCACCCCCCATCTTATGACTTGGTGGTTCTGTATGAATCCAGCTCATGCTGGACAGTTTGGGTGTCACGGTCACTTGATGTCTTGCAGTCAATGGCTCTGCCTCCTCAGGGTCCAGGACCATGCTAAGAGCTATGTTTTAATAGCGTATAAATATCTGCTGCAAATGGCGTGGTCTGTTCTGGAACTCTAGCTCTACGCAGTGATTTTCTTTTAGAGCTTGCTGCAAATGCCACATCGACTCTTTTCCTACCATAGACATCTACAATCCCATGGAGTCTTCCTGGACATGTGCCCACACAGCAGGACCCTTTGCATATCAACCTGGGCCTGCTGCTGGGCTCCTTCTTGCACAGAGAGCAGGCTCCGTGTCACTCGATAAATGGCTTAGAACAGTCTTCCCAAGTCCTGAGTACCTGCTTCTAGAACCCAAAGGGGTCCTGCAGCAGCTTAAATATATCCCCCAAAAGCCTATGTTGAAATCCTAATCCCTAATGCAATACTGTTGGGAGGTGGAGCCTGCTGAGAGGCCATGAGGCCATGGGGTTCTGCCTCCCAGGATGGATTAATCCAGTTATCACAGAAGTGGATTATTTATAAAGACAGGATTCACCTCTCTCCTCCTCCTCCTCTTTCTCCTCTCCTCTTTCTTCTCCTTCTCCTCTTCCTCTTTTTCCCCTTCACCTCTTTTTCCTCCTCCTCCTCCTCCTCCTCCTCCTCCTTCTTCCCTCTTTCTCTCTTTCTTTCTCTCAGACTTCTACCCTGTGTTGACACAGCAAGAAGGCTTTCCCAAATGCTGGTCCCTCATTCTTGGACTCCCCAGCCTCCTGAGCTGTGAGAAACACATTTGGTTCATTATTAACTGTCCTGTCTGTGCTATCCATCACAACTGCACAAAGCAAACTAACACAAGACCCACGCTGTACCTCCTTCTTGGTGGTGGGAGGCCAGAAATGCAATCATTTGTCCCTTATTTGGAGGGGACATCCTGATATGCCTAACCTGTAAAGACTTCACCAATTTGGTGGCCCCACTAAATCTCTGGAGGTTTATCTCCCACTCCCAGAGCACACGCATCCCTGCTGGTGACCTCCAACATACTTGCCTCTTCTTGCTCGTCCTGTTTTATTGACACAATGTCACCAACTCCACAGACCACTGTCTTGCCAATTGTCTGGACAGTTCTAGATTTTTTAGACTATATAGTCACAGGATTTGGGTGTTACTAGTGCCACTGAGAACCCTGGAAGGTATCCAGTTTTCTTCCCCATGAGGACCTGCCCTGCTCCGAAATGCCTTTCCAACAGAGAACAATCATCAAATGCTATGGCTAAAGCTCTGAGGATCTGCACTAGCAAAAGCCCAGCGTTCAGCAGGGCCACCATGCAGTGGCATCGTGGCCACCCCCTCTCACCCTCCTGGGTCCATCACCTTCTGGGAGGCTCCATCTAGTGAATTAAGGGGAAAAGGACAAGGACGCCTACCCCTGCATTCTTCAGGACTTTAAGGGTGGCCCAGAGCTCTGCCATTTCCCACCTGCAATACAGGACTGGTTTTCAGGTTCCTTCTTGGTTGGGGAGGGAACAAGGGGGTTTCAGAGGCTCCCACTTGGTCTTCTCCATTAGGATATCTCATTGGACACAGTCCAAGGAACCAACATTGGGGAGGACAGGCACGTCCATGACAGTTCACACTCAGGTGTGCAGGAGTGACCCTGGAATGCTCCGTGGATGCCGAAGAGCACGGAAGTCAGAGCAGTGCCAGGATTGCGGCATTACCTGACTCACATGTGCCCATTCCAGCCCCGGCCTTGGCAGCACTGGTCCCTGTTGACCAATGTCATCTCTGAGTGTTTGCCACTCTTCACTCTGTGAGCCCTGAGAGGACTGGGGGACTCATCGCTGTCCACAGTTGCTGTGGTGACTGAGGGTCCTTCTGTCAGTGGGCTGGCTCTGATCCATAAACTGGGCAAGGGATTGTGTTTTTTCCTCTTCTCCGTCCCCCAAGTCCCTTGATCATCCACCTTTGACATTTTTTTTTAAGAACTCAAACAATTTCCTTACCAGCTGCTCCAAGGATAGTGGGACTGACTCCATCCAGTTTACTCAGAACTTCCTTGATTTTAGCACTGAGTCCCAAGTCCTAGATAACCTGTCACAGCAGCCACCCTGCTCTAGGGACATCATGCTCTAGAAGCCATAGCCATCCATCTGCAGGCC
Organism: Spermophilus citellus; assembly: GCF_964194105.1. Taxonomy (NCBI): domain Eukaryota; kingdom Metazoa; phylum Chordata; class Mammalia; order Rodentia; family Sciuridae; genus Spermophilus; species Spermophilus citellus. The sequence continues at coordinate 51,894,061 of NC_138195.1, forward strand.
AAGCCTGCTGCCCATTGCCCACTGCCCTCTTCTTCTTGCTCATTACAGTCACTGTGTCCACCAACTTTGACAGGCAAGCCCACCCCTGGCTCCTGTTCTTTCCTGGGATCATGACTGCTATCAGGGAGGCCATCTCCATATATTGCCTCCCCCAACCCAGCCTGGTCCACAAAGTCTCCTGCCACCACACTCTTCCTTGGTTCTGGAACTTGGGCTGCTTTGATGAATGGCATACTGTTGGGGACCTTGCTGTGGAACATAGTCAGTGACTAGGATTTCTGGCTTTCCATAGATCATCCTCTCCAGCATGTCCACTGCTTTGAGATGTTTGAGTTCCTTGTGCCATCTGCCACGGTAATTCTGGCATTCCTACCTATCTCACAGTGTAGGCCATGTACTCCTCAAAGATTCTGAGAACCATCTGAGTAGCGTGTCAGCATCCTCTCCCAGGGTCCTTGTCAAAGTGTGAAACCCTCTATCCATGGAGAAGCTCCCTCAAGCTGGTTGGAATCCATCACCTGGATTCGACACTCTGGGTGTGCCAGGCATCCTCTCCTGGCACATACAGTGATGGTTCCGATGGCTCCCTCATACCCGTTTCTTCTCCTTCCCCCAAAGGCCATGCACTTGCCTGGCTGGCATGAGTCATAATGTCCAGGAAGGGAGCTTGGGGTAGCTCCTGGGGTGCATGCCTGAGGGGTCCTGCACCATCCAGGCCGAGGCAGAGTGCTGGCCTTTCACAGCAAAGAACAGCCCGCTTCATCAGGCCCAGGGGGATTTAGGGACCTGGGCTTCAAAGTGCTCAAGGTCACTGACCCAGATATCCCTCTGCCAAGTCTCAAAGGGCCATGACCTTGGCTTAGGAGACTCCCCCAGGTCAAGAATCCAGAACACCATGTTTTCTGGGACTCCCTTCTTTTTGCTAAGTCTGGCTTCTGAACCTGGGCTTTCTCCTCTCTCCAGCTGCTGGGGGGAAGAAACTCTATATATGTAGCCTGAGAAGTCTGTGACTTCACACTTTGCCTTAAATTGGCAATTAATCACCTACAGCCTTTTATTGTTTTTCCCCGATCCATCGATTGCATTCAGCAAGAGCCCTACGATTTCATTGTCCTTATAATTACTAATTTACCTGGTCCTCCCTAACTCCTGAAATATGCAGACTGCCCTACTTTCCCTTCCATCCCAATTTCCCCACCAGGACAAAGTCTTAACAATGGCACCCTCCTGTCTCCTCGGGCTCGGGCTCTCAGCCCTCCTCACCACCAGAGACGGTATCTCCAGGACTCACTGGTCAGCAGATGAGCTGGCTCCATACTCCCACTTAGAATCGGCTTCCTTGAGCCACTCCTGGACCCGGTCACTTTGGGTCATGTTCCCTGAGACCACAGTGAGATCTTGCTGCGGAAAGCTTGTTGCAGAGTGGAGGGCATCAGTACCCATGGGGAGTGAGAGCTGCAGGGCTGGGCAGAGGGCCAGTCTGAACTTGATTTCAGAGGTGCATCTGCCTCACTGACTCGGGCTTGTCCACCTATACATGGGGAACAGCAGACCCTGGGCAGGAGAGCCCCATGCCTTCTGCTCAGGGAAGTGACTAAAGCAGGACTCAGTCTTGAGTGGCAGCATGCAAGACCCTGGGCAGCAGAAGACGCTCCTGGGTCCTGAAGAGAGTCTGAGTGGTGACCCTCAGCACCCACTGCATAGGCATGGGAGGAGAAGCTGGAGGAAGAAAGCCCTGGAAGTAAGGAAGACTGGCGGGCTGTGATACGGTGCTTGGAGCTCTATCCCTGCGGTCACAGCAGACATCACTAAGTAATCATGTCACTCAGGCCCTGGGCTCCAGGAAGGCTGGCCCCAGGGGACCTTAAGGGTGAAAACTGAAGACAAATCTCACCTCAGTCCCAAGACACCATCAAGCAGACGGGCTCTTAGGAGGGGCTGAGCACCTGTTGTGATAGAAAAGAGCAGAGATTACCCCACCCGCTGTGGAGGCTGTTACCAGGATGAGACTAGCTTCAGGGATCTTCATGAATGTCTCCTTTCAATCTGGACCTTTGGAGATTCTGGGCGATTCCTGCCTGGACAGCTCAAAGGATGGACTTTGAGCAGCTGTGCTCTGAAGCATCTGTGGCCATAGCCTTACTCTGGGTCCTATTTCGTCTTAAGGTTCCAAGCGCCACGCTGGTGGATGAAGACAGAGACCGCAGGGTGGGTGGATTTAACGCCTGTGCGTCGAGCTGTGGCGTCCATAGTGACGTGGGCTGTCCTCCAGAAGGAGCCCTGTGCGTCCTCCGCCAAGGCTTCCTGCTGTCACCGCATGCCCCTCCAGCTGGAACGCGCATCCCCCGGTGCTGCGCCCAAACGGGTGCGCGTCCCTCTGTGTGTATACAGACACGCACCCGAGCTTTTCCCAACACAAATATATATTTAAGATTTACTGTTCTGGAAAACCTAGTGAATAATGTAGATGATGAAAGCCCGTGTCTGCCAGGAAATATTGTTCGAGCGGCCTCATTGAAATGCAGCTTGTCGTGCACACTTGGTGACACGCACGCCGTATGAATTATGGATTCCAGGCTTTATCTCTCACACTACACATGAATGTTTGATAAAGATTGTTTCCAATATTATATTTTGTCAAAATGCTCATCTAAAATTCAGTCGAAAATGCTTTCCGGTAATTACGCACTGACTTCACCAGGAGCAGAGAAGGGAGGCGTGCCCTCCGTGGGGTCACGGCCGTGTGCAAGCGCATGCGTGTGCGTGCGTGCGCGCGTGTGCGTGCACACAGGCATACGTGTGCTGTGTTATTTTTCTGACCCTTGTTGTTTTTGCTAAAGGGAAGAGGGAGACCCTCACTGAAATTCTTTCTTTCTCCTGCGCATCCTCATTACAGAAGTGCTTTCAGTAACATCTACCTTCTCCTTGGTGACCCCCTCAGTAGCTCATTCCCGCCTCGGATGTTTTTAAACAGTCCTGGCTCGCGGGCAACATGGCCTGAGTCTTGCCTTCCTCCTATTCACAGAGCTTCCAGTTGATCTTTTAAAACAGGCATCCTTGAGCACCCCCTCATCGGCCCCCATTCTCAACTGTGGTTCTTCCTCTGTCATAGCAGAGACAGCAAGTCCCCAGTACCAGGACTGCCATGCTCCATCCCTGCGGTCACAACAGACATCACTAAGTAATCATGTCACTTTTTCCCCAACTCCACCTCAGAATCCTTCTTAACACACACCCTGGGCAACCACTACCAGCACAACAAAGATAACTTTGAAAGTGAAACCTATCAGTCACCTCTGTACTATAAGGTAGAGAGCTCTACCTCTGCAGCGTGACACTTTCAGCCCTTAATGACCCAAGTGCAACTTCTTTTCTGTCCTCATTCCCAACTGTCCCCCTTCCACCCTCTCCTGGTTCTCCAGCCCCATTCCATGCAGTCCTCTATAGGCCTTTCTGCCCTCAGTATGCTCCCCCACCAACACTCCCCCCATACACACACACACACACACACACACACACACACATACACATAGTACCAAGCATGTTGCCCAGGGTGTTTGCTAATGAGGTCATTGGGAGGGAGGATGCTCCCTAACCCAGGCCTATGCCTACACATCAGGACCCAGCATGAAGGGAATTCAGGTTGTATGCTCACAGGGGACCCATGTAGAGGACAGGTCATTCACATCACAGACACTGGAGAGATGCCTCCTTTACTTGCCCTGGTGCCAAGGGACACAGCCATTGGGTTCAGTCGCTGTAGATTTTGGAGAAAGCAAGGCAAGCAAGCTTCCGTGGAAATGGCCCCATTTTACTGTGGCATCCTGTGAGTGTCAGCAGCACAACTGAGTCTCCAGCCCATCCCCTGTCACCCTTGCCCCCTCCCTTTCCTCTCCACCCCCAACCCCAGGAGCAGTCCAGGGAGGTGCACTTCCCTGACCCTCTGGAGCCCCTCCGCTTCTTCCCACACACAGCCCCCTTCATCCTCCACTGCAGGCCACCATCCTGCGACCCTGGGGTCTTGAGCAGCCTCCCTCCTCCCCTAACCCCTCCCATCAGCCTCCTGGGTGACTTATCCAAGCCCAACAGGATTATCTCACTCCCTGCAAAGGATCCAACTTTGTTTCTCCACTGCTGAGACTGGCCTCAAACATGCGATCCTCCTGCCTCTGTTTCCCAAGTCACTGGGGTTAGTGGTTTGCACTGCCGCACTCAATGCTTTTAGGCTAAGAACCCAATTTCCCTTCTGTGGTTTGGAGGGAGGAGCAGCATCCACCATATCAAGCTATCAGGGAGGCCTGGGCACCCACTCGGCCTATGGGATGCCAGGGAGACTATCTCAAAGGCCAGGCTATGCGCAGCCCAGCTGGAGCAAGGGTCCCAGGCCGGCTGCGTCCTGCCTGCCTGCCAGCCCAGTCTCTCACCATCCCCCTTGCATTGCTCACTATCTGCTTCCCTACTGTCCCCTCACTGCCCTGCAGAGAGCTGGGCTCAAAACAGGTGTTTTAAAAATATGTGTTAGATTTCATGGAAATCAGGAAACGCAACAGCTCCAGGGGTCCATCAGGGAAGAGCAGCGCAGCCTCCAGCCGGGCTCTGCTTGTCGGGGCCCAGCATGAGAGCTGGATCTGACAGGCGCGCTCGGGCACCAGGGCAGAGGAAGGCAGGGCTGCTGACAGCTCCCGGCCCGTGCTGAGCCTGCCATTCCAGTGCCACGGGGCATTTCAGTACAACTCCAGTCTAAGTCTCACAGCCAGGATTCAGCCATGCCTGGGAGGCTGGAAGCAGGAAGGACGTCCTCAGGGAAAAGCCCCTCTGAGAAGCCCCTGGAGTCTGCCCTAGAGTGTGAGAGCCTGCTCGCCTTTCTTCCACAAACACCACCTGCCCGTCTGCTCTGGACCCTGTGCTGGGAACAGGGGTACAAAGGTGGAGGCTGTCGGCCTCACCTCTCAAAGTTTCTACATTTAGTCAGACTGGCCAGCAGACCTGTGCAGAGCAATCGGGAGAAGTTGGCCAGGCTGGTGTGAGAACTTGGAGTTGGCGAGGGGCACGCAATCAAGACTGGGCTGGTCAGGGAAGTCAGTAGGAAAAGGGGCAGTGCAGATGGGTGTTGAGGGATGAGTAGGAGTTTGCGGAGGCTGAGGAAGGGACTGGGAGGTATATCAGGCAGCAGAAACAGTGTTTCCAATAATCTGTGGGCTGAAAAGAGCATTGGAGGACTGAGAGTTTTGTAGGGGATTAAGTAGGCTCGAGTTGAGGCCAGAAGAAGGGTTTTATGTGCTGAGGTCAGGAGTCTGGACGTTGCCCCAAAAGTTTCATGTGGGTAGTGGGCAGTTGGTCACAAAGGAAGTCAAAGCCAGAAGGAAAACTTGAACCTACACATCTTCTTCATGGCTGCCTCTCGTCTAGTCTCTGAGATGTCGGCTGTCACATCTCTGCTCCATTAGTATGCAGGCCACTCCCTGGACAGAGGTGGCATCCTTCCAGCCATTGAATCTGGGCAGCCTGTGGCTTCAGTGACCAATGGCGCTCATTGGAAGTGAAGCTATGCCGATCTAGGCTGAGCCTATAAGAGACCTGGAGGCTTTGGCTCATCTTCTTGGGGCACTTGCTCTGGGGACAACCGTCCAGCCCTATAACCAGCTGAGATGGCCCTGCTATGAGGAAGCCCAAGTTGGCCACACAGAGGCTTCCTGCAGACAGAGCCCCAGCAGCCTCAAGCCAAGCACCAAACCTGCAAATGAAAGAGCCACCTTGGACGCCCCAACCCCCCCCCCCCCCCGCCAACCTCACAGAGGCCCCAGACACCTGGCTTGAGTCATGTGCTTGCAGCCATCTCAGACCTCGTGGAGGAGAGATAAGGTGTCTCTGCTGTGCCCAGGCAGCACTCCTAACCCAAGGCATCATGAAAATTTAAAAATGGCTGTGGTTTCATGTCAGAGTTTATTACACCACCATGAGCAACGGAAACACCAGCCAGTCCAACAGCTGGAATGTATTCAGCTACAAATAATGGAAAACCCAACAATAGTGGATTAAGCAAGCAGAAAGAGATTGATTTTCTTGCACAACAAGAGGAGGATGCTCAAGGCACCATGAAGTCAAGGCCAGCATATTTGCAGTTCCCTTGGCTTTTTCCTAAAGGTGCCAAGATAGCAGTTGCAGCCCCAGACGTCATTTTCTAATTCCAAGCAGGAGGAAAACAGAGGAGAAAAGTATTCACCAATCACGTTAAGCCCCTTATATATGGGAGAGGAAAAGTTTTTCCAGAACCTTACATCAGACTCAACTCAGCATTGTCTCTTTAAACCTGGCTTATACAGCTACTCCCAATGAAGCCCAGAGAGTCGTAATGAAATTATCATGAGTGGTCTGTCCTAACTAGGATCCACCCCAAACATATCTGGTGTTCACTTTAGCTAAAAAAAGGGGGAAGAAATATTGGAAAAGCCTACTGCATGTCTGTCTTATCAATAACAAACTCTTTTTATTGAGTTTAATCAGCACACAATAAAATATATATCATAGTTAAAGTTTACAGTTTGATACACTTTAATATATACGTAACCCATGAGGCCAATCAAGAAAAAAGCAATCCTTCCTGGTGACCCTTTTTAATTCCTCCCTCTTGCCCTTCAACCCCAGCCCCAAGAAATCAATGGATGCTTTCCATCACAGAAGATCGGCTTTCCTTTCCATAGCAGCTCATCCATGGAATCATGTGGCAGGTGCTGCTCTTGTGTGGCTTCTTTCACTTAGTACAATTATGTGGAGACTCATCCGTGTCTTAACACTCATTCTTTTTCGTTGCTGAATACTACTTCATTGTATGGCTGCACCCCAACTTGTGTTCGCATGCACCCGTTGATTGACATTTGCATTGGCACCTATTTCAAACAAAGCTGCTGTGACCACTAGTCTCCACATGGACGTGTGTGCTTTCTTTCCCCTCGGGTGATTTGGAAGTTAACTAGAAGATCCTATGACAGGCATATGTCTAACTTTTTTTTTTAAGTTGCCGGACTGTTTCCCGCTGTGGTTGGACCCCTGGAGGTCCCCACCACCAGTGTGTAGGAGTCCCCACTTCTCCACCCTCTCACCACCACTTGGTGTGGTGGTTACTTCTTGGCGTCTCAATTCCCTCAAGGACTCTGGTCTAGGCCACCTTTGAAGAAATCCTCTGCTCCCCAGTGGAGTAAAAACACTCAGGACAGTGAAAGAAACAGATTCACTGTGAGACGTTAATTTTGTGTGCGAGACATATCGCTGTGCAAAGCCTCATTTACTCCTAGCAACAGTGTGCGATGGTTGTTCTCTTTGCCCCGCCTTACAATTGAGGAAATTGGCTCAGGAAGGCCTGGGATCAGGTGGCAAGCCAAGCCCTGGCTGGTCTGTGTGACCCCAAGGCCCCTGCCTTTTCTCGTCTCTCTCTGACTTGAGCCCCCTCTCTTATCTCCAGAGATGCCATTCTTCTGGAAGGCAACAGGGAGATGACCTTTATTTTATGGGTTTGTGTTCTGTTTTAGTGCTGGGAATCAAACCCAGGGCCTCGTGCAGGCTAAGGACAGCGGTCTCTACCGCTGACCCTGAGAGTGTCCTGGGATTGGAACTTCCTTCAAGACAGGCATCAAAACCAGACCCGCCGGGGTTGAGGGTAGGACTGTCTTCCCAAAGTGGGATAGTGTTAAGCTGATTGTTCAAAAAGCAGGGAGGAAGGTTGGGAAAGCAATTCTAAGAGATAGAAACTGAAGGATATAGAAATGACAACCCTCAAACATTGGCCTGGGAAAGAGAGAGTGAGGAAGCCAGCGAAACATTGATAACATTGATCCTTTCCCAATGCATCCCTTTCCCAGTGACAAGACAATCCCCGAGAAGGAGATATCCATCAAGCCTAAAATGACAGTCTCCGGGAAGAAGCCAAAACATTGATCCTTCCCCAAATAAATCCTTTCCCAGGGACAGTACAATAGACCCTGGAGGGAAAGAGATAAGCCTGAATGCTGAACTCTGCACCCTTCCTTCTTGCCCAGTAAAAACAAATTTCAAATTCTCACAACCTGTTTCCTGAGTGTCCAAACTGATGTGTTCTGAGTCTTCAAGGGTTAAGTCACTTCTCAGTGTGACCTGTATGAGCACAGATTCAGGCCATCTGGGAGAGGATGCTTGGAGAGGCTAGCAAGATCCAGGCATAGAGGTCACGGGGAAAGCCAGGGTGGTCGATCTTGACCCTAAACACCGTTGAAGTTGTTGAGCAGAGAGGTGGAACAGCAGCCTGTGGTCCAGAATGTTCCCTGGAAGGAGGCACTGGAACAGGCTGCCTCAGAGCAGGGAGACCTGGGAGAGGGGTATTTCAGGTGTCAAGGGAGGGGTAGTAAAGCCCATAACTTAGGTGCCTGAAGGACATGCAATGGAGCTTTGGGAGCCATCAGCATGTGGAAGGTCACAGAAGCCACATGTGGAGGAGATCACCAAGGACCATGCAAAGTGGGATGTGCATCGGGTGAGCAGAATGGACCCTTCTTCAAAGGACCTGGGAAGAAGCAGCAGCTTGAGATTTGGGTTGGGGAATGGGAGGCGTTAGGGAGATGAGGGCAGAGGGAATCTCAGGAGGAACGATGAGTGACATTGCAAATGTCCCAGGAAGTCAGGAGAGGTGAGTACAGGGGAGCACCTAGGACTTAGGAAGGCAGATCACAGCACCTCCCAGTGGAGTCTGGAAGGTGAGAGAAGATGACTCCGTGGAGTGGACCCTGGGAAAGCACTCCCAGGACACGCTGGGAAACAAAGCTCCCCGGCCTCCTGCAGGGGCTGCCCTGGACAGGAGGTCTGCAAGGCAAAGAAGCTGAGAAATGCAAGAGAAGCTGATGGAAAGAAGCACGGAGAGGACCGGACAAGAGAAGGTGAAGCCTGGAGCAGATTTCTTGGGACAGCCGGGAGGAGAGGAGTGGGGTGGGTGTTCACGGATGAAGGCTTTTAGGAGCAGGGCAAAAATTCAAGAAATAAAATAGATGCGCCACTCACTAAACTCATCAAGACAGAAAAAGCACAAACACACATAATTAGAAATGAGAATGGGGAAATATCCACATATAGAGAAAATTGAAAGAATTATAATAGATTACTCAGCTCAATGCTTTGAAATAAATCTGAACACATGGGCAAGATGGGTGATTTTCAAGGAAAAACATCAGTGATGCAAACAAACCCCAGAAAAGATGGGGAATCTAAGCCGTCCAATTACCAGGGAAGAAACGGAGAACGTCGTCGAAGAGCCACACTCCATGAAAGAACACGGGCTCACAGGTGACAATCCGTCCCGTTTTTTAGGAAGCAGGTGACTTTAGTGTTGTTTAAACTGACCCTGAAGGTGGGAGGGCATGGGTGGAGAGCCCGTGTCTAAGAACACAGCAAAACAGAGAAGAGGAAACTCAAAAGAAAAGACAAGGGTACAGGTATGCTCCTCTCCTTACAATGGGGTTGCGTCAGGATCCGTCCATCACAGGTTGGAGATACTGTCAGTGGAAAGCAGCGGAATACACCTCACCAACTGAGCCTCCTGGTTTATCAGCACAGCACACTGGAGAGGGTCAGTTGACTCCCATATCTTGCCCCTTGTGATCCTAGGGCCAGCCGGGGACTGCAGCCTGCTGACACTGCCCATCATCTGCAGAGAGAATGGTACAACATATCACTTGTCCAGGAAAAAGATAAATATCCAGAACACACAGTACTGTTTCTACTAAATGCAGATCACTTTCACAACATGGTGAAGTCAAAAAATCACCAACTGAATCACTGGAAGTTAGAGATTGTATTATCTTTTTTTATTTATATATGACAGCAGAATGCATTAAAATTCTTATTACATATATACAGCACAATTTTTCAGATCTCTGGTTGTGTACTCAGTATATTCACACCAATTCGTGTCTTCATACCTGTACTTTGGATAATAATGATCATCACATTCCACCATCATTAATGACCCCATGTCCCTCCCTTTCCCTCCAACCCCTCTGAAGATAATATAAATGCAAACATCCTAAGTCAAATATGAGAAAGTAGAACACAAATATATTTTAAAGGGGTAACATGCTGGCCACAGGGAGTTTATTCCAGAAATGGAGGAGAGTTCTTTATGAAGGAATCAATTAATAAAATTCATCATATTAAAGAAAGCCATACAATTCTCCATAAAGACTAAAAGATTAGTTGATAAAAATCCAACTTTGCTTCCTGATTAAAAACTTTTCATGAAATAGGACTGTGTCCATTGAAATTCGCAGCTCCGAGGCTCAAGCCAAAGCTCTCGGAGTCATTTCTAATGGCAAACCCTGAGAATCAGTGCCAAACTGAGGATGCTCACGCTTGGAATCTGCGTCATCACGCAAGCCGTCGCCCCTCCCCATGTCCTTGTCAATCCTCTTGTGAGGGTGGTTTCTCTCCTCAAGCCAGAGTATCTTTCCAACCCTGCTGGTGTTAAGCTGGGCCCTGTGACTCGTAGCAGGTGGAAAGTGGGCAGAAGTGACAGAGTGCCAATCGGAGCCGAGATCTGAGAAGAATCCCGTGTTTCTGGCCACTGCTCTTGAATTTCCACCACTGCATGAGCACGAGAGGCCACTGACCCATCATCCAGGCAGAAGCAGACCTGGAGCCCACCGAGGGCTTGGAGCCAAGGCCAGTCAGAGCCAGCCCGGGTCAGCCAGCCAAGACAAAGGATCGCTGTGATCACAACTTTGGGCGATTGTTGTGCAGCCTTCTATGACAATAATACCCAGTGTAAGGAATATTCTTAAACATTGGGTTTGAGCTACTCACCAATGCAACTAAACAAGAGAACACACTGGGAGGTGTGACATTAAAACCAGGATGGGAAATTATTCATCATCTGATTGCACACTTGGAGAACACAAGAGAAAACCCCAATCTAAAAACACTAGAAGAGTTTAGTAAAAATTAATTTATATCAAAATCAATAGTTTCCTACATAAAACAATAACCAATTAAAAGAAAAAATTCCACTTACAGTAATAATAAAAAAGATAAAATACCTAGAAATATATTTAACATAAAATGTGCCAGATCTACAGGGAAAAAAAAAATCCAACCCTGCCAGAGGGCATAAAATAAGACTTCAATAAATAAAAAGAAACACCCTGTTCTTGGATTGGAAGAGTCATGTTGTACAGATTCCAATTCTCTCTACGTTAATCTATATTAGTGTGATCCAAAAATACAAGCAGGATTCTTTGACTAAGCCTGTTGATCCTATATATAAGAGGAACGGAGAGATTTCTGAAAAGAAGAAGCCAGTTATATCTCGATATTCAAACAGTGTCATTTTACTAGTTGGAAAGTCGTGCGTGTGAATAGACAAGAGTTTATAATCGATGTTGGTCACGTTTGTGTCCTTTGAACGCTTGCTATATTTAGAGTCTTTTGGTCACCATGAATCTACCTCCTCAAACAGAGGCTAGGACTTGCTTTGTCAGTCACCACTGCAACAGGCGAGTGACCTGGGCTCTGCCAACCAGCCCTCCCACCACCCCTTCCCCCATGAGATTCAGGAGGGGGTAATAGGGACAGTAGGTGCTGGTCATGATCGGAGCTTAATGGGGGAGGTGGCAGGGACATCAGGCTCTTGGTGATGGAGCTCTGGTGCCCACTCCCCGGGGACAGCAGGGAGAGCAGCTGTGGAATCCTCTCCAGAGTCACCAGGAAGGTGACTGCAGCCTCCCCAGCTGCATCTGGTTCTCAGGCATTCCTGACGATCCCCTGGGCCACCCCATTAACTTTGCTAAATTCCTTTTCTGCTCCATTTGGCAGAGTCGCTTTTCTCATTTGCAACCTCAAGTGCTGACTGATACACCTGCTAAGTGAATGGACTAGAAGGACCACAAATAGATTATGTACATCTGGAAGCAATAATAGTGACGATAGTTAACGTTTATTGAGCTCTATGTGCCAGGCACAGTTCTCTGCTGACTTACAATTGTCTCATTAGCCCTTACAACAGTCCTAAGTTACCCTTCCCATTTTACAGATGTGGAAACCAAGGTACAAAGAGTTTTCTGCAATTCATATATAATTGACATTTGAGAAAGAAGCATCACTCAATAATTTGAGGCTAGGTAGCTATTTGGGAAAATAATGTGGATCTCTGCGTCACTCCTTACACTAGAGACAATTCCACATAGATAATATTGGAAAGAAAAAAAATTAAATAATGAAAGATCTAAAAGAAAATGCAAGGGAACATGGAGCACTAATGGAATTGAGGAGGCTCTTCAGAGTAAGAAACAATGTTCAGAAGCCACTCCAATGTCCACAGAGTTGATTATGTTGACAGGAAACCTCTCATCCTGGTACACAAAGGGAGCGAAGACAAACCAGGAGGACGTAACTGCAAACCCAAATGGCAATGGGCTGATGCATGCCAAGGTTTTATAAACCAACAAGAAAACAAAATCCAACATAAAGAAAGAGCAAGGACATCAAATAACATTTCACAAAAACATATGTGACTTGGCATCCCTCACACTTTCAAATATAAAAAATAAGACAAACAGTATGGTATCATGCTTCAATGTGATAAAGAATGAAAAGTCTGGTGACGGGTTGAAGAGGTCTTAGGGAAGTGGGCGTGTCACTGTATAAGTGTGTGTGTACGTGAGGAAAAATTTCCAGTAAATATTGTAAAAATTCATATACCTGTTGAAGTAGAACTTCTAGAAATTTATCTTGTAGATAATTGTTTATGGACATGAATACGGATGTCCATTATTGTTTGTAGCATCATTGTAACAGCAAAAGCTGGGGACAGCCAGTGCTCATCAGTGGGGGGTTGGTTAAAAACCAGGGAGACGCAGTCCTGAGGAATCATCTCTAATAGAAAGCAGTTGTTTAAAAGCTCTAGGTGCTGAACACTGTCAACTAGACCCTGACCATTAGATCTGTGATGACTATCATGTTCTGGGTCTCCACTGCCCAATCTGGTAGCCCCCAGCCATGGGTGGTTGTTGGGTTGAAAGTGTGGCTAGTCTGAGTGAAAAATAAAATTTCTAATTTTGATTTTAACTAACACCAATTTAAATGTAAACAGCCACCCGTGGCTACAGTGTCGGGTAATACAGGAAGGAAAATACGTTGGTGCCTACGTCCAAGTGACATTCTGAACAGAACAGAGAAACTGGTGACAGCCATTGCCCTGCCAAGGGAAAGTGGAATATGAGAGGTCTCTGGTGAGAAGAGTATGTGTCCACTCACATCATCCATCTCTGAGTCATGCACCGTGTGAGATGATAGATTCAATATTAGAATAATTAAAGCCCCAAAAGGAAAGTGGGGGATGGTCTGGAGGGACCCTTGGGTTTTTCCCATGGGATCGGAGACCCATAGTGGAAGAGCCTCCAGGGCTCCAGGCAGATCAGCCTCCTGGAGAGAATCTGGTGTTGGGGTCAGAGGTTTGGGGAAAAGGGGAGGAGCTGGAGGACTACCCACGAAGGAGGAAGTCCTGACCGACGTCCTGTTGCAGTCTGCGCCCAGCACAACGAGGGATGGAGGATATTTGCCCACAGCCTGAGTATAAGGATAACAGGTTTATTCCCCAAAGACCAAAATCAAGAACTGAAGAAGATCCAGATAGGAGAGGTGAAAAGGTGGAATGTGTGGAATCTGGTGGTCCTTGTGCGTGGGGACTGGGTGAGTGACAGGTTTCAGAGAACTCTTGGTCCTCAGCTACGTGACTAGTGGAGGTTGGGGATCCTGAGGAAATAAGATTCCTAAGAGAAGAGTTTCGGGGAGAGGATCCTAAGTTCAGCATTGGCCATCCAGGTCCGGGTAGAAATTTCTAGAAGTTTCTAGACAGCTAGGTCTGGCACTCACCAGGGAGACCTGCCTGGAGAGATCCATCTGGGAGATAGCCAGCGGTGGACGATGCTAGATGCCAAGGTAACTGTCAGGTGCCAGCCATGAGGAGACGTGGCCGGAACCTCAGGACACAGAGATGAGCTCAGAGAGACAGGAGGGAGGGGGGAGCTGGGGGAGGGCAGCGAGGAGGCCGCTTCAAGGAACAGGAAATGGTCTGCAAGGTCAAATGCCACAGAAAGGCCAGGCAAGCTGGAGCACTGAAAAGCCCCTGGCACTTGGCAATTAGGAGGTCATTCTGTGACCTCAGGGAGAGCAGTTCCAGGGCCGCGGTGAGGACCAGCACATGACTTCACTGGGCTGAGGTTTAGTGGAGGCCAGAGTGGAGACCAGCGGTCGGCTCTGGCTCCTGGCCTGATGCTCAGCTATGAAAGGCAGAGAGGAGGGAGAGTGTCCAGAGGGAGGCTGCTTGATGTCTGTTTTGGGCTTAAAGGAGGGAGATGGGACAGGGCTCTAGACAGTGGCAAAGGGTCTCCAGGAAAACGAGAGACGATTAATGAAGCAAGACCCCCAAGGAAGCAGGTCAAGGTGGGCTCCTGACATGGGGGGGCGTGAGACTGGCCGAGTAGCCTCCTCTGAGGAAGGGGGACCTGCACAGAAAAGGAGGGGGCAGAGAGCAGGAAAGCCAGCCACTGCCCTCCATAAATATGAACGCCCCACACCGAGGGGTCACTGTGTGTCCCTCTGAGATGGCCGTGTCGCCCCAGAATGTCAAATCTGCTTTCCTAAGTCAACCTGGGTCTCAAAAAAAAAAAAAAACCCAACCCTACATATGTACATATATACATACAGCTAAATTTATTCAGAAGAAAGAAACAAGAAAGAAAAGAGAAAGGAAGGAAGCAGGTGTTCCCCTGGTCTGGCAGGGGGAACACGCCCGGGGGACTGGTGCAGGGAGTGTCTGGCTGGGGTGGGCTCTGTCTGAAAGAGCCAGGGGGGGCCCTCAGTGAGATTTACTTAACCCTTCTGGATACCATCTGCAAAATGGGATCACCACCTTTTAGGTCTGGCCCTCGGGATGTTCTGGCCTAAGGCTGGTGGCACCTCCATCCTGGCATGGGGCCGGGGTGGTGGGGTCCGAGGATCTGCCTGGGCTAGCCGCGAGAAGGCGGGGAGCGATGGGCAGGGATCAGCAAGGCGGGGCCTGAGGCCAAACCCAGCCCGCTGCTGGCTTGGTAAGTCAAGTTTCCTTCGGCACACCATGTCCCACCCCCCGTATCATCCATGGCTGCCCCTGTGTGGGAAGGGCAGCCGTGAGCCACTGCAGCAGAGGGCATGTGGCTGGCAGTGCCCGACACATTCACTGTGTGGCCCTTGGAGAAGTGTATGACCCTGGTCCTCATGTATGGAAGCTAAAGGGGAAAAAGGAGAGGAGGGGTGTCGTGAAAATCAAAGGAGACCAGGAGAAGAGAGGAAGGGCCCTGGGGGGGAGGGGAGGGGTGCTGGGTGGTGAGACTGACAAAATCATACCGTCACCTCCCATCGCGTACGACCACATAGCCACAAATCCTGCCACTGTTATGATACGTGTACTAGTGAAAATGGGTGGGGAAAAAGAAGTTGCTGGCCTCGGCTAGATGGAGGGGGGGGGGTGTTGGTGGTGGCTGGACCTGGAGGGTGGACAGTTGGAATCAAAGCTAAAGGAGTGGAAAGGAGGGGTCTGCAGGTCACCTGTGCTGCAGGCCAAGGCCACAGCAGCAGGGGCAGGGGCTGGGTTCAGGCTGTTGGAGCTGGGGAGAGGTAAGAGGCACAGGTCTGTCATGGTCCGTTGATGGAGTTAATGGACAGGATTACCCACATGGACGTGGGTGTAATCAAGAACACAAACCACAGCACCCAGGAAGTCCCCAGAACATACCTTCCCCAAACCACTTTCCCCTTCTTTTTTGACAAAACCTCAGCGGTATTTGGCATGACAGGGTGACCCACCCCTAGGACTGAAATGATTTGCCCAGGCCCATCAAGTATCTTATTTGCTTCTGCTGATAGTTATTTTCCCAACTTGCCTTTCCACTAAAAGTAGTCACCTGATGTGTTCTGGCCAATGAGATGTCTCAGAAAGGGAACGCTTTCCTTTTCTAATGAGAGATATTTCCTGGTGCTGCCCCCTCATCTTCTTGCTTGAACACAGAGCCAGATGCATGGGGCTGTGGCAGCCATTGGGTGACCATGAAGGAACAAGTAGGAGGTCATAGGCGGCTCCTAGCTGAGGATGTTGGAGAGAAAGAGGCTGGCTGTCCACACCATCCTCCGAGCCCTGCTCACCTACAGACCTCTGCAGTGAGCAGGGGAAATGGTTGTACTGCTGAGAACAACTGGGTTTCTATCCAAAAAGGACTTTTAAGTGAAGGAAAGAGACAAAAGTGAAGAGGTGTGGGCATCAGGCCACCGGGGAGGTCATGGACAGAGGCTGCCATGAGCAGAGCCACAGTGAGTCCGGGGAGCTGGGGAGCTGGGAGGCCAGGACAAGCAGGAGCAGGCAGGGGACTTGTGGAGGAGTCTGTGTTTCTTCCGCAGGCAAGAGGACAGGTCGCCCAAGTGGCTTTAAAATGATGCAGGTGATATTTCTAAACTTCATTCGTTCTTCAAATTTCCTCGGGACATCTAGCCTTCTGCACCTTCTTTAAAAGGCAGAAGAGTGGCAATGTATTTTCCTTTTTTCATTCCATGAATTCAAGGAATCAGAGAACTCCTTCAAGCATGCAATTGGCGTAATTGTAACAATTTTGTCTTTTTCTATTTCTAAAAAAAAAAAATAGCTTTAGATTATTTAGAAAGCACAGATAATAAAATAGAAGAAAACATTCAGGGTGTTTGATCTGAGGGCTGAGGTTTTGAAGAAGGAAGCGGAAGTGGGATGGGCTGGTGGGAACGTGGTCGGGGAACGGAAGGGTCCTGGCCAGCGGCCTTCCCTGGGCCTCAGCTTTCCCGTCTGTGAAATGAGCCGGTCAGATTGCACCCGAGGGGGGACCCACCGGCGGGCGGATCAGGGGTGCTCAGGGTGAGGGGCCTCCCTGGACAGATCCCTCCAATCAAGGACGGCCAGGCTCACACAGGAGGGCGGGGACCCGGCCCTTGGGCTGCTGCGCCCAGCACTCAGGCTCCCCAACCAGAGCCCTCTCTCCCACCTGGTCCTCACTCTTCCATTGCTCAGCAGCCTCCTCTGTCACCGCTGCAGTCAGGGGCGCGCAGGGAGGGCAGAGGGTGTGCGGCCGGCAGAGGGGAGGCCACTTTATTACCACCTAGTTTGTCTGCATGCGCGTCTGGTGACTGAAATGGCTGGCTTTCCCACCAGAGCACTGCGGGGACGAAAGAACACAGGGAATAGCTTCGAGTTTATGTGTCTGGTGTTAAAAATCAATGGCTCCCCTCGTCGGGAGGCGCCCTCGGGGGCCAAATAGAGCGACTCGCTTATTACCTTCCTTCCCCCTGCGCAAGGCGGTGACGGAGAGTCAGACCTGGGAATAAAGCACCTTCGCGGTTACCCCACCCCAGCGGTGGCCCAGTGCCCTTAACCCCCACAGCAATGAATGTCACTCACCCCCAATTTGCAAAGAATACACCTGGGGCTGTTTCAAGAGGGAAGTATTCAGAAACCCAAGCATGAGCATTCATGCCCTCCATGGGTGGTCAGTCAGTTAGGGACTCTTGCCTGCCCAAGGGGGTCAGCTGATTACTGCAGGGTGAACAAGCTGCTGGAGACCACCCGCCACACACCCCCTTCCCTGGGCACTGTATGGGGTGACAACCTACAGCCAAGAAGTGTCCCTGGCTCATCTACTCCAGGTCACTGTAATCCTCCATCATAAAACCTTCCATTCTTTATTCATAGAATCAAAAATTGGTAGCACTGATGGAATTTGTATCATAATTATGATATTATAATGCCACTAAGTAGCTGTGCAGCCTTCTGTAGGTGTATTGTCCTCCCTGGGCCGCGGCTTTTCCTTCCATAAAGGAAAGCTAGAAGGTGGGATCTTGGTGGAGATTATGCAGCACAGGTACTCCCTATAAGACTGCGCCTATCACCGTTCATCACCACATGCAGAGGACAGGCCTCAGAGCTCTGAGCTGGACAGACAGACTTGTTCTTTTAATCCCAGAAACCAGACATACTTTCCACGTGAGAGAATCTCAAAAAGTCTGTGGGCTGCATGTTTAAAATCCCTCCTATTTCCTGGAGGTGGGAATTTCTTTTCCCAGCATCCAGGACAGGAGAATAGGATTTAGAATTGATTGGCCCTCTCAAGAGTCTGAGTCCAAGGAGGTGGGACAAAAGGGCAAGTGGCTACAGTGAGCTGTCCAGGACCCAGGGACAGTGTGGTGACAAGAGTACAGCAGTGGCTGGCTGGGCAGCGTTCAACATAGTGCGTGCTGGCAGTGCCTCAGGCTGCCAACCTGGTTCTCCTCATTTGCAGTAGACAGTGGGGCCGTGTTGCCCAGTGGTTAGGGGCATCCCTTTGGCATCAGATAGATGGGGGCCTGAATCCTGTTGGTACCACTAGGAGCAAAGTGACTAGGTGAGTCGCCTGCCCCTGGACATCCTATGCTCTTCTCCGTAAAGCACAGAGAAGGGTGACTGCTTGTGAGGGTGCTCGTGGGCTCCCAGGGGCACGTGAAGTTTCTAGCTGGCACCCGCAGGGCCCAGGAGAGGGCAAGGCCAGTGGTGGAGGAGCAGGAGACTTGCAAGGTGGGGCCTGGACCCAGGGCCGATGAGCCCAGAACCTGCGCGGCTGACTGCTTACACAGCACAGCCCCTGGAGAGGGACCCATCATGCTGGCCACTGTGGGCCAGGACCTGACCTTCCAAGGGGCGCTGGTCTCCCTCCCTAATGCTACTCAAGTATGAATCATCGCGAGTTTGATCTCATAGGAAGCCCTGAGGTGGGAGGGCTGGTCCACGGGGGGGCAAAGGCCCCCAAAGAGGAGCCAGGCTTTGTCTCTGGTCCTTGGTGACTTAGCGATGGTGCAGGCAGGGAGCAGCCCGGCTGACGCTGATCCCCCAGATGGAGCTCAGGGCGGGCTCTGGTCCAGGGAGTGCCAAGTGGGGAGGGCAGGGCTGCCAAGCCTGCTCCTCCAGGAGGGGCCAGCGCTGGGCCAGATGCTCATCCCAGGCCCCTCTACCAGCAGTGGCATCTGGCGTGCTCTGAGGCTGGCCCGGCTGCCCAGCAGGGGGGCTCACCCTCCAACCAGGACCTTTCTTTCTGCCCTACCCCTCCCCGGGTTTCCTTGGGGTCACAGATTGTTGCCTTCCTTGGGTTCCCTCGGCCTTGGTGACAGTGTCCACTTTCCGACTGTGTCCGGGTCTGACCGTGATATAATTGGGAGCTTGAAAAACCCTGATTGTGCCATAATTATAAGGCAAAGAAATTACCAGGGGCATCAAAGGTTGCTCCCAATTGCTATGTTAATTGTCCTTCGTTATCTCTCCATATAAAAGACCACTGGAAAGAGACAAAAGCCAGCCGCTCTGTCCCTCTGCAGCCTGACAAGGAGGTAAGGGGCTGCTGTGGGCGCTGAGCCAGTTCTTGACACCCAGGGACCTTTCACTGTACCTTGCCAGCCCTGCCCCCAGAGGCCACACCCTTAACCACCCCCACCTCAGACAAAGACCCAACCCCAGCCAGCTCAGCCTCCCAAACACCTGTCCTAGGACCCTGCTTGTTCCCAGTCTCAGGGTCTCACAAAGAAAAAAGACCCCAAGTACTTAGTTGCATGTTGAATGTGCTTTACTTTGAGGGCTGTTGTAGAAATACATGTGTGGAACATTGTGGAATAAATAGCCAATGTTAATTGAAGACTTTCCATGTGCCAGGTGCCACATGGAGTGTTTTACACGCCACTCAGCGATGATAGTTTTGTGGGTTATGTTTGTATCTATTTTGCAGATGGTGATTAGAGAGGTTAGGTAAATCGCCCAGGGTCACACAGCCCATCAAGTGCTAGAGCTAGGATCAGACCCTGGGCACCTCAATAGGGCTCTTCATCATTGTCATACTGCTGTCTGATCTTGTGTGGCAAGTGTGTTGAGGGACTGTGAAGGCTAAAGACAAAATCAAAGCAGTGGATTCAGTAAAAAGTGAACCGAGCAATCAGCATGAATCTGCAATTGTCCAGGTGTATCCGTGCCCTTGACTTGTTTGTTTTTGGAGGGCCAAGCCAGGCCTGGACTACACCATTGTGGCCCAGAGGTAAATGCACTTGATTCTGAATGTTCAGCTCCCTCAAGCAGCTGCTGTGCACCAGGCACGGTGCTCTCTGTCCAGGGCTGGGGAGAAGTCAATTGCCTGTCTGCCTCACTGGGATCTCAGCCCCGGCCACATAACCTCCCTGCATTGGAAGCCTCAGTTTCCCCTGGGAGGACAGGAACGCTGTGCCCGGAGCTCCCTGGAAGCCATTAACTTTTACAAGTGGCTGGCCAATGTGCTCGAAAGTCACCTGCCTTGCCAAGCCCCAGGCTGAATCCACCATCGATGATCCATGGAGCCCACAGGCGCTACATCTCTAGCTCAGAGTTTGGCTGTGGTTCTGCTGCTGCAGCCACACTCCTGAGTCAGAAGAAGGACGTGCGGAGCCCTTCGCAGCTCAGAGGACCCTCACCATCAGCAAAACCAAGGTGGGAGTGAAGCTTCTACCCCAGGGCCCCTCTGACATTATCAGATGATCTGTCCCTACAAGCAGTTTGTGAATTGTTTGCAAGGCATGGGTGACAATAAGAAAATCTAAAGGAAGAAAATTGCAGTCAGTGCCTGTCCCTAGGTGCAGGTTCAGTCCAGCCATCCCGAATCTCCACTGGGCCCTTTTGCCAGGCCTCACCAGGCGGACGAAGCTGTAGGGTGGGGGAGCAGCTGACTGGCAGGTCTTCCAGATCTACAGGTAAAACTGCAGTTTAAAGCTGGGCACCTTGGCATTCACCTGTAATCCCAGTGGCTTGGGAGGCTGAGGCAGGAGGATTGTGAGTTCAAAGCCAGCCTCAGCAAAAGTGAGGCACTAAGCAACTCAGTGAGACCCTGTCTCTAAATAAAATGCAAACTAGGGCTGGGGATGTGGCTCAGTGGTCAAGGGTCCCTGAGTTCAATCCCTGGTAAAACCCCCCCCACCAAAAAAAAAAAAAAAAAAAAGACACTGCAGTTTACAGCAAAGCCGGAGTCACCAACTGCACCAAGCCTGAGTCCTTTCTGTCCCCTCCAGAGTCTGCCAGTCCTCAAGGCTTGCCCGTCTTGGCCAGTGGCCAGGATCTCTCATGAGCCTCAGAATGAGGAGCTAAACAGGGGACAGGGCACCCGAGCCTTCCTGGGCAGCACCTTCCTGAGTCTGGAGCTTGGAAACAGTCACCCTGCAGGACAGTGGTTCCCAGGGAAGGCCCCCTGCTGCGTGCACCCTGGTTTCCTGGCAGCTGTCAGAGCCGGGCTGCCTCGGTGCCCCTGTTCTTCTCAGCACATGGTTCACATTCAGTTGGTTTGGGTTTGGATTTGCTTGGGGGTTTTCTTGTTTTGCTCTGTTTTTATTTGGTCTGAGCTTTTGGCCACGCTGAGCATGGAGCCCAGGGCCCTGCATCTGCCAAGCAAGTGCTGCCCTGGGCCACACCCCACCCGCACCATCTAGTTTACTGCTTCTGTTCTTTCTTGCTGTGACTCCAGCCCAGGTGCTAGTGTCTCTGTTGACCTGATGAGAAACTGAGGCTTAGAGAAGTCAGGTGACTTGTCCAGCTTGTATCTGACCCCAGTCTCTCCTGTCACAATGCCCTCCCTCGCCACCCCCTATACTGTCCCTGCCTCATGGCAACTGGTGTGACCTTCTAAAAGCATAGGCCACACCATGTCCCCACACTTCCTGAGCCCTACATTGGATTCCTTCCCACACAGGATAAATCCCAACCTGTGGGCTTGGCGCAGGAGGCCCTCCTCCGACCTCTGCTTCCCCAGCATCTCCTGCCTCGCTTCCTCCCTCTCTCACCTCACTCCAGCCCACCAGACCCTTTCCTGGTCATTGACCTCCAGCCGCCTCCTCAGCCCCAGCCTCCACATTGCTGCTCGCTGCTGCTGGAATGCTCTCCCTCCGCAGCTCTCCTTGGCTGGCTCTTCCTCCTCGACCAAGACTCAGCTTAAATGCCACATCCGCAGAAAAGCTGTACTGGACCACTCACCTACACTGGCCCCTGGGGACTTCCTGTCTTGTCACCCTGTCCTGTCTTCATGCTAGCTCTGGTCTCTCCTGGGTGGTTCCCTGTGGTTCATATACCATGGTGTCCCTTCCACCCGAGCGGAGAGTGGGGAGCTGGGCCTGCTGGTCTCTGCATGCTCAGCACTTCCTGGGGGCTCCTGAAGTCTCACTGGGTGAACGAACCAACGGATGCAGAATTCACGGGGACCCAGAGAACTGCGCTCTGGACGTCTCCACCTGCAGGGCAATGTGACTTGGATTCAAGGAGCATGTGCCACCAGATGGCACAAGGACTATCAGAGGTTTCTCTCTCGGGGTCCAAGTGGGTCTAAACCACTCTGCTCTGATCCACGCATGCATGATGGAGTCAACTGGCTGTCGGCCAGGACTCCAAGGACAGCTCCCAGCAGCAGTGAGGGCAGGTCAGTGAGGGCATTGCTTGGACTGGTCTGACCCCGTGTAGCGGATGCTGGTGTCACTGGGACTCCCCAGTGTCACCTTGGGGAGCAGCCCTGGTGAACAACAAAGACAGCTGTCCTGAGGACACATGAGGGAGCCACCCTCTTTCCAAGTCCCCAAGGGCAGGGGAGTGTGCCAGGCTCTGGAGGCAGCGGCGTTAGCAGGGCAGGTGCAGGAGCTGACCTGCGGGGAGAGTCGGCAGCTGGACAGGAGCCCAGGGAGGGTCGGCTTGCTGTAGGGGCGCCGGTCAGCCTTGGGACAATGGTTCCTGGACATATAAGGGATGGAGTTGCCATGAGCTGGAAAGGCCACTAGGCTGTCCACAGTGAGCCAAACCCAGCTGTCCAAGGCCACAGAGGTGGAGGGGGAAGCTGGGCTGGGCCGGAGCCTGACGCCAGGTCCCAGACAGAGGGCACAGCCAGGCAGGGTGAGAGCCAGCCCAGGAATCGGGGTCACAGGCGAATCGGAATGCAGTCAGCAAAGGAGGCCGAGGATGCAGGGGTGGGCAGAGGCAGTGCCTGATGGAGGGGGTCAGAGCTCCCACCGCAGTCCCAGCCCCCAGGCCGGTCCCTGACCAGGCCTCTGTGGCGGGCAGCTCCCAGGCCGGTTGGGACAGCAGGCGTGGGAGGCCGCCTGTTGGAACTTCCTCAGCCTGTATCTGAGGGGGAATTAAACCGTTCTGTTCTACCAGGGCGTCTCATTGACTTCTGGCAAAACACGGTGTCCTGCTTCAAAGGGACGGCTTAGGAGGCTCGTGACATCAAAGGGCTGTTAGAGAACAGCATCCTGATGAGCTAATTGCAAATGCAGCCCGCGCAGACAGAGCGCGTTTGCCCGGGAACACAGGGGCCCACACAGCCCGGGAGACGGTGCTGGGGACAAGATGTGTGCTGGGCTTGGGTGGACCCAGCATGTTTGCAAAATAATTCAAGATGTTGCCTTGGTCAGGCCCGCTCTGGGCTCCACGGCCGTCCCCTCCCCTCCTGCATTCCATCGAGAGTGGGGTGGGTAGCAGCATCTTGAGGCCTCTGAGCACCAAAACACCCCCTCATGGAGGATCAGTGAGCCCAAACAGGACAGAACGTTCCCCCCAGAGCCGCAGGGACATGTGGGTGAACAGAGCCTTCTATTTTTTTTATTCCCAGAGGCCCCTCCAGCCTGCATCCTCTGCACTGCGAGCAGGAGAGGCAGCTGCCAGTGGGTACCAGGACAGACTCTTCCCTTCCCTGGGTCTCCAGGCCCCCCCATCCAGCTGGGGTGTGGGGTCCCATCATTCCCAGCCCTGAAACTGTCACAGAAATGTCTCCAAGCACCAGTGTTGCAGTTTGTCCTGGGACCTTGAGATCATCCGTCCAGTTCATCCACTCCTGGGCTCCCGGGGGGCAGACCCATGGAGCAGGTGCTTCCCGACCCTTTGCCCACCACAATGTGCTGAGCCATGCTGATTTTATCTGGTTTGTACATCAGGATCACATATAAGATTTCCCTTGGAAAAAAGAGAGCTCCATACTGTTAATGAAAAGATTTCTCTGGAATGATTCCATCTTATAAGTGAGGAAACTGAGGCCCAGATGAGATGGGTGTGACTTCTTGCCTGCTGCCACATGGCAAGTTAAGGATGGAATGTCCACGTGAGAGGTCACTGGGCTGCCCACATTTGTCAGTTTCAGCACTTTGACCCTTGATCCTGGGCAGGGGTCCCAGGATCCAGCTTCCCTAAGCCCCTGTGCTAATCAGCTTTCTGTTACTGAGACAAAATACCTGAGATAATCAACTTAAAGGAAGGAAAGGTTTATGTTGGCTCACAGGTTCAGAGGTTTCCATTCATGGTTGTCTCGAATTTTAGGCCTGTGGTAGCACAGTACAAAGTGGTAGAGCACATGACAAAGGAGGCCTGTCTACCTCATGGGGCCAAGAAACAAAGGGAGAGAGGAAGGGGTGGGGTCCCAATCCCTTTAAGTGCACATGCCCAGTGACCTAACTTCCTCCCACTGAACCAAACCTCTAAGAAGTTCCTCCACCTCCTGATAGTGCCACAGGGTGGGGGCCAAGCCCTGAACCCATGGGTCTTTGAGAGACATTCAAGATCCAAATTAGAGCACCCAAATCCTCAGGCTCCCCTCAGCCCTCAAGGGGGTCTTCCTCAGGGATAGCGCCTCAGCATTGGCCTTCCACCCCCTCCAGCCTTGACTGGTGAAGGGCAAAGGTGGCTAGGAGGCCAGAGGGGGCTTGAGGTGTCAGGAAGACCAGCTGCACAGGGTCTAGGAGGGGCCCTTGGCCTGCCTGTTCACTGTATGGAGGGGAAACCCGATCCTAAGAAGGCAGCAGGCTGTGCTCACAGTGGGCAGCAGAGCAGTGGCTGGTCGGGCCTGATAGAAGCCGTGCAATGGCCCCGGGGGCACCTGGGATGAATCCACGCTCGCTCGCACATCAGGGTCCCCAAGTCTCCTCCAGTCTCCTCAGAGTCGCTGTCCTCCTCTGGGCCAGCACATGGGCCTCTTTCGTCACTGCTGTGCTCACATTAGGGGGCTGGCATGATCCCTTCATTGATTCTGGCCTCCCTGCCCCAGAGGGTAGCACACAGGTGCAGGAATAGATGTGTTTTGCTCACTGCCAGAGGCTCAGCGTTCGATATGTAGTCTGTAAATGAATGAATGAATGAATGAATGAATGAGTGGGTGAACAAATATGTCATGGCCTCTTCTGTCTTCAGAGCCTACAACAGCTTCCCTTCATCCACCCACCATGATCTTATTGGCAAGCCCCTCACTCAGAATCTAAGCCACCATGATTGGATCCAAGCCTCTTTCTAGACTCCTTTCCCACCAATATTCACTCCACTCTTGCCACCATGCCACGTACTACACGAGCTCTGGACAAAGCCCACCCCCTCTCCAGAAGACCCTGCCCTCATGCCTCAACAGCTGGAGGCCTAAGTACCTCCCTACTCCCCTTCATCTAGATGATGGCATCTGGCAGTTATTTTGTACCCAGCTCAACATCCCCCCTCCTCCCTCCCTGGGGAGACTTCTCCCTGTCCAGGCTGCAGGCAAACCAGGGGCCCCCTCCTTGGTGGGTGTCTCTGGAACACAGCGTGGTACCTGGGACACGGCAGAGGTATCAAGACAGGGGTGTTTCTTCCAAGCCTGCTTCTCTCACACTTGTGTAGGACAGGAAGTGTGGCTGACCCACCTGCCCCCAGACCTTGGTTTCAACCCGTGGGAGGGCTCTGGGCCCTTGATTCCTCGTTCCATGCTCTTCCTACCATACGAGAATCAACGTCACATCATTCCATTCCATTCATGTTTCCTCCATCTCTCTCTCTTTCTCTGTCTCAAAACATAGGACATGTAGCATTTTCTCCTAGCCTCCCTCCTACTCACCCTCTCTGGTCACCCCCACTCCTCCTCACAGAGGACACAAAAGGGAAGCCCAGGAGGTGCCCGGAGTGGCACACTGATGCTTGTGGGTTTGACCACTTCCTCTTAGAAAGAGGCCTCAACCTGGAGCTCTGCAGCCTGGACCTGCGTGTGAAGATTTTAAAAGCACCATCAGCTCTATTTGACCTGTGAAATTATGAAAAAAAAAATCCACACCCTTTATGCGCAAATACAGATTTCCAGTTTCTCCTGGGAAAAAAACCCTTCAAATTAAAACATTAATTAAAATATCATAGCTTCTGGAGGCACCTTTTCACAAGGGATCATTTGGGAGGAATAGTAGCAGCTGCCCCCATAAAACAAGGCCTGTGTCTTCTGGTTTGCCACAGACCCCACTCTACCCTAATGTGTACCACGCTCTCCCAGCCTCACTGATGACAAAGCCTTGCCTGGCCCCTTCAGGTATTTGGGTTTGCAGCCTAGAGAAAGCCTTGAGAGACTTTCTTTGTTCCTCAATCAGATCAGTCCTCTGTCCCATGGCTGCGCCCCTCATTTACCCCTCCCCCACCACACATGCATTGGAAGAGTCTGGGGAAGGAGGGGGATGACCACATAAACATGGGTGTGGAGACGGGAAGGAGCGTGCAACCCAGGAACACACCCATGCTGCAGGAGCCAAGAGGCAGCGGGGGACAAGGTGGGGTGGGCAGATCCCATGCTCCCGCTGAACTTGAGCAGCAGGCCAGTCCACACGGCCTCCTCCCCCTGCTCCATGAAGACGAGGACTGAGCTCTTCAATCCTGTGCCACCCCGAGCACAGGCCTAGTGACGGCTCCACCGAGGGAACTGTCAACTGCAGCCCTTGTTCCTGCCTCCCTCGAGAACTTTCTGTCCACCAGGCCCAGGGTGGGGTGGGGTTTGCAGATGTTGTGTTTAACGCTCATGCCACACAGGTGTGCATTGTTCAACAAGAAAGCCCCAGGTCAGAAGGGCAAAGCAGCCTGCCCAAGGCTGGCACCACCTGGGTCCAGCCTCCGGGACACTCCCCAAGAGTGGGCACACCCATGGAGCTGAGTGGACAGGGGCTCAGCGTCATTAGGAAACAAAGCCCTCGGAGGGTCACCTTCACGCACCAACCTCCTGGGGGAGGTCCACGGGAAGATGAACCCACCCCTGGCTGTCCACTGTCCGGGCCTCTGAGTGCAGTGGATAGTGAGAAGGGAGTTTGACGTTTTCATACAGACCCCTCCGTCTATGGCACCATGAAGCCCGTGGCTCTAGATCCAGGGTGGCTGCTCTCAGCCGAAGGCCCTGGGCCATGGTGAGTGACTTCTCTACCCCACTCTAAAGTGGGGAAGACAACAAGAGCAGCAGCCACCCTGACAGTCCGTCCCCTCATGTGGTTAGGGACCAGGGGAAGGGGTCCAAATGGTGGCTGCCGGCAGGGAGGACAGGGAGAGCTTCTTCATGCACCACAAGGTCCCCCCCCCCAGCCTCCCCACCTCACCCCTGTTCCCTTCACCCCAACTGGATTCTCACTTTTCTGGGAAACGTGGTGGGAGAGAGGCTACCCTCCCTTCCCTGCACCGTGAGGGCTCAGCTCCCTGAAGCCCCTCCTGTGTCTCTGCTCCAAGAAGCCCCAGCTGGCCACCTCAGTGGCCTCGCATCTGTGTCCCATCTTGTGACGTGGCCTGCCTGGGGAGCAGGGCCAGCCTGGCCTTGTGGCCAGGGAGAAACTGGTCAGCTCCCCAGCAGGCTCTGCTCTGTGTGTGTCCTGGTGGCACCCTCAGAATGGCCTGCAGTCACCCAGCTGGCTTTGCAGGCAGCATGCTGTCCCCCCATCCAGGCCCATCCCACCCCTGGGTACCCTCCAGAGCCCTCGGGGGCTGTCAGTTAAGAAGGGGTAGAGGAGGTGGTGAGTACCCGAGGCTCTCAGGTAGGCCAGGGCCACAGTCTCTGAGTGACCGGCATGTCCAAGCATCTCCCCACACCCATAGGGAAACTGAAGCTCAGAGAAAGGAAGTGTCCAGGGCCATCCAGCAGGGTCCCAGCAGCCAGGAGAGTGTGTCTAGGAAGGAAAACGACTCCTATAGATCTTAGGGAAAGATGTGGACAAGGGCCGGGCAGGTGACTGCAGTAGGTGAACCGCCAGGGGGGAGACTTCCATGACCCCCAGGAGCACTTGTCCCACCTAAAGAAAGATGTCCCTTCTTCATTCAGTCCACTTATTAGTACTATTTTTTGGCAGTAGTTTTATTGACATATAATTCACATACCATAGAACTCACCCATCTAAAGCATCCAATTGAATTTTTTTTTAGCAAATTAACAGATGTGTGTAATAATCACCACAGTCTAATTTTAGAACATTTTTGTTGCCCCAAAAAGAAACCTTATGCTCGTTACAGTCACTCTGCATTCCCTCCAACCACGGTCGCCAGCCGAAGGCAACCCCAAACCATCTTCTGTCTCTGCACATTTGCCTGTCCTGCTCACTTCACTTCAGTAAGATCATTGAATAAATGGTGGCCGGCTCCTTGGACTTCCCATAATGTTTTCAAGTTTCATCCACGTGGAAGCGGGAGTCAGAACATCATTCACGTTTATCATCAGATAACATTCAATGGGGTGGACATCCTACATCGTATTCTTGCACTTATTAGTTGGTGGATACTTTGCCTTGTTTTCTCTTCCTGCCTCTTATGAATAGGCTGCCCTGGTCACTTGTGCGTCAGGTGTTGTGGGGACCTGGCTTCGTTTCTCTTGCTGACATACCCAGGCGTAGCTCTACATGGAACTCTTTTCTGTTTTCCAAAGGGATGAGGTGAGAGTTCTAGTTTCTCTGCTTCTGTGAACACCTGTCATTTTTATTTTAGCCATCCCAGAGGGCAAGAAGTGACATCTCATTGTGGTTCCGATTTGCATTTTCTTAATGACCAAAGATGTGGAGAGATCTTTACCATGTCTATTGGCCATTGGTGTGTCTTCTTTGGTGAAATATCCACTTGGATCTTTTGCTTATTTTTCCACTAGGTTATTCTTTTATTATTGAACTAAAAGACTTTTTTATATATTCTAAAGATGAGCCCCTTATCAAACATGAGATCTACGAATATTCTTTATCATTCTCTTGTTGTTGCTTTTCTTTCTTAATGGTATCATTTCCAACACACAAAAAATAAATGTTTCATTTTAATTAAGTCCAGTTTTCCTTTTGATACTTTGGTGTTCTGTCATATCTAAGAAATTTCGCCAGGTCTAAGCTTACAAGGAAAACATGTATTTTTTTCTAAGAGTGTTAAGGTTTTAGCTCTTACACTTAGGTCTTTGATGGACTTTGCGTTAACGTGGTATATGGTATAAGTTAGGGACCAAAATTCCTCCTTTCCCATCCGGATTTGGAGTTCCCATCTCTATTTGTTGAAAACACTCTTTTCTTGCCCCCATTTTGTTTTGCTGGCTTCCTGGTTGAAAATGGTGCCCTCGACCGTGTAAGTGAAGGTTATTTGTGGACCCTCAGTTCTAGGCCGTTGATGTCCCTCCTTGACAGTGCCACCTTGTTCTAATGGCTTTACCTTTGTAGCAGTTTTTGAAATCAGGAAGTGTGCATCCTCTGACACCGTTTCCCTTCAAGATCGCCTTGTCTATTCTGAGTCTCTTGATCCAGGTGAATTTTAGGATCAGCGGACTGATTTCCAGTGATCAATTTCCAATGGCAAATGGACCTATTTTTCATGTCTCCTCATTTTTTCAAGAAAAAAGACAACTTTTTCTTTTCTTTTTTTCTCTTTCACTATGAAATGTCCTGGTTAGAAAGCACCATTCGGGCCAAACAAGACATCTTGGATAAGCCAGACCTCAGGGGCTACTAGTTTGCAACCTCAGTTCTAACCCCAAATCCAGATTTTTTACAAATGGGAAACTGAGGCCCCAAGCTGGAAGGTTGCTTTCCCACAGACCAGCACAAGTAAGTTGTGGTGATGGGGATGGGACTTAGAAGTCTGGTTCAAGACCCGCATTTCTCAGCTTCCCCTTCTCCACAATTCCTCTCCAAGCTGAGCCCAACAACATACACTACCCCCCGGCCCAGGGATGCTGGGCTCCTGAGATGCTGGAGTTCCTTCGTCCCAAACCTGAGGTCCAAACCCAGCTCTGCCAACAATGTGTGCTCAGACCCCAGTGTGGTTTTTCACCAGCTCCTGGCCCAGAAAGACAGGGCCTCCTCTCCCAGCCTCCCCTGCCACCTGGGGAGAGGACTGACGAAGAGAACCCGTTGTCCTGCTCCCCTCCTGCCACCTCCTTTGTGGACTTCCACAACCCTATCTTAGGAAGGAAGGGAAAGAAAAAGCCAGTCAGTAGTCCCCAGGAAGCCGGCAGCCTCCACAAAGTAATTTGGAACAGGTCGAGCGAGAGAAAGGAATTTGTCAGGTTGAGAGCTAGGCACGTCAAGTCGCCAGCACACAGAGACCCGGGGACCCGCTGGCTGCAGCCCTGCTCTTGCAATTAAGATGATAGCATCGAGACCACAGTAATCCTCGGGGTCGTAAACTGTGTCACAAGGCGCCTCCTCGGCAGGGCGAATCCAGCAGGCAGCTGGACATAATTTTTCCAGGACTGCCTTTTTTTTTCTTTCTTTCTTTTTTCTTTCTTTCTTTTAAAGACAGCGATGCCAGCTCTAATTTTACTGCAAGGTGGCAGATTTTCATTTCATACTCTCTGGAAAGATTGATTCACTGGAGTGTAAAAAAAGAAGAAGAAGAACACACACCCACCACCTTGAGGCGTCCCGTTCTCTCCCTCCCTGATCAGTTCTGAGAAATCAAAGCTTGCAGCACAGTGATTTTCAGGGATTTTTCTTTAAATAGTTGTTTTTTTTTTTTCAAGTCATGGGTATTAGAATTCATAGAACCATAAAGAAGAACAGTAGGAAGAGTCCTTGGAGCTTATTACACCCAATCCCCCTCCCTCCTACCCACGATTTGAGAGTGAAGGACCTTCCAGTCCAGAGAACAGGGGACTTTCCCGAGGTCCCACTGCTTGTGACTGAGCTGCGCTGAGGCTCAGAGACGTAAAACCTGCACACCCCTTTAGGCGTCAGCCCCTCCAGAGCATTTCGTTTTATATCATAGGACTGAGGCCCGGAGAGTAGAAGGGACATTTCTCCTCCAGGTCCACGGGGAGCCATGTGGCTGCTCTCTCGGAAATGCGGGTTGGTAGATGGCTAATCCACAGATTGCCCTGTTGGATGGGGAGAACCTGCAGCCTTGGGAGAGGAGCCCGGGGGGACAGGAAGAAGGGGAGGCCAGCATGGGGTGGGCAGCAGGAACAGCGTGAGAGGCAGCCGGGCCAGAACAACTAGCGGCCTTCCCTCCACACACTGTACCTCTGGGAACAGTTGAGGGTCTGCCTCACACCAGTATGCACCCTGTCCCCCACAGAGGTGAGCAGCACTTAAGATTTGCTCCAGGAAAGCCCTTCACAGGGGCACTTAGAAGGCAGCAGGTGGCTCCCAGAGAGAAAAAAAAAAAATCAACAGGACCCAACGATTTCCTGCGAACTGTTGTCACACTCCCCCCACACTTGATTCTGGAAATGGCAGAAATATATGGGCTCTGTGGAGACAGAGTTGGGCAAAATTGATTATCCAATAATGTTCGAAGCTCCCAAACTCTGCAGAACCTTGACTCCGTGGGAACTTGGGAGGAGTGTCACAGGGCACTCTTTTCTATCGTTGGCCACTGACATCTTTTATGAGGTTCGCCCAGGGTTCATAGGTCTATGCTGATCCAATTTGATGGAGAGAGAGAAGCAAGAGGAAGAAATGTCTGCTTCAGGCTTCCCAACAGAGCTTAAGAAGCATTCATTAAGTTCCTACTAGGAGCAAGACTCTCCCGTCCACTGGGATCGTGGAGACTCTTTTGCTCAAGGAGGAGAACATGCCCCCGGGGCCACTGAGGCCAGCCCCGACCAGGAACTACAGCTGGAGATCAAAGAATTCTAGAGCCAGACAGCCTGATGGGACACAGGGCTCCACACAGCTGTGCCTGGGACCCAGTGCAGGGGCAAGAGAAGCAAGATGGGATGCGAAGCTTGCGCACTAAGCTGGTGCATTCGTTTCCTGTGAGCCCTGTTAACCCAACATGGTGGAGTGACTCCAGGTGCCAGCTGCTGAGAGCTGATCCAGGAACTGAGCCGGCTGAGCTGCCAGCCTGGGAAACAAGAGGGGAGGGGGGCTGCCACCACCTCCAGTCACCGCCCCTCACCTTAAAGACAACCCAAAAGTATGCCGGCCCAGTGACCCCAGACAAGGACACCAGATGCATACCCAGGACCACCAATCTTCAGCGTGGTATGAAGGACTCCCTGCAACACCCCAAAAGCCTCCCTAACCTGTAGGTGCCAAGACACACTCTGCAGCTTACAGATGGACCCCCAAAGTGCCACCCACCCCAGCCCACGCCTCAGCCTCCACCAGCAAGCTGCATGGACCCCAGCCCCCTGCTCGCTCTGGTCCTGGGCAGCCTGACTCCTTGGCACAGGTCTTTCCCATGCTTAGCCACCATGCCGAGAGGCCCCACGCAAGCTCGGAGGGCCTGGCCCACCTCTGGGCAGTATCATCCTGCCCTTTCTCTCAGCCCCTTGGTCAGATCTCCCTCCACACTCTGCTCTCTCTGCCCAGACTAGATGCTCTATTATTTATTTATTCCATGAGCAGCTGCAGGCAGGCTCTGGCTAGCACTGGGGACGCCTCAGTGAACAAGACACCAGCCTGACCTTGGAAAGTTCTGTCTAGTGAGGGACAGAGAGCAGTAAATGAACAGCAACCATCCAGGGGCCATTCCTGGGGAAGGCAAGCCCTGGGCCTGTGCCACATCCCCACGGCCAGACACGGCGAGAAGGCTTCCTGGAGGAGAGACGTGTTCTCTGAAGCCTAAAGGACTATGGGAATTAGCCAGATGAAGAGACGGGGAGAGTGCCTTTTGCAAATACACAATGCCTACTGTTGAATGCCTACTTTGCTCCAGGTACCAGAGGTCAGCAGCCAGCAAGACAAATGTAGTTCTTATCTCACCGGAGCTTAGAGCAGGGCATGGAGGCTGATGTGATATGAATAATTACAGCAGCTTTGAATTCAAACTCTAGGAAGGGAAGGTCCAGGACGTTGAGAACACAGACTAGGCATCTTGGGTGGGGTTGTGGATGGAGAGAGGAATCCTGGGAGGGTGAATTCAGGCTGATGTTTGAGGAAAGAGAAGAGCTCCACTATGCAAAGGAAGTACAAAGAGAAGAGATCAAATTTCAGAGTACACAACCTCTTCAACTGTCCTGGGGCATCGAGAAGTTTAGTACTTTCAGTTCTGAAAATATTGAGTAAGACGAAGAGCCCTGGGCATAGAAGCCATGCTTCAGTTACTCCTCATGGCTGGCATTAACTGCATGAGCAGTTTAGAGACCCTTAGGTTAGCCCATTTCTTCCCCACCCCAGTCACCACAGGGAAGGAAGGGTGGAATATTCTATCCATTTTATGAATGAAAAAATTGAGGCTCAAAGACACGAAGCCACATGCATAGGTCATGCCGCCGGGAAGTAGGTGTCTGGATTCAAATCCAGACCCACATGGCCCCAAGGAAGTCTCTTGCTCTCCTCTGTCTGGCCCTGACATGCCCATGGTCACTGCCTCAGTTGCTGTAGGTGTGGGGTTATATGGCTACCTACCAAAGCCCAGGCCTGTACTCCCAGCTGCCTGTCTGGTCAGAGGAGGTGTCCTGGCCTCTCCAGCTGCACCCTGAGCATGCTCACATCACCTTGGATTTAAATGCTAATTGCCCATGGAGCTCTTCATCTCAACAGTTCACAGCTGTGACCTGGAGGGAAGGGAACTGAGGAGAGGAGGTTGTTCAAACGAGGAATTTGGAAATGGCCATCTCCTTCAAAAACAAAAGTGTGTTTTCACTACAGGCATCTCAAGAGCCTCTCGTCTCCTCGGTCACCCGCCAGAGTGCTTGTGGCTTGTCAAGTGACTCCGTCTTAATCGACAATTCAATTGGCCCAAATTACATTATGTATGTAAATTTCCATCTGCAAATCAGCACGCCTCGGACATCACTCTCTCCCGCCGGCGCCGCTGCCCGGGTCCCCAGCTCCCGGGTTGAGCCTCTGCATGCTGAGGAGGGAGAACCAGACCTCCGAGTCACACCACAAGCACACACAAGGTGCAGGGCCCCGCCCAGCTCTAGGCCCCCCACTGACTTCCAAAGAGAACACATGGAGGAAACAGCCACGTCAGAGCCATCAGCTCAGACTTCAAGCCCAGACACAATCTGGAGGATGTCATAATGTCACTGTCTGGGATGCAGGGAGGGTGGGCACCTCCCTTTGCCAGCAAGGAGGCAGGTGAGACCTGTGTCCTGCCACTGCATGTAGCAGATAGGAAAGCACATGGACGCTGGAGCCAGACTGCCCCGGTTCAAATTCCAGTTCTGTCACTTGCCTGCTCTGTGACAAGGGCAGGTTGCCCAGCTTCTCTCAGCCTCACGTTTCATTTCTGTGAAATGGAGATGAAGTGACATCTTCCACCTAGGGTCCGCATGAGGACAGTGTGATGTTAACAGAACAGTACCCAGTGCCACCAAGTACTCACCAAGCCATCGTCATCATTACTGCCACAACATCGCCACACAGCAGATCAGACTTTGCCCCTGGTAAGTGAAGCGTTTAATGTGCTCAACTGGACAGGGTACACACTGGAGAGGACCAGCAATCTCCCTCCCACCAGGACAGGGGCCGGGGTGGGGCAAGGACTTTCCTTGCCTTGCGAGCAAAAGTTAAGAAACTACTCAAAAATCTCATGAATCAAAACGAGTAATATTTTAATGTCATGCCAAAAGTCCATGATGCACAATGTCCAAATTTCAACCTGCTGGTGGGTGTGGGTCTTTCCCTGAGCTGAATGAAACCTCCATGCTTCCCGGACCTTTCTCTTGTGACTGTTGTGTAATAAAAAGTCATCTGTTTACTTGAGTAACTGAAAATAATCTCATTTCACCCAGTCAAATGCCCAGTCCAGTTGACACACACTCCCGTCCTCTTCCAGCCTCTCCCTCCACCACATTGGGTTAGGATGCCGCTGGCCTCCAGGGAGAGGAGCAGCCCCCTCTCCTGACTTCTGACCTCCTCCTTCCATACCCTGGATTCTGAAGGCCAGGAGGGGGAGCCTCCTTCGACAGGGCAGCAGGACCTGCCTCTGTCCTCTCTGCCGCTGGTGGACAAGGTCGGCTCTTTCTCAGGTCCTTCAGTGACTCTGTGTCCCTCATCTCAGCTCTAGCTGCTGGCCTCCAGACACGTCACAGTTTCTGAGCATCCAGGGGCCCAACTGTCTCCACGCTGCCTCTGGGGACTGCTCCCTCTGGGGAGTCCCTTAGCCGGCCTGCAGGACACAGGCCTCACCTGCCCCCTTGCTGGTAAGGGAAGGTGCCCACCCTCCCTGCATCCCTCATTGGGCCCTCTGCCACCTCAGACTCTTCTAGCCACAGCTATCTTAACCCCGACTTCCTGGGCACAGAGCAGACACCTGTTACTGTCTCCCAAAATGTAGGGCACTCTTGTCAAGCCCTCTTGGATGAGGCAGGAAGCAAGAGGAGAGGGTGGACACCCCAGTGCCCCCCACTGCTCTCAAAGACCCCTTCCCTTGCCTTCTGCCTTTTCCCTTCATGGAGGTGAGTATGGAGCCAATGCCACAAAATCAGCTGTCACCACCTCCCCGTAAGCCCAGCCAGGCTGTCCAGCACCCCCGTCAGGAGGTCTCAGCGCCCATTGTCCTCACTGTCCTCCTGCAGAGCACGTCTTGTTTCCACTCACAGATGTGGCATCCGAGGACCCAGAGGCCCGTCCCCACTGCCGGCCAGACCAACCCCCCATCCCACTCCAAGCTAACTGAGGCCCTGCCTGGGCCCCCGGGGTCCTTCCCAGGTCCCGGGGAGGTGCAGAGAGCTTCCCAGACTGTTCCACTCCCGGTGGCTCCTCAGGTCCCTCCCCAAGGACTGGGTCACAGTGGACCCCACATGCTATTCTCATTGTGCCCAGCACATGTCCTCCTGGGACCTCCCTTCCTCTGAGCCAGGGCCTGGGCTGCTTCTTTTCTTTTTAGGTTTAAAAGTTTTTTATTTAAAAAATAGATTCATAAAAGTGCAAGTCCAGATTCTTTCTTTGCAGTCCCCTCTATCCATGTTCATCTCTGCAGCTGGAGAGTGTGGGTGGGCCAGGCTCCAGGGGGCGCCGCACCCTGGCTGCTGTGCCGCATCCCAAGGATTAGCGTGTCCTGTAGTCGCCAGTCCCTCCAGTCCTGGCAGTGCCTCCATAGCCGGCTCACCTGCCGGGCAACGCCCAGAACCCGGTGGCCTCCTCCGAGGTAGTCAGACTGCCAGAGGCTGCCCTCTACCACGCCCCTCATTCCAGGGGAGCCCCGAACCTCTGCCAGCTGTACCCTCCTACAAAAGCCCCCTCAGGACCTCTGCTTTCACCTCTGTAGAGCACACTGGGAGGCACACCAGCAGGTGGGCAGGGCGGGTGGAAGGCAGATGACAAACAGAGGCTGGAGAGGGAGGAGCTCCGGCCACACTCTTGGCAAGCTGGTGAAGCCATGGCAGAGCGGGGGATTGCTCCTGTTCCCCTGGAAACCCAAGGCAGGGCTTTTCCTGCAGTGCCACACAGCCCGTGGCATAGGACTGGGCAGGGGGAACAGGAGGTTGCGTACTCTCGTGACCTGGGGCCCAGGGATCTGGTTTGGCTCAGAGCACCATTTCAAAGTCACATTCCAGTGGTGTTGGTGGATCTGGTAGTCTACAGTTCTCCATGGGTCCCCCCAATTCCTGTGGCCTCACTCCTGTCTCCTTTCCTAAGTTCCATGGTCTGTGTCCTCCCTGGAGGTGTCAGATTTTGTGACCCCACTGTGACGGCTGGGAGCTGGTCTTTATTCGCCCCTGGTACCCCCCACATTTCCTCCCCCCACTCTCCAGGCACCACGGAGGCCTCCCCAGGCCCTGCATTCCTCACCTGTCCAGGCTGCCCCCACCTAACCTGCCTTGTCTGGAAAACCCTCATTTGTTCATTTCTTCATCCAATGTACAGGTACCAGACACGTTTCCCCACATGTTGGGCACTGCCCAAGGCAAGATACCCAAGGGTGGCTACAATGACAGGGTCCCCTTTTATAAAGAAAACACACACACACACACACACACACACACACACACACACACTTGTATAAACTCAGGACCACTCTGAAGTGCAGTGCTGGAGATCAGAGACATCCAGGCCTTGCTCAAAGATCACCTCTCCCAGGTGCCTCCCCAGCACTAGAGTAGAGGGCCCCTCCTGTGTGCTCCATGAGCCCTAAATGGCTCTAACGGAACTCTTACCACACTGGATTATGGGTACTTTTAAACTGGGATCAGAAACAAAGACATATTCATTCCAATATCTCTAAGAATGGGCACAGGACAGGTACCGGTACCTGTCAGTATGGGATGAATGAATGAATGGACTCCATCGTCAGCGTGTTCCTCTGTGGGGGTTGGTATTTGTGCCCACTGGTGTGCATCTGTGTTTTTGTCAAGTTTGTCATCCTGCAGGCACTCATCACCTGCCCACCGTCCTGCCTGGACAGGAGATAGGTGGGTGGTGCCTGCTGGCCAGGGAATAGCACAGGGCAGCAGAGAAGATGGCCCACAAACATCCAGCAGCTTGTGACCCCATTGTGACAGCCGGAAGCTGGTCTTTGACCCTGACCATGTGGCTGGGAGCATGTTCATTTGAGCCGTGGCGTTTCGCTCCTGTCCCCCTGAACCATAACTGGAAAGGCCCCAGGACCGTCCTCTCATAATCAGTTGGATATTTGGACAATTAGAACTTGACCAGAATAGAAATAAAGGGTGAAAAGAGGACTGCTGTGTGCAGAGCTGGACACTCGAGCCTGGCCCCAGGATGCAGGGTAGTGACTGGGCAGGGGGGGCGGGGGGAGGGGGGAGAGAACAAGAAACTGCCTGACATCTCTTGGAGTCAGGGAGTTTTGGGGACACAGAAGAGGCATGGAGGGTGGTTGTGAAACTGGATTGGATGGAAAGATTAGATGTGGCTACATCAGGATGTTGACAGGTCTCAGAGGCCACACCCAGCAGTGTCCTGCAGACCCCGTGCCCACACCTGCCCTTTCTTCTCTCCGCCTGCCTTCTCCATCTGACACCTCCCAGAGGTGTAGAAACTAAAGGTCTTGCTCTCCCAACAGGCAGCACGTGGACGGGAAGTGGCATTTGGTGGCACCCTGATCAGGGGCGCGAACACCACCGCTTCCCCAAATTGGTTTTCCGACAGTAAATTATAATTGCTCTCAGTGTTCTAGAACTCAGGGACTGAGATTAATTACGACTCCGTATCCTATGGCGCTCTGAACTTTAAGCACAGCGTGGTGTGCAGGTTGTTAATAAGCAGGAGGGTCTGGGAGGACTTTTCAGATGAGCAAATGCAAAAAGGAAAACTATTCGAATTGGAATCTGCACTTGCCAAGGGGACCCTGGGGCTTGGAAGATGCTTCCCATCTCTCTGTTCATGATGCTCAGAAGCACCAGTGGTCCCCGGGGGTGGCAGGTGTGCAGAATGGGCCCAGTCACCATGCAGGTGACCCATCACAGGACCAACAAGACCATCGGCAACAAACTCAGATATCAGTGGGGTCAAAAAGGTGAAGGAAACACACGGGACTTTCAGGAGGGATCATGGTAGGGCACGGTGGGGACGAGAGACCTGGGGAGCTCAGGCTCCACTAAGCTCCAGCCTGTCCCTGTGGGAATGTGGCCCACACTTCTCCATCATCAAGAGCAGGATTCCAGGTTTTGCCTAAAATCCCTCTATTTTTATAGTTGGATGCTTATAATTTTTAACATACTATATAGGCCAAATAAAATGCATTTGTGCAGGAATTTTTGAAACCCTTAATTAGAAAACGAAGTGTTTCTTCCCTCGGATGGTGGGCTTGGACCTCTCTCCTCCAAGGAGAGCTTCCCACCTTCTTCTGCCTCGGGTTCTTCACTCCCACACTCGATCCCTCTGCATCTCTGGCCACAGGTATTCTCCGTATCTTTCCATCTGTTCCCTTAGTGAACTTTGAGTCCCTCTACAGGCCGGGATTGCATGCCCTTGTGTCTGAAGCAACTGAGAAAATGTCTACTAAGAAAGAGAATCTTATATACTGGCTGTTGAAGGGACAAAATCTGTACACATTTAAACCTCTCTGCCGTCACTCATTCTTCCTTCTACTTTGCCTATCCTTAAATCATGGATCCTCTGGGGACAGGGATGCATGCCATTGAACCCAGCAGCTGTGATGCCCTTAGCACCCAGCGAGACCCTGTCTCTAAATAAAATATGAAAAAGGGCTGGGGATGTGACTCTGGTTGAGCACCCCTGGTTTCAATCCCCCAGTACCAACCAACAAACAAACAAGCAAATCCTGCCTCCAGTCCTGGAGATATAGCTTAGTGGTCAGTACTCACCTAACTTTTGCGAGTCTTTGGGTTCAATCTCCAGTGCCTCAAAAAAAAAGAAAACAGGGAGATTCGACCTGCAAAATCTGAACAGAAAGGCGTCCGGACCAAGCCAGTGTCCTCTCTGTTCCTTTTACCATATTTCCAGGTGTTAAAACTGTCAGAACCATGGAGGGCTGGAAGCAAGGAGAGAGAGTCTGTGCTAGCCATTGTTCCAACCAGGAACCCAGAGACTAGAAGGAAAAATCAATTTCACAGGCTCAAACCATGAGCCTGCACCAGGCGGAAGCCCTCACTCCTCCACGGGACCATGCTTGCCCCGCGTCCTTCCCACGAGCCCTCTCAGAGAACTGGCCCACCCTCTGGGGGCCCAGTCTCTCACCAGCCCCATCCCAGGAAGAAGGCTCCAGCCACACGAGCTCTCCACATCCTACTTCCCCAGAAGGAGGCCTGAGAGCCACCATCACCCCAACTAGCACACGGTTCAAGATGTCCTAAGAAAGCTATTAGTTTAACAGAAAACAGAAATTACGATTTAGAATGTGAAATGAATTTGTTTTATTAAAACACAATCTGGCAGCAGGCCCTGTGGCTGCTCGGTCTCAGTTACTGAGTCCTGATGGTGGGGCCCATCCTGGGTACACTAACCCTTGCAGCCTAGTTCCTGTCCAAGGCCAGGGCCATGGCCCATGCCTTCCCATTTGGCCCTTTATCTGAAGGGAATGGGAC
The DNA here is from genome assembly GCF_964194105.1 of Spermophilus citellus. Classification (NCBI taxonomy): domain Eukaryota; kingdom Metazoa; phylum Chordata; class Mammalia; order Rodentia; family Sciuridae; genus Spermophilus; species Spermophilus citellus. The sequence continues at coordinate 51,934,260 of NC_138195.1, forward strand.
ATTTGTACTGAGTGTTGATGCCTTCCTTTCCTCCTTCCAGGTCCAAGCTGGAAATGGGGAAGGGGCCTCCAGGTGGGAAATGGAGGCAGAGGAAGGTAGAGGTCAAGAGCACAGGCTTTGGAACAAGACAGATTCGAGTTCAAGTTCCCATGTTTCTAATGAGTGACCTTCTACTGGCCCAGCCGTCCCTGTTTCCACTTCCATTCTTCCAAGAGATATATGAACTGCTCTATTTCCAGGTAGAAAGAGTGTTGAGCACCTTCATTTGGATTGCTTAATCCTCCCAACAACCCTGTGAGATACACACGGTTATTAGAGGCTCCATTTTACAGATAGGAAACAGGCACAGATGGATGAATTGGCTTCTACAAAGTAAAACAGCTGGAAAACACTGCAGCAGAGGTTCAGAAGAGCTACATAGAACTCCAGAGTGCATGCTCATCTTCAGAATTTTTCAAGAAAATTAAGACACCATAAACATGATTCAAAACCCGGAAAGAACACAGAGCCAAGAGTCCTCCTCAATGTCATCCTGCATCTGCAGCTGTCCCAGTGACTACTGTCCCACAGCAGCTCTCTTTTCAACTTCCAGGGTTCGTTGAGGCCTGCATAAGTAAACATGCTTTATTTCACTATTTCTTATTCAAAAGTTCAGATATCATATATATTTTCCTGCACTACATTTCTTTTTAATTTTAACATAATTTTAGACTCTGAAGTTACAAAAACAGTATAGAGAATTCCCGTGAGCCCCTGGGAACGCGCCAAGGATTGTATCTTTAACAAGCATAGCAGAGTGACCAAAACCAGGAAATTGACAGAGTATGGTGCAATTAACTATGAACCTTACTCAGATTTTACATAGTTTTAATTGCACTAATTTGAGGGTGTTTGGTAAATCACTCTAGGAAGTTATTGACATGTATAGACTTGTGTCATCACCACCTCCATCAAGATACAGAACTATCTTATTGCCATAGAGGAAATCTGACATACCACCCCTTTAGTCATACCCTTTTCCCAACCCTAAGCCACCAATAGTCTATTCTACATCATCATAATTTTTGTCACTTCAAGAATATTATAAAATACATGGTGGCTTTTGTCTGTAATCCCAGCTACCAGGAGGCTGAGGCAGGAGGATTGAAAGTTTGAGGTCAGCCTCAGCAACTTAGCAAGACCCGGTCTCAAAATAAAAAAGTAAAAAGGGCTGGGGATGTAGCTCAGTGATAAAGCACCCCTGGGTTCAATCCCTACTGCCACAAAAAATTTTAAAAATGTTATATAAGAGGAATCATATGCAATTTTGATAAAAGCTTTTCTCAATCAGCACCATGCTCTTGAGATCCACCCAATATGTTGCGTGTATCCATAGTTCTTTCCAGAGCTGGAGTTGTAGCTCAGTGGTAGAGTGCTTCCCTAGCATGTATGAGATGCTGGGTTTGATTCTCAGCACTGCATATAAATAAATGAATAAAGTAAAGTTGTCCATCAACAACTAAAAAAAAAATAGAAATAAATAGATCTTTTATTGCTGAGTCCTACCCTTTGTAGGAGTCCAGAACATCTTGTCCATTCCTCTGAGTTGTTTTCATGTTTTGACTATTTTTTAGTACTTCCTCATTTTTTTACACTTTATTAGTCCATGTTAGTTATACATAATATCAGTTTTAGTTATACATAATTTATTCTGACATGATTATATAGGCATGGAATATTATTTGCTCTGATTTAGTCCCCAGTTCTTCCTTTTTCTCTCCCCTCTTCCCTCCCCCTGTCTTTTTCCTCCAAGCTATTATATATTTGTGTGCAGAATATTTGTGTACAGGATTTTATATGAGCATCACTTTTCATTTACCTTGGAGTGCCCTAGAGTACAATGCATAGGTCACATGGTACATGCATGTTTAACTTTTATAAGAAACTGTCAGGTTATGTTCCAGAATGTTCTATGTTTCATTCCACCAGAAAAGCATGACAGTTCCTGTTGCTCTATATCTTCACTAGCAAGTGGCTTAGTTGGAAACATTTTAACCCATGCTAGTAGTTGCAGTCACATAGCTCAATGAGCACCTTATCTTTTCAACTCAACAAAACAGCCTGGAGCGTTATCAGAAGAGAAAGCTACTCATTTTTTTTTTTTTTTTTTGCAGTTGAATCATATTTCCTTGTATGGATACATACCAATATTTATTTAACTGATCTCCTTTGGATCAACGTTTGAGTATTTCAAATCTTTGTTGTTTCAGATATTTGAAGTCCAACTCTCAACCACCACATTGAACTGCCTTTGCAAATACCAAAGGAGTTATGCATATGTACCTTGTGTCTCTTTAGCAAAAATTCTGTTAACAATTCTTTTGACTGCAAGTGTAGGACACCTGACTTGAATCTGCTTAAGTTAAAAGGGGGCGCCTCAGTGATTGGATCAGGAAGACCACAGAAAGTGGGAGTAGGGTCCCAGATCATACTAGGTGTCTCTGTGCATGGGTCATGTTACCACAGTGAAGACCAGCCCTCTCCACAGGGCAGTAAGTGTGGCCGCTGGCCTCTCCTGAGTGTTCGATCTTGCAGCCCTGTTCCCTGCAAAGGAATGGCTTCTCTCTGTTAGCTCCTAAACCAAGGTGTCAGAGAAGCACTCCATTCAGTTTAGGGGTTAAGGGATGATCTAATGCAATCCTGGCCATCCTAGGTACATAAGCCAGTTCCTGTGATAACCGGATATGAAGTGGGGGGGGATTGGAGAATGAACACAGAGATGCAAAGAGTCCTACTCCCTTAGGTACAGACCACATCTGATTCATTTTCCAAGCACAAATAGCCATGATCAGCACACATTAGATGCTACAGGCATACAGCTGGTCATGAACAAGATATGTGTCAATCAATCAAGCATTCTGGTAAATTGCCTCTTATTACTTTGCATGCTGGGGGAACCCTGCCATTTCAAATAACCCTGTTAAATTCCTCTGTGAAGTAGTCTTTCTTTACCTAAATGCTCACAGCAGGATTTGCTTAAAGTGGGGCACGCCTGTAGTCTCAGTTCCTGGGGGAAACCTTTGATTTTCCTGACAACCCACTGAGATAGGCAAGGATGCTACGAGGGCAAATGGTTAATGGCTGTGAAAGCTTTCTGTGACCTGTAAGTGGTACAGAAATGTGGGACCTCACCATGACTATTATGATTATCCTTATTTCATCTCTTCTTTGAAGAGCTTTACACTGTAATTTTGGAAGTGGAATTGGAGACACCTCTCCAACAGTTCAACCTCATACTACTCTAAGGCTCAGTCCTGGATCTCAGAGCAGCATTCCCCATGGGCATATTGCTTCTATTAAATGCAACATAAAGAGCTTTCTGCAGCCAGAGGCCTTCTTGGATGGGAATAAAGGGAGGTCTAAGGCAGGGGCTTCCTGAGGAGCATTTAACCATTTCTAAATGACCCTCTTCTGTAATGGCCTTTTCTAGCCCAAACCTAGTGATTTGAAATAATAGTCTTCCTGGAGTACCTAGCTCAATGCACAGTCCTGTGCTGGGTACTGGATTCCCAGGATGCTCACCGTCTGGGGGAGTTGGTGCCTCCAGCCAGTGGTGGTCCCTGGAAGTAGAGAGAGACACTGAAATCCCCAGGACAGGCAATCGGGAAGGATCTATGGAAAAGACTCCAAGTCTGATGGAGGAGGATGAGCATTTGAATGGCATAAGCAACCCTGGTAACCTCAAGTCTTCCCCAGCCGCCCCTCAAGGACCCTTGCAAATACATTCTCATAGATTTCCCCCCAAATTCTTCTTCTTTTCTATGTCTTCCCTCTCCTCCAGTTTTCTTCTCCACATTTCCCCAATCCTTTCCCACTCTTCAAGGCCCACCTCTATCCCTGCTCTGTCCCCTATAGAGAATCCCCACCTGCTCCTTCCCTCCCGGCTCTGCTGGGCCACAGTAAAATGTACTTAGCTCTGAGAGCCTCTGTCATAAATCAGTCTCTCTGGAGGCTCAACCATTTTTATTGCTCTCTGTGAACATCCTGTCATTCTCCCCGGGTTTCAGATATTGGCAGGCTTGGAACTCACAGCACTTTTCCCGGATACGTCTCATTAGAGACCTGCCTATTGCTTTCTGCCTTCACACTGAGGCCTCCCCAGCCAATTATCTTGACCCCATCATGACTTTTGGCAGGCACCCCAAGAAAGCAGTCAGGATCGGATCCATGTGATTAACTGGGAGTCTCCTAGGACACTGCCACTCCAGCCCTTCCTTCTTCATCGTCTTTCCCATTGCCAGTAGATCTCCAGGAGCCTCAGAGCCATGACTGAAAAATGGCGCCGATGGCCACTCTCTGCCCTCACCCCCGCAAGAGGCTAAGGGACTTCAATATGTTGGAGCAAACACTGCCCTGAAGTCCCGAGGCTTTATAATATTTATGGTTCAAAGAAAAGTTGGTTCATGGGCAAAGTGATCAAAAGGAAATGAAATATGTTGGGGTGTGGGTAAAACATGACAATAGTTAATAAAATCAGGCTGCTCAAAGAAGTCCATGAACCTTAAGAAAAATAGATCAGGTTCCTAGGACCATGAGGAGGGAATCGCTCTGCACAGTATACATTCTTGTCATCTTAAGACTTAAATGAGTTGAGAACCCTTTGGAAGCAGGAATTCCAATAGACACTGGTCTGTACATGCACCCCCTGATTTTCCCATTTATAATAATCTATCGGATGAGAACAGCTACCCATAAATGCAGTTATTAAAACCAGGATATGAGCCAGGTGAGATGGTGCATGTCTGTAATCCCATCCACTCAAGAGGCTGAGATAGGAGGAGAACAAGTTCAGTGCCTGCTTGGGCAACTTAGATCGCGGCTCAAAATAAAATAAAAAGGACTGGGGTGTAACTCAGGGATAGAGCACTTGCCTAGCATGGTGGGGTTCAACTGCATTCACTCCTCAGTATGGAAAAAAAAACTGAGCTGTGGTCTAAATTGTGACCTAATTAGTCTTACTTAGAAGAAGGTATAAGAAGGAGTTTGGAAAAATGTTTGTGCTGTGGACAAAGAAAAGATGTCGAAGGGAAAGCACTGGCGAGCTATAAAGCTCAAATGGAATCTTCACCATGGTTTCTCCCACTGTCTTGCATTGAAATCAGCCTAAATCACAAGTCATAAGGTCTTGCTTTCACACTGTCCTGCCTGTTCTGTTGATTGGTGTCACTGCCCAGAAGAATTTGGTCCAAAGAACCAGTATCAGTCTGACTGATTTCTCCCATTAGTTTGGTGCTGACATGGCCCATCTGCCCCCTTATTGCTCAAGAGGGTTGAACCTTCTGGAGACGGGAAGATGGAGTGGAACAGAGAGTCAAAGTGTGCAATGCACTTATTTCTTCAAATCCTTCTTCTGCAGACTCTCCTATGTGCCCATCACATTTTTAAGGGCCAGAGATACAAAGATTTTTCTTCCTTAAATCGGCCCTCCTCCCTTTGCACTCCCAAGTAGAGCATGGTTGATACAATAAAACACCTAACCCTTAAAAATGCAATTCAGAGGGAAAGATAAATATGTTTCAGACAAAGTGAAAACATTGTTAAGACAATCCACTGACTATTTCACAGCCATGAACTGAACAACAGTCTCTATGCAAGGTATAAACAAGATTAAAATAACTGGCATGGCAACTATGCAAATATTGTTCGGGAACAAAAGTAACAAATGAATCAGATAAAGAACTCAGTCTTGAAAAACAAATAAAATCCAAATAATAGGGAACACTTCTCTGTTATGATAAAACTTAATAAAAATAAATTTATCAAAATAAGAGCCTAAAGAACAGATGATAAAGCAATTAAAAAAAAAAGTCTCTACTTTCAACCAAAATAAAGTAAGACAGAAAACTTTGCCCAAATAACCAGGCAAAATACATGAAACAATAGTTTTCAAGTCACAGGACAGACAACTAAGGACAAGGAGTCCTAAAGGAAGGGAGACTAATGAGCCCAGTCACCCGCACACCCTGCCTGGGGGGGGCCAGCCTGGGGCACCTTCAAGTGCTCATGCAGGCCCGGGAGCAGCCCCAGACACCAGGAAGGGCTTCTCCAGGCATGAGAAACAGCCCAGAGGTTCACCTCATCCACAGGGGTCCAAGGCCCTCAGTGGATGCCAAAACTATGGAGAACCCTGAACCCTAAATATACCATTTTTTCTTATAATACATACCTATGATAAAGTTTAATTTATAAATGAGACATAGTAAGAGATTAATAGCAGTCACTAATAAGATAGAACAATTTTAATTACATGCTCCAATAAAAGTCATGTGAATGTTGTTTCTCTCTCAAAATATTTTAAGATAGTGTACTTGCCCTTTTGGGTAATGATATGAGAGGACACAATGCCTTATGTGATAAGATCAAGTAAGGTGAAGGATACAAGCACTGTGATGTAACATTAGGCTACTATGTGGGGTTAGTTGACCAAAAACACTACAATGTTGAAACCGTATTTTTTGATAAAAAGAACTACTGGGTTACCCACAGGAGGGTAGCATATACAACATGAGTACACTGGGAAAAGGGATGACTCACATTTCAGGAAGGGCAGAGGAAGACAGCACGAGATTTCATCATCTACTCAAAGCAGTGCGATATTTGAAAATTTCAAATTGCTCATTTCTAGAATATTCCATTTAATAATTTTGGACCACATTTGATGGGGAATTGAAACAATGGAAAGCAAATCTGTAAATAAAGGGAGACTACTGCATTTTAAGTGGTTTTGCTTCAGTGATTGGGAAAAATTAGCTTAAGACTAAATGTTGCTCTGGTCATGCTTAACAAATCTTAGAAGCAAGACATGAAAGATTTACACTTCTAAGAAACTTATCTAAGTCCCAAAATAGCACCCAATAATGTATATGTGAATACAAAATTAGCCAACACCCAATAAAATGAAATTCAAAATGTATAGAAATTAGTAAAATTATATATATAAAAATATATATAATGTATGTATATTATAAACTATACATAGTATAGTATTTATCCTTACACAGTAAAGTTTATCCTGATAATGGATTGCTGAGTTGCTGATATATCTATATATATATCTATATATCTATATCTGTATCTCTCTCTCTCTCTCTCTCTCTCTCTCTCTCTCTCTCTATATATATATATATATATATATATATATATATATATATATATATATATCAGGAAAGAAGGAAAAAGCAATCCATAACCAGAATAAATTTTAATCAGTCTGACTAATCAAATTGACTAGAAATGATACCAATAAAAGAATTAATACACAAGAACACTAAAGCCTTAGTTATAACTGAATTCCATGTGTTCAAGAAAAGGAAACAAAGAGATTTCAGAAAGACATAAGTCAAACTTCTAGAGATGAGATGAATGGCAGATAATTTATCACACAGGGAAGAGAGTTTCATAAACCTTAAGGCATACCAACAGAAACTATCCAAACTGAAATGTTAATAAGAAAAACTGAAAAATAAAGCAAGCATGACTAATCTGTGAAACAAGCTCAAGCAACCCATATATGTGTAAGTGAAATCTGATACATAAATGGGAAGGAATATTTGAAGATTAAATAATGGCTAAGAACCTTTTAAAATTTACTGGGCATGATGGCACACCGCATAAGCCCAAATACTAAGGAGGCAGAGGCAGGAGGATCACAAGTTTGAAGACAACCTTGGCAACTTAATGAGACCCTATTTCAAAATTTAAAAATAGGGCTGGGGATGTGGCTCAAGCGGTGGCGCGCTCGCCTGGCATGCGTGTGGCCCGGGTTCGATCCTCAGCACCACATACAAACAAAGATGTTGTGTCAGCCGAAAACTAAAAAATAAATATTAAAAATTCTCTCTCTCTCTCTCTCTCTCTCTCTCTCTCTCTCTCTCTCTCTCTCTCTCTCTCTCACCTGTCTCTTAAAAAAGCTTTAAAAAAAATTTAAAAATAAAAAGGACTGGGCATATGGGCATATAGCTCGGCAGTAAAGCACCTCTGGGTTCAATCTTTAGTACACTAAGCCAGATGATAGTAAAATTGCTTAAAATCAATGACAAAAATAGATTCAAAAAACAGCCAAAGGCAACAACACATTATGTATAGAGGAAAAATTATAACAAAAGATTTCTTATCAGAAATACAGAGAGTGAGAAGAGATGCAGCAACATCTTTAAAGTAGTGAAAGAACTGCCAACCTATCATTCTATACCCAACCAAAATACCCTTCAAAACTGAGGTCAAAGTAAGGGCATTTTCAGACAGATGAAAGCTCAAGGGATCCATCACAACTGGACATATCCTATAGGAAATAAGAAAGAAAATCATCCAAGTGGAAGGCAAATGATACCAGAAAGAAATCGGGATCTGCACAAAGAAATAAAAAGCACTGGAAATGATAATCTCTGTAAGTACCAAAGGTGTTATTTCCCTATTTAAATCCACTTAAGAGAGGATTGGCTATTTAAAATAAAACTGCTCACAAAGTATTGTAAGACTTTATCACAGAGGTAGAAGTAAAATACATAACGGTAATAGCACCAAGGCCTGGAGAGTAAAATGGAATTATATTGTTTAATGTTTCTTATAGCTTATCAAGTGAAGTTACAGATGTTTATTACAAAACCTAAAAAGAAAGAATAAATCTGGACTAAAAAACACAAAATAAAAAGAACAGGTACAGTTAATGAGCAAGCAGAGATAAAATGAAATCATAAAAATACTCAATTCCAAAGGGGGCAGATGAAAATTTGAGAAAGAATAATAAAATAGAAGAAATCACTCTTCATGTCTTGTAGTCTGTTATAGTTATGCTAATTAAGACAATGTGTTAGCAGGGAGAGGTGCTCATAAATAGAAGGAGTATACTAGAGAAACCAGAAACTGACCCACACAGAGATGTCCAATTAATTTTTGACAAAGGTGCAAAATCAATTTAAAGGAGGGGAAGCAGCCTTTTCAACAAATGCTGCTGGCTATTAGGAGACCAGACCCCAAATAATCATAATTTTTAAAAACCTGAACTTGAATCTCACATCTTGCACAAAAATTAACACAAAGTGGGTGATGGATTTAAATGTAAAACATAAAAGATTAAAATTTTAGGGAAAATATACAAAACAGGAGGACATCCTCAGGCCATAGTATTAAGCAATGTGTCCTTAGACTTGACACCACAATCACAATTCATATAAGGAATATATTGATAAAGTTAGGAAAATTTTAAAACTTGGTGAAAGGCACTGTAAAGATGATGAAAATACAAATTAAAGACTGAGATAAATATTTGCAAATCACAAATTAGACCACAAAGAATTTGAATCTATAATATATAAAGAAACCTCCAAATTCAATAGTTTTGGAAAACCCAATTACCAAGGAGCTAAAAGCATGATCAGACATTTTGTTGAATATGATATACAAATAGTTACTGTATACATTAAAAATATTCAACAGGGTAAATGTAAATTAAAACCATAAAATATATCATCCACTCAAAAAAGGATACAATTTAAGAAAAAACTAGTGATAACACCAAATGTTAATGAGAATGTGGGGAAATCACAAGGAGAATGCATGGTTTTAGGAGAAGCAGCATAGGGAGGCTTGTAGGCATGACACAGTTACACATCTTGATTTTTGATCATGGTGATGCTTACATGGAGCTATGCATGCCACAAATGAGTGTATGTATAAATTGTAAATGTGAATGAGCTGTATGGGGGTTATAGCAATATCAGTTTCCTGGTTTTAATATTATCCTACTATTATTGAAGATATTAACATTGAGGAGCACTGGTTATTCTTGGCAACTATTCTGTGTACCTATAGTGATTTCAAAATGGAAATTATTAAAAAGAAGAAAAGAGGAACAATTAATAGATGGATGAAGAAAATACAAACATCAAGATGGTTAATTCAAACCTAACCTTATCCATAATCATATCAAGGGTAAATGATCTAAACTCTCTAAATAAAAACAGAGATCATCACATTTGAGAGGGAAAAAGTAAGATTCAACTGTATGGCTACCTACAAAAAATTCACTTAAATATAAAGACAAATAGAGTAAAAAGAGTAGGAAAAGATATATCACATAAACATAACTGTAAGAAAGTTGAAGTGACTATATTAAAAAATCAGAAGTGACTAAATTAAAAAATCAGAAAAAAGAGGGTTATGTTATTAAGACAACAAGAACAGCTAATTAAAATGATACAAATATCCCAAGTTATACAAATAATAACAGAACTTTAAAGTTTATGAAACAGACTGATAGAACTTCAAGGAGACATGAACAAATCTACAATTATAGTTATAAATAATATTACCTTTCAATACAGAAAAGTGAGAAAAAAAGCATAGGGAAAATATTGTAAACAGCATTAACCATTTTGATTTAATTGACATTTATAAAATACTTCACCACCAAAGGTAGAATACCCATCTTTTTCAAGTGCCTATAAAACATTTATCAAGATAGAACCTATTTAGGATTAAAAAACAAATCTAAATATATATTTTAAAGAACTTAAATGTGTTTTCTGCTAACACTGGAATTAAATGAGTCAGTAAATAAGAAAGAGCTGAAAAATCCCCCAACAGGTAGAAATTAAATAATACACTGTTAACTGACTCATTGGCAAATAACAATTCAGAAGTATTATTAAAAATATCTTGAGTGAAATGAGACTAAAAATACAACCTGTAAAAAGGTGTGGGATGCAACTAATGCAGTATTTAGGGGAACATTTATAGCCCTGGATGTCTATAACAAAAAATTTTAAAAAAGAGGAGCTGCAAGTCAGTTACTTCTACTTTCAGACTAAAAAAATCAAAAAAGGAAGAACAAACCAAAGTGAAAATATGAGAAGGGAATCATCAGAACAGAATAATACAGAAGAGAAAAAAAATCAATTAAATAGAAAAATATAGATTAAAAATCAACCAAGCAAAAAAGAAGATTAATAAAGTGAATGAACATCTATCAAAATTAATTAGGAAAAACAAGAGAGAGCACATTATCCATATCAGGACAGAGAGATATGACATCACTGCAGATTCAACAGATGTTAAAGGTTTATAAAAGCACTGTATGATGGTCATTTCTATGTCTTAGATGATTTGGACAAAATCATTAAACCCCACTCAGAAAGAAATCAATAGCTTGAGTATCCCCTATTGATTTTCAAATTTATATTTAAATTTTCCCAGAAGAAAAACTCCAAATCAAAATCGCTTCATGGGTGAATTCAACATTTAAGGAAAAATATTATACCATTCTGCACAAACTTTTCTAGAAAGTTGAAGAGATAGTCCTTCTTAACTCATTCTATGAGGTCAAGAACCCAAAATAAATATTACTAGAAAAGAAATCTATACATCATTATACATAAATCTATACCTTGTGAACATGTGTGCAAAAATTGAAAATTGACTCCAACATTATGCAAAAAAGATTCCATATCATGGGTTTATCCCAGGAATGAAAAGTTAGTTTCATATTAAAAAAAAATCACCAGTCTGACGGATTAAAAAAAGAAAAAACATGGTAAGAATGGAGAATCTTTTGATTGGGCAAAGGGTAGGGTGGGGAGGGATTATGAGGATAGGAAAGATGGTGGAATGAGATGGACATCATTACCCTAGGTACATGTATGATTGCATGAATAGTATGTTTCTATACCATGTACAACCCGAGAATTGAAAAGTTGCACTCCATTTGTGTATGATGAATTGAAATGCATTCTGCTGTCATGTACAACTAAGCAGAACAAATTAAAAAATAAATATAATTAAAAAGTAGATGCAGAAAAGGGAATTGACTAAGTGCAAGATCAATACTTGATTTAAAAAAAAAAATTAGCAAATAAGGAATAGAAGGGAATTTCTTCAACCTAACAAAGAGCATCAACCAAAAACTTACTGCTAACATTATACTTAGCAGTGAAAAATTAATACTTTCCCTTAAAAATAGGAATAAGTCAAAGTTTTCTGATATCACTTTTATGTGATATCACTGATACCACATTGTCTTGGAGATTCTTGTCAAGATGATAAGGCAAGAAAAAATAATAAAAGATATCTAGATTGGAAAGTAAGAAAAAAACTTCCTTTATTTGCAAATGATTAATGGCCTATGTAGAAAATATGTTAAAATCTACAAAATAACTACTATAAATAGTAAGTAGGGTTAGTCAAGTTATAAGATATTAGCTCAATATTTTAAAAAATCATTGGTATTTCTGTTTATTAGCAATGAACATAAAAATTGAAATTTGAAAAGATAGTAACAAAAGGATTCAATATTTACAGAAAAATCTTACAAAACATATTCTGAGCATAAAAACTAAAAGCTACAAAGCACTGCTGAGAGAAATCAAAAGAAAAAAATACATGGAGAAAGACCCTTTACCAAAGAATATATATGAGAGGCTAATATACACATGAAAAGATTCTTAGCATCATTAGTATTTAGGGAAACTCAAATAAAAACCAGAAGGAGTTATAGCTCCACACCTATTAGAACTAAAAATTAGAACTTAAAAGATTGACTATACCAACATTGGCAAGACTAAGCACTAACTGGAAATCTCAAAAGGAACCAGAATGAGTGTTAGTAGTTAGTAGTGAGTGTTAGTAGTTTCTTAAGAAAGTTAAAAATACATCTACTATATGATCCAGCCATTCCACTTCCTAGGTATTTACCCAAACAAAGCCAAAGTTTACGCCCATAAAAATATTTGTACATGACTGTTCATAGTAGCTTATTTGTAATAAAGCAATTGTAGAAGCAATCCAAAAGTCTATCAACAGGTGAATGCACAAACATTGTGGTATATCCTTACAATGGAATACTACTTAACAATAAAAAGGGGTATACTATTGAAACCATCAACAAAAGAGATGAATCTCAAAGTAATTATTCTTAGTGAAAGAAGTCAGGCCTCCTGCCCCATATACTGTATAGTTTCTGTATTTCATAAATATATATATATATATATATATATATATATATATATATATATATGCATACATATGCACATACAAAGTATGAATCATATATTTGTGTATACATATGTATGTGTGTGTGTGTATATATATATATATATATATATAGAGAGAGAGAGAGAGAGAGAGAGAGAGAGCACACAAGACAAAGATTATGATTTCATTTCTATAACATTCAATTCTTGTCAAGTAAATAAATCAGATCAATGTTTGCCTGAAGGCGGGGCCCCTGGCAGGACAGATCAAGAAGGAGGGGTTACCAAGAGGCACCCGGAGACTTTGGGGGTGTGGTACATGCTCACTGTGTTAATCATATCCTAATTTTCATGTACTTTCATGTGTCGAAGCTTATCCAATTGTCACTTTCAATGTGCACAGTTCACTGTACATCAAGGGTACCTCTACTCGGCTGTTTAAAGAAGCAATAGAATAATATGTCAAGGGAGCCGCAGAGCCAATGAAACGACGTCAAAGCCAACAGAACATAAAAATATCCAGGAACCAGTCAGTTATGAAAATTAAGAACAGAACAAATGCAGATGGGAAGATGAGAAGTCAGTGCCTGATACCAGGTAAGCGCAATGTGCCTCCCAGCTGTACAAGCCCAGGGGTCCCCCTGCACACCCCAGAGCCCAGAAGGTACCTGGGGCACACTCCAGAGCTCTGCAGCTCGCTGCCCTGTGGTCCATCCACACCCTGCTGGAGACAGCCACAGAGACAGCAGAGGAAAAACACAGAATCACAGGATGCAGGGGGAGTTTCATGGGTTCAGAAAACAAAGTGGATATTCCACTAGAATAACTGATGCTCCCATAGTAGAAAGCCTAAGAAATGAAGTAGAAATACCACAAACCTCTGAAAAGAGAAATAATGGAATTTGCTGAACACACACACACACACACACACACACACATTATTATCAAGGATGTTGGGGTAAAAAAGTAGGGAAATGACAGAAAAATCAACATCCAGACAACCTGGCAATGTTAACGTTCAAGGCAAGGAAGAATTCTTAAGGAGTCAAGGTAGAAAAGTTATCAATAAGTTACCCTAAACCAGGCTAGCCTGAGTCTTTGGAACCATGTATATTAACTCTAGAATAGACAATAGATAAATACATTCAAAATTTTGATGGAAAAAAAATGTAAGACAAGATTGTGACATCCAGTCAAGAATGTCATTCAAGAATGAAGATCATTAGAAGACATCTCCAAATGTGAAAGAATTGAAGTCATTGCGGTAACCGTGACCCATTGTTGAAAAGCTACTTGATAATGGCATTGAGCGGGCAGTGGTGGAAATGCAGTGTGGCGACTATTACCTTCCAATGTCTGTTTCCTCCTCCTTCAGTATAATTTACAAGTTATAAAGAACTCTAATTTTCTCAGGGACCTTGTCACTCACCCACGGCTCCATCTTCCTCAGCCTTGGTCGCAGCTAGTTACAGTCAAGCCCTGAGTTTCCACCAGGTCAAGCCCTGAGTTTGTGCAACTTCTCCAAAGTCTAGTTAAACAGAAGGAAGATGTGTGTCTTCAGCCTTCATCCTTGCTGCCTGAAAGATAGATGGGAGGGGTGAAGTCTGGAGCACTCCCCATCTTAACCCCTGAGGACAAAAGGAACCGGAATGGTGATTTGGATGTCAGCTAGGAGGGGCTGACCTGAGTGATAACTTTGCAGATCTTCCAAACCTTCCCCAGCTTGCTGGCTCCAGACTTAGTTTACATGAAAAAGAAGTAAAACTTTTATTTTGTGTAAGCCACCATTTTTTTGTTGTTTTATGCAATGGAACCAAATTCTGACCAATACATCTGTCAACTAACAGAACAATCAAAATAGAGGATTTGAGTCTGGCAAAGCTGTAGGTAAAAATACAAATTTTATACAGAACACATTGAAATTATCTCTAAGACTTAAAAACTGACGTCCTTATGCCTAAGAAATAGAGAGAGATGTTATGCAGATTAAAATATGAAAATAATGATGTACCCAACAACAACATCAGGTAGTGAGAGGAGGAGACGTATAAGCATGCTGATCTCCACATCTATCGGAGCAGAAAGTCAATCAATAGAGTGTAAATTTAAAATATGTCATTTAAAACTGTCTCCAGCCTCCCAACGTGTTCTATAATTTCTCAGAGGGAGGCTGTTAGAAAATAATAACTCCTTGGGCTGAAGAAATGTTTATCTAAATAAAGCAATTTCTTCCATTTTACTTTAGTTTCTTTTTCTTCTTTTAAACCAAACTAAAATTTAATTTAACCCTGTTTTGGAGACAAGTGGCTTGGGTCTTATGACTCCATGTTATATTCCTGTCTAAACAGACTTCTACCAAGAAACCCGTATGTGTTGATCATTGGGGATTACATTTCTGGGGAGTGATTATCATTTTTTCAGATGTTTTCTTAATTTCTTGAATGCTTTATGATGAGTATATATTAGGTTCTTAACATCACTGTATTTATAATATATATTTTGCCATATTCACCTAAATAATTACCCAGGAAATCCCTTTAAGTCACTCACTGGTCTTCTATAGCATGAATGTCCTTTATTTAAACATTTCCTCATACATCAGCATTCCATTTTTTAAAATATCACCTTCTTGCATCATGATTTTTGTGTGTGTGGCCTTGATTTCCAAAAATGTGATTTCTAATTAAAATAATGTGCACATTTTAAACCTTAAAGAGTCAAAAGAACATGCCTTAATTTTCCTTCCACCTTTAAGTGTGAGAGTCCCATTTCCTCCTCCAATAATGAATTCTAGCTACATTTTTAGATGTTGCCAGTTTGATTAAATAACTGATATTTTGTTATTCTTTTAATTTTCTTTTCCTTAACTCCTTGTTAGGATGAGCTTGTGCTTCCCTAAGTTATTGGAGTTTTGAGGCTTTCCCTGGTCCATTTATCTCTTAGGTTATTTGTCTTTTTCTTATCAATTTGTAAAAAGCTCCTTCTAGATAAGGGATATCAATTTTTGTAATATATGTTCTAACTCTTTTCTTGTAACATCTATCATATGTGTTTGGACTTTATTTATGGTATCTATTTCTAGACATAAATGCATAAAAGCTTAATTTTTATCTGACATGTATCACTTCTTACCATATCAGTGAGGTCATTTAAAAAGAAAAAAAAAAGAAAATGCTCAAGACCATCAAGACGAGACAGGAGCAACGCTCTTGCTCTACTGCACTGCCCGCGCCATGCTCAGCCTTTGAAGTCCGTGTTCCCAGTGCTGGGAGCCCTCCCTATGGTACTAGGCCCTGGTGCATGTGGTACCCCACTCCCGGGGACCCTCAGTCCTCCATGGCAAACTGCTGGTAGCTCCCATCGCATCCACATCCTGTCGTCTCTGAGCTTTGCCTCAGCTATTTCCTGCTCTTGGCCAAAGACTCTCTCCTTTTCTAGGAAGGCCTCCCTGAATACTGCCTTCCTGCACACCAGGTTAGAGGGCTCTCTTTAGGGATCCCATTATGCCCTGAGCCAGCTGGCCTGCAGCCAACGCACACCCACATGCCCTCCGACAGGCCGACTGGCCAGGCCTGTGCCTGATATGCCATCACTTACTTTCCTTATTCATCCCGATCTGAGCCCACTTCTATTACCCTTATTGGAATACACCTTAATCCTCTGCTCACAGCCATTGTCTCCTAGACCTCCAACTTCCTGCAGGCAGAATTAGATCTTCCTGTGCCCCAATCCTGCACCGGGAGCTAAATAGATGGGTGAATACTGTGTCCCCTACAATTCTGTGTGTCCAGATAGTCCTGGTAAAGGACACGGCCTTCAGTAACTTCTAAAAATCAGAGTCATGTACACCTAAATATCTAAAAATTGCCTCCACTTCCAAACATTCATCACAGTAATACACATGACAATAGAAAATGCATACCACGGCTTCTCTTCCTCCTGGTATCCTGTGTGTTCTCAGCTATTCCTATTGTGCAAATCTCTCTCTAAGCCATCAAATTTGGGGTATGCCTGAAGAGCGCCATAAGGGGATAATAGAACCATTTTACAGAAGAGAAGACTGAGCCTGGGAGAGTCAGGAGAGTGACCTTGAACCCTGAGATTTGGTATAATCAATCCAAGGCCTGGGCTCTGGAAACTGCTCCAAAGTCGCTCTTTGTCCAAGGCGGCACCATCAGATTGATAAAGTGCTGTATCTCCAAGGACCATCCCATGATAGCCTCCCCATTTTCTGGTTTGATATTTCAAGTACCTTGGGATATGAGATGCCGGCAATCAGATATGCTCCAGTAATCAGCAGCAAATAGTTCTGTCTGTGAACTTTTAGCAGTTTACCAAATGCCTCCTAATCTGACCACCTTCATATAAATTGCCCTAAAATATTGTTTTATGAATACACAGAATCCGATAACAAATAGTACCTTTTTGTGAAATTAATTTCAATTTAGCCTTAACTAATACTAAATTGCTATAGAATTACATATTACATACACATTACTACAGAAAGAAGTTCATCATGATTAATGTTATTACAGTGAACACCAAAGGAATTAATAATGATTTGCAGTTATTATAAAGTGGTACTGGTGTAGGAAAAAAGGTTAAGTCTAATTAAATTCTGGCAACCACTTTAGGGTTCTGCAGCAATGAGGATGCTGGGTTTTATGTTAATTAATTCTATATGAAAGGTCGCTGCTGCCATCTTAATATTGTTCAAAGAGCCCCATACCTACTACCAGTATATGTTTTGATTTTTTTTTCCCCATAGTGACCTGCTGGCATGAGTGAGATGCTAAATTCATGAAATCACCTGATATTAGGAGGCTGAGTGATTTCTTATTCTGTTTCAGAGTAGCCATACTTGGTGGTGAGGTCAATGTCTCTGAGTCCCCTCCAATGGCCCATGCTAAAAATTGGATGATGTATTTTGGAAATGGATCTTGGAGTTCCTTGAGTAGCTTCCTAGGTTAGACATGGCTTCACCTTTATCCTTTCACATGAACAAAGTGGGCATCCTGGACATCCAAAAAGAGGAACAACTATGCTATGCCTGATATTTCTCTATTATGAATGGAAGTCAGCATGGCTGAGCTCAGGACTTGGGGGAATCCAAAGATTCAGATTTCTTCAGGGTCCTGTAGCTCATTTCCTTTGTATCTTGGGGCAAGTCATTTAAATTCTGAGTTTGGATTTCCTCAGACTTCACAGTATTGTTGGCAGAATTAAACCAGAAAAATGGATAAGAAGGAAAGGCCAGAATATCTAAGAGTTAAACAAATCAGTGCAGTTATTCGTGAGCCCTCCCTAGTTGAAGTTCTACTCTAAACACATACAATTCCTCTACTCAGACTTGTGAGCATCATAAGACAGAATCAGACCCTGAAGTTAAATATTGTTCCTATTTCATGCCACACAGAAATATTTAATTTAATATTTTAGATGGTGATGCTTGGTGGAAAGCTGTTTTATTTACAGTAGATTTTCAATCACTCAAATGTACAGTTTATCAAAGCACACAATTGATATCTCTAGTTGTCTCATCTCTACAAACAAGGAACATAGCTAAATATTTAGCACTAAGTAAAGGCTCAATAAATTTTGGTTGAAAGAAAGAATGGAGAGATGGATGGATGGATGGATGGATGGATGGATGCATCTGACCCTGATTTTCCACTGTGACTCAATATAGGTATAACATTTGTGATAACACAATCGAGGTCAAATCTGAATTCTAATCTTGGGATTGGTGGTCATTCTGGGTATTGGGTGTTGGCGGGAGCAGGACAGGCTTTGGCAAAAGTGTCTTCAGTATGCCTTCTCCCATGGATCATTCCTCACACACTCAAATAACTCCAGGACCAAATTCCTACTTTGCCTCCAAATGCCCATTTCTGTTACCACCAACCAGGAGAAACCTTCCCTAGCCACACATCTCAGTCCACAATGCTTCTCCCACACTCTGGGCCCATGGAAGGGGAATGTCTAGCCCAGGGATTCTCAAACTTAAGAGGCCTGAGGGACATCTGAAGGGCTTATTAAAAAATAGATTGTGGCTTGGCATGGTGGTAACACCTGTAATCCCAGTGGCTCAGGAGGCTGAGACAGGAGGATCAGGAGTTCAAAGCCAGCCTCAGCAATTTAGTGAGGCCCTAAGAGATCCTGTCTCTAAATAAAATATTTTAAAAGGACGGAGGATGTGGCTCAGTGATTAAGTGGCCCTGGGTTCCATACCCAGTACCAAAAAATTAAAATGAATTTTAATTTTAATTTGAACAGATTGTGGGTCCATCTCTGGAGCTTCTGTTTCAATGAATGTGGGAAGTTGGCTGAGAATTCAATTTTTCACAAGTTCTCAGCTGCTGTTGTTGCTGCCCTGAGGACAGTAGTTTGAAAACCTAGAGTCTAGCCCATCAGATTCTGCAGAACTTACAGGGAATAAGAAACTTTTCCCCCAGAGGACAGTGATTTCCAGGAAGGAGTTCACTGACCATGAGGTGGCACCTCCTTTCTGCCTCGTACCAAAGATGGTGCCATAGGCACACTCCATTTTTAGAAGAAGAAGGGACAGCTTTACTGAGGCCTTGGGAGTTCACATCTTGCCCGTTTACCCTGTGCTTCCCATCTGGTTGGAAACGTAGCTGCCTGGTGGGAACAAAGGGCTTCTCCCAGAAACCATAGCTGATACGATAAAATACACAGTGTGTGAGCTCCCCAGTGCCTCACAAGTGGTGGGTGGTGGCAACGGTGGGTGAATTGACTGATTGAGGGTCAAATGTGAAAAGGACTCAGGGAAGGAAAGTCTGGCCTAAGTGACTTGACCAGCTTACATGACCCTTGGCAAGTTAATTAACCTCCCAGGGCCACCAGGTCATCTGGCCCAAAGCTCTCACCCTCGTCGTTTCCACCTCTGATTCTGTACCTGCATCCAGAGAGTCAGGACCCTCCCATATGCCAGAGCATCTGGAAGCCCAATCAGGAGGATTTTCCTCTACAGTTGATGCCTTCCATGCCACACAGGTCAGTGGGGAGGGGACACATGGCCACCTCTTTGGCCCCTTTCCATCCCTCAGCACCAGGGACATCTAATTGATCCTCTTATGGGCTTTATAGGGCCAGAGGAAGTTACCAGAAGCCAGAAATGCACACAACCCGTTCCTGATTAAAAGGAAACCTATTGTGTGGAAGTTATATATATATATATATATATATATATATATATATATATATATATATATATATAGTGGCTTCTCCAGTGAACTCCACACTTCAGGACTGTGTCGTCAGCCCAGAATCCATTCAGACTCCATTAGCGGCCTGAGTGCTGGCGCTGAGGCACCCAGACTCCATGGAACCTCAAGAGTGAATCCCCAGGGAGCTGACTCAGCCTCTGTCCTCAAGGAGGTAGAGAAATTGGATTCCAAGGCTCAGAGGACGGCAGATCTGCATTCGGAGGCCTGAGAGATACAGGGCCGCCGTAGAAGTGGTAGGCAATCCAGGTACCTTCTAGAGCAGGGAAGGACCCAGGAAAAGGACACAAAGAGGGAGGGAGAGAGGGAGGATTGATTGTCCCCAGCTTCATGTCATTTATCCCAGCAGCAAGCTTTCAAGGTGGACATGATTGTCCCCATTTCACAGTTGTCATAACTGAGGCTCAGGCCATGAATGGCTTCAGTAGCAAGGAACACTTAGGCAAATTCAGATTGGGGTGTGTCTGACATAAAGGTAATGCTCTCCCTCTGCCCCAGCCGTGCCTCGGGGTGTGCTACCAAGAATGGCCTGCAAGGAGGAAAGAGGGGTGCCATGGTGAGCCCCCGGGTCCATTTCCTGGTCCCACCTGGCAGTGCCATGGTTGGGGATGGATCCCAGCACCCAGCTAAGACTGCCCAGACCCTGAGCCCAGGAACACCTGGTCCCTGCAGAGAAATGTAAGCAATAGACCCATGTTTGGGACAGTTTAGGTAAGGAATGATTTATTTGTGGACATTTGTCTTAATGCAAATCTAGAAGATATATTTATCAGCAGTTGAGAAAGATCTGGGATTTAAAATTACACAAAGAGGTATGGGAATACCAGACCTATTTGCACACTTCTGAGACCAGGGAACTCCGTGTGGGTGGAACTGCTCATTCTACCCTCAGTGATACCTGATTTTCAGCTCAAAATAATCTCCAAAATCGATCCTCTGTAGGTAGAGGTCAACATCTCCTGGGTCTCGCTCCTAAAATCATCATCACCTGTGATGACTCCACATGATGAGGTTTGCTCTGCCTCGACCACTGAGCTGTGCAGCTAACATACCCCATCTCACTCAATCCTCAGTGCATCTTTTTGAAGTAGGTTTTATTCTTATAAACCAAGGCCAGCACAAGTCCACACTGCTAGAAAGTGCCAGAGATGGATTTCAAAATCCTTTCCATTAAGTCCAAGTCTATATCCTTGCTCTCTGCATGTAGTCTCTGGGCTTCTCTGGGACAACATTGCTGTCAGCTTTTCTGCTGTTCCCCAGGGGCTGGTGTCCAGTCCCTAAAAATCCCTGCTGGTCTATCCCCTTGGAATATGCCACCCCATACCCTGGCCAATAAGCATGAGCAGGTCTTAGGTCCCTCCCACCTGCCTGCTGACCCTTCTCCCCACATGGAATTAGCTCCTTTGCCCCAAATGTGTCCTTCTGTACTCAAAATAAACTCAGTCAAGACCCCAGGGTTGTGTCTTCCTGGCACTCACAGCCTAGAAGGGGACAGAGAAAAAGTCACAGGCTGCTGCCTGGGCTCGGGAGCAGCAGGCAGGGAGGCCAGATCTGACCCAGAGGTCAGGAGGGACTGCTGTGTGCACTGGTGTCAGGGATGCAGAGGGCTTCTCTGGATGGCGGATGCAGGAGGGAAAGAGTATCGTGGGCAGGGAACTGTATGTGCAACCCAGTGTAGACCACACCAAAGCTTTCAGGGGATAAAGCAAGCCCTGGGTGTGTAGAGCTCTCTGGGCTGAAGGACAAGGAGAGGAGGCAGAGGCAGGCAGGGATGCGGAACACAGGCAGAGAGTGGGGGTTACCATCTTCCAGCAGGGGTGACGTGGTCCAGTGCATGCCTTTGATAGATCTCTCCAGTGGCTGGGAGTGAAGGGTATAAGTGTGTGTGCTCACCCATAGGTGGTAAGGTTCCCCGAAGCTCAGCAGTGAGCGCAGCAGCTCACTGGCACTGATATGCCAGTCTTGTCTCAAAACAAGCACAAACAGACAGGCCTCAATCTTGAAAAAGTCCCTGCTGATCAGGAAGCCTTGCTGGATCTCTCCAGCTCAGCAGGCTGGCTCAAGAGGTTCAAGTTCACCCTCCAGGTAGTTCAGGGATGCACCTGTTGTCTGTTGCTTGGCCCTAGTTTTAACTACCTGGATCGGGCCGTGATCTCCTCCCCACCTGACTGTGAGCCTCTGCAGGCGAGGGTTCTCCTTCTTAGCCTGAATCTCTCTCACTCCTGCTGATTAGCACAGGGTGGAGCAGAAGGGGGCTAGGCCAGAGCGGTCAATGGAATTTGCTGAACTCTCGATTCAATTCAGGATCCTCTAGCCCACCTGTCACTATTTTCAACCACTTGAAATGTGGTTGGTGCCATGGAGAAACTGACTTTTAATTTGATTTCAATTAATTTAAGCTTCAATAACTTTAGTACTTGATACTTCATAAATAGGAAGGAAGGAAATAAAGAAGGGAGAGGGGGAAGTAGGAAGAAGATGTTGTTATAATGACTCCTTCCTTTTTGATTGACAGGAGTTGTACACTATAGGGCTGGGGGGATAGCTCCGTGGTAGAACACTTGTCTAGCAAGCACGAGGCCCTGGGTTCCATACCTGGCACTGAAAACACCGTACGTTATGGGATACAATGAGATGTTTTGATCCAGGGACACATTCCAAAATGATCAAGTCAGGGTAATTCGCACATCCATCACCTTAAATATTTATCATAACTGATAACTACTCGCCCTGCCATGCAATAGAACAGCAGAACTTATTCCTCCTCTCTAACCATAGCACTGTACCCTTTGGCCACCCTCTCCCCATCCTCCCCTCCCCCTCCCAGCCTCTGGTAACCACTGCTGTCCTTTCAGCTCAACCCTGTTGGACTCCACAGAGTGAGCCCACACAGTACTTTGTCTATCCAACAAGAGCAAGGACAGCCACAGATGGGCATCTGGCTGACATTCAAGCAAAGTCCCCAGGAGAGTCTCAGCTCAAGGAACTGAGAGAAGAGCAAGTGGTCATCACCCTCCAAAACCTCAAAGCTTAGAGTCACCTGCCAAGAACCTCAGACAGAGGGCCTCAGATCCAGGGTGCCCAGTCTTCTCGTCCCATCAATCACACTGAGCCCAGAGAAGGAAAGGGTGGCCCAGGGAGGCCACAGAGGAGAGAGCCTGGGAGCACTGGCCTCTGGGTCTTCTCAGGCCACCTGCTGCTCCTAAGGTAAGTGGAGGCTCCCGTGAGACGGAGCTGAGAGAGACAGGAAGTCGACAGGGTTGAGGTAGATGCCACATGCCCTTGTCCCATCCCCACACACCACCCTCCCTCCATGCCTCCGCCTCCATCTCCACATTAGCCATATATTTCCAGGACACTCTAATGAAGTACGTCTTGAGTCTCCTTTTCACGGCTAATGAGGAGACAACAAGAATTTGACTAATACCAGTACAATTACTGGAGCAGTGGAGCGAGGGCCTCTGATTAGACGTGATAATTTGCAAGGCTGGGCTCTTCACATTAAGTTTGCAAACAGTTTAAAAATCACTTCCTCTATTTATCCAGCTAATCCCTGTTTAATGACTCCAGACCCGAGGAAAGAAAGGGGAAATGTCTCTTTAAAAATTAATAAATAAATAAATTAAAACACTAACGACCCAAACCTTATTTGCAGAGACCAGGGAGGTGACAGAAGTACGAGGGATTGTCATCTTCTCAGGCGGACTCCGCCAACATGGCAGAGCCCTGAAGGGCCATGCAGAGCCCAAACCACAATGTTCACATGAGCTGCAGCTGTTAACCCAGCCTGGCTCCTCCCCCCACCAGAGCTACTTGCCCAGCTTGGAGAGACAGGATCACCTCCCTGCTGCTGGGTCTGATGGCCGATCAGACATGACCGTAGGTGGCCACTGATTTCCAAATGCTGTTGCAAGCGCGGGCACAGGAGACATCGCGTTGTAGCGGAGGGTTCTTTATAATCTTACTAGGCAAAATATGCTCCTGGACAGCAGCCATGGCATCCCCGGGAGCTGGCCCCACCCAGACCTGCCCATGCAGAACCTGCATTCGCACAAGCTCCCCGGGGAATGTGTATGTGCACTGCGTTTGAGCAGCACTGCTTTATAACATCATTTTCCTGTCCCTGAGGGTGACCGGAGACACACGGTTTTGCTGATGTCCCTACTATTGATTCTGCAGATCTGTGCTTGTCACAGTGCATTCCACAGAGCCTTGTAGCGGGGGTTATGCAGAAGAAGAGGATGTTCGAGAAACACTGGGTTAAACCAAATTAATATTATCTGTTTACGGCAGCTTTGACAGCATCTTTAATAATAATAATAATAATAATAATAATAGTAATAAGCATTTTTGATGTCCGTGAGGGAGGTACAGTCTGAGGTGTTTCCCAGACTCACGGGATGAAGGAACGCCTGTTGATGTTCCACTGCGGACTCCCATCAAATCAATAGGCAGTTTAGAGAGTGCTGTGACAGACAGTGGGTGAGACCTTAGGACAGAGGCAATTGTCTGGTCGCAGTCTCTGAAGGAGTGTCCTCTACAAAACGGTACATCTGAGTCCCTCCGAAAAAATCTCTCCCCCACCACTTTCTCCAAGGACTCTTGTCTTCTACTGAAAGACCCACTGAAGCACCAAGTCGCTAACTAAGACCACCGGAGCCAGGCACCTGGCACAGGAAAAGGATCGGGAGGTAAGAGGCGGGTGGTGGGGGCTCACTTTCTCATCCTAATCCCCATTAGAGGTGGTGGCATTCACACCATCTCATTCCAGCTCTGCTGGAAGTGAACTCGATGACATAAGGCCTAAGAACCGCTCCAGTGCGACTCGGGAGGCTCAGGCTGGGCCCAGAGCCCATGTGCTGGATGCGTCCAATCTCCACAAGCGCCCGGGGGCGGGCACACCCGTCAGCCCTGTTCTCAGATGAAGACAGTGAGTCACGGCATTATACAGCTTGTTCCTGTCGACCCAGAGCGCCAGTGCAGTGGAACGGAGTCACGCAGGAGGACTGATGCCAGGTGTTGAGGGGATGCCATTATGTTTAAGTTCTAATTAGCATGCACCAGCACCCACGTTCTCAAGCATATGATCCTAGTCCCCAAACACTCTTAGGACAAACTAACTCCAGGTTCACACATGTACATAAGTTTATGTGTGTGTGTGTATCTATATATTCATGCACATGACAATATCGAATGAAATTGATTTGTCTGCCAAACTTGATGCTGGGGCTGGGTGCTGTACACATCCGTAATACCAACTATTTGGGAGATTGAGGCAGAAGGATCGCAAGTTCAAAGGCACTGTCTCAAAATAAAAAATAAAAAAGACTGGGGACGTCAGACAGTGGTAAAACGCCCCTGGGCTCCATCCCCAGTACCAAACACAAACAAAAATCTGAGACATCTCAGAATTGGGAAAAGCTCCTTATATTTTCCAGGGAACAACCCACTGTGTCCTCACCACACTCCGGAGAGTAAAACTGCAGAGACACCCATCCCCACTTTGTGGGAGAGAAAAACTGAGGCCAGAGAGAGGAAGTGATGTCTCCAAGAACTTACCTTCACACAGGTGGCTCAGCATGGGTGTGAGACGGGTCTTATGGGGCCTAGGTCTTTACTGGGCTGTCAGCAGAGTCGGCTGGACCACCTCAGGCCATTCCCTGCCTTTATGCCCCAAGAGAGTCTCAGCCCACCCAGGACGCGTGGCTTCTAGAATGAAAGCTCCAGGCAGGCAGGTAAGTGACCATCAAGAGATCCAGGAGTGAGGGCCGGGGCTCCTGAGCCTGAGCCACACACACACACACACACACACACACACACACACACACGCGCGCACACACACACACACACACACACACACACACACACGCGCGCGCGGCCCTTGTGCTTCACACTGACCAGAGTGTTATTGCAGCTGCAGACTTTGCCAGGATTCCGTACACAAGCCGCCTCGCTCCCCCCGCTGGCGGAGCCCAGCCGTAGTCAATTAACACTACGGAATTCGGGGCCTGGATCATGGACAAGGCTGAGAGGAGCCTAGAAGTGGCCCTCTTGTTAGAAGGCAGGAGGAAGACTGCGGGCGAGGAATACAAAGTGAGGACACGGGGAAGCCCAGGAGCTGCCAGGGGGCGGGTGCTGGGTGGGCTGTGCCGGGGCCTGGGCCGGGCACTCAGTCTGCCCCCTCGCTTCTGCGGCAGCTGCCCTGGGTGGGTCTCCCCTTTGTCTCCGTCTCACTGTGTTCTCTGTAAAACGCATGTGTTCTATCGTTTCGTGGCTCTCCTCGGTGAGTGTGTCTGGCCTGTGAGCAGAGGAGCCACAGTGGGCTCGAAGCCCTCTGCCCAGGAGTTCAGGGACCCAATCAGCCCCCTTGCACATACAGGACAGCTCTAGTGTCGGGCCTGATGGAGAAGTGATGCTTCCCCTCTGAGAGCTGCTGCTGTGTGGCTGTGTGACCTTGACCAAGTCACCAGCCCTCTCTGGGCTTAGAAGCTCCATCTGGCTTCTGAAAACATAGGACTAAGCTGGTCTATATTCCCCAGCAATGTGACAGATGCGAGGAGGAAGACATTTAGACCCAGACTTCCTGGGTTCAAGTACCTGGACTTCATCACTCACCATGGTTTTATCCTTTTAGATGTGCTTCTTGATTTCTCAATGCCACATTTTCTTCCCTGGGAAATGTGCACCGTGATGCCAACCACATGGGAAGGGGAAGGAGTGGGTCAGGCCATGGGAAGGAGATGGCCTGCAGGAGTCTATACAAAAGACAGGATGGGTCTTGCTCCTGTGGTTGGGGTTCCTAAAAACAAACCTTTGGGGAAATCTGCATGGTATCTGCAGGTGCCTGGGCTTAAAAACTCAAATGCCTAATATAACCATGGCAGAGCCTTCCGGCAGAGAGGACTGCAGACCACGGTGTGGCC
Organism: Spermophilus citellus; assembly: GCF_964194105.1. NCBI lineage: Eukaryota > Metazoa > Chordata > Mammalia > Rodentia > Sciuridae > Spermophilus > Spermophilus citellus. Next base: position 51,961,434 of record NC_138195.1, read on the forward strand.
AGCATGGAGATCCCCATGTAAAATTGTCCAGTGGGAAAATGTTGAGGTGAGGGTAGTGCGTAGAGAATGTTTTCTCCAAGTAAGAATGAGGACACCCAAATGTAGACATGTCGCTGCTTATATTTCCACTTATGACACTAGATGAATAAACAAAAAAACCGTGGATCCGTGGTGCCAAGGGGGCATGGGCAGAAGAAGTGGGGCTGTGGGTGGGTGGACCTTTTGTGTAATAATCACTTTTGAGTCACATTAAAAAATAAAGCACAAAACAGAGCCCAAGCTGCCTTGCAGTGGGCAGACGGTGTGGGGAACTGGTGTGAGCCAGCGGGCTTCTCTAATCCAGATGGACAGGCAGACAGACAGATAAACAGCTTAGAGGCCAAAGTCCCTGAGGGGCTGAGGAATGGGCTGGTAGGGCAGCAGGCAGTCCTGCGCCCTCTCACCCAGACCCCTGCTGGCGAGGAACGCTCCACTCCCCAGTTCTTCCCGGAATGAATGCTTTCTCTACTCTTATTGCAAAACATTCTGGCTGCAGCTACAGATGGGAATCCAGAAGCACCCCCTGGAGAGAGGTAACCAGCTTCCTGAGGACATTCCAGCCTGGTGTGAGGGCCTGCAGCGGGAGAGGGCAGGAAAGGCCAGTCTGCTGTTTGCAGCCAAGTCCAAGCCCCATGATGCAGCCGTGTGGTCACTGGGTCCACGTCTGGGCTGGGCAGCTGCCGAGGTCTGAGCAATGGTGGGTGTCAGGGCTCTGCCCCATGCCCCCTTCTGCATACACGCCTTGGGGTACCCTCACTCCAGGCCCGGCTCTGAAAAGTCCTGGGAGCCATGTGGGGCTTGTTGAAGGAGAGGAGGGAAGGAAGCCCCTAAGGTAAGGTTTCCCTAACCCCCAGTCCCTCTCCCTAAGAATATAGGATGCAGCCTGATTCGATAGCAGAACACAGAGCTGGCCGGTGCCAGGGCCAGAATCCACCAGAGGATGGGTCACAGATGCAAGTCCCTTCTCCTTGCTGGGCCTCAGTTCCTCCATTCCTATCAGGAAGGGATTTCTGAGTACAGATGTCTATTTTCCAATGTCACCAGGCTTAGAACCTGGCAGGTGGCACAAACCCAGGCTGACTCTTCTGCAGAGCAGGATGACAAACAGAAGCCTCACCCCAAGGCCCATCCCAGCCTCAGGCATCCCTTGGGGACTTCCTTGGTCGGTTGGCTTCCAAGTTCCTGTTCTATTTCCTTTTGGTACCAGCAGTCACTAGGACCGTGGGGACAGAGGACCCTGGCTCCTCCTTCCACCCTCCTAGGGTCTTTGCCTTATGTCATAGAGACTCCAAGTTGTGCCAAGGACTTTCAGATCTCTGTCTTGCAGAGTTCCACACCCAAGAGCCCACTGTCCACCTGTCACCTCCCATGGAAGACCCCAGGCACCTCATCGGCCACTGTAACATCCAAAGCAGAAACTCCGGTCATCCCTCTCTCTCCCCCCTCCCCCACCCAGATCTGTCCTGTCATCAAATTCCTTTAAGCCAGCAGCGTCAGCATCACCCCCATCCTCACTAGTATGATCAATTCCATCGTTACCCCTGCGCCTTCCCAGGCCTCCCACCTCTAGATGTGCCCTTGGTGACCAGTCCTCTAGAATAGACGCTGGACCTGAATCACAGATTCGACCATGATCATCATGCTTTACAGTCCCAGGGCTCGCAGAATGACGTTCAAATGATGACGTAGCCCTTGACCACCTGCAACCTGAGTCGGGGTAGTGTTCCAGCTCCAGCTCCTGCCCAGACCTGCCTGGGACCCCAACAGCACAGTCCCCCCACTCTCATGAATGGATCACGTCCGTTTGCCTGTCTCAGTCCGTGCGTGCTCTTCCCTCAGCCTGAGATCTCCATCCCCTTGTCTGACTCCTGAATCCTACTGATAATCCCTCCAGGCCCAGGGCCATGTTCTGCCTCTGCGAAGAAAGCGAGTCTCCCCACATGGGTTCCCTACTCCCACCCGGGTACCCAGTCATGTCCACAGGACAATCCAATGATCCCGTTAATCCCCCACTGGATGGTGAGCCCTGGTGGCTCTGCAGGCAGAGAACTCCCAGCAGATGGGTCTAGGGCCCCGCCCACAGGGGCAGGGTGCTCAGTCGGGCCCCATCCTCCCTCACGGCGCCCCACCTGTCTGCAGCACCCCCTCCACCCCACTCTGTTCACACACCCTGGTGCCCCCTCACCTGCTGACTTCCCCTCTCCCTCTCCCTCCTGTCCCCAAATCTCTTCTCTCAGTCTCAGCTTCCCTGTCACCCTGTCCTCTGTGTCGGCTGTCTGCCTGACCCTGGTCTGTCGCTCTCTCCTCCATGTCTCTGTCTCCCTCTACTTCCTTCTCACTCTACCTCTGTCTCTCTGTCGTCCATCTCTACCTCCATCTCTCTGCCTCTTTCTCTATCTTGCTGGGTGTGTGGCTCTGTGTCTCTCTCCCTCTCTGTGCCTGTAGCTCTCCTTCTGGGTGTGTGTAATGTGTATGGTGGGTGTGGTGTGTGTGTTATGTGTGTGTTGTGTGCTGTGTGTGTGTATGTGTTATGTGTGTGCTATCTCTCTCTCTCTCTCTCTCTCTCTCTCTCTCTCTCTCCTTCCCCTTTCTCTCTTTTCCTCCAAGTCCTGTCCGTCTCCTGCCCCAGCTCACCCGGGTCAGCACGATGTGGGAGCCCCAAATACAGAGCCTAGAGAAGGAGGGGCCCCCCAGCTGCCCACCTTGCCCCTCAGTGTTTTTGTTCACCTCCGGATGCGTTCACCTCTCACACTGTTGCTTGTGCCCTTGAGAGCTCACTTTCATTCATGACCTCGTGTATTATTGACAACTCTGGGAAGAAGGTGGTGGAGAAAAATGGCAAGAATGGTTATTCTCTCTGCACAGGGGAAAGACAGAGGTTCAGAGAGCTCATGAGACTGCCTCAGGTCACACAGCCTGCAGGCATCGGATGCATCAGTAGATACCGATTCCGTGGACATCTGTGCCCATGGGTCCCCATTTCACACAGTGCCAGGGCTGCTCAATGGCCTCCTTGTGTCCCTGCACTGAGCTGTCTCAACCCTGAACTTCTGGGCTGGGCTTGGTCTGACCCAGAGTCTTCCAAATCAGCCAACCTGACTACAGAGAGACGGCATGGCAGTTCCCAGATGTGCCAGGTGAGCTGGTTCCTGGAAGCAAATCCCTAGGCAATGTCTCCTGGCCCTGCACAGTGGCTCAGGGTGCTTCGTGAGGACCTCAGCACTCAACTGTACTGAGAAGTGCCCCACTCCCTCTGCAGAGCCTCCTGGGCCAGAGTGCGAGGCGGAGCCTTTGTCCTGGGCCTGGAGCACAGCCAGCTGCCGAGCACAGGGAGGGATCTGCCAAGATCACAGGGAGGCAGTGCTGCCTGCTGGGTGGCTCCTCAGAGTTCCCACGGGCACTTCCAGCACCCCATGTCCCACCTGAGATCAGCATCTGCTCCTGCCACCCACCTGTAACCCACACTCCCTCCTGGATGCCCCTCAGGGAACAAAGTACCCTGCCCACCAGCCCCTGCCGCCAGCAACCTGGGCACATCAATGTCTCCTCAAGACCCCTCACCCCTCAGCCAGGCTCTGGACCAAATCCCAGGAAAGCCACTTTCCCCAGCCCTGACCTGACCCTCATCTCCTCAATCATGACCTGCAGGCTCTGGATTGCCACACTGGCCGCCTCCTCTGTCCACTGGTGCTTAGGAGCAGCTTAGTCTCCGCGGGCACATTTCTATGAATGTGCCACCATGGACAAATGACTCTCTTCCTGAGCATGTTGACACCAGTGAGCTTAGGCTCTCAGCTCTGTTCTCGAGCCTGCCCAGCGACTCTCTAAATTATATCTTGACTTCCTCTTACTCTCTCCCAGAGGACAATAGGCTGTGCAGGGCCACGGGGCAACTCCACTCAATGTGACAGTTGTGACTCTCTTTTGCAAACGCATCATCGGGTATTCTTGTTTACCAAAGATAGAACACAAGAGGATCGAATGTCCAAAGTAGACGCTGAAGTCCGAGGACACCCCCGTGACACCAAGACAACAAAGTGTGGAGACAGAGAAAAGGAGAGTATAGAAGGCCACACTGCCTCTGAGCTGGGTGGCTGCTCCTGGGTGAGGTCTGTGGTGGCGTGTGCAGCCATGGACCACATGCAGACAGGCTGAAACTGGAGTAAGTACCAGCTCAGTAGCCCTTACCCAAAACCCTTGCGCCCAGACATGTTCCGGGTTATCATTTTTTTTTCAGATTTGGGAATGTTTGCATATAAATATTGAGATGTCTTGGGGACGAGACCCAAGTCTACACATGAAGTTCATTTATGTTTCTCAAACATTCTTTAAACACACAATCTGGAGGTGATTTTATACAATATTTTTAGTGCACCTGTGTTCTGTTTGTTTGTTTGGGGGTTTAGGGGTGTGTGTTTGTTTGTGTGGCACTAGGGACTGAATCAGGGCCTCGCACGTGTTAGGTAAGTGCTCCGACACTGAGCTACATCCCAGCCCTTCCTTCCTTCCTTCCTTCCTTCCTTCCTTCCTTCCTTCCTTCCTTCTTTCCTTCCTTCCTTTCCTATCTCCCTCTCTCCCTTGTTTCCTTCCTTCCTTTCTTTCTTTGAATGTCATTTTGAGACAGGCTCTTGCTAAGTCACTGAGGCTGGCCTCAAACTTTCAAACCTCCGCCGCAGCCTCCCGAGGGGTGGATCACAGGCCTGGTTGCCACCCTGCCCGGCCTGCATGAGTGTTCTCACTGTGAGCTTTTACGAGGTCGGGTGTGGAATATTCCCCTGAGATGCCACATCAGCACTCAAAATGTGTCGGGTTTTGGAACATCTTAGACTTTGGATTTTGAGAATAGGGATGTCCAATTTGTCCCTAAACAACCGGGTGGTGAGCTCCCCATTGAAGAGGTGTTCGAGGAGGGCTGTGCACCCCTGGGCAAGAACGTTAGAGAAGGGTGTTACCCTGGAGCCCTCTCTCTTCCTTTCCATCGCTGACACGTTCACTCCATCAAAAAGCGCAAAATGATTCTTAAATGTGTCTGTCCCCTTCCATCCACATAGCCCACACCCTGGCCCAAGCTGCTGTCCCCTCCTGCCTGGGTGGTGACAGCAGCTTGGGGATGCTCCCTGCCCCTAGTCTTCCTCCTCTCCCCCATGGCTTCCTGCAAGAAAGCTAGAATGAGCGCCCAGAACAGGAAGAAGTTCACTCTAGCACCTACCACAAACCCGCTCCCGGCTGTGGCTGCAAAGTCCCTTCCTACCTGGCCCTGATGGCCTCCAGGGTACCTAAACCACCCACACCTGCAGAGGACGTCCAGGCAGGCAGAAGTACCTGCTACTGACTCCCCATCCCCCTCCTCCTCCTCCTCTTCCTCCTCCTCCCCTCAAACACCAACCTGGACCCTGCATCTTGAGCATCTCAGGCCATGTTTCATGTTGGCCCCAGTCACATTTCCACACGGCTTGGCTACTCCTAAGCACTGGGCTCTGCCTCCCACTTGGAATCCATTGCAGCAAGGGCAGCCTCGAGCCTGGGTCTGGCTAACATTATCTCAGAATTTTCAGAGCTTGTGTATTCCTCATCTGGTTCCCAGGCACAGAAAGAGGCTCCCATGTACCCACTGTGGCAGCCATGCAGGGCTGAGAGGCAGGGCAGGATGGGAGAGATGGGATTCCCAAGGCCACAGCTGCCCATCTGGGTCCCAGGCCCTGAGCCTCATGGTAGGAGCAATACAAAGAAGGCCAGAAGGACCACCCCGTCCCCTCCTCAGGCCCAGTGCATGTCATGCTACTGCCACTAATCAAAGCCTCTCCAGAACCAGGTCCGTGCCTTAGACATGGGTAAACTGACTCAGTCCGCAATGGCAGAGCTTCTAGAACTATTGCTATCTGATAGATGAGAAAATCGAGGCACAGAGAGATTTAGAAATTTGCCCAGAGCCCCAAAGCAATATATGTAGGACCAGAATTCAAACCTGGGCTTCGCTCAGACTATACTGCTTCCAGAATATTCCCTGAGCACTGCAGCCAGACTAGAGGGCACCACCCGATGTGGAGTCCGTTACATGGGACAATCTGTCCAGTTTATGCTCAGCCAGGAATGGCTTTCCCTACCAGCCCCCTGTGCCTCCAACCCCTTCTTCCGTGCTGAGAACTGAGAGAAAACATCTCAGACACTCATGGTGGAAAAGAAATAGAAGTGCTACAGACACACCTGTGCCAGCCATTCTGGGGTCCTTATTTGAGACTGTAGAATGGAATAAAAGAATTTGAGGAGATTAAAGAGGGACAAGATCAGAGAGCCGAAGACCTGGTCCTGGCTGCAGCTCCATCGTCACCGGCTCATAGCCCCGGGCTGGTCACTTCACAACAGCGCCTCAGTTTGTTCCTTCGTAAAATGGGATGATAAAACCAAGAGGTTAAGACGGGGGTAGAAAAAAAATTCAAAAGAGGGAGAGAGAGAGAAAAGCATTAAAATGCCTTGGCCCAGCACAGAGTGGCCCTTCATTAAGGAGCTTAGTCTGGGTGAGAAAGCAAAGATACCCTGAGGGGACTTGGAGGCTTCAGAGCAGGCAGGAGGGCGGACAAGCCATCCAGAGGGGACGAAAGCAGCAGGGGCCCATAGAAAACTGAGAGCCTTGGAAGGGGAGGGGAGAAGCCCTCCAGGGACAAAGGCCAGCGAGGCTGCGGGGCCACAGGTTCCCTCTTGGCTGTAAGCCACCTTCCAAGAGTCTTAGGAGAGCCCATTCAGCCCCGTGGTTTTTATCCTGTGACAGCTGAGGAAGGGGCTCCAGCTGCATTATCCTCGACCCACTCTTGATTCACAAAGAAAACACAATTTCTCTAGATTGTAAATCAGGGGCTGATGACCCGGGACAGGAAAGCCTGGATCACAATTCCCAAGGAACCTTTCACAAAGCCACGAAGAGAAAGTCGTTTTCTACAGCAGTGGATGGCGGGAGGCAGGAGGAGGGGGCGTCTACAGCTAGCAGCAACTGTTGAGAATATATATAATGTCACGCCACTGGCCAGGCGCTCTTGGTGACATGGTGGTAGGAGGTCAACCAACCTAGGGCTGGCTTGGCTCACCTAGGCCAGGTGGAAGTAAATTCAACAGGGAGACCCCGCAGGGGGGCAGGGGAAGCAAATCTGAGGATGGAGGAGATCCTAGCACTTCGCTTCCCAAAGCTAGGTGTGGCAGGAGAGCATCCTGAGCCCCTGAGGCATCAAAGCTAGGGCCACCCTCAATGTGCTGGGTCTTAGGAACTAGGCTCAGTGGTAGAGAAATAAAGTGGAGGAGAATTCACCAGGATTACTTGCCCCAGAGCACATTCCACACTGGCCTCCAGCAGGCACTTGGCCATGTGGGTCAACAAACTGGGGAGACTAGAACATTCTCTCAAGTGCTCAGGCAGATGGGATGTCTGGGCCTGGCATCTGCCAAGCCCCGACTGAGCCCTTTCTTCTGATGGTCAGAAGCCTGTGCACGCCAGGGACCTATGTGCTCCCAGAGGAAAGGACCAAGCAACAGAACAGGCACTGACCCAGGTGTCCACTGTGCAAGCCCAGGTGAGTCACTTCCTACCTGGGATGCATCCCCTTCCCCTCTCGACTACATTAGGTCTTTGTCTTTCACCCTCTTAATATTGAGAAAGGAAAGAGAAAAAAAGAGAAATAGGTAGAAAGGAGACACCGAGAGAAGGAAATGCACTCTTACTTTGAAGGTCCACCTTTTCCAGGGCTGTCACTCTCAGGTTTCTGGGAAATTTGTAAATCTTAAAGTTAACTATAAATTCACTCGCATGATAATTACCCTGTGCACTATTAGTTAGCCCAACAATAAATAGATTAAGCAAAAAGAGACAGCATATTTGAAGGAACCTATAATGTAGGGCATTTTCCAGAGCTATCTATTGATCAGATAATGAAGACCATGTCAACCTAGGGATCCTGAGAATGACCAGACCACCATAAACCATCTTGAGATCACCAGACTGACATCATTCCTGCATATGTTCCCATGCCTACTCCTCATCAAGTGTCCTTTAAAGGAGGAGCCCAGAACCCCAAGATGTTCCTCTCTTGAGATGGCCGACGTGTGCATCTGCTTTTGTAAATAAATCTCTGTCTGTGCCACTACTGACATGTGCTGAAATTCCTTTCCATCATATTCGTCAAAAACTCCTCTGGTCCTGAGTGAAGTTAGCCCCTTTCTTGGGGACTCCTAGGCACCCTCTTCCAGAGTCACCTCTTCACCAGTGACAACATCAGGACATGATCAGAACACACCACTGCTCCTTCCTGAGCCTCGGTTTCCTCCTCTGAAATTGAGGAAGGGGGTCAGCAATGCCTCCTACCAGGGCGGTTCTGGATTCACTGGAGATCGCGGTGCTGATAGCTGGTGGCTCCCTCACAGGCCACTCATGTCCCCAAAGGTGCTGCTTAGACATTTCATCAGAGACATCAGCAGAGATGTGAGCCACACGCTGAGGCTGCAGAGGAGTCTTCAAGTCACCACACCCAGGAACTAAAAGATGGCCGCCTCCTCCCCCACTTCCATTGTTCCTAATGCAGGTGAAGCTGTCAGACCAGTGCCATGAGGCAGAGAGGAGGGGTGACGGTGACATCAGAGGCAGAGCAGTGCTGCCCATGCCTCTGTTCAGGGCACAGGAGATCCCGCCTCAGGACACAGGTGCTCACTGGAGGTGTTAGCTCAGACCCTCCCTGAACACAGACCTCTCAGATCTTCTGGTGGGCACCACTTTCCACCTGAGCCAGGGCAACAGGACAATGTGACCTCCAGCCAGCACCTGACTCCTCCTCTTATCATCTGGTCCCATCTCAGGGGCTATTCTACCAACCCCACAGAGGGAAACCTGATGGTCCCTCCTAGTTTCTCCCTCCTTTATGCCCCTCCCAGCTGAACCACCTGCCAGTGGTGTCCACTCTACACCCTAAATTCCATCCTCCACCCCACACCCACCTGGACCCTCATGCAGGCCCCATTACATATTACTGTTTTGGCCCCTGGACTGGGAGTTCGTTGGGAGAGGGGCACATCACCTGACTCCCAGAGCCTGACATTGGTCCCAGGCAGGTACTCGCTACATACCTCTCTACTAGAGTAGAATAAGAAGTCACCATAGCAGGGCACAGTGGCGCACACCCGTCATCCCAGCCACTTGGGAGGCTGAGGCAGGAGGATTGCAAGTTCAAAGGCAGCCTCAAGAAAAGCGAGGCGCTAAGCACCTCAGGGAGACCCTATCTCTAATAAAATACAAAATAGGGCTGGGGATGTGGCTCAGGGGTCGAGTGCCCCTGAGTTCAATCCCCAATATTCCCCCCACCAAAAAAAAAAAAAAAAAGAAGAAGTCACCCTAGTGGAAGGGACACACAGGGGGAGCCTATGAGCTTGAGTAGAAGTTCATCCAATGAGTCCAGAGGGAAGGAGGGTTCAAATGGTAATGTCCTCCAGGCAGAGGGACCTGCCCCGCAGAACCTCAAAGGTGGCAGGAGGACAAAGTGGTGAGACCAGGACAGGGCATGTAGGAGAGGCCTCTGAGGCCAGACCCCAGAGGGCCTTGAATGCCACACTAAGGAGTGTGGCTGGGGAGGCGACTAACTTTATTGACTTTTCTTTCCGTTTTGTCTTTTAGGCGAACGGCACCCTGACAGCCCTTGAGGAAGACAAATCGTGAGACAGACAACACTTGGCTCAGGAAACCTCGCCCTGGCCTCTCATGAGATCAGATTTCCCTGCTTTGGGCCAAACTCTTTAAAGCACTTTGGCAACGGGTGAAAGATTGCCAGGGCCAAAGGCCTGGCGAGGGGCACCTTGGATGGCGCCCAGGGTCATGCCGGGGACTTGCTCCACTCCTTCTCTGATGCCCCATCCTGGTGGCTCCTTTGTAGCAAGGCTGTGAGGCAGAGGTGCCTGGGTTAGGTTCAAGGGGTGACAGCTGCAGGTTGGGGGCCACAGGAGCAAGAAGGCTTCTTCTTAGGGAGCCTCTGAACTGTGCCCCGGCCAAAGCAGACTTCACAGATGTCTTAGCAACACCCTCCAGCTGGCCTGTTTTTTGGGGGGTGGGGGGGTGGGGAGGGGTTGGTACCAAGGATTGAACCCAGGGACACTTAACCAGAGCCACATCCCCAATATAGATAGATAGATAGATAGATAGATAGATAGATAGATATAGATATAGATATATAGATTTATATGTTTGTTTGTTTGTTTTATTTAGAGATAGGATCTCACTAAGTTGCTTAGGGTCTTACTAAGCTGCTGAGGCGGGTTTTTGAACCCTCAGTCTTCCTGCCTCAGCCTCCTGCTTGCCTTCTTCTTGATCCAAAGCAGCCGGTGGATTCTACATTTAACCAGTTGGAGTAAAAACCATCACAAGCCCTCTGGGCCACACTGGTGATCTCCCTGTCGCTTCTCCTTCCTTCTTCACCACCAGACCTAAACTTGCCTACAACACATAGAGCAGGGGCCTTCTCTGGGTTCCTGAGCCCACAGTGGCGACAGCCTTTTATTCTGAAATTATTTGAGTTTCTCCTCAATGTCTGTTCATGCTCTTCTTTCATACCCGAAGCAGGCCCCATCCTGGAGTCCCGCAAACTGTCTTAAGTACCCCTTCTTGGTGCATCTTCCCCACACCATCCTCACTCAGCTCTGTCCAAGCCTTAGCATCCTGCTTTGAAATAGTCAAATGAAAAATCACCTATACCGAGTTTCTCCAAAGTGGACGCCCTAAGCCTAGAACCAGGCAGGTGCTTAGTAACGTTCACTACCCTCAACAAAAACAGGGTGGGGACAGGGGTCCAGAGGGAGGAGGAGCCCAGCTATGGGGGCGGAGGAAACAGTGTCAGCCAGGCCTTGGGTGGGGGAGTGGAAATGGTGGCCAGGACTGGTGGTCCTCACCCTGGACTGAGCGTCAGAACACCTGGAGGCTGGTCCAGCTAGGGAGATGGGGCCATCCTGCACCTTCTGGTTGGACAGGTCTGCCTGGGGCCCAGGGGCTGGCACTTGGACGGGTGCCAGGTGATGTTGATGCTGCCGATGCTGAGATCAGGTTCTGAAAACCTGGCAGGGCAGAGCCACCCAGTGCAGGGCATGACATGGTGACTCAGAGGAGTCACAGCCACACGGAAGGGCAGGTAGGCTATAGGAAGCTCTGTACACAAAAGCGGGGAGGCAGAGATATCCACAGCCCTGGGTTTGAGTGGCCCACCCCCGCCCTGACCGCCCCATCAGCCAGCTCCCCCCAGGAGGCCAAAATCCCCCCTGTGTGAAAGGCGACAATCCAACCGGCCCACCTCCTCGAGGGGCAGGTGTGGCTCGCAGGGAGACCAGCCATGAGAGGGCTTTGCTCGGTGGAAGGCCCTCAGCAGATGTGAGAGTGATTATTATAATCTCCCCTTCCCCAGGTGGCACGGTGGCTCTGCTGCCCCCTCCTCCGCCTGCCAGGCCCCTCTCATTGGTCCCTGGGGACGGGCCATGCAGGGCACAGGCCGGCGCTGGCTGCCTCCTCCAGGCCCCCAGCTCTGCCTCAGCTGGGCCCAGCCTCCAGCTCGCCAGGCCTTTCTTCAGGTGCAAGGACCCAAGTAGCTGGGAGCGGGTGGCTCCTCCGCGGGGCACCTCGGGCGGGCGGGCGGGAGGCAGTGGCGGGGGTGGCGCAGTGCAGCCGGGAACAAAGGCCGGCTGGGAGCTGGCAGGGCGCCATCAGGGTTCAATGCACAATGGCCCGGGGGGCTGGCGGCTTCGCTCCTGGCCGGCATTTGCATAATGTCTGGGGCAGGAACAGGTGCCCGGTCAATAGGCGATTGTGAGGCTGTTCTGTCAAAAGAGAAGGGGCCTGTATTGAAGGCCAGGCTCGCCTATTGCAATGCAAATAGCATTCAAAGCAGACCAGCCCAGCCCAGGCTCCCGGGAGCCCCAGCCTCATGAAAGCCACCGAGCTGGCCCCGCTGCTGCCGCTGCTGGTGCCCGCTTTGTCTGAGGCCAAAGGGTGGCATGGCAGTGGGGGCTGGGAGCCGGCAGCCAGGAGCAGGCTGGCCTGTCCACCCATCCAGGAGGGCTTCCTGGAAGAGGAGCTGAAGTTGCTGAACTTGGACTAAACATTGGAAGGTGAGCCACTTCTTCAAAGAAGAGGACCCAGCGTAAACCCCAGCTAGGTGCATCACAATGAAATCTACAGAGGCTATCATGCCCAGTCACCCCCTAACTTCTCACAGCATAGCCCCAAGCCCTGAGATTCGGGGTCAATTCCACCATCAACTCAAACTTACTGAGCATTCAAACTGGCACTCCTGCGGTTCTTCATTCAATGCTCAAAGCAAACTCTATGAAATATGGAGTATTATCACCTCCGTTAACCAGGAGGCACAGAGAAGTTAAAGGCTTCACAGTATAGTTGGCAATGTTAGGGAAAGAACCCGGGCAGATGGCTCTAGAAGCCACCCTCTGGATTGTCTTTTTTTTTTTTTTTTTAGTGCTGGGCATTGAACCCAGGACCTGAGCCATGCTATGCAAGTGCTATACCACTGAGCCACCTCCCCAGCCCCCCAAGCCAAACTCTGATCTCTGTGATTGGGCTGCCAACAGGGTCCTCTCAAAGCTCTATGAAGGAACCTAAGTTCAGGGGGCAGAAGTTCCTAGCTGGACCAGAATCCGATCTCCTGGCTCCCTGCCCAGTTCTTCCTTTCACAGCAGAGGAAAAGTTCTCGTGTCTAACCCAGAAAGGGACACAGGGATGGTGGCAAGCGCAACAGCACTGAGACCTTTCCCAACATCAAATCCCTTCTTCACTTCATAGAAAGACTCCAAATTGTGGGGACCTTCGATTGACATGTCATGTAAGTTGACCAGGAAAGTGGGAACCTCAGAACCAAACCTAGGTCCTTGCTTTGTCACAGGCCAAATGACCTCAGACAGCTGACCTCCTTCCTCTAGGTCTCAGTTTTCTCGTCCGTAAAATGGAGAACCATGCTAATTCACATTCCGGGGACAGGAGAAAGTAGAGTAGGTCGCTGACCGAGTCCGCTCCCTGGATGTTCTTTGGAAGCCAGAGCCTCGGAAATATTCAGCCCCACCCAGTTTCAAGTTGAGATGAAAAAGGAGCACAAGCTTTTGTGTGGGTGTGATTTTATTAAGTCACTTGCTCACGTTCCATTGACTTTGCAAGATTCATTCCTTTTAATTTTTTTTTTTAAATTTCTCGAAATGTTCTGAGAACTCCCCGTGGAAGCCACAGGACTTGAGATCCTAGGATGAGATAAAAGGGAATTCCCTAGGCACTGGGATGGGTTGAGGGGCTCTCCAAGCTCTCCTGAGCCCTTGGCACCTCTCCTCTGAGGAGCCAGAGAACGTCGGTCGATACTCACCCTGTCCTGTCCCAGATGCAAAGAGTCTTCTGGAGGCTGTGTTGAGAAGGATTCTGAAGGGGGCTCAGCAGGAAGGATTGTTGGATTCCCCCAGTGAGGCCCACCAGATGGAACAGAGGTAGTCTCTCTCAGACATTCACTGGCCTTGACCTAGACGCTACGGGGTTGGGGGGTCAGAGAACACAGAGATGAAAAATGGAAGTTCCCAAAATCATATGATAACAATGTCAAGCCAAGAAATATTTAATATTTTTTTCTTTTAAGCAAAAATATTTCTTGAACATTTTACAAAGAACTTTTAGAATTAGAAAAAATAGCTGGGGTGTAGCTCAGTGGTAGAGGGTTGGCCTGGCAGACAGGAGACCCTGAGCTCAACACCCAGCACTGCAAATTAATTACTAATCAATTAACTAGAATTTGAGGAGCAATAAGGGATTTTCAGTTAAAGGGTTTATAACATGGGAGAGGACCTTACCTCCTTACAGAGAGGACCTAACCACTTTCTGCCTCCCATAAAAAAAGGGAGGCAGAGAGTGGTTGGGTACAGCCGTGCTGTTGAAGGTGGTGTCCATCACAGGAGTGGCTCTGATCATCAGTGTCATTTCCAGTCCTTGCAGGGTGCTTTACAATTTCCAAACTGTATCTCATCCATTTATCAAGTTGCTCCTCCCCAAAATGCTATGAAGTTAGGAAAAACAACCATTATCTATTTCCATTGTGCACGTGAAAAACTTCAGGACCACAAAGTTCATGTGACTTGCCCAAGAATAAGTTAGTGGCAGAACTGAGCTGCGATCTGTGGTGACAGACCAGGAAAAGTCAGGAATGAGCTCCAGGAGTCTGGAGGGAGACTCAAGACCTTCCATCCCTTGCCAAGGATAGTCCCATGATCATTTGAGGAGTCAGCCAATCTGGATCTCGGTCCCGCCTCACCAAGTCCCCTACCAGTGTCCTGCACAGACCACTCTTACTGGGAGCCTCAGTCTTCCCCAGAGGCCCAAATCCCTCAACCGACCTCATCAGCATCCCATAGACTCTGCACCCCTCTTCTCTCGGTCACCCGCTGCCAGTTCTTCATTAAACTAGCCTGTGATCATCCTTCACAGCAGTGGCCGAATCATGCCCTGGCTATTGGGGTCCAACCCGTAGAAGTCCCCCATGATTCCAGGGCCAGTATCTGCAGGTCCAACACCAGTACACAAGCAGGGAGAGCCAGAATCGTCACACACAGAGCCAGATTGTTATATGACTGTGGAGAAATCAGAAGCCATGTATGGGTGTTCATGAGAAATCGGGTACACCCATACTGACATGGGAAGGAAGAGAGCATGCTCTCGTGGAAATACCTGGAATCCAAGGCAAGGGTGTGAGAGCTGATTCTGTCTTTGACAATCTAGGTGGCCTGAGGTGAGTCGGGGCCTATTGGAGTCTCTCCCGTAGCACAGTTTAAACATGAGAGTTGTAGAAAAATGCATGCAAAGAGACGGCAGGAAAATGTAAACCAAATGACCAGGAAATTTAGAAGACCTGGTGTAATTAGAGCCAAATGTATATCTCCCCCAGACTCTTTCCAGAGGAAACCTCCTCTGACCCTTCCTGTCACCTCCTGTAGGAAGCCTGCCTCTGACCTTCCATATGTCCTTAAAGAGGAAAACGGGCCATAAAAAAGTTGGCGGCTTTTTTTTTTCCCAAAGGCTTAAAATCGGGGGCTTATGTATCCCATGATGCTAGCCCACCAGGGTGGAGGGGGAGGGCAGAAGTTTGCAGAGGGCAGAAGGGCAGAAGTTGGTGGAAGCTAGTTGCCAAGATCAGATGCACTTGCACCCATCAACCTATGGACGATAGTCTTGCTATTGGAGGGACAACACGGTGCTTGGTCACATCAGTTAAGATTCCCAGACTATAAGCACACACAGGGCACACAGCCCTGTAACTAAAAGTCCGTCCACCATGGGGCTATCTTCAGAGCCCAGGTTCTGAAGACACACAGACCTGAGTTTAAATCCTAGTCCCCAAGTTGCAAGAGCTTAGACCGGTTACTTAACTTTCCCGAGCTTCAGTTTCCCTTGTGTTATAGAGTTCGTTTCGGCTTTCTTTTGGAATTACCTAAGGTGATGTGAGCAAATGACAAGAAAGCAGGACAGACAACAGGCACGCATTACATTTGCTCTCCCCAGAGCATTCCCATATCACTTCCAGGGGTTTTCCTAAAGTAGAGCCCAACCCTGTGCTGTTTGTACTCAAAGCCCTCCCTGGTCCCTGTAGTGAAATCCAAAGTCTTTAACATACACAAATCCATCTTCACCCCTCCCCGTGTTCCTCACCAGCCATCTTCCCAAGACTCCCCAGAGCTACGCTCCAACTGTACCTCATCCAGGGTCCCCAGACTGTACCCCAATCCCTCGGGGTGCTGTCCCCTGCAGATACTTGCTTTTCTTCTATCCCTCACCTTCTCATTCCCCAGTTCTCAGTCACCCTCCTTGGATTCTCTCTCTTAAAAAAAAAGTGAATGATATTTATTTTTTTAAATTGGTAATAAACACATTCACACAAGTCAAAATCCAAGATGCGCAAAAGGCTATATAGAGTAAAAAGTCCCCCTCCCTACTCACACCTCCAGCTCCAGGTCTTGGCGCGGCTCCCCAAGCAGCCATTGTCCACAGATCTTTGTCCTTCCAGAGGGAAAGTTAGAGAAGCCAATGCACATCGATGCCTGTGAGTGTGCACGGATTCACTTTCTTCACCTTTGTACAAATAGCAGCATTGTTCACATTCCTTTCTGTTCTGTGTCTTACTCTTTTCACACACACAAAAAAGTGCATCTTGAAGCTCAGCCCATCTTGGTGCCTAAAGTTACATCCTGCTACCCTTTAAAAAATGTATATATAGTATACTGAGTACTATGTGAATTATTTAGCCAAATACTGTAAATTATTTAACCAACTCCCTAGTTATAGACATTTAGCCTTAATTTCTTCCTTCAGTGATATAGAAAATGCTTCACTGAAAAATCTTGCACATGTGCAATGATCTGGTACACACAGAGGTGAGAATAATTTCGAGAGGTGGGTCTGCTGGGTGCAGGCCGGGTACACACATAGTGCTGAGATATTGCCAAAAGCACCTGCTGAGGCACTAGTTCGAATTGCTCTCCATAGCGTTTGTTCCTCTGCACACCTCTAGCAACATGCGTGTGTCCCACCTTCCCTGACAGTCTTGGTTTTTCTGGGTTAGGGTTAGGGGGTGGAGTGGGGGACTACAAATCGTGACATTTCCACCCTCAGCACTCATCATGTGTAAGCAGGAGTCTTCCTTTCCAGGTACCTGCTGTCATGCCATTGGTATTCCCTTTTGTGAGCTGCTTGTCCACATCCTTTGGTCGGATTTCCTATTAGGTTGTTTATTTTTCCTAATGATTTGTAGGAGCTCTTGATTTACCAGGGAAATCAATCTTTTGCTGACTCGAATTGCAAGTGTTCTTGGCCCTTTGTGAGAAGGCCTCTTAAAGAAGGTAATACTTGAGGGGATTTAGATACCTCTCCCGCATGCTAGGAAACTGCTGAATGGATTGAGGATGGGTGATCGAATGAATGAATGAATGAATGATGCCCATCCCACCCAGCCTCTCAGTTAGTTAAGGAGCCATATCACCCAGCCACAGCTGTAGCAATAGATAGATCTGAGGTCCCCTGGGCGTGGTAACTGGCCACCTGAAAGAAAGTTCCCCAGGTGGGCTCAGGATCTCCATGTTGCCTTCTCTTCTTCCTCCCTCACAGAGTCCCCTCTTCCCTGGACAGACCTTAACATCATCTGAGGCTCCACAGGGCAAGAGAGCAATGCTGCGGCTCCCTTTGCAGAATTTATCTCTCTTGTCGGCCTGTCAGAAACAGAGAATTTATTGCCTCATTCACTTTGAACAAAACCTGTTTCTAGAGACTTTTATGATGGAGGAGTAAGAAAAGGAGTAAAGTGAGGGAGGAAGTGTCGATGGGAGGGACGTGGCCCAGAATATATAATCTCACAGAGAAAAGCACTTCGGCAAGAGGCCAAATGTGGGCTCGGGCCTCTCTGGTTTCTCTGGCAACCTTGCTCCCTGATGGGCGGAGAGTCGCTCATCAACGTGTCCAGAGTAGAGATTGGTCTTCAGCTCACAGAGGCCTCACCCTGCCCCTCGAGCCGGCAAGATCTGCATTGTCCCACGTGCTCCTGTCACACCGGGCTCCTCTCTGCACTTGCCCTTGCGGCAAGTCTCTGCCCACCCCGCTTCCTCCTGGAACTGCTTGCTGACAGCTGCCGTTGGGCTTCCTCTGTGTGCCAGGCAGAGAACCAGGCCCTGCGGGGGGGGGGGGGGAGGGGGCTGTGCTCCTGGAGCCCCCTGGAGGGAAGAACACCCATGGCAATGAGCCCAGCCTAACTGAGCAATTGCTACCCCACTCTGTGCTGACCCACCATGTGTGCTGTTCCTGTAAGAGGCCAGGATAATTACCATTCCCATTTTACAGGGGAGATGACTGAGGGTGAGAGAGAAGCCTGCCCAAGGTCACAGCCAGCTGATCTGTCCGATCCATTCACTCATCCATGGCTCACAGCAACCTGGCAAGCCTCACACCTGTAAAAAGCAGTGCAAGAGAAGACCTGGACATTGAGGGTGCTCGCTGCAGGGCAAGCTCCTCCATCAGGGCACCAGGGCACACCTCCCCAAAGAGGCTGAAGGGTAGCTCTGGGAGGAAGCAGGGAGTGAAATGAAGACAAAATTCTTTGAGGCATTAGGAAAAAGTAAGCCCCATGTGGCTGGAGGACAGGAAGTGGTGCCAAAGGGGTAGGAGGAGGTGGAGCATAGGCAGGTGTGGGCAGGTATGGACAGGTGTGGGCCTGGGCAGGTGAGGGCAAGTGTGAGCAGATGGGGACAGGACAGACATAGACAGGCATGGGCAGGCACAGACAGGTGTGGGCATAGGAAGGTATAGACAGGTGGAAGCAGGATGGGCCTAGGCAAGTGTAGGCAGGTGAGGGCTGGCTGAGCATAGACTGGCATGAGCAGGTAGGAGCAAGTAGGAGCAGGTGTGAGCAGGTGTGTGCAGGTAAGACAGGATGGGTGTGGGACTCGCTGGCTCCCTCCCTGGTGCAATTCTCCCTCCTCAAGGCCTGCCTCTGCTCACCTCCTCCTGACGTCCCCACCTTCTGGACCACTCACTTCCTGGGCCTTCCGTTCAGCCTCTCTTCCTGCCTTCCTTGGCGCATCCAACCTGCCCGGAGTCTTGGTGCCTGCCAGGCTCTGCACCAGCCATTGGGAATAGGGCCACTAATAAGGCACATGAATAAATCACGGCATCTTCTGAAGAGCAGAGCCGCACTGAGTGCTGGAGTGAAGTGGCGGGTGAGTGTAGAGGAGGGAGCAATTAAAGCTATCTGCGAAAGGGCGGGCGGGCCTTCTGAGCGTAGGCCACTCCAGCTGGGCCTGAAGGGCCACAGACAATGGCATCAGGCCCGTGTCAGTGGAGTCTGCTGCCTGGGTAGATAGAGCAGGCTGTGTTCCTGGAGCTCTGGGTCTGACTGAGGGACGGAGGTGGAGCTGACCCGATACTTGAGGACCCAGAAAGGAGTTGGGGCTCCTTTCCCGACACTGACACTTATTTATTTATTTATTTATTTATTTATTTATTTATTTATTTATTGGACAGGGTCTCACTAAGTTGTTCAGGCTGCCCTCAAACTTGAGATCCTCCTGCCTCAGCCTCCTGAGTAACTGGGATGACAGGTGTGCATGACTACACCCAAATTAACACTGGGACTTTTTTTTTTTTTTTTTTAAGAGAGAGTGAGAGAGGAGAGAGAGAGAGAGAGAGAGAGAGAGAGAGAGAGAGAGAGAGAGAATTTTTTTTTAATGTTTATTTTTTAGTTCTCGGCGGACACAACATCTTTGTTTGTATGTGGTGCTGAGGATCGAACCCGGGCCGCACGCATGCCAGGCGAGTGCACTACCGCTTGAGCCACATCCCCAGCCCGACACTGGGACTTTTTGATGGAGAAAAGAGTGGTACAGTCAGATGATTATGCAAGAAAGACTCTTGTAACCCAGGAATCCCGATTCCACTCCTTTCCAGTTGTATTTTTCTCCATAACATCACTGTCTGTATACTTTACTTATTACATTCAATTGTATGAAATGGCCATTTTTATATGTCAGAATGGTGGGGTATTAGCAAGCTCATATAGTCCAGTCTCTTTTTTTTTATATTGCTCATCCCCACCTCCCTGCCCACCTTCCATTAAAATTTGAGTATCATGAAGAAGATTTGAGCCTATATTGTTCATTGATAGAGCCCCAGCCTGCTAAGACACCTGCTCAACCAGTATTTGCAGATTGAATGAATGAACTAAGGAATGACCAGGGAGGGACTGAGCAGGGGGCTCCTGTGTAGTCTCCCTTCTAAAACATGGACTGTCCTAGAGGACAGGGATATTTCATCCCATTTGTCTCACTTCCTGAGTGACCCTGGATAAGCTACTCGCTTTTTATAAGTCGTGGTTTCGGCATCGGTTAGTAGAATCCAGGGAAGATGTGATTGTTATTAGAATTGTATCAGAAATCATGGGAAACACTCTCCATGGTCCCAGGTATGCAGCAGGTACACCATAAATGCTGCATCCTCCTCCCTCTTTTTTAATATGAAAGGCCTTCATTTGCCCCGTAAGAGCCACAACATGAAGATTTTTTTAAAATGTGAAAATTGACATGTTGTGTGTGACAAGAGAGATGCTCTGCCCAGTGGGTGGAGGGGTGCTGGGGTGAGAAGCGGGAGTTGTTGAGTAAGGAAGGAGTCTGGGCTCCATCTGTCTCCACTGCTCCCAGCCCAGTGGCTCTCTCAGTGTCTGTCCTCAATTCCTGCCCAGCAGTTTTAGGGAAGAGGGCCTTGCAGCCCACTTGGTTTAGGGAAGGGTCCCAAGGAAAGTCCCTGTCCCCCCTAGGTTCGGACTCCCATTCAATCCTGGGAGTAGAGGGCAATGAGCTGATTCAAGAGGCTGAATTTCTCCTGTCCCCCAGCCAGCTCCTGCCCCACAGCCTCCTTGTCCACTGTGGTCCAGGGTTAGCCTGCAGGATCCCCAGGCCTGCGGGACTCTCTCAGAAACAGCTTCTAGGCCTAAAGACAGAACCTCCCTCCATTACAGCACCATCCTCATCCCCAGGAGCCCTGCAGACCCCAGTCACCGGTGACCGCTTTTGATTCCATATTGTAATGTAAACATGGATGCGGAGATGTTCCGGCAAAGTCTAAAAACCCAACATTAGATATTCATCTATTTCTCTTTTTAAAAATATTTTAGTTGCAGATAGGCACCATAACTTTATTTTATTTATTTAATTTTTATGTGGTGCTGAGAATCAAACCCAGTGCCTCCTCACACATACCAGGCAAGTGCTCCACCACTGAGCCACAACCCCAGCCTCTCAGCTATTTCTTCATAGTCACCATGTAAGGCATGGAACAACCATTGCTAATACCCTCCTTCTGACACCTGTGCCACAGCAGTCACAGAGCCCTATTCTTGGGGTGGGGACAAGTAGAGGGTGAGAATAGAGTTCAGGGATGAGACCAGAAGAGGAGGGAAGACTCAGGGGTGCTGGAGAGTCGGGGGTGGAGGTGGGGATGTCAGATGGGCGCATTACCTGGAAATAAAGCTCAACGACTTTCATTGTGGCGTAGGGACTTGGATATAGCCAAATCAAAATGTTCCCCCTTATCAAACCCCCCTGCTCCTCCATTCTGGGAGATTGTGATTGAGGGCAGAGCTATAGCCCATTAACCCAGGCAGGAAGATAAGAGGTCTCTTACTAATCCTAGAAGGTGGATTATACTAGCATCACCCTCTTTTTACAGATTAAAAACTTGAGACTTGGTGCAAAAAAAAAAAAAAAAAATCTGCCTAGGGAGGTCCACTTTGCAAGATCCAAACCCGAGTTCTTGGATGGTTTATCCGGACATCTGGACAACCCCAGCAGGGGCACTTTCAGGTGTCCTGGGGCAGGGATGACAGTGGCCCTTGGGAACAGTTGAGGAGTTGAAGTCTGTGGGGATAAAGAATTCAAAGAGCCAGGAGAGTGAAGGAGCACTTGATGCACTCAGACAAAGGTACCCCATTACCTGCTCCATCAGGGAGAGCCTTTGGGACAGTGGACAATCTCCATCTGACCACATTAGCATTGCACTGGTGACCACAGAGGCTATTGGGGGGGCTGGAAACCACCCAAACCCCATGTGTTTACCGCCACCCCTCCAGCTCCCATGGCCGAGTACCGTGCTCCTCTGTCCATCAGATGGATTTATTAGGAGCAGCATCAGGGCCCACCAGAACCCAGGCTCAGCAGCCCCCATCAATCCCGACCGGGAGGCGGGCAAGAGACAGAATATATGTAAGGTCATTTGGAGATGGGAAAAAATCATTCACAGCACTCCCAAAATAGCCGATCTCCACTCTGCAGCAATTGCCACCTTCTTGGCCCTAAATCAAATTCTGCTGTGAGAAGCAAACTCAATCTTCTCTCTCCCAAGTTTTGCTTTTTATGAGATAGGCAATAAATTGGGGTGTGTTCTGAGAAAAGGCACGAAAGGTTACCGGAATCAGGAGGAGCCCTCACAGCCCCGAGGGGACAGGGAAGTGAGGCGATGGGAAGTGGGAGGAGAGCTCAGGGGTACAAAGGGGCTGGCAGTGACCCCAGGGTTCAGGTGGCCTAGCCACCCTGCATCACTACCCAAGGAAGGAACACATGCACATGCAACCACCCAAAGCACATCCCTCACTTCCTGAATCCTTCAAGAGAACACACTCAATTGCCTCCTTCTGTGTACACAATGAGGGCTGCCATACCTCCCAGCGCTGTTTGTAATTTTCTCAGCATGGGATCAAAGGACCTCTCCTGAGGGCAGAAAAGTGCCCTGGAACAGGGGATATTTAAACTTCCTGCTCCCCTAAATGTTCTTGTTTCTCTGAGCTCCATCTTTGGGGCTCTCCTCTCTTCTCTGCATCAGGGTCTCTCAAGCTGGACACAGTTCATATCAGGAGCTGGACAAATCCTTGTTGTGAGGGCTGTTCTGTACCTGGAATAATGTTGAGTAGCATCCCTGTTTTCTACCCACTAGATGCCAACAGTGCCCACCAGTCATGACAATTAGAAATATCTAGAGGCTTTCCCAAGTGTGCCCTGGGGCAAAATTTTCCCGACTTTAACCACCCTCTGCTGGGGTCTCAGTGGCCCTAGGCTCTGGCCTCCCCACACACCCCCTAGGGCCAGTCCACTGACATTACTCCTTGGGTGGCCCCTCAAATGCATCAAGGATGAGGTCACACACACACCCAGGACACTGGTGACTGTACAGATGCCGGTTTATTTGACTTCACCTCGGTCATTGCTGCCTGGGCTAACTCAAAACAAAGTACATGCAGGAACAAGTAGGAACAGAGTCAATGGCAGGACTCAGAAGAATGTATCTGTGGGACCATTTGTCTGTTGTATAATAAGAGTTCCATGGATGCTCATAAAAGACCTTAATGGAATTATTACACATAAAGGCATTAAAGTGTGACCTTGTGACAGAAGCAAACAAAATGTGGCCTTTCAATGTGAGATATGGCACTGTCTGCCATCTTGGTAGTTTAGAAAATGAATGGATGGTGAGCGGCAGTTCTTGATTTCCAGGGACTGACGGCATTCATTGGTCAGCAAGTGCTGACCACATGTCAAGCCCACCCTATGTTTCTCGGCCTCCCAGCGGCTGTTCACCCCCGGTGGACCTGAGCGGCAGGTGCTCTGTGATGTCCTGTGGGTTAAACACCAACAGAGAATGATAATTTTTCTTCTGAGAAGGAGGAAGGAGAAAGATGAGAGGCTGATGTTTAGGAGTTCAATGAGAACAGATTTCAAAGACCCAAACTTCAGGAAATCGCACCCATCAGACCCACAGGGGTGTTAAACCAGCAGAAACTTCAGGTTCAGAGACTCTCCAGGACTGCTTTCATTCCACACGTTTTGCCAACTACTAGGAATAAAGGGACTGGAAGGAAAGTCAGCCTCAATAAAAGATGATTCTGAGGATGTGCCCCACTCCTTTCATGACACAAGAATTGTGGCAGAGGCAGCATCACCAGGAGGAATACTCTCAGCTAAGCTTGGGACCCTGCAGAAGAGAACCCAGCCCTCCTGACGAGCACAGCCTGGCGGCACATTCACTACCAGGGGAGTTTCAGGCTGTGTGCTTGTTGGAATAGGATTGAGCCACTGTGTGTCCAAGGCCCCCCCCTGGCCTCTTCTTGGCTGAGTAATAGTAGGCAAGTTCCTCCCCGTGTCTGGGCCGTCATGAGTCACCTTATCTTGAACATGAGGGGTGGCCTAGGTGACTTCAAAACCTTTCCCAGCTATAATATCTTACAGGTCAAATTATCAGCCAGTTTCATTCCCTGTGGGGTGTGTGTGTGTGTGTGTGTGTGTGTGTGAGAGAGAGAGAGAGAGAGAGAGAGAGAGAGAGCGCATGTGTTTGCAGTGTCCTTAACTTGATTGATAATGTCTCACATCAGATGCCAACAATACATATAGACCATAGAGACGTCACTCCGGTATTCACTGCCTTCAGAACAGATCAGAGCTCCGGGGAAAGCGTGACATGTCTAACATGCATAAAAATGTCTGGTGAACATTGGAGCCCCTAAGGTATGCTAAACGTGTGCACATCATTGTGTGATAAATATCCTATACAACTTCACCTTACCAAAAAATCACGTGTCTCATGTACCCAGGAAAGCCGATGTGCCAATCTAATAAGCAAGGCCAGGAGACTAACTATTTTTTTCTGAATAATTATCTTCTGATGGCTCTGTGGACACACCATGAAGAAATCAAATGATTTTGATACAGAAAAAAAGTGGAGTTTAATACACAGGAGTATTGCCACAAGAATAACCAGTCCTCTGGGAAGGTGGCCTCTTGGATTTTGTGTCAATAACAGGATAATTTGAAAGTCCACTGTTTTCTCCAACATGACCTCTATAAATTTGGTGGTCCTCCATCACCATCTGGGGATTTATTAAATTTATATTTTTTTTTAAAGAGAGAGTGAGAGAGGGGAGAGAGAGAGAGAGAATTTTTTTTTTTAATATTTATTTTTCAGTTCTCGGCGGACACAACATCTTTGTTGGTATGTGGTGCTGAGGATCGAACCCGGGCCGCACGCATGCCAGGCGAGCGCGCTACCGCTTGAGCCACATCCCCAGCCCCTAAATTTATATTTTTAAAGGGGTGATTGTACCAGCCTTCTAAACACTCTTAAAATCCTCCTAGTTTACTGTTCTCCCTCCAGTTGAGTTCCATTTACCTCCATGGCAACTGACCTAAATAAAATGGTCCCATTTCCTCTCTAAAAATGCCCAGTGACCCCAATCAGGTTCCATCCCTAGATTCTCTGACTTACCATTTCTTTGCTGCTGACCTTACTGTGTCTCAGCTCCAGCCTGTCCTCGTCTTACCTGTAGTCACGTGGGATACCCCTCTGCTCCCCAGTACCCAGCTCCTTCCACTGGCTTGGCTCGTCAGAGATCTTTATTCACCTAGGAAACTTCCACCTCTCCTTAAGACCAGGCTCAACTGGATGTTCCTCAAGGTGCTTCCAAAATGCCCTGGTTCACAGGGTCAGCTAGTGCCTATGGTGGGTCCCCAGATCCAGGTATTAAGGGTACAGAAATGAAGGGTGAGGGAGAGACCCTCAGAGTTTGGAGATCAGAAGATGTTACCAAGGAAACAGAGTCCCCATGTAGCTCTCCCTGCATGCACTTGTAGGTGTTGCTGGAATGACCTGATGCTCCAGGGATGGGTGACTAATGGGCCTGGGACACTGGGAAGCCACGGGCCCTCCCAGGATCTGGCAAAAGCAGCTGAGGTGGAGTCCTCTGCGGTACCACCAGGAATGTCACTGCAACCCGGGCAACTGGTCTGGCTGTTGGAGCTGCCAAGGTGGAGGGGTAGACGGGGCCCTAAACAGAAGCTGAGCCGGGTCAGAGGCTGGCCACCCAGGTGGAGGCAGGGTGATCAGCACTGTGGTGCCCGAGGAGGCTGTGCTCTGGGCGGCTGCACGTGACGATCACTCAGCCGTATCTGGGAGTGGCTGAGTGAGTTAGTGAGTAAGGGAACAAGTGAACCAATGAGCCAGGGACTGAGGTGCAAGAATCCCCAGCCACTGGGGTATCAGCATGCTGCTTTTCCCTTTAAAAGAGACCATTCCGGGCTGTTCTCAAGGACAGTGAGATGCAGGGCAGGTGGAGAGGGGAAGCAGATACACGCAAGGAAACAAACCAGGGTTTTTCTCACTCTCCTCTTTGGCCTATCAAGGAAAACCAAAAGAACTGCTGAGATCTTTTATGGACTCTCAGGAGAGGTGGCCCCACCCAGCACCCCAGAGGTACTCCATGAAAAGATGGGCCTTGACAATGGCCTTCATTTCTGCAGTAATTGAAGAGTGTGACCAGTCCCCTTTGGTCACACTGTGTCTATCCTACTGGGACCCCACCAGCAAGCTTCTAGAATATGCCTTCATGAAATGCATGTCCTAGCAGGAAAATACCATTCTGAGATAAACACAAATGGTAAAATATAGCCATGACCCAAGCTTCCTTTCAGACTCTTTAAGAAAACCCAGAAAGCTCCATTTCCTACCGCTGGGGTATCTCCTTCCTCCTTCTCATTTATGCAACTCATAGATGTCCCACAGTGGAGTGTGCCCACCAGTCAGGCAAAGGATGGATTCTCAGATCCCAACAAGTGTCTACCTGGAGCAGAGGTCAGGAACCGAGACCAGCACAGAGGCCTGACCTCAGGAGAGATGCGGGCTTTCACGACTGGCCAAGTAGAGAGCTTCCGGGGATCTGCAGGGAGTCCATGGCACAGGAGGGAAGAATGGAGAGGGCGCAGGTATGCTGAGGAGGATCGTTCCTGGACTGAGGAGCCTGATTCAATTCAACAGGCCCTGGAGAGTCACAGCAGTCACCGTGCAGGGCGAGTGCATAGCACCCAGTGCCAGATGGGCCACAGAGGTAGCACCCCAGACCACCTGAGAGAGACCACACCCAAGGACCCGCCTGTGTAAGTGCCACAGGCCCCAGTGAGTCCTTCCACAGACACGGAGGCCGCTGTGTCTTTGGAGAGAGCTCCAGGAGCAGCCCTTCCAGACCCACCTCACCTCAGGAGAACTTATCTATAAAGAGCAGCGCGCCACGTGGAAGGGAACACGGGCCTTGGATGCTGGAAGTCCAAGCCTAGAGCCTCTTCCATGCCACGTAGGCTCGTGACTATGTAGGTCAGGATGGGCTCAGTCCAAAGCCCCAGCATCAAGTTGAACGAAATGCCCATGGTGGGAGCTGTATGAATGATTGTGGAATAAAGGGTCTCCTCTGCCTCTCTGAGCCTTGGTCAAGTCTCCTGTAAAATGCTCACTTTGGGAATGACACTTGTCACGCACTTGGGAGTGGTGGAAGCTCTATCATTGGTTTCATGATTAATTATCCTTCATGGGTAAGAAAGGGACCAGCAGAAATCAAACTTTGAGAGAATTAGCGACGGATTGCATGTCTCGACCAAGGTGCTTTAACTTGAGCAGCACTTTGCTTTCAAAAATGTGACAATGTCAATCATTTCTTTTGGTGGATCCTGGCCACAGTTATAATCACTCCTAGTGGAGGGCTTGGTCACTTACCTGGAGTCACAGAGCAGGTCAAAGGTAGGTCAAATAAAGGCCAGATGTCCTTTGGGTCCCAGCTCAGGACCCACCCTGGCCTTTCTCCTGGCTTCCCCGATAAAGAACTCAAAGACAGCATGGTGACGTGCTAGCGGGCCATCACTCAGGTCACCCCTCTGGGGAGTACAGGGGCTGGGCAGGCAAGGCTGGGGAGCAGGTCACCCCTGAGGGACTGTGCAAGGCTGAGAAGGATGCCCCATCACAGCACAGCTGAGGTTGCTTCCTCCTATTTCTGAGGTACGAAGTGGCCCCTGACAGATGCCTGTGGCAATGGCGTTACAGTCTGGCAAGACTCCAGAGCCCATCTGGGATTTGGAGTGGGAGTTTCCAGAGGCAGCTCTGTCCCTCCAGATTCGTCTGGTGGAAAGTGGGGAGGAGAGCATGGTCTGGCCAAGCAAGTTGAAGCTCAGAGCCACTTTCTAGGCTCATCCAGTCCCAGAATGATCAGAATGGAAGCCAGGGCAGGACCCCATCACACCTCACACAGCTTCATGCAGGACAGCTCACTCCGCCCTGCAGATTCCCAACCAAAAGCTGCTCAGCTAGTTCCAAGCCTGCTGCTGGTAGGGCTGATACCCCCGAGGCCTCCCTATCTGACCTGTCTTGCCTACTTCCCTCAGTGCTAGGAAAGAACCAAGAGGACTGGAACCGACTTCAGAAAGCTGACCCATGGGAGAAGCCAGAGCTCATGCCACCCAAGCCTAGGCCAAGACCCACAGCTCTCCAGGCAGGGACTGGATGGGCCCAATGGTCAGATTGACCTGGACTTTTCTGCTATTGTACTCAAATTCTCCAAGCCATAACCACTGGGGGACCTTAGGTGAAGGCCCACTCTACCATGTCTTTGCAACTTCCTATGAATCTAAAATTATTTTTAAATGAGAACACATACACACAAATGATGGTGGGCCAGGCACAGTGGCACCTGTAATCTCAGCTTCTCAGGAGGCTGAGGCAGGAGACTCACAAGTTCAAGGCCAGCCTGGGCAACTAAGTGACACTCTGTCTCAAAATAAAAAGAGCTGGACATGTAACTCAGTGGTAGAGCACCCCTGGGTTCCCCAGAACCTTAAAAAAAATTATATTGATCTCAAAACTCCTCAGCACCCATGTCATCGACCTGATGATCTTTCAACAACCCCACCCAACACCTAAGCAAAGCAGGAGAGAAGCGGGCCCCAGAGTTCCTTGCTCCTTACCTTTCCCACGGCCCCTGCTCTGAGTCAGACTAGCATTTCCTTTCACCTGGACACTTGACCCTTTCCTAATCAGCCTTCTACCTCCACTCTTTCTGTTTCCTCTCCCTCTCCTCTCCCTCCCTTCCTCTCTCTCCAAACACCATCACCAAAGGGACATCTCTAAACCTCAGCCTTATTGCAAACCCTCCAATAGTCCCTATTCCTTTGGGGATGAAATTCACCTCCTTAGCAAGCTCTTCAAAGATCATCCTGATGTGACCTCAATCCCCCTACCTGCCCGTTTCATCTTCCCATGCAGGCCTCTCCGCTCTAGAGCCACAGACCGCTGTTCCAGTCCCAGCAACCACCCAGGACAATCTTCAAAACGACTCACAACTCCTCCAGGTTCTTCTCCTTTGCCTCAGCTGTCCCAGCCATCTGGTAGATGCTCCCTCCATGGTCCCTGTCCATCAGCAGCCTCTTCTTCCTTCAGCACTTAAATTTAAGACCTTGACCCCACCCAGTGGAAGCAAGACTCCTGTGGGGTTCCTACCCCCAAAATAGCACTAACTCACCGTGCGTTTCATTGTGAGTGTGGCACCGTTGGCTGGGCTTCTACCAGAGAGAGTGCCCTGGGGATGGGGACCAGGTTTGGTCCACCTTGGCCCCTTTTGGATATCTGGAGATGCTAAATGGATATTTCTGGAATGTATTTGTTCTTGAGGGAGATTCATTCCTCGGTGAAGAGAATCAACATTTGGGTCCCAGAAGAACTGTGCAATTGTTTTGAAAAGAAGGAATGGAAATTATTGACCTTCAAAGCAAATTTGAGCTGAGGGTGTGCCTGAAACAAAACATTGAAAAGGAGGGGGGCTGGGGAGGGGACAGGAAGATCGTCCAGCTCTGGGGTCGCACCCAGGAGAACCTCTTCCCCAGCCAAAAGGAGATGGGCTCAGGGAGGGGGTGGGAGCAACAACCCCACTCCTGTGGTCTCAGGCTGGTATGGGGTCCCTGCAAAGGGAGGCCTGGGGTCTCTGGGAGGGCAGAAAGCCAGCAGGGCTCCCGCCTGCCAGGCCTGCAAAATGGTGCTCGCTGGACTGCTGCATGGATCCGGGAGTAGGAGGAGGGCTGGCGGGCTCAGCAGGCCTCTCTCCCGGCCACACTGAGCAGCCTGGAGAGGGTCTGTTTGCAATTACAGCTTGTTTTGATTATTAGGTCAGAATATTCATCTCCATGGGCTTATGATAAAAGGCCAGAGCAAGACGGCATTTCTCATTCCAGACTAAGTCTCCTCTCTTTGTGTGTCTGTGTGTGTGCACGTGTGTATATTTTTTGCCTTTTCCTTGTTTAACCAATTAATTCAGTTCTTGGCTCTGGGAGGGTGGTGGCTGCAAGAGGCAACCCCAGAGGCTGTGAAAGCAATGACCCTGTGTGGGGAGTGGGGGGCCTTGGCGGCTCCCTGGGAACTCCACCCAGTGAGGAGGCCACAGCAGGCGGGCTCTTGACTCATCCAGGAGGAAACAGGCTGCCTTAGCAGAGTACAATGAAGGAGGCAGTGCTGGGGACTTCTGGGAGGGACCTTGGAAGCCAATTCTCCAGCCCCGCCTTGTGCTTTGTTGCCACTAGGATAGCCCCTGCCCCTCCCCCCAGCAGCCAGGCAGGTTTGCTCCCATTCCTCCAGGATTAGGGAGCTCACTACCTCTCAGGCCACCTGGGTCACTGGCCGTCAGTTTTAGAAAGGCAAATGCATCCTGTCTCAGGAGAGCAGTGAATCTGTGACCTCTAAGAACTTCTCTGGACCAAATGTCCCTGTTTGCCAAACGCACTGAGTGGGATCCGGGTTCAGGCCTCATGACAATCCTGAGCAAATGCAGAGTTCCCCAGGCCATCTGGACACCAGAGAAAGCAGGATTTCCACCGCCTGCCTTCCAGACAGCCCAGTGCTCTCTTCCTGGAGGCTGCATTGCTTTCTGGAGATTCCTGTTCCAGAACTGCTTCTAGAGCTGAAGGAGAACATGCTTTCCTAAGGCTCAAGTGGACTTGTGGCCTCTCCCTCCCGGCGAGTTCTCTTCCTCTGTCCTGCTGCTCAGGGCCATCCTGAGTTCAATTCTGAGGAGCCCCAGGAGTCTTCAGGACCAAGATGAAAAGAGGTGGGAAGGAGAAAAAGACAAGTCACTGCACTCAATCCCAGGTAGACTTTTGGCTTCCTCTACCCCAGAGACTTCTGCAGTGGGAGGGAGACAGAGAGAGACAGACAGGAGCAGGAGAGAGACAGAGCCAGACAAGGACAGGTGGACAGACATATGGACAGATGAAGAAAAATGAGAGACAGATGGAGATGAGAGACCATGAGAGCGACAGAGACAGAAAGTGAGAGAAGAGCAAGACAGACAGAGAGATAGCAAGAACAAGAGAGAGAGTGTTACAGAAAGAAAGAGAGATAAGGGAGAGAGAAAGAAAAAGTTTGGGTCTCCTTGGGAAACAGACAATGTTATTGATAGGATGATCATTTTGCAAACCAAGGACAAAACTGAGCCTCAGAAAGACAGAGGTCAACAAAACTAATCAAGGTTGGCACAGGGAGAAAAGGCAGGGAGGTCCTCGGAGACAAAGTCTTGGTGGCAGGCGGGAGAGCAGGACCAAGGAGGGCCGACTCTGGTTTGGACGGCACGGTCATACAGGTAGGATGCTTTCTGTCCAAACTGGGTCTTTGAGACTGAAAGGTGATCTATTCATGTTTGCACAGGCACAACCAGGACCACCCCTGACAAACAGGGCTTGTGTTCCTCCTGCCACCAAGTCCTCCGGTCAGCCTCAGGGCAGCCCAAAGCCACCGTGGAGCTGGAGGCACCTCTGAGGGCAACCCACAGGTCTCCTCACTGGCTCAGACCTTCCTTCTTGGGTGCAGATTTCTCTTCCACTTGTCCTTGTGTCCCTGCATGCCTCCTGGATGACCTGTGGGTGACCTTCCCTCAGTAGGGCCCTGCACATTGCCAGTGGCTTTCAGGCACCAGCTGGCCTGCCCCACATGGTGCAGAAGGAGACACAGTAAGGGTCAGCCCTGGTCTCAACTCTGCCCTAGAATTTAGTCTCCCTCCTGATACAGGCCTCCACCATTACGGCTGCTCTCATGGTGCCCACCAGGCCCCTTGGATTTGCTCTCTAATTGGACCTAAATGTACAGCCTCCATCTGCTTCTCCGCTTTCAGTCAAACTCAGGGTTTAGCTCTTATTTTTCCTGCTCTTGAGTTTTCTGAGTAACCAAACCCCTCCCCCCCACCACCTCTAGCTGACACAGGCCTTGGTTTACCCTATTTCAGTCCCCACCTCACACTGGAATTACTCCCCCTGTATGTTAGTCATCTGTCCATCACTGTGACAAAATGCCTGAGATAAACAACTTTAAAGGAGGCTTGTGGTCAGAGGTCTTAGTCTGTAGTCACTTGGCCCCATCACTTTGGGCCTATGGCAAGGCCAAATGTCCTGGCATGCAGTGTCAAGTGGAGCAAAGCTGCTCACCTTTTGGTGGTCAAGAAGCGAAAAGAGAGAGAAGAAGGGGTCACGGTTGGTCCCAATATCCCCTTCAGGGGCTTAACCCCAGTGACCTACTGCCTCCAACTGGCCTCTCCTCCTAACATTTCCACCCTCTCCTAGTAGCGCCACCAGCTAGACCAAGCTCCAACATGTGAGTTTTGGGGGTCATTTAAGATCCAAATCCCTAAAGGGAGGGCATTGGCCAAAGGCATAAGCCCAAACCAAGCCTAGTACCTCTCCCCAGAGCTCAGTCCTCCCCCTGGGGGATTCTTGGGTTAGGGAAAGATGTCACCCTGTCCTAACATGAGCCCTGTTGGTCCAGAATTGCAACCATCACCGCCATCTACACACCTATCCTTCTCCCCGTGAGGAGGTACAATGTCCTTCTTTGCCCCCGCCCACCAGGTGGAGCACTGGGCCCTGGCTCCCTCTCTGCCCTGTTTGGCCCAGGCCACAGGCTGAATGAAGGAGTGACTCCCACAGCACCAAGGAGCCCTGACGGGAAATTTGGCTTTGTCCTCTTCCAGTTGTTCCAAAAGATTGGACTGATTTCCTAGGAATGCTTCCTAACTCGTGAACAATTATTATTGTTTTAAATTAGCAAGAATAAAATCCCACCATCTTTTTCCCCCAAAGCCACTTCCAGAGAGACCATGCCGTAAATTCACAGCGCCCGAGAGGAGCTAGACAAACAGCCCAAAGATTGCAAGGAACTGCCACAGCGGAAAGTCTTGATCCATATTTTTCCCTTAAGGGAAGGGGAGGGAGCTAAAGAGCAGGGAGGGATGTTTTTTTCCTTTTCATTTTAAAAAGAATCTTATAACTCTTTCCTGCCGCTGCTCGAGAGGCGCCTGAGGCGGAGCATGCTTAGCTGACGGAGAGAGGGAGACTCGAAATAAATTTACCTAAGTGAGGAGGCCAGAGGGTTACCTGGTGAGGGCCGCCAGCACCGTGCAGGGCCAGGCCTGGCTCCCATGTTTCCACTCCTTCCCAATCTGTGCTCTCACTCTTACAGTTTCTAGATGCAGGATGGGGTGCAGGGGCCAGGTGAGCATCACAGGGCTGAATCCCAGCCCTGCCCCCACCCACTCTCTGAGCCTGGCCAGCCCTGTCCCCTGCAGGGCTCAGTTTCTCCATTTGCTGCAGTCCTGGCTGTGAGGTTCCCAGAGGATCATGGCTCCTCTGTAATATGATGTCACCTAGACCCCCCCCTCCACCCCACCCAAATTCTCAGTGCTGCAGAGGAACAAGCAAAAGACCCTGACGGGCAGCCTGATTGGCAATCCCAAAGTATACTGGGATCGGCATCCGGTCCCTGTGGATGCTGAGCATTTCGTCCACTCCAGGGGTGACTGAGTCCCATTGGTCATCTGTTCATCCACCAGAGTTAACAGGCGCCTTCCCATGTCCCAGCGCCTGAGCCAGACACTGTGCATGAAATGAACAAGGGCACCCTGCATGTAAGGAGCACGGGACAGTGTGATAGGGCCACTCCAAGGCAGAGTGACAAAAGCTAGTGTGGAGGCAGCTTCGAGGCAGCAGGAGGAGCGGCCTCTGAGTCTGGCTGGAGATCCCAGGCCTGCAGCCTTCTGCCCTGAGGCTTAGAGGAGATCTACCAGCTCCTGGCTCTAGAAGGAGCAGAGGAGGCAGCAGGGACAAGGGATCAGAAGGCATAGTGAGGCTTTCCCTTCTGTGCAAAGGGTCTGGAACTTTCTTCCGCAGGGCATGGTGGGGCATGAGGAACCACAGTCAAGGTGCCAGCCGTGAGATGCTGGGCAAGACAGGTAACCCCTCTCCTTATAGATAGTGAGAAGATGAGCAGGTACCACCCAGATTGATGCAAAGGTGCAAAGATCCTGTGGCTAAAGGGACGTAGATGTGCCTGGGAACTTGGCTGCTCCCCACTCCCCACCTCCAAGAGTCTCTGAGCACATGTGCACATTCTCATGCTTGTGCACACACCGCTTCGCCCCTGCCCCAGTTTCCAGAGTCACTCTTGGTCATGTTTTCCCCTGCAATCATTCCCGGCTCAGGGACAGTCTCAGCACTTGGACTCCCCCACCTCAGGCCCCACCACACCCTTCCTCTCTGGCGGTTCCCCTCGGAAACTCTTGCTCAGTCGGGGAAGTCGGCCTGTGCACATGTGTGACTAAACAGACCTGTGTTGCTTGTGGCTTCATTATTGAGTATCCTCAGGCAGGAGGATAGGAGCTGAGGGGCCAGAGAGCAGGAAGCAGAGGAGAAAAGAATCCCTGGACCATTTGTGATGTGTGTCCCCAGCCTCTGTGGGGAGTGGGACAGGAAGTCAAGGTGGAATCAGGAAAAGGACTCACCAGGGCCTGCCTAGCCTCCTTACAGGTGGGTCCAGCCCCCTGACCCTCCCCTGTGTCCTGCCCCCACAGGCAAGCCTTGCAAAGCCCTTCATACTCACCTGTCCCCATGGGAAGGAGTCCCAGTTGTCCCGGACCAGTCCATACTAGCTGAATGCTGCCATCCTCTGCTACTTGGTTCCAAAACCCCCTCACGACATCATCTGCCACTCTCCTCCTGCCCTGCTCAGCCCCATCAGGCCCACCGTTTTCGAAAAGGCCACAGACACAGACTCTAATGTGAAACAGAATGTTCCTGAACACTGGGAAGTGAGGGAGAGCGACGATAGCCAAGAGCAGAGCAGGAAAAAAGGTGACAATGTGGGAGCAGGTCCTTCCTCCCTCCCAAGAGCAAGCTTGGTTTCTCCATCTCCCCTTGAACCCCTGCTTCCCCAGGCCCTTCCTCTTTAGCTTCTGTAGAGAGGACAGAGGGGTCAGGAGGTTGGAGCCCACTACCAGTGTGTTTTGTTTCACAAAATGTTCCCCCAGAAGTATGGTGAGTAAATATTATGTCTTTGGTGGGTGACGAGTTTGAGGCTCAGTGAGGTGAGATAAAATGCTCAAAGGTGCAGATTTAGGAGTCTGCTCTCTTCCACCCACCAGCCAGCCACCTGTCATTCTTGGACACTAATTGCCTTTCCCAGAGTAAGGGCTCCTTGCCTCAGTACCCGCTGTCACTTCGCCTCTGAGGGCAGAAGCCCAGGCATGGCAGGGCCTTCATAGCTGGCCAGCGGGCTCCTGGGCCCTGGGTCTGAACCTTTCTTGTCAGCAAAGGCGCCTCCAGGAGCAGCAAGCCATGAGCACAGAGAGCTGATGGAGTTTAACACATGTTTATAAAACCTTTGTCATATGCAGTTAATGACCCTGATTCGGACCTGCAAAAGCAGTCACTCATGCCACGTCCCAGATTTAAGGAGCATTTTATTATTAAGCGCCACTCCACAGATTAACAATGGAAGCTGGGGCCCATTTG
This sequence comes from Spermophilus citellus, assembly GCF_964194105.1. NCBI lineage: Eukaryota > Metazoa > Chordata > Mammalia > Rodentia > Sciuridae > Spermophilus > Spermophilus citellus. The sequence goes on from NC_138195.1 coordinate 51,996,678, forward strand.
TCAGCTGCCGCCCTTGGGGACGCAGGTGGGAAGGTTTTTGTCCTGAGGCTCACTGGCCAGATTTCCCGCTCCACCTGCCTGCCCACACACCCACCGTCCTGAAGCCTCCAGCCAGCCACCAGAGCTACCCCTCAAAGATCCACCTTGAGGCCACCATGGCCCCCCAATCCCTGTACTTGGAGCCGAAGTCAAACAAGACCGGCCGTCCCTCCCTTGAAGAGGTGTGCCAAGCTGCTTCCAACCCTGGGCCCGAATGCTATGAGAAACACAGCCCCAGCCCCCAGTCTGAATTCCAGCAGGTCTGAAGATCCATATTTGGAAACTACAGGGCCTGAGATACTGAGCCTTAGTCGCCTGCATCTCAGTACTGACCTTACCCTGTGACTGTAGGTAGATCTTTTATGTTTTGCTCATTATCCCCATCTGTAAAATGGGCACATCATTTCTAGCCCCAAATGGTTTTTGTGACTAGGACATCCTGCCTGAGCACAGCCCATGTTGTAAAGATGCAGCCAACCTGTCTGTGCTGTCAGGGCTGTGCCTTCAGGGCAGGAAACCACTGAGGTCTCTCTGGAAGACATAGGCAGTGTGACTCAACAGGGACCACTGCACAACATGGCAGATGGATGAAATGCCACTGCGTTGCACACCTCAAATGGTTATTCTATGGAAATTGAATTTACCCTTAATACAAAAAAAAAAAAAAAATCAAGTTCCTTTCCATCCTAAACGCGATAACTTTCCAGACCCTGAGCCTTTGCTCAGCTGTCCCCTCTGCCTGGATGGCTTCTACTCACATGTCAGGGTTCAACTTGGAAATCATTCCCTGCAGGCCTCTTTGTGTACCCCAATGTGCTGTCCTCCCCCTGGGACTGAGTATTATGTCCACTTGCCAGCACCCCCACTAGTGAGGGCGAGGTGAGGGCAGGTCCCAGCCACAGCCTGGCACAAGGTAGATTTTCGACTGGATGGAAGATTTACCTTGAACTCAGCCCTGGTTTTAGAGTAACCGCCTGGCCCCAGGCAGGCAGTTACTCAAGAAGTGAAAGAGCTGGCTCAGGCCCCCCAACCCTGGCAGAGGCCCCTCACCTTCCCATTCCCTGCCAGCAGCTCCCCACAGCTCCTGACCCTTCCCAGCCATAGCTCACCTGGCCACAGTCAGTACACCTTCAGCCCTTCCTGTTTCCCAGGACAGAGCTGTTGACATTGCCAAGGGCTTATCACACACAGGCAGGCAAGGTTCCTAGGGAACCTTGTCCCCAGAACCTCCCAACAGGGCCTCAGCCACTTGGATCTTGGGCTTCCAGGGCTCCTCTGAAAACTGGCCCATCATGTGCTGGGCTTCAGCCCCCCTGACTCTAACACAAGCAGAAGAACAACCACTCACTGATCTGACGCCACCGTCACTGAACGAGGTGGCTCGGTCAGGTGGATTTTATCCTCCAGGCTCCTGGGTCCCATCCCAGCTCTGCTGCTCACTGTGTGACCCTGAGCAGGTGATTTCTCCAAGCCACACCTTGTGTCCTCTTTATAAAATGGGAGCGACTTTAGCTCTTACTTTCCAGGTCTGTAGGACTTGGCAGGACTTAGCCTGGAGCACCCAGAGCACGTAGGAGTGTGAGCTCTGATTATCAGAAGCCCTTTCCAACCCTTAGTGGCCTGAATCCTTCACTTGTCCTTCCTTACAAAGTAGGGAACACTATCACATCCTGATACTCACCCTGGGGGACCATCTGCCCCCAGCAGGTACTGGTTCCCGACATTCAGGATTATGAAGCATACGCATGGTGGGCTTGGGTTGGAGCCCTGGTTCTGCAATTTATTAGCCACTGACCTTGGATGCATCACAAAACAGAAAAAGCATTTATAGAGGGAGAAAGAGCTCCAGAGACAGCCGAAGGGGGCTCGTTCACCCATTGCGCAGTGTGACCTGTGGTGGTGAAGAGCAGCCAGGCCAGGACCAGGGGTGGGGCCCTGGCTCTGGCTCATGGTCTTAGTCCAGTCACTGCCCTGACTCGCTGGGCCTGAAAACTGGGCACATAAATTCCTACCTGGCCCAACCCTCAGGAGGAACGAAATGAAGGGGAGCGAGGGCCCATGAGATGTACCATCAGACAGATGGGCAGGACCGGCACCTGCCACTTAGCAGGTAACATTCTCAGTCCTGAGCCAGATGCCCATGGTGATGTAGCCATGACCTCCCCTGGAGCTCCAGCATGACTCATCTGATTGGCAGCTCTCCTAGACTATGTCAAAGGCATTCAAATCAGGAGGGCCAAAGCAGGACGCTCCCCTCCCACCCTTCCCCAAATCCCTTCTTCTCTCCAAACAGTAACCCCATAATCCAGAGGCTCAAGGTCACAATCCCACACTTCATCTTCAATTGCTCTCCCTCTTCCATCCCCCCTTTCAACAAGGCCTATCAACTCAGCCCTGGAGGTACACCCCAAAGCCACCTCTTTCCATCCCCACCACCAGCAACAAGGCCCAGGCACAGCTTCCAGGACCTGGACTGCATGACCATGGCCTGACTTCCTCTCTCACTTCACCACTTGGGCCCCTACTTTCAAATAATTTGAAAAGTAATTAAATCCCATCAATTGTCCATTTATACCCTCTGAAGTCTCCGCATTCGGTTGGATTAAAACCTAAGCCCTTTTCCTGCCTCGTAAAGCCATATGCAACCCCACTGCTGGGTCCAGTCCACCCTTGATCCCTGGCAGGGACAGACTGGAGCAGGCCATGTTCTCCCCCTTCTGGGTGCATTTCTCCTGGTCTTATCTTTTGAATCTCAAGTTAAAGTGCCCCTTCTACTATGGTTCAGATATGGCTTGCTCCCCAGAGGATCCAAAGTTGGGTGCTTGGTCCTTGGGATGGGGATGTGAGAAGTAGTGGAACTTTAAGAGGTGGGGCCTGGTGGCAGGTGGTTAGGACATTGGAGTTGTGCCTTTGGAAGGGATTAAGGTAGCTCTCCAGGGACCCCAGATAGTTCTTACAAGAGTAAGTTGTTTTTAAAGAGTAAGCCTGACCCCCATGTGACATTTTCAAATGTGCCCCCACCATGATGTCATATGCTATTATGTTATGCAGCCAAGGGGGCCCTTACCAGAGCTGATACCATGCTGTTTGGACTTTCAACATCTAAAACTATGAGCTCTATAAACATCTTTTCTTTATGTTATCCAGTCTCTGGTGTTTTGTTACAGTAATGAAGAATCAAGATGCCTTCTCGTACAGGGCATCTAACCAGGCCAGTAAGGACCTTAAAAATGACTCAATAATCTGTCAGTTTCCCCAAATCTTCCACAGGGAGATTGCTTGGCCACTCTCCGATATTTTCGTATTGCTTGTTTTTTGTCTCACTTCCCATAATGCTGAAAGTAGGAAACTTATCCTTACAACTGCCATGTCCAAGTGCAAACACAGGCCTGACACATAGTAGATGCCCAGTGAACGTTTTCTGACTAAATGAATCCCATTTATGAAGGGACGAGCAAATGAGAGAGAGCTGCCACAGGCCTGTACTGGACACAAAGGTTTACCTGAAAAGGGGACTGGAGGCCTTGAGTGAGGAAAGTTCCCTGGTGGAAGGACCTCCTGGGCAAGCAGCAGGGAAGGAGCTCTATATGCCAAGACTCTGCTGCACTGGTGCCATGAATGGCCCACTCCCCCTTCACCTGGATGGACAGCAGCTCCTCCTCCTTTGGAATCGCCTCTGACAAGTCTTCCCTCACCACATCAAATTCCTCTTTCTTCCTTTGTGTTGAGTAGAACCTACATCCCTGCCTCTAGACTAGCTCTCATCTTTTCATCTGTGGCTCTTCAAGGGCTGGGACTGAGTACCAATCACTTCTGGATGCCCACCATGAAGCTCAGTGCTGAATTCATCAACCCAGTATCCATGCAGTCAGCCAACGAAGATCAGGCCAGGCTTGGGGGCACATGGTAATGTACAGATGAGCACTCCTGCCCCCAGGAGACTGCAACTCACGCAGAGAGACAAAGAGAGTCATGTGACAAGCAACTGTGCTTAGTAAACATAGATATAAAATGTGCAACAGATAAGGTGACAGATACACGAGATACTATTTACATAAAAACACTATGCATTGTTTATGAACACAAAATACATGATTACAAATGACAGACAATCACAGAAGACACCATCTGGGGGAAAAGAGGTAAAGAAATAGAATTGTGGAGTCCACACAGAGAGTCACAAACAGCTTTCTTTCTTTCATAAAGTACTATAGAGTACTTTATGTCTTAGTAAGAAAAATTTGAAGTATATACTGCATAATACTAAGAAAAGGTAAAGCTCAGTGGGTGGCCCTTAGTTGTTTATTATAATTTGCTAGTAGAGTCTTTAGGTTTAAAATATTCCAAAATCATTTTCTATTAAATACTGTGGAATTATAGGAAAAAAGCACCCAATCTCTTCAATAACTGCCTGACAGCTGAATGGATGAGGGATGGGTTAGTGGTGGTAGAAGAAAGGACAGAAGCATATATGCACGAGTGTAGGTGGATAGAAGGATGGATGGATGGATAGATAGATAGATGGATGATGGTGGATAGGTGATGGATAGATGGGAGGATGGATGGATGGATGGATGGGTGGATGTTGGACAGGTAATGGATAGATAGAAGGATGTATGGATGGGAGATAGAAAGATGAGTGGATGGGTGGAAATGTGATCCATATGGTTTTGAATCATTAACACTTAAATCATCAAAATAGAGGGTTTTTGATGAGTGGGGAATGGATGGATAGGTGAATGGATATGAAGATTAATGAGTGGATTGGTCAATGAATGAGTGACAGACATAGTGACTTTCAAAGTTTATCCTCCTCATTCCACATTTGTTGACTATTCAACCACATGGCAAGCCGTATGCTAGTCCCTGGCAACGTTTATATAGAATTCTGACAAGTCCCTTCCCTGAGCCCCCTCCCCCCAGAAGCTTCTAAACTGGGACCAAGATGTAGACCCAAGACACAATGCTTCAGGCACACAGGAGCATCCACTGTGCTCAAGGGCCATAGTGAAGGGAGGGACATGCTGCCCAGGGACTTTTCCACAGGGGAAGCAGAATTTCTTTGCATTTTTGAGAGATATACTGTCCTCCTGGGAAAGAGCCTGGTGTCCCAACCTGCATGATGCCTGAACCAAGTAGGGTGGGATGTAACCATGGAGCATCTGGGGAAGGACAGATGGCAGGAGAAACCAACAGTGGAAGGTAATGCCAGCAAAGAAAGCTGAGGCGGGCTGCAAAGGGCCGGATCTGCCCTGCTGGGAGGTGACCCCTCACCCTTAGGCCAGAGATGCTCAAATTTGGCCAGAGTCATCTTGTCAGACTGAAAGGGAGTTAGGCCCAGGAATCTGAAGGGATCAACGTGTACTGACCCTCAGCCAGGTCCCCTCTCCCCCACACCCTGGTTAAGGAGGAACCAGCAATAACTAGCTCAGCTGTGGCTATGGGGAGGACCTTCCTCCAGGGTCCCTGCTTTATGTCCTGCATGTTGGGCTTGCCAGCTCCAGGGCCTGGGTTATGGTGCAGAGCCTGGCAGCGGAAGGAGGTAGGCCCAGGCACACGTCTGCACATTGACCCCGATGGCAGCACATCTTTATCTCACCAAACAATTCTCCAACAAGAATCTTTACTGCTCGGCACAGTCTCCCAGCTAACGAGAGAGCATTTTTCTAATTACATTTCCCTTGAAATCCACCCGGGTTTGAGTTAACACCTCTTCAGCCTGCCAAAACCTAAGTCATTTTAAAATTAGTTCTGGAGGTTTTGCAAAAACCCCACCGGGATGCTGTGTTTTTTTCCCACCAAGTTGTGTATTGAAAACTCTCCCCAGTTGTCCAGTGTGGCTTTCCGTGGAGACCATGTGGAGAGGGCCCAGGGAAGGCCCATATCCTGGCCCAGTGGGACCAGCTCTCACTCAGATCTGGGGAGCGGCCCTCACCAGGCTGCTGGATAGATGGAATCATAAGTGCATTTTGCCCTAAGCAGTCTCTCTGATACTTTTTAAAAACCATGTGGATGGGAGGGAAATGTGATCCATATGGTTTTGAATCATTAACACTTAAATCATCAAAATAGAGGTTTTTTTTTTTTCCTGGAGAAATTTCATATCCAAGGCGCCTTTAGCAGCTCTTTAATAAACTACTTAAAATTCTGTCGTTCCCCCTAAAACACGCAAGCACATGCCCACATATGCAGCACAAGTACACATACCCTAGGGACTCCAAGAGGGCATTGTTGGGAAACACAAGCCGGTAAGCACCACTATCCCCAAGACAGAGGTGGGTGAAAAACCTCTGGAGGTACGCTCTTGAGATGTGATATCTAATTATCCCAGTGTCCAAGTCAAGAGTCCGTAGGGCTTTGAACTCATGTGTACAAGTCCCTTAATGGTACAGATGAGAAAACTGAGGTCCAGAGAAGGCTCAAATTGGTAGGAGTCACAGTGGGGTATTTCAGGGTGAGGGAATTGTAGGGGAAAAGTGCCAAGGCTGTTGTCCCATGCAACTAAATAGTAGGGTGTGAGGTAGGGATCAGGCAGGAAGGACAGACTGGTAATCATGGAGCACATTCCAAGCTCTCATAATCTAAATAATTCACCTCTTTGTTTTAACCTGTGAGTCAGCGCTGTGGAAAAGAGGCTCACCTTTTGTGCACAGATCAGCTCATAAGTCTTGAAGCAATGGAAAGAATGACTTAGGAAGATGGGGGATCCATTGAAAGATCTCTGCAGGAGAACTTGGGAGAAATGACAATGGCATGGAACTGAGGAGAGAAGGAAACGTACAACTGACAGGTATTTTGGAGACAAATTGATAGGATTAGGGGCCAAATTGATGTAGCTTGTTATAGAGAAATATCCAGATTTTATTAGTTTCCTATGGCTGCTGATTTCCACAAACAGAGTGGCTTAAAACACAAGTTCTCTTACACTGTGGGGTCAGAAGTCCAATATGAGTGTTAACAAGGCCAAACTCAAGTGATCATCAGAGCCGACTCCTTCTGCGGACTCCAGAGAGAAATGACCCCTTGCTTCTCCAGCTTCTGGTGACTTAGCACTCCCTAACTTGTGGCCACGTCACTCCAGCCTCTTGCTTCATTGCCGCTTCTCCTATTCTTCATTCTGACCCTCCAGCATCCCTCCTATGAGGACCCTTGCAATTACATCAGCCTCTCCAAGTTGGTTATAACCTCATCTCTGAATCCCAAGCTCCATCTTATCTGCAAAAGCCCTTTTGCTGCATAAGGTAGTAGTCACAGATTCCAGGGATCAGAGTGTCAATATCTCAGAGGAATGGGGACATTGTCCAGCCTACCCTATGAATGAAACTCAGATTTCTGAGTCTGAAAACCAAGTGGTGCTTTGAAACAAGAATGGAGGAGTCTGGTAGGGAAGATAATGAGCTTGATGTAGGAAATGGTGATTCCCATGAGAACCTTGGGGGACACCCAGGAAGGGAGTCCCAGTAGGGAATGGGCCACGTGCAGCCAGAAGAGAGAAGGGAGGTGTGATCTGAATGTGTGACTTTTAGGTCTCCAGAAATAGAGACATAGGTGTATCCATTGAGAATAAATGGAACTTTTCTTATTTCACATGTATTTCCTAGGCAGAAAAGGACCAAGGCGAGGAAGTAGGGAAGACCTCATTGTGGGTATGAGACAGAAGCGGAAGCATTGAAGAGACTGAGGCATGATCCAACACTTGATTCAAGGAAAGTGAGCAGGACAAGGTCAGAGAAGGAGTCTGGTGAGGATGACCATAACATCCGATACAGGACAGAGGAACCAAATGGGATAGGACAAAGTTTTGCCCTCTCACTGGTGACCTCAAAGCCATTTGAGCAGAGAGAAACAAGTGACCAGATGGGGCAGAGGTTTGAAAGAGTGGTTTGCCACAAGAAGTCTTAGAGAGTCAGGTGGGTGATACATGCCTGTAATCTGTAAGGCTGAGGCAGGATGATCACAAGTTCAAGGACAGCCTCAGGAAAGCCTTCTTGGAGAAATGGAGACAGCGAGGGGATAATCAGGTACCCATTCAAAGGGCAGGGATGGGGAGAGGGTGGTGCTGCAGAAGAGAGAGGCTAATCCCTCAGCACAGAGGCAAGGGGGATGAAAATATTGGTCCCTGCTCCTTTCCCAGGCTGAGAGAAGGGTAAGGTGGGTGCCAGCAATTGACCCCCTGGAGATGGAAAGAAGGCGAATTCCTCTGGATCCTGTACAGAAACAGGGAACTGAGGTCATGAGACTGGGATGGGGAGCGTCTAGAAGTGTCCGTGGGGCTGTGGGAGAGAAGAAAGGTCTCTGAGTGGCTCTACAGAGAGCCCAACCCTTCCCCCACCTTGGGGACCTCTCCCTGATGATGTATTTCTTACCCTTTTACACCTTCCAAGATGTGATGCTTAGAAATAGAGCTTTCCCAGGTTCAGCTCAGAGGGTGAGCAGGGCATGGTCTCTGCCTTACCTTCTTTGTTCATCCTGGGACAAAGTCAGGTTGAAAATCAGTAGCTGGTTAGACATGAGAGGAACGGGGTGGCAGGAGCTAAGAGCAGTCACATGTGAACTTGTTCTTGAACTTAGACCTGAATCCCTTTTTCTACCCTCACCCAGGAACCTCAAGCCCTGCCTCCTCCCTCCCACATGTACTAAACTAGATCTCAGTGCTCTGTGTGACCTCAGTCAACTCACTCCCACCTCTGGTCTCTGGGCCTCCTGATGAAATGAAAGACTTGGCGCCAACGGCCTTTCCAGCCCCCGGGGACTCCAAAGCACAGCCTTGGACAGGGAAGAGCTGTCTGAGTTGCCCCAGGGAGCCCCAGCCTCCTTGGAGACAGGCCCAGGACTCTGTCATTTCGTAAACATGATGCAGGCCTGTTTGGTACTGCATAGCTGTGGTTTTCTGTTTTCCCCAGCAGTAGCTACAAGGCCAGGGCTACAGCTGAGACAGCCCAGCAGGGAGGGAGTAGAGGGTGGGCGGGCAGCAGCGAGGGCAGAGAGAGAGAGAAAGAGAGTTCTCTGTGCTGCCTCCTCTGCTTGGCTCAGAAAGTTTGCAAAAGGAAAAAAACCTGCATGCCTAGTACACTCTTCCTCCACCTCGCCCCACCCATCCCAAAGAACGAAGTCCTTTCTCCTTCCTTTTGCCATAGAAAACACACACTCACCAATCTGTCTCTCCTCTGTCTTAGAGCAGACACCAACTCACCAATCTGGTGAACTTGGCCTTGGGCAGGTCTTGGAGGGAGGAAGCAATGCCCAGGGACTAGATGTGGGTGAGAGGGGAAGTCCTCTCCAGAAGCTGGACAGGCCAGCCTGTTATTTGAATCCAAATTCATCATGCCCAGGCTCTCAGCAGGCCTGGCACATAGTAGGCCCAGATAATTCTGGGTTTGGAAAACAAGGAGAACTAAATCTGGGGAAAATACAAGATCATCCTTGGAAAGAAGCAATGACCATGCAGGGTGTGACAGATGAGACTGGCACCCTGCTCAGATCCTTTTCCCAGGGGCTAGTGGAGCATCCCCCAGCTGCTGAGGGATGGGTGTGGGCTACAACATCTTCTCCAGCTGCGGGGAGCTGTCTTGCCTAAAGATGTCTGGGAACTTGCCACCCCTCCAATGGGGTAACTCTCTGCCCATGAATTGCTGATGCCAAGGTTTCAATCCTAACCCTCCTGCTTCAAGCTGGAACAAATCTCGGGTGCAATTCCTATTCCTGAGCTCCCCACAGGGTGAGAAGGCTGCATTTTACATCTCTGTGTAGCTCCTTCTCCTCCCCTTTCCTGCTCCCTCACTGCCTTACTGGATTCTCCAGAGAACTCCCCTCTGCACACAGCTTGTACAGGAATCCAGGCTTCAGCCTGTTTCTTGTGAAATTGACCCAAGACAACAGGGAGTGCTTTCCAGGCAAGCCCCAGCTCGGGAACAGCCTTTGCTATCTAAAGCTAAGGGAGTTGCCAAGCTGCTCACCCGGCAGCAGGAGAAAGCAGAGGGCATCGACAGCTGGCATCTTGCAGGGCCAGAGCTGATTAGTGTAGCTCTGCACACCCAGGAGGCTGGCGTGCTTGGACTGCAGCAGTAGCAGATAGGGTCAGAGCACAGCTCAGCTGCTGGAAGCCTCATGGGCCACCAAGGCTGCAAGAAACAAAGACCTACCTCAGCTCCAGCACCACGGCCCAATTCAGCCCTGTCAGCTGGGCACTAACAGACAGACGACGTGAACTCTGGATAACCCAGTTCAGGACATCACAAGGCAAAGAATCTGGGGTCCAGGGCTGGTCAGAAGGGTCCTCAGCACCCATTGGCTTAGGACTTTACCAATAGCACAAAGCCTTTACCTTACCAAGGTAGCACTAGAGTATACAAACTTAAAAAAAAAAAGTAGAACAAAAGTAAGAGCAATTAATTATAATGGAAACTACAAGATATTTAATGCATTGAATGCTTGAATGCCAAAACAGGTCAAAGCATGCTGCTAGCCTATTACATCTAATTCTTTCATTTAATCCTCCCACTATATGGGGTAAGCATAACCTCCACGGCTTTCATGCACACATGTGTGTAGCACATGTGTTTACATGTAATCAGGAAAGCATAACATTCAGTACCCCTTATTCATGGGTTATTGTGTTCCAAAATCCCTAGTGAATTCCAAAACCAATGAAATACTGAATTCTATATGTATTCTGTTTCTTTTAATACCTGTAAACCCATGATAAAGCTTAATTTATCAATTAGGCACATTAAGAGATTTATGACTAATAATAAATAGACAAAACAATATACTATAATAAAAGTTATATCAATGTTCTCCCTCTCCCCCGGAAAAAAAAATCTTATTGTATTTTCACCTTTTCATTTAAAAGAAACCTCCACAGCTTCTCTTTGGCATATCCAAATTACCAACATTATTGTACTTTGGGGCCATTAATAAGTAAGGGATACATAATAAGGGATACATAAAAGCACTGCCTCACCACAACAATTGATCTAATAATTAAGACAGCTACTAAGTAACTAATGGGCAGGTAGTATACACGGTGTGGATACACTGGACAAAAGGATGGTTCCTATTCTGGGCAGTGTGGAGCAAGACAATGCAAGATTTCATCATACTTCTCAGATGGCATGCAATTGAAAACTTATTAATTCTTTCTGGAATTTTTCATTTAATATTTTCAAACCACAATTGCTCATGGGTAACTAAAACCTTAAAAAAACAAGGGAGGGATTCTGTATATACACAGAGAATATATCCACAGGCTGTTGTTTTGATTAGCTGTGGAAGCATGGATGCAGCGCTACACACATCTGAGGAGGAGTTGAGGAAAGACACTTACCTTTAGATGACAGGCAGCAAGAATGCCCCATGACACCTCGAGGTCTGACTTGATGGATTCGCCCTACCCAGACATCCCAGCAGCTACTGTCCTGCAACTAAAGCAGGCAGAACCAGCAGCCAGCTCATGGCCACTTTCCTGCCCAGGGCCATTGCTCTCCATGACTGTGACCTCCTGTTCTCCCAAGATGGCTGAGCCAGGTTCTAGGAAGCTGCCTCAAAAATCAGCTCTGTTTGTCTGTTCCCAATTCTCATGTTGGGAGAAACAAAGTGCCCAGGGGCAGTGACCTCTGACCTTCTATGAGGTCAATATCAGGAGTAGTGGGCTTTAGGGACTCAGATATCTCTGAAGACACCAGAAGCCTTCAGATAACCCCACAACTGTCCACACCCTGGGTCTCAGGCTGTGCGCCCAGCACTATAACAACACTTACCCCTCACTCTGCAGGTCCCACAAGAGATGGCACTTGTCTCCATGACACTCTGGAACCTTTGGTTTTAACCCAAGGTTCCCGGGCTCACCTACCAGGGTTCATATGGTCTTGGTATGGGGGCGGGGATGAGCTCCAAGTTGCTGCCTCTCCACCACAATTCTGGGAGCATCGACACTATCCCCAAGGACAGAGCCTCAGTCTCTGGGTGTGGTTGTTATAGGTTAGACTGTATAACCAATGCATCCCCAAATCTCAGTGGCTTCCCAAGGGCTGATTTGAGTATGTCTCCAGAAGTTCATGTGTCAGAAACTTAATCTCTCAGATTCATATTTTCCTGGTATTTGGAGGTGGACCTCTGGAAGGTATTTAGGATTAGATGAGATCAGGAGGGTGGGGCCCCATGATGTCATTAGTGACTTTATAAGAAGAGGAAGAGAGACCCAAGCTAGCAAGCTTGCTGTGTTTCACTGCGTGATGCCGGCCGCCATGTTCAAATAAAGTAAGCCCCAAGCTCTTGGACTTGCCAGCCTCCAGAACCATGAGCCAAGTAAACTTCAATTCTTTGTAAATTACTCAGTCTCGGGTAATTTTCTTATAGCAACAAAAATGTGCTAAAACACCAGGACAGCTTTACCCGACTCACACAAAGGCATGAGTCAGGCAGGCAGCCCTCCTTCATCTTATGGCTTTGACTGACCCCCAAGACCACAGTATAACAGGGAAGAACTAGAGAGAGGAGGCACATATTTCTTAACTGCCTCATCACAGGGGTACGTCCGGGTTTTGTGGCCTGAAACTTGTGCAATTTGGGGGACCCTTTCTATGGAAAACTATATAAAATTCTAAGTATAAAATTCCCATGGCTATGTCCATACCACTGTACACTAAAATTAACAAATACAAATGATCCTGACTCCCTGGAGTGGGGGACCAGAGGACACAAGGATCCGGGAGACCATGATCCATCAGGGCCAATTGCCTCAGCTGCACCTAAAAGGGACACATCCCCACGGCTCACAGCCCGTGGGCTAGAACCAGTCACATGGGCCCAGTCTCAGCACAGGAGGTTGGGAACGTGAGGGGGCCCACGGTCCCCTGTAAAGGCCTCCAACACAGCAGGCTATGCTCATGATGGCTAGAATGGAAGGTTCCAGAGCAGAGATGGGATCTATAAAGCAAACTCAGGGTCCAGAATGATCCATGCTTTTGCCAAAGAGCTACAATAAATGGCATGAGGCAGGGTGGGCTAGGGACTCTATCCAGATGTTAGGCAGACCTGGCTGTTGTCCCAGAGCTGTCCTTTCTCAACAGCAAAAATCTGAGTGGCTCATTCAACTCTCCTGAGCCTTGTTGGCCCCGTTGCCCAGGTGTGTAAACTGATCCCGGCCTCCTGAGGTGAAGAGGAAACAGGACCTAAAAGTGTTTTGTAGCCAGCCCCACACCATGCAGAAGGGAGACACACTGTCATTTCTTTTAGCAGATCAGCTCTGTTAATCTTCCTTATCGTCACCCAAAATCCAGTGCTCCCAATGTTCTCCTGCCACGGGCCCTTGGGGCTGCCTCAGATATAAAGGCATACTCAGTTTTCTGTTCTTCAGGTTGTCTTTCCTCCCCCGCCTGCATCCCCAGCCCCACAGAAACAGGCTAGGACAAGCAGAGCATAATGAGCCACTGAATGAATTTACCAGACTGTCTGAGAAGATTCTAGAATATTAGCTCAAGGAGCTCTCTAGAGGTTAGCTTATCTATCTACTATAGATGCTGGAAATGCTCACCTCCTCAAGGAGGTCCCCGAAGTGGGTGTTGGCAGAGGAGAAGGAAGGTAACAGCTTGGCTATGCCAGGCAGTATCCCCCACCCCATGCCACCCCAATAGAGCTGCTTTTAAATCATCATAGGCCACCCCCCAACCCTCTCACTTCAGCATGTCACACCACATCAAAATAAACATCAGGATGTGCCTACATCCCACTTCAAATATCATTTACATATAACTTCATAGGAGCTGAGGTGAATTCAATTTTACAAGTTGACATGATGTTACGTTATGCACATATTCAATTAAACATCAGTTCATTTTGATTTTGCAGTCATTTTTTGGAATTGATCTTTTTTTTTTTTTTCTCAGCTATCAAGTGTTCTTAGAAAGACTGAAATCCATAAGCTCTGAGTTGGAGGTGCTGTCTATGGACAAACCAGCCCCTGGATACCTCCCTCCCTAGTGACAACACCCAGGCTTTTCTGTCCTTCCAGGTGGCACCCATCTGTGCCAGTTACAGCAGGCTGCTCCTGCATCTCCGGGGGTGGGGGAGGGGGGTTGCCACTTTCTTACCCCAAGAGGAAGTGAGACTCGGTGAGGGATTGGGTGACCTAGATCCTATGGTTAGGGCAGAGAAGGGAGGAGGGAAGTCACAGATTTTAAGGGGACTGTTCGTGAACACAGTGAGAATCTTGTCTTGGCCAAGGTCACGCAGAGCTAGAAGAGGCATGCTTCCTGTCCCTCTGAACCTCAGCTTCCCCCTCTGCAAGTGAGCAAGCCAGACTCGGGGAGGGGAGCATCCCATAATCTCTCCTTTACTCTCCGATCCTAAGAGCTTTGATTTTACAGTGTGAGTTATTCTAGAACTTTCTACTGCAGGAGGATCAGGGTTAACACAAGTAAGTGGAGGTAACCTTATCCTTGAAAACCCATTTGTGAAAGGGCTAAAGGTATGCATATGGATTGCAGACACAGGTTTGTGTATTTGTTATATACATGCGTGCATCCTGGAGAAACACAGGTATACAAGGACCTTCTGCATAGTGCTATGTGCATATCTAGTGTGCAAACATGCATACATGTTTGTGTCCTTTGTGCATGAGTGTGTGTATGCGAGTGCATCTGTGTGCCACACAGCAAGAGCCAGGTAAGAAGTAAAGGAATTCATGGGTACCCGCTATTGTTATTTACCTGCGTGGTTCCTGGGTTCCCAGACTGTTTCCTTCTGGAAGGTATTCCTGCTGACCTGTTCTTTGCTTCTGCTGAAGGGCATTATTGTCCTCGAAGACAAGACTGGGCACTAGGCTTCTCTGTCATTACACTAGGCACCAAACACATATGAGTTATACTCTACAGAGGTCCTTCCTTCCCTGTCTTCTCTTGACCCCCAGAGAAGGGGGTCCTGCGAGGTCAGCATTGTCATCCCCACTTCGCAGGTGAGCCAACTGACCACAGAGGCTCAGGCACATGTGAGATTAGAGGGCTTGGGTGCAAGGTCTCCCGGCTCTACCTCCCTGGCCTCCTGCAGACGTGCACATTGAGTGAGCCCACAAGATGTGACTCTCCTCTTAAACATGTTTTTCTCTGACCTCTTCCATGGCCTGTCTTGTTCAACATCAGGCAGGAGCCAAGGTCAGTGTGGGGCATCGGGTAGGAGTGGTGGACAGTAGCCCTAGCCCTGCAGCTGGTGGGGATGGCACAGAGCCAGAGCACTGGGTAAGCTGGGCTGCTGAGCACCACGAACATGTCAGGTCTCGCCTCAGTCCGCTGCTCCCTGGGATTAGCAGCTGCAGTCATGGAGCCAGGAAGCCATCTCCTCTGAGCAGCTGGGCAGGGCAAGATGGGGCAGGGAGGAGACAGCTACTCATGAGTTTCGAGTGGCCCAGTGCCAGGGCATCTGGGGTCACTCTGCAGTCCCCAAGACCTTTCCCAAACTGGGCATCACTGGTTGGATGAGTCTGTGCTACCACTGTGTCTGCATCCCTGATGTCCTGCCAGGCCCACTCATCACCTTGTCCCCTCTCCAAAGCAATCTGAGGAGGGGACCACTTTGATGAGTGTTTTATGGATGAGAAAACCGAAGCCCATAGAGATGAAGTGACCGGTTCACGCATAGTGAGTTGGAACCAGCAGCAGAAACACCAAGCTCCAATTCCAGCTGGATTCTAGCAGAACCCAGAAGAAGGCAGCTGTGGGGCATCCAGTACCTCTCAGGCCCCATCTCTGTGTAGCTTGCAACAGCCCAGTGAAGGAGACAGCATCACTTCTTTGGAGAAGAGGAAACAAGCTCAGGAGATGAATTTGCTTGCCTGAGGCCACAAAATTGGAAGGTGGCAGAGTTGAATCCCAACCCAGATTTCTGCCTGCTTCAATGATCTTTCCAAAGTGCACATCTGGCCAGGGTTTGCCTCTGCTTCTCCCTGCTCCCTGTTGCCTCAGGGACATCAGGACAACACACAAGAGCCCTCATCTGGCAATCAAGGTGCTCCACAACCTCCCAACACACCTTTCCAGCTAATTCCCCAGTGCTGCTCTCCTCCTTCAGCCCCACAGCCACAGGGCTGCAGTCCTTCAGACACGCTCTGTATCTGCAGAGCTTCAGCCTGTCAAAGCCTGGTCCATCTACCAGAAATGCCCTTAACTCTCTTCTCTCCCTGTCAAGTGCCCATGCCATTTGGTAGAATCCGAGAAAGTAACTTAGAGAAGGGGGCATTTGAGTCTGTTAATCCTCTGGATTCATGAAACAACTTTCACGTTCACTACAGCATGATATTGCCGAGGTGACATTGGTGTTTACTAGTGTTTATCTGGTCGCCAGACCTGGAACACTTTCAGGGCAAAACTGGTGAATTGTTTATCTCTGTGTCCTAGCAACTGGCACAGGATCTGACCCCCATGAGTACTTGCCAAGATGGTGATGGATAGATGGATGGATGGTTGGATGCATGGATGGATGGATGAATGGATGGATGGATGGATAGATAGATGGATGATTGGATGGATGGGTAGATGGATACATAGATGGATGAATGCTTAGATAGAGAAGTCAATGATTGGACAATGAAATGGATGGATAAATACTAGGATGGATAGATGGATAGATGGATGGATGATAAATAGAGGGATGATGGATGGGTAGGTTGATGACTTGATTAGAAGATGAATAAATTAATGTAAGAATGAAAGAAGAAGGAATGGGTAAATTACTCATGTCAATAGGCACAAAACTATACAGCACCAACAGAGTATATTGAGCGCCCCGTCTACCCTGAGGGCCCTGTCTACCCACACTCAGTCAATAACTCTAGAAGACTCCTCAGCTCACACCTCTCACGACTTTTTGTTCCAGGTCAAAAAAAGATGTGGCGGGCCCCTCTGAGCAAAGAACAGAAAATATCTTTGACAGGCTGGGAAAAGGACCCCCACCCAGAGTGGCTGAGCTCACATCCTGGAACCCAACTGCTGCACTCTAGGAAGAAGCATGGCCTGCTCCAACCCTGGAGATGAGCTAAGCAGGGAGGAGCCCGCAGCTGCATCTTTCCATTAGCTAAGGACTCTTCCAAGCCGGGCCTCTCCCAGCTCCAAATTCCACTGCCCAGGATAATTGGAGCCTGGGTCTGAGCCCAATGTTGCTTCAACCCCAAAACCAAAACTACACTGGTTTGAGTAAGAGAGACCTTGGGATCAGCATGCAGGAGGACCAGGGGCAGGAAGAAACTTGACCAACCTCTGGAGACAGCTGGGCCACCATCAGGGACAGGTTCCACGAGACCATGGGTGTGAGTCCCTCTGCAGGAGCACATGGCAGGGAATTCTCTCTGGGTCCCACCCCATCTCTCAGCTTCCCCACCCACCTACCCTGCAGCCTCACATCTGCAAGCAAGCATCTGCCAAGTAAACAGCTGCAGGCCACACTCCCAGGCTCCCCAAACCCCAGCACTACCCACAACGGCCAAAGCCACATCCCATCCATCCCCCAGTGCAGGGCCCTAAGGAAGGGAAATGCTCATTAATCACAGGGAATCAGCTTCCGGGCAGCCTTGAAGACAGGCTGAGGAGACCAGAAAGAGGAGGAAGCTCCCCACGAGGTCTCACAAGGGGTTGGGGCTCCTACTGTGACCCAGCACCAATCTGTCAGCCAGTGGCTTGCCTTCCAGTGCCTGGGGAACTCCTGGAGAGCCTGCTGGCCCTGGCTGCGGGCCTAGGAATCAGGAGAGAGGAGCTGCTCTGTCCCTCTACTGTGACACCTGCATTTTGCTGTCAGCAAGGCGTCAAAAAGGCTCTATAATCCAAAGGCTTGAGGCTTGGTTCCTTGCCCAGGTGTCAGCCAGTTTCTGCAAACTGGAGAAGCACTCTGGCTCTACCTGCATGTACATTCTAGAAGCCCTGACACTGTGGAGAGAGTTCCTACTAAGGTCCATACCAGCTGTCCCTCAGACCTACAGAAGAAAGAGTCAGTGTGTCCTGGCCTAGTCTGGGTGTTATTGGACCAGCATTTTCACATGCATTGGAGTGCAATGTGCAGCTTTTAGTGATATGCACCTGTCCCCACCATTCATCCCCCTCTATGCATTGCATGAAACTCACCCCTTCTCATACTAATATGACCAGCATGGCCCCTAGAACCGGTCAGGATAGGCTAGGCTTTGCTGCAGGTATAGCCAACCCCCAAACATCAGTGGCTTAACAAACCACCTGTCCATTTTGGACTTGAAGCCTCTATCAGATCACCTGCTCAGACCAAGCCCCATCTTCTGGTCCTTACCCCTGTCTATAGTCAACACTGCCCAGATGCAAAAATTGTGGCCTCCTCTTGGAGCAGTTGAACCCTCCATGTCCCACAGAGATGCACTCACTGTGACAACAGTAGCACTTAGCCATTGAGTCTGGAGACAGGTCAGCTGATCCCTTACCTCACTGTGTAAGCTTGAACAAGTCCCTTATCCTCTCTGGGGAATACCTGGGGAAAGAGAGCTGGAGATTTCCAGTGTCTCCTCTCCAAGGTCACTAGTATTTTTGGTCATCCAGCAGTGAGGTGGGCTAGACTGGGTTGGCCATCTGGGAGACCCAGCAAGGCAGCTTAGAGGTAGCAGCAGGAGCCAGGGCCCTCCACAGGCAAGAAGAAGGGAACAGAGCCAGTGATTTGTAAAACAAATTTCTACCAAGTTCCTCTGTGTTCCAGGCATCCTGCTGAGCCCGCTGGCAGCATCCCGACAACACCACAAGGAGGCAGGTATCACAGCGCCACTCCACTGGCCAGGGTGCTGTGATTCCCAGAGGATGATCTGTGCAAGGGACATGTTGAGACTTGCATCCAGGTTTTCCAAATACAGAGCCCCACCACCTCCCCCGGGCTCCAAACCCAGGCAGGAACCAGGATGGAACTCAGGCATGAGCGACAATCCAACTCCTGATGGGAATTAGACGACAGGCAGACACTCATCAATTCCTAGAGCAGGTCAGACCCAACCTCCAAGTCCTATTCAGGCTGGGGCTCTTTAAATTCCTCACCCTGTGGTCAGCTTAGGGCATGAGGGTTGGCTAGTCAGTGCTCCTTCTCAAAGAGAGCTTCTGTCCTCCCAGAACTCCCTAATTTCTGAGCCACCACCCTCTCAGAGAGCTCTCCCAGGCTACTTACATACCACCAGCGACACAGAGCTCCCTCCCTCTGGATGCATCCCACCTCTGCTCTTGGTTTTAAAAGAAACATTAGCTCTGGATGAGGAGGGATTTTAGCCCAGGGGCAATGGCTGAAATGGTCTCCAAAGCCCCTCTCCTCTCCAGCACTCTCCCCTTGGCCTCCAGATCACCAAACACACCTCCCAGACTGGAAACCATTATCCACTGAGTATATACACTCCCAGGAGTGCTGAATCCCAGGGCTGCTTTCCCATGGTTCCTGACTTCCTGGTTGAAGACTCACCTGGTCTTAGGACTCTGTCTTTCCCTGGCACAGGCTGCTGCCCACTTTCATTCTGACTTCCCCTGAGAAGTTTAGCTCAGCTATGACCTTGGGCCAGTCCTTTCCCCCCTCCAGGCCTCAATGTTCCCATCTGTCAAATGGAGAAATGATCTCTACAGGTGTTATCTTCCATCATGCAGATGGGGGGAGATAGGCAGGCCAGACCAGTGGGCCCCTTGCTGGCTCAGGGGTAGGAGAACAGAACCCAGGCTGCCCGGGCCCATTTTATCAGTATCTGCTTTGTCTGGAGCTCACAGCCAGCAGGTGAGTTCATTTTCCATTAAGGACAATTATCTCTTCATTTGCATAGCTAAATGTGACATTTAAGGGAGCAGTTCCTCCCCACCCCAAACAGGATGAAAGTCCAATGACAGGCAGACAACCTGCAGTTTAGGGCAGAGGTGTAATTGGCTCTTATTAGGGGGAGATTGAGGAGATAGAGGTTTTGAAATGCAAATGACAGCATCACTCTTTCTGCTGAGGCCAAGTGGGAAGTGGCAAGGACCAAGGTGGGTGCTCCTGTCTGCTCCGCATCTGGGCAGGACAGGCCTCCTGACCCACAAAAAGAAAGGCAGTGAAGCTGGGCAGAGAGCCAAGGCGAATTCTCCCGGTGGTGGTGGTGGGGGGGGGCGACAGAGTTGGATATCACCTCCCCAGCGTCCCCATGAACAGCCCGGGCCTGCCCTGTGATGCCCACTGCCCCTCCCTACCCCTGTGAGTCAGCCATTTCCCACTCCCTGAAGCAGGTGCTATCACATGCTCCACCTTGGATCTCAAGCCCCTCCAACAGCTCCGTCAGCGGGGACTGCCAAATTTCAGCCACAACTAGAGCCACGAGGCCCTGCCTGACCCACACCACGTGAGGCCTCTGCAAACAGTGCCTGAGGTTTCCGTCTCCCCCACCCACCTGCCACCTTTCACTTCTACCTCAACCAGCCTGAAATGTGCCTCCTCCCTGTGACTTGCCCTGGTGGTCTTGAATGGCTTCCTGCTGGGACTGAAGGTTCCTGGAAGCAAAAAAAAAAATTCTGACCCTCTCTGTATGCAAGCACCTGCTCAGAGCTAGCTTACTGAAGGAGCTCGTAAGCTTGGGTGGCTGCACAGAAGGAAGCAGAGGTGACCGGGTGATGGATGCCTTTGTGCACTCTCACTGGAAGCCTTCATCCACCTGCCTTGACAATGACATACAACACCTCCCATTTTACAGATGGGGAAAAGAGAGGCTGGGTGAGACCGACTCTACCCCCAATTCAGTGAGGGCACTGGGAAAAGCAGGGCCTATCAAACAGCTCCTGATCCCTCTTGAATTGGACTGTGACAGCTTGGCATCAAAGTCCTCCACAATGGTCACAGTCTTCTGCTTGGCCACCTTACTCATGTGGTCCCAGGTCCTGACAGGGCCCTGACCACCTGGGCCTCTTCAGATCCAGCTTCTAAGTCTAAAACCAAGCATGACAACGGCATTCCCTCCCACAGATTACTGACTCCTACCCGGTCACTCCCGAAGCTGAGAGAGTGGAGCCAGCTGCCCTCCCCAGCCCTGCTCTGCAGACCCACAGATCCCGGGGCTCACATCCATTGGTCCAGACAGCTAGGCTGTCCTCTACTCTGGGCAACTCCAGAAGGCAGGAAGAGAAGCAGAGAGAGCAGAAAGGATCCTGGACCCACTCTGTCTCCAAACCCTGCCCGCAGCCCCTGGCCCTGTCTGAAGCACATCTCCTGACTTCTGCCACCTGACCCCTGACTGCCACAACAGGGGCTCAGTAGACAGAGAACTGGGCTTCACTCCAATCTTTCTGCTCTTGACCTGTGACACCGTGGGTGAGTCTTCGAACCTTGCCTCCACGTCTGTACGTGGGGATGACAAGGTCTCTCTTACATGTTTTCACATCTAATCCGGGGACAGTCCTGAGCAGGTGAAAGGTGTTTTGTTCCCTTCTTCCTTCCTCCGGGGGCTTGAGAGGTGAGGTCCCACACAGGAAGGGGCCCTGTGTGAGTGTGGGGAGGGCAGGGGCCAGGCTGAGGCTCTCCCTCCCCCTCCTTCCCCCAGACAGCCTCCACACACAGAAGGAGGTCAGCAAGATCCACCGTGGGCTCCGCTCCCCTGCCTTCCAGAGCACATTTAGTAAAAAGCAGAGTGTTTAGGATTCTAGGCTCTCAGCAGGACACATTAGGGAGCAGGGGAAGCATCCAAGGGGAGAATCTGGGCCTGACATTGACCTATGAGCTCCCTTCTGCCTAACAAGCCGGGAAATCACAGACCAAAGGAGCTACCCGAAGGTTCCTTCACCTGACCACATGTTCAAATCCCCAAGACCTCTTACCACTCCAGATGCTTGTTCACCCCCCAGTGAAATCAGAACCCCTGGGGAAGGAGCGAAGCCTCAGCACATTTTAGGATTCTTAGGTGATTCCAGTGTGATTCAAAGTTTGCAAATCACTAGACTATAGGACAGAACAGTAACTGTGAGAGCTGGCCAAGCCTGACCACATTCAGAGTCCTTGTCCAATGTGTTTGCCCACTGAGATGCCACATTCCTGAACCCATTGTGCAGCTGGGAAAAGTGAAGCCTAGGATAATGCCATGTCTCCTGAGAATGTCGGTGTCAGGGCTGGGGCTATAGAGCAATCTCCGCCTCAAAGCTAGGCTCTTCCTACACAGCAGAGCAGCCTGCAGAGGGTCCTCAGGAATAATCACAAAGAGACAAGGGCCCTGACTTCCAGGGGCTCCCAGGTTCCAGGCACATCCTAAACTTTCCTGGGAGGAGGTTCTGTTGGTGGTGGAGAGAGTAAGCAGGAGGGTCCCTGAGGCAGGACAGGAGGGGTTTTGTTGGCTGGGTGTAGGCTGATGTGCTGGGCCAGTTCACACTTCATTCCACATAGGTCCTGGCTCTAGCCCAGGACCTTCTCCTCATCTGACATCATCCTGTGACATGGGGTGGGGGGCCTGTTCCGGTATGATGGGGCCCAGATATGGCCCCTTCATGTGAGTCTGTCCTGATATCCCTCTGATAACAAAGGCAGGGGTTTAGGAGGGAGGTTTACTGAGGATTTCAGCTTCTTCCTCTAGGTCTATGCTGGAAACACAAACGTCTGCATAAAGCATATTGGCAGAAAAATCAGAGAGGCCCACAGCAGCCCTGGAGGCTGGCGCAGCTCCCACCATCCCTCCCTAACTTCAAAGACTGTCTGCAGCCAGCTGTCCAGCCCACCTCCCAGCCCGAAGCCCATGCACTTCAGGGGACCCAGGAGAAGTGAGGAGACCAGCCAAGCTGCGTAGCACAGGACCATGCTCTGCTTTGCAACCACCTCAACTGGAGATCAAACCCCAGCTCTGCTGTCCTCTCTTCCTGTGTGACCTTGAACAAATCACTTAGCCCCTCTAAGCCTTGGACCTCTCATGTATAAACTAGTGATAATAATGATCCTCATCTCCAAGGAGTTGTGAGACTGGGGTTAAATAAAGCCCATGAAGACTTCGGGACCCTGGACAGGTTATTTGATACCTTCATCCTCAACTAACTCATCTTTAAGATGGGAACAAGAATGTTTAAACAGAGATGGAGTGAGGAGGATCAAATTCATTAAATGAGTCAATCTACAGAAAATGCTTAGAAACCACATCTGTGCTATCCCAAATTCTGATCATTGTTCCCAATGACAGTGCGCTCAGACCTGGCACTCCGTGGTACCCGGGGAAATGTCCGCCTCCATCCTCCCCATCCAGGTGCTTCAGGAATGTGGCCAGGCCTATCAGGCAGCTATCTTCCTCTGATGGCTCAGAGCCAGCTCCTTAAAACTTGGAAACGGTGCCCACATCCTTCTCCCTTTTCATAAAGAGATCACAAAGCAGAGGCACTGACCTTGGGCAACCTTGCACTACAGTGTTTTCCAAAAGGCAAAACACTATAAATCACCAGGGAGAGCTCTGCACATCCCCGCAGCCCACCTCCCTCTGGCCACCCAGGAAGATGCTCCCGGGCAGAGGGAGCAGAGGTGTCTGAAGGGGAGGGCCCAAGGACCTAGACACCCCTGAGTAGTGAAGAATCACAGAGGCTTTGTCTTTTGTACTTAAACAGCACTCCTAAAACTGGCACCGAGACAGGCTCACTGACCAGCACTGCCCCTGGTCCAAGTACAGCCTGAGGGACACATTGCCAGCATCGACAGACTCAGAGCATCGCCAGGACTCAGACTCTAGCCACTTGCAGTTGGCCTTGGAGAGGTGAACAGAGTAAATCTGACCCCTGGCCTATGGCTGAATTTCCCATTCTCTCCTCAAGCTGCACTCTTCCTATATCCGGTTGAAGTTTCTGCAGACTGTCCAGGTCCAGCTCAGCAAGCAGAGCTGGGACCAGTGGAAGTCACTGAAAGGTTGATTTCAGGTCAGAATACGCACAATGGCTAACAGCCCAAGCTGCCCCAAGGTGAAAAATGCTGACTTAGAGGGAATGAGCACCCTGTCCCCAGGGAGGGCAAGCTGAGGCTGACCAGGAAGCTTCTGGAAAATTTTCCAAGATCAGTAAAGACCAAGGTCCCTTCCAACAGGGAATCTATAGCCCCAAGAAACTCAGTCGCTCTACCAGCTCTCCCTGGGCACCTTCTCAGCTCCAGCCTGGGCTCTAGATGAGAATGGTTGGGACAGTAAGGGACCTCGTGTCTTGGAGCTTACATTCTGGTTGCGGGGGTGAAAAAACATGGAAGAGCTATGAAGAAAGCAAAGCAGGGTATTGGGATCGTGTGAATGGGGACCAGGGGGACAATAGTAGGCCTTAAGCCAAAGTGACAAGACCCATACAGAGGCCCAAGAGAAGAGGGTCCAGGCAGCAGAAGCAAGATGCAAAGGCCGGCAGGTGGGACCAGCAGGTAAAGCTGGGAGGAGAAGGGAGGGCAGGGACCCTGAGGCATAGGGGTGTCAGAAGAGAGTGGAGAATGGGAGACCAAAGGTGGCTGGAGTCGTGTCACAGGAACCACACGGGTGGGCCCAAGATGCAGGGCCCCACGGGGCAGCAGCGGGGTGGGGGGAACCAGGATCTGATTTGGTCTGCAGACCTCTTGGCAGGCGTGTGGAGGAGGCAGTGGGGAGAGCGCCAGCACAGACGCAGGAAGCCAGGCGCAGAGGCCAGTTGTTCATCTGCTACACAGAAAAGAGGATGTGGACAGGAATGGTGACTGTGGAGGGGACAGGCAAGGAGAAACTGAAGATCTAGGTAGTCAGTGGCATTGGTTGTTAGCATAGGATCAGGAGCAACTCAGAGTGATTCGCAGACTGGCCTGGAGGGGAGTTGAGAGTTGGGTGTGAGCCATGGTCACCCTGGACGGAGAAACTGATGAGGTCTGATCAGCCATCCGGGTAGTAAATGCCCTCCCTGGGCCTGGGAGGCGAGGCCTGATGCCAACTTCCCACAGAGCAGAGCAAGGGGAGGGAGTGGCCCCAGTGCTGAGCCCCCTTGGGGCCTCGTAGTATGACGAGGACTCCATGCGGCAGGGCTCCCAGCCTTTGTTCTCCCCGTGAACTTACCTGGGCAAGAAACCAAGAAGCTTGGCCCACCTGCTCACTGGCCAAGCTTGAAGAGGTGTGTCTGCAGGAAACCAGAACTGGGATTCCTGGCTCCCGGGTGGCTGTGTTCAGGGCCTAGTGTCTCCCCCAGCCCAGGTGGCCAAGCACTTGGGTGTCCCTATGCTACAGACAGCACCCAGGGGGCCTGCCTGGGTCCACCCAAGGTCTTCTGGTATTGGAAGCACAAGCCCCCACTATCCCTGCATGTTCAAGGTTGTCCCCCTCCACTCTGCCTCCAGCCAGAGGAGCTGGCCTCCTACATACACATAAGGTCCCCAGCCTCACCAGAGAGGCAGCAGCTGTGGTGGAGCAAGAATGTCCCAGAAGCTGGAAAATGGAGGGACCCAGTGGATTTGGAGTCAGACAGACAAGGGCTCAGATGCCAGCCACTTCTTCAGAGGGACCATGGGAAAGTCACTCATGCATTTATTTGTTTGAAAATCAGTTTCCTCATACATCCAATGGGCACAGTGACAGTGCTAAGGTGATTATAATGACTGAACACCCCTGGCTGCCTCCAGCCTTTCCATCCACTCTCAACTGGCATATCTGAAGCCTTTTCCTGGTCCCCAGGGCTGATGGGATATGTTCCCTACTAGGATGTCCCACCCTAGAGTTTATTGCTCTGTTGAAAGGACCATCCCCGGAGCCTGGCAGTTTGGGGCATGACACTCAGCAAACTGAAAAAAATGAATGCATGAATCCTAGCTAGCCTCCAGCTCTCTCTAGAGATGTCACTCAGCATATTGTCACCCTATATCTACCTGGCCTGTCATTGAGCAAGAACCTCAGCTCTGGACCTAAAGACTGGCCCCAGGGTCAGAGCTGGGGGCTTGCCCAGCTTGTCCCCCAGTCAGACCCTGGGCCTCAAGGTAGCGTAAACTGGATAGAGATCTGGTCCTGAGGATCCAGCCTGCCCTCTGTGCAGATGGACAGCTGAGAGCCAGGAGGGTGTGGCTTCCCTAGGGCCACATAGCCGTAGCCGACCTTGCAGGTTTGAAAGCCAGGTTTCCTGTCTTCTGGGCTCTGGATATATATGGGCAGAATTAGAGCATGGTGATGGGGGACCGGGCCTCCTCATGACAGCTTGGGACCTGACAGGCTGCCCAGGCTAGAGAACGGGCCTCTGAGGCCCCCTCCCTCTGCCCCAGCTCCATGGACGCCCTGCTGCCTTTCGGAAGCAGCCAGCGCCAAGCAAGCAGATGGCTGGCGGGGCCCTCAGCGCCCTCATGCCCAGATGGCCATCCCAGCACTGGCTGGGCCATCACAGCAGCAACAGGAAGCCCACTGCCCGCCAGGGCCACCAAGGCCCATCTGAGAGGGAGGAGTGCCAGCTCCAGCCGCTTGCCTCCCTGCCCCGCCTCCTGGGGCCTGGCCATTGCTCCAGCTGAGAGGCCCAGGGAGGCCGGAGTCTGTCCCAGATAGTGCAGCCCTCACATGGGAGCCTTGGCTCAGGGTGGTGCCACTCAACAGGGACATAGTCCAGAACAGGCACCTCCTCCCAGCGAGAGTTCCCCACCACGGCTGCCTGCTTATCAGTCACGAGAGGAACCCAGCCTTGTGCAGACAGACTGCAGGCCCGAATCACCTGCAGGCCTTTCTGCCTCCTTCCTATGGACTGTCTTGGGCTCACAAAGAACAACAATCTTTGCAACAATCAAAACGATAGCTTATATTCCTCAAGGATCTACAATATGCAGCACACTAGTTATGGTAAGAGCAATGAAGGTACAAACTCAGTCCTATAACCACCCTGCGGGCAAGCATGTTGTTATCCCTTGTCTTAGAGTGGAGACCCAGAGAGGAAGTTACTTGCCAAGTCACAGGGCCAGGAAATCACAAAGCCAGGACTCAAGCCCGTGCCACTAGGCTCCAGAGCCCGTGTTCTCAGCACATAGAGTTCAGGTGGGGCCCCCTAAGGTGAGCTCACACTGCACATGAAGGGGGCAGAGAGACACCCCATTGGGTTCAGGAAGGCGACTCGCTGCGTAATGAGCCGCCCTTCACAGGTACTCACCTACCTGGCTGGAATTCCCTCAGCGGGCCCGGATAAACCCAGGTAAATTCTAAGAGTTAGATGGAAGGGGTAGTGCCGCTGAGGACAGGCCTGGGTGTCCTGGGAGTAGCCACAGGGCTCCTAAGACAGCTGACACACTTCCACACTGACTCACACACACACTCGCACCCTCGCTTGCTCTTGAGCATAACACACACATACACACGTGTGAGCACGTACGGACGTGTTCCTGGACACGCAGTCACTCTGGGGAGACAAGTCTGGGGGGAGCCCAGGCTACAGGTCAAGGTGCCTACTCTTGATATTTGCTCCTGGGAAAGCACCAGACATCCCCTTCCTTTCTCTGAGACTCGGTTTCCCCACCCCTGCATGGGAGGGGTTGTCCGAGGTCGTCTCCAAGGTCTTGGGCTCTGTGCCGCCTGGCCAGTCACCTGCGACTCTCTGTCCCCAGAGCCCTGCGGGAGCTGTGACTCAGCAGCAAGAAGCAGCACAGGAGCCTGCCCGCAGCCCCCTCCCTCACCCAGCACACAAAGGGCATCTTGTTACTGCAGCCTGCCAGCAGGAGGGTGGAGAGGGCTGGCGAGGTGAGAGGCCAGGATGGAGCCTGTGTCAGCAGGACTGGGGGCAGGGCCAGTGTGGAGGCCTGGCTGGGGCTGCTAGCTGGCTGGACACAGGTTCCCATACCAATGGGCAGGGCCCTCAGCAGGCAGCCAGGAGGGAGAGGCTGATCTCTGTGCTCCTGCACAGAACCCTGTGTATTAAGTTCCCTTTTTAATTTTTAAGATACGTTCTGAATGAGTTTTGCTCTTTGTAGCAGCAGCATGCAGATCCATGCAAGTAAGAGGATCTGCATATGCGTGTGTGTGTGAGTGTGCACACACATGCGCACATGTGAACTGGCAGGCAGGTGTGTCCCCACACACATGTGTCATCCAGGCCATTGCCTGAGCAGAGCAGAGGGTTTCTAAGGCTGTTATTGCAGTGATCAGGGACCCCAGACAGTCGTGACTGATTTGAGAGGTCCAAGGGAGCTGTGGCCTTGCAGAACAGACCATCTGCTTCCCACACATCTCCTCCAAGCACTGGGCAGAATGCACTGTCAGCTGTGGGTTGACTCCAGGTCTGCTCTACTGCAGAGGGGTCTGTATACATTGTAAATACATGAACAGTGCCCCAGGAGTTGCACCCACAATTTCACAAAAGGGTGGCTAAACTCCCCGGCACTGATTCATGCCTGGTTCCCCACAGTAAAGACCATGTTCTGTCATGAAAACACATCTATCTGACAGGATTTTGCTAGCTATACAGCATTGTGGGTGCTGGTTATTCCATTGGATCTTTCAAATACCAATCTCACAAGGTTCTTGTTCCCATTTGACATATGAAAAAACTGGGCCCCACAGCACAGGAAGAAATAGAAGATGCAGAACTGGAAGATTTGCTTAGGAGACGGGAGCACTAAGACAGAGGTTAGAAGAAGGAAATTCCAGAAGCTAGACACAGCTGAGCTCAGTGGCATATGCCTATAGCCTATAATCCCAGCTACTTGGGAGGCTGAGGCAGGAAGATCACAAGTTCAAGGTCAGCCTCAGCAACTGAGTAAGACCCTGTCTCAAAGATAAAAAAAATAAAAAGGACTGGGGTATAGCTCAAAGGCAGAGAAAGTACCCCCAAGTTCAATCCCAGGCACTGAAAAAAAAAAGCCAAACACAGTTGTAGGGGTGTGGATCATGATCCCAGAAACCCAGGCTGAGCACAGTGACCTCAGTGAGCACAGACCCTCCACCTTGGGTGTGGGTTTAGAAGCACCTACCACTCCCATTAGCAGATGGCAAACCACACAGCTTGTGTGCAGACTGCAACTTCATCTGCCTCCATGCTTGGGCTGCATCCCAGAAGTCCCTGGCACACAGGGCTCCTTTCTGGCAGTGACCAGTTGGGGGCTCAGGCCTCACACCTCACTGGCCTCCGCTGGCCTCCACTATATCAGACACTGAAAGGACAATAAAACCCAGCATGAACATGCCCTTCCCAGGGAAGATGGACTTGCACAGGCCCATGCAGAACTTTCTGGAAATATAGCATCCCACCGACCACCCGAAATGAAGAGTGGTTACACTGCCTCTAGGACCCACCTTTGAGAAGAAGAGCTGCAGTCTATGGAGTCCCCATGTGCATGAGACACTTTATATTTGTCAATCATTTAGCAAGTATCCACTGGTTGCATTCAAAATGGCGGCTCTGGGCTGACTACATGGGGATACAGTTGGGAAGAAGCCCTTCTGCAGCTCACACTCTACTGAGGAGACACAGAGAAAAGAACAGTGGAAGAGGAGAGCAGAGTTCCACAGTGAGAGAACCTAACTGGACCATGTGACCGGAGAGGGCTTCCTGGAGGAAGTGATATGGAGGCCACATTGTCAGAAGGATGAATAGGAGCCATGTGGGCAAAGGGGAAGCACATAATAATACTCTAGGCAGAGAGAATTTGGTGCCTGGATTGTTCATGATAGCCTTCTTAGATGGGAACAGGTGCTCCATTTTACAATTGAGGAAACCAAGTCTCAGAGAGGCTGAGTAACCACAGAGCCACACCTCCAGCTGGGGAATGTGCCCGGACCCTACACCATACACTGTGCATTTCCATCTGCAAAGCCTGGTCCCTGAGCCCTGATGCTGAGAAGCAAAGGTTGTGGAGACCAAAGGCCAGGCCTGTTCATCCTGCAGTGCACATGGGTGGAGGTGAACAAGACCAGATGTGTGCTCTTGGCCCAGCCGTCAACAAGCCACCAACCCCTGGAGCTGAGGGAGTTGTAGGCTGTTCACAGTCTGGCCTGGCCTCACCCCAGAGCTGTGGTGCCCATCTGCCCTCACAGCCTGCAGGAAGCACGGTAGCCTCAGATTCTCAGACATGTAGACATCAGGTCCTGTGGGGACAGCAGCAGAGAGAGCCAGAGGTCTTCACCAGGCAGCGCCTCGTGGAGGAAATGGCCCTGAAGTTGACCCTTAAGAAACAAAAGGACTTGGAATGGACCCAAATGGAGCGGGATGGGAACACCAGGCCTGGAGAACAGGCAGGCAAAAGCTTGGCCGTGGAGAATGCTCAGGGCACTGGGGATGACGGGCAGTGCCCAGCAGCCAGACTGTTCAAAACTCTCCTGGACCACCAGGGCCAAGTTCCAGAGCAGACCAAGGCCCACCATGTCTCACCCCAGGACTTGAGTACAGTAAGAAGATGTGACCTTCCTCGGGTCCGTGTGACACCACTCTGTGCAGGGAACTGTGCTCAGCTCTGCAATCTAGCCGTGGAGCCTCCACCCAGCGTAGGTTGCAGGACCTCCAGACAGTCCCTCGGTAGCCCTGACAGTCCCTTGGAGCTTTGACAGCCATCAGCATGCCTGTGCTCTCCCAAGGACCATGGCTCTGTCAAATATATTGATGTTCCCGGAACACAAACATCCACATTTAATTTTCATAAAAGCTTCTTTGGCTTACAGAGGGACCCTCCAAAGCGCCTGAGCTGCCTCTGCTTGGAACTTAGGGTGGGGAGTGGTCTAGCCTTTGGAGAAGGATGATACTTTAGCTTGGGGGTTGGCAGTGGTAAGTTCCAGAAGTCCTCACTCTCAGGACACCCTTTTGTGACCCTCTGGAGATCTGGAGCAGGACACACTGCCCTCTGAACTTCCTTCTGTCTTGGTTCTCATTTCTGCCTTGATGCCTCTCAGCACAGGATCTCTCCTTCAGAGGGACATCTTGCCCACTCCTTGTCCACTTCCCAGAGCTCTCTTTTCATTAGCTAGCATACAGGCCACTCCAGCCTCTTGCCTAGAATCCTACCTGGGTTCTCTCCATAAAATAAGAATGGCTAATAAATTTCATCTCACAAGTGAACTCCAATTCATGACATCAGCTTCCTGGAGGACTGATTTGAAGAATCAGACATTATACCCCACATGAACTCAATGGAAAACTCATGGTTGATTAGTGATGTCTGCTGTGGGCAACACAGGGGAAGAATTTGTCACAAGTTTACCACACTCAGGCAAGATTCTTCAGGCATCTTAGAAGAGGCAACTAAGAGAAGTGCCAGTTCCCATCCCATCTTCTGCTCAGTGCTCTGTCTTGGGCCAGCCTCTGTGAGGAAAGGCAAGAGGAAGGAGAAGCCCTGCCCGTCACCCATGTTGTGGACAGACCAGTTGGAAAGCATTCTCCATGGAAAGCACTGGATTGAGTTTCTCAATTGAGTAGGACAAAATGGTCCTGAAGGTTCTGAGGTCCAGAGACACAAAGTAATTTTCAGGGAATGCCATGGTCTCTAGACACACCTGGACCTTCATAAAGCACTAAGTAACAACTCTAGGTGTCATGTGACCTGGCCAGGAAGAACAAGGTGGCAGTCAGAGCTGGAGGTCAGAGGATGTGAGGGAATAATGGAGAGAGGATAGCAGCATGGGTCAAGGCCAGTACTTCTCTTGGGTCTGGTGAGCAAGGGTTTGGGCTTTGAGGGGGATAAAATCTATATGGGTGGAGTCAGGCACACTGGCGCACACCTATAATCCCAGAGGCTCGGGAGGCTGAGGCAGGAGGATCACAAGCTCAAAGCCAGCCCCAGCCACTTAGCAAGGCCCTCAGCAACTCAGCAAGAACCTGTTTCTAAATAAAATATAGAAAAAGGGCTGGGGATGTGACTCAGTGATTAAGCACCCCTAAGTTTAATTTCCAGTTCCCCCCAAAAATCTGTAGGGATGGGGAGACCCAAGCAAAGGGATACTGGAGCCAGCATTGGAGCCCAGGTCTCTTGAATTTCAATCTGCCTCCATATTGTAGGGCAAAGATTCAAGCTGACTTGGTCCAGGATTCCATTTGCTTCCCAACTCATTCCCCCCTAGGATGAGGACCTCGGGAAAGACTTCAGGCAGTGCCCGTACAGCCTATTCCCCACCTCTGCACCCTGATTGTTATGGCAATGATAATTCTTTCTTCTATATATTAGCTTAGTTTCTTTTATCCGCCTGTCCCAGTGGTCTGTGAGCCCCCGAGGGTGGAAACTAGGTCTGCTTTCCATCCTGTGGCTCCGTAGCCCACATATATCATGGTGTTTCAATTAGTGGATCAGCTGTGGGGCAGGGTCACCCACTCAAACACCTGCTGGGCCCCACAGACAAAGGAAATGAGTGAGTACACGGTGTGAAACCCAGTGTAGTGGCAGCCACATGGCTCGTCCTCATTCTGTGTCAGGACCTTAAGTTGTGTTTATTTGACATATATGCAAATCATGTGCAAAGAAAAACAAGGGAATATCCTTCTCATCCCCAAAGAAATGTATGCCTCTCCTTTTCTCCATTTTGCTGGAACAAATGATACTCTGTCTTTTATTTATTTATTTATTTATTTGTTTGTTTGTTTGTTTGTTTGTTTGTTTATTTGTTGGTACCACAGATTGAACCCCAGGGCACTTAACCACTGAGCCACACCCCCACCTCCATTAATTTTTTTTTTTTTGAGACAGGATCTCACTAAGTTGTGCAGCCTCAGGCCTTGTTAAGTTACTGAGGCTGGCTTTGAATTTGTGATCCTCCTGCCTCAGCCTTCTGAGTTGCTGGGATTACAAGTATGGGCCCCTGCCCCCAGCTTCTCTGTCCTCTTTAATTTTGCTAGGGTTGTAAGTACAGAGAATTATTTCCCTACTCCACGTGAAAGCAATAGATGAAGGGTTCAGATACATCATATGCAGGCTCAGGTGGCCCAGTGGTTTTCAAAGTCGGTCCCTAGTCCTCAACAGCATCACTGGAACATGTTCAAAATTCTCAGGCAAATTCTCAAAAACAGAAAATCTTGGTGGGCCCAGCAATCTGCATTTTTAGAAACCTCTTGCATGCTTAATTTTGAAGACCAGGGCAATAGAGAAGAGTGGAGACTGCAGCAAACTGTATGTACCCTGCCTAATGGGGCCCCTTGAGGGGGAGCCCCTGCTATTCAACTCTGGCCCACAGCTGCCACCTAGAAATGTGAGCCCGTATGGCCAAATCCCCCAATGATCCAAAGGAAATTGAAACCCACACTTTCATGTGAAATGTCTTCATTCCTGAGTAATGGCTGGTTTTTAAATTCCATGCAGACCAAAGAAAAACTTTCAACAAGTTGAAACCATCCCAGGTACAGACAGTGTGTGACCGGAGGAGTGGAGACCCCTCTCCACAGGGAAAGTCCCAGGAAAATGCTGTGGGTCCCCCTAGCCAGGCCAGGCCCCCACACTTCCCTGGGACTCCGAGACCCCCACTTACTATTTGGGTCTGCTTCTGAGACCTCAACTTTCAGTCAAGGTCCAATGTCCAAGCCCCTTCCTCGGTCAGAAGATAAACAAGATGGGCAGACAAAATACTGGGTCATGATGATCAGGGGCTCACAAACATTCTCTCTTTGATTTCTGCAACCACCCCATGGGGTAGTTCACATTTTAAAGAAAAGAAAAAAAAGAGTTCAGAGAGGTTAAGTGCCTTGCCCTAGGTCACAGAGCTAGCAAATGAAGGAGCCAAGCTATGAACCCACATTTACCTACCTCCCAACATATGCTGCTCTTAGTCTGCCAAACTGCCTGCCTGCTGAAGGATGGGAAAGAGGCTGGAAAATGGCCAGCGTTGGCTTTCTGCCACCTAGAGCCTGCCTCCCTGGTCAGGGCACAACTAGGCTACAATTCTGGTGCCAGGACACCAACTCCAGCAAGTTGGCACTGGAAGTGGGGCTGCAGGTGTGAGTGATAACAGGGGAGGGCAGCACCCCTGTGTCCTGTTTCAGCTTTGGCGAGAATGGGGAGGATCTGTCCCAGCATGCAAATCTCCAGCGCCAAGCCTGGGGAGCTTCAGGAGCTAGGGCCACTCCATGGAGAGGGAGCAGGCTGGAGATGGCAGGTTGCTGACCTAGCCAAGCAGCAGGGGCCAGGGCCGCAGCTCTGTCTCACCAACCTTCTTCCTGAAGGCCCAGCCAGGAGCACAGGCTCTGGGGTGGCCCAGGTGCAGATGTACAGCTGCCAGGGAAGTCAGAAGAAAGCCCTGCTCCTGTCTCTGCTGCTGACCCTGTGCCGTGACAAGCCCCCAGAAGGTCTGGCCTAGCCCAGGCCCTGTCCAAGCCCAGGAGCTCAGCAAGGCTCCCATAGGCCAGGCCCTGAGTGCCCGCCCCACAGCGGGGGCCCTGCTCAGCTCTGGCCAGCCATGAGTCAGCACTGTCAGGCACTGTCAGCCTGTGTGTGGTCACAGCTGGCTGGACACAGAGGCCAGCCAGGCCAGGGCCTGGAGGTCTGCTGGAGCCCTGAGGCCTCCCTAATGGGGAGAGATGGCCCCAAATGACCCACCAGATCACACAAGGAAGAAGAAAAAGGACCAAGTACAGAAGCATAAAGTGGCAGAAGCATAAAAGGTCTCACTACACACACACACACACACACACACACACACACAGAGCACCAGTCCACACTCTTATGTAGCTCACATGCCAGACATACCACATGCACACAGCACACATGTAATATACACAATATCCTTACAGTGTCCCTGAATCTGCCACAAACTCCAGGTGCACACAGACAAACACACACACACACACACACACACACAGAGGACGAGCCCACACAGGCAAAGCAACCCACTGGCAGATGCCCACTAGCACAGCCTGTCTGTGGTGCATGGCTTTTGTCAAACCCAAGGGAATCTAATTCACAAGCCTCTGCTTACTTGTCCATTCTGGGACATCACGTCACACTCACTCACTCAACTCTTAAGATCCACGATGCTTGTAAGGGCTGTGGGCAGGGACAGGCCTGGGGATTGGGGCCCTCTGCCCGTCCCATCCCCAGTGGGGCCCCCGACGGAGGGAGCACGGGGCGCGTGTGGTGTGCCCCGCGCAGCCGCAGCCCACCGCAGCCAGCCTGGCTTCTGGGTCCCGCCAGGAGGTCGCGGAGCGCAGCGCGGCCAGGAAGTCAGCTCTGAGTGACAGCTCCCCCCACGCTGTTTGTTTATTCATGACTCATACGTCTCCACAGACTGGCTCTTCTTTCTTTCGGGAGGAGGGAGGAAAGGAGCGGGAGGGCGGCGGGAGCGAGGGAGGGGACGGGAAGGGGGCGAGGCCGGCTCCACAATAAACAATGAGGCAGCTGAGTCGCCGCGGCGGGAGGAGCGGCGCGGGGCGCAGGACCCGGACGCGGGTCCCGGCAGCCCAGCCCGGCCGGCCCGAGGGTCTCCGCTCCCGATCCCGCTCCTCCGCCCCGCCCCTCCCGGCCAGTCGCCGCCTCCCAGCGACGGGGCCGGAGCAGCGGTAATTGGATTCTCGCCGCGTCCTCCCAGCTCCCCGCCCCCAATCGGGGAGCCAGATAAATGCCGGGTACCTTGGCAAAACAGTCGGATCCAAACCTATTATTTGGCTAATGGGCTTCCCTCGTGCGGCTCAGCAAAACCCTGCAGACTGGCCCCCTCCCCCGTTGCCCAGAGATGGCCCCCGGGTCCCCTCCGTGCAACCTCCCCTCGCCGGCTCCAGAAGGCGCTCGGCGCAGGCTCCGGATAACTGGAGGAAGCGCGGGTTCCGAGGCTTCAAGGGCCTCATTGTTCTGCCTCGAGGGGCACATTGAAAATGCTCCAGGATCTGCTTCCTGTGAAAACAGCCTGGGAGGGAGGGGGCGATCCGCGGTGGAAAGACATTATCCTCCTGGAAGCTGCCCAGATTACAAAGCGAGAAAAAGGTTGTTTTGATTGTTGCTAGCTCTTTCTTTCTTCCTTCCTTTTTCTTTCTTTTTCCTTTTTTTTTTTACCCCTCCCCCTCCTTTTCTGCTCCCCTCCCCAGGCCAAAGATGAATCTTTCTGGCTGTTGAGCAAGTTGGAAATGTGGGTCCGTTTTCTGCATAAATAAGGCCGGTGAATGGCAGAGCCAGATATAAAGTCTGATTCAGAAAGATTCAAAAGAATGCAGGGGCGATGAGGTGGGCAAATCCAAGAGACGCATTTCCCCAGCATGCCCCTCTGAGTCACGTCTTGCACCATGAGGGGAAAAGACATCACGCCACAATATGTCACATGCCTGCAGCAAAGGAACGAGCCTGGGGGTGGGGGGGACCTGCAACTCCTTCCTCCCTGGCTAGGTCAGCACGTCCAGAACAACACAGTTCAGTGTCAGCTAGGAGGAGGCAGGGTCAGCCCCACCGGGAGACTGAAGCCCTCCTCTCCCCACAACTAAGTGGACTTGGATGGCAATAATAGAAGTGCACTACACCTACTATGTGTTGGGGCCTGTTCAGGGTGCTTTACATATATTACTTCACCTTCTCCTAATCCCACCTGATAAGGCAGATGCTTTTGTCACCTTCATTTTCAGAAGCTGAGCCCAAAAAGGTTAAGGAACTGGCTCAAGTCACACAGCTAGTGAATGGGGAAGTCAGCCTGGCAGACCTGCTGAGGTCCATGATGTTGGCCACTGTGCCTCAGACTTGACATTGGAAAATAGAGTTATGACACCTATTAGGGGCTTGGAGAAGGCATTAATAAAATTAAGACCGGACCCATCTATGATCGTGGTGCACAACTGTTATAGTAACTACTCGGGAGGCTAAGACAGGAGGATTGCAAGTTCAGGCAGCCTCAGCAACTTAGTAAGACCCCAGGAAAAGGCCTGGGTGTAGCTCAGTGGTACACTGCCCTGGGTTCAACCTCCAGTATCAAAAAAGAAAAAGAAAATTCAGGCAAAGTTTAGCACTGCACTGAGCATTAATTAGCTCGTGTTGGTATTGCCATTGCTTTCATGTCAACTAGGGACAAATAAGAGAAGCCCCTTCCTACAAGGGTTGGCATGAGAACTAGTAGAGACTAGTTAAAGAGGCTCCCCCTGGAGCAGTGCCTAGACTTTACCAGGTGCCCATGGCTATCTGGTTTCTTCTTCCTCTTCCTATCACTCTCACCAAACCTGGAAGATTCTTCTTGACTCAGAACTCCCACATACCACCCAACAGAATAACCATACATCACCTCTACCTATTTTCAGCCCCTACTGCCTGCTCATGTCAAACTAGGTGGAGTTTTGCA
Source organism: Spermophilus citellus (assembly GCF_964194105.1). NCBI lineage: Eukaryota > Metazoa > Chordata > Mammalia > Rodentia > Sciuridae > Spermophilus > Spermophilus citellus. The sequence continues at coordinate 52,033,834 of NC_138195.1, forward strand.
GAGAGCTCTGGCCTAACCCAACTCCTCAAGCCCCTGTTACTGCCATGCTGTCAATCTCAACCTGCCCCAGCCCCTGCCCGGCTCTGCCTCCAGGATTCTGGTCCATCTGACAGTGTTCAGTTTTCTTCTCACCACAGTCTCCTCACTCTCTAAAATACTCTCTAATTCACTTAGCATATTGATTGCTTTTTCTGTCTTCCACACACACCAGCAAGAACATCAGCTCCATGAGAGTAAGGATTGTCGTGGTCACTGATGTATTCTAAGTACAAAAGGCTGTTCCTAGAGTGTGGAGCCCCTCCATGAGCGCGTATGGAAGGAATGAAGGGGTCTTTACCTGGGCTCTCTTTGCAGACCACATCCCCCATCTTCACCTACCTGGGGAACCCCTGCTTAACCTATAAACTCCTGCCTTTGGTGTTTCTTGCACCCTGCTCCTGGCTCACAGCACACTCTCCTTTACCACCCCCTCCTCTTATTGCTCTTTATCTCACCCAGTCTGACCCACCTGCCTTCCCACACCTCCCACTGGCCCTCCCAGAACCCCTGTTTCCTTTAAGAACATCCCCTCTGTCCCGGCCCTAGTGATGGAAACCTGGAGACTTGTGGCCCCACCCCCTCTGCTCTCTCTGGGGAGGCTGTTCCTGTCCCACATCTTACTTCCTCGAGAGAACCCCAAGGTCCCCACTTCCTTTCACATCTCTGAGGGGAAGTTTCAGACTGTGACTCTATCGACCCCACAGAGTAGACCTTCTCCCTCCACCATGACTCTTCCACCCCACCTTTCTCACTGTCTCCCCTTCCCCTGGCCAAGGCCTGCCATCACTAGAGGGTCTTCAGCATCCATGTGACGCAACCAACACCTGTGCCCTCTGGAGCTTCCACCCCCCTCTCAGGGAGCGTCTTCCCCACTTGAGTCCACCCACCCCACCTCACCTCGCCCTCCGGGTACTGCGGCTCGCCTAGACCAGGCTATCACTCAGAACTGCTTCCCTCCTTCTACTTTAACCCCAACATATTTTTCACCCTTGACCTCATTCCCCAACTACCCCAATAGTTTGCTCATCTGAATGACTCTTTCCCCAGTATCCTATCTGTCCCACCAAACTTCACCTGGGGCTAACCCCACCACAGGCCCTCCACTGGCAAGAATCTAAAGCATGAAGATTTGGGATCAATGTCTCAACGGGACTCTCAACATGGTCCCAAAATTCTCGGACCTGCCTTGGTCAGCCCCCAGTTCCTACTTCTCTCATGGACTCTTTGTCTTTCTGACCTTTCCCCCTTTTCTCGTGACCCTGTCCAGGCTGCCTACTTCAATTCCCAGGGACACTGACTTCATCAAAACCACACCTTCTTCTGGTGTGACCTGCTCTATGGCCCCACCTACTGCACCCACACTCACCCTGATGACCCTCTGCCCAAAATCAGAGGGTAAGGAAGGTCCCTCTGCACCTGGCAGGGAGTTCTTGCGATTATGCATTGGGTCCGCCTTCTGTGGACCTTCATGGATCACCCAGTCTCCTCTGAGCCTATAGAGCCTCCCTCCCTGCTGAGACTCTATACTTCTACCAAGCCGCCAAACTCCACCACCTCTCTTCCATCCAAAGCAGCCACTCCCGGCCCATTATCCCTGTCTGCCTTTCTCAGTCCTTCCTGCTCTTACAACCATGTCCCCACTTGGCCGCATGACATCACGGTTCCTGGCTGATCTCCTACCTTTCTGACCATTCTAATCTCTTGTGGGCCCCCCTTCCTCCACCCACCCCCTAGAAGTCAAGTTTCACAGAGGCCCCTTCCTGGGCCACCTCACCACTCCTGTGGTTTCCACCACTGCTTCAGGCTCGCCCTTTCCAGATCTGCATGTCTAGCTCGGTCCTCTCTCCTGATGGCCACACCCTGCGTTACCGGGTTTCTCCTAGGATCCTGCGGTCACCTTTACACCTCATGGTCTTCTAAGATGCACCATGTCTGGGCTGAGATCAGCCAGGAGTCTCCAGTTGGCTCCACCCACCCCTCCGCCCCGAATTCCTCCTGGCTGGGCCTGCACCAGGCTCAGGGATGACAAAACCAGCCTGGGCCCCACCTCACCCAGGACATCCAATAAGTCTCTAGGTCCCCATGACTTGGATTCCACGATGTTTCTCAACTCATTCCTCTCTGCTAAGTCCCAGTAACCACAACCCCAAGTCAAGCCCTCGTCATCTCTCCTGGGCTATTGCAACAGTCTCTTCTGCCTCTCGCCTCTGCTGTGAGTCAGCTGCCCCTGGACCGCCAGGGTCACTGTGTAAAACACAAATCCAAACAGGCCACTCTCCAGCTTCCAAACTTGTAGGAGGAAATCAAACTGCCGAGGGTGGCTATCCCCCTACCCCACCCCACGCAGAGGCAGGGGTGGTTCCTCCCTCTACTCCAGAAAATACTGAAAATCTTATATTGTCTTGCTTTTCCAGTGGGTGGGTGACTGAGTTGGGGGACACCACCACAGCTTTTGGAAAACCACCCGCGTGTAATTCTTGGCCAAATCTAAGCCAGATCTTCCTCCCAGCATTTCCGTCCATGCTCTCTGTGGGTGTCTCTGCTGACTCCCCACTTCTTCCTGCTGCTCCATTCTCAACACCAGCAGCACCTCAGGTCTCCCTGACTCTTTAGTTCCCACATACAGAAGCAACCTGGTCCTGCCTCTGACCCCTAGTGGATTTTAGCCAGTGCCTAGGGACAGAGTCAGAGGGCCCCTCAGGCCTTCAAGCAGTACAAGAGAATTGCTGGAGACTGTGAATAAGACTCTCCCCCTCCACAAGGACTCCAAAGAAACAGCGTCCTCTCTTCTCTCCTCTGTGTGTTTCTTGCACTTCACCTCTGCCCACAACTCCTCTCTGGTTGTCAAAAATAAAACGAGGCCAGAGTCACCAGCCCTGGCTCCCACGACTCTCCTACAGCAAGGAGGAGGGGGCTATTTTTGTTGCAGTCACTAAGCTAGAATCTAATCCAGGAAAATCAAATAGAGACACGGCTTGGCCCCTCTGAGCTGGTTTGACCCAGAGATGTAGGTCAATCCTTTGTGGTGACATTTGAGTGTTTCATGCCAGCGTCTCAGAGTGACAGACGGGAAACTGGGTTCAAGCGTGCTCGGATGATTGGGGAGATTTGGTGGAGGACACGAGGTGCCCAGTCAGCACCGGGCTGCAGGACCAGCCACGGGGAGGGAGAGCATCCCCCATCCCTGTTGACCCCAAGAGCACTGGCTGTGCCCTGAACTGGGGAACTCAGAACATTTGAGCCAAGCTCCAGAGAGGATTTGGAGAGAGGGCGAGGAGCAGAGCAGTGTCCAGAGGAGCCAAGGCACACTTCTGATCGTGTCACTCCTGCTAAAAGCCTTCCTGGCTCCCAGCTGTCAAGTGGACAAAGTCCAGGCCCCTTGGCTGGCATGCAAAGGCCTTCCATGATGACCCTGGAGTGATCCCTCCCCTCTGGCATCCCTGGGCTCCCCGCCCAGTCCCGTCCTTCCTCCCACATCCTGGGTGTCAGCCTTGATGCCCAAACATGCCAGGTCCTCTTGCTCCCCGGTGGCTTGGCACATGCCGTTCCAGCACCTGAAACTCCCTTCCCACCGCCCCCACCCCCACCTTTATCTCATCTTCAGGGAACATTTCTTCTTGTTCTTTCAGGTCCACCTCCAGTGTCCCCTTCTCCACCGAGCCTGCTCCAATCCCCCTAGCTGTATTGAACAGTTTGTCCTCCAGTTCCACAGAGCAGAGCTTTCAGTGCAAAACAAACAAACAAACAAACAGAGCTGAGTTCTAACAGACAAAATGATCCCTGTCTGCTGGGAAACATGTTGCCACCTGCTTTCCAATCGCTCTCTCGCTTCATTCTCAGGCGCTAAAGTAGAAAGGAAATGAGGGACATTGGCCACAGGTCAGGACGAGGCACTTGAGGCTCAGTCCACGGTCACTTGGTCACTCACTATCAAAATTGGCTCTAGACTCTGGACTCTAGGGAACAGCTGCCTGTCTCCCCAGGTGAACCCCTCACTCCTTGAGGGCAGAAGCTTTGTCCGGGCCACTCCATGTCATCTAGAGCACCTAGCTCAGAGTGTTTAGCACAGAGCAGGTCTGATGAGTTCCTGGCAAAGACGCAGGCCCTGGGCAGCACAGAGGCAGCAGAGAAAAGGGCTCCAACCTCCGAGAGCAGATCCTCTGGGACAAGGGGCAGAAAAGGCAGTATGCAGACTGGGGTAGGCAGGGTGAGGCCAGCCAGGGGTTCATGCTGGTACCTGGACAATGGGGAGCCCCTGGAGGTTATGGAGAGAGGGCTGCGTTGGAGGCATTCCTAGTCAGAAACCCAGGGAAGAGCTGTAACTGTAAAGAGGGGGACTTCTCAGCCCAGACCAGAACCCAAGGCTCCCCCAGCAGCAAGCAGGCTACAGCTCTGTGTGGGGATGCAGGAGGGGCTGCTCCCTCCCCAGAGGAGAGACCTTAGAGATGGTGGTTGTAACACCAGGATTCACGTAGGTTACCCTGGGATCCACCCTCCTGAGGAGAGGCTGGGCCGAAGTGGCAGACCTAGGTGGCAACCTGCACATGCCCATCTCAGGGACTTCCCGAAGAAGTTGGGAAAGACCTGGCTCCCTAGGTGGGTGGGGAAATAAGTTCCCCGGGGGCCTGAGGGAGAAATTGGGAGCCCTCCCACTCTGCCAGCCCTGGCAGGAGGGAGGGGTAGCTCTCTGCTCGTTGGCCCAGCCTGCCCAGGGGAGTTCTCCTTGCACCAGCAGACAGCTCCCCAGACTGAGCCAGTGCGTCAGCGTCTCGGAAGACAGGGAAAGTCTGGATTGACTGAGATAGCAGTCTGCAAGGGTAGCCAACGGGACAGGGAAGGAGACGCCTCGGAGGGACCCACTGGGGCCGCAGCCCGGGCACCCAGCCACACAGGGAGCGCTTAGCTGGTCGCATTCCTTACATGCTGTAGGGAGGTACCCCATTGGAGCCAGAGGGAGGCTGCGCCTGCCCCTCCTGGTCACCAGCACCGTATATGGACTGGGGTCCAGGAAGGGGCCCTCCCCCATCTTGGCACCTTGCACACGGCCCTGTAGTAGTTTTCAGCATTCCTCAGACATGTGACTTTCCTCAATGACCTTTCATTGGCTGTTCCCTTGGCAGTCTGTCTTTCCTCTCCTGCTTACCGTGCGAACTCGTATGCATCCTTCGTAGCCCTACCAAGGACCACCTCCTATCTGAAGCCCTCTCCCCACCTAGTTTCCAGAGTTTGCTTTGTTTTTTCCTCCCAGGTTAATTAATATTTGTCTCAAATGTAAATTTAACCCAGGGTCTAGTTCTTTGAATATCCAGCATGGACAAAGAGCTTCCTGAGATCAGGGGCAGTCTACCTCCATGTCAGGCACATTAATAAACATTTATGGAAAGCAATTAGATGCTTCTCCCTGCTTGCTGCCTGAGCGGCATCCTTCAGGGCCATGTTTTGGCCTCACTTCTTACAGAAAACCTTTCCTGACCACCCACCACTTCCTATAAATGCACACTGTGGTCTATCAGGCACTGACTTTCCATTGCACTTAGCCTGCACTCATTTGACACTTACTACGTATTGACAGGCACCGCCCACCCCGTCAATCATTCCACTAACATTCCCCGGCAGTGAGCAGGGCCTGCATTAGACCTTACTGCACAGAGCTCAGGTCTGGTAGAAAACATGGGGGGGTGGGAGAGAGAATGAGAGAGAGAGAGAGAGAGAGAGAGAGAGCGCAATGGCCAGACAGAACCTGAGGATGAGCATATAAGGGGCAACCCCCAGGAGGGGACTCCCACCCCCAACGTGGGTAGGGGGAGATTTTAGGGAAATGGAGTTTAAATGGAGACCGAGGAAAAGGGCATCCCAGAGAGGGAACGAAGCAGGCAAGGGCCTGGAGCTAAGAAACCGGTTCAGGAAACAATTTAAGGATCAACTGGGCTTGGAACACATAGCAGAGCGTAGGAGTGGGTTACAGCAGAGGAAGCACAGGGTCAGGCTGTGAAAGGCCTTCCAAGTCCAATAAGACACGGGGGCTTTGACCCAGAGGACAGGGGTGCTTATGAAGATTAAGAGCTCATCTGCACTGCCCCAGGGCTGGGCCCCAGTAGTCCCCCTCTATTCAACCCTCCTCACCTGCTTTGAGATGCACAACCTGAGACTCACCCACCATTTCTAGGAGAAACAGCCCAAGGGGCTCTGAACTTCCCCCAGGCCGCATACCTATTAAGAGACAGAACTGATCCCAGAGCCACATCCCAACTGCCCTGTTACTGATGGACTGAGAGGCAGCTCGGTGAATGAGGGGCACAGTCCCACCAGCATGTGCATGGGCTGTCATCCAGGCAGGAAGCAGTGCCCCCATCTGCAGGGCCAGAGCCACCCTGAAAAGCCCTGTGTTCTTCTTGGACTGCTTCAGGTTACCCAGGCACAAGATAACGTGGCCAGCGTGGGGACCACTTCCATCCTCCCTCCTCTCTGCCTGCCACTCCCAGGGGGACCCTGTTCAGACTGGTACTCCCCCTGCCTACCCCCCAAGGTCTCCAGGACACTCAGCCTGATTCTGCTTCATGGCAGCAAACTCAGAGCTCTCATTAGCAACCTCTAATTGGGTGAAGCTTTGGGGCCTCTCCGCCCACAGCTTCCGGGTGAGTTCAGGCAAGAGAGAAGGGAGGTGAAGCTCATGGTGCTGGAGCCCACCAGGTAGGCATTGTGTTGGGTACACTGCACACAGCACTGCCCTGCGACAAGGGCCAGGCCCCTAGTCTGGATGTTCTGAGATGGGTGTCAGATATGGAAAATGACAAATCCCCAAATAGTGTGGCCTGGGAAGCGGGAGCGAGGAAGAGGCCTCTTGGTGACATCGATCCTTCCCCAGTACAGCCCTTCCCAGTGAGGAAGACAATCCCTGGGAAGCCTAGAATGGCAGTCTCTGGGAGGAAGTCAAAGCATTGATCCTTTCCCCAATAAATCCTTTCCCAGTGACAGTACAATGGGACCCTGAAGGGAAAGAGATAAGCACTGACCCCAGACCCTCCATTCTTCCCCAAGTAAAAACATATTGCCCAGTAAAAACAAATTTCAAATTCTCACAACCCGTTTTCTGCATGCCCAAACTGACACACTCTGCCATAATTAAGTCACCTCTCCATGTAGTGTACATAAGCACAGATTCCTCCTTTGGCCAGAGGCTCATTTTCTACCCAGAAAGTGTGCCCACCAGATGCATGACTCCACTGCTGAATAAAGGCTGTGCTGATCCATGAACTCGCACCCTGCTCTGTCATTTTGTGCTAACAGTGGGGAGGACCATAGACCAGGCCCGTGGCAGGTTAGCCCCTGCCATGGGCAGCTGGCCTCTCTTGCTATCAACCCTTAAGGCACTGACTGAGAGGATGACCATGGTCGTCTGGTCATCTGGTCATTAGGTCATTCTTGAAGGTGCTTCCCTGGCTACTCCAGCCACACAGAGTGGAAGTCGGGATCCCATGTGTCTTCATGTCAACCAGGCGTTCTGTCAAAGGCCCCCAACGGCCCTGGAAAGCTGGAGGAGCTTGGCCATAGCTCAGAGCCCCGTGGCTGTCTGGGACAGGCTGAGAACAGTGAAGGGAAGGGAAGAGGGGCGTGGGGCTGGGTGGGGCGACGGCCAATTCCCACCGGGCATTCCAGGTCTTTCACACTTCAGAATAGGCACTCGGAAGGGCCTTCATAATTCTTGCTTTTTTTAATGATTGTGGCAATGGCCTAGTGATGATGAAAGATTGTGACTGTCCGTATTTGGAGACCATGAAGCCAACATGCCATGGAAACGAGTGTGCAGGATTGTAGAGCTGCTCACGCTCTACTGCCCACCTGACTCCCTGGGCGTGGTGTTAGAAGGCGATTCTGATGACGTAGGTCTCCTGTGGACGTGAGAGCCTAAACTTGGAGCTGGTTCCCAGGCGCGACATGAGTTTGCGAGAGTTTGAGATGCTCCTGCTGCTCAGCGACAGAAAAAGACAGAAGTATCCAGAATGGAAACAGATAATGGCAGAAGCTGGGTCTGTCTCTGTTTTTGTTGAAATGGAGAGTGACTGCTAATGGGTACGAGATTTCTTCAGAGGATGATGAAAATGTTCTAAAGTTAGATTATGGCAGTGGTTGCACAACTCCATAAATATACTACAAACCAGTGCATTTTAAACTTTTAATGGGTAAACTTGAAACAGCAAAACTGGCTTTTTTGTTGTTGTTGTTGTTGTTTTAATGAAGAATGGTCACTTCCTCGTGAGCTCTTATGAAGAAGAAATAAGCTCATGCTAAATGCCCTCTTCTCTGGGGGCTTCAATAAGGGGATCCCCTCCCTTAGAAGTTTGGATTTCCACAGACTGGCTTCTACTTCTCTATCAGCAGAAACACAGCCCACATGTGCCCAAGCTAAAACTCCACAAATCCCTGGAGTTCACTGCTAAGAGGCTGAGGGTTGGAGAAGGAGGCTCCAGGAAGATGTCAGGGACCCAAACTCAGGCACCAAAGGATCCAAAAGCTCCAGAAGAAAGCTCCCCTGCCAAACCCCACCCTCCACACAGTCCTGCACCTGGAGGTTCTGGGTCTCCTACAATGGGTGATAGACTCTCCATCTCCAGAGTACTAGCCTCCTCTCCCCTCCATCCTAGGGAACAAAGCCAGCCAAATCCAGGGCCTTGAAGACCTTGACAGGATTCCTGTCCACCAGCCTGGGAAGTGCTCTCCCAGAGCAGACTTCCATGTCCAGCACCATTGCCACCTCCTCCAAGAAGCCTTCCTGACCTTCCCCTAGATTTGCCTCTCTCCTAGAGAAGGAAACATTCTCCACAGCCTGAGCTACTGGTCCCCCAGGCCAGGTCTGAGGGACTCCATGAGCAGCTGGCTCTTACAGAGTCCCTACAGGTTCCTGCTCTGGAGCTGAGCCTCCACTAGTGGGGCAAACATCCAGGAATCATTCCCTTGCCCGTGGTTCCTTCTCCCCCTGCTAGGCCTGAATCTCAAAGGTCACCTTCCAAGCAGTTTGACTGCCTACTGCTCGTGGGCAGCCCCGAGCCTGCAGGATTGACAGAGCCAGGGCTGGAAGCCAGAAAGCTGGGTCCTCGTCAGCTGGATGACCTGGGCCTCTACTTCTCTATCAGCAGAACGGGGAGGATAAGGCTTGCCTACCTCCCTCCTCCTAAAGCTGTTGGGAGCAAAGAGCCTGACCTGGGAAGCCCAGCCTTTGGAAATATTGTCCCACCTCTGAGATGGAGCAGCCAGAAGGCAGAGGGAAGGGCCTGGACTGAAAGCAAGGCAGGCCACTCCTTTCCCCTGCAGAGCCTCAGTTTCCCCTTTTTTTATAAAAGGATGACAAGTTGCCCCTCGTCAGACTCCTGGGAGGGGAGAGCTTCAGCACCTGCCAAGACCAGTGGAGCAAGAGTGAGGGGGAGGCAGGGAAGGAATGTCAAGCAGATGACATCTGGGGACAGTGAGGTCTGATGTCCCTGATCTGCCACCAGGCAGGGCCAGGGCCAGGGCCAGGGCCAGGAGCAGGAGAGCACCACTCAGTCAAGGCCAAAAGCATCCACTCTGGCACCAGACAGCCTTGAATCCCGGCCCCACCACTGACTGACTTCCTATGGGACACCCGGCCTTCTTGACCCCCAGCTCCTCATCTGGAAAATGAGGCTGATGGTAACAACTACCCCACAGGCCTGCTCCAGCCATTGACGCAGTGGCTCCAGGTGAAGTGCTTGAAATGGGGCCTGGCACCCACCCATGCAATGCAAGTGCTAGCTGTCGCCATTCATTTCTTCATGGGGCATCTGCTGCCCTAGGCACTGGGCACAAGGCCAGAGTGACTGCACACCCCACACAGCTGCCAGTCCAGCAGACAGCAGAACAAGAGCTCAGAACTACTAGATGGCAACAGGTTGACAGTGTCAGGGTGAAAGGAGCAGGAGGTGCAGTGAACTGTTAAGAGAGGATGTCGTTCACGGCCGTCAGGGTGGGCCCTTCTGAGGAGGTGTCCTTCTAGCTGAGAGCTGAAGCACAGTAGAAGAGCCAGTTGTGTAAAGAGCAAAAGGAAGGGGTCCAGACCTTGGGGACAGCATGACAAGACTGGCACACACGGAAGAGGGGCCAGGCTGGCTACCCAGTGGCACGTGCCAGCTGAACTGGCTCCATGGGTTGGTCCTGCCCTCTGCCCAGCTCACCTCTGCTTGGGGATTTACTCTCCAGAGAACTCCCAGCCACAGATTTGACTTGGGCCTGAAATCACGGATTGGCTCTGGGAGGACAGGACTGTACAGGGACCTGGGCAGAGTGAAACAGGCCAGGACAGAGAAGGACTGTGCTGAGAAGAGCCGGACTACCTGCCCCGGCCAGCAGCCTCCCCAGGGCAGAGCCTGGGAGCTTCGGATCTGCCTCACAGGCCCCACCTCAAAGAATCATGTGGCAAGGGGACTCCCAGGGGTTTGGAATAGGCCTCCTCCAGACCTGCCTCCCAGGCCACAGAGGTCCACTGCTCCCCTCCGTTCCAACCTCACTCCCCACCAGAGTCCTTTCTTCATGCCACAGAGCAGTGGGTCCAGCTCATGGCTCCTGCCCAGCCTCTGCCCTGGACTCCTCCCTCAGTCTCCAGCAGGGTGGAAAGCTGGGCTTTCCTCTGTGAGCTCCGATGTCCCCCAAGCCCTTGCCCCAGGCCTCCTCTGACTCCACAAAGGTAAACACTCACCCTCAAGAAAGGAGCAAACCTTGCAGAGACAGAGATGTGTTGTATCTCCACTGTCAAGATCAATGTCCTGGTTGTGATACTGTCTATGGTTGCTCAAGGTGTTGCCATTGGGGAAAAATGGGTACATAGATTTCAGAATCATTAAAATTGTTGTAAATTTAAGTTATCTGAATGCAACATGTGTAATTTTAAAAAATTAAGTGTGATAATATGAAGCTCTATTATCATTATGAAGCTTCCTGTCTTCATCCCCATCTTCCTTCTCCTCCTCCTCCTTCGGGAACATGAGTCAGATTCCCAAAATTATTAAGTCACCTGTGACCACAGATGGCCCTCAGGGACAGCCCAAGTGCCACCAGGTAGCTCTGGCAGCACATCCCCTCCAGCTTCAGCCCAGGGCCCTCACCCAGCTCAGCCTCACTCTTGAGTCATGGCGGAGAGAACCAAAGGGAGCAAAGTTCTGCCCAAGGTCATGTGCACACGGTGTATTATGGCAGGACCATTGCAATCGTGCACTCCACCAACTCAGATGGTCAGAGCACATGTGACCACAAGGTGGACACTGCTGGCCACCCACCCTCCCTCCTCCCTCCCTCCTCCCTCCCTCCTCCCTCCACCCCTTCCTTCTTCCTCCATCCAAGACCCCTCCCTCCTTTATTGAGTACAGAGGGTAAATGGTTCCATGAAACAAATCACCCCAAAATCTTAGTGACTCTAATCAACAACGTCATTTATTTTGTTCACCAATCCACATAAAAGTCCAAGCCTCGCAGAGAAGGTTCATTTCTGATACACGCAGCTGCAGTCAAAGCCGTTCAACCAGAGGCTGCTGGGGCCATTCCAGGACAGTTCCTTCACAGCCAAGGCAGCCTGCAGGCACAGCCTTGATTCCTCCACCCTGACCTCCACGTGGGCCCGCCATGGGCCACTGGGCTCCTCATCACCTGGTGGCCAGGCTCCAGGAGCAAGCATCCCAACAGACAGGAAGAGGAAGGTACTAGTCTCTAAAAATTGGAGACTGGAAATCAGAAAAGCATTACTTCTGCAGTATTTTATTGGTCAAGAACTTCAAGAGTCAAACTCACATGTGAACCCCATCTCTCAATGGCAGGAATATCAACACATTTTCTTTTAAAACTCAACATATATTGGGCTGGGGATGTGGCTCAAGTGGTAATGCGCTCGCCTGGCATGTGCAGGACCCTGGATTCAATCCTCAGCACCACATAAAAATAAAATAAAGATGTTGTGTCCACAGAAAACTGAAAAATAAATATTAAAAAACTCTCTCTCTCCTCTCTCTCTCTCTCTCTCTCTCTCTCTCTCTCTCTCTCTCTATCAAAAAAAAAACTTAGCATATAGGATCTAGATACAAAAGTACTTCTATCTACTAATTGTATCTCTATTAGTAATAACCTTAAAATACAATTAAGAAAGCAATTTATTCATAGTACCACCACAAAGAATAAAGAAAAAAGTATTTAGAAATAAATTCAACAAGAGAAACACTTGTACTCAGAAAACTGTAAAATGTTGCTAAAAGAAACTTAGGTTTTCTTAAACCTAAACAAATGGAGATATAAGTAAACTTTCGTGAATTGGAAAATTCTGTACTATAAGATAGAAATTTTCCCCAAGTTGCCATCAACATACCTATCAAATCTGCATCAAAATCTCAACAGCACTTTAAAAAAAAATGATGAAATAGGGCTGGGGTTGTAGCTCAGTGGTAGAGCACTCACCTAGCATGTGCGAGGCCTTGTGTTTGAGGCACCACATATAAATACATAAATAAATAAATAAATAAATAAAGGTATGGTGTCCAACTAAAAAAAATAAATATTTAAAAAAATTGATGAAATGGTCCAAAATTTACAGAGAAATGAAAACAATCCAGGTTAGCCAAAATAATTTTGAAAAGGTAGAACCATGTTGAAAAACCTATATTACTAGATGTTAAACTTTATTATAAAACTACAGGGCTGGGGTTTTGGCTCAGTGGCAGAATGCCTGCCTTGCACATGTGAGGCACTGGGTTCTATCTTCAGCACCACATAAAAATGAATAAACAAAATAAAGATATTGTGTCCATGTATAGCTAAAAAATATTTTTTAAAAAAATCTACAGTAATCATGACATTGTTGAATTAGTATATGATAGACATACAAATCGATGTAACAGAAAAAGAAAATCCAGAAATCAACTCACACATGCACAGCCAATTGATTTTTAACAAAATGCCAAGACATTTCAATGAGGAAAGGATGGTCTTTTCAATGAACAGTGCTGGAACAACTAGATACCTGTATACAAAAAAATAGTAAAGACAAAAATACCCTTAGGCTTTTACTACACAATATACACAAGATAAGCTAAAATGAATAAGAAATCTAAACACAAGAAATAAAACTATACAACATTTAGAAAAAAAGAAAAGAGGCGAAAATCTTTACAAATTTTGATTAAGCAAAGATTTCTTAGATATGACACCAAAACATGATTCATGATAGAAAAAAAATTGATAAATTAGATGTCAGCAAAATTTAAAATTTGGGCACTGCAAAAAACTATTAAGAAAATGAAAAGAAAGCCGGATGTGGTGGTGCATACCTGCAATCCCAGTGGCTCGAGAGGCTGAGGCAGGAGGATCTGGAGTTCAAATTCAACCTCAGCAGAAGTGAGGCACTAAGCAACTCAGCAAGACCTTGTCTCTAAATAAAATATAAACTAGGACTGCGGGTGTGACTCAGTGGCTGAGTGCTCCTGAGTTCAATCGCAGGTACCTAAAAAAAAGAAAGAAAGGAAAACAATGAAAAGAAAAAGCACAAACTTGGAAAAAAAAATGTTTGCAAACTACATATTTGATGGAAAACTTATGTCAAGAATATATGAAGAATTTTACACTCCATAATACAACAAACGACCCAGGACTAGGGGGTGTAGCACTGCAAATTAAAATAATTAATTAACTAACCAATTATTTAATATTAAAAAGATCTAAATAAGCATTTCACAAAAGAGAGACAAATGACTAATCAATCCACAAAGACAAGTTCAGTATCATTAGTCATGAGGGAAATGCAAATTAAAACCACAATGAGACACCTTTATGTAACTAGTAAAAACGGCTTTAATGAAAAAGACAGCTAATGACAAGGAATGGAGGGGAAGTAGGGACACTGAAACCTTCATCTGTTGTGAGAATGTAAAAGGCTTTGGAAAACAGTTTGGCCGGTTCTTTAAGAATGAAGCCTATACTTAACCACATAACCCTTGGGTATCTACCCAACAGATATTAAAACTCATATCCACCTAAAGACTTCTATACAAATGTTCATAATAACATTATTTGTAACAACCAAGACTTGGAAGCAATCCAGATGTCCATGAACTGGATACAGAGAATATGCTGTAGCCTTACTTGAGAATACTATTTGGCAATAAAAAGAAATAAAGTATGGCTAGATGAAGCAACATGGATGTACATAAGAAGGTTTAAAATTGCCAAGTTTAAAATTTGCCAAACACAAATGTTTTGGTTTTGTTTTGTGTGGTTTTTGTTTGTTTGCTTGTTGTGGTACTGAGGATTGGAACCAGGGGTACTGTACCACTGAGCTATACCCTGGGCCATTATTTATTTTTATTATTGAGGCAGGGTCTCACTAAGTTGCTGAGGCTGGCCTGGAGCTTGTGATCCTCCTGCCTCAGCCTCCTGAGTAGCTGGGATTAAAATGGGCACCACTGCTCCCATCAGGAAAAAAAAAAAAAAAAATATATATATATATATATATATATATATATATATATATATATATTGCATGATTCTGTGAATGGGAAATTTCTAGAAAAGGCAAAATGATAGAGGCAGAAAATGGTTCAGTTGTTTTCTTGAGGGGAAGGGTAGGAGTGAAGATTGAGTGCAACAAGTGTGAGGCTAACTCTGGGAGTGACAGAAAGGTGCTGAAACTGGAGTGTGTTGTTGCAAAACTGCATAAATTTACTGCAAGTCAACAATTCCACACTACAATGGTTGGCTTTCATGGGTAGGTAAATTGTACCTCATTAAAGCTGTTTTCTAAAAATGTCACAGCAAGACACAAACATATAGATGGGAGGGTGGGATCCTGAGGGCCAGGAAAAGCAAATTGTCGGATCCAGACTTCCAGAAAGGCCAAACTTCCAGACCACAGTCATTGCAAGAGAGCTCCTTAGTCAGGCTCTGAGCCCTACATCCACCAGAGGCCCAGGCTGTGGGCTGCTCAGGGCCCTCTTTTCCAGGCTCCCAGTCATTCACTTCTGGTCCTCTGCCTCACACTAGCACAGTGTGGTCCTGGTCTTGCCACTGGAGCAATCCAAAGAAGTATCTTGCCCCTAGGCAAGTCACTTAATTCCTGGGCCTCGGGTTTCTCAGATATCAGTGTGGCTCCGCTGGCCACTGAGAGCTAAGCATGTGGGAAGGTACCTGAAGAACTAGCAGAGCAGGAAGCAAATGCTCAGGAAAATTAAACAACGGAGACCTGGGAGAGAGACTTCCCAGGTCTAGTCCAGACTTTATGTCCCCCAGATATCCAGTTCATGGACCTCTCTGTAAGGGAGGAAAATCTTGGAGTGTTTCATTTAACCTCTATTTCCTCCATTGTTCCTTCTAGGACAGCCTAAGGGGGTTGGTGACCCAAATTAGACCTGGGCCTATTTCTAGTACCAGGAATCTTACCTTTTTCCTGAGTAGCCCCTTACCTGTCTGATCAGCTCTAAATCCTCAAAAAGCACTCCCTGCCTTTGAGAGGCACACCTCTGCCATGCCCCTCCAGCAACCTGGTGTAAAGCATCCTGATGTGTATCTGAATCCCCAGCACCCACAATGGTCTGGAAATTCAGACCATAGGTTTGGGCTGGTGCATTTTGAAAAAGTCTCCAGACAGAGGCAATGCTTGCACCTGGAGATGGAGAAGCACTTGCTAAGACAAAGGTCTCAAGGTCTGATTTCTAGGACAGCAGCATTCACTTTACCTAGGCAGTTGATGGCTCCATCCCAGAGCCACCACATGGAAACTGACACCAGGAACCACAGTCTGTTTTAACAGCCCACTGGGTGATTCCCATGCTGCAAACACTGAAGAGCCAGTGCTGAGAATTCACACAGAGCCTGGTTTGAGAAACAGATTTAACATGAGCATGGGATGGGGAGGGATCCTGACTGCCTCCGCCTGCTCCCCATGCCCCACAGTGGTGCTTTAAGGGTTATTTCAGTTTCCCAAGGAGAGGGGGCCACTGAATTAAACCAAAAGCCCTACGTGAAGCTTTCCCTCCTAAGAGATGTGACAGTAGCCCGTTAGTCTCCCCTCTGTAGCAGGTAAGTGCCAAAACATCAAGGTGGGCCAGGCAGGCTCACATCGGCCCCTACACCTGTCAGGCTCTGCACTGCATACCTAGAGTCAGGCTGCCAAGGTGGGGGCAGTGGGTGGAGGTGACGGGCAGCTCTTGTTTCCATCTCTCCATGTCTCCTCCAGCAGGCACAGTGGCCCGAGTAATGACACCAGGCCCTGACAGCCTCCCAAGAACCTTTTTCTCTCACCGCTATGGCCGATGCCCTTAATTGATGTGGATTGTGGAGCTGCCACCCTCGCCCTAGCTGGCAATTAGCGCTCACATTGGCGGCTGTCAAGAACTCTGGGTACTTTCGGGAACCAAAGGCTGGTCAGATTGCAGGGCCACGTGGCTCATTATGCCAGGGCACAGGCTCCCCACCCCAGCTCCCTTTGATCTCGGAGGGCAGAGAGGACAGGTGAGCTAGCTGTCACTTCCATTCGCCTTTCAAGAAGGTGGACAGTGGCTGCTGGTGACAGCTTTCCCGTCCATTTCCCCTCTGAAGTCCCTGAGCCTTGCACAGAGTGGCCAAAGGAAAGGGGTCTGGAGGGACTCATATGGAGCCAGAGAAAGGTGTGGGACCTGGGGCAGGTGAAGTGAGAGTGGTCATGCCTATGCGGCCTTTGGAAAGTCCTTTGTCAGAAAACTGAGTAAGTGAACCAGATCCGAATTTTCCAAGCCATAGATCATGTCCACTTAGTGGAACATGAAACTATTTTAGTCAACAGAACAGCATTTTAAAAACAGACTAGAGCAGAATGGAATGGAATGGAACGGAACAGAATGGATGGGGATAATATGCATGGCCTGAAACAAGGTGAGTTCTGTTTCCTTCACAGTTTGTACTGAGCATGTACATACAACAGGCACAGGATTGCAATGGAGAAAGTATTTTCTTTTTGTGGATACATAGTTTCAAAGCTGTTCCCTGGTGTCTGGAATGGAGGCTGAACCCTCCATCCACCCCAGGTTGCATGGAGGACCCTGGAGGATGCAGAGACAGTCGGCTCAGACATCTTCAGAGAGCTTCTGATCTCCTTGGAGTAAAAGGTGGACAGAGAAGTTAAGGAGACCACTCTGGACTTGAAGGGTCCATCAGGGTCTCATTCATTTCCAGGTTTCTCCCACTGACCACCCTTCCCAGTGCCTGGCCCAGACCGGACCCCTAAACACTCCTGTAAGTGTTTGCAAACTGGACAGCCATGAAGGGAGGAACTGGTTGCTGAGTGTGGCCCCTCTGCTGGTTTCTCCCCAGCCCACCCAGACTGAATGAGCGGTGTTGAGGCTGCGTCCCGATTCTGTACACGTGAAGAGGAACAAGCATAAATGGAACGCCCCACTGCCTATGTATGCTGTCCTTCCTGTACACAGACTCTACAACACGCTCTGTTAGAATAACGTTGCTTGACCCACATATACCACAACAAAACAAATCCAACCGCATTCAGTGACAACTGCAGAAACCTTTGCCGGCTGGGACCATGTGTAGGAATGGCCATTCTCTAGCAATTCCCTTGTACTTTATTTTACTGTTTGCACAGTTCTTTTTTATGCATTCTTTCATGGATTCCTCCCTAGGAGATTGGCATCCCCATCTCCAAGTTACCACTGAAGAAACAGAAACTCAGAGAAGTACAGCAGGCTGCCTGAGGTCACACAGCTAACAAGCAGTTTAGCTGAGAGGCTTGCCCCTCCTGCTTGAGTCCATGTCCTCTGTCCCTCATCTCATGTACCACATCTTCCCTCCCTGACCAGTTTCTGACTGTCAAGTGCAGACCTTTTGGAAAATCCCTGCTGAGGCGCGTCAAGTTCAACCAGGTCCAATAAAAGCTTTATATTTTTCTGTTTTCTATTAAATAATATTTTTATTTAAAAACATAAAGCTCCCCAAATCGCCACTAAAGCAGCCTGTCCCGTGCTGGCTGGGCCTGTCTCCACAAGCCTTGCGGCAGATGCCCCGCCCCCGCCTCGCCCCGCCCCCTGGTCGGCCCAGGGAGGATATATCGGGCTTATGACTATTATATCGTATTGTCCTAAAAGCCAGACCCTCTTTGCAGACAAAGACACTCCACGGCTCACATTTATCAGTTTTATTCCTTTAATGATTCAAAGTTGCGCTGTGATGTGCTACTCAGAACGGAGGATTTTATGGATTTAACAGTTTTATTAATTTAAGAGGTTTCCACTGAGCGCCAGAATGGCTCAGTGTGACAAAAAAGGTATCATAAATGAATTGATTTGTCACGTATCAGAATGCGATCCAGCAGCGATTTCATTATTGGAGTTATTTTCCTCCAATTATCTGCAAACTTAAAATGCTAAAGAGCAGGGCCCCCCCCCCAGCCCCCACCCTCAGCAGCAGCCGGCCTGGATCATTTGAGCAGGAAATAAATGCAAATCGATGGCCCAAATTTGCTGCCATGTGTGGAGGCTACTCAGGCCTCCCTCCTCCCCACATCACTGCTGCTCCGTGAAAACAAAGCCATGGGTCACAGGGTGTCCCTGAGCAAGCCTGCAGGCAGAGGCCACCTGCAACCCGTGTCCTGAGTCCGGGGAACTGGATCTCGCCTTCGAAGGGTAGCAGGGCCTGGGAGCCTTGGGATGCCATCTCTGAGTCCACACCACAGTCCATGCCTCTCTTAGCATCCCAGCCTTTGGGACGTGGGGAGGGTGGACGTGGGATTGAGCGCTGGGCAGATGAGCCACTGGTCTTGGTTCCATCCAGACCTCACTCTGTGGCCTGGCCAATTCTGGACCCTAATAAACTTCCTTAGTGTCCCCAATACTGCACACTGTCACCTCTAGGCTGCCATATGCCCTTTCTTCTCTGACTCAAGGACACGTACCCCACCCCAGGGCCCTCTCCTTTGCCTTTATCGCTCGGCCCAGCCTCTCCTGCTCTCCATCTTCTCTCCACTCTTACGCCCCCCACCCAGCCCAGGCTCCCTGACCCTGGGCCCCAACCCAGCTGGCACTACTCTAGGCCACTGAGTCCTCTGCCTGCCCCAAGCACTTCTCCTCTGGGCCTTAGTTTCCTCAGCAACAAGATGAGGGCATGAATAAACTACAAGTTCCCACCCAGGGGACCTCCATGTCCCCTCAGTCTGCAAGTTCCCTGAGGCCCTGTTCACTGCTAAATTTTTGGTTCTTCCTTCAGCAAACAAGCACCAAAGTTCAAGCATCCATCAGGCCATAGAGGAAAAGTAATGAACTAGACACCACTCTGTCTTCAGGAGTCATTCCTTATCCCACAGGGAGATAGGACACAGACTCAAAGCCAACATGACCGGTGGCTGCATTGGGCTACGCAGGCCTTGTAAGAACTCTGGGAGGGGCTGGGGCTATAATTCTGTCTCTACACTGTCCACCCTGGCTCTGGACTCCTCTGCCCTTGGCCTCTCTGATCAATACGATACCATCAGCATTTGCCATGAGGTCTAAACAATAGAATTCAAGGTGACAGAGTAGGGGGCAGGAGGAGGGTGTAGCCAGAATTCTCACTGGCAGACCGAGAATTCTCCCACCCACTTCCCTGGCAAAGATCCAAGTTCTATTCCAACCCACTCAGTGTCCAGGATGGAGAGCAGCAAGAACCACTGGATGGGAGCCCTCAGAGGCACTCTGGCCTTCCTTGTTTCCTCCTGACAAGATTCTGCAGGCGAAGAAAGGAAGTCCCAGAAAGACCAAGTGTCCCACAGCCAAATCCCTCCCAGGTCCATGTCCGGAGCCCTTCCAAAAAGGCTGTCCCTCTGCCCCTCCCTGCCACTACCTTGCTTCTGTCCTCTTCAGCAACCATTAGCATCTGCCAGGGGAGAATCCACAGGCTGCAGCAGAGGCAGAGCTAGAGGTCACAGTGGAGTCATTTTCCCTAGAGGCACACAGGGACTGTTGGCCAGACCCTGCTCCGTCCCTCACTCTCCACGTTTCTTCTCCGCCTCACCAGGTCTCCTGAGCATTCCTGAGCCAGTGGAGGCGAAAGTCCATGGTAGACTGCAGCATCCTGTGTCTGTAAATGCCAGGAAGAGCAAGGGGGCCACACAGGTCCAGGTGGCCAGAGGAACTCTGGGGTCATCAGAGTGCACACCAGAGTACAGTTTCCTCCCCCACAACTGCTGAGCGAGCCCTACACCAGGTCTTTCCAAGTTGTTCCACACCCCTATGAGGGCAGAGGGCAATTCCCATACCTGTTTTTCAGAGAAGCTGTGATCCTCACAGCCCTGATGTCTCTCCTAAGAGCCAAAAGGAAACACCATGGTTTCTTAGGAAGCATCCTAGAAGCCCCTGAATAAGAGGAAAAGACATAGAGGAGAGGATTGGGCAATGCTAGATCCATGAGTAGAAGCTGGTCCCCTGGATCCCAGGACAGAATTCAGGAATGCTGAGATCTTGAAGCCGAGAGTCCCTCCACCACTTTCAGTGTCCCTCCCAAGAGGCCAGTTGCCAGGGTCTCAGTGAAATTATCTCCTGAAATTCATGCAATGACAGGGAGTCCTGTCATCTCAGTGCTCACAGGCCACCCCTTCCATTTTACTACAGTTCAGGTAGAAAGCTCTTTGCACAGATAACCCCCTAGCTCTTTACACACATGCACATGCAGGTGTGCACGTACCGATGAGCTTCCATGCACAGCTAAGGGCCATATTCCTACACACCCATGCACACTGGTCAGGCCCAAGAGGCACCCAGATCAGATGGGCATGCGGACTCTGCCTGCCCGCACTTGTTCTAGAATGCCCCCAGATGCCATCAGACTGTGGCAGTGCCTGACATATGAGCTCACACCCCAGAAACACAGGGGAAATGAGCAGGTCTCAGGTGATGTGCGATTGCTCCCTTTCCCTCTGGTATTTCATTACCTCCCTGACCTCCGATGGCTAATAAAGGCGTCTCGTTCATGCGATTCTAAAATAGCCTCCTAATGTGCGCCAGGGCTATCTCCTAAAATTAATGCTATGACGAGTAATGAGGGTCTCCATTACCTAGTGTCTGCACATGCAAATTCTAATTTTCCCAGAATGAACTAAGTCCTGAAAAGCCCCCTACAGAGATCCTTACTTCCCAGGCTACCAAAGTTTGGCAGGGATACTAGAAAGGACCAGAACCCACAACCAGGCCACCGTGGATAACTGCCAACCATTTGCTCAGGATGGCAACTCTGACCACGACCCCCATGGCTCAGTTCTGCCTCTGCTTGGCATTCTGAACCTGTCACTCCACACACAGGTCCAGGAAGCTCCACTGCGCTTGACCAGGACTTGAAGGTCCACAGTTTGGTGAAGACACTCTGAGTCTTTCTGTGTGCCAGGAGCTGGACTGGGCACTGGGGAGACACAAGGAACAGTGGTCCCATCAGTTCTGTCATCTCTGGGCTCAGAGTGGGTAAAACGGGTGGGGAAGCCCTAGGTGTCCCGGAGCTAAAGGCAGTGAGGGTCTACAAATGTGTCCATGGTGGGGCCCTTGTTGGGAGTCACAGTGCCCCCAGGAGGTTATAACAGTAAAATAAAGGTTTATGTCAGTAACAATCCACAATGGCTTCTTGGAAGAGTGGCACTTAGGGACCATCTGTGTTCCATTTGGCAACTGCATAAACGAGAGGAAAATCCAGTGTGGACAGGTTCTCTGCCTTTGCACTCTTTGACGACAGTACTCATTTCTGAGATTCCTCCTAAGGTTCGTGACTGTCCTTAGATCCTCCCTCACCACCTGCACCTTCCTCCTTTCCTCCTTCAGGTCTCAGCTTGGAAGTCACCTCCTCCAGGAAGCTGTATGCTCCCCCAGCTCCAGAACGGCTCCTGTTGGAGAACATTCCACCTGGGTTTTTCTAATCCAGCTCTGCCAACCTTCCTGCCCATGACGGTGGTTGGCACACAGCTGTCCAACCCCATACAGCTCTACCTCCATGTATCTCATGTGTTTATATCACTGTCATAGACAGCAGAAAGGTTATTCCTAAGGTTCCCACTTCACAGACTGGGAGACTGAGGCCCCTAGTGATCCAACATCTCATATCAGTAGCAACAGGCAGTTGGAGGGCACAGAGTCATCCTTATCAATGCCAAATCCAGTTCCCTCTCAGGCTCCTGGCACTTCTCAAGTTGAGGGCAGTGTTTGAGACAGCCCTGAAAAGGAATGGTTCATCTTGAGCTTGGGTGTCCCAGCTCCTTGGACATGACAGTATTAATCTCTGGATTCCTCCCAAGTCCATTATTGCATCTTATTGACCCCTGGTGAGCCCTGCCTTTGCAGCTGAAGGGTGAGTCCTGAGTTCAGGGAGGTGGTGTTAAAAGCAGAGCATAGACCCATCCCCCTGTACTTCCCAAGCCCCCATGGGGCATCTCCATTTGCCCATTGAGGGAGAGCTGCAACAGCTCTTCTGGCCCTGCATGGTGCTGCCTTGCTCCTGAGAGCCGACCTTTTGCCAGCCCTTTCTTTTATCTCCAGCCTGTGTGGCGGCTTCGGTCAATACCTGTGTTCTCCCAAACAAGCGCTATCACCCACGCACAGGAGGCCCCCAAGCTCAGGGACTTCCTCTCTGGGGCGTTCCTGGGGCCATTTATCTGGGCTCAGCAAATCCAGTCCCGTGCACCCCCTTCCTGTGTGGACGGCCGCCCACCTCCTGCCCTCCCGTGGTATTTCCCAGAAAGTCCACACTGAGGACCGGAAGCATGGCCCCGCAGCTCTGCTTCCTTTCGGAAATCCCACGGGCACAGGGATGGAGGGTGGGGGGCACCTCAGGAAAGGCCTGAGCCACTGTTGTCCCAAAGTGCCTTTCCTGTGTGGTATGTGGCAAAAACTCTCCATCGTCCTTTAGCCCAGTTGTCACTTCCTCCTAAAAGTCTCTCTGATTACTGCCACTGCCCCCAGAGAACTTTTCTGGCTCAAGGACACACTCGGGGATTTGCACTTGTCCGTGAGGCCGTGGAGACCAATGGTGAAGGAAGAGGATTATCTCTACTAGGCCCTAGGAAGACCCTCAGGTGTAAGGTGAAGAAGCGTCAGAGGGAAGAGCACCCGGGTGGACGGAAGCAGGTGGGAAGCCATCCATGCGGCCAGCAGGAGGCGGGAGGCAGGTAAGGAGGGGGGAAGCAGAAAGAACTAACGAGGCAGGACTCCCAGCAACTGGTGGAACAGGGGGACCTAGGAGCAGAAGGGTCCAGCAGGCCTCCAGGATCTGCTCTAGGACCTAGGGCGTGAGGGGTGTCCCTCGCCTGGCACACCCAAGGGAGAGGAGAATTCCTGAGACAGCTGTGAAAACTCTGTGTGAACACCACAGCCCTGCTTCAACCATGTTTTCAAAACACTCTGTCAAGATGTCTACTGTGTGCAGCTTAGCCAAGGACTCCAGGTCAGCTTCCAGAGTCCCTGTGTCACAAACTCCTCGACGACCCCACAGCTGCCTGACCCTCCGTGAAGAGGGTAGCATGCTGCAAGAAGGATGCCGGCCTCCCAGGCCTCCAAGACCTCTTCTCCTGCCTCCCAGGGACAGGTTCAGAGCTCCAGAGTCCACTGTGCCCTCCTGGCCCCCTGCTCCTCTCTTACAGTCACCTGCAGGGAGCATCCTGTTACAGGGCAGCAGAGTGACCAAGACCCAGACTCCCGGGACAAATCATGGAGGTCCAAGCCAGTCTTTGGACCTACTAGTGGATACCGTGACTGCTTTTCTCTTTCCCTCTGGGCCTGTTTTCCTTTCTTTGAGAAGGGGATGTTAGGACTAGCTACCCCACTGGCAGGTTTGAGACTCAAGTGAGCTGCTTCAGGGCTACAGGTAACAGCTTTGCCCAGTACCTGGCCTCTATGAGGTGCTCAATGAGTAGAAGCAAGGATTGTCATTATTTCTATGATGACCAGGGTCACCCTCTGTCCTGGAGGAGGGGAGATGGCAAGTCACTAAGTCTGGCCCACTCTCAAGTGCAGGAATGACCAAGAATATATGGGCAGATTGTAACAGATTTGCACTTGGCACCTCCTCATGGTGAAATGCAGCCTGTCAGTTATCAGCCATGGTGGCAATGAGAGTTCAGTGTGAGCTGGCCTCACCCCAAAGGACTTGCTCTTCAGCAGAACCTCAGGGCCATTCTAGGCCACACCCCCACCTGAGCCTGAGAGGTGGCCTTGCCCACCGGCAGCCTATGATGGAGAAGAATGGCTTGCCCCCACCACGGGGTCTGCGGGCTGTTCTCACAGGCAAGCAATGTCCCCACACGGAGCTGACAGACCCTGCTTGCCCACTCAGCACTCCACAGAGGACAGGGCAGCGGCCAGAGACCACGCTGCTCTTGACAAACTCTCCACGTGACTGGGCAGCCAGACAGCAGCAGAATAAAATCAGATGGGAGGGGAGTTGGCCCAGCTTCCTGACCAGGTGCTGAGTGGACGCACAGGATTCACGAGAGCGAATCTAAGAGGGAGAAAATTGGTGGCCTTGGCCATAAAGGGGATTGATTACTCAGGGACCCATCACACCCACCAAGGTCAGCCAAGTGGCCTTGGCTGACTCTGCTTCCTGGAGGACAGGGTGCCCTCCAGACTTCAATTCATGAAGGTTCAATTAACTAATAAGTGCTGGATCGGGGAGAGGGTGGCCAGGTTTTCCAATGATGAGAAATAGGAGAGAGAGTTTTGGGGATCTGAGAAAGTCTGAAACTGACCCCTGTCCAGGGTGGTAGGGGGAACTAGAGAGGAAAATGCCTTGGCTTTGGGTTCAGATGGAGCTAGATTTAAATGATTTCCTTTCAGAAGCCATTTCCCCTCTATATGACTCAGTTTCCCCAACTGTCAAGTGGGATTGACAATACCCTACATTCATGGAGAGCCTGCTATGTACTGGACCTTCACTACCTACCTCACTTACATTAACTCAGTCAAACTAGTAGTAACCCCAGGAAGTGGCTGCTATTGTTAGGATCAGCCTTTCACAGACGGAGGAAATGTTCCCAGGTCCCATTGCAAGCTGCCAGGAGTCAAATGTGTGCAACCAGCTTGTACCCAAAACCCTTGGCTGGTCCACTCTGCTGCCTTTTAATGGGTCATGCACATACAACACCTAGAGTTCACCCAGATGTGCCAAGAAGCACTAGTGGACTGGGAGCTCTGTCTGGGTGCTGACACCCCAGTGAGAACTTTCCACATGTTAACGCCCAATAGCCACTGCCATCGCCATCCACACCAGAGGAAACTGAGACACAGAGAGCTCAGGACACTTGCCTGTTACAGACTTATAAGCCACAGAGGTGGTTTTGAACCCAGACAGTCAGTCTCCAGAGCCCCGCACTTAGGCCTCTGCAAAGATGGGGCTAGTGAGGGTGGCCACCCTTGGCACTTGTCTACCAAGGGTACATTATCTACCAGGAAAAGCTGCATGCAGAGCTCACCACAGGGGTCTCCACATACCCACAGCATCCTGGGCTTTGGGAGGTCCAGAGATGTGCCCTGCTGCTTCAGCCCATTCTCCTAGCCTGGTTAGGGACCAAGGCAGACTCAGGAATGTCCCTGGTCCTGGAGAGATTGACAGCCAGGAGAGGAAGCCCTTAGTGTGTGAGGCCTTCTTGGAAGAAGTGAGCTAATCAACAGGTAGAACATGGGCTAGGGAGATGTGTATGGAGAAAGTGAGGTTGCTCCTGTGGAGCAGGGTGGCTTGAGCTAGAGCAAGCAGGAAGCTGGCCATCATGGCACCTGCCTGTAATCCCAGTGAATCCTTGGGAGGCTTATGCAGGAGGATCACAAGTTCAAGGCCAGCCTCAGCAACTTAGCAAGGCCTTGTCTCAAGTTTAAAAAAAAAAAAAAGGCAGGGTTGCGGGGCAGGGGTGTGGGGTTGGTGATGTAGCTCAGAGATAGAGCATCCTAGATGTAATCCCCAGTGCCACCATTAAAAAAAATAGCAAATAGGTGAGAGGCCAGATGAGTGACCTAAGATGGAGCATCTCTTAGAATCTCCCACTCTAAAATGTCCCACCCTGCCTGGCCCTGGGAAGGCAGGACCGAGAGCGGCCAGTGATAGACAGTGAGTGCACTTTGGGTACATAAACCTGACACAAAAAGCAGCCAGTTCCATCTGGCCCATGGCTCTGCTCAGGTCAGTCCTATCCATGGAGGAAACCTGGGCCTTCCTCCTGGGGGTCCCATTGTCCTCCCAGTGGCTTTTGCTCCCATCCTCCAGCCAACTGAGACCCCACCATTTAAATCATTACCCCAGATCATTAAGTTGGAATCCATAATGTGGACTGTCCCTTGGGGAGCATTCAGCTGCAAAGTCATAAAATGGCAACGCGGATGGTCATTAACCATGAGGGCTGTTTATCCCGCGGCCTGCTCTGGCCGGTGGAAGTCATGAGGACAGAAGCCAGCATCCCCTCGCTCTCCAGAGTGGAGGTGGTGGCTGCTGCTCTCTGGTGCTTGCATCAGAGCTGTGCTGACAGTGGAGGCAAAGGTCAACCACAGCCCACCCCTCACCAAGATCCCCAAGCCACCTCTCAACACAACTGTGCAGCTGGCTCTAACACCTGCCCATGCCACCTCCACCCCCAGAACGCCCTCTCCTCATTCCCCTTCCCAACTGTCCTCAGGGAGCCCTCCCTGGCCACTCTGGGTCCAGAGTTCAGTCCATCAGTCCCCCCAGCTCCCACCTTTTCAGACATTCACCTGGCCTTGTGGCCACCTTAGTGTCCTGGTCCTTCCTTTAGGGACGATGCTCCCAGAGGGCATCAGTTTATTTGTCTCCATCTTCTGTGTCCCCACCACTCCCCTTTCAAACCTGATGCACGACTTTATGTCCAGGAAGTGCTCAAAATATGAACCATGACACCAGAGGGTCACTGCTGCCAGTCTTCTTTGCCCATCTCTACCCAACACGGTCACATGAGCATTTCTACACAGCTCTGAGGACCAGGACCAGCCTCCTCAAAGGGGCTTCTGACCCAGACAAGAACAAGGACCAAGTGCCAACGAACTTGGAAAATACAGACTTAGGAAGGTAAGAGTGTCCTAGGCTCTGACAGTATTGGGGGTGGCAGACCCAGGTCTCAATCCAAGGTCTTCTGGCACTGAGGTCTATCTCCCCAGAAAGTGTGGTGGCCCACCTGAAGTCACGTGGTGGAGGCCAGGCAGGGCCGTGAGAACCTAGAGTGTGGGCCACCTCTGCTATATCTCCCTGCATGTCCCTGACCGTCTCGGCCTTAGGATGAAAGAGATGAGTAGAGAAGAAAGCCACCTGTGGCTCAGACAAGTTCTGAGTGGAGCAGCCAGGCCAACTGTCCATCCAACCCAGGACCAGAAAGGACTGGAGTTTGGGAGAGGCCTCAGGGCTGTGGGGACCTATCAAGCCTCCCTGGACAGATGCCAAGCCATATGCGTCCCCTGTTATATAATCTGCTGGCTCTCTACAGACCATGGCTGTCCGTGGCATGGTCAGGGAAGAGGTGAGACCCCATGGCACTTGCCCACCCAGGTGCATTTCAGACTGAGCCAGCCCCCAGGGCAATGGGCAATTTAGTTCCTGAATGTAATTCTCAGACTGTTATCTATTTGAAGCTGCTCAGCATCCACCCACCATGTGGAGCTGCCCAAGCTGACCCAAGAGTCACCAAAAGCCATGTGTGAGGCCATGTAGTCCGGCCCTAGCCAGAGGCTTCCCCAAGGTGTGCTGAGGGAATGAAAAAGGCCCAGTATTGGGGAAAGCTGGTCAGTATGAAAGGCTCAGATGAGGCCCCAGGAGAAAACAGGACACATTTCTTAAATACCCTGTGTGCACATGTGTGTGTTTGCATGTGGGTGCTTGCATGGATATGCTTACATGTGTGTGTTTACATGTGGGTGCTTGATGTGCATTTGTAAGCATGAGGAGAGTTGTGCAAGGACACGTAGCTTGCTCCGCAAGGTGAGAATGATGGAGGGTGGTGACAGCTGATATTTGCTTTATATGACTCCATACTCCTTTGCACTCCAATTAGTTCACTGAAGATGAGTTAGGAAATGAGAACTGGCAGCTTTGTTTAACCCAGCCTTTCCCAAGCTCATTTGATGATGTTTTGTGCCATGTCTAGAAGCATCCACTGCAGAGGAGATTGGCACAGAATCTAGTTTGAGGAAAGATAAATATGTCAAGCTTCTACTAGAGAAGATCACGATCCCTTCTGAGGCTGAGAGGCAGAAGGTAGAATGCAGATGCCTGGTCAACGGCAGAGCCCAGAGCTCCCTACAGCCCAGCCCTGCCCCAGATGCTCTGGCAGGGGTGGTGGAGGCAGTTCAGAAGTGACCTGCTCCTAATGGAGAGAAGGTGAAAGGGCCACAGAGGAGCAGAGTGAGCCAGTGTTGGGCAATGCAAGCCCTTCCAAGAAGAGAACTGAGGTTTAGGATTGCACAGCGACACCTGGACTCATGGACCGAATCTCTGCTCCACTTCTCCTGGTCCAGCCACTTGCAAGGTGCTTGACCCCTCTGGGTGTCAAGTAGGGGCTAGGTCAGATGACCCCTAGCATTCCTGAAAGGCTCCAGGATTATGGGCTTCCCAATGATCAGCACTGGAACTATCCAGTGAATTATCACTTCTGCTTTATAAGTGAGGTAACTAAGGCTCAGAGAGGTTAATCCGATTCTTCAAGGTGAACAGAGAGAATGGAGCTCAAAATCATCATCCTGGTGTTGGCCTTGTGACCAGGAGTCCTCTGCTTTGGGGCGTCAGGAGCAACTATCTGCTGAGCCAGGCCTGAGACAGGTGGGTGGAGCTTCCAGTCCCGGCTCTAACTCCTATTGGTGTGCAAGTTGGACCAGTCAATTTACCATTCTGAGCCTCAGTTTACCCCTCTATTACTGGAAATACCATCTCACTGGTTACATAGGGTCATCCACCACATAAGACAGCCCCAGGTCCATTACGTGTAAGTCTTCACTAAATGAGAACTATTATCGTTACCCTCGCTCTATGAATTATCCCAGGGTGGAGAGAAAAGGAGACACAGGGATTTAACTCAAGGTGTGCTGGCCCTGTTTGAAGCCTCAGACCTCCCATCTATAATGGGATGACCTCTGGGAGCCCCTAGATCTATAATATGGATGAAATAAGATCTCTGTGAAATGCTTTTACACAAAAAGGTCTGGAGAAATTCACCCTCCAGCAACCAGAAATCTTTCACGGGGAAGTGGGTATGTAATTGTATTAGTCAGCTTTCTGTTACTGTAACAAGTACCTGTGACAACTTATAAGGAAGAAAGGTTTATTTCAGAAGTTCCAATCCATGGTCAGTTGGCCCAGTTGCTTTGGGCCCGTGACAAGGTGGCACATCATCATGGCAAGCTCGCGGTGCAGCAAACAGCTCATTTCACTACAGCCTGAAGGAAAGAGAAAGAAAAAGGAGCAGCCAGGCTTCCCATGTCCTCTTCAAACACATGCCCCCAGCGACCTAACCTCCTTCTACTAAGCCCCACCACCTCCCAGCAGCACCAGAGTCTGGGGCCAAACCTTTAACACAAATCGTTTTGAGATCCATTCAATATTCAAACCATACCAGTGATACATTAGGATCAGGGGACACAGGGCAGGGACAAGAGCCAAGACACAGCAAAAAGAACATGACAGACACTCCCTGTGTGCCAGGCTCTGAACTAGGAGCTGTCTGGACCAATTCATTCAGTCCCTATGAAGTCAGTACCTGTTAACCCATTTTATAGGCAAGGAGATAGACATCGGAAGACATTAATTAACAGGCTCAAGGTCACAAGTGTGGTGAAGCAGGACCTGAACTCAAACTTCCCAGACCTTTTATCTCCAATGTACACACCCTAGCCCGCTGAGGGGCACAGGCTTTGCTATAACTGCAGAGCCCCAGGACAACCGAGGCCCCTCATCACAGAGGGGAGTGTGAATCCCATGTGGAAACCAACCTGTGCCTCTTCTGGGGGCCTGCTGAGTCTCAGGATCTCTGTTCCCCAAGCAAGAAGTGCAAGTCTCTCTCCTTTAGTGCCACAGGGTATTCCCAGCCCCCAGTGTCACCAAGAAGGTGGTCCCTGCTGGCCTGAGAGAATAGCTGGGCCTGAACTGCTCTGTGTGGTGACAAAGAGCCACTGGCCGGGTGTGGTGGCCACAGGGTGGAGGGCTGCCTCATCCGTCTCCACCCTGGACGCACCAGCCCCAGCGACCCCACTGAGGCGCTGGCTCCCGAGCTTTCAGACACCGCGTGCCGAGTGTTTGTCAGCTCCTGACACTAATGTTATTTAAGGCCCAAAGTCTAATGTAAGGCTTCCTTTTAGCAAGATTGTCTCATTTAATAAAACTCTCTGTCTCTGTCCCCCAAGGTAATCACGTTGATGATAACGCATTCCCTGCGCTGTGATTTGATCTGGGAATAGAATTATCGCACAGCCTGGCTTTGCTGTCAGATGTTCTATTTGTTTTTCCCCCCCTAGAATAGGGGAAGAGGGAACATCCAGGTGAGTGGCTCTGCTCACCTGGGGCTTGCCACTCCACTCCTCATCCCCAGGAGGCACTTTCTCATTGACTCCATCAACAGCGTCCCCCAAATACCTGTGCCGTGGGCTGCCCCTACTTCACTGCGCCTCGGGCAAGCCAAGCCGCCTGAACCGCTCGAGCCCCTGTGGATGGTGGGTAAAAAGAACAGAGCCAGCACTGGAGTTGAAGAGTCGAATATAGCTGGGTTCCAATCCCGGCTCTGCCTGTCACTAATCATGTCACCTGGAACAGGTCACTTCACCTCTAAGGCTTTTGTCATCGTCTCAGACACGAGCTATATCACAGGGATATTGAGGAAAGTGGCTGAGCCAGCAAAGGCCCCTGGCACATTAGAGAGGTGCTTATCCCCGGCACCCCCTAAACTTGCAGCCCTGAGAGAGACCCTCCCGAACTTCTGTGTACTCTTAAGAAGAAAAAGTGAGATCAAGCATTTCAAGTGCTTTGTTGCTCTCTCCATCACTATCACTGCCATCAGTACCACCATCCCTCACTATCATCATCACTGTCATCATCATCACTATCGTCACCACCATTCTTCACTGTCACCATCAACATCATCAACATCATCACCACCATCATCATTACCACCATCGTCATCACCATAATTCTTCATCAACTGAGAAGGGAGAGCCCTTTAAAGCCTGCAAGGGGCTGCCCTGATGTAGGCGGGGTGGATGCAAAGCTGGGAACTCTACGCTCTTGAGCCCTGGGCTAGTCACTTCACCTCCTCAGTCTAAGTGCTTGTCTGGGAAGCAGTAGCATTCTTAAACCTAGTAGCCCAGGTACATGTGCACCTGTGGGAGTGGGTATCACCTACCCCACTTTGCTGTCCATCCCTCAGTTAGTGGACCCAAGCATGGTGGGGGCCTGGTGGGCTTCCAGGAGTCCCCCCAGCCTGCAGATGCAGTTCATGAAGTCACATCTGGCCAGCAACTGGGTCCAGCCAGCAGAGCAGGTGCTTGAAGGCTTCAGGCGGACTGGCTCCTGGGCTCAGTTGGTGTCTGCAGGGCTGATGGCTTCTTGCTGACCACAAAGCATGAGCAGCATGAGCAGCTCCTTGGGAAAGGGCACAGGATACGGAGCTGGGAGAGCAAAGTTCTAACCCTGCCTCCTGTAGGCATTCCCTGGGGGCTTGGGGCATACTGAGCCCAGATGCTTTCTATACATTTGGTATATCATGACAGTCCTGGCACTTAAGAAGGTGACAGAAGATATGATGAAAGAACTTTTTAAAAAAAATGTATGGGCAGGGTTAAAAGACACCAGAAAGGGCTGGTAATCACCCCCAGGGTTTGCAATAGAGGGATCTGCTAGCACCCTGAGGGCTAACAATGAAAGGGCAGGGAATGATTTCTGAATCCCAGCAGGATCAGAGCAGCCATGACCACAAGCCAGCAATTACTGACCTCCAGTCAGTCAATCCTGGGGCAGATCATATTTTTCAAATGGCTGCTTCAATATCTCCCCTTCTACAAAGTCTTTTTCTACTGCTTCAACTTCTTGAATCTGGATATAGTTGTGATTACAGCAGAAGTGACACTGTGATTTTAAATGTTAGGTCATAAAAAAAGAGGCCACCTAACCTCTCCGGGATGCTCTCTTGGAAGGTGGCCACCATGCTGGGAGGAAGCCCAAGAAGCCATGTGGAGAGGCCACATACAGGTGACTCCAAGCTATCACAACTGAGCTCCCAGCCCAGAGCATCCATTGTAACACATGTGAGTGAGGGAGACTTCAGATGGGTCCATCCCCAGCCTCTGCGTCTTCCAGCCTGAGATCCCAGCTGCTGTGGAATAGAGGCAAGCCATTTCCACATGTACCTTCCAAATTTGTGACCCATGGATCTATAGGCAAATTCAAGCACTGGTTGTTTTAGGCTATGGTATAATGAGTTGTGCAGAATTATTAAGTGCAACACCTCACACTGGCTGAACTCAGCCAGGAGCCAGTGAATGAGTGTATTCTATGCTTCCATCCATAGGGACCACACTCACAGAGCACGTGACAGGGTAGAAATGGGTGGTGACTGAAGATGAAGGGGCAAGGGAGGAACTAGGGAACATAGAAGGCAATGGCTTTAGGACCAGGGACCTGATGGGTACTGCATCCAGCCTGGCAGATCTAAAGACCCTTTCCTACATCAAAAGGTTAGTCCCTCTGACCTGCTCAATTGTCCCAACTGCCTAAGTATCTTTTGCATCTCCCATCTGCCTTCCCCATCCCTCGCCCAATCCAATCTTGCCCATGCAGCCTGAGAACCTGACACCCCTCTTTTCTGATCACCACTGAAACTCAGAACCACGCTGCCTCCCTGTCCTGTTCAAACTCCTGAGACAGTGGAGGCTCAGCAGTGGACATGGAAAATGGGAGGTGAGTGTGACAGCTGCCCTCAAGCTACCCCAGCCTTGCCCTCCTCCTCTGGCCTGGAATTTTCCCCTCACCACACTTCTGCAGCCTCCTCATCACAAACCCTCCAGAGAACCAAACCACTGCCACTGAAGCCCTTTGCCTCCTGTACTCCACCCCAAAATACCAAAAACAGGAGAATTTGAGGCAGTAGCTGAGTAAGAGGGCTAGTACAGATGAGATCCACATCCCCCAAAACCTAGCAGGGGCTTCTCCAAATTCCACATGCTGTGCACCTTCCTTCTGAAGGGCTGGGCAGGGTCACCGCTATGCTAGGAAGTCATTACCTATTCAAGGATATCCCCTGCTCCCGAGCCACAGCTTCTCCTGAGTGCTGCCCTCCCCACCTCCAGCTCCCGGGATCTTAGCTATTCACTTACTGAACCATGACTGCCCCGTGAGCAGGGCCGTGTCTTCTTATTGTTCCTAATAAAACAATAACTACACATGGTATTTCAGTGGCTGTTAATAAAAAAAAAATCTTCACATTTTCTTATCATGAAAATTGAAGCGCAGAGAAGGGAGGTGACTTGCCCAAGGTCACCCAGGTGGCAAGGAGTAGAGCCAGGATTGGAGGTCAAGCCTCCCCCCCCCCATAGAATGGTTGATCACATCTCCAGATCCAGCACGTGGCTGAACAAGGAGAAGGCACTCGATAAATATTTGGGGAACTGCACCAAACCTTAGCAGATTCCTATTGCATGAATAAAGCTCTGATAACGAATAGAAACCAGAGCACCTCGGTGATTTCCAATTCAAACGCTGTCATCCGCCCCATGAATTCTGATGCACTGATGTCTTTTGTTTTTTGGAGGGGTTTTGTTGCTTTCAGCAAGGAGAGTTAGCGGGAGGAGGTACGCGGAGGTCGCCTAGGGAATCGATTCTACACAGCATTTCAGATGAGAGATGGGGAAACGTTTTAGAACAAATAGATGCTGGTTATCACAACACCACCAAGAGGAAGATGCGCCAGGATTTGGGGTCCCATTTAACAGATGAGAAAACTCTGGCCCCAGGACTCAGGGGATATGTTTGAGGTCACCCAGAGAGGGACCAACAGCAGCTGTCTTGACACTCAGGCTAGGGTGGGGATTCTTGTATTTCCTCTGCTACCACCACCTCCAAAGTGACTTGCTCTGAACATTATGGCCTCATGGATGGACAGAGGGCTCAACTCTAGGAAAGGCATATGGCAGTGTCACTACATCAGAAGGCCAGGCTCTGAATGCAGATAGAGATCCTGAAAACAATCCTCCCTGAGGCAGGAAGCACATTGCCCCAAACCCAGTACCTTTTCTCATTTCTCTTCTTCTGCATACAGCAGGCAGATAATCAGAGCATGCAGACTGACTATCCTTCACCAATGATGCCTTGCAGAGCAGAAGG
This sequence comes from Spermophilus citellus, assembly GCF_964194105.1. Taxonomy (NCBI): domain Eukaryota; kingdom Metazoa; phylum Chordata; class Mammalia; order Rodentia; family Sciuridae; genus Spermophilus; species Spermophilus citellus. The sequence goes on from NC_138195.1 coordinate 52,068,202, forward strand.
AGGGAACCAAGCAATCCATATGCCTCTTGGTGACACCGAATTGGTGACACTCTCTGGGCATGGGGTTCCCAGAAGATTGCAGCCCTCAATGATGCTCTCTTCCAGAAGTGCCTAGAAACTCCCCTGCCCATCTTCTGGGATGGAAGGAGTTGGAACAGAGGGCACCCAGCACGAAGCTAAGGCAAAAGTTCTCTTGTCCTTTGACCTTATAACCTTGGGCAAATCACATTTCCTTGCAACTCTATTTCTGCATTGGTCAAATGATGCTCAGACTACCCACTTGGAGTAAATGTGTACCTCCAGAGATTAAATGGTGACACAATACTACACCTGTTTTATCACCACTGTGCTTCCCCTATTACAGCTTAGCCCCACCCCTGCTATATGACTAGCTCCCAGCCCTGCTCCTGACTGGAGCTGTCCAGAGCCAGTCCTCAGGGCTGGAGGTCAGCCACCAGGCCTAGGCCAGAGAAAAACCAGTGGGCCAGCCTGGATGGCTAAGTGTCGTTGCCTATGGCAACTGGCATCAGACTGCATCCAGAGTACAAGGTCAATGTCTTAACTGAGGAGGGAGCCGAGCCAGTTTCTCAGCAGCAGTAATAAGCTTCAACACAGAAGGAAGACAAGGAAGGGGTCAGGAACCACAGAGACCAGGCCAGTCAAGAGGCCAAGAGTAGTGTGGGGAGGCCAGCAGCTTAGGAAGAAGGCCAGGAGCCAGGCCCCTTCTTGTTAGGAGAGAACCACACATGGCATAGCTCAGACTGCCAGGGGTCTATGTGGCCAGAGTCTAGAGTAAGCCAGGCATCCATGACCAAGAGTGTGGCCAGCACCCACACTCTGGGTCAGCCTGGGAGTGTCATGTTCTGGAGTATCTGTGTGTACACCTATACCTGACTTGCCTGGTCCCCCACCTCCAAAAATGACTTGGAGCCTTTACACATCTATGAGAGATTTATAAGGATACATAAAAGACCACAATAGAACATAAATTAGAAATGGATAGGGACATAAGAAGAAAACAGAACAAAGGATATTAAATGCCAAAAATCTTACTAATTCCAAAACAAAGACTCTAAAGTCTTAAATATTGTTTCAAAGTGTCAAAACCTTAAAACTAAGATTTCTGGTAGCAAGTGCAAAAGAGAAATATAATCATTTACATAAGTAACAAGGACAAGTAGCAGAGGCTGGACCACCAGAAGTCTGGGCGCCCGAGGAGCCCACTACTACCCAGAGCTGCTCCTGAAACCACAGCTAAAGGTGGCCCAGCATCTTGCCACACTGCTGGCACCCACCTGAGGCAAAAGAGTATCAAGCTGTGTATGACTGCTCTCGCCCCCTGTCTGGACCTTTCAACCCCTGGATAGTGCCTCTTCCTCCTTTCTCTGTGTTGATCTTGCTGCCTAGACTCAGGGACATGGGTCTCCTAGGTGGTTCCCAGCTAGGGCAGAGTCAGCTTGGAGAGGAGCAGCAGGTGTCCTGTGGACAAGTCACTCCTGGATACAAAAACACTAAAGTCAGCCTGAGTGTCTTAGAGCAGAAAAGGTTCTTAGACATCAGTTGACACAACTCCTTCCTCTTACAGATAGCAAAAGTGAGGCCCAGGAAGAGAAGGGAGTGATCCAAAGTCACATAGCTGGGTAACTCCAGAAGTCCTGAGTCAGGAGAAAAAAGGCCAGACCAGTAGGAAACATCATCCTCCAGAGGCTGCCATGCTGGGGGGAAGCTCAAGTTGCACACAGAGGCCATGACTAGGCCCTGATGGAGCCAATCCCAGCAGAGCTCAACCATCTGGCCTCTCCAGCTATTTTTCCAGCCAAGGCCCCAACACCATGGAGCAGAGCCACATCATCCATGCCATGGTCTGCCTGAAACTTGACTTGCAAAATCTGGGCACATAATACTTGCACTTGCATTGCAAGGAGTTGCTGGGAAGGCCAGATGGCTGTGCTCTGCTGGGACTGTCACCAGCAGGGCCTAGTCATGGCCTCTGTTTGCAACTTGAGCTTCCCCACAGCATGGCAGCCTTTGGAGAATGATCCTTCCTATTGAAGTAATGGCTCAGGACTACAAGAGCAAATGTTTTAGTGAGCAACATGGAAGTCATGCCAGCTATATTGTCGTAGTTTCTCTTTGGTCACATTCAGTGTGGTGAAGAAGTCAAAAGGAAATTAATGAGACAGCAGCCATGATTTTAAACCACCACAATCGCATTGGTGGCTCAGCAATCTGCAAAATGCACAACAGGAATCCCTCCCCGAAAGGTCCACAGAGGCTGAGTGGAGTCACAAACACTTAGGACCCACCCAGATGTTCACTTCCTGTGCCTCTGGCCTCTTGCACCCCACCATTAAGTCTGATATCCTCCCCCAAAATGATCAGGAGATTAGACCTGGTACCTACCAGGGCAGGGGATTCCTAGTCTCTGCTTGCATAGCTCTAGTGACAGGAAGCTCACCACCTCACCAGCAGCATTCTAATCTCTAGGCAGCACAGATAATTAGAAGTACGTCCAAAATCAGCCTGTCCTTTAACTTCTCCCTGTCAATCCCCAGGTCCACAGAGAAGAAGGCAACATGAAACAGGAAAAAAGGGTAAAGACTCCGGGATCAGGAGAAAGTGGCTTTGCTTCAAATCTTGGCTTTGCCCTTTACAGGTTCTTCAGCCTTGGTATCTTTGAGCCTCGGCCTCCTCATCTGTAAAATGAGAATAATGCCCATTATGAAGGGAGGTTGGGAGAGCCACATGCCATAGCACCCGTGAAAACATCTGGTACACTATAGAGGTCAAGGACATGCTATCTCCTCCACGTTCCCCCTTGGACACACCATATTGAGGTGGCTTCTTTAGGCTTACGCACCAGAGACACAATGAGATGATGCAAGTGACTGGCCTGAGGAACCACTGGTACAAAAGGACATGTCCTCTGCCATAGTAGCACCTCATGGTAAGCCAGAGGGGCCAGGCATTCCCAGCTGTCTCATGTCAGCTTCTTGGTACAACTCATTGTCTACTAAGTGTAAAAGAGTCCGTGGTGGGTGGGTGGAGAGATGGATGGATGGGTGATGGACAAGTGAATAGCTTAAATAGGTTTCCAAGTGCCATCAGGAAACACTCATCCCCTTTTAATCCTGGTCCTATTGAATGTCATCTTTTTGGTAAGAAATAGTACAAAATGGATCAGTTTAAACTCAGAAGAGGGCTGATAAAGCACAGATTGCAGGGGTTCTGACTTGGAGGAGAGTGGACCTGGGCGGCTCTGAGACTGCAGTTCTGGCCAGTTCCCAGGTGCAGCTGTGGCCATTGCCCCACAAGTCATGCTTTGAGTCACTCTTGGAGGAAAACAAAATAATTGGCTTCCAGAGGCTTTGCCAAACAAGCTCATGGTCAGACAGAGTCACCTTGCCTGAAAGAAGTCAGCAGGAGAGGAAAGGAAGGTGCCCCTCCAGTCTGGGGGTGCAAAGGAGGCATGACATGGCCCCTTCTCCCATCTCTGCCAATCTTCTGCTCTCATCTCCAGTCTGGACTTTCATGAAAGTCCCTGTGAAACCAGAATGGCTTCACTACAGCAGGGGCTAGAAGACACCACCTCCCTATGGGAGCTCAGGCTGCCCAGAAATCCCAATAAATAGACAAGGTATCCAGAGGCCAGGCAGGCCACTCACCTGCTACAACCCTGGCAGCAAGAAGAAAAAGCCCTGGGAAGAAGAGAGTCCCCTGGCTTCTCAGACACACACACACACACACACACACACACACACACACACACACATACACACACACACACACGGAGGAAGGTCTGACCTCCTCTCTCAGATATCCGCCAGGTCTTACTCACTGTAGGTCCCTTGGCCAATGGTAGCAGAGCCTTGATTCAGGATTTAGCTCAGGCTTTAGCTTGCTGTGTGACCTTAAACATATCTCTTCCCCTCTCTGAGTCTTAGTTTTTTTCAACTGTGAAAGAAGGTAGTTGAACCTGGCCTTGCCTAGGAAAGGGACTCCTATCCCAGGAACCACTAATGTCCTCTTTTTTCTCTCTCTCTTTCTTTCATCCAAAGTCCTGTGACCCAGGACTGAATCTCTAGCAACGAACGAGAGCAATGAGAGGAGCCCAGGCTCCTTTTGTGCACCTGATGCATTATCCTTATCTCATTTTGCCTTAACCTCACACAACCATGATTCTGGGAGTCACCATTCCTGATTTACAGAAAAGGAAACTGAGGAACAGAATAAAGGGAAGAGCCAGGGTTCAGAAGTTAGTGTTTCCACAGATCATCATACACCTTTAAGCTGTGATCTCCACCCCTGACCCAGCCTTGGTCCTCTAGCTCTATGCTGGGGTGGGGGTCACCCTTCCTGAGCAACCTCCATCACCCTCCAAGATCCATGCCCTACAAGGACATGGAAAGACCCAAGGCTGAGGGGTCACCCCGATCAGACTCAGGTGTTCCAAGCCAGGCAAGGGCTTCTACTCCCTCACTCCTGAGAAGGCAATGCCAAGTCGCCAAGTCAGGTTGCTCAGACCCTCCCTCCACAGTGGTCACCCTGAATCGTAAGTGCCCTGGGAGTGCTGACAGGGGCTTCCTAGGCTCCTGCCCCCACCTGGACTTCTCATCACTCACCATGAGTGCTCACATGTGTCCCAGGCCGTGGAGCAAGCCCCACTCAAGCAGTAACAGCATGGCACAAGAAATGGAATGTGTTTGGCTTCTGCACACTTATCCACAATCTTGCAATCCTGAAACTAGAAGGATGCTGTTTTAACTCCAACATACAAGGAAGTTTAGTGTCATTATGGAAAATGAACTTTATCTGGAGTTATGCAGGGTGGCAGCGTGACCTTGTCAGTGCTTGGGGCCTAAAGGTCTCAGCCACAGTAGGCCCGAAGCCTTACCCTTCCACTTTGAAGATGTGCCAGTCACTTCCTACTGCCTGGAACACTTCTCCTCTCCTCTTCTGCCTCCCCCAAATATGCTCATCTCTCATGGCTTCCTTCACCTCATGTGCCCTCCAGGAAGTTGCTCCCAACCCCATTGCCACCCATCTCAATCCCAGCTCCAGGCCTGAATTGCTGAGCTCTGGAACTCAGGTATTCCTTGGGTTGTTTTGTAGGTTCCTCTGCTATTTTTCAGGGTGAGGCAGGTGGCCCAACCAAAAGGCCCTGCGGGGACATCAGACACCATCCAAGACACTGGTTCTTTCACAAGGTCTGTGAAGTTGAAGGCCTTATTTACCAATGACGCCCTCCCTTTTGCAAGCACACTGTGGCACCTTCCAGGGGTGACATGAGATAGCTCAACAGATTGAATGCAGAAGCAAGCACGAGAACACAGCTGTCTCCTCTGAAGTAAATAACTAAAGAGTAGCACAAACCTAGTGATGGTGCTGTTCTGCTCAAATTTCTCCCTTTTAGGAAACACTTATTTTATGAAAAATACGTTACCTATGTTCACGGAATGGTACTTTTGGTACTTTAAAAGTACTCTTGGTACTTTTAAAGAATTAACAAATATTTTATAATTTCTCTATTTCAGTTACTAATATGATAAAAATTGAGAGACAGGTTGTTAGCCATGTAACCGAAACAACTCGGGGCTCCCAGCAACTTAGAAGAGTAAGAGTCCTGAGGCCCAATTTGGGATCCACTGATTGGAGGAGGTTCCCGCCTATCACAGCTGATTGGATGAGGGGTGGAGCCTGACCAAAGGTCAGCCAATCCAAAGGCAGACAGTGTTATGTGAAGAGGCGGGACAGAAAGATGACTTCCGCTGTGCTGTGCAGAGTGAATTAGGCTGGCGGGTCGCCAAGAGGTCTGGGAGAGAAGTCAAGAGGAACTTCGGGACCATGGGGCGGCCACATCTTTGAAGAGGAAGAAGGAACGCGGTAGTTTGCACGGAATAGAATCAAGTTAGAAGCAAGGGACCTGGATATACACAGCGTCACGTGTGAACTGCAGCTCCAGAACGGATGCAACCCGTGCTCCCTGGTTCCCAAAAGGTCTACACCACACACCCGGCTCTGAAACACCCTGGTTTCATTCACCCAGGCTCCGAAGATGGGGCTTGTCATTTGGCCCTCCTCCATTCCTTGAGCCCCTCTGTCCCTTACCATCTTCAGAGCTCAACCAAAATAGCCTTGATGTCTGCGCGGCTCCCGGCCCCTCCGGACCAGCAGCTGAGCAGCAGTTCCTCCCATCATCACCGTGGAGCTGATGAATGCGGCTCAGGGAGCAGGGAGGGCTCTGGAGGGCTGACATCATCACACATGGACAGGCTCTCGACAGGTGCAGCTAATATTAGGACGCTTGCTCCTGCCTCCACCGCTACTGTTATTATTAGTGGTGGTATTAATATCACAGCAGGAAATGGTCTTCAAGGTCACGGAGCTCCAGCGCTTGATTTTATTGAGGGATAAACAGGAAGGCCAGGAGTGGGTCAGAAGCAGAGCTGGAGTCAGCGCTCACTCTCCTGTCCTATCTGCAAAGTCCTAGTGAGACTGTAAGCTCCCTGGGGGCAGGGGATATCCAGCAGTGTCCACACCCTGGAGACCATCTGTTCCTTCTCTCGGGAGTCATTTCTTTGAACACATCCCATGAGCCAGGCACTATGCCAAATGCTGTCTGCCTACAACAGGGCTTGGCCCCAAATTGGTTCAATCAATGTTTGTAAATCAAACCTTGGCCTCTCCCATCTGGCTGTACACTGGGAATCCAGGCCAGGGGTGGGGGTTGGAAAGGGCTTCAAGGGCCAGCCCCCTGACCACCAGTAACCAAAACACAGCTGATACTCCCAGCAGTTCTAATGTCAGTTGCCTGCCCTGTACCTCTGGGGTGAGCAAAGCCTGAATCCTCAACCCTTTAGTAGTGGAGGAAACAAGGGCCAGAGAAGTTTAGTGCCTCTCTCAGGACACACAGCCAGGGATGGGAACATAGATCTTCCAATGTAAGTTCCAGATCCAGAGCATGCCCAGCTCAGGCAAGTGGAGGCATGTCAAAATGTGACTGAGCATGAGGAGTTGAGGGCAACTCCTTCAAGGGTCTTCATGGGCAGAGAGGTAGGCAGCGTAGACACCAAGCCACCTCTCCTACCATCTGCTCAACTGAGCAGCTCAGCCTCAGAGATTTCACACCAAGATAGCAGGGCATCTGTGCTAGGCAAAGCCTGGAAGCCTGAGAAAAGAAGAAAGATGAAACCACTGGTCCTAGGTAGGGTAGAAGGTGGAAGAGGGGTGGTGGCAGTCCCAGATCTCAGGGACAGCTCCCTGGAGGAGCTGGAGGGGCCAGCAGAAATGCAGGAGGCATTCCTGAAGGAGCAGATTAGTCAGAGCTGGGAGCAGCACCTCTCCCAGAGAGGAGATGGGAGCCTGGAAGTCTGGGTGGGGAGGAGGCCAGGTCAGCTGTGAGAACCCTTCCTGTGCACTCTTCCCCCTGCACTAGGTGAGAGGCTCCCTGCAGGCAGGGACTATTCCCAGATGCTTACATGTGCTGGCTTCAGTGAGAACATGGGGATGCTCTGGAGGCAGAGTCCTGCACACAGGAGAGGCACCAGCCCTAAGAAGACACAGGCTGAGCTGTGGTTTCCTGATTTGTTTTGGGCATTGGGATCCAGTGGAAAAGGGGGTGCAGATAACAGGGCCTGGAGGGGGTTCCCCTGACAACTGAGGGGTCAGCAAGACTCAATTACGAGGTCAGACATCTTCCCCCCAGTAACATCTCTGTTGGCGGCTGACGTGAGCTCCTGAGTCTGGGGACCCCCAACATCACACCACAGCGTGAGGCCACAGGGCCACCTTTGGGCTCCCACTGGAGCCTGGCTGAGCTGAGCCAGCCGAACAGACAGCAGGATTGGGGAACAGACGCTCTCGCCAGGTGACAAGAAGGAACCAAGCTGCTGATACCTGGGTGGCTCTTCATGTCCCTGGTCCAGCCTGTCTCTGGCTCCCTGGGTGTCCTTGGGCAAGTCAGTGACCAACTGTCCCTGAGGTCTACAAGGAGGGCTCTGCTGTGGGTTGAGGCCATGACTAAGTCCGTGCCTCCCACTCACACACACACACACACACGCGCACACACACACACACGCGCACACACACACACGGGCACACACGGGCACACGCGTGCACACATACCTGCGTGGCGCTTCATGCCCACGGGTGCCCTGCTGCAGGAAGGGCTGAGGCGAGAGCCAAGCAGAGCCCACAGCAGGGCTCCTAACAAAGGCGGGGAGGGGGGTTGGCAGCTCGAGGAGCGGGGGAGGCTGGGAGGGAAGTGGCTCAGAGCCTAACAGGCCACCAGCAGCCGCAGCATCTGCTTTTTCTCACCTCTAAAGGGAATCGATTTGTCTCTGACTGATTTCCCTGACGTCTAGTTTTCTGCTCCGCCCGGCTGTCAGCCCAGCCACCATGCAGGGGAGTGGGAAGCGCCTGGCCGCCAGCCCGCACGCCCTCCCCGCCTCGCCACATGCCCCCACACCACGCTGCACCCCGCACTCACGCAGGCCCACAAAGAAGCACACACCCACCCTACCCCCAGCAGGCCTGCCACACACAGTACACACACACACACACACACACCATGCCCCCTGCAGCAGCCCTGCTGCATGAAGCACACAACACACAACACAACACACACATACACACCACATCTCCAATTCCCAGGCACTGCAGAAGTGTCACCCTCACCCTAACACACTATGCTCACAAGGTGAGGCACACTCACTACGTGGCCACTTGCAGACACCAAAATGACATTCACACACATAGTCCTCACACTCCCAGATGGCACAGATGCTTACACATAAACGTCCACACAGCCATGAAAAATTCAGACCAAACCAACCAGCTGCAGATAATGGTCTACCTGTCCTCAGAAATGTCATGAGGCCACCAGGGTTGGCACCTCTCCCACCTTGGAGAATTTGAAAGAATCCCTCAGCCTAGTGCTGCTGGTGAGGTTTGTGTGTGGAGGTTGTGACAGTGTATGATTGTCAAGGTGTGGCCAGGTGCATTCAGAATGGTGGGTAGGGTGGAGCAGTTCCTGTTGGCAGGTGTTAGAAGGGGCTGTGTCTCCATTGGGTGCACGTGACTATGTGCAGGGCATGTGCTGCCTAGGGGGTCCAGATGTAGTAGTAGGTTCACATGCACAAGAGGATGCAGATAGGAGGGGCTGTGCAAGGGAGAGGGGACTGTGTTTGTCCAAAGATGTGCACCCTGGTGTGAGTGTGACCATGCACACTCCTCACAGGGTGCCCACTTGAGATGAGGGGCAATTCCCTTCCAAGCCCTGTCTCCTGCTCCCCTGCCCTCCCCCAGGGCTTTATCTGGCCAGGCAGCCCTGCTTTCAGCTCAGGCAGCAGATAATTGATTAATAGAACTGGTTCTTGGCTCTTCAAGGTCTGGCTGGAGATAAGAGGAGACGCGAGTACCAGTGAGGAGGGGTTGACGCAGAATCCAGGGCTGAGCAAGAGGCCACAGGCCACAGGCACTCCTGTCCCAATCCCTCATCCTCCTCCTTCAGATGCCAGGGTCCACATACCTGCTTGGATAACGTCAAGGCAAAAGTCACAGGGAGTCCCTGAAGGGCAGGGGCTGGGCAGGGTCCACCTGCATGTCCCGTGGATGTGGATACTGTGCTGAGCCCTGCTGCTGGACAAATTAGCTCCCAGCTGATCATCTGCTCCTTATCCCCCCACTTCACATGCCCACTCATCCCAACACCTGACCCCACATCTATTAGGTAAGCCAGTTGGGGGGTGGCTTCTTGAACCCCAGAGGCCAATGAAACACTCCTTTTCTCAGAGACTTTGCTGCCCCTGTGACCTCTGAGGACCCCCTCCAGGCTGGTGAGACATGTGGGGAGACTATAACACCAATCTGAAAAGTCCAGTCACCAAAAGAGAGGCCATGAACCCAGAGCTGAGGTTATTGGGGGTCAGGGACCCTGGAAGATGTCCAGAGACAAAAAGTGGACATGAAATCCAGATTCAACACCAATGGGAAGTTGTCTTGCACCAGTTATTTTCTGCTTTATGCTAGACACTGTGCCACTGAGAGGTGAGACTGATTGCCATATTACCTGTAAACACCAAGTACTGTTACTGTCCACACTCAGCATCTCATCCGTAAGACCTGAGAGAAATGCAACAGGTAGACAAATGAGTTCTTAGGAAGACATACCCCTGACCTTAAAGGAACAATAGAAAGATACGGGACCATCAGGAGGAGACACCCAGTTCTCCCAGGATGCCAGAAATTTCCCAGGATGGTTTAGGCTCCCAGGGAGGAGGGCAAGAGGCTAAGCAGTGAGTGGTGCATGATGGTGCCTTATCTCAGGTGGAGGCCTAAACTACTGCCCCTTGCAGTTTGGGGCACGGGTATGCATTCTCAGCTCCCTGGATGGAACTTCCAGAGTCCAGAGGACTTCTGAGTACCATCACTTTTCCGTCATGGAACAATGCTGGCTGGTCAGCCTCTGGAAAAGAGCCAGGGAGTCCTTCTGGAACATTCCCACCATCTGGCCTGGCCCCAACACAGCATTCCCTGCAAACCTCCCTCAGCCTGGTCCACTCTGATTTGGAGAACTATCAAAGTCAGGGCCAAAGGGTCAGCAGACCTCATTTACCAGTGGAGAAACTGAAGCTGGCATGAGGGAGCTGCAGACAGGCTGACGGCCACACAGCTGGACTGAGGCAGGCCTCACCCCTGAGCTCAGGTCTCCTGATGCCTGGATGGACCTCAGCAGGTGCAGGGGCAGAAGCCGTCTGATGTGAGACATGGTGCAATTTTCCACCCTCCTTTTCCCCTCCACTCAACCTCTGCCTGTTTCCCTCTGCTTCTGTTCCATCCCCGTGTCACCTCCTTTTCCTTTTTTCACCTTTTTCCTCTTTCTGGAGGGTCACTTGTGCCTAGGCCAAAGTTCTCAGGAGGATAGACTCAGTCTGCCAACCAGCAAGGCATGTGGACATTACGGTTTCAACTGGCTGTGTGGTCTTAGACCAACTTATGCCCTCTCTGAACCTCTGATGCCCCATCTGTACAATGGGATGGAAACCCATGAGTTCTGTGGAGAGCCACAGGGAAGGATGGTTCTCACTCATGCTCACTCCTTTGCCAACACAAGTCTCAGACACCTGCCTTCTTTCCATGTTGCTTGTCACTAGAAGAGAGGGGAGAGGCAGAAGGGAGGAGAGAGAAGAGGAGGGGAGGAGAGAGGAGAAAGGATAGGGAGGAGAGAGGAGAAAGGATAGGGAGGAGAGGGGAGACATTTGTCCCTACAGAAATTGTACTCAAATGTTTTATTATGTGCTCTGGCTCGGGCAGCACCTTAGTTAATGGTGTGTCAGATGATGGTACAAATTTATAGCTAAAGGTTTACATCACAGACAGCTGGAATGAATGACAATAAATTAATCTAAAGTGCTACCAAAGTGTTCCCCAAAGTATATGTGCTTATGAGCTCTGGGCTAATAATTTATAAATGCATGCCTTTTATAATCCTGGTCTTAAGTCTTGAAAGCAGCTAGTTAAAAAGCAGTCACATGACATAAATTATTTTTATTAATATCACAAGTGCATGATCAGGTGGGGATGGTGGTCACCAGCTCATGGTTTCTGCAGTCAACCATCTCTCCCTTTACTCCCCATCTTCTCATCCTGAGGGGCTTGAGCCTCACGGTCCCAGACTCTGTTGTGGCCCAAGACCCCCTCAGGCTGCCAGGGCCCAAGGATACCACCATGCCCTGAGCTACCTTTCCTGGGGGTTGGAGTGAAATTTCCACCCATTATGGGGTCTCTCCTCTAAGGAGGTCATGACATCTTCCTTCCCCTTGGGCAGAGCAGATATCTTTTGTGTGTTTGCAGAAAATCAGCAGAAACACACACAAGAGTAAGAGAGTAAGAGAGTCGCTTAAACTCAGTTGCTTAACCTGTAAAATGAACATCACAACGCTTACCTCCTAGGGCCATCAGGAGAATTCAGGCCACCTGTGAGAACTCAGTATGTTGCATTGTTATTAGGGGATTCTCCACTACTTACAAAGGGAGGGGAAATTTAGGAGTGGATTATACCACTGGGATTATACAACTTGTGGTCTGGTGGCCTGCTCAGACCTTTTTGATAAAATGCAAGATGTCCCTCCCCTTCTGGACCCCATTGCAAATCCTCTGAAGCCAAGCCCAGAACATGGACCCTGCACCCCATGCCCAGCAAGTGTCTTGGTGGACCTGTGGATCATCCTCTTGTGGGCTCACACTGGCCTGTGTTACATTAAAAATGGCCAGAATGCTTTGCAACTCCTCCCACCAAGAGCTAGGGTCTATTCTCACAGTCCTTGAATTAGGCTGGTCTGTCACTTGCTTTGACCTATAGGATGTGGTGGCAATGATACTGTAACTTTCAAGATTAGATCTTAAGATGTCTGCAGCTTCTGCTTTGGAATATTTGAAATACTCCCTTCTATAACCCAGCTGGTGTGCTGGAAGAAGCCCAGTCAAGGCTCAAGGACCATGGGAGGAGAGACAGGACATGGTATCGGCAGCCCAGCCAAGCTCCCCGGGCAGCCAACCATGCAAGTGAGCATCCTAATTGTTCCAGTCCCTCCCAGGCCAGCAGTCAGAGCCCACACCTCGTGAACCAGAAGAGGCAGCTGGCTGAGCCCAGTCAACCCAAAACCTGAGTGACAGTATGTGGCTGTTGCCTTCAGGCCCTAGGTTTTTCATGCTTTGCTCCACAGCAGTGGGTAACCAGGGTGCCCCTCACCACTGGCCTGGGCATCTCAACAAGCCCCATCAGAAACCTCCCTGGATCCCACGTTCCCCATCAAGCTCCATCCACCACCAAACTGCAAGGGAGAGAAATGCCTCTGCACTGTCCCCTGCTCCCCGCTTCCTCCAAGAGGGTCATTGCCAAGTCACCAGGCACTGGCTGTCCTTGAGTCCTGCAGCCAATCTCAGGTGACCCTTGGCAGTCTGTATCTGGGTGCCCACACTCTCTTCTTTGGATGTCCTCCTCAGGACTCTTTGACACAACCCTCTGGCCCTCACCTCTACCTTTCCCTGTCATTCCCTCAAGTTTCCCTCCTAGGTCCCCGTTCCTCCTCTTGAGATCTTGGCCTCTGTCTCGACCCTGCATTCTCTGCCCTCTTCATCGCTTCCAGGCAAGTTCACCCAGTGCTTCCCACGTCTGGTCGTCCATGCAGGATTCCCTCCCCAGGCCACAACGCACAACTGGACTTTTCACCCTCACACCCTGCAGACAAGCTGACCGTCCCCCATGCCCACATTTGCTCATTGTCCCCATGCCTCTGCCCTGTCCTCACTTGCCTCCCCTCCACGGATTGGTGCTACCATCTATTTTGTTGCCCAAGTCCCCAATGGGGGAATCCAGTCTTGGTCCATTCTTCCCAACCCCACATGCAATCAGTCTCCCGGTCCTGGCGCGGAAACCTCTAAATTGTCCTAAAACCTGTGGTTCCCGTTGCCGCTGCCCCTTCCTGACTCCCCAGCTTCCCTTACTGGGTCACAAGGAGCCCTCCCCACCACCTCTGCTCACACACTCAGTCCTTTCTCTACTCAAAAGTAGAGACACTCATTATATCACTTACCAACTTCAAGTCCATTGGTGGCTCTCAGCTGTCTTTCTAATCCAAGCCAAGCTCGATGTTACTTACGGGTCCTCCACATCTGTCCTGAGATGACCCTCCAGATCTGACCACTTCCCACAGTCACACTGAGTCTGCTCCCATGATCTGCTGTGTGTCTTTATGGGGGCCTTCACAGCACATTTCCTTCTGCCAGGACACCCTTCCCTTCACAGGCCAGCAGATACCACCTCCTGCCGGCCTCGGCCTCCCCAGGAAGTCTTGCCCGACCCTCCACCCTCCCTTGAGTGGTGGCCCTGCTGGCTGCCCACGGCTCTCCCTTGCTCCTGGCTCTTATCTCCCTAGTGTCGGTGAGTTGCTCCTCTCAGCTGAACTGGCAGCTTGGGGCGAGGGAGGAAACTATCACAGTCTTGCACAACGACTGGCACAGACTCAGAACATACCTGTGAATTAATGAATGACAAACCTCATCACCTTGCCTCTTCAGTCCCCACCAGGCCCGGCTCTTGCAGATTTATAAAGGAGACTCCGCCTCCGTCTTCCCTTCACCCACTCAGCCACTCAACACCCATTTACTCAGCACTCGTCACATGCCAACCCCCGAATGGACAAGCAACTGACAGATGAACTGGGTAACAGCATCCTCAGCTGTAAAAAGGAGCAGGGTTCTGAAACATGCAGCAGCATGCTGGGATCTCAAACAGCAATGGGCAAAGAAGCCAGAGACCACCCTCTGGATGACCCCACCTATGTGACATTCTAGAAAGGGCAACCCAGAGGGACAGAAAACAGACCAGGGATCCCAAGGCTACGGTCTCAAGAGAAAGTCACCTGGGAGCTGAGTTGCCTTTAAAACAGCCTCGGGAACCACCCACATCACTCTGCCCTTTTTTCTAGAATGGAAGCCATTCACTAAAGCAGCCCTCACTAAAGGGGAGCGGAAGGAAAGGTCACCTTTGATGGGGACATTGTCAGATTATGTGAGGACCTGTTCTAAAACATCATCGCTCCCCACTTGACAGCCACATCCACCAGGCGCGGTGACCGGTGCACACTCACCGTTCTGCAGGTAACACCCACAGCAACAAAGGCAGCTCTTATTGCAAGAACATTATTCCAGTCAGGCTAACTGAGTATTTGGGAAGAAAATCACCCCTAATTACTACTTAGCCTCTGAGTGACTGTAAGTTATGTGCCGTCTCTGTGCCTCAGTTTCCTGATCTGTAAAACAGGCATAATTATAGTCCCTAACATGTAATGTTATTGTAAGGATTAAATGAGATAATTATGTGATGTGTTTAGAAAAAAAAAAAAAAACATGGCACACAATAATTTCTAATAACATTGTAGTGGCTTCCGAGCCAGCTGGAGAAATAAATGAGATAATTTATGGAAAGAGTTTAGAGTAGTATCTGGTGCATGAAAATTAATCAGTTACATATTACCGTCATTATAGTTAGGATAATAATTACTAGTCATAGTCTCCTCAAGACCTCCAGGATAACATGCAACACTCTAGACTACCCCTCAAGGACCTTTGCAGATATGTCCTTGCCCATCCTCTGGCTCACCTCTATCTCTCCCCACACAAGCGTCACAGTCGCCATTCTGAATGTGCCTGGAATGCCACATTCCCCACTGCAGCCCCTTCTCCTAATATGCCCTCCTCCAGGCTCTTCCTATCACAAACATCAGACTGGGAGTCAAAGAGAGATTGTCAGGAAGGCCCTCTTCTTGCCATGCCAGAGTAACTGGTAGCCACAGCAGCCCTACCAAAAAGAAAAGAAAACAAACAAACAAAAACAGAAACACCAATTTTCACATAAAAGCACAGATCAGTAGTTTCTGAGAGAAGGGAAACAGATAAGGTAAGGTCTACAGCTGTCTCACTTTTCTAACTGAAGACATGTTCCAGATCACTAAACAAACAGAGGGAATCCAAGGAGAGTTCAACAATCTCAGCGAGCTGTTGGACAGAGGTTGGAGCAGAGGGAGGCTGAGGATGCGGGAAGTTGTGGGCAGAGCACCAGAGAGGAGGGATCGGGCCAAGAAAGAGTTCCAGGGATCTGCATAGGGTTCTTTGTGAGACTTTGGCTGAAGTATAAGCTGTGTGTGCCTATAGCAAGACTCAATGAGGCCAGGCAAAGACAAAGGAAATCACTACCGGAGTTGGACGGCTACTCTACCCACACAGAGCTTGGAGACTTGGAGACCCAACTAGTCAGAGTTGAGAAGCCTCATTGATCCGCTCAACAAATCTTTAAAATTAGCCTCCAAAAGAGCAAACTGATCCACAAGTAAGCTAACTGCCTGTCAAATATCTTTAACACTCTTTAAAGGAAGACAAGAAAATCCAATCACTTGGCGACATATTATCACAATGTCCAGCATCCAAACAAAAACTACCAGACACACAAGGAAGAAACCCGCAACTAGGAGAAGAATTAAATGGAAACAGACCTAGATAATAGATATTATAGCATTAGCCAACAAATGCATTAAAATGATTACTATAAAAATATTCAAGGATTATAAAAAAATAAGAAAGTAAAGAAGAGGTAAATGGAAATCATAACAAAGAAACAACTTCTAGAGCAGAAAAATAAAATATGTGAAGTGAACATTTCACAGGAAGGAATTAAGAGCAGATAACCCACTGAAGACGAATACACCTAGAAACTTGAAGACAGGGCAACAGAAATCATGAGGGAAATGAGAAAATAGTTTAAACTAAGTGAAACCATGAAAACACAACATATCAACACTTGTGAGATGCAGCTAAAAGGTTGGCTAGTGAGAAATGTGTTGCTTTTTATCCTTATGTTAGACAAAATGAAAATCTTAAAATACTTGTACAGAAAGAGTTGACAGCGCAGGCCAGAGACAGTTTGCCATAGAAAGTCCTCACAAGGTGGGCCCTTGAGTGGCATCTGGCAGTTTGGAATTCAGAAAGGTTCCTGTCAGTCCCTGATAAAAGTGACTTCCTGTGCCTCGACTGCTATTGTAAACAGCGTGGTTTGTGTGGAATGCTGCTTTCCTCCTGGGAGACTAGGACGCTGGTATATGCCACACAGAAGGTGCCTAGGTGGTGTGCCCCTAGCCCTGGTAAGAACTCCAGGTATGGCGTCTCTGATGAATGCTCCTGGTGGAAGGCATCCCACATATGTTGTCACAACTTGGTGCCAGGATCATCAAGCGTGACCTGGGTGACTCCACCCTCAGCAGACTCAGAGGCCTGTGGCTGGTCTCTTTCAAAATTCACCCATGTGTCTTTTTCCTTTGCAAATTTGCTTTGTGTCTTTTGCCCTAATAAATCTTAACAAGGAATATGACTGCAGGCCAAACCTGTTGTCTGCCTAGAAAATTATTGAACTTGGGGTGTTCTTGGGGACAGACTCCCAACACACCATGGATTCACCTCAGAAAATTTGCAAAAAGAAAACCAAATAAAATCAAGACTAGAAGGACAGGTACGCTAAAGAACAGAAACCAATGAACTAGAAAATGGGTCTCTATTAAAGATGAAACCAAGAGCACGTGCTTTTGAAAAGAACATCAGTAAAAATGAATGAAACTAGCTGGACTGATCAAGGAAGAAAAAATAAAACACAATTACCAACGTCAGAAATCAAAGTGAGCTCACTACTACAGATCTTAGAGAAATTAAGGATGATAAAGGAATATATTATGAGCAACTTTATTAATTAGTAATTTGGCACCTGAAATAAAGTAGACAAATTCCTTGAAAAACTCAAAATACCAAAATTGACAGAACAAAAATAGAACCTAAGTAGTTCTGAATCTATGATAGAAAATCAATTCATAAAGCCTTCTCACAAAGGAATTCCAGGCTGATATAACTTTGTAGTGAATTTCATCAAACTTTTAAGTACCAAGTAATCCCAAACATAAACTCTCAAACCTCAGGGCAGGTGGGAGACTTCCCTAGTTGGTTCATGAGATCAGCATTACCCCAACACCAACATCAGACAAATATATTAAAAGAAAAGTACAAACCAATGAAAAATCCCAGCAGACCTTAAAAAAAAAAGAGAAGAAAATTGACAAGATGAATTCAAAATGTATGCAAAAATGAAAAGAATCTCCTAGAAAAAAGAGAGGACTTGGAGGACTTACATTGCTTGATTTAAAGACTTACTATACCATAAAAAATAGCATTTGGCACTGGTATCAGGAAAGATATGCAGATTGATGGAATAGAATAAAGACCCAAAATAAATACATACACCTAAACAATTGATTTTTTTTTTACAAAAATGACAAGGTTATTCAGTGAGTAAAGAATTATATTTGTAAGAAAAAGTTGTTTAAGCAAATGGGTATCCGACTTCCGGTTTCCATTCTAGCACATAAAGAGTTTGGGAGTTGTCACTCTGATTCCTAACAATAAAAAAAAAAAAATAAAAAAAATAAAAAAATTTAAAAAGCAAGACAAATTGAAGATCAACAACTTTTCTTAGATTCATCAGAGATTTAAAGTAATGGGGCAAACTGATGTTCCCAAGGCCAGAGAGTCACACACATGAATACCAATAATCACAAGTGACAGAGCAGATACCTATGAGCAGACACCTCTGCAGGGACAAGGGTCAGGCTCGTTTTTCTCAGTACATCAGGCCTAAAAATTATGAGACATTACAAAAAGGCAAACCAGACAGCATAGAGACACAATTTGAAGAGACCAGAACAAGACTCAGTTATGGCAGGGCTGTTGGAATTATCAGACCAGAAATTTAACATAATTGTGATTCACATGGTAAGGCTCTCAAAAGAAGTGGACAAATGCAAGAAAAGGTCAGTAATATGAGCACAGATATGGAAATTCTAATAAAGTATCAAACACAAATGCTAGAAATCAAAAACACTATCATGGAAATGAAGGATGTCTTGGATAAACTCATCATACTGAATGAATTGAGCTTGAGGAAATGACAACAGAAACTTCCAAAACTGGAAAGCAAAGAGGACAAAGACTAAAAGAAAAGGAACAGGCTGTCAAAGAACTGTAAGTGGGAATATTAGAAGGAGAAGAAAGAGAGAAAGGAACAGAAGAATTATTTGACACCATAATGACTCGGAATTTCCCAGAATTAATGTCAGACACCAAACACAGAGTCAGGAGGCTCAAAGAATAGCAAGTAGAATCAATTCCCCCCAAAAAAGCCACATTGTCATATTGAAACTGCAGAAAATCGAAGATAAAGAAAATCTTGAATAAGCCAGAAGAAAACAGAAAACCCTTATGTATAGAGAAGCTAGGATATGAATAACATCACACTTTTCGGAAATCATTGGTGCAAAAAGAGAGTGGGATGAATACTTCATGTGTTGAGAGAAAAAAAATCAACCTAGAATTCTGTTTTCTGCCAAATTATCCTTCAAGAGTGGATGAGATAAACACTTTCTCAGATGACAAAAATCAAGGGAATTTATCTCCAATAGACCTGCCTTGGAAAAAAGTGTTAAAAGAAGTTCTTTGGAAAGAAGGAAAATGGTATAGTTCTGAAACTCAGATCTGCATAAGGAAAGAAAGATCATGGAAAAGAAATAAATGAAGGCAAAATGGAAAGGTTTTTTTTTTTTTTTTGTATCAGATATTGAGCATTCAACCACTGAGCCACATCCCCAGCCCTATTTTGTGTTTTATTTAGAGACAGGGTTTTACTGAGGTGCTTAGCACCTTGCTTTTGATGAGGTTGGCTTTGAACTCAGGATCCTCCTGTCTCAGCCATCAAAGCTGCTAGGATTAGGGGCGTGCACCACCATGCCCAGCATTTTTTAAAAATTTTTAATTGATTCAACCAATGATAGTTTGTTCAAAATAATAACAAGAATGTATTCCACAACTATAGTATATGAAGGTGAGGTGTGAAATGAAGGACAGCAAGGATGCATAGGATAGGAGGGAGGAATACTTTGTTACTAGGAAGTGCATGAACCACCAATGAAACAATGTAACATTCTTTGCAAATGGAATTAGATTCTTTGCAAATGTATTGCATTCATCAGCTAGCAGCTATAGCCCCATGACTCTAGAAGCTGGGGCAGGAGGATCCCTTGAGCCCAGGAGTTTGAGCCCAGCCCAGAAAACATAGCAACACTCCCCCACTCCTCTAGTTATACATGGACACATATCTTCATTTTGTTTATTTATTTTTATGTGGTGCTGAGGATCCAACCCAGTGCCTCACATGTGCAAGGCAAGCACTCTGCCACTGAGCCACAACCCCAGCCCCTCCATCTCTTTTTTTTAAAAATGTATATTACATATTCTAGAGCAAATAAAAACTAAAATAAGATTTTTATTAAAAAATGAGTATAATTGATATATTGAGAAGATGAAATCATATAAAGTGCTCAAAACCACAGAAAGTAGAAAAAGAGTAGAAGGCAAAACTAGTAACAAAGAACAAGGGCAACAATCAAAAATAGAAACAAATGTAGTGGATAAAACACCTGGCTGTTTGTTTGAGACTCATATATACTTCACCCCATTCACAAAAATAAATTCAAATGGACCACACCTCTCAACACAAAAAAAAAACTGAAATTATAGAACACCTAGAAGAAAACTTAGGAGAAGATCTTTGCAACTTGCTGATAGGCAAATATTCCTTAGGTTATCAAAAGCACTAACCATATAAGCAAAACCTCATTAATTGGACTTTTGTACTTCACACAACACCATCAGAAAAATGGGAAGACAACATACCAACTGTGGGAAAATATTTGCATTACATAGATCCAACAAAGAACTTATATTGAAAATTCATATGAAGAATGCTCAAAACTCAGTAATAGGAAAACAACAGCCCAAGAAATTTGGCCAAAAGAGTCAAATACATATTTCATCAAAGAAGATATTTGCACACAAAAAGATGCTCAAACCTTCAACATGATTAGTCATCACAGAATTGCAAGTTAAAACAGCAAAGAGTTAGCATTCCATACTCACCAGAATAGCTCAAAGGGAAGACTAACCATATCACGTGTTGGCAAGAATAAGGGCAAGTAAAACTCTTCTACACTGCTGGTGAATGGAGTGGTGTGAACTCTTCAGGAAAAGAAAAAAAAAAGTTTGGCAGTTTCTTATAGTCAAACACATAGATAGCTACCATACAACCTAACAATTCCACTTCTAGGCATTGGCCCAAGAAAAATGAAAAGTTATTCATCAACAAATTTACACATAAGAGTTTGTAAGTGTTTCACTCATAAAACCCTGAAGATGGAAAGATGGCAAATATATGTTGATTGGTAAATGGGTAAACTATAGTATGTCCATTCACTGGAATACAACTAAACAATGAATAAGACCAAGCTGCTCATGCATAATACAACATAGATGGGTCTACACAGAAGAGAACATACTGTTCAACTACATTTATAGAAAGTTCTAGAACATTCAAAGCCAACTTATAGTGATAGAAATCAAATCAAAACTTGCCTGTGTGGGGGCAGGAGGGGATTGACTAAGAAGTATCAGGAAATGTTGAGGGATGATGGAAACTGGCTACATGTCTGTTGTGATGGTTTTTGTCCCACTGTATACATTTGTCAAAACTCACTTGACTGCACAATCACAGTGGGTGCATTTTGTAAATTATTCCTTAAAACATTGACTTTCAAAGAGGGGGGAGGAGCTTGGGCAAAGCACTGGGAGTACCAGATCAATGGTGCAGTCCAGGCCCCCAAACAGGCTGTCGGGTGGGCGACTGAGCTGTGTGAGCAGCAGTTACGGTGCTCGCGCAGCTACAGGAGGCGACAGTGGCCAGTGGTTCCTAGAAGTGGTACCCGCACCACAGGATGGTGGGAAAAGCACAAGAGTCAGGTGAGTAGGAGGGACGTTCCAGCCCCAGGGAGCAGCATGTGTTGGCAAAGGCACAAAGTAGGCCAGCAGGTAGCAAAGCCACAGCCCACAGGGAGGTGGCCAAGGAGCCTGGAGGAGGTCCCGCCTACCAGGAGTCTCTGCCTGAGACCCCCAGAGCTCAGGTGCCTGCTGCTCAGGCCCCTGGGGAACCAGATGGAGGAGGTGCTCCTGGGAGACCCCTCCTGCTCACAGATCAGGGACCAGGCACTTTACCCTGTCCTTCTAGGCTCGGACCTGTTACCCCCTCCTCCAGGAAGCCATCCATGCCTGCACCTTGGCTCTCAGACCAGAGGGCCACAAAGTGAGGTGATATGAAAGAGCTCAACCAAACTTTGCTCTTGCCTCTGAGTTGGGCTCACAGCTCTGTGTTGAGGAAGCCATGGGACAAAAGGCATCCAGCATAGGGTGGACCTCCTAGGGCCATTCAGCAAACATCAGTGTCTGCAAGCATCGAAAGAGTAGACTCCATTCCTCTCATTCTATACAGGAGGAAACTGAGAGCCCAGGGAGCTTACTAGACAGGTTTATGAAAACACATGGCTTATAAGTGGAGAGAGGGGAATTCAATTATCCACACCCGCTGGCTCCCAGGACCATAAATTCAGGGTCGAAAAACAGGCCCAGAGAGGGCAAGTGATTATGCAAGGTCACACAGTTACCGACAGAACCCACACTTGGACTGTGGGTCTCCTGACACCAAGCCTGACCTTTCCCAAGGAGCCTCAGACAAGACCTAGGCGTTGCTCCCCCGGGGATGCCCACGTGCCCTGACTACGTGGGCAAGAGGCGGCCACGGCGAGCCTGGGCAGGTCCAGGGCTAGACCTGCTGCCGCCCGTGGGATTGAGACGGCTCAGGAGGTCCAGAGCGGGCTCTGCAGCCAGCAGAGGCTGTGGGAAGTGTCAAGGAGGGCCAGGGCCTCTCCCTGCTAAACAGAAGGCCAGGAGCCTGGCATAGCTGGCCCCAAGCCCCAGGAGGATCCTCCATGAGCCATGGGCATGAGTCTCTGAGCACAGACGGGGATCCTCCCTCGCTTCCTGGCTATGGGTCTGCCTGACTGGGCCTTCGTTGTCCCAGATGTCCCCCAGGTCAGTGGTCTCGCTGGTTAAGGAGACATAAAAAGGCAAAAATCTACAGGAGCTTGAATACAAGCGAACCAGGGTTCTGGTCTCTGCTCCACCAGCTCCAGGGCACCCACAAATTCTCTAAGCCTCGGTTTCCTCATCTGTCAAATGAGACTAATACTATTACTAGGGCCCGATGCTAGACAGAAATTTACAGGTCCATGAAATGTCGCATTCCACCCCACCCTGGGCTCGGGTTTTATTTGTTCCTGTTCTTGTTTTCTGTGTTGAGGAACCCAGGGCCTCACATGCGCTCGGCAAGTGCTTTACCACTGACCTACATCCCCAGCCCAAAATATCACATTCTTGATTTTTCCTTCAAGAAACTTAATTGTGGTTGGGCTTTCACTCAGGACAGAGGCTTCATAGTGCCTGGGAAGAAGGGTGGGGCCCCTGGCATTTGTGGTGTCCTGCTTCACTGGGCTGAGGTTAGAGCCAAGTATCAGAGCGGCCTCCCAGAGGTGGAAGAGACCAGGCCCAGGCCCAGGCCCAGGTGTCTGAGCAGCCCAGCCCTCTCTTATCTGCCTTCCTCCCCAGCCTGCCCCTCCACACTCCCCCCTCACCGTCTCCCGGGGCCTCGCTCCTCATGACATCTTGTCTGAAATGCCCGAGGAAGCCCTGGGCTGGGAGCAGTTCCTGGTACAGCCCTCAAACCCCAAAGTAAAGACACCCAGCCCAGCATCCCCGATCCACAAATCTAAAATCCAGACTGCTCCAAAATCCCCAACTTTTTGAGTAGCAACATAATGTCTCCTGTGGAAAACAGCCACATCCTGAACCTGTCTCATGCACAAAATTATTTTAAATATTGTATCAAATTACCTATATGTGTATGTGTATCAAGTATCTATATGAAAAATACTGAATTTCATGTTTAGACTTAGGGTCCATCTCCAAGCTGTCCATTTACATTCATGCAAATATTCCAAAGTCTGGAAAAATCTGAAATCAGAGGCAGGTCCTATGCATTTTGGATAAGGGATCCTCAGCCTGGTTTAATATCTGTAAAGATCCTCCTGAGCTGAGGCCCCCCTCAGAGAGCTGCTGGTAGAAAGCAGATCCGCAGTCACCAGCTGGGTGTGATGTGTAGGGCGGCTGTGAAGACAGAATGAGACCCCACAGGAGGGGCCTGCCTAGCCTACTGGCTGCAGAAGGGGCTTCCAATCCCTTGTACCCACATCTGTGGGTCCCTGCCATCCCACAGGCAGGCACAGAAATGAAGGAGAGACCAGAGAGGGTAAGGGCCTTTGGGGATGAACACACAGCAAGAGAGGGTACTCATGGCATATGTGCAGCAGTCTCTCTTTTGTCCCAGAGACTTCTGTCACCAGGAGAGAAGGCAAAGTGGCTTCTTCTCCAGGTTTCTGATTGCCAGCCTCCTGTGGGACGCAGGCCTAATGAGAGTTAAAATTAGAACGCTTCGAGAAGCAGTTTTCTTACCCGAGCTGAGCATACGGGCAGTAGAGGAGCCCGGTGTTGCAGGAGCAGGCCAGGGCCAATGAGGAAGAGCCCCTGCCCTGCCCTGGCCAGACATCTGGGAGATGGGTGCCGTGGCCTCGAGCCTGCTGTGGGCCTCCAGCCCTCCTTTCCCTGGCCATTAGAGAACTTTTGAGAACAAGGTGGTCCCTGTCCGCACAACTCCTCCTTCCAAGAAATTTGGAAAAGGAGAAACTCTTGTTTTCCTGCCTCATTGACCACTGTAACCAGTGGGTCATTTCCAAGGAAACCCCATGCAGGTCTCATCTTTAAGAACACTGGGGCACATCAGGATTTTTTTTTATGTGGTACTGAGGATTGAACTCAGGGGTGCTCTACCACTGAGCTCCTCCCCAGCACCATGTGTTTGCTTTAATACAGGGTCTCACTAAGTTGCTGAGGCTGGCCTTGCACTTGTGATCCTCCAGCCTCAGCCTCCAAAGTCGCTGGGATTATCTGTGTGTGCCATGGTGCCTTGCCTATTACAGAAATTTTTAACTTTGCCAAAAAGCTCCACCATCACAGACGATGTCCCCCAGTCCCTGACATCCTGAGCTCCCCTCTGCGTCCTGCCAGGGCCTCAGAGAGACCTGCGGGGTGGTGGGTAAGATCGGACCAGCATCCAGCTTGCCCTGCTCTGAGGTGGAGGCTGCAGGGAGGGGGCTCAGGGCTGGGCTCGGGGCTGGGCTTGGAGCAAGAGTCCCTGGGAGCCTGGACGATGGGGTCAGTGAGACACAGGTGCCAAGGACCTCAGAGGGGCCTGCCCTTACCCACAGTCTCCAGGACACCGGGGCTGCCCTGAGTACCCGGGCCCCACACCTGGCTGCGGGAGAAGGCTAGGACTCTGTCCTGGCAGGAGCCTGGTACAGGCCATGTGGGACAGCCTGGCCTCCGTGTTTGTGCGCCTGGAGGGAAGGGGTCGTTTCATTTTTGTGAGATGTCTTCATTTTCTCCTCGGGTGACCTCCCATCTCGCTCCTCTGCCCTTTAGTCTTTCTGCACTCAACTGGACCCCCTTTTCTGAAACAAGATCACAAAAGCACTCCCTGGGCCCCCCACCTTCAGTAGCTCCCCATCATCTCAGTGGTCTCCCCAACCAGGCTGATGGCTGAAATCCTGAGGCTCCTGCGAAGCATACTAAGACCCCAACTCCCTGCCTCAAAGTCTCCTGGGAATTTCTCCCTATTCCCCATTTGATAGCTAAGCCATGGATGATCAGAGAGGCCCAGTGACTTGCCCAGGACCACACAGAAGGAGAACTTGAAGTTCTAATCCAGCTCACAAAGCTTATGCCCCTGGGCTCAGGGTCCAGGACAGAAGTTTCAGGAAGCTGTGTGGCTTGGCTGGAGAAAGCCAGGCCCTCGTCTGGGTAGGGAGAGAAAACCGCAGGTAAGGAAGAGGGAAACCAAATGATGAGCTTTGAAAACAGCCCCAGATGGTGAATCCAGGCCTCAATTGCCTGCTTTGAGAAATGATTAGCCAGACCCAACCTCACAGGGACCTCATAGGCCTCGGTGGGAGGTGACTGGACAGTGGTGCCACCGAGGGACGTGCAGGAAAGCTCAACTCCACATTCTGTGCCTTAGCTCAGTACCCAGAGGCCGGGGATTGTGGGCACAGGCTCAGGCGCCCCAAGCCCCACAAGTCCCCAGCCGCCCCCCCCCCCGGGGCTCTGCAGGCCCAGTAAACAATCCCTCCCCACAAAAGGAAACCTTAAAGCAACAGAAACGAACTTCTCTGTGTGTCGGTGGCAGGAAAGGAAACCTCACTTCAGAAAGGAACCGTCCACGGGCTGGGGGCGGAGCCAGCGGCGGCTGCAAGGGGGGAAGGCAGATCTGATAAGGGGGCTGCTCAGCAGGAGGCTGGGGCTTTTGCCTGGGGAGCCTCAGCCCCCTCTGGCCCCTGAGCTACAGCTAGGGGCCTGAGGTGGACTGGAGTGGCCCCTACCCTGCTGGGGCACTCAGGCCACAGGCCTCAGCAGTCTCCCCTCCCTGGGGCTGGCTGTTCCTTGGGTGTCTGTCCAGCTCTGGGTGCTGATGGCTCCCGACCAGCTTTGCAGCTGACTTTCCCATGGCCCCTCTGGGCTCAGCATCCCCCATAGGAGAATGTGGACCATCTCCAGTGAGGGTGTCAGGGCAGGAGGCTGGGCTGAGGTTCAAGGTTGTGCGCTGGCCCTGCAGCTTCAGGAAGGGGGACAGAGACTGTTCCAGCTCAGCACTGGAAGTTCTTTATCCCAGGCTCTGATCTGCGCTCACCGTGAGAGCTGGTCCTTCTGACCCCCTCTGGGTTGAGATTTCCTCTGCTGAGATCCTAGAGGTCCTGCCTAGCTCACTGCGTGGCCTTCTCCATGCCAAGGACCCTGGCTGGAGTGAGGGGCATAAACCTTCCTGGGACAGCCAGGCAGCTGGCAGGCACCCGAGCCCTGACACTGGACAGGGGTGCAGATACAGGTGCTGGGGCAGCAGCTGGGCTAGAAGGAAGGTTCCTGAGGGCCTGGCTGCGTGGCTACAGACGGAGGAGCAGAGAACAGGAGGGGCATTCTGGAGGGAAGGAACAGCATGCACAAAGGTGGGAAGGGCTGCAGTGGGAGTGAGGAGTCTGTCCAGCTCCCTACAAAGTGCTCCGCTCAAGACTGAGTCCCAGATGGTCTCAAGGACCCCGCACTTGAACCCCTAGGTCCACTGCCTTCATTTTCAGGATTCCATGGCTGCGTTCACTGCCAAGAGATTTGCACCAAAATACACACAACAAATGAAACTCAATACACCGTTTGGGGTTTGTTGGTTTTTGAAGTGAAGATAGGTTTTTCCCAGAAATTAAAAACCCCAAGAAGGGTTCTGAAAGTGGGTGCCTACCTCCTAATGCCACCGGATTCCCAGTGCACCCTGCAGACCACCCTGGAGTGAACAACCAAGGGCCATATGGACAGTGCCTGCCTGGGGTGTCTGTGGGTCCACTCTCACCAGAGGGTGGTGGCAGGAAGCAACCAGCCCATCCTAGTTGTGTGTGCTCAAGGGACCTTGTCTTTAGGTCTCAGTTTCCTAGCTGGGCTGCCTTGAATAAGTTGCTTGTCCTCTTGAGCTTCAGTTACCTTATCTGTAAGGAGGGGTTAAGATTGGTTGGTCCGAGCTCACAGTAGGTGAAACAGCAGGCCTGCTTCTGTGTTGGGGGGAAGGGGCAAAGGAAGGGGCTGCAGGATCTGGGGACAACAGTGTTCAAAGTAAGCCAAGGGCCCATCTCAGCCAGTCCAGGGCCCCTGCAGGGGGCACGTCTGCCCACTCCCTGCTCAGCTCCTCCTGAGGATCATGGCTGGATCCCAGTTCCACTGCGTTTCCATGCATATCACGCCTGATGGCTCACTGCTTTCTCCTGACCCTCTGGGAGGCCTTTGGGTCCCCACTGCTTCCCTCCATAAACCAAGGCTGGAAAAGTCCAAGCGACTTGCCCAGGATCCCACAGTTAGAGCCAATGGCGGACCACAACAAGGTCTGCCCAAGAGGTCTGGGTTCTTTCCAGCACCTGCCAAGGAACCCAGAGTAAAAGTCTCTGGTAGGAAAGAGGCCCCTGGGGGCCACCAGTGTCTGAGAGGCCTGATAAGGTGGGTCATGGGAAACTGGACCAAGGGCCTCAAGCCTGAAGACAACAAGATCAACAGAGGGGCTACGGTGAGCCTTGGGTAGCTGGGGTGCAGAGAGGAGCAAGGGGTGAAGGAGGCTGGGAGGTCGGGCCGCCTGGGTCTTGCCTCCTCCTCTGAGGGCCTTATGGACAGTGCCTGCCTGGGGTGCCCATGGCAAGAGAACGAAGAAAGAAAGAAGGTGACCGGGGTGGGAGGGTGCCTGGAATGTGCTCCCAGCATTCCCAGCGCCGTGTGCCCGGCGACCTCCCCAGTCAGCAGTGGGGCCCCGGGAGACGGCGGTGATGCCCCGGGGAGAGCCACGGGGTGCCCTCCCCCCCACGCTGGGCTCCTGTGCCCACCGCGTCTTCCTCCGCTGATTCCCCATGCTGGATTGATGAGCAACGTAATAAAGGGGGCAATCACATTATTCCTGAATGCATTTTAATAAAAATCAAATAAAAGCAATTATGTGAATTTCCAAGAGGATCACCTCTCCTCCTTTCCCTGAGGTAGGAAGCGGAATGAATTCAGGAAATCATTAAAATCAGAAACCCGAGCGGTCTGTCACCGCGGCGCTGCGGCTGCCACACAAAGGCAGCGGGGAAGCGGGTCCTGGCGGCAGGCAGCGTGGGCGCCTTTCTTGAGCTCTTTGAGTGGAAATTCCACCTATGGGTGAAGAAGGGTAATTAGGGGCCAGGAAAGTCGCTTTGAATGCAGGTCGCCTTTGCCCCTCCAGTGCAAATGTCCCAGCTTCAAAGGGGCCTCAGACGTCCCCAGTGGGAGCGCAACAACCTGGCAGCTCAGGCTGGTGAGGATAGCAGATGCAGGGCTCTGGGAGGGTCCCTGAATGAACACGGCCCCCACTCTGTGGGGGACATGAAGCTCACCCCCCAACTGGGAGCCAGAGGCTGGGTGCACAAGGACAGGGGCACAAGAGTGTCAACAGGTAACTCTTCCTGTCTCCCAGCATCCTCCAAAGGGCATAGCTTTGTGACTTCGAGGCCCTCTGATGTCAGATCTGTCATCCTTGCCTCATGTGACCCTGGGATCCGTGTGCTCATTTGGGACTGAGGCTGCTACAGCCTGGGGGAGCCAGAGACATGCCCAAGGCCACCCATCCAGAAAGGTAATGAATGCCAGGACTGGGTTCATATTTCTCTGAAGCCAGGGGCAGACCCAAATCCTGTGGTGCTGGTGGCCGAGACACCATAGAGCTTGACCAGGCATGGTGCTTACAAGCACTGGCCACCCCAAAGGCCATCTTTTGAACCCTGGCTTTGGCCAGCACGGGTGTCCAGACTGCCATGTGAGAATGCTTGTCCCACATGGTTAGGGGACAAGCACAGGTTAGGGATTACCTTCAGCCCTGTGACATGGCCTCTCCGCAGTCCCACAGCTGGAAGCAAGGAAGCTGGTGTTCTGCATAGGACATCAGCGTCCACAGCCCTGGGCTCTGCCTGCCAAACCCCACTCGAGCTCCTGACAGGGACAGCCTTCACTCAGGCTTCCAGCCACATTCGGGTACTGTAAGAAGCAAAGACTGGGATGCACCAGCCCCTGTATTCACACTGGCTAATAACCCATGTCACCCTGCCACCTGAAAGGTATGCTGAAGGTGTCCGGGGGGGAATTCTCTGCTATGCCTCAGTTCGTCTCCCTCAATCTCCAGCATTCTGATTCTCAGGCCAGACAGGCAGAGGGCACAGGAAAGCTGGCAGCCATAGGTCTGCTTTGGGGACAGCCAGAGCAGATGACAGAGTTCACCAAGGCTGGGCGGCAGAGAGCTGGCTTTGACTCTGCCTGTCCTCAGGTAGCTCGCAGGCCTCCTCGGGCACACTTACACATGCATGTGTGCATGAGTGTACGTGTTGGAGCAAGGGTGACCTGGTCTCCAGACATTGGTGTCCGTGTCCCACTGTAGCTCAGCTCAGAGCTGCCCTTAATCCCTGCTGCTGCTAAATGCTATGGCGCCCTCCTAGAGGACACTCAGGGAAAGTCTCCGCCAAAGTGCAGTTCCCATCAGGGAGCAAGAGGAGCACAGGGGAGGTGTCAGGGCCCCCCTTCCCATGCCAATTCCCTCCTGGAAGTCAGGGGTTTGGCAAGCTCTGAAGCATCCTGCACTCGGGATAGAGAACAGAGCACTGGACACAGGCTGCTGATCTCATTGTCCCAGACCCACTGTAGATTCAACAGGTGCTCACTCTGGCCTCAGGACCTCAGGGTTCTCATCTGGGGAGTGGAGCCAGGGGCAGCTGGTCTTTAGGGCATAAGAAGACAGTGTATGAGTGTTCGGTCATTCCTGTCCCTTCAGGGCCAGCTGCCCTGCACACAGCTCTGTCACAACCCCTTGGTTCTTGCACACAGCAGTTACTCCATAAAGGTAGGCTCAGAGAGAAAGCAGGCCTGTCCAGGACAGGGAATTGAGAACAGGAAAAAGAAGCACCCCTACATGCTCCGCAAGGTCTGTGGACTTCAGGCCATGTTGTGCACAGGTGTGTGCAAGCACACGAGCAAATGTGAACATTCCTTTGATCACACCTGCCTGTGAGCAGGCCCACTGACCTGCCCCCATAGCTTGCACCTCAACACAAAAGTGTAGCCCCAAGCCCCAGGCCATCTCCCATAGCCTTGCCTCTCAGTCCCGGTCCAAACTGACCTTGGAGAAGATTGGTAGGATCACGGAAGAGGTTCAGGCCCCTGGGGTTACATTACACATGGATGCCCATCCACCGTTGCCCTGGATTCTGTCGTGATCTCTCTGGGAGTATCAGTTTCAGGTGCAGGACTCCAAGGAACCTAGGAGCTGGGCACTGACTACAGGTGCCTCTGCCCTGGGACAAGGGCTAAGGGAGGGATGCCCAAGGACAGGGTGCAGGAGGCAGGTCCAACAGGAAGGCCTCTCTAACATGAACCCTTGGAGCTGGAGTTGGACGAAGGATCCGGATTCCCTGAGCAGCCCAGATGGGAAGGGTGCCCCAGGGCAAATGCAAGACGGATGGAGGTGTGGAGGCAATGTTCCTGATGGCTGCACCAGGAAGAAGTGGTTTTGTTCCGAGCACAGGCTGGAAGGGGGAGGGGGCAAACAAGGTATTGGAGGGCACTGGAGGGAAGAGACACACGGGGCGGGGGGGGGGGGGGGGGGGGGGCAGGTTGATCCTCAAAGCTCCTCCTCTCTCCCTTTTAAAGAAGGCACTTCCCCTGGGAATGCAGAATAGAATGACTCAAAAGTGCACGGGACCCAGGGGTCCTCACATTGCTAAAATTATTTGTCAAAAAAGAGGAATGGAGCCATTAACAAAATTTGGGTAGAGGTTCTCTCCAGGAATTAGGGGACCAGGAGGGGTGGATTTTTCCTGGTGTCCGTAATCATCCAGTTCTTAAGTGGAGGGGTCATGAGCCTTCCTCTTCATGTGTTTCATAGCTCACAAATAGTCTTTTATATGTATGAAATATAATGTAATAAAATTTTAATTGTGTTTATGCACAAGTTTATGGGGCTGTTCTGAGGCTAGGTTGACTGAGATGGGTATCCTCCATCACTTGAGCTGGGTATCCTCCCAGGTGTCCCATCCCCTGCTCTGGAGAGAGAGTTCGGGGGCCGACACTCTTGTTCCAGCTCCACTAGGTCCATAGAAGATTCTAGTCATTTTCAGAACAAGGCTGGGTATAGGGGATGATGGGGGCTGAATTCTGGCCAACAATTTCCGTGAATTTGGACACATCCCTTCCCTGTCTGGGTCCATGTCCCCTCTATATGGTGAAGGACTCTGATTGGCTTGTGTCCTGGGCTTGGTCAGATTTCACCACTTCCTGTATATAGGACAGTGTGTCCACCTATCAATCAAGTCTAACAACAACAGGATCCTGGGAGAATTATACGAAACATATATGTTCAGGCAGCCCCTGGTTTGGAGAGAAGCCTTTGTAAATATTGGTTTCAAAAAAAAAAAAAATCATCAAAATAAACAAAGACCCTCCAAGGAAACAGGGCAGAATTGGAGTCTGGAAAGTCTGAGCTGGTAGCCTGGTGGCTCTGCTCATGGCCAATGCCTGGGGGTCCTTGCTGGGCTCCTGTGAAATATGGGAAAACCAGAATCCCACTCTTGGAAAGAAGAGGAGAGGGCTGGCCTAGGAGAAACAGAGAGAATGAGAAAATTCCGGCAAACGAGTGTGCCTTGCAAAGGCAGGTCAGCAGCCAGGGCTCTAATCCCCCAGTCCCCTCCCAGGGACAAAACCCCAATCTGCTGCTTGGAAGGATATGCCTGGGGGCTTCACCCAGGGCAGCCCTAATCTCAGGCCAAGCGCGGCACCGGGCTCTAACTCAGAGTTAGGGGCCCAGGCTGGGGAGGGGGGTGGATCAAAGGCAGAGAAAATTAACATCATAGTGAGCCCCCAGCAAGCATCCGAGGCCAGGATTAATTCATTCTCCTCTTCCTGCTGTTCCTTCCAAAGCCCAGGGAGCCTGCCTGGGTTGGGGGAAGGGTTACCTTCCATCCCGAAAGCCCCTACTGTGCACCTGAGTCCCAGCTCTTACTGGAGGAGGCAGTGCAGGGGCAATGATTTGGGTGGGAGCTTCAGGGGAGAGGGAAGCCCTGACTGAAACGGAGAGAAATGGAAATGCCTAAGCCAGAGCCTGGACACGGGACCACTGGGAGCCTTGTGAGTCCTCAGATCCTGTGTGTGTGTACGTGCGCAGGCACACACTTGTATGCATCCAGGCGTCTGGGAGCCCATGGGTCCTATGTGTGTCTGTGCAGGGTGGGCACACTGCCTGCACACACATAAGTGTCTCTGAGCCTGTGATTGTGCATGAGTGTGAGCGTTGTGTGTGCCTGTGAGTTGTAGTGTGTGGATGTGTGTGCCCATGTTTGTGTAAGGGTAGAAGGACTGGTTCTGGAGCCGCCTGAGAGCTCTGAAGTTAGCACAAGGCACAAGCGTGCGTGGGACTCAGGACTGTAACGTTTCCCGTGGAGATTCAACTGACCAGCTCACCTCCTCCTCCCAGGCTCCACAGGGGTCCCCATCCCTCGACCTCCCTTTCCCTGTCATGGAGCCCCTGTGGGACCACCTGGATGAACCTCTCCTGCCTCAGTTTCCTAATTTGGGATGAGGGCACCTCTAGGGTGGTTGTGAGGATTTACATGAGCCCTTGGTGCATGGTGAATGTTCTGCAAGGATTCTTCAAACCATCAGTGCTACCCGGAGGCAATGTGTTTGAGCTGCACTGAGTTGGCCAGAGGAACAGGGTCCAGCCCAGAGCTGTCCTTGCAGAAGCCAGAGAGGTGGGCAGCCTTTGGCAGTGCCCAGAAAACAGAGCATGCAGAGCCAGAAGAACCCAACTCTGCTCCCACTGGCCAGGCACAGGGGCTCCTTTCACTCCCCCTCCCTTCCAAGTAACCACCACCTCCTGTGTCAGATAGACTTTCCACAGCCCTGCTTCATCCTTCAACTGACTCCCCAGGTCCATTCTTCATACCCATTCTGCAGAAGGGAAAACAGAGGCTCAGAGAAATTGAGGGATGTGACCAGTTCAGGAATCGAGGACTGTAGAATCTCACAACAGCTCATAGAGAAGACAAATGCCAACCTGCCTTCAGAGCCCCCCAGCTGGCCTCAGTTCTGTGGGGTCGGCCCTGGCTTCCAACAGCCTCTTCAGCTGTTCCCAAATCACAGACTGCAGCTCACAAGGCTCTCTCCCAGTACATGGCTTCAGATCCATCCCACCCACGGAGACCATGCAAATGTCCATCTTGACACCTAGACAAAGCCCTCCTAAGCCCCTCCCATCTCTATACCTTTGCTCCTGCTACTCTTTCTGCCTGTCCACTTGAGGCCAAATACTCCTTTGTCAAAACCGACTGCAAATGCCACCTCTTCCATGAACACTCTTCCTATTGCCTTACCCAGGAGAGACCTCTCAGTCCCCTTCCTCTGATGGGCACTAATCACTTTACCTTTTACCTCTAGGATCTTCTAGAGGGCCGAGCAGGGCTTTCTCTGTATCGCCCCACTTCTATCCCACAAGTGAGAGCAGGGATGTGCAAAGACAGGGATGCATCCACACCTCACTCGCCACCCCACTCCATAAGCCACCAAAGACTTTGTAGCACAGTCATATAAGATGAAGTACAATAGCTAAGCCTCTAGAGCAGATTTTCCTGGGTTCAAATCTCAGCTCTTCCACTCATTAGCTGTGTGACGTTGGGCTTGTCATGTAACCTCTCTGTGCCTTACATGGTCACCCATGAATGGAAATGAAAATAGAATTCCAATGTCACAAACTTGCAGTGAATTGACATAACGCTGTACATGGCATGGCTATTTTCATGGATTAGAGGTGAGATGACAATTTTGACAATGCCATCATTATTAATATTGGTCTTTCCAGAACACTACAAGGAGGCATTGAACCCTTTCTTTTTGCAAAGAGGATGGGAGTCCAAGCTGGAGCAAGAAAGGGGGTCTACATCTTTAATCCCATGTCATGGACCACCGTGTTGGAAGTAGTTATCACCATCCCCACTTTACAGATAAGGAAACTGAGGCTCCCAAAGGTGGTGTGAGCTCCTCGGGATGGAGGGCCAGGTCATGAGGCTCCAAAGTCCACACTCTTTCAACAAGCCTGTGCTGCCTCTCTGTCTGGCAGGGAGATAAGCCATGTACACAAATAGCTGTAATCCAAGGTAGAAAGTGATAAGTGCCAAACGGCGAGATAAAGGCTCTGGGAGGGCGGGAGCTGCCGGCTGGGGAAGGGAAGAGGTGGAGGTCAGCACAGGCTTCGGAAAGGGACAGCATCTGACCTCAGTCTGGAAGGTGGGCCAGCGGAAAGGGAGGGTGGTATGCTGTCTCCTCTTGGCTCCAGATCTTCCCCCTCTCACAGGAAAAGTAGCCGCTTCATGGGGGTCCCCCTTCAGACTGGAGTTCCTGACAATCAGATGCTTTGTTCAGTACCAGAAAGAACTTTCCAGCAAGTGAAGCCAGACAAGTCCCCTCTGTGGACTTGTCTGTGTGGTGTGCCGCCGCCTGCTTGGACTGACTCGTGAGAGCTGACTGGTAAATTTCAGGAACGCTGTAAGCTGGTGTATGTTAAACTGGCTGCTTGAAATTGGCCATGGTGGGAATATTTACACTATGGAAATCAGCAAATACTACAAACCAGGTTGTCCCCACTTTGGAGAGCCAGATGTTAAACATTGACTGGCACACCACCGGGCAGAGGTCTGCTCTAGGAGGGAGCAAGTACCCCGTGTCTGAAACAGTAAAAGTGAAGAACTTCGCTTCTCAGGAAGCCCGAGGCTGAGGTGCTCCTGCTCAGCCAGGGATTCAAATCAGATGACCTCGGAAGTCCCTTTCTGGCTCCAAGTGCCCATGAAAAGTTGAGTTTAAGAAAACACTAAATCAGGGTAATTATTCATGCCAGGAAATCATTAACCACTTGACCCAGAAGGTGGGAGTAGGCAGGAACCTGAGAAAACGTGCAAGAAGCCACGGGCTCCCAGATCACACAGGTGGAAAACCTCATCCAGTGTAACACTGACAGTTAGGGGTGACACTAGGACAAAGACCTGTGTGTCCAACCTCTCAGCCCCAGGCTCCTTCTAGGGCATGTGGGCTGGAGCCCTGGGAATATGGCACAGCAAGAGCGTCTTTCTGCAGAAAGTTTGGCATCTGTCTCGACCACTGGAGTACCCACTCTGTGGATCTGCTTCTTTACTCTTGGGGACCTGCACCTGGTTTCGTGCCTGGCACAGCACCTGGTCTCCACATTTGTTGAATGAATCAATGTTCCTACGTCCTGTCTCCTGACAGCATTTGAGGGGCTGGCAGAGCTATTCTCTGAGACCACCAGGCCTGGATGTCCATTCCTGCTTAGTGTCATGGAATCAAGACCAGGGTTCAAATCAGAGCTCTGCCCTCGGCCTCTGTGACCCTGGCCAAACCTCAGGCCTCTGAACCCCCGGTTTCTTCCACTATGAGGTGGGTTGTGCAGTTAACCTACCTCCAGAAGCTGCTGCAGCATGCGCAGGTGAAAGAACGAGCTTCCACAGACTCTCAAGTGCTGGGTCTGCAGGAGGAAGGAGCGAGCGTGGGAACCTGGCTGTGGTGGCTGCGTCAACCCAAAGGTTCCTGGTGGACACTGGCCAGCTGCCAGGGTGTTGCTGTCTCAGGGTTGATGTGTGGGGTAATCTGGGTCAGACCAACATTCTCAGGGCCTGGGGAGATGGGGCCCAGGTGCCAGACGGCTCACAGGAGGGGAGGGGAAGGAAGATGAAGTAAGATGGGAAGTATTGGAGAATCATTTTCCTCCTTAAACCAAAGGTAGAAGGCAAACTACAAAAAGCTTTTTTTTTTTTTTTTTTTTTTTGGTCCCCATAGAGCTGTTTATCATGTCACTTTTCCTCCAAGGTCTTCGCCACTGCAAATGGCCTTAATGTGCTAGTGGAAGCCAGGCACATGGGGTTGGGGTGGGAAATCCTCATAGATCCATCCATCAGCCCTGGAACCAAAACAGTATTCCAAATGCTTCCTGGGAGGAGGGCATCTGAAGTCCTCTCCTGAAAGGGAGGGAGCCAGGCTGGCAGAGAGGGGGATCCAGCTCACCCCAGGCTGAGGGGTGGATGTAGAAGATAAGCACAAGGGTAGGGGTGGTGCAAAGCTCCTCTGGCTCTCCCAAGTGGCTCTGATTTTTGCAAAGAGGGAGAGGACAGAGGGAGGCTCAGAGCCAGGGCCAGAGAGGCAGGTGGAGAGTGTCCGTGGAGGGGGCGCAACATCAGCTTGGGCCCCCAGTGGAAAACAAAACAGAAAGGCCCTGTGTCAGCAAGCAGGCCCCTGGGTGGCCAGCGCCGGTTCCATTCCGTTCAGCAGATCTCTGGTTGGCACCAGCTGCAGTGAGGGACAATGCTAGGTGTCTTCCTTGCTCTCTCTCTTATTTCTCTTCTCTCTTTTCTTCTTCTTTCTCTTTTCATTTTACTAGAGGGGGAGAAGGCCCTGAGTCACTCATGGAAGAGCTCAGCACCAGAGGCATCAGGGACGATGTATCCTTGAAAGAGTACAGTCACAGGTGCCCCACAGTTGGCTGCGAGGTGCAGGAAGGCACATCATGCCATGAGCCCCGGGTTTCAGCCCCACTATTGTCCCACCAGTGCTGTGTGACCTTGTGCAGTTTCATGCTCCACTCTGGTCTGTCTCCCTACAGCCACCAGAGCTCACCTTCTAGGCCCCACTCAAAGCTGATGTTTCTCCTTCTCCAAATGCTTAAAGTGGTATTTGATGTGGGTAGTCCTCCCTAGGAGTCTGGAAGCCCCTGGAGGGCTGGCTCTGGTCCATTCTTGTGGGCTCCTATACCCCACACTGTACTGGACCACCTGCCAGCACTTTAGGCCACAGCTCCATACCTGTCCACTTTGTGTACCTCATGGCTCAAAGGATGGAGTAAACCATCCTGCAGCCGGGCCCCTGGCGAGGAGGCCAGTGAGTGCATACCCAGTAACTAGCCCATGGTGTCCTGCCGGGCAAGTGACAACTCTATGCCTCAGTTTCCTTATCTGTAATATGGAATGGTTAATGCTAACCCTCAGCTCAGACAAGGTCTGAGAAGTTCAAGAGAATGACTACAGGGATTCTTGGCACATGGTGAGAACAAATCTTGCTACGGTCACACTGATGGGGAGGCAGGGCCAGCAGCATGTGGGGCTGAGACAGGAGGACAGCTGGTCTCTTGGAGGCATCAGGGTAGGCTCTCAGCAGGTGGCTGAAGATATGGCCTCAAAAACTGGGAGGGGTGTGTCCCAGGAGGCAGGAAGAACTTCAGCAAGGACCCGCAGGAAGGAGCCTGTATATAATTCTAGCAAACCTGGAGGCCACCTGGCATGACTACAGGGCAGGGGTGCAGGCCTTGAGGCCTGGAGTGTGTGCCTCCCTGGGTGTCCTTCTTGCTCTCTCTTGTTTCTCTCTCTCTTTCCTCTTCTTTCTCTTTTCATTTTAATAGAGGGTGTTGCTCTGAGCCCTTCTCCCCCCCCAGCAGGATGGGGAAGCAGAGTTCTTCCGGAAGGGGCCCCCTGTGGCTCACACCCAGTCTCTGCCTCAGAGCTCCATGAAGAAGTGCTGGGGCAGGGAAGGGGGCTGCACGTGGGGATCTGGCTCTCACGCCAGCTCTGGTCCTTTGCAGCTGTGGGGCCCTGGGAAAGCCACCACCTTCCTTTGGAACTCGCGTTAGTCACCCACACATGCCATCGTGCAGCTCAGAGGATGAGAGGCTCCCGTGGGGAAGACTTCAGAGGCCTAGGTGGTCCTCACCCTTCCTGTACCTCAGTTTTCCTGCTCCTACACCCACCAAAGGGGCCCTGCTTCCCAAAGAAGGGCCCCCCTCCAAGTGAACTTGAGGTTAATCCAAAGGTGAAGATTCACAGGACAATCAGAGCCACAGCTCCATACCTGTCCACTTTGTGTACCTCATGTTATCACACATGGTAGATGGGGAAACAGGCACAGAGAGGCTGTGATGTACCCAGGTCACACAGCGAGCCAGGCAGTGGTAGGTTAGGCAACCAGGTATGGCAGGCTCCTGAGGCAGGCTCTTAGGGCCTCCCAGCAGGGGAAGGGGATGTTGGTCGAGCTGGGTCTCAAATCACAACCACAGGTCAGAGCTCTCTGATGGAAAGTGAGTCAGTTTGCTGGGGGAAGAGTCCTGGAGCCAAGGCCAAGTGCTGAAGGGGTGGGCTTAGAATGGAGGGGTGATCCACTTGGAATACCAGGAGGAAAACAGAATAGGGGAGCCCAATGTGCTAAGGACACAAGCCCTCTCTGCTGGACTTGACTGGCCACACCTGAGACACATAGGCTCAGGGCTCAGGGAGGGCTCAAATGCTTTCTAGATTTACCAAGGGATGAAGACTAAATGTACTCCCCCTAACCCTCCTACCATGGGAAGGGCCCCGATCATGTCCTGGTAGATGGGTGAGTCTTTGCCCCTGGAAGTACCGGGAGGGTCATGTCCTCTGTACCACAGCCTGGTGACGAGTGGAGGGCAAGAACCCATTCCCCCATCCCAAGGCACAGCCTAGACCTGGAGCCCATCCTGGTCTCGCTTACTCAATAGCCCCAAGATCCTGAACAGATCACCAAACCTTTCTGAGCCCCTTCCCTCCATGGGGAAAGGGTGATTTGGGGGAAAGGATGAAAGAAGAGAATTTTTCAAAGTTCCTAGCCCACAGTAAGCCTTAGGAAAGGGTGACTTTCTTCCCACCTCTAGAACCAATTCCAGTGTCTCTTGGCTCCTTAGGGGGAGTGAGGGTCAGAGACAGAGAAGGCAGCTCTTAAAGAGCAGGAATGGTGTGCCTGCACCCACCCCCAGCCCACTGAGGGCTTCCTAGCCCAGAAAGTTACAAACCATACTCTACAGAACCCTGTGTCCCACAGGCACCTCAGGCCTCCCACCACCACCTTCCTCCTGGTCTCTGAACTTCCTGCCTTCTGAGACCTAGACCCAGGCCGAAGCAATTGCCTTTTTTCCTTGTTGTGTTGATAGATTCTGCAGGGCAGGGAAATTAATAGCATTGAGCCTACTGGGAAGGTGGGTGCCAGCCCAGCCCAGCATCAGCACCGGCAGCCCAGCCCCATGCAGCCCACACCCCCCTAATGGGCAGGCCCTGACGCTGCCTCTGGAGCCAGGTGATTTATGGGCCTGCACTGTCTGAGCAGAATGTATCTCCCACCTCTCATGGCTGGGATGTGATGGCATCTTCCTTCAGCTCCAGACTTCCTGGCCCAGAGAGGCTGAGGCCAAGAGACGGGAGACTCAGGACACATATTCACATTCTTCAGCAAGGTCTGATTACTGCCATGAGAACTTGCCCCTAAACTACAGAAGCTCAGAGAGGGAAACAGCTTGCTTAGGGCAACACATAGTCTCTAGATTAGGATGCAGAGCTGGGGCTGAGGGGTCAACAGAACACTTTGTAAATGAAAGCCTGAGTATGCACCCACCTCAGGAAAGTCACTCGGTCCAGTCTCCTCGGAAGGGGAGACAGGAAGAGCTCCTAAATGGAGTGATGTACGAATTCAATAAGCTAAAGCCTACCATGCTCTCGCCACAGTGGTCAGCACACACCAGACACTAAATAAATCATAGCTTCTTCAAAGATCCCAGAGGGATCCAACCTGCCCTGTTATGTCCCTTAGAGATGAAGAGAGGTGGCAAGACACTTAGAGCTCAAGGACTGGGGCCCAGGCTCTACGTGGCCTGAACAGGATTTCTCAGATTTGCTGCCCTAAGTGCCAGGCTTGCACAGCTGTGGAGGGTTGGCATTACCACTGGCTCCTTGTCACTAAGACTTGGTCCTACTTGGCTCTCCTGCCCTCTGCAGCCACTTCCTGGTTCCCAGATGTAAATGTTGGCTGGAAAATGGGGATAGGGGACTTCTAGGCAGGAGGTTACCTGCATTCCCTACTTCCTGGAGGTGGCCAGTTCTGTACTCATTAAGGGATTGGGTAAAATGTTGAGAGTGCTGGGTGTCCTAACTTGGTGGCTATCAGGCGATAGGAACCTGCTCAGTTGTCAGCTAGGGCTGGAATCTTGCATTGCAAGTCCTTAAAACACTCAGAAACTCTGTACTGGGATTTTGGACCTGGGGTGGGGGTGGCTTTCTGGTTGTTGCAATGCAGTGTGTCCCTGGAGGTGGGACAACTGTGGTTCCAGCCACCATCAGCAAACTGAATTTCACCTTCAAGACAGGTCTTCCGGGATTTCTTAGGCTACCCCCTACCCTGCAGTGAACTTGGGTCTCCCATAGGTTGAAGAGGGCTTCCTCCTACAGGAATGTGCTTGGATCATGCCTCCCTGTTGTCTCTATAGAGTCTGGAAGTGATTTCATACCACCCACCCTCCCCAGGGATGCTCAGCTGCCACCTGTGGGTGGGTGGGGGAGCAGCAGTGGTAACAATCCATTCATTCCATGTGACAAGTTAGAAGACTGGGGACCGGAAAGGGCCTCCTTCAATGGCAGAGGAAGGCAGAATTTCCCTGGGAAAATCAAACAGGTATACACACACACACACACACACACACACACACACACACACACCCAGCCGACCCTGTGGACCTGAGCTGCAGTTCTCTGAGCACTCAGGAATTCCAGGCTGAGTTCACCTGCTGTCAGACCATCAGGGCCTTGAGAATGAATTCAGAGCTGGCAAATTCATTTTGCCTCCTCTTTCTTGTGGTGGAAGGAGTGATCTCTCCGGCCCTAAAGGAGTTCAAGCCGAGGTCAGAGCAGTCCTCTGAAGGATGTTCTAAAATGGGGATCTGCGGTGGAGGGAGTACTACGGCCTGCTCCCCCTGTTGGCCTGGGATCCGCTCTGATCACAGCCCACGAGGCACAAGCAATCCGCGAGTCTTCGTGGCACGTCTGCGCTCCCATGCGGACCTCGTCAATCAGGCAGTAGCCCCGGAGAGGCCAAGACTTCTTCCGCCAGCCCCAGGCCCCGGGGGAGACCCCCACCCGGGCCGCCTCCCGGTGCCCGCCCCCGGCGGTGTCATTGTTCTCTGACGTCACGCTTCGACCCCGCCCCTCGCCTCCCCCAACCTTTCCTCCCCACCTCCGACTCCCCTCGTCCGCGACCCTGCAGCCTCCAAAGCCCGGGCAGTGCAGGGCTCCCCCCGCGTCCCGGCCAGGGCTGCGCCCCCTTGCGCTCTCCCCAACTTGCCTTTGTTATTCCAGCTCCCTTCCTAGCCTCGCCTCCGACACTGCGGCGGCCTGCAAAACGCGGAAAGCGGAACAGCCGCCACACCTGGATTCCGGAACGGGCTCGGGGCCCAAGCCTCCCCCGCCTGCCCCGGAGGGGAGTGCGTGCGTGCGTGCTTGTGTCCAACCCCCGCGCTGATTGTGATTCGGAATGGGAAGGGGTGCAGCTAATCAGGGGTGGGGGACCTTGAGAAATGGGTGTGAAAGGGGAGGGGGTGTGTTTGTGTATATACGTGAACATGAGATTTAGTGCACAGGGGAATTTTTTTGTGTTTTTTAGTGTACGTGGGGTTGTGCACAGCGATGTTAGTGTGTGTGTGTGTGTGTGCGCGTGTGTGCAATTGCGAGTTTTTGAGTGTGCTTACTGAGGCCATGTACTCAGAGCATGTTTGTGAGAAAAAATGTGAGTGTGTGCGGGCGCGTTTGTGAGTGTGTGGCGTGGTAGCATGTTTGCACTGCTGAGGGTGGGAGTGAATGTGTGTGCCATTTGTGTAGGAGTTTCTGTGTGAGTGGCAGTGGACGTGAGCCAAAGTGGGCACGCTCTTGGATGCTCTTGGAGGTGGGTCTGCGAGGGGGAACCCCGCGAGTGGGCGCATACAACTGCGCCTCGTGAGTGCTATCGCTCTCCGCCACCCCTGGAGCTGTTCCCAGGCCTGGACAAGGGCTGGGTCCGGGTCTCGCTGGACTCCCTTCGAGGCCTTGGGGCATCCACACATCTTTGGACTGTGTCTGGTGCCGAGGATGTGCGGCGCGCACCGCACCCTGCTCTTTCCCAGTCGTCGAGGCCGGGAAGGGGGGCGCGGTGGAGCGCGCTCCAGCCTCCCGCAACATCACCTTTGGTGGTGAGGGAGGGGGGTCCCTTCTCGCCTCATCCACCAGTCCCAGAGCTTTAGGAACAACCCCCAAATCTCCTCCAGGGAAGGTTTTGGAGATCTTATTAGCAACTCGCTCACCCCAATTCAGGTACCTGGCAGCGCCCGCGGCCCCGAGTGCACTCCAGGCGAGGGCGTACGAGCGCGGGGTGGGGGTGGGGGGATGCCGGTGAGCGGGTAATTTTGTCCTCCTCCCCAACGTGGTCCCTTCCTAGATTCTGCATTTCTCCGCTACTCAAAACTTGCTGGGGTGGGGAGGCGAGGGTCGTTAGAGAGCTGCGGAGGGAGGTGGAGCAGAGGTTGGCGAGTGAACGGATGGTGGGTGGGTGGGGGGTTTTGACGCGGAGTCCGTCTGTGCCAAGAGGGTGAAAGCTTGGGAGCGCTGAGACTGGGGAGAGGGGAAGAAAGAGGGAAAGAAGCGAAATGAGAGAACGAGAGGAGGCAGAAAGGAAAGGGAAAGAAAGAGCGCTGAGAGAGCGCAGAGAGCGCCAGTCGAGGCGAGGCGAGCAGAGCACTGGCGGCAGCGGCCGCGGTGCGGCGCTCCGCTCCGGCCCTCATTCCGCGCCGGCTTTTGCGAGCGGCCGTCGGCGCGGGGCCCTTTGGAAATAGAATAGCCAATGTAATCTGACACTTCAACTTGCTCGGCTCCGGGCGAGTTGATTCACTTACTCACCCCCTAACGCCGAGTTCCTTTTCACTGTCTGTGGACATTAAAAAAGCGAGCGGCGGCGGCGGGCGCCCGGGAGAGCAAGCGGCCGGGCGGCGGGCGGGAGGTGATCAGCGATCGGGCTGCCGAGCGAGCGAGCCGTACCGGCGCAGCGCGGTGACCCTAGCCCCGGCCGGCGCAGAGCAGGAGCCGGAGCCGAGCCGATCTCGGCGCCCTCGCTGCGCTCCTCCCGGCCCCTGCCGGTCCTACCCGGTGGTGGCGGCGGCGCGTCCTCCAGCGGCGGCAGCGGTGCTCGCAGAGCCAGGTAAGTTTGGGGACTGAGCCAGGCGCCTGTTAGCCCCCAGGCTTCCTCCCGCTCCCGGCGGCTACTCGGGGTGCGAGCTGAGTCCTGGGGCTTTTCCCTTAAAGGGTTCGCCGGGGCCAGGCAAGTGGAGTGAGCAGCCCGCTGCGCGGGCTCCGCTGCACTCCGCTCGTCGGCCGGGGGCGGAGGCCCAGGCGACCTGCGAGCACCGGGCTGCTGCACCGATCCGGCTCTGGTTGAGCGCGGGGGCCGGGGTTTATCGGGTGTGCGGGGTTTGAGTTCGGTTGTGAGCGCGCGAACCGGGTGCCCGCCTCCTGCCGGCGCGCCTACAGCCCTCTCTCTGAACAGTCGGGGGCCGGACCGGGGACCTGGATTCTGAGGAGGGAGGGAAGAACAGGGGCTACCGCCTCGGTCTCCCTAGTCTCCTTTGGGGAGACGCGAA
This sequence comes from Spermophilus citellus, assembly GCF_964194105.1. Taxonomy (NCBI): domain Eukaryota; kingdom Metazoa; phylum Chordata; class Mammalia; order Rodentia; family Sciuridae; genus Spermophilus; species Spermophilus citellus. The sequence goes on from NC_138195.1 coordinate 52,111,922, forward strand.
GTTGTGCGCCTGTGTGCATACGAGAACCTCCAGGGAAGGCGCTGGATTTCAGGGTGACCAAGGGTGGTGGCGTTAAGTTGTGCATCTGAATTTACAGGGAAAACACACTTTTGTAAATGAAAGGTGGGGACGCGGTTAAGTTGTTTGTGTGGGAATTGCCCCGGGAACTGCCGCGCGCGGTATGAGCAGGGAATGTCGAGGGGTGTGTGTAGGGGCTTCTTGTGGGGCTTTGGAAACCGGAGGGGCTTTCAGGCCAACGCCTGGACGGGGCTGCCCCAGCCAGGAGGGGAGCCCAGAGGAAAGATGTGCGTTGTGTGCGCGCGCGCGTTGCAAATACGAAAGTAATTTCCCCGTGTTCTTTCTTCCTCTCCGTCTCCGGCAGCGGTGGCCCCGGGGGAGTGGGAGGCCGGCCGGGGCGGAGGTTGAAGGGGCCGGGCCGGGGCTGGAGCTGGGGTCGGGGGGCGGGCTCTGGAAGCTTGTTTCACATTCCTGGTGTCTGGGTTGGGGTGAAAACTGGAGAGCGCGGTCTCGATGTCTGGGGCGCAGGCAGCGGGCGCACGTCGCCCTCTCGCCGGGGACATCTGTCCAGGAAGCCGGTCGGACTGGGAGAGGGCGCGGTGCGGAGGGCAGGCTCTCGGCCCCGGAGCGGTGGGGGCGCAGGCAAGGGGCGGCCGCCTTCCCGGCCATTGTGCGCCAGCAGATTTTCACGGGAGACTGCCCCGGAGCCGCCGGAGAAGGCCGGGAGCCGGCCTCAGCCCTGGGTTTAAAAGACACTCCAGGAATGTAAACAACCCGGGCGGGAGGGCGGGCGGACGGGAGCGCGCCCGGGCAACCGGCCCGGGCCCCCCACCCCTGCCCCGGGGGACAGCCCAGCGGCAGGGCCGCCCAGTCCTACCCTTCTACCTGCCGCAAACTTTTCCCTCTGCCTCCCTGTTCCATCTGGCCCCTTCAGCTGGGTACAGAGCGAGAGCCTCTCCCAGTGGGACCGAGAGCGCCGTACCCGGGAGGTCTGGCGGCAGCGTCTCTCCTTCGGTGCCCGGAACCCGGGCTGCGCCTGCCCGGGAGCCGCGGCTTCCTGGGCAGGCAGTGCCCGTGTAACTGGGGCTCTGAGCCTGCCCGCCTTCCTCTCGCCCTCCCTCCCGCGGCTCCTTCCCCCGCTCTCCCCCTTCCCCTCTCCCCTGACTGCTTTTCCAATGCCCTGACATGAGGGAGGAAGATTTAACTTGGCAGCCCAAACAAATGTTCTCTCTGAGGTCCTCCAAGAAGCTGGCGGCTGGGCTGGCGGGGTGAGGGCACCGCTCGGCCATGCTTGCCTTCCTCTCTGCTCTGCCACGGACATTTGGAGCTCCCTGGGTGGACAGCCGCGGGCATGGGAGAGTAGAGCCCGTCCCCAGTGATTTAAAAGGGCAGTGGGCAGTGCCCTGGAAACCCCTGGTTTGGACGGTACAGAACTGTCCAGCTTTAACTGGCTCCTGGTGCCAAGGGTTTTTTGAAGGATTTTCTTGAGCAACAGTTTGCCTCCTGCTGCAACCTGGGAACCCAGCCTGGTGGACCAGAGGGTTAACTAGTGCAGTCTCCTCCTCCTCGTGGGTGTGAGGACAGGCTGGTTACACAGGGCAGGACAGGAGGCCAGAGGCTGTTCCCAGAGGTGCCTGGGTTTGCTTATTATTGTTTTTTGTTTGTTTGTTTGTTTTTTTGTTTTTTTGAAGGTACAGATAAAGGGACAGGCACTGTGGCTGGAGAACTGGGCAGCTTGTCTGTTGAAATCCAGCTTGGCTTGGCTTGCTTTTGTGGTCCCTGGAGCCTTAAAAGTTGCTTGCAAGCTATGTGGGAAGTTTAGATCAGGCAGCAAACCTCTGGTTTTCTCTGTCTCCACCACTTTTTGAGGGTCTTCAAGGTAGGGACACTTCTGAGTCCCTCTCTTGCAGGCTTTCTGGCTCCTGTGCAGAGGTTACAGGGGTTTGTGGATACCCGGGAGCCTTGTGCTGACCTTTCCCTCTTCAAGTTGAGGATGTTGAAACACCAGCATCAAACAAAAGACATATTGAGAGCCCTATCTGCTCCGGAGCACGTGTGACTTTGGCGGAGGGAATGCACTTGGAGGAGTTGGTGTTTTCCTCTGAGTTTTATGATTTCAGTTGGGTTTTGTTTTTCCCAAAAGGACAGAAGCATCTCCTTGTCCCAAGTCACGAGGTTATGAAATGCTGTTTTTACATGTAAATCTCAAAAGTTTAGACTTGGGAGAGTTGGTGGCCATGGTGGTAGGGAGGAGCTAGAGAGTTTTCAGGAGTTGGATGGGTTTTTGAGGCATTCAGAGTCCAGCTCACAGAGACTTGGGAATTAAAAATTGCTGGATGTATGAAGAATTTTGAATAAATACCTTTGTGCAAAAAAGGGTTACTGGCTTCTTTGTAGGGACAAAATGTTCTTTTTCCCTCCTAGAAAAGCAGGGAGGAGGATCCAGGAGCAAAGTAAAGAAAGGCCCAGAAACTGGGGTTTGGCCACAGAACCATAGTCCCCCCCTTTAACTAACACACACACACACACACACACACACACACACACACCCTTGGCTACACTAGCAAAGCACTATCTCCATCCCTGGTCCCCATAAGTATGACCCAACATAGGACAGGTGTCCACAGTTGACTCAATCCAGAAAATTGCAGGGGGAAGGACCCAGAGAAGTGTTGCAAACTTCACTTTTTTCCCTGATTGACAGGGGAGGAGTGGATAAGGAAGGAAGATGCTTGGAGGTCTGCATGTCCTGAGAACCTGGTCACAAGAGAACCTGCATATGAAACCATGGATACCGAGTTCTCTGGTCCTGCCCAGGGTCCAATGAATGTCTGTGCTGTGGGTCTCAGAGCAAGATGTTGCTATAAGAAATTTCTGTACCAACAAGTTTATTTCATGGAGGTTCGGTGCGCTCTTATGGATGGAACCAGGAAGCAGGGCCCGCCAGGTTGTGACTGGGTCCCACACAATTTCATTTATAACTCTGCTCCCGTGGGCCCTGGCCTGGCTCCTATCACGGCCACATCTTTATGAGGTCCCTTAGGTTTTGTGTGGACAACAAAAGCTGGGCTGCCATAATTACCCTGGACGCCAGCAGCCTTGCCTGGTGACTGCCCTGACCTCACAGCAGGACATGGTGCCCTTTGGCCAGGCCCTCTGAGTGGGGACTCTTTGTCCTTAAGAGTCCCTGAGGCTGGGGGAGGGCAGGGGCCTGCCTGGGCTATAAGCTCCAGGAATGAATCTGAGGCTGGGCCTTACCCTCAGGGATGAAGGGAGGCGTAGAACAAATCTCGGGCACGGTTCTGGAGTTCTGGAGTCCACAAGCCCATCATGATTCTGTGGGTCTTGCCATTTCCTGGGGAGATGCAGGAGAAGAAAAGATGTAGGGGGCCTCCACTTTCTGGCTACTTGGGCCAGTTAGTTTATTCTGCTGATCTGTAATATGGGCTCAAGGGCAAACTTCTACTATCTCACTTGGTAGCGGGGAGAATGAGGTAGATACTGGCACAAGAGTCCCCAGCACGTGTCCACTAAAGGCCCCAGCAGACTGTGGAGCAGAATGGGTAGAACACAGAGGAGCTGGACCTGGGGTGCAGAAGCATTTTCCAGAGCCTCTCACTCATCCGTGCTTAGCCCCCTGGCAACTGACTGTCCAGCTTCAGCTTACATGGCCCCTGTGATCAGGAGCTCACCACTTCTGGGAAGTCTGCTTCCCATGCATGCTGTGCATGTCGGGATGCTCTGCTACGTGCCCTCTGGAATCCACAACTCTGGACCTTCACTCTGGGCTTGGGGTGCTGGGGGTCCCCCAGACCATAGACTCATCTTTGAATGATTATGGGTTCAAGGCCAGTGACCAGGCAAGCCATACTGACATAGGGTCAGGGGATATCCTTGAAATGGCTGCTGTCATCCCCTATTGGGAGTAGCCTATGGGGAGGGGGGAAGCATCTACCTGAGGGGCTCACTGTCATCTGCCTTTGGGTACCAGGTTTGCTTGTTGATACTTTCTGTCCTTTGAGCTGATATGGCAGAGAATGGTCATAAGAGGGTGGAATCGGGTCAGGGACCGTCTCTCATGCCACTGAGAGTCTATAGTGTGAAAACTGAAGCCCGTGGAGACACCCAACTTTATAAGACGGTTCTTGCTCCTTAGGAGCTTACTTCCAGCACAAGGAGGAAGATCGGTCTCAGTAAATAATTAACCACTGTCAGCTGGCCACCTGCCATGGGGCACACGATGACATTAATAATCATAGCCCCTTTTCTTTGTATGGCACTTGGTAGATCTAGAAGTGGTCTCTAAATCTGTGAAACCCCAATAACAACAGGGTAAGCTAACTGCTATTTGGAATCACCCCCATTTAACAGAGAAGGAAACTGAGGTTGAAAGAGGTGAAAAGTCAGGGCTCAGCTCTAGACCTTACAGATACCATTGAGCAGTGGTAGGGCTTATGGTCCACTGAGCCAGAGCCCCAGATACAGAAGCTGGTATGGACCCCAAGAATAGGGAAAGGAGGTTAAGCAGGAGCTGTTCCCGGGAAGGGTGGAAGGAGAGCCTCCCCTGTCCACCCTCCCCCCATCTGGCAGCACAAGTCCCATGCTCCCTGCAGTGTTGCTCCTCTTGACACAGAGTCTTCCTGCCAGAGCTTGCTCTGAGCCTCGGGTGCTGTAGTGACTGCCTGAGACACACATGTACAAGGTGTTGGGGGGCTTCTGTGCATCAGATTCACCCCAGGACCTGACTCTGGAACAGGATGCAGAGGGTTTTCCAGCCCCGCTCCCAGTGCAGCCCAGAGAATACAGACAGTGACTCGGATTGCCCCTCCTCTGGCTGAGACAGCCCCCAGGCTATGTGGGATGGCTGTCCTGTGGGGCCCTTGGGTTCTGTTGGCCCTGTAGCCTGTAGCCATACATCTGGTTTTCTGGAGCTTGGCTGAGTGTTACCCTAGGGCAAGGCTGCAGCCCATGGGGCAGGACAGTGGGCACCTCCCCAGAAAGCCCAGCCCAGCTTGGCACACCTGTGCAGGTAATGTGTACAGCCTGGCAGGGCCTGGGGCTTGCCCCTCCCATCCAGCCCAGCTGCTGGGGTTACTACAGGATTGTGCTGGGGAGGCTGGGGTGTCTGAGCTAATTAGATTTCTTAGATTTCAACGCTCCCCTAATCCTGTTAGCCAGGCTGTAATTGTAACCACTTCAAGGTTTCGGCTGTGGCAGGCTGTTGAGGACAGACGGTGTGGGGACTCTGCTCTGCTTCAGCCCCAGCCCTAGACAGCCGGCTGGGGACCAAGGACCACCTTTCTAGGTCCCCCATGGTGGGGACTTGAATGAGGGCAGGGGGATGTTTTTCTATAGCATCTCAGCATCTTGGGCTTTCAGAGTAGATGTGTCCTCGGAGACTGCCCAGATCGAGCCCTTGGCAGTACAAAGGCCTTACAGCACAAAGGGAGAAACTGAGGCCCACAGAGGGACAAGAATTGGCTGGGGACTGTGATGGCTGATAGTGGCAGTGCCCATGGTCTGACTGTAATCTTTGTTCCTGGAAAATTCAGAGCAGGTCTGGAATTCTGAGGAGCTGGTGGCTCCAGAGACATCTACTCCCAGATACAGAGGTTGAGGGCCCTCATTTGTCTTCCAATCTCTCCCTAGTTGGCAGCTACCCACCCTATCCTCCCCTCCCCCATGTGTATGTTGGTGCCTGTAAACACACACACACACACACACACCCCTACTGACCTCCTCAAGGCTCCAAGAATGGGGGTGCCCCCACCCCTACCCCAGCAGTCTTTCCCATCTTGCCCAGTATAGTGCAGATCAGGAAATGGCCAGGCTACTCTGATGGGAAAGGGTATAAAAATACGATCTCTACTTTCAATGGATTGTTTTTACAAAATATTTGTAAGTGTGTGTGTGTGTGTGTGTGTGTGTGTATGTGTGTGGTTTGCATAGAAACTGCACCCAGTCCTTACCCTCTCTCCTCCATCCCCTTCACCATTCTTCCCCCCATCTCTACTCTTCTCCTCACCAGCCCCCCTTCCCCAACAGCCCCACCTTGTCCTCTTAGCTCTGGAGCAGTGAGGAGGGACTTCTGGAATCATCCTTCCAGGTTTGAACCTCCCCATCTCTGGACTTTGAAAACCTAAGCATGTAAAATTAGGGGCACATTGGGTTACCAGCGCTGACCTTTCTTTTAGTCCAGGAAACCGAACCTTATAAAGCAGTGATCAGCTTCATCCAAGGTCAGCAGCAAACGATGACAGAGCCCAGCCTGGAACCCGGTGTTTCCCAGCTCATTAGTTCATTAAACATTTATTGAGCATCTACTGTTGGCCAGGCACAGCCCCCTTAAATGCTTCTGAGTGCATAAATAAATGCTCTTCCTGCCAAGGGAGCCCAGCTGAACCTGGGGAGGGCAGGGTTTGCCTCTAAACTCTCATGGTGAGACTAAGGATGGGACATTTTCTGAGGTACACCTAGGTCCCCTGCAGCTTGGGGAGGATGGAGTCCTCCTGGGCAGCAGGTGGCATTGAAGGTTGATTGAACTGCAAATGTGATCACTCTGAGGAGGGTACTAGGTCTCCCATCTGCCAAGGCCTGGGCTGGGAAGGCCTATTGGATGGGTGACTTCCTCCACCTGCACCTCAGCCTTTCTGTGCTGACTTTGTCCTTTTCGGGGCAATGGCTCACTGTTCTGGTCCTGCTGTCACTTCCTCTGTGCATAGGGAAGCAGCGAGGGAACCTTATCGCTCTGCCCTGGGAGTCACCTGTGTCAGGCTCAGGTGACAGCCAAGGAGGAAGAGCAGGAGGAGATGTCAGTGCCTGGACCTTGCCCTGTCCACAGGGCTTCTGCACAACTCCTACCTCTGCTCCCTGGTGAACCTTGGACCCCATCGGGAAGCTCAGCACACAGCTCCGACCAGCCAGCAATCTGACCGAGGGGTGGGCAGGGTCCAGATACCTCTGCGGAAGAGTGCTAGAATTTTCTTCTGGTATTTGCCAGTGGGAAAGGTCCTTCCAGGGTCTCTGTCCACCCCTCTGGCATGTGGGTAGGGAAATACAGTGCCTAGGTGCTGCAGTCTGGCTGGGCACAAATAACTGAGCCGCCACAAATCACTTGTATGTTCAAACAGGAAACTTTATTGCCAGAACTCCACCAGCACTCCACGCACACTTCCCGGGAACTCTCTCAGCTCTTCCCCGGCTCCGCGCCAACTCTCTCGGACCCCAGGAGAACTCAAGGGGAACTCCAAAGTAGCGGACGCCCGAGGCAGCAAGAGCCCCCTATTGCCAGACAGCAAAGGTTTATATACCACTGAATACACAGCTTAACTTACCCATCATCATCTCAATGGCTCGCTGGCTTCACCTTTCAACCATTCCCTCTGGCAAAATGCCAGGCGTCCTTCTGACTTGGCTGTGGCCCTCAACACCTAGGGAGGTGCAGGGACCAGCCACAGGTTGAACAGCAAAATGACTTTTCTGCAACAGGGTGTCTCACTTCGTGGGCTGTGGGGGATGGCTGGGAAGGGGTGGAGTGTGCCACTGGTGTCACACTTGGGTGTGACATCATTATACCCTTGAAACAACATGCCTTATCATAACAGAGTGTGAAAACTTCATTTCAGACTCTGCTGGAACTGCCTGGGGTCACCTCTTTGCCCCACCCTTTGAGAACTGAAGGATTTGGGGCAGTGTATGTTTTACATCTCAAACCTTGGCCTCCACGTCTGTCAAAAACTTACTATAACAATAACTCACATACTTCCTTCCCCCTAGGTTGACAAGATGGAGTGTGTGTAGTGCCCTGGGCGTCCCAAGTGCTCAGGAAGGGCAGCCTTCCTCACTGTGTCAGGACTGTTGCTCTCACTACCTCAACTCCAGTTGACTGACCGCCCAAGGTCAAGTTGCCTCAGGACAACCAAAGCTTCCGGATCCATTGTCCACAGTCTGTCCTTTGTACCCGCACTGATAACTCAAGTGCATTTTCATTCAACTCACCAGGAAAACCTGTCCTCCTTGGATGCAGATCTCATCCTGGTTCATGCCTTAGAACTTCTTTTTACCTCCTGTAAACTGAGGCGGATGAAGATAGAACTTCCCTTTAGGCCTCTTCCCACGTGAACAGGAGACCAGGGATGGACGGGGCTTTGTTGTCTGTGCAGATCGGATGTGAAGGAGACTGACGGTGGGGACCATGGGCTAGTCCCTGACCCCGCTGAACCTCAGTTTCCTCATCTGACAATCATGTGCTCACACTACCTCTTGGTTTCCTAAAATGGGTTCTCAGGGTGGCAGGGCATGCCCTGTTCTCCTGGGACGTTGTCCACCCTGTTTGCCTGCAAGGGAAGTCTTGGAATGGGCAGCCCTTTGCCTCACCCCATGCTCCCAGACCTACAGGCCACTCCTGGTACCCACATTATTATGCAAAATAGCTACTAGAGATACCAGTGGAACATTTGGGGAAATCCTGGGCTAAATGCTCTGGTATCCTTGGATCTATCCATCGCTGACCTGCTACATAACCCCCTTCCCAGGGGCTCTCTCAAAGTGGGAAGGACCAGAACTAGGTCCACACACACCGAAATCCTCCCCAAAGCCTACTTTCTTAGCAGTTTTGCCAAACTTCTGACCTCCCTCCTACACCTGTCAGCACACGTTTTTGCAAATATGCATTTTTCTGGAGATGGTCCACAGCTTTTTCCAGATCCTTCAAGTGTGGACACTGAAAGCAGTGTCACCACCGTGGCCCTGGTCCCAGGGTCTGCTGTCCCCAGCATCAGAGTGGAATGGCAGTGTCATGCTGCTACCTTCCTCCTCCCTCCATGGGCCTTCTGTCCCAGTTCAGGTGTGACCTCTGCAGCCAGGAAGACCCTTGTTTTCATGACCCCTGTTCTGGGTCCAGCTTGATATTTTATTGATGAGGAAACCGGGGAAGGCCAGGGGAGGGGAAGGGACTTGACAGAGGCCATTGATAGTGGAAGTCCTCCGGGATCCAGACCTGGCAAGGAGTCTGGGGTGGCCCCGGAGGATGGAGGTTAACTGGTGGTTGGGTGTGGCCTCCTGTGCCCGTGGACCTCTCCATGAAACCACCTGCCTCATCCTCTATGAGATGTCAGGTTTCAGTGTCCCCAGAAGGAGCCGAGGATTAGGGTGGAGGAAGTCCCTCCCACACCCTCCTCTGGGAAGGCTGCTGGGCAGGACTGGTTTAGGGCTGAGCTCCTCTGGGTCAGGAGGTCAGTTTCAGCCTTGCTGGTGGCACTGCCTGTTCATCCTGCCTGGGTCAGTGTCTCCTCCCACAGGCTGGGGGGCTCCCTGAAGTTGACACAGAACACCCGTACTCATCCGATGGCCTTGCTGCTGTAACTCAGGGGTGCTGTGTTTGGGTGTCCTTCTGGTAGTAGGGAGAGCCTTGGTCCCCATCTGTGATGGTGGAAGAGTCGGTTGCTTCCCTGGCCCACAGTCCTTAGGACTCCAACTTGGGTCTGACCAGTGCACTTTGTGTGGCTGTCAGGGAGTGAGCAAGGGGACTCCTTGGCCATCAGTTCCCTGGTGGGTGTGCATGGCCCACCTGGACTCCAAGGACCCCCTTTTGCCTCAGATCTTGGGCAAAGAGCAGAGAGCTCCTGTGTGCTTTCTTGTTCTGTGCTGGGTGTTGGGGCTCTAAATTCTGCACCTAGCTATAGAAGGTGGCTTCTGGTTCCTGCCCCCTGCCCTGGGCTGTCAGCAGCGTTCTGCTTGTGTGTCATCTGCAGATGAGTAGGCCTGTGGTGGGGGACGCGATCCTCGTGGGCCCCTGAATTCTCAGGGCTTTACCCTGTAGATGGCCTCCCTCTTAACTATGCCCCGGAGGTGCCTGGGCAGCGGGACCTGCCCCACCCAAAGGTCATGCTGCTCCACACACTTCTATTTCTGGTATTCCTGGGACCTTAGATTCCCAAGACCCCAAGAGACCTTGGCAGCTCCTCACCTGATGCCATCGGCGGCATCCCCACAGATCATGTTCCTGGGTGGGCCTGCACACCCCCAGGGACGGGCTGCGCCTGCTTCCCTCCCAGCCTCTTCCATCCAGGAAGTTCCACAGGCTGTGGAACCTAGGAGGGTACCCATGCCCTGGTTCTCATTCCACGACCATGAAGGGTATGGTGACTTCTGTTCTCAAGAACTCCCTCCTCTACCGTAAGCCAGGGATGGCATCCTCAGAGGCTCCTCCCTCGGCTGAGAATGAGACTGGAGTAGGCTCGGAGAGCTCCCTGGAGGAGGTGGCTTTCTTATACCCCTGGACCTCCTTGTTTCTTCTGCCTCTGCTAGGAGTCTGGGCTGCTTGGAGATGTCAGATCTGACGGGAATTAACCCAGCTCAGATCATGAGGCATGCAGATAGGCTGGGGAGGCCTCAGCAGTGGGTCACTGGGGCCCCAGGGGAAGACCGTAGCCTGGCATCTGCTGATCGAGCAGGGTCAGCTGGGTAGGGTGGTTTGGGAAGACAGTGTGTCTTCCTGGCCCCTCCAGGCAAGGCATGCTCATGTGTCACTGGAACTAGAGCCCTTGCTGGGAGGCGGGGAGGCTGTGAGCAGCGCTCCCTCCCTGGCCTGACTCTGCCCCTGTCCTTCTGTCCGGGGCCAGCCTGCCTGAGTGTTCTCAGGCTCCAGAGACCAGGGCTGTCTGCAAGGAGCACCGGATTTGGAGTCAGAACTTCCAGTACTGCCTCATGCTCCGGCATCACTTGGGGCCCTTGTGAGTCAGGTGGTGGTAGGGCAGGCCTCTAGTATGCAGTGAAGGAGTGTCACTGTGTCAGGGAGCACAGTGGTTTATTACCATGTACAGTGACGATAATGTCAGTGCAGAAAGGCTGTGGAGACCGTGCAAGCCAACCCCCTCATTTAGCTTGTCCCTGGAGGGGACAATCCCTGAGCAGAGCTGGAACTAAAACCCAGGCGCCCTGACCCAGGGCTTGGCCTCCACCCTGTCACTCCTTGGAAGCCCTTCGCTGGAGAGAGGTGCAGGGAGAGCTCTCTTAAAACTGTGGCAATGACGTTGGCTGTCCTGGGACTTACCACTTCATCTCACCCCAGGAACCCACCCAAGACCCCTCACTGAATTGCCTGGCCTAGCCACCACAGGATGGTGCCTTGGACTACACCATGGCTTGGATTGTGGCTATGGTTCCAACCTGATATGACCTCCTAGAACTCCCAAGACCCAAAGATGCCCAAACTGTTGGAGCAGGAGGGACCTGGGCAAATGATTTATCTCATCCACTTCTCATCCCCATCTTACAGATGAGGAAACTGAGGCCTAGAGAGTGAGGGAATCAACCTGCAGAGCTGGCAAGATGCTAGGTCCTCCCGTTCTTGCCAGGCCTGGCCTTACTCTGCTTCCACCTTCTGCCCCCTGAGGATGTCTGTGGCCTGTCAGGCCAAGTGCTCACAGAAATGAGGAACCCTGGGCAGAGCAGCCACCGCTCTGCTGCTCTCAGGACTCCTCCAGTCCTCAAGCCAAGCCCTGCTCCCCTTTGAGGTCTGGGGTGCACGGGCACAGGGAGAGCAGTTCACGTTTCCTGCTAGTGAACCCTCACGCCAGAACAAGGTTTCCTGGCTGGTCTCAGGCCCCCAGTGCTCTGACCCTGGGGACAGCACTGCCTGGAAACCTTCTGTGTTACCATTGCCCGGCTCCCAGGAAAGATGGGTTTACTTACTCGTTCATCCTGTTTGTTGAGCACCTGCTAAGTACCAGGTGCTGTTGCAGGCCGTGGGGACAGAATTGAACTTGACTGAAGCCCTGCTTACATTCGAGTAGAGGGGACAGTCAGTCAATAAGTCAACAGCTTAATGATGTCCTGAGTTTTGATAAGTACTTGGTGGAAAAATAAGGCAAGCTAAGGTGACAGAAGAAGACGGGTGGGGTGTGAGCCTCTTTCCATGGGGTAGTCAGGGAAGGCTTCCATGAAGAGGTATATTTGAGCAGAGCCCCCAGAGAGGTGGGGAGTGAACCTTGTGAGCATCTGGGAGAGAAGCTCTGCAGGCAGAGGGACGGCATGCGCAGAGGCCCTGCAAGGGCACCCGTGCTTGCATGTTCTAGGAAGGGCGGGAAACCAGTGCGGCTGGAAGGAAGCAGATAATCAGTCAAGGACTGAGACTATCTGATGTGCCCTCCAAGAAGATCCTTCTGGCTGGTGAACTGAGGGGAAACTGCAGGGGACAAGTATGGTAATTGAGCAGCTTTGTGTGTGTGTGTGTGTGTGTGTGTTGGGGATCGAACCTGGGGGGCCTCGCATAGGCTAGGCAAGGGCTCTACCACTTAGCTACACCCCAGCCTTGCTGGGTGACTTTTAGTGAAACCCAAAAGGAGGCTGGTACCTTGGACCAGAGGGGTCATTGGGGAATGATGAGAAAGGTCAGATCCTGGATGTGTTTTGAAGATTGATCCTGAGCCCCGAAGCCCATTGGGACTGAGCCAACCGAGGGTGCTGAGGCTGGAGAACCCTCCAGCCTCTGAGTCCTGGGGGTCTGAGTCCTTTTATGCTGCTTACCTCTTGTGCTCCGGCTACTCTGTCACAAGCTGCCCATATAACCATTGGCACAACAGGCATGGAGAAGCATTCCTGGTACCGAGGTCTATACCTGGAATTTAGACACTGCATTTGGTCTCCCTTCTCCTCTCCAGCTACTTCTCTTCCCTTCGCCACCTCTGCTTTCATATCCTCTGCTCTGTGTACTATAGTTTTCTAACATGAAAGTCACCTTCAAGCCCTGGGCCTTTGCACATGCCAATTCCTGAAGCCCCCACAATTCAACCTGGTAAACTCCTACTCATTCCTATGCACCCAGCTCAAATGCTGCCTCCTTTGAACTCCCTCCCCTGAAGCTCTCAGGCCCTGGGGATTTCGTCTCCACCAAAATTACTCCCCCTTCTCTCCCTCCCATTGCCTGGGATCATCCTAGGCAGAGACTGGGCCTGTGCCTCCCCTCACACCCGCTCTGTCCGCTCTGTGTCCTCACAGCCTGGCCCAGGGCCGGCACAGAGGAGGGAACAAAAACATTTCAGTGTATTCCTGGAGCAGAAGCTGGTTACTATGGAAACACGGAAGTGTTGCAACTTCCTGAACTTGAGGTTGGGGTCAAAGAAGGCAGCACTATCTTGGTTCCACAGGATCAAGCCAGGATGACTGAGCCGTGGTTCTTATCAATTCAGAGTCACCTTCAGCAGGCCTGTTCCCATTCCTGAGCCTCAGTTTACCTATCAGTAAGATGGAGACTTTGAGGGCTGGGGCATGGCTCAGTGGAAGAGCACTTGCCTAGCATGGGGGAGGCCCTGGGTTTGATCCCCAGCACCACAAAAGAAGGAAAAAATGGAACAGAACAAGCAAGATGGGGACGTTGGTGTGACTGGACCCTCTGCCCTCACGTTCCAAATCCCTGTGGCTGCCGTCTTCCCACATGACTACAGACAGGCTGTCACCTGGCGGGCATCAGTTTCCTCCTCTTGTCCATCCCTCTTCCCAGTGAGATACCTGCCTGAATCATGTGCCTCCAGAATTGAGTTCCAGCGGCCTGGCCGGACACTGGTAACTCACATGGGTTTTTTATGACTTGCAGGGGCACACAGAGGGAATCCCGATTGGCCTGCCAGGGTGCTGGTGGGTGGAGCAGGGGGGGTGGGCAGGTGGGGGAGATCAGCCCGGCCGACTCTGGTCTGAACCTGCGAAGGCCCCAGCTCACCTTCCCTCACCTTGCCGGTGGCCTGAGCCAGTATTGGTCTGGGTGGCCCTTGTCTCTGCTGGGCCCGGCCCGCTCTGTGTTTTTGCTGCTCTATAATGTAGACCCCGACCTGGCAGACCCTGGGGTAGCTCCAGAGCTGCGCCCTACCCACAGTGGTGGGGCTGAGTGAGTGGGCAGTGCCGTCCTGTCTCCTCTGTCTACTTCATTGCTCAGAAGGGGGTGGGCCTTTCCCACAAGACCTGGGAGGAGTGGCCCTGTGCGGCTCTCTGGGCTTGCTTGCTCATCTGTGAAATGGGTTGAAGGTGCCTGCCTCCCAGGGCTACCAGGAGGGAGGCTGAGGCAGGCAGCCTCTCTCTCTGGAGCCCGATAAACACTCGCTAGGACCTCCAGCAGCAGGCAGTACAGGCTGCATGTCCCTGGAAGTCTCTGCTTTGGGAAACTTAACCCTGAACTCTGAAGTAGGAGAATCCTGGGCTGGGACTGTGCCTCGGTCGGTGGTAAAGCCCCTTACCAGCACCACCATAATTAAAAGTGATTGAAAAACCAACGAGACTCCTTTTCTGTGTGCAATGGCCTGTCCCTCTCTTTCTGACCCATGCCCCCTGGCCAGTGACCAGAGCATCCATCCTGAAGGACTGTCCCTGCCTCTGGCTGCTGCTGTGCATCTAGTCTTGGGCTGAATGAAACCCCTGGGGCAGCACTGGGACCTGGAAGGGGCTCTGTGAGGGTCAGGAGACACCTTTCCCACCTCTGCCACCAGTCCACTCCTGACTGGGTCAGACCCTGGTCCTCTCTGCCCGTGGTGCGCTGAGGCCCCCTCTGGCAGGTGGGACTTTGTCTGGAAGAGTATTTTGCCTCCTGGGTAGGTGAGACTCTGACACCAGACGCACGCACAAGATTTCATGGTGTGCATCTCACCTCTTCTTGAAAAGCTCTCGCTTTTGTTAAACCAGGGCTTGCCATCAGCCGAGGTCGGCATCTGGCAGTGAGCACAGGGAAGGAAGGAATGACCCACCCTTCCTGCCCAAGCAGCGCTCAGGCTGGTGATGGCTTCCTCCCAGGGCCTCTCAGGTGTGCCCCTCTGGGCCCTGCCAGCCTCACCTCCTCCCCCACTGGCCTCTCTCCCTGTGAAGTGCTAGCCGTGTCTCATTCCTGCATCCCCAGACAGTACCGGAGCAGAGAGGCCCTAGATGTGGCTCGATGCATTATTGAATGATTGAATGAAAGCCCTCAGCTACCCAGATAGTTCTGTTGGTCAGAGAGCCCAATTTTCTCTGCAGAGGAGCTTCTCTCAGTTATGTGCACTTGCTAGAGTTTTGCTAGCATACAGGATTTTTTTTTTAATCATCTTTTTTGGGAAGCTCCATGACCAAGACTGATTTTCTATACCTTTGGCCAATCCCCGTCTATCACAACCAGTGCTTTCTGGCTTGAGTTTTTGTATTTATTTGCCTTGTCTGAACTTTTTTTTTTTTCTTTCCTCTTTTGGATCCCATATAGTAAGTAATTACACTTCTCATTTTATTAGATTTCTTATGCCGAAAGACAGGGAGGGCTTAGTAAATAGACTTCTTTGGTTGTTCTTTGCTTTGTTAAGTGTTTTGACCTCTTTGTGGATTAGACTTTTGTCTGTCTTTTCTGCTGCCTGAGCCCCCAGCCTCCAGCCTCCTTACTGCTTGCTTAGTGGCCGTTTATCTCCTAGGATGGCCGCGTGTGGTTGTGTATATCGCTCACAGCACAACTTGGGTGTGGAACTCCCACTGTACTTCCCACAGATTGTAATTTTCTGGCAGATGGTGGTACAACATTTTGAGGAAGGGCTCATTTTGAGGAAGGGCCCAACACCCACCTTGTTCTTGCCTGCCATTTAGGCGTAGGTCAGTCTTCTGGTTCCAATTCTCAGAGCCACTATAAGGACAAAGAGTAGCGCTGACATTGCCTCATTGCTCAGGCTGAAACTTGGAAGTCACCTTGACTCCTCCACGGGACTGCTGACCATGGCACTGGGACTCTGTCCCCAGTGCCCTAACCAGAGCATGGCCTGTGGGAGGACGGAGTCAGGAAACAGCTCTGAACTCCACCTTCTGGATGTTTCCAAGGCCACCCCTCCTCTCCACCCCCTGTGCAGCGTCCTCCCCCTCACCCCCTGGTCTCCCTCCAGCTTCTCCTTTCCTGTCCTGCTTCCAAATAAAAGACACCTCTGCTCCTGTTACCTCCTCCGATCTGTTGCAAGCTCCTCTGTGGCTCCCACTGTCCTCTGCCTGGCACCTGTGCCCCAGCTGGACCCTCCTGTGTGTTGTTTTGTGCTCTCTGTTCCCCTCCCTCCGCTCTCTGCCTGGCGAGCTCCTGGGCATCCTGCTCAGCCTGCTCCAGCCTCAGCTCACCCTGTGCACCAGCTGGGTCGAGTAGATTGGCATCCCCTTGCCCTCCTCCCACAGGCACTCTTTCCTGGCACTGTTCCAGCCCTGGCCTGGCAGGATGGCAGGGTACCCCAGCCACAGGCAGGCCCCAATTCCCCAGCACCCAGCACCTCATTTGGCATCTAGCAGACATTCCGAAATGCTCCCTGCATGGGTGAATAATGAATGGTGGCTCTCCCTGACACCGAGCTGGTAGGCTGTGTGGTTTGGAACACACATGGATGTATTTACACTCCAGAAGTGTGACTTGGAAATGGCTTGCACACTTTGCTTGAGAAAGAGTTCAATAACACCAGGCTCACAGCTGGGTCTGGTCTGACCCTTGGGCCCCTCTTTGCCTTCCCCTCACCAGTTAAAACCAGAGGACCAGGCTGGGCTCTCGGGGCACCTCCTGGGCCCGGCAACGCAGCCGGGCTCTGAGCACAACAGTGAGTCAGTGTGCCCGTGGTGCTGCCCGCCCAGGCTCGGCTTCCTGGGAGAATTGGCTCAGAACAGCAGCTCGGGTCAGGCCGCAGGGCCTCTTGGGCAAGACTCTGGGTAGGGCCAGGGGATCGTACGCGCAACCAACCTACGCACCAGGAGAGTCTGCAGGCAAATGGGCTCCAGCTTGCCACGGTGCTGGGGGAGGGCGGAGGGAGGGAGGGCCACCCTTCTGTTGGGTAAACATGGGTGTTCAGGCCTGCCTAGGCACGTCCGTGCACTGTCAGTTAAAGGTGCAGGACAGCATTTTACTGAGCAGGGAGTTGCCAGGTGTCAGCGAGAGGGTGACAGGGAGGAACACATGGGAGCCTCCACAAACCTTGTCCAGGACGCAGCTCCTCCAGCCCTTGCCAGAAGCAGAGAAGAGGCTGCAGGAGGTTGGAGGATTCTCAGTCAGCCTCTGACTGCAGTCCTAAGTGTCTCTGGCCGTCTTTTCTCTGATGCAATGCTGGCAGCAAACTGAGTCCCCGGGCGTGAGTGGGTCGTGAGCAGGTGCGTGGGCTAAGACAGGTCTGAGACCAGAGATTCCAGTTAGCTGTCCCCACTGCAAACACATTTCAGTCACATTTGCCAGAGGCAAAGCTCCCATCCTTGGGAACGCCCATAGTGCACCCAGCATCGAACTTCAGGATCCTGACACGGTCACAGCAACCCTCTGAAGTGGGTGGTAGGAGCCCCAGTTTTCAGAAGAGGAAGCCGAAGCTCAGAGGAGTGAAGTTGCTCCAGGTCCCTTGACTACGCAGAGAAACCTGGCCCCGTTCTCTATCTACATGGTCCGTGTCTGTTGGTCCAAATGAATGAGTTTATAGGCACAGTTGCCTGCCCCTGCCCTCTGACAGGGCAGCCTCCAGCAGGTGCCTGGGCCTGTGGTGTGCTGGGGGAGGTGGGTGGCAGCCTCGGGGCAGCTGGCAGAGTTCATGGCCACAGAAGGGAGCCTCTCCATGCTCCACGACTGGAACATCTGCATGGTTGGCTCATTCAGTCCCCACCCAGCTGGAGCTGAGCAGGCCCCACTTCATTAGCCCTTGGTACTTGTGTAAACAGATTTAGGGACACTGACACTGACAAAGAAAGCGGGGTGCTACCCATTAACCTGGCTTATTTTCCTTGTCCCTGCTGGTATTTTTTGGACTTCTCTGTCCTCTTCTCGTTTGGTTTTGGTCAATGCTATTGGAGTCCCAGCCTCCCCCCAGGGCAAGCACAGACCCTCTCCTGGGGGACCCTGAGGACCCAGAGGAGTCCTAGGATTGCTATGGCAGATCAGACTGGAGAAACTGGGGATGCTGGGACCACAGGGCACAGGAGGTGCTGTGTGCCGTGTGCTCCTGCAGTTGGAACTGTTCATGGGCTCTGTACAGGGGGTCTCCCTGGCCTGGAGGTCTCCCTGCTGAGCCGTCACTTATATGGGCATCACAGCCCTCGCTGGCTACACCAGGGACAGTTGCCCTCCCAGGACAGAGGCAGACCTGCTCTTGCTTTGTCCCTCTCCCACTCCCCCCAGCCCCCACCTCAGGCCACCTGCTCCCTTTTTGCCCGTGTGTGTCTGTAGGAACTCCTGGTTTGGGGAAGGGAGGGGACAGATTGCAGAGAACAAGATGAGCGGAGTGTAATTTTATTTCTGTGGTTCTCCTTTCAAGCTGTCACAGTAAATCTATTTTACTTGTCACTTTGTAAATCATTATGCAGGATTAAGGCTTTTACCAGCTCTGAAGGCTTCTGCAGCCTGGACAGCCCACCTCACCCCCATCCTACCTTCCTCTTCCTCCCACCTGCCTTTGGAGCATGAGTTTGCTCTAGGCACATCCCTGCTGCAGGCTCTTCAAGTCAGAATGCAAGTGGGGACTGGGAACAGGGTGCCCCGTTATTGAGTTTTGCTGCCCCACTTTACAGAGGGGGGACCCAGCCAGAGGAGGCAGGAAGGGGCACAGGTCCCTTGCCTTCCATACTCCACTTTTTCAGATGCCCTGAGTGGGGGTAGGGAATCTGCAGAAAGTGACATGGGGTGGCACAATGGAGCTGCAGGGATCATCCTCATCACCAGGGCAGCCCTGGGGCCCCCAGTGCCTGTGGCAAGATTGCTCGAGACCCCCCAGGGAGCTCCAATCTGGAAGGGGAGAAGTGCTTGGATCAGCAGAAGGCTCTTCTGTCCCCTCCCTGGTGCGGGCCCAGGGGGCTGCAGTGGGCCCAGGACATGAACTGGGTAACAGAGCTGGAGGTGGGGGTGAGAGAGGAGGCGCCACACTGGCATGTAGGATCCCATTTATTTATTTCTCCAGAAGTCTGTGCCCTGCTCCAGAGAAGGCTTTGAGAGGCAGGAACAATGGAGCCATTGGCTGAGACGTTGGGAGCGCGGCGAGGCCGGGCTGCTAGGCCAGGCGCCAGCGGTGTGCAGCCGGGCATTTCCGATGGCTGGTCCATCTGGAGAGGCCTGCTCAGAAAAACAGAAAACAAAAAGGTGCCCACCCACTCGCCGACACCATGAGGGAACCCAGGCGCGTGGGGAGCCCACTTTGAGGAACCAGGGATGTCGGTGCCCGGGGCAGACGCCCAGCTTTTATCTGGCTGCGTTTACGTGGGGGCCGCATCATCTTGCCCAGGCCCAGGGCTTCCTGCTTGTTGCTGGGGGTCTGGTGCTGCCTCCTTCCTGTCTGCCTGTTGCACCTGGCCTTGGGGGCCAGCACGCACCCAGCTGCTTCACCCCTGCCACCCGGCCTCCTTTGTCCCGAACCCTGCTCTGTAGTCACTCGCTGCAGTTCAGTCCAAGAGGGGACTGGCCCCCTGGAGCACCTCTGCAGGCAGAGACCTGTGCAGGGAAGGCTCCCGATGGAGAAGCCACCTGGGGCTCTTCACCCCCGTAACCCTCTCTGCTTCTGTGGCCATAGTCCGGCCTTGCGCATAGCAACTGTCTGCTTATTTGCAGTTTCTAGATTTGAGAAGGCCAGAGCCCCGTCTCTTGTGTCCCCTGAGCACAGGCTAAAACAATATTTCTTAAATGGAAGAAGGACGAAAAAAAAAAAAATGCTGAGGCTCTGATCTTAAGGAGTTTCCCAGTGTAATTCGGAAATTAAGCCTTGACTACTTGGCAGAAGTTCTAGGCGAAGATCCTGAGGACTGCCTGGAGGAGGGGGCATTTAGGGCAGTGTTGAAAATGGGGAGGCTTTGGCTAGGACAAGACAAGGCGGACGGGGAGGAAAGGCCCGTCTAGGAGGTGAAGGGCATGAACACAGTACAGGAGGGGGCAGCGGGGGCAGCGTGTGGGCAGCCAGTGCCTGGGCACTCCAGGGAGTAACCATGGCTAAGCTTTGGGGATGGCCAGGATCCCAAGGGAATGTCAGGATTGGAAGGGACACTTTCTACAGGTGAAGCAGGGGGAGGTAAATGCAGGGAAAGCAGGGGCAGAGCAGTGTTTAGGAGATTAGTCTGGCGGCAGGGAGCCCTGGGGGTTGGAGGAGATGGAGCCCTGTTAATTACACAGGTGAGCCTAGTCCCTAGGTGGGGGGGGTGGGGGGCGGGGCCTTCCTTCACCAAGCCCCTCCATGCTGAAGCGGAGCAGGTGGCAGAGGCTGGGGGTTCTGAAGGTCTGGTCTGGTGCAGGTTCCGCTGGCAGCTCTACTGAGTACCAGGCCTGAGCCTCTATACTCAAGGTGGAAGAATCTACAGTCCTGCCTGGCCCTCCCGCCTGTCCCCAGGAGGAGTCAGTGAAGCACAGAAGGGAAGTCCTTCATGGGCTAACTGCCAGGCTTCATTCCATGCTGAAAAGTCTGTGGCCACTCTGGCATGGCCTGTGTGTGGCCTCTGGCCTCCCTGGGTTCTCCCGATGGGAGGCATTCCAGGCCTCTAGGTGTGGTTATCAAGCCACGAGACCTTGGGCCAGTCACCCTCTTGTAGGCCCGGGCTCTGTCCTCCCTGAGCCACTTGTCCTGATGACTCCTGCCACCCATGGCTCGTGGTGAGTATGCGCTGGTGCGCTTGGACATCAGGCCTGGGCGGCCGTTAAGGGCATCCCTCTGCGGGCAGGGCTCTAATCACCTGGCAAGCACCATTGCCACGACACTGCTGCAAGGCCAGTTCGAAGCCTTGGGACCTCAGCCAAGAGGTTGCGGTGTGCCTCTCAGTCTCTGGTGACTTCTAGGGCCATTTTGTGTTCGCTTACACTTCCTGCACACTCCCAGAGGCCCCTTTATTCGTCTAGTAATGTGCCCTTATCAGACCCCTGTCACCCCCCAGCAAGCCTTGCACAAGCCATGTGCCTTTAAATGGAGCTTGGTGGGGATGCCCGCTGCAGAGGGGTGGTCAGGTATCTGGCTTTCCCGTAAGGGGCAGTTTGGGGTTTTTGCAAAGAGCAGATTTTGTTTTTCTGATAAAAGAAGCCTTTGACAGAGTGGGGAGGCAGTACCGGAAATAGCACCCCCACAGCTGTTTTATTATGTTGCAGGTAGTTGAGGGGCTGAGCTACCTAGCAGGGCAGTTACTGAAGAGTGGAGGAAACTGAGGCTCAAAGTCAGAAGGGGATCGTGCTGAAGCCACCCAGCAAGAGAACAGACAGGTGGCAGGTCCAGACTTCAGTTAATTATGACAGTTATTTTATTATTCCTCACCTCTACTGCCTCCACTTCTTAGGGTCTCTGCACCGTCCAAGCCACATTATCTCATTTAATTCTCCAGTGGACCGTAAGGGGGAGGGACTATGCAGATCCCCTTTTTATCCACAGGCATAAAGTGTGTGGTACACTAAGATTAAGGCTGCAGAGCTACGCCGTGTTGATGGCAGGATTTGAACACAGGCCTTGGGGTTCAGAGCCTTTTTTTTTCCCCACTGCCCTCAGCTGCTCCCAGGCCTCTGGGCCCACCCCTGAAGGAGTGGAAAGACATCTTCCTCTTTCTAGGAGGCGTGGGTGCAGCTCACTTTCTATATTGGAGAGATAAAAGTGCCTGTTTGGGACGATTTTTATCAGCTTGGCCAAGCCAGTTTGACTTACAGGAAGAAGTCAATTTGCATTTGGGGAGAGAAGCTCAATGCACGGTCACAGCGAGCGCTGGCTGGATTTATAAATAAACAGTCGGCTGAGGGCATTGTCTGTCCCCAGCCGTACAATGCTGGGCTCATATTGATACCACAGCCCTGTTCCGCACGTCACAGCTGCCCTTTGGACAGAAAGGCCTGCTTGAGTAAGAGAAGGCCACTGGAAATGCCAAGGAACCCGTCCTCAGACCTGGTATCCCTGGGCACAAGCAAGCCGGGTGAGTCCGGCTGCAGCCGGGCCTGTTTATCCAGGCTGCCGGCTGGCATGGGGCGCCAGGTGCAGAGCGCGCCAGCGCTGTCATGGGGACAATGTGGGGCTGCGAGTGCTGGAACTGGGCAGCCTCTGCTCGACTCACAACCCCCAGGGACCACTCAAGCCAGGTCCCAGGAGTCTGGAGCCAGTTGCCCAGTGGTTACCAGCCTCCAGAGCCGGGGCCTGCGTTCAGAACTTGGGGCCGCCGCCAAGAGCAGCCACCACCACCAGGAGGTTCTTTTTCTTGAGACTTAAATCCTGTGCCATCTCATGGGTACCACTCACTTTCCAGGTCATTCAGAGAATGAAGTGAGTTGAAGTCAACAGTAGGTGCATCAGGTAGGTCTACCGAGCCAGCAGGGTGGGTGATCCCACACACGCCCAAGGCCTCCCTGGGCCTCACTGTCCCCCTCAGGAAGTGATGGGGCTGGAAGCTAGTCAGAGGCTTAGGACCCTCGGGCCAAGGGGTTGCTCCCTCCCCACAGGGTGCAGGAGCTCCAGCTCTGGGACCAGCCTGGATGTCATGCCCCGTGTCTTCCATCCATGGGACCTCAGACGTGGGACGTCAGGCATCGGAGGTCCCCTCTCCACCTCAGTTTTCATGGATGTAAAGTAGGGACAATTGGGGTTGTTAGGACAATGAAATATAATAATATGTGTTTAGTGCTCAGCATAGAGCCGGCCCCATGGTGAACGCTCATGAATAAATTATGTCAGTAATATTTATTTCAGGGAAAAAAACCTATTTTCAAGTCAGAACACTATCTATTAAATCACATATTCGGATTTAATTCCAGATGGTACTAAATAACAATAATGACTATAATGCCAGGTGTTAGAAGCCTGCCCCTGCAGGGACCATTTCTTTGCTCTGTGTGCTTCCTGAAGGGGACCCTTACTCAGAGCCGACCCTGACTCGGCCAGCTCTCGCTGGCTTCCTGGATTTCCTGGTGTCCACTGCTGTCTCTGGTTCGATAAGCGGGTTTAGACTTTTATCTGGCTGCTCTGAATGCAGACTCCTGGTTCCACCTGCCTTCTCTCTGTGCCTAGCCTGCCACCTCAGACCTAGAATGACCTAACCAGTGCCACCATGAGAAGGGCGCCTGGTACCTGTTCACCCAGAGATGTCCCCAGGCCCCTGCACCACTGGGGCACAATGAGCCTCCTTCAGAGTTCAGTCCAAGCATTTCCGGGGTCCCCATCCTGGGGCTGCCAGGGTCTCTGAATCTCAACGTAGTGCGGAACACTGGCAGGCAGCACCGCAGAGGTGACTAGGGTGTGTCTTGGTCATGATGATTTAGGGATTCATCTGTTCTGTTGCAGAACCCCAAGGTTTTGAGAGACAGCTGGGGCCGCAGGCTCTAAAGCCCGTTTTGCAGAGGAGGAAACTGGGCACACCTGAGCTCAGTTATATGCTTTGCCCAAGTGGTGGGGCCAGGATTTGAACCTGGCTCCTGGCCTCGACTTCAGACCTCTGTTCCTACCAGCCCTGAAGCCTCAGATGTTCCTGAAGGAAGCTGAGCGTGTGGGGGATGGGTCCAAAGCTGGAAAGCAAAGGACTTCACAGAACTTCTGGAAGTGGGGGTCAGGCATGGAGGAGGTCACTCTGCTTTGAAACAATTGGCTGCTTTCTCCAGCACTTCCTGTCCCCATATGCTGCCTTCGGGGATCTGTAGCAACTGGCTTCTCCAGTCCTGTCTACTCTCAGACCTGGGCCATGGAGGCCCACACCCTGCTAGGTTCTAGGGTCCAGATGGTGACCAGAATAGAGAGGATCCCTGCCTGTGGGGAGCCAAAGGGAGAAGATGAGTCAACAAGTCAAGCCAGTGACACCTTTACAAAGCAGAAGTTCTCAGAGAGAAACAAGCAGGGTGCAGGATGGAAAATTCCAGGAGGTGGGTGTGGGGGCCTCAGACAAGGAAGGCCTTTTCAGGAAGGGCCATGAGATGGTGCACGATGAGGAGAGACAGCCCGCGGGTAGCAGGAACAGCCTGGGCATGGGCTGAGAAGCAGAAAGGAAGCCTCAGTGTCTGGGGGACAGCAGGCAAAGGACACAGCAGGTGGGGATGAGGTGGCACTGCACATACCCTTCAGTTCCACTTGTCCCGGGAGAGCCAGCAGGGCTGCGGTGAGTGTGGGTCAGATGTGGACATGGCCCAGAGCTGCTGGTGGGTTTCACATGAGGCCAATTCCCTGCCCCAGCCAAAGGGCACGTGATGGTGACATCATGGCCTGTTTCTGCCTCCCACCAGCCACCTCCATCTTTGCGGCATGAATGGGAATCCTGGCTCCAATCTTGACACCACCTGCTAGTTGAGTGGCTCCTGGGATCACGGAGGGTGGAGGAAGCAGAGAGGGAGGCCGAGGGGTGCAAGGGCCGTGACCAAAGGTCTCCAGATAAGTGCAGGGCCTTTGGCCCGGGGTCACCCTGGCCCTGCCCCCTTCGTTTATTTCCTCGGATCCTTGCTCAGACCCTGGTAGCGAGCTGCCTGGAATGAAATGTGAAGAACTCCAGATGATAATGAAATCAATTGGACTGTTTCCCCAGTCGTTCTAGGACTGATGCATCATTAATGTTGGTAATACAGTGCCTGTCAGATCACAAACTTCTCAATAAATGTGCAGCTGGCAAGCTCTGATAGAAATTGGAGGCAAGCAGAGAATGAGATTTGGGGCCTTTGATATATGGGGTGTCAGCGGCGCGGTGAAGTTTTTATCAATTTCTGTCACTTTGGGCTTTTGTGCTCACTACATATGTGGTCCTCATGGCACCTCTCTGCGGGGCTGCTCAGATGCCTACTGCCCACCCCAGATGGTGTGAGGAAGGGGAGCCACTGGAGTGGGCCTCAGCCCCCACTTGGAACCTTCTACGGGGCCTCGTTACCAGAGGCTTCTCAGGCCAGTGTGCACAGGCGGGACCTGATCCCTTGGCTCT
This sequence comes from Spermophilus citellus, assembly GCF_964194105.1. Classification (NCBI taxonomy): domain Eukaryota; kingdom Metazoa; phylum Chordata; class Mammalia; order Rodentia; family Sciuridae; genus Spermophilus; species Spermophilus citellus. Next base: position 52,136,768 of record NC_138195.1, read on the forward strand.
TTCAGTCAATCTGCAAGGCACTGAGTGAGTCTATGCCCTTGGGTCCCCAGCTATCCTGATGGAAGCCTAGGCCATAGGGCTGTGGAGATGGTCATCTGGTTGTTCCTGCCTAAGAGTCAAGAGGGAAATGGATGGCTTGTTGGAACTTGTGTCAAAATGTATTTGGCAGACTAGGGGAGGACCTACTAGCTGGGCCCAGGCGTGGAATCCTGGGTGAACCCTAAAGTTTATGAGGGAGGGAAGAGTTTGACCAGGCTGGATCCCAGTGGACCTGGAGAGAAGGCAGAAGGCTTGGGCACAGCTTAGCAGAGTGTACAGGCCCTGGAGCCAGCCTGCCGGCCTGCCTCCCAGCTCCTGTGCTTTCCAACTGGGCACCCTGGGGCCAGCTACTCAACTGATCCATGCCTCCATTTGCCCATCTCTTAAATGGGTGTAGGATGTGAAGGACCAGCCACCTTGAGGGCTCTTATGAGCATAAATGAATGACTGTTCACATGACATCCACACTCACCTAGTTGGTCAGACGCAGGGCTGGGATGGGAGCCAGGCTCTCTAGAGTGCTGTTGGGGCTGGGGTCACTGTGGGCCTTGGGTGCCTGTGTGAAGAAAGAGGCGTGGGGACTTTAGTAAACTGGCCTGTGGGGTCACTGTCATCGGCAAGGATGTAAATGACCTGGGCGTGGGTGGACAAGGAGTGAGCTCAGTCTTTGTAGTTGTGTGGTGACTGGAGAAGTTCTGAGAGGCCCTCAAGGGATCGGCATGGGGTTCTAGAATTTGGCTGAAGAAGGGTGACAGTGAGTGGCAGATGAGGTAAATGCAGGCCACATTGCTGGCAAATTCCAAAGGAGCTAGAGTTTGGGGGTTCCTGGCTACACCCTGTCAGGAGCTGCCCTGACACCCACTCTGCAGCCCTGGTCACTGGGAGCCGGAAGGAGAGGCGCACGGGGCTGTAGGGAGGACCTGGCTGGGCACAGGGACCCCGGCTCCTCTGGACTGGGAGGCTCCTGGTTCCCTCCAGGCTAACTTTGAGGTGCTCCTGCCGCCCAAGGCTCCCTGGCCTTACTGGGGCTGGTTCTGCATCTGTGATTACCAGTCAAGAAGGGCGGCTTGCAGGCCCCCTGGGGCCTCAGGAAAGAGGAAGGATATTCGATGAGGTGAGGAAAAGACCCGGGCGCTCTGCCGCTCTGCTCTGACAGTAGGAGGCGGTTCTGGGTCAGGGCCACCCAGGCTCCCTCTGTGCTTCCTTGGACCTTCGTGGCCCCTGGGGGCCTCCTTCCTGCTGCTGAGCTTGAGACCCTGACTTTTCCTGGTCCTGAAATTCCCAGGTGACCTGATGGGGGCCATAAGTCCCCCTGGCTTAAGCTTGGAGGAAGTATCCCCTTGGCTCCCGAGAAGCCTTGGCCATGAGAGTGCGGGGGTGGGGGTGAGGTGCAGGGGAGCTAGAGGCAGAGTGGCTGCGGGTGCACAGGGAGGAGCCACTTAGCCCCCCTTTTTGCTCCTGGCGGGGCTGGTCACGGAGGCAGCTGGAGCACCGTGCTGTGCTGTTGTGGTCCGACCCCATGTGGGCCGCCTCACATCTCTAGCCCCTCTGCGTGTCTCCAGAGCGGGGACCCTTGTGCCCACGGTTTGGGCTGGGTTGGGCCCCCTGGTGCTCAGGACTACGCTGCTGTTGAGTGGCAGTCTCATGCCAGGCCCTGGGTGATCTTCCTGGCCTAACCCAGGAACTCAGAGCCTCACTAGGGAACAGGCCAGGCACTTCCTGCAGCACGAGGGCCTGCTGGGTGGAGACAGGAGCCCTGCCAAGGAGAGCCTCCAGGGGACAGGCTTACGTTAGCCTGCAGTGGAAGGACATTCATGGAGGGCTTCCCAGAGAAGGTGACCTTTGGGTTGTATCCCAAAGGATGAGTCAGGACTCATCAGAAAGAGGGCAGGGGAGGCATCAAGCCTGCTGAGGAGGGGAGCCAGGAGCTCCCCCGGCCCCGAGTGCACCCCGAGGGCTCTGAGTGCCTGTTCCCTTCAAGCACAGTCAGCAAGGAGCTCTGTCAGTGGGTGTAATATGGAGCGTGATCAGCACAGTGGCTACTTGAACGCTGTTCTTGTCCAGGGGAGAGGACATGAGGCCACCACTGGCTGGCTGGGCACAGGAGAAGGGGCCAGAGCAGTGCTGCAAGTGATTCTTGGCTGGGGTTGGGTGGCTGGTGGTTGGTAGGGGAACTGGGTGCTGTGATGTCCCAAGGGAGTGAGTTCAAGGGGTGTGGAAGTGCCCTTGGCCATGGGTCTTCTGCGTATAGGACTCCTGGCACTTGTTGACCATGCAGATACTGGCAGTGCATTCAGAAGCGTGGCTAAGAGCCTCAGATCTGAGGAGGATCACAGAGGCTGGACCTTCGGGGGTCCCAAGAGGACAGGAGGCTCTGAAGAAGAAGGATGGAGCCAGTTGCAGGGCGCAGTGGCACACACCTGTAATCCCAGCAATTCAGGAGGCTGAGGCAGGAGGACCACGAGTTCAAAGCCAGCCTCAGCAGATTAGTGAGGCACTTAACAGCTCAAGGAGACCCTGTCTACAAAAGGGCTGTGGGTGTGGCTCAGTGGTTAATCACCCATGGGTTCAATCCCTGGTACCATAATATGAAAGAATGGAGCCGGCTGTAGATTGTAAAGTCTGGAAGGGGCAAGGAGAGAGGAGGACGGAGCTCTGCCCTTGAAGGTAATCAGGCACACATTTGCCTGTGCCTTCCTATGCAGCCCTGTGTGGAGGGGTGAGGAGGGCGAGGCTTGGCCCTAGGGAGCCACTGACTGTCAGGTGGAGAGGAGGTGCACAGTGCAGGCAGACTGCGGAGCGCACTCTGCTGGAGAGGTGGACACTGAGGGGGTTCCCAGGCCGGGTGGCGAGGGACGGCAATGGGAGACATGGGAACAGCGCTGCCAGAGGCTCGGACTGCCAGAGGGGTGCGGCTCCCGAAGCCAGGCCAGTGGGGTGGACTTTGCTCCTGCCTAGGGGCAGCCAGTCATCCAGACCTCCCCGGTCAGAGAGGAGAGACTAGGGGCCTGACATCCTGGGCTGCTGAGGTCCTCACCCAGGGCACATTTGGTGTGGGAAGGTCAGGGCTTGCTGGCCACTTCCAGCCCAAGGAGGGTGACCAGCCAGGTGCCAACTCTCGGACAGCCCATGTCTCTTAATGGTGTGGCATTCGTGGGAGCCTTGGCATCAGGGGAGGGCCTGTTTGCCCAGAGGGAGGGTCCGCTCTAAGCAGGCGACTGGCACCTGCCCCTCCGGTGTTAAAGTCCATCTGGGTGAACCAGGCCAGAGACGGAGGGAGGAAGGCGGGTGGCCTGTTGACAGCTGTCCTGGCAGGTGTGCCCTGTCATCTGGCACAAAGACAGCCACGGACACCCAGGGGCTGGCACCCTTTCTCACAGAGCCCCCCAGCCCTAAATGCACACACTGAGATGCACTATCAACCCTTCCCACTGAGAATGTGGTGGGAGGAGCAGCTGTCAATTACCAGCAGACCTGGACGATTCAGACCAGGGAGGGAAAGTGGCCTGCCTCAGGTCACACTGCAAGTTGGACTTCCACCTGACGTCCAGCCTCCTGGTGCCACTACAGCAACTGAGGCCTTGGGTCAAGCTGGCTGGGCTCCTGTGTGGTGGGGAACCTGGCCACCTTCTCCACACCTCCTGCCATTGGAGGGCCTGTCTCCTAACAAAAAAAAACAACAATACAAACAAACAAACAAAAAAAAAACCCTCTGCCTACACAGAATCAAGAGCTTGTTCAGTTTTCCTTAATTTATCTCCTCCTAAAAGCAGACTGTGAGTCCTGCTCCTTGTGTGCATTGGACCAGGTCACCCCCTGCCCAAACCGAAGAGGCACAGGGGGATGCGAGGATTGTAGTAAAGTCCCTGAGCCCCTCTGACAGAGGCAGAAATCCCAGCTCTGGAAGTGTGTAAACACAGTTATTTTTAGCCCTCTGAGGGCTGTGGGTGCAGCAGCGTGACCCGAATTTGGCTCAGCCCCGGGTCCTGCCCCTCCCAGGAGAGGAGGCTGGCTTTGCCCCCTGCCCTTCCTCCTCCCCCACCAGCCTCAGGGCAGGCTCAGTGAGTTCCAGAACCCACTCAGAAAAGGAACTGGGCCCGGGCGGGGCTGGGGGCATCTCATCAAGGGTGCCCAGGGCCCGGAGCTGAGGCTGCGGCCAGCTCATAGGGACAGGATGTGGTTTTCTGAGAGGCGACATTTCGAGTTGCAGGAGAAAAGCTAGAGCCAGAGTTTCCTGATTTTTTTCACGGCTCTTTCTCTGCTCCTTGTGCCCTCCTGGCCTGGCTGGAGCCCAGGCCTGGGCAGTCCTGGGAAGGAACTCAGGCCCATGGGGCGGGAGGTCAGCAGGACTGCCCCCATGGTGTGCTCCAAGCATGTGCACACCTCTGGATGTCCCAGAGCCCCTCGTGGGTGAAGCGGACTCCTTTCCAACCTGCTGGGGGGAAGTGGGCGGGGCGCTGAGGAGATCAAGGGCGTGTGCCCCCTCGTTCCTGCGGCCACACTGAGTGCTAATTTTGTAGCAGCCGCTGTTCTGGCCACTGGATGTGAAGCAGGAAGCCAGCCGGAGGATATGCCAATCCTCCCAGGTTAACGTCATTGGGAAGGACAGGGGTGGGAGCACGGTGGGGTAGAATAAGTGCATATATAAGCAATAATCAGCTTGCAGGATGCACCATATAGGAAATCACAGGTGGCACGTGTATGTTAGCCAGGGACCACCAGCAAGAACCCCTGGAGACAACCAATGCGAGGGTAGCAGGTGGTGAGAGGATAGCAAGTTTGAAGGCCCTGGGGCTGGAACACTCCTGGCATCTGAGGACAGCAGAGAAACCATTGGAGGGGGCCAGGAGCCAAGGGAAAGAAGGCGGTACCTCGCGAAGTGGGTGGGGCCAGACGCACAGGGGGCCGTCCACGGGGATGGGGTGGGGTGAGAAGTGCGCCAGCCAGCACACAGGGAGGTGTGCCTGGAGGTGACTGAGGCCTTGATTTTAGGGTCTGACACCTGGGTTGCTGGGGGCAAAGGGCAGTTGATGGGAGCAGTGGAGGGCGGAGGAGAACAGGATTCAGGGGAGGGCAGGCGAGGGGGGATGGCATCCTGCACATACAGATGTTCACTGGCACCAGAACAGGGAGGGGAGTCCGGGGCTGACGGCCCTGCTCCCCAGGCACTCTGTCAGCCTGCCCCCAGGCCGTGTGGGCGGTGCTCCCTCAGGGCCTGGCCTGGGGTTTGTCCCAGTTCACCATGGATGAGGGCCTTGTGTGCCCCGGTGTGGAGGCAGTCCTGGTGGGGGAGCAGGGCTGCAGCCTTGGTGCAGAGGGGTCAAAGGCTTGGCCACAGAGCCTGGAGCAGTGTCTGCTGTCAGCTGGACATGAGCCCTGGGTGTCACTCCCCAGCCTCGTTCTCAGCAGGGTTTACCTCTTATGGTGAAGTACTAGCTGTCCCTCGTGTGCATGGACTGGGGTTGAAGGCCAGAGGGAGTTGCGACACATTTTGGGATTTTCACAGCAGACTTGGTTTTGTGTATTTGGTATCTACCAGTGCATTGTGACCCTGAATATGTCCTCACCCCTCTCAGGGCCTTGGATTTTTTATCTAAGGCCCCAGGATAGAATGGAAGGTCTTCGGGGTACCCACATAATACACTGCATTTTGGTTATGGAACTTTGGCATTGAGATGGTTGTGGATTTTAGTGTGAGCTACAGAGGTGCCTTGCAGGGCCCTGGGAACAGGTGAATGTGGCATAGAAGACACGTCAAGGACCGTCAACAGAGTGAAGTGGGATGGCCAAGCCCTTGTGCCCTCTGGAAATTTCCTGGACTTCACCAAGTCTAACTTGTGCCATCTGCAGATCCGGGGTAAATACACGTGCTGCGCAGCCAGCCCAGCGCCTGGCCGTAGAATGCCTTCGATTTCTGGTGGCCCCTTCTTTCCCTGTCCGTCTCCACTTTGCAGCTGGAATCCAAATCTTAGGGGAGAGTTCTGCCGCTGTTGGGGCTTCCTGTGGGAGCCACAGTCCCGGACCTGGGAACCCTTCCAAACCTAACTTGGAGGCCGTGAACCTCACCATGGCCTTGGGGATTGGCCCGCTGGCTGTGGCTCTGAGCATGGGCCATAGGTATTGCTCGCAGGGGCATGTTGGGTTGTTAACCAGAGGCACTACTGAGCTCTGAAGTCCTGCCAGCACCGTGTCTTATTTCTCAAAGAAACGACAGGCTCCCACTTCCTATCAGCACTGATGTGGTTGCTGTTGTGTTGTTGTGGTGTGTGTGTGTGTGTGTGTGTGTGTGAACTGCCATGGGTTTTAGAGCTGTGGTGGAAAGTGAGGAAAATAGCAGATGCTGGATCCAATTGCCACCAAACTGTCTTGAAATGCTATAAATATTTTCTAAAAGATGAGCTTCCCGTGCCTGATGTGTTAGTTATCTCTTCCCCGAGAAGCTGATTTCTGAAAATTAAGACAAATAACCTCTTAAATCACAGTTGTTAACCTCAGGTGTAAAAAACTGTTACCCCGCCAGCCGCAGGTCAGGGTGACTCTGCTCCAAGTGACTCCGTGTGACACAGACACGGCAGCGCCAACAGAGAGCACCAGACCTTGTGTTCAGTCAAAAAGCCCCAGGCGTCAGCCTGGCCCAGCCACTCACCGCTGTGTGACCTGGGGCCAGTGGGTCAGCTTCTGAGAGCCTCTGTGACCTGTCTCCCACAGAGCTGTCACCTGCCGCCCCCTGGAGCCTGTACGCGTCCCTGAGCCTGCCTGGGAGGTACAGAGAGGTGACTGTCCGTGGTTGATACATGTTGATCAGGACTGAAACCCCCCCTGTCCCCAGGCCCCTCATCCCTCTGCCTGGGTCCAGGACAGCCTCCTGGGATGCAGACCTTCGCCAACATCCCTTTTCAACACGGGGCCGAGCTGGTCGGGGGACCAGAGCCCCTGGCAGGCGGGTAACGGCCCAGCGGTGTGTGTTCATCCTCCCTGCATTTGCTTTTATGTTGAACCTATATTTGTGCTGAATGATGCTAATTTTGTACTGAAGGTAACTCCAGAAATTTAAAAAAAAAAAATAAAATAAATGTATTTCAGCAAAAGTTGTGAGTTGATTTCAAGAAAAATACTGAGCTCCTGGCAATCTGCAGGGCGGGAGGAAATTGACGAAACCGAGGAAGCCAAGCCCTGCAAACTGTCCTGCGTGTGGTTTCCATCCTCCGCACAGGGGATGGGGAGGGGGTGACTGTGTCCCACACAGAGGAGCTGCAGAAATCCCTGTGTTGGGTCCAGGCTGAGGGAAAGTGTCTCCTGGGGGGGGGGGGGAGGTGGTCCAGATCCCAGGAGACTCTGCAGCCCAGCCAGCGCCCACCATGCAGCCCTCTCTGCTCTGAGGTTCTCAAACCTCATGGCAGGTTCCCCGTGCATCATGGGGATGCCCACTGCATCGTGGGCCCCGGAGGGACGGCACATAGCCCTTAAGCTCAGAAAGCCAATGTGCTTCCCACACGCCCTCCCCAGTACAGCTGACCCAGGGCTGGACACAGCGTAGGCCACCAGGACTTAAGAACGTGACGGAGCAGCCAGGGGAAGAGGCCACAGGACAACCATTAGCAGGGGGTGGGGGAGATCCTTGGGCTCTGTGCACACCTACTGCTCCCTCACCCTCAGCCTCTTTGGGTAGCCGAGTGCCCCCAGATTTTCTTTTTTTTTTTTTTTGCCCCCAGATTTTCTAAGACAGTCCTGCTGCCTGATCCTTCATTTCTTGTCTTGCTCTGGGTGGACATCCTGTCTGCCCTATGAATAGCCATCAGCACAGAGCACTTTCTTCATGGTCAGGGTACCCACTCAACCACCGCCTTCGTGTCTGGATAGTGGATGGGCAGCCCAACTTGCCCCCATCTTACAGATGAGGATCTAGAGGCCCAGGGTTGGCAAGTGACTTATTTGAGGTCACACAGCAAATTAATGCAGATACCTGGGCTGAACCCATGGGCACCCGTCTCCTGGCCACTTCACCTTCCATTCACAAAGATAACTCAAAACATGTTACGCATTCTGGTATTTAAATCTCACTTATGAGTTTACTTATCCATTCACTTGGAGTTTTTGTAGCCTCGTGGATGAGACTTCAGAAGCCAAATGGTCTGGTCTGTGTTTTAACCACTTCTGGTCACGTGACTTTTGGCCACTTTTAATCTCTCTGTGTCTCTGTGTCTTCATTAATAAATGGGCATAAATACCACGTGGGTCCATAGTGGGGATGCTGAGGCTCACAGTGCCTGGGTCAGGGAGGGGGTCTTCTCTCTTCATTGGGTGGGCTGTACCAGGTGAGGGTGGTCAGGAGCAGTTCCCAGTGTAGAAGGGGAGGGGTGTGCACCCAGAGAAAGAGAAGGAGCGCTCAATGGGCAGGCGAGGGCAGAGGTGCCAGGCCCCATGGGGGAAGGGAGAGGCAGTCAGAAGGCTGGGAGGAGCCCAGTCAGGAGGCTGGTTAGAGCAGGGCTTCTTTGGGGGGACAGAGAGGACACCAGGCAGAGATGTGACATGGTGTAGTCCCAGATCGTCACAGGGGCTGCCTCGGCCCCGACACATTGCATCACGCACGGCTCCTCTGGGCAGAGGACTACGCCATGCCACCCCTGGCCGCTGAGGCTCTGGGCTGCACTGAATGGGGTGGAGGTGAGCTGGGGAGCAGAGGGAGGCCAGGTTGGCTTATCCCGGGGTCAGGCCCAGAGAGTCCTGTCAACTGTTCCTCCTCTGAGGAGCCAGCTCCCCACTGTCTGTCTGTCCAGCTGCCCACTGGGTTCTCCTCCCCACATCTGTGTGCTCAGTGTAAACAGCTCTCCCCTCCAGGAATCACCACTGCCCTCGGGCTAGTGCTGATACCCTTTGGCCCAGAGACCCGTTGATTCTGCCGCTGGGGCCCAGCACCCAGTTTTAATCCCCCCACTCCTCCGTGAGACCCAGACGGTTGTATTATTAATCGTCATAATTAACCAGCATCACAGAGGGTCTTTTTCCTGGACCGCAGATCCCCAGGACAAGAGCCCCAGGAGGCCCTGCTCCCATCCCTACTTAACAGACAGCGTAGACAAGGCCAGGTGCAGGGAGGTGACTTCCTCGCACTGGAGCTCAGTGACTGAGTCCAGTGAGGAACCACAGTATTCCTGTCCAGAAACAGACAGTCCATCCCCTAGGGTCCTGCACACTGGTTTCTGGGGGAGGGGGACTATACTCAGGGGTCTCAGATGAGTGTGGAGGAGGGAGGTTAGAACGGGGGAGAAGAAGAACTTAGTGAGCTAGCAAGATGAGGGTCTGGCAGGGGGTCAGGGTGGGAGGTGCCCTGGGCAGAAGGAATGCCAAATACCAATATCCTTTCTCCCCACCACGCAGATGGTGAGCCAGGGCCTGGTGACGGCAGCTTCTCCTAAGTGCCGCGTCTCAGGAATGGTGATTTAAGCGCTTGCGGCCGGCTGCTTCCTGATTTATGGGGCCATTGTGGATAGGCCTGACTACACCAGCATGGCGGCTGCGCAGGGCTCCTCATATGGATCTGTAGATGGCCAGCAGCCTCCTGCCTCCCTCCACATCTCCTGGGCCCAGCCCCCACCAGGACTCCTTGTGTGCGTGTGTATGCGTGTGCCCCAGAGCCCACGCCTAAGTGGACGTGCACAGGTCAACGGGCTGCAAGCACAAGAGGATGTTCACATCCTGCTGAGTGGCCCATAGACTGAGTCAGCTCTGCATGCGGGTGTGTGCTGCTCTAGAGTAGATGGACACAGGTGTGCCGGGTACACACACATGTGCCTGCCAGCGCTCTATGGGCTCATGGCCTCTGAGAAGTCTCTGTCTGTGTTCGTCTGCTTCTGGATCTGTGGGCTGGGCATCTGCTTACTGCCGTGTGGGAGCATGGGTGTGTCTGTCAGGTGTGTGGGGGGGCAAGCATGCAGCCCCCACCTCCTCCTGTTTCCATGGGTGCCATCCAGCCGACAGCCTTTCGTGTGTGTGCACATGGAGTTCATGCATGTGCCTAAACAAGCAGGCAGGCGTGTGTGCACCATCACGGGCATCACTCACACATGCATGCCAGTGTCTAGTGTGGCCCAGAGGCCCTGGCCTGCTCACAAGCTCATTGTGAAGGCTCTCTGCTGTCAGAAAGGGAGAGGAGCCCTGCAGGAGGCAGGGAGATGGCCTCGTCTGTCCTCCGAGCACCTCTGCCTCATTTCCATACAGATGCTGGAGGAGAGGGAGGGACCTGCAGCTGCCTCCAGGTCTCCTGGCCACCTCCATGTCTGTCCATCATGTCCTCGAGGCCAGGCCCTGGGTCCCACGTGGGTCACATGAGAAACGTGGTCCAAAGGCAGGCTGATCAGCACACAAGCCCAGGCTCTGTCCCTAGTGTGTGGCACCAGGCCATCCCTTGTGTACCCTCATTCCTCATTTTCCCATCTGCAAAATGGTTTTAACAATGGCCAACCCATGGGGTCATGGTGGGGACTTAAGCGGGGCATAAACTGCTGGGTAGATCACCAAGCCTCAGTTTCCCTTTTTGTAAGGGGGTACTAATGACCCTCATTGGCTAGCTCCTAGGACTGTTTTGAGAATCGGTCAGTCCCAGGGGCAGGGTGGTTCTCACAGTACTTATTCCGGCTCTGAGCATGGGAGACGAGGGCGCTGGGCATGCGTGTGGGCGACACGTAGCCCTGGGTCAGACATCCATGTCTGAATCCCCATGCGCCCGCACACTCCCCTGGGACTAGGTAGACCACCTCATCTTCCTCTCCGTCGGAATCTCTGTAGACCTGGGATTCCTCTTCTTCCAAGCAGATGCGTTAATGGTAGTCTCCCTCATGTTGCAAAGGGAGGAAGGATCTAGGAGAAAGGCATAGCAATGGTGCTTCTTACCGCCATGTGAGGGGCCAGTAAGTCTGGTCCGGTGAGCACGTGGAGAATGGTGTGCCATCAGAGCAGGATGCCTGCTGCTGAGGTATCCTCTGTGCTTCTAGATGTCCAGCAGTCCCACTGGAGAAGAATACAAGCCCTTCCTCAGGGAGCCCAAGGGGCTGCTGTACAGCCAGCAGCCCCAGCTGCAGCATGGTACCTGGGGAAGGAGGTGGTTGGTTCTGATCTCTGCTGACTACTGAGGAACCAGTGTTTGGCACCACCCAGTCCTGCTACGGGGGGCCTGCGATCCGGTGACTTGCCTCCTTCAGACCACAGAGGCCCTGAAAGGAGGCCCAGGAGGAAGCATGGAGCCAGGTGTGGGCTGAAGACCCCCCTAGCAGCCCCGTAGGTGCTGGCCCAGGTGCGTCCCTGCTGGCTGCAGAAGGAGCCCATGAGTGAGCCCATATGGTGTGACCTCCCAGCCTGTGCCCGCCCCGGCCAGCTGCCGAGATCCAGAAGAGGATGCAGAGGCCCTATCCTGGCAGGGGCTTCAACGGAGAGATGAGCCTCTGGCACCCAGGCCAGGGCAGGCAGAGGGCAGCCCGTGGACATGGCCAGGGCTGCAAGAGCTCAGAGGTCATGGGGCCAAGGTGGGCCCAGGTACAGGGGCAAGAGCGGAGGCAGGCTGGGCCAGAGACAGACCTTGAAGGACAAAGAGCTGAGCTCACTGGAAGGGACAGCATTCCAGAAGGACACTAGTGTGTGGGCACAGTTTGGAGTCCTTCCCAAGGAAAGGCGGATCTCTCCCATAAGACATCTGGGCAGCTCTGGCTCGGATGGCTCCAGCTCTCAATGACCAGTGGCTGTGGGGTGAAGCAGATGGCCAGCAGGGGCAGAGGGGGGTGACCTCAGGCCTGAGCCAAGGGAGGCCAAGTGGCCCACACAGGCCAGAGCCTGAGACCTTGGCACCAGCTACTCAGAGCTCTCGACTCAAAAGTTAATGATTCATTTGTGGCCAATTTCTGCTGGCGTTTGCCTGGAAATTCCCAAGCCTGCTCCTTCCCTCGGCTCCGGAGCTCTAAGAATACAGTCTCATCTACACTTGGCTGAAAATATCGCACCCAGTATCCAGGGAATGGTTTTCAAAATTACAGCAGGAGCTATGCAGGTTAGCTATTAGGATGAACTATTTCTGGGTAGCTGGCTGAAACCTGGGGTGGTCAGTCTGTATGCGGTCAAGTTTAAGGCTCACTCTGACCCTGTGTGCCATGTGTCGATGAGAGGAATCCTATTTATCTTCATGATGTCCCCATTTAGTTCAGAACAGATGTGACCAGAATTCAGTCTAGTGAACAACAGTTACAAAGGGCAAACTGGAGCTTGACCCAGAGAAATCCCTGGTATATGCAAAGGCCCTGGGCCATGAAAGTCCAGGGAAGGTTGATTGTGGAATGTCTGGGGTATGGAGGGTGTGAGAGACTTCTAGGACTGAACATAGCTAATGAGTGAAGGACTTGGATGGCTTGGGAATTTGGCAGTGGGACATTCTGGTGACGGGGAGTCAGGGCTGGTCCCTGAGCAGGGACAGCTGTATTTGTATTTACTCATTTGGGTCTTGATTCTGCTGGTCAGCAAGCCTTTCTGGGCAGGCTACTCTTTGCTAGCTTGGGTCCAAGCTCTGCCCAGGGCCCTGCACCTGTGTGGAAATCTGAGTTAGAGAGAAGAGGTCATATGTAGCAATCCAAATAAGGGCCACAAGGACCCAGGGGAGCCATAAGGTATGGGTGCAAACTCTGGTCTACGGGAAGCAGGCTGATGGCATCACCTGAAGCCCTCCAGTGAGTGCAGCAGAGGTGTTAGAGTCAGCTTCAGGCTCTCTGTGTTCCTGGCAGGCTCTGGAGACAGACGGTTTGGAGGTTACCTCTGTCCCACCAGACCCACCAGACCTTATTGAATCTGAATGTGTGTCTGTCATTGTGCAGATGAGCAGAATGAGTCCCAGAGACGGGAGGGCTGGTGGCCGAGGGAGGCAGAGCTCAGGGTCCTGGCTCCTGATTCCGGCTCACGGCTGCCCTGTCCCACTCAGCCGCCCATTCCTGCAGCTCTGGGTGCATCCTCCCAGAACCAGCCATCGGAGCAGCCTGATCCTTGGGGATGAAGCATCTGGGAGTCTGGGAAGGGGGTTCCTTTGTGTCGTTCACAACTTTGCAGATTTAATTTCCTTGAGGATGCCTTGACAGTGCCCGGCGTTGGTGGTAAACAACTGCTCTCCTCCCCAGAATGTTTGCCTGTGACAGCAGCTTTCCCTGGCGAGGGTGCTACCCGCGCTTGGCAGGGCCTCTTGGGCTCCAGCTCCCAGCTTGGGCTCCAGGCGAGTGAGGGCTTCTGCAAGGCATTCAAGAATGCAGAGGCCGCCGTGGGGTGGGGGCCTCTGCGCTCCCTGCTGCTGCTGTGGCCTCAGGGCCTCAGATGGCCCCTGGTTGGGGATGGTCCTGGGTGGTGAGGTAGGGCAGGATCAGGTGTCCTCTGGCTCCCGTAGCCCTGGTGCCCAAGTCCTTGGCCCGGCTCAGGAGGAGGAGGGAGCCTGTCTCCCTAGCGTAGCTCTGCCAGGCCTGTCTGTGGCTGAGAGCAGGGGTGCCTTGGCCCCGTAGCCTCTGTGGCCTGCGTCACACTGGCTTAGGTGTCCTGAGTCAGAGCCAGGAAATGGATCTGCCATGTGGGGGGCGGGGGGGGGGCTGCTGCCCCTGGAGCTGGGGTGAACCCTGACCCTGCCTGTCCACACCTGGGTGGTGCTGGCCTCACACATCCTTCCCCTGGCCTGGATTTGACCATTGCCTAAAGGACACACTGAGGTCACAACCTGCTCTGTGTTGCACCCTCTGGGCCCAGCTTCCCGTCCCACTTGGTCACTAGCAGCCATTCAAGTACGCTGTTGACAGGAGGGGATCGGGACCCACGCACAGCTGTGCCCGTTCATGCTGCTCGGCCCCAGCCTGGCTCTTTCCCATAGAATGCCTTTCCCCATTTATCCTCTGGACACTTCTCCCTCTCCAACCCAAGAATTCACCCAAGAATTACTCCTCGGGTGAAGTCTTCCTTAGCAACCAACCACTCCTCCCGTTGAAATTGTCCCCTTTTCTCAGAGCCACCTCTCCATGGACCTCTATTAATGACACTGTCACAATGTAGTATAATCACATTTTCTTGCAAAGCACTCCCCCATTAGCCCGTGAAGGCCCGGAGGCTTGTTTATCTGTGCATCCTGCAGGCCTGATATATAGTAGGTGCCTAATAAAAGCAGGCTGGATTTAATTAAGGTAGTTCCTGAAGGCGGTGTTGGAGTCTCCTTTCCTTAATGGGAAGAGGGAAGGTGGGAGTGTGCTCGTGGAGAGCTTGACCTGCCCCTGTTCCCTGCCCCTGACCCCTGGGGAACACAATTGCTGGGGGTTAGGGGGGCCCCCACCCCACTTCCCCCCACCACTGCCTTCCCTGCCAGCAGGAGGCGGCTCCCCAGGCTGCCCAAGTGATCACTCTCCAGAAAACACCCCAGTGGAAACTGCATGAATGATTGATAAGATCTGAGAGCTGTTTAATTTTTTCCCCCTGTTTAATGGCTATCAATAATTTAATACGCTCTCTGTATGTTTTTAAGAAATAGCACCCATTTTGCCGTCTCCGGTTTAGCTGGCTAAATGATTTAAGTGTTGGAAATGTGCTCAGAGGATGGAGGTGGAGGGAGTTGGAGAATCTGGAGGCTGCTGGGGTTGGGAAGGGGGGATGGAGGAGGCGGGCTCAGAGTCAGCCACAGCATCTTGGCCTGGGCGAGTGCTTGTGTGTGTGTGTGTGTGTGTGTGTGTGTGTGTGTGTGTGTGTGTGTAGGTGGAGGGAGGGGGAGGAAGGGAAGGGGCGGGTAAAAGCCAGCGCCTCTCTGCTAAGAGCAAGATAATTGCTTTTCCGGGGCCTCACTGAACAGCAACTGAACAGCTGTCGCCACCGCCCCCCCCCCCACCATGCTGAGCTTTTCTGGATGGCTCTGGGGGCTCAGGGGGGCTAGCCAGGAGCTGGGCTGATTTCACCATGGGCTGAGAATCCCCCTTCCCCTGACTTCTTTGCCCCCCTCCTATAGCTTTGAAATCATTTGTATTTTAATGATGCGGCTGCCCAGCTGGCCAGAGTCTTCCAGATGGGGTTTGGGTGCTGTGGAGGGGGAGACTCAGAATCACTCATCTCTGGGCCCACAGGGACCTAGAAGGTCATTCGCCAGTGCTCCCCCAAACTTCCCAGATGCAGGGGATCACCTGGGAGGACTTGTTAACAATTTAAATTTCTGGGCTCTCTTCCAGGCACACAGGCTTTCATCCTCAGGGGAGTGGCCTGGCAGGCTGTGGGTTTACCAATCAGCCGGGGGGATTCTTATCATCGGGGGAGTCCAGCTCCCTCCTCACGCCCACAGCACCCAGAGTGCCACGTGGCCACTCCCTCTGGGCACTGGGTGCGCAACCCCACACCTGTGAGACCCTAGATGCTCCATTCTGGAGCTCTTCCTGATGCTAGGCTGTGACCTAGCCAGCTCCCTGTGCACCTGCTGTCACCTCTGCTTCAAAACAGCCACTCTCTAGGGACCTAATGTCCTTCCCTCACCCAGCCTGGCCACTCTGTGCCTTGGCTGTGCTTCTGTTGAGCAGGGAGCTTTCTTTCTTAGTAAAGACAGGGGACTGGGGACAGGGGGCTGTGGCCTCTGTGGAGTGGATTGGCATGGCTGTGACAGCCTGCTGCTGACCACGAGCCTCTCAACACAGTGGGGACCCTGAGGAAGGCAGAAAGCACTGGGTCTCCGAACCCCCTTGGCCTGTCAGAGCTCAGTGTCCCCACCAGAGAAAGAAGACTGTCTCCTTTGGAGATGACGGTGAGGGGAGCCAGGTTGGAGGAGTCACACCTCCACTTAGGCCAGAGCTGGACCTGCAAAGAGCGGGCAAGAGGCCTAAGGAGTCCAAGCTGAGGCCCTGGCATTGGGGGTCAGCTGAGACCCTGTCCCAGTCACCCATGTGAGGCTGTGCAGGGGGGTGGGAGAGGATTCCTGAATCAGTATATGGAAGGATTTCGGTGGACCCCGTGTCTGGGTCTAGCCTGACTTCTTTTCGGGAAGTTTGCATTATTTGTCACAGAGTGGAGTATTGCATGATGACCCATCCATTTTTCCATCTTATTTTAATAGATAATTCCGGGGAGGGGGTGTCCTCTACAAATTGGAGAGCCCCGTGTCCACCTGTAGACCTTCTTTTTACCTGAAGTTCAGCCTCACCTTGGTCTCTGTAGGAGGAGTTGGCCAGGGAACACCTGCTTGGTGCTGATAGGTGACTCAACTTGTGATCGCCAGTCCCCTGTGTCCCTGGAGCCTGCTGTGATCACCACAGCCTGGTTGTGGGATCTTGAACCTGGGGAAGAAGAGGCCAGGTGCTGCCTAACCCTAACACAGCGTCTGCTTGGAGACCTCCAAGAGGTGGGGAGACAGAAGTAAAAGCTGTAAACCTAGTAGAAGATGGGCCTGGTCACAGAGGATGCTGAAGGCACAGGGGCAGATAAGGTGGGGAGGTAGTCAGGGAAGGCTTCCCAGAGGAGGCACTGCCTGGCTTAGGCTTGAAGGCTGGTGGGGAAGGGAAACGAGAGATGTGAGGGAGCGAGGTTGGGCAGAGAGGAGGAAAGTGAGGCCGACAGGACTGGGGATGGGTGGAGAGGCAAGGCAGAGCGGCACCTGCCACTCCTGGGTGGAGAGCCTCAGAATTTGTTTTGGTTTTAGCTACTATTGAAAAACATCCATGTTGTATCTGTGTGGAAAAGATCCTATCCTACATGTAGAGCACCACAAATCGTCTGAAAGTGACCATCCTTTGTGTAACCCTCATGCTGTCGAGAAATAGAACATTCCAGACCTATGTTGACTTGCAACAGCCCACTGCCAATTATCCACGGCTGCCCAGCAACGCCCCAAACCGAGTGGCCTGAAACAGCCCCTTATCCAATCTCACAATTCCCTGTCTGCCTCGGGCTCCTGTGGCTGTGGTCTCTAGTGGAGTGGAAGGTCGAATGGCCCCAGTCACACCTAGCGGTTGGTGCTGGCTGCTCCCTGGGCCTCAGTTCCCCTCGGTCCTCCAGGAGAGCTAGGTGGTTCTTTTCTGTGGCCTGTCTGTTCCATCAAGGTCAGAAACGGCAGGACCTCTTGTGGCCCAGTCTCGGTATGTCACACCATGTCACTTTTGCCGGATCCTAACTGTCAAAACAAGTCCCAAGGCCAACTGAGATCCAGGGGCAGAGAGCCGACTCCGCCTCTTGATAGGAGGAGCCACGAAGATGCCCTGGCTGGACATGTCGTGTTTGCGAATTCCCTCCGTGCTGCTGGATGCGGCCGCAGACCCCTCCTTCTCAGGGCTGTGGGGTAACGCGTCGTGTGGGTTCATCAGTTTATCCACCTGTGGTTGGGGCTGCTGGGGAGTCCTCGGGCTGTTCTGTGCGGCACTGGCTGGGAACCCTCTAGGTGCGTCTTTGGTGAACGAGTGCGTGGCTTCTGTGGAAATGAGGTCTCCGGGTGGTGAGATGGGCAACCCGGTAGGAGGCACTTCCACAGTTTTCCAAGGTGGCAGTACTAGTGTAGACCCCGCAGCAGTGTTTGAGGGCTCAGGCGGGGTTTTAGAAAGATTCCTAGCTCAAGATGCCTCTGACCCTGTGCAGCTGCAGAGACACTAGAAGGGGCTTCTTGTGATGTCCCCTCTGCCCACCCCAAACCTCAGGCCTCCAGGCTGGGGGACGTGGGGCCGTCAGGTGGGCCTTTTTCTGCGGCACTTTTCCAACTCCTGGTCCTCTCGTTGCCTTTTCTCTGTTTCCTAGAAGTTGCCTTTCATGTCTGGCCTGACCATCCACAGTCAGGAACCCCCCATGTCTGCAGACATAGGATCTGGGGAGACGGACCCTGACAGCTGTTGGCGGTGGGCCAGGCCGGGAGCAGGTCCTTCTTCTGGCCTCATCTGTGTGTGACACGGGACCATGGGAGGAGCCGTTCCTCTATCTTGGCCTCAGTTTTCTCACTTATAAAAACAACAAAGTGAAGTATCGGCTTCACCAAGTGTCTGTCCTCTCGCCAAACTGACCCGTTCCCTGGGCTCTGACAGCAAGAAGGATGGGGGATGCTTTGGAGGCCTCAGGGGGCTTCCTGATGTCAGGCACATGGCTGGCCTACCCTGTTCAGTTCACCTTCCTCCCACCACCTACCGTCCACCCTCACCAAGCGGCTCTGGTTCTCACTAACTAGACCTCATTCCTGATGACCAGGGGCTCCATCGTAAGAGGGGAATGAGCTTGCAGAAGCTGGAGGAGACAGGCCCAGCCAGGCCCAAAGCTGGCCTGGGGGTGAGCAGAGAAAGCAGGGCAGGTCCGAGGGGACCCACAGAAGCATCTGGGCAGGCTCTCAAAGGCCAGTGAGACTTCGAAGGACTCAGAAGTGTGCCCCTGGCACGCCAGAGGTGGGCTCAGGAGGCTGTGCTGTGCTAACGGCTGCTGCTGTCACGCAGGGCAGTGCCACTGGGGCTGGTTCAGGGCATTGAATGTGAAGTTTGGGAGTGGGTGGGCAGCGCCCAGCTTCCCCTTGGTGGGCCAGCTTGGTCTACCAGGAGATGGCCAGAGGGACCAGGCAGATGGGGTCGAGAGGTCGGTAAGGGACTGAGGGGCTGCCCCTGGGTTCGACCCTGAAGCTCACTGTCCCCTCCCCTCTCTCCCATAGGACTCGCAGTGACTGTGTTGGATATAGCAGGGCTGGGGCCACCGTCCCCTTCACCCGCGACCTGAGTCCTGGTCCATTGGCAGAAACCTCAGCAGGTAAGTGGGACGGAACGGCCCCCGGGTCTGTGCGTCTGCCAGTGTGTGCTGGACGGGGAGCACGGGGTGCCCCCAGAGTGGGCGGTGGGATTCAGGGTGACTGGAGAGCCAGGAGGGAAAGGGCTGAGTGCCAGTTTCCACTTCTTCCTTGGTCTCCCAAGCCAGGCAGTGGAGGGCAGGGGGGCCCTGGCCCCGGACTGGGACATTTGCTTTTATTCTGTTCCCAACTCCCAGCATAGCCTCGGGGAGCCCGGTCCCTCCAGTGCTGAGCGCCTCGGTTTTCTTATCGAGTACATAGAATTAATGATGATGGTGATGGAGATTATGGTGATGGTGATGCCCTCTGATGCTCGGGTACTTATCTATCTGGGTGTGCTGGGTCCTGTGTGGTTATGACCTTTCATCTTGGTGACCTCCCCAGGAGGCGCTAGTTATCATCGTCACCATGGCGTAGGTGAAAACCTGAGCCTTGTGGTCAGGAAGTGACTTGCCCAAGACCAAGCCGGGGGTTCGAGCCCAGGTCTGTGTGCACCAGAGTGCCAGGCACCTGAGCCCTGGCCCACCCTGCCTCTGGCCTTGCCCCCTCCCTGGCTTCTTCTTGAGAGTGGGGATCAGGACATCATCAGTGTTCTCAGAAGTGCTGGGTCCCATTCTTAAGGCAAAAGGACGGACCTCTTCCAATGCTGCTGTTTGGCCTGGGGGTTGGTCAGGACTCAGTGGATGCCATACAGCTTCCACCAGCCCTGGCCTGTGAGGTCCCTCCGAGGTGATACCCAGAGTCCCCTCTAGAGACGGAGTAGGCTGGCTGGGTAAGGCTCTCTCCATTTTTACCCATCTTGTTCAGTTTCCTAAGTTTGTATTAAGCACTTACTGTATGCAGGCACCACGTGCAGGGAGAGGGGCCTGTCAGACTATCCAGCCAAAGCAGGGACATCCCTCTACAGTGGAAGACAGGTCTCGGAGGTTAGAGGGGGGAAGTCTGGTAGATGACCCAAAAGTGAGTCACAGTGTGGGGAGAGAGGAGCAGTGACTGAGTGGGGAGCTGGCAGGAGGAGGAAGGAATTGGCACAGGGGATTGTGAAGGGCCATCAAGGCCAGGCTGGGACGTGGGTCCCGGGGGCAGCGGGAGCCATTGAGGGTGGTAAGTCAGGGGGTACTAGCCACCATGTCCTCCCACACACCCAAGGCCTCTCTGCCCAGAGTCATGGCTGTGTGCAAACAGACAGAGGTGTGCACCTGACCGCGTACTTGCAAACATGCCTGCACATGTGTGCAGACGTGTCTACATGCACACAGGCTTGATTGGCCACGCGCACAGGTACGAACGCAGATGTGCAAATGCAAGCTCCTTCACATCCATGTCAACATGGTGCCGGGCGCCAGCAGCTCTGGGCCAAGGCTGAAGCTCTGTGGGTGTGTTGGGGGGGCTGACCACGTGACTGAGCAAGGCCCAGCTCTTGCCTTCCACCCGCCCCCGGGGCTTCCTCTGGAAACAGGAGCGCTCCCCCTCTGCTGCCCATGGGTGGTCATGAGGATTCAAGATGGAGGCTGCTGGGAACAATTTCCGGTGCTTTGCAGCTTCAATGAATTGGAGTTATTTTTCTCATAAGAAAACGGGTCATGGGTTCAGTGGGACGGTTGTAGGCACTGCCATGGGACATCTGTGGGGTGCTGTCCTTGTTCCTCATCCCCTGGGGACTCCATCCAAGCCTCCTGGGGCCTGGGCATCCTCTGAATCATGGCACAACAGGTGACCCCGCTGTCTTCTCCAAGACAGTGGGGTCTGAACCATTCTTTTTTTTTTTTTTTTGGCACCAGGCATTGAACCCAGGGGTGCTTAACCACTGAGCCATATCCTCAGCCCTTTTTTGTATTTTATTTAGAGACAGGGCCTCGTGGGGTTGCTAAGGCTGGCTTTGAACTTGGGATCCTCCTGCCTCAGGCTCCCCAGCCTCTGGGATGACAGGCGTGCGCCACCAGGCCCAACCCGCGTCATCCCTGCCAGTGCCTTTACCTGTGGACTCCTGGGCACTCGGGGGTCCATGGCACTGAATTTTGGCACACCAATCACGTTAGACTGGCCCACTGTTTACACGCTTTCTGAATCCCACCTGAGAAGCCCAAGAGGGAGGCCTCACAGAACCCCACAGACAGGAAACAGATACAGCATGTTAGGTGAGTTTCCAGGACACCTGCTCAGAAGTGTTGGGCTGGGTTCATGGCCAGGCCACTGGCTCTCAGGGTTTGTGCTCTTTAATCCAGTGATCTCCCTCCAGGAACAGGCCCTCTTTGCTGATAGGGAAACAAAGAGGTTGGGCCCCAGAGCCAGGAAGGGCCAGGTCCAGGATTAGTGCTCATTAACCCCACTGCACCCCTAGATCCAATCCCCACCCTCCTTCCTAGAGGGGCCACTTTGAATTGGAGAGGTTCCCCAAGAAGATTCTGGGGTTACCTGGGCTTTCCTCCTGGCTCAGTATTCCCCGGGCATATTTGTCCTTTTCTTGCAAATAAAAAGATGGGTTGTCCTCTGAGGCCTGCTGTCTAGCATGATCTAGAAACTTTTCCTCTGAGACCCCTTGGTAAAGTGTCCTTGGGATTGTCCTTTGGAAACGTGGCTAGCAGGAGGCTTCAGGGTCATTAGGAGTCCTGGAATAGCCCTGGGGGAGGCAGGTGGGTTCCCACACCTGTTAGCAGGCTCTTTAATCTGCTACAGTGTCACTGCGCGGACCCCCCCCCCTCCCCGCACAGCTAGCTGGGATTAGGCCTGACCCGGGAGGTGACAGTTAGCTGGGCCTTAAGGAGAAGGAAGATCTAGCAGCGGCCCCAGTTCTAGCAATGCCCAGAGACGTGAGAGTTCATTTACAGCCCTTTGTGCCTGCATCTGCCCAGAGGAATCTTCTAGAATTAGGACCAGCTCCATTACTTGGGAGGCCCTATGGAAAATGATCGAAGAGTCCATTGTGCACAAGTTACTAGGAATTTCAAGATGGTGACAGTAGAGTGGGGTCTTTGTAAGCTTGGGCAACTGTCCATGAAGCCAGCCTTGTGTGGAGTGAGCGTAGTAGTCGTGGGATTAAGTGAAAAGAACCATGTCTGTGTACAGCCTCCTCCATTGACCTAGAGGCTCGGCAGCCTGGGGCAAGTGCCCCTCAGCTCTGTGAGCCTCGCTGCTCCCGGAGCATCGGTGTCCGCCTCCCTGCAGCCGAGGCTTGGTGTGGCCAGCTTGTCCCAAGCAGCCAGGACAGAGACTTCAGCTAGGGTGAGATTGCAGCCTTTCCATCAGGCATGGTGTCCAGGACTCCCCTGGCCTGCCCCTGTCTTCCTTCCAACCCTTTCCTGCATGTCTTGTGCTCTATTTTTCGTGCTTTTCCTAACTCACCAGGCCAGGTAGATGTGTGAGGAGTGGGCTGGGCGTGAGTTGAGGCCGGCTGTGTTTTATTTGCAGAGCCTTCTGTCTTAACTGCCCCCTGCCTGTTCGTCTCGCTCTTCTTGGCAAACTCACTCCCACGGGCTGGATGCCAAGGAGCCTTGACTGACTCCGGCTCCTCCTCCAGGTACCTTCAACGTCCCCTTGCTCTGTGGGGCTCTTGCCAGAGCGCAACCCCCTTCCACATTCCATCTGACCCTCCTCCGAGCCCTTGAGAGGCCCTGTTCCCATTTGCTGGATGGAAAACAGAGGCTCAGAAAAGTGCAACCCCCACTCCAAGCTCCTGGGCTGCACGTGGGACGGGGTGTGGATGGGGACAGCAGAGACCATACCTGGACTCCACCCTGGGACAGACTCACATTCCAGCCCTCTGGGGAGACTGGCTTTTCCCTCCTGTTAAAGGGCTCCAACCTCTGGTCCAGGAGCAGCCCCAGGTACCTGGAAGACTGAGGGGGCCCTGGTGGGCCCCTGAGGGCCAGCCAGATAAAGGAGGTAGGCCCCCAGCCCTGCCCTGGCCTGTGGGTAACGTGGCTCGGTTCACATAGCCAGGCGGCGGACAGCCAGGTAAATGGGGCTCCAAAGCCTGGGGAGTCACACACTCGGCAAGGAGAGAAGCCCGAGCTGGTTTGGAAAGTAACAGCCAGAAAAGGCTGGACTCAGAGGACAGAGACACACATCAGGGGAGTGACCAGCTGTTCCGTGTAGCTGGCACTTTATAAAAGGCACTCAAACACTTGGTGGATAAATGAGGGAACACTACTGTGACTAGGGGTGCAGGCTCTGGGCCTGGGCCTCGGGATGATTCCAGTCTTGCCACTCCTTTCTTTGCGGCCTCAGATTAGTGACAAGCTTTCTGTGCCCGTGTCCATGTCTGTGAAGGAAGGAGAGCAGGGCCAGCCTGACCACTGTGAGGAGGTCACTGAGGTCCCTGGGCAGGGCGCACGGCAGTGCATAGAGCATGGACAGCAGTCTGCAGCGTGCAGACAAGTGGCGGGCATCACTGTGGGCTGCATGGGGCTGTGGTCACTTGGAGCAGGCAGGGACATAGTGACATGGTCATTTAGGAAAAAATGGTGGGGAAAACAGGGCTGCATTTGGGTCCCCTAGGAGGTGGTTCCAAACAGCTGCCGCTCAGCATTCTGCAGGCAGCCCGGGGCGCGGGGGGCGCCCTCCTCTTCTGCTCCACCAGACCCTGACACGCGGCCTCATGCTGCCAGCTTGCAGGGCCATCACCTGTCAGTCAGCACCCTTCAGGGTCACAGGGGCAGGTGTGGGGCTGGCTGCTAAGACCTTGAGTGCCAGAGCCCACTCACAGAGGGCCTGACCGGGCCCAGCCTAGGGCTCCAGGGTCCGCAAGTGGTGCGCCTGTCACTCCTGGGCGCCAGCTGAGAATGCGCACCACCCTCCCCCGGCCTGGAATGTGTTGCCTAGAGCCCAGGCCCCTCTGCTGGCAGCCCCAACTGGCCACCCCCACCCCTGGCTGGAGCTGCAAATAGTCCACGGGCTGCTGCTCATTCCTGCCTGAGCGGGGAACGCCCCTCTGGGGCAGCAGGGTGAGGCTGCCTCTGGGCAGGCCTTCTGAGTGGGACTTATTTAAGCCTCAGTCTCACCTCAGACCTGCTGTGTGACTTTGGATAAGTCGCTGTCTCTCTCTGAGCTGTTTATTGCTCAGAGAGGACAGGTCAAGGGGTCACAAAGTGCCGTCTTCAAGGGTGTCAACAACCCGGTGAAGCGGGGTTATACTAGGGGGACAATGAGGAAACACAGAACACAGAGGGATTAGGAAACCTACCAAGGGTCATGGGGCTGTTGGTGGAGCACAGCTTGACCTGGTAGTAAAATGTGTGTTTTTCCCGCTAAGTCAAACTGCAGCTCATGGGTCCTGTTATGGTCACTGGGTGACCGTTCACTCGCACAGCCGGGTGGGGGGTCATTTCCTTGGTCTCGGCACTGTGTTCCACTCTGGTCTGAAAGTGAGTGGCAGAGGAGGAGCTGGGTGAACGCAGCCCAGGCCTGGGCAGAACTCACAGAGCCCAAGTGCGCAGCTGCTGGAGGGGAGCCCTCATGGGGGAGCAGATGAAGGGGCAGGAAGAGGTCGGGGAGACTGCCTGGAGGAGGCGGAGGTGTGCTGGATTCCTTGGAGGTTTCCTGGGGTCTCTGCATCACTTGGGGGTGGCGCAGGACAGTCGAGGTGGCAGGAAATGATCCCAGAAGCAGGAGCTGAGGCAGCTCTGGAGGGCCCCTGAGGCCGGGCCCAGGGCCTGGCCTTCATTCTCCAAGCTCAAGCCAGGAGGGTTAGCCTCAGCCCACTGGTAGGCCAGGGTGAAGTGGGGCCCAGCCTGAGACTCGGCCTGCCCAGAGACG
This sequence comes from Spermophilus citellus, assembly GCF_964194105.1. Taxonomy (NCBI): domain Eukaryota; kingdom Metazoa; phylum Chordata; class Mammalia; order Rodentia; family Sciuridae; genus Spermophilus; species Spermophilus citellus. Next base: position 52,161,333 of record NC_138195.1, read on the forward strand.
GGGGTGGAGGGCGTGTCTGCTCCAGGGGCCACACCTCCTGGCACCACTGGGCTGCTGCCAGCCTCTCTCCTGACCAAGCACTGGAGCCCTCTACCAGGAGGGACATGCCAGCCTCCCCAAAGAGTGAAACATGAAGGTGGGTATCCGAGTGCCACCCGCTTCTGCCACCATCTATACCCGTACTCCACCCACAACCCCTGTGGGCCTGACATCAGCTCGGAGCTTAGAGTGTTTAGTGATTAGGTGGGATCAGAAACATCCAGAGACTAGCCTGGAGACACACAGCAGCTTCATGGTGAACATAGGAGACCAGAGCTCAGGCAAGTGGTGTCCTTCCCAAGGAGGCAAGTCTGTGTCTCTGGCTCTCCCAGAATCCTGGGAATGCCTCCCCAGTTGCATGTCATCACTCACCTAGGTGTGACAAGCTGTGAAGTGCTCCGTGGGTGTTATGGCAGGCTACTCCCCCTCCCACTAAGGTTTCTTACCACCTCTCCCAAGCCCCGGAGTTTGTCTGCCTTTAATCCATGAGGCAAACTCTTGGAATAGAGAACAACCTTGCCCATGTCCTGTGTCCCTGGGTCCAAAGACTTGATGACCTCGCATCACAGGTGGGGCTGCAAGGGTAACATCTTCATTGAGTCCTAGCTAAGCCCTGGTGGCCACTCTCCCTCGTGGAGAGAAATGGTCTCCAGATGTTGGTCAGTCAAGGCCCCTCGAGCGCAGGTGGGGAGCTGAGGCCCGGAGAGGGCAGGGTGCACCCCACAGTAACTCCACATGGCATTCAACTTCTCAGCGGGGCATGCTGTGACCCTAAACCACGCTGAGGGCACGCGGGTGCAGAAGCTGTCAGGGGAGAGCACCTGTGGTGGTCAGCACCAACTCCAGGGGGCTGGGGACGCAGCGAGGAGGCCGTGGAAGTTCAGGGCATCTGTGGAGACCCACTCAGTGGGCTCTGGGAGCTGCATGGGTGACCGCCTCCCTCACCCGCCTCCTGTGACTGCCCCAGCCAGACCTGCCACCAACAGGCTTCTCCCCATCCATCTAGCTGACAGCCTGGGACCACAGGCCTGGTCTGAGAGCTGTCAGGGTGTAAGAGGGTGAGGAAGGAAAGTGGACTCAGGAAGTCGGAGTCCACCGTGTCCTCATCAGCCCCCTCTGCCAAGGACCTTTGGAGTGCCCAGCTGGCCTGCAGTCTGGGAAAACCACAGAAGCATATCCGGCAAGTGGCTTGCAGCTCTTCTGAGGGCGCAGCAATCAGAGAGGGCTTCCTGGAGGAGGTGGGTCTGCAGCTGGGCCCTGAGGAAGGAGCCAGACCATGAACTGAACCGCGAGCTGGACAGAGGCCGACCTGCGGGCTGGGTAGAGGGCCAAGAGCCAGAGGTGAAAGGAAGGCGGTGCAGATGCCCCCTGGAGGCCAGATGGCAGAAGAAGGAAGTTGGAAATGTTTTTTTCTAACTTGCTAAATGTCCCCGGGGCAGATTACCACCCACTCTGCCTCAGTTTCCCCCAGATCTCCTCTGAGCTCCAGGCACCTGGAGCCACAGGAGCACTTGGTGCTTTGGTGGAAGGGTCTGCCTTTGGGGACTTGTGAGCAGGTACCAGGGTCCTAGGCTGAGCAGACAGGGCTCCCCCAGGAGCTGGTGGGCAGCTGGCCAAGGAGGGCTTCTCTCTGGCAAGAGTCAGTCTCGGACTCTCGGCTTTGTCAGCCTGGGAGGAAGCAGCAGGCCCCCGGGGCTGACCCACCTATGGAGAGGGCTCGGGGGTGGACTGAGAGAATTGGGCTTCCCCTGTCCTTCCTGTGACCGGCCACTGCCTCCTGCCAGGGAGTCTGCCCCCCCCCACAAGGCTGCGGGGCTCAGACTGTGACGCAGACAGAGTGCCCTTTGGAGCCTCCTGTGCTGGTGCCAGGCCCACAGTCTTCTGCAGGCCCCGTAGGCACCTGCTGCCCTCCCAGGGTGTGGCCCCTCCCGGTGGCCGGGCTGGGTCTCCACTGACCCGCCCGCTCCTCTCACCTACCTCCTATCAGCAGAGCAGCAGCGACAGCTCCTTGGACTTCGAGTACCCGCGATTGCGCAAGTCCCCTCGGCGATTTGCACAGCCGCCAGCACAGGACGCGCCAGCTTGGGGCTGCCCAGTTCCTGCTCAGGAAGCCAGGATTTGTTTCTGGAAGAGTACGGCAGCCACCCCACAGGAGGGCGGCGAGTCTCCCTCAACTCAGAGGCCTCTTCATGACCCCTGAGTCACATCACATTCATAATATCAGATGGGCTTAGGCCCTGTGTCAGTGACAGAAAGCACAGTCACAGAAGGCATAAGACCGGGCCAGGGTCACACAGCCAAGCCAAGACTCGTAACCAGGACCCAGACCCCTGGTCAGCCCCCCTTTTGCACCAAGCCAGGTGTGTGTGTGTGGGGGGGAGGCCTCTGGCATCGTCTCCCTCCTGGGCTCCCGCTGCCTTCATCGGCTGGATCCGCCAGTGGCCTGACATTTACCTGGTAAGGAGAAGAGCCTCCTCCCTCTAAAATCAAGAGGCTAAAAATAACCAGGTCCAGCTTCCTGGGGCCCCTGCCCAGCCAGTCCTGCCTGCCTCAGCGACCTTTCTCCTGGGTGCTAGAAACCAAGTGTTTGCGAGTGTTCTATGGTCCCTTGTGCCCGGGGCTTCCTAGGGGTTGAAGCAGGAGTGGCTTTGCGTTTGCGGCTTCTGAGCCTGGGTCTGGGTCTCTGCAAGCATCCTGTCTGCGGGATGTCAGGGCAGTGTGCCCTGCCTGAACCTCAGCCTCTGTGCCCGGACTCCCTGTACGCATTTCCTGTCCAGGTGGCTGCCATCTCCCTAGACGCTTGGGACCCTCCCTTGAGCTGCTGGTTTCTGCTGAGCTACCCGGACTCCAGGAGAGGGGCCTGTGCCCTTCCTCCTCTGCTGCTCCCTTCACCTGCACTGGGCCCAGTGCACACAGTGTGGCATCCTGCCCTGGTGCCACTTCAGCCAAAATGAGCCTGGGTTCAGAAATGGAATTGCACCTTGCTGGCCTCTAACCTGGGTTTTTTTTTTTTTTTTTTTTTTTTTTTTTTTGGCTGTGCAGGGGATTGAACCTAGGGCCTCGCACATACTGGGCAAGTGCTCCACCATGGAGCCACCTCCCCAGCCAACCTGTAATCTCTGAAATGAGCATCCTCACCTGAGCCTGCGGCATGGCCAGAGTGGAGGCCCTGCACAGTTGGAGCAGGCGTGTGTCTCGGGCTGTTCTTTCTGTTGCTGTGTAAACACACGCTGGCAACCTAATGCACTAGATTGATGTATTTGGGTAGGAAGGAAAGGTCTTGAAGACCCAAGCTAACAATTGGCCACTCAGTTTCCCCCAAGTCAGGGACACTTGCTCCATTCCCTGTGCCCCTCCTGAGTGGCCTGGCGTGCCTGCCCAGCCTGTGTTTGTCCAGTTTGGGGGCTGGGTCAGTGTGACCAGAAGCCTGTGGACACTGGCCTTCATCCAGGGGCTGGCCGGCTTTGGAGTCAGCCCAGTGGAAACAGAAGTGGCTTTCCAGCTCTGGACTTGCCAGCTGCGGGAGCCTGGGCATGTGGAGCGGCCTCTGCGTGCTTTGGTTTCCTCACCTGAAAAGGGGACGATCATGGCGCCGAGCCTATAAGTGTCATGAGGGTTCGGTTACAACAAATGTGCAGCACTCAGAAGAGCATCTGGTACGGGTGAGCGTGGGCCCGTGTCACTGGGCCTCGGTTGTAGTGAGGCAGGTCCTGCAGTTGGTGGCAGTATCCGTGGCCACCTGCTGCTGGTTGAGTTCTCGGTGTCAGGTGTCGACACTTGGCATACATTACTGCATTCAGCCTTCCTGGTGACCACACGCGAGGCACCCTTGTCAACTCTGTGTTCCAGATGAGGACACTGAGGCGTGCAGGGGCCACATGGAGTCTGAAAATGGTAGAACCCAAAACCAGAACTCAGAATCAGCCCTGCTGGGGTGACCGGCCAGTTGGGTTTGCCTAGGACCATCCCAGTTTTAGTACCAAATGTTCCAGATCCTGGAAACCTCTCTCTCCCAGGCAAACCAGGATGGTGGCCATGTTGGCGGGGTCTGAATGCACTGGCTCCAATTCTGAGCCCTCCTGACCCCTCCTTGGATCGGGGGGCTTGCTGGTGCCCACACCTGATAACTGGCCTCCCTAGCCGGACATCAGTGCTCCCGTCCACCCCCAGCCCTGACTCCAGTTGCCTCTCCAGCTTCCTCTTCTCCCTCCCTCTCTAGCAGGAAGGGCCTGGATCTTGCCTGCTGGGCTCTCTGTGCCTGGGGCTGTGCCTGCTGTTGACCTGCTGTGGACGGTGGGCCCTGGGCCACCCTCACCAGGCCTCCATCTTCCCTTTTGCACGAGGGCTTTGGTAGCCCTACTCTTAGCTCCCTAGAGAACTCTGGAAACCTCTTTTCTTAAAAGACGGATGGCAGAGGGGAGCCCCTGCCCCAGCGCCGGGCTGGGCAGGGCAGGCAGGAAGGATTGCACGGGCCCTTCCGGGGCATTGATGGAGTGTGCTGCTGACAAAGGAGAAAGGTCAGCAAGGGGACAGAATGGAGTTGGTGTCAGCCACGGGTAGCAGCACCCTCCCCCAGGTCGGGGCTTCCTGGGGGGAGGGACTGCTATTCCCTAGAGTCTCGGGTCAATTCCTATTGATGCAGGTGGCTGGTGCTCCAGGGGAGCTGGGCACCCAAAGCCCCAAGTGCAGGGGAGAAGCCTAGATGTCCTTGAGACCTCCCTCCCCCTCCCCCCAGAGCCCAGTAGTGCATTTGACCTCCTGAACCCTCTCTGTGTCCCACTGGCCACCCCACTCCTGCCAGCCATCAGGCCTCGTCACCTTCTTGCCTCTAAAATCCTTTCCCAGCCTCCCACTCACAGTCACCAGGAAGAGGGTCCAAATTCGGAGATTGCCATGAAGGCTCCTTGTGAGCTCAGTGAGGCTGCTCAAGCTACCTGGGCCTTCCTCCCACAAGGTGCCAGGACATCTGTGCCCCCCGAGTGCCAGGCCCAGCTCCAGGCTGCCAGCACTCCAGCCTCATCAGGGCTGCAGGGCCCAGGACCAGAAGGCCGTGTGGATGCACGGGCTACCCTATGCCCTCCTCAGACACACCTTGAATTGCTGCTGGGAAATTGCCCCGTGCATCTCATGCCTCAGTTTCTGGAGCAGGGAGGAGCCATCTGTTTCTCCCAGGCACATGGTGGCTCATTCTCAAGCTGACTGTAGATTGCAGTGGGCAAGGACCAGACTCTGGGGTGGTAAATACGAGCGTCTGATCCCAGCACCATCACTGACTAGCTGTGTGTCCTAGGGCAGTCCTTCTGACCTCTCTGAGCCTCAGTGGGATAATCTGTGATATGTGGGTGATCATAGTCCCTCCTTTACAGGATAGCAGGATTCAGTGAAGTGGCAGATGTAAAATAGTTGCAGTGTCCTAGAACATTGTAGGGATCAATAAAATCAGCTCTCATCAGTCATCATCAGGTCAGACAGGAACCTTATCCATGAGCTGAGGCCATATTTCAAGGGGGTTCTTCCCGCTCTTGGAAGAGACCTTCCATTTCTGCCCACTGACCTTCACCCTGTCCTTGTACGCCTCTCTCACACCGTCTAAGACCCCAGGAAGCCTACCCTATCCCCATGTGCGTCTTCTGTGCTGTTAATCCTGTGGCCTCCCGGCCCACACAGGTGTCTGGACCAGAGCCGGGGCCTGATAAGGGTTGGTTGGGTGCAACTGATATGCACCAAACAAAGTCACCTCCAAAGAACAGCATGGCAGTGACCAGCCAGGCCATCCCCAGACTGCTGAGGGCTACAGCGCACATCCACCCGGCCCCCTGTGGGGCAGGTGGAGCAGCCCCAGAAGGTGATTCTAGGCCACCTCCTGTCCCTGGGTCTGAGCTGTCTCGCCGTGTTCTCCTGCTTGGGTCCCTTCCCCACCCCCACAGTTCTCTGTTAAATCGTGTTATTATATTTAAACAAATCAATTCCATTGCAGAGTTTTCCTGTCCTAATGATGAGTTTGCAGCACAAACGCCATTGATTTCTCACGGCCCTGAAAACCAGTTGATGAATTGCACCGGGCGTGTCTTTGGGGAGGCGCAGAGGCAGCCTGAGCCCCTGGCTTGCCCTCCCATGTCACCACCCGCCCCACCCCAACCTCAGCTGCTGCCTGCTCTCAGGCTGAGGTCACTGGATAAAGGGAGCCCCCCACCCCCACCCCCACCCCCGGCACTCGCTGTGGGTGGAATGTCATCTCCAGGGGCTGGGGCCCCTGTTCTGGGGAACAATCGTGGTGGAGAGTTCTATTGATTTTGGCCCAAGGCAGGATCACATCGTACAGAATGGAGAAGTGGTGCCCTGTGATCTGGGCTTCCCTGACAAGTTCAGAGCATGTCCCCGAGAGCCACTGACAACACAGGCACCGTTCCTGGTCCTGGCTGGGTCTGCGAGGTACAGGAGGTGCCCGTGACAGTGGTCAGCACTACTAAAGTGTGACAGCTTCCCTCTGAGAAAGCCCACCATGTTTTAAGTCACGGTCACAGATGCCACCTGGGACTCTGACTGGGATGCTTCTCTGAGCTTTCACATGCCCCCAGGGCTGGGTGGGCACACTGAGTCCTCGCAGCCACTAGAGGGAGGGACTGCTGGGTGCCCTGGCAGAGGCACCCCAGCCTGCCTGTGGCTGTGACTCCATCTACCCCCTTGCAAGGCTAAAAAGTGACTCTGACTACCAGCCATTTTTCCATCTCCACCCGCCCTGGGTGTTCAGTCTGCCCAAACCAGGTCACAGGCTGTCAGCTGGAAGGACCCAGTCATCTTGCAGGGGTTTCCACTGGGCTGTCTGCAGGGACCACACCAGCTTGGGAACTGGACTGGGGTGAGGCAAGAGGGAGTGGCAGGGACTGTGGCAAATTGGAGAGTGCCTGCCTTGCCCAGATTCCTGAAAGTTTGGCAACCCAGGCCCATAAAGCCCTATGATGGGGCTGAGGGCCAGATTTGCTGCCCTTCCCCCATGCTGCTTCAGGCCTTTGTTTTGGAGACAAGAACATGTGGCCCAGTGGCTCTTCAAGGTCATAGCACGAGGCAGGGGTACAGCTGGGGTTTGACACAGCATCTCAGGCGCTGCTGGCTCCTGTCCTCCAGGCAGGACAGGGCAGAGGACTCTGTTCTAGGGAAGACGGTCCCCTTAGTCAGAGGACCCAAGGAAGCTGCCCCTTCCCTTCACTCTCAGCGGAGTCCCTCTCCCCGCCAGCCCTCCCTCGCAGACAGACCTCCTGTTCCTGTAATCAGGTTAGCCTCCTGCTCAGCGCTCGCTCTGCTGAGCTGGACCAGCTGCCTCTAATGGCCTGTGGACCTGGTCCTCGCTCTGGCTCTGGGGTGGGGGAGGGGAAACCAAGAAAAGAACTGCAAGTGGGAAGAGGCTGCCCGCTCCCTCGTTCCGACTCTTCTGTGGCATCTTGGATCAAATCCAACTCCTTTGCCCGGCATCCAAGACCCCGCTTCATTCTCTGCCCCCGCAGCCCCAAGGCGCTGCTCCTCACTGTGCCACACAGTGCCATTTCCTGCCTCCCCAGCTTTCCATAGGCAGGTCCTTTTGCTCCTTCCTGCTTTCTCAGAAAACTCCTGTGCATCCTTCAAAACTCAACTAGCGTCACTTCCTGTGGGCTGCCTCCTCTCGGGCTCCTGCCTCTGGACTCCCACGGCAGAGCTGCTCTGATGATCTGGCACTCACCCCAGGTGCCCGGCAGAGAAGCGCTCAGGGAAGGCCTAGAGCCCACCGAGAGGAGAGAGGTGGCAACCAGGGAAGAGGAAGAGACAGACAGGAAGGAGGACGAGGACAGCTGCTCCTGGCTCCTCCCAGCTCCTGGTGACATATGCTGGGCCTGAAATAGACACGTGGGGGCCTTGGTGGTGCTCTGCACAGCCCAGTGCCAAGCAGCCCCCTCCCGCCAGGCCTTGGGCGCTTCAGCTAGCTCCTCTCCCAGGGCTCTGCCCCTGCAGCCAAGACCCTCCCCCCGCCGTGCCAGGCCTTGCTCCTCTGTTCCTGCTAACTTTGTTTTATAAATAAATTATATAAATAGGCTCCTCTGATTCCTCGGAGCACGCAGTGTTTAAGGACTGGGGCACCGCTGCCGGCATAATTGTACTACCGAATCCATCAGCTGCCTAATTACCATTCATTTTGCATTTATTTCTGCTAATTAAAAAGAGAGAAACTCCTAACAACTTTTACGTAAATACTATATTTGTTCTATGTAAAGATGGGATGCTAATTTGCTGGTGATTAGCTGATTATCTAATTTTATAGCTGTCACACAGGATGGCCCTGTCTCCCCTTGGCACCCCAGACACCACTCAAGGCCTCGGAGCAGGTGTAAGGGGAAGAGGTCCAAGGGGGTACTTGGGCACTTAGGGGGCCTGTCACCAGGAGCACCAGGCTGCACCAGTGTTCAGCGGGGCTGCGTGCTGATGGATGGAGCTCCTCCACCGTTTCTGTACACAGAGATATTGAGGCCCAGAGAGCCCTAGCTGCCTCCTAGCAAGACAGTGGCCGAGATGACAGCTACTGCCATGTTTGGAGTCCCACTCCCGTGCTCAGCCCCGGTATCCTGCTCTCATCAGGAGGAATTTGCTGGAAGATGGCTGAAGAGCTCTCAGGCCCAAACTCCAGCCCATAAGGAGGAAAGAGCTTAGCCTGGTCTGAGCCCATGAACCGAACCACACCTTCTGTGTAGTCTTCTCGAAACCTCTGCCTCTTCCCATTTCCCTGCCCAGCGTCCAGGCTCTGCTCCTCAGCTCCCTGACCACTCTGATGGAGTCTCCCCCCATCCCCGCCTGGGCCAAGCCTTCCCCAGAAGCAGCCTGCACTCTGTCCTGGCCTTGGGCACTGTTGACCGCCTCGACGAGTGTGAGGAACTAAATTTCAAATTTTAATATTATGTATTTATTTTTATGTGGATTAGAAAAAATATAGATATGTAATTAGTTCATCAAACCCCTGATTTCACAGATAATATGGCTGTAGATGAAGCTAAATAAAAAGAAAGTGATTGGTTTAAAGTGATTTAAATAATGATACATAAATAATGAGGATGGAGCACAGATGTGGCTTTCCGTGTCTGGCACCTGAAGTGGCAGACACCGGAGGAGGCCTGAGGGGGAGGACCAGGCCACAGGTTGCAGGAGCAGAGACGCAGGGCAGGGTTGGCTGGTCCCTGGCCATTGGGCCAGCCTCGCCCCACCTGCTGACAGGCCAATAGTGCCCCTGGATGGTGCCTCCTCTTCCTTGCCCTGTAGGGAGCAAACAGCTCACAAGAGAGGGGTCCCTTCTCATGCCAGGGGCAGTCTAAATGGGAGTCCCCACCATTGAGGTCTCCTTGGGACAGGCCCAACCATCTCTAGGACCTGCTTCTCCCATACCCCTGCCAGCCAGCCCTGGGAAGGAGAGGCAGTCAGGAGACCCCGTTTTCTGTCAGGGCTGGGTTCCCAGTGTACTCAGGGCAGTTGGGTGGGATGTATGAATGGTTATCAAAGGGGACTTAATGTGGGGCATGGTGATGCATCCCTGTAATCCCAGCACCTTGGGAGGCTGAGATAGGAGGATCACAAGTTCAAAGCCAGCCTCAGCAAAAGTAAGGCCCCTAAGCAACTCAATGAGACCCTGTCTCTAAATAAAACACAAAATAGGGCTGGGATGTGCCTCAGTGGCCAAGTACTCCTGAGTTCAATCCTCGGTACCAAAGTTTTTTTTTAAAAAAAAAAAGAGAGAGAGAACAAGTTTTACTTAATGCTTGGTCACTGAGGTCACTGGAGTCTCACAGGAAGAGAAAACTCTTCTAGACCCTCCAGAGAGGTCACTGGAGTCTCACAGGAAGAGAAAACTCTTCTAGACCCTCCAGAGAGGTCACAGAGAACACTAGCACCAATGCCAGGCTGTTTGGGTTCTTATCCTGACTGTGTGACTTTGGGCTGGCTTCTTGACCTCTGTTTCTTCATCTGTTCAAATGGATACGGCACCTAACTTCTAGGTTGGGGTCAGATTAAATGAATTAATTCACAGAGTACTTAGATGGTGCAGATAAAGCCCCTCTAGTATCAGCCCCTTAGGACATCATTATTACCCTTAGTTTCATCACTGTCACCATGATTGGAAGGGCACTCCTGGGCAGTGTGTGAAGCTGGTGGAAGCTGGGAGTCCCTGAGAGCTGTGGCACGTTCTGGGTTGGGGCACACAGGTGCCGTGGGGAGCTTTCGCCACGGGCATTTTTGGCAAATTGTTTAAGAGGCCAAAATGGGTTGAAAAACGGGTTCAGGGCCCTGAGCCTCCTGGGATTTGTTGTGATTTCTGATTCTAGACAGGTATTTATAATTTTATATATATATTTAAGAGGGTCTCCAAAATTGTGTAAGCTTCAGCCCCTGTAAGCCCAAACCATACTAGCTATTATGTTCCTGCGGCTGGTCTTGTACCTCCCACCTTGGTGACCCCAGCTGGAGGATGGCCCCAGCTCTGGGGCTGGAGGGACCTAATTTCTCTCTCCTAGGCAGCCACACTGTGTGCAGACTCACCCCTGAGCTGGCTCCACACTTCTCACGGCAAACTGCAGGAGCCCCAGGGGGCAGACAGGGAGAAGGAGCCTTGGGGACAGAGTGCTGGAGGCCCCCTGCTGTGCCTGCCCTGTATAGGCCAAGTGCCCTGGACGCAGGCTGGAAGCCCCTCCCTGCCCTTGCCCCTAGTCTGTGTCCCAGTGGGTGGCACAGGAGGGCAGTGGCTGCTGGCTTGGAACAGTAAGATGGCCGACTGTGTGCCGGGCCCAGGGTTTAGGGCCGGGCAGGACCTGGGCTCCTGCTCTCTGGGAACTCTCAGGGTTGCTGGAAATATAAGACTCACACCTGGAAAGGAGAGGAGTAGGCAGGGGAAGGTGGTGTCAGACCCCATCACCCCAGCATCTCAGAAAGGGGTGCAGAGAACCAGTGCATGGAAAAACTGAGACTCAGGAGTGGCCCGCGGGAGGCCGGGCCAGTGGCTGAGAAGCCCCCAGGTGGGCATCGTGGCCCCTTGGTGTCTCCACTGCAGCAGGGCCTCTCTCCACCCCAGCTCTGACAGGGACATTTATAACTCACAGCTGTGAGGTCCTGTGCCCAACTGACTGTGGTAAACCGATCTGGCTTCAGGAAGTCCCGTCCCAAGGCTACTCCCCACCCGACCCCCACACTCAACCCTCACCTCCTGACACCCACATCCTGTGCTCAGCAGGAGGGGCGGGAAGGGCAGGCAGCGGGGACAGCCAGGGGCCCAGCTGGGGTCTCCTGCTTGTGGCAGACCCAGAGAGGACAGAGAGTGTTGGTGAGGCCTGAGAGCTTTGAGGCCACCAAAATCATCAGGGCAAGCTCCCAAGGCAAATACAGGGACACCCAGGCCCAGCTGTGCCAAGAGTCCACAGGATCAAGGACAAGAGCTCAGGTGTGGGGCTCAGGGATGTGTTCTGTGCTTCTAGTCCCCGTGGACTGACTCCAGCCATGGGGAGCCTGATGGGAGGGCCAAGATGGGACCAGAGGCCTCAGGGAATGCTGAGAAATGAGCCATCATGAATCCTGGGCCTCTGTGTCACTGCCCTCCTTTGGGACACCTGTCCTACCTGGCTCCTCCCAGCAGTGTTCAAGTATAAGGCTAGTTGTGACCAGTGCTGGAAGGAGAGGCCCACACTAGGAGCTTCCAGCACACCATGACTTTGAGCCCTCTACCTCTACCGGCCCTGGTCCTTGGGCCCTGTCAGCCTACCGCCCCTCTCATTCTCCTGTCCGTGGAGGGGGCTGACACACTGCAGCCAGTTTGCCAAAGCTTGGCCCAGGAAACTCTGGTAGCCTGTGACGAGATTCTGGAATTGGGTAGTATTATTAAGATATATTTATTAAGATATATTAGAAATACATAACCGGCCTGCGGGAATTCATGGCCATGATTGATCAGAGCTTAAAACCAGGGTATTGATGGAGTCACCTGCAGGTAGGCCTCAGTTCTTACCCAAAATCGCAAAGGGCACGGCAGAAGGCCTGGAGTTTGGGAACACAGAGTCAGATGTCACCAGGGCTCCTGTGGGCTTTAGACTTTGCTTCTGGGCCTCCCTCCCCAGCGCTAAGCCAAGCAGCAGCCTGTAAGGCAAGGCGTGCAGGAGGGGAGAAGCAGGGTGCCCTGCTGGTTTTCCAAGGAGGCGTGCAGGGGTGTTAAAGTGTCCTGGTGAGGAATTCGTGAGGAAGGAATTCAGGCAGGGGTCAAGAGTGGCTCTGGAACTGACTGCAGGAGGCCTGCAGTCGTGTGAGATAATTCCCTGAAGCCAGGCCCCACACAGAGAGGAGACCAGGCCAGGGCTTGGTGTGCCCTGCTAAAAATACCCCGACAGCTTCTCTCCGTCCGTCACCCTGCCTGGGGACCATGCAGGAAGGCCATGGCTGTCTGCTCTTCTCACCAAGAAGAGACACAATAGCCGCTGAGCCCCAGAGCAAACAAGACGTGTGTGCGTGTATTTTTTAAATCTCACCAGGAGGAGTCGTCTTGCTCATTGGAGGCTGCTGGGTGGGAGGATGTCGCGGGCTGATCCATCAAGCATCCCACAGTGGGCTTAAGTGGCCTTAGCGGCCACGGGAACTAGTCCAGTGGTGGGACAGAGAAAGGAGGGGCGGGCAGCTGTCTGTGTGCCTGGTTGCTCATGCATGTCCCATCTGTCCCCTGTGTTCCCAGGAGGAAGAAGGGGCCCGTAGCATCAGACCAATGCTGCAAGGTGTGTGAGGGAAGGAGAGGAGCCTCCCCCGTCACTGAGCTGCCAGACCCTGAAAGGTAACACCAGATCCTCACGGCCCTGGTGCCCAGGTTATGCGAAACAGGGGTGAGGTCGGGAATTGATGGGTGGACCCGAGCCCAGGGGTGTGGTCTTCCCCCAGCTGTTCTTGACCTGGCCGTGGGCTTCCCTGTACCTCCTTGTGAGTTGTCCTTACGACCACACAACACTCTTGACATGGGTGCTGGCCTCAGGCCCTCCGCTTACTCTGATTCTAGAGGTTCTGTGAATGGAGTGGATCAATTGTTCTTTGGAGATAGGTGACATTAGCAGCCTGGCCCAGTTTGTACTCTCTGAGGGTGGAGCCAGGGCCCCAGGGGAGGGGGAGGCGTGGGGGGGTGGAGCATGATGTGGCCCCAAGGTCAGCAGCAGGTGGGGCCTGAGAGGATTGTGGAAGGCAGACATCCAGAGCTGCTTCACTGTGCCTGTGCGCTCCTTTGTGACAGCATTCAGACTCCACGCTCTCTCCCTGGCAGCCCTGGGCAAGAGTTATCTGCATGCTTAGACCATGCTTCACCACAGGAAGTGACTAGGTCTGCCAGGGATTGCAGAGCCAGCTCTGACCACCCTATTGACTGCATCTGCATCTCCACTTTACCATGCACTGGTCTGACCCATCCTCCCTGAGAAGTGCTGCTATTGAACCCAAGCCTCTACTAGGCTCCACTGTGTGCTTGTGGTGAGACTCATCCATCCATGTGTCCACACATCAGCCTTCTCCCCACCTATCCATGTATCTACCTGTTCTTTCTTCTATCTATTCATCCAGCTGTTCACTCACATGTCCATCCTCCCCCCACCTATCCATTCATCCGTCCATTCATCCATCCATCTATCCATGCATCCGTGCACCCATCCAGCCCCTGTCCATCCATCCATCCATTCTTGCACCATCTACTCACCTATTCATCTATTCATTTATTATTCATCCATCCATCCTTGTACCTAAATACCTCTACCCACCCATCCATCTAGTCCCACCCATAAATCCATCCACCTCCACCCATCCACCCCCCTTCCTATCCGTCCATTCACCCATTCGTCCATCCCCCCATTTTCTGTTTAATTCATTCATCCGACACACACAGACTTTTGTGCCAAGTCAGACCTGCACTAAGGGCTGGGTTTTGGAGATGAGCAGAGGCCAACTCGGGATCCCAGAGCTGGGCTCATTACCGTGGGGCGGTGCTGAGACTGCGTAGCGCTGGGCACTGCCCAAGGGAGGCAGGAGGGGTGGTGAGTTGGGCCCTCAGCAGGTGTTCAGGGAGAGGAACTGTCCTTTTATTCATTCCTCGCTGTGTCAGGACCTCTTGAAGCTTGGTCGATAATAGCAGGGAATAGACAAACTCCCCCCTCAGGGTGCTTCTGTTCTTATGAGGAGATGTGGACAATGAATTCCTGAAAATCGAATCTCTCGAATCTCTCGTATGTGAGGTGATGCTAAGTGTTAAGAAATGACTGCAGGAAAGGGCACAGGGTCTCCAGGTGGGAGACCAGATACCACAGGCAGTGAGCTGGGGTGAGAAGCAGGGAAGCCGGGTGCTGGTGCTCTGTGAGGGGCACAAGGTGAGAGGCGGCGGGGACCCACTTATGGAGGGGACAGTGTGGAGTAGATCTCTGGTGGTGGCGGCGTAGAGGAGGGCGTGGCGGGGAAGAGGTGAGAAGCTGAGAGTCAGAATGTGTCTGAGACTCTGGGGACAGCCTGCTGGTGGGCGAGAGGGGAGGGTTACAGACAGACCGCCAGGGATGGTTCTTGGGTTGGGGACGGGAGCCAGTGGGAGAAGGGAGGGGTCATTATCTCAGCCTGGGAAGAATGGCCGGGGAGGGCTTATTAAAGCCGAGGAGTTGGGCTTCAGATGTGGAGTGAGAGATGCCTTTGAGCCATCCGGGTGGAAAGGCTGAGTGGCGGTGGGGTTGGGAGTCTGGAAGGCAAGAGAGGTCCCGGCTACAGATGCGGATTTGGGAGTGTGGTGCACAGCTGGAGTTGCAGGCTGTGCGGCTGAGGTCACCTCAAGGTGCGGGGAGGGAGTGAGGGTCAGGGACCTGAGTCTGAGTCATGGCCATCTGGCCCCCAGGAGGAGGGCAGGTGAGGAGGAGGCAGCAGCAGTCAGAAAAGTGCAGCCTGGGGGAAGAAGCAGACAGAGGAGCAAGCTCTGAACGGACAAGAGTCTGTCTATGTTACTGGACAGAGCAGGGAAGGGCACTGCAGGCAGGTGGAACAGAGGGAATGTACACAAAGGCTCAGAGGTCTCCATAATGAGCTGTTGGGAGGGGAGGATCCAAGGCCTCCTCCTCGCACCCCTGGCCACACAGGTGTGAAGTCCTGTAGGTACCTGTCTGGTGTACAAGTGGCCCCTGACCTGGCTCTCCCTGTCCCCCTAGCCAGCACCCCCACAACCGAGCCTCTTGCCCTCCTGTCTGCCCACTTTTGCACTTTCTTTGAAGCAGCCTCACCCAGCTCGCCTGACCCTCTGCTGCCACTCGGGGTTCTTGGGCTCATGGGACGCCCCCCTTACCTGGAGCACTTGTCTGAAAACATAGGGCTCAAGGTGGCAGCTCAGGTGCTACCCACAGCGCTATGCAATTCCTAGCACCCAGTGGCTCCTTTATCTTAAAGGAACAGCAACCGTCCTGGGCCGTGAATGGAGGAGGAGCAGATCTCTGTCTCTCAGTCTCTCCCAGGAGGGCCCCCCTGGGCCAGGGTGGGCTGGTAGGACCCTGGGGAGCAGGTGTGTCTCAGGAGCTCCGGGCCTGCTCTCCCTCCCTCAGCTCCCAGACACACCCCCACAGCAGGAGGCAGCTGCAGTGCCCTGAGCTGGCACTGGGACAGGGAGCCTCAGAGACCCCAGAAACGAAGCTAGGGGTCTCTGAGCTGTCCCTGTCCGTCTGAGGTTGGCCCCTCATGCCACTCACCTCTCCCAGTGTCTCTTGGGCCTTTTGTCCACCTCACCTCCTACCCACCTCTTGCAGGGTCGCCCTGACCACTGCCCGCTGGAACCTGCTAACCGCCTGCTTTGTGCCAAACACAGGGCTCAGGTTGGCATGTACAGAGGTGACAACAGAGGACTCCCCTGTCCCACAGCTGCCAGTCCTGTTGGAACGGTGGGGGCCGGGGACAGAACCAGCCACTTCCATGTCACCAGGAGTCTGCAGCCTCCGGCAGGAAAGGCACCCAGTCGGGCCTCCAGGAAGGCTGAGGAGAGAAGTGCTGAGCTGGGCAGGAGGTCAGGGCTCGCATGCCCAAGCCATGGGAGCCACAGGGGCAGAGTCCGTCGGCCTGCGGAAGCCACTTGGTGTGTCGTGACTGGGTTGTGGGCAGAGTCTCCGGAGACGTCTCCAGGCTGAGACTTGCATGGAGCTAGACAGGGGCTTGCTGACCCCCTCCCCGAGGACACAGTGATGGAGATGCCCCTCTGACTCTGCACTGGGGACTGGGAAGCCACTTGCATAGTGCGGGACTGGTGTTGTGTTCATAGCAGGACACTGAGGTCATCTAATTAGTGTGCTGGGGCAGGGGACAGGTAATCCTGTGTCTTCGGACCCACTTTTCTGTAGGCCTGTCTCTACCTGTTTTCTCCCTCAATCCTTCCCCTGCCTCCGTGGCATCAGGCAGGACCATCCCATCCCCCTGCAAAGCCCACAAGCTTATCAGAGCCCTCTCCCATCTCCCAGGCTCTCCTAGAATAGCCAGACTTACAAACCACCTCTCCAACATCCTAGTTTTGCAGGTGAGGAAACTGAGGCCCAGAAAAGGTAAGTCACTTGACCAGGGCCACACAGCAAGGCAGAGGCAGAAGTGGCTCCCGATTCTGCCCTGGACTCTGCCCACTTGCGCTTGGAGCACCCACTGCTTTGGGTCCTCTAGCAGCCTCTGGCACCCGCTCCGCTCCAACTGAAGGCACCAAGTTCCCTCCATTGTGCCTATTGTTTAAATATAGATTACTAATGAAATGCCTCTTCATTGCCTTCCCAGTGAATAGTTTCCGTGTAAAGTTAATTTGCAGTGTTATGTAAATTCTGTTTAACTTCAATCAAGTTTCTAATTATGTTTTTACCGCAGTAATTCCCATTTGATTTGTCATCTCCTGTTAGGTATTTAATGTTGGTGGGCGGGCTGGCTTTCTGTCTGTCTCTCCGTTTTCCAAGACCCTCTCCCCCTGCGACCTCCTGTTGGCCCCTCTGCCTTTCTCCTGGGCTCCGGCTTCCTCTCCCGCCCTCCACCTCCTTCCCGCTCCCGCCTGCCTTCCCTTCCTCCTCCTCTGCCCTCCTCGTGCTCCCTGTCCCTCCCTCTTCCTCCTCCCCCTCTCCTCTCCCCCTCCCTCTTCTTTCTATTCTCCAGGTTTTCCTCTTTCTGTGTTTTCTGTTTTTTTGGTACTGGGGATTGAACCCGGGGTGCTTAACCACTGAGCCACATCCCCAGCCCATTTTATGTTTTATTTTGTGACAGGGTCTCACTAAGTGGCTTAGGGACCAACTAAGTTGCTGAGGCTGGCCTCAAACTTGTGATCCTCCTACTTGAACCTCCAGAGCCTCTGGAATTACAGGCGTGCCCCACCACGCCCAGCGCTTTCCTTTTCCGTGCCCTTCTCTGCCCCACCTTGGTCTCTCCCTGCTGCTCTCATGCCTCCTCCGTGTTTGTCTGTGACCCTCCCTGTGTTCCTCCCTTCCTCGCTTTTCTGCCTCTTCCCTCATTGCCCATCCTCCTTCCTCCTCCACTGAGAGCTGCTATAAAACAGGGCTTCCTGGGCAGATGGAGGAGGAAGGGGAGAGCTCGCTGGGTGTGGGTCACCGGGCTGGGGCCAGCAGACAGCCCTGTGCACCCCTGGCGGAGCAGGGCCTGGCCTCCAGAAGCCTGGTTAGGAGCTCTGTGGAGGACAGGCCCAGCCCAGCAGCGGGGGCCATAGCTCCTGGGCTTGTGGGTAGGGACTGATGGAGAATGAGGACTCTGGAGCTGGATTCTGTGGGTTCAAATCCCAACTCCACCTCTAATTAGTGGGGGAACTTCAGGTTGGTTTGTGTTTGTTTCAGTGCCCCAGGTCCCCTGAGTTGGGGTTGAGGACATTCAGAGGCACTGTGTGGAGGGCTTTCCTGGCTAGGTGGGGGACTGGCCCTGGTTTAGGAACTCTCGGCCCACCTGAGATCAGGAATGGGTTGCTGGTCCTGTGCTGCTGGGGTTCTGGCAGGAAGGCCTGAGGCCAGGAAAGGGGGAAACTGGCTGTGGCCCCCACAGAGCAGGGGCAGTGACAGAGCACCCATGGCGGCCTGCCCTCCTCAGGAGAGTGGCTGGGGACAGAGCTTCTCAATACTGCAGGGGCCCTCGAGTCGTTGGCCATAGACCTGGCCAGGCAGCTGAACAGAGGCAGAGCCTGGCCTGCCACGTGGGACTGGACATGGCCCCTTCAGCCCTCTCATCCCCTCGACTCCCCAGGTCATGCCCTGGAGTCCAGCTGCAAAACCAGTGCTCCAGCTGAGCAAACGGGCAGCCTGGGCCCCTCCTGAGCCTCGGCTCCCTGCACCTCCAGCCCGTGTGCCGCTCGGTATTCTCCTGCTCTCGGGCAGTGACTGGGTGGCCACAGTTTCCCAGAAGGAAAAGCCCAGATAGAGGCCACTGGGCTGGACCCCCCACTCCACTTGCTTCCCATCCGGCCCGTCCCTGGCCTGTCCAGGGAGAAGAGAGCAAGTGTTTAGAAAGAACATTCTTCTGGGTAAAGAAAGGCAACCGGGTCACTTGTCCTTCAGAGATACAGAAACCCAAGTTGGCCCAGCCCTTGTCCTTCAGGACTGCATGACCACCTGACCCACAGGAGTAGCGCGCGCGCGCGTGTGTGTGTGTGTGTGTGTGTGTGTGTGTGTGTGTACGCATGCGCGTGTGCCTGTGTGCGTGTGTGTGTGTGGGGGGGGCCTGGGTCAAGGAAACCTCAGCCATCACATGGCTGCCTTCTTTCCCTATTTGTCTAAGTAAGCAGTTTAGGCTGGCGGCAGCCAGGAGGCTGTGACACGGAACAGAAGAGAGGGGCCACCATGCTGTGGGCTTGTGGGCTCTGGGCCAGCAGCAAGCCCTGGTCAGATCCCAGAGTTCCTGAGCCCCTGGGCTGCAAATGGGAAGGTCTGGGCTGAGGGAAGGCCCTGGATCTCTACTTCCCCCTTTCTTGTCTGGCAAGAGTGGACACTGGGCTTGATCAGAGACCCCTCCCACCATGAAACAGAGGGGACAGGCATTCTCTGACCTAGAAGAGCCCAGAAGGCAGCATCTTGGCCTGGGTGGGGGTGGGCACACGTGGACCCAGCCTCCATCAGTCATGGTCCCTGGAGTATGTGGCAGGACCCTGGCCACCTTGGCAGAATAGAAGTCAGGCCTTCCACATGCATCCGTCTAGCTGCTGAGGGACTCAGCAGATATGTATCAAGCATCTGCTGTGTCCAGATCCTGGGCTGGATAGCAATAGGGAGGTGGCAGAGCACCTGTCCAGAACCTCTGTGGAACCTCATATCTATGTGTTCTTCCTGTTGTCTGGGCAGAATCCCCTTTCATTGCAAAGACCCCCGTGATCTTGTCATAAATGTCCATGTCCCACCCCATGGCCATTCCAAGAGGAAGGAGCCACAACTTGAGGGCAGAGAGCTGAGAGATGCTGCTGAGTCCCTCATGGACAGAGAAGGGGTTTCTAGCTGGGGAGAGGGTTCATTTCCTCCAGTGAGGTGGAGCCAAAGCCAGTATGTAATGGGGGGACAGAGCACAGAGCCCTTGAGCCCTGGGCATCGGGGACCCTTCTCCAGGCCCACCTGAGAAAGCCTGAGTGGGCTCCCTTGGCCTTCACCCTGGCTTGCCAGCCTTCACTGTGTCTTGTCCTAGATAGCGCAGGGCCTGAGGGACAAGGAGGGCTGTGGTGGCGTTTGGGGGCCATGCTTTGCCGTCCACCTGCATTTGTGTGTCTGTCTGGCACCAGCTGCCTCTTTCCTTTGTCCCTTTGACAAACATTTCCTGGCAGCCACCTCAAGGCTGGACTTGTGTTCAGTGAAAGCCACACCCCTGGCCCTGGGGATGCTTATGGCCCAGCCCCCACCACGCAGCACAGGGTGGACCCGAGGGCCAGGGGAGGGGAGCCCAGAGAGGGGCAGCAGTGGGTGGAGACCAAGTTCAAGGTACAGGTGACATTTCCAGCTTCCTGGGCTCTGGGGAAGCTGAGGCACACTCCTCCCCACAGGATGATCCCACCAGATGCCAAGATGAAGGACAGGGGGCTGGCGTCAGGGCCAGCAGAGCATCACCAGGCCCTCTCTCTGCAGTGATGGGATTCGGGGATATGGTGCTCACGTGGGCTCAAGGCCATTCTCTTAGAACTGGGAAACCCTAGCTCTAAAGAAGGGATCGGGATGGAGGGGGTGGCCAGTGACTGAGAGGACTGCCGGGCTCCACCACTTGGCATGGGCTCTGGGCAGGGCTAGTAGTCTGGCTGGTAGGCCGAACCCCAGAATGCTGCCTCAGCATTTCCTCCTGCCCATGGCTGACATGGCCCACCTCAGGGTCCGGGGCTTCCTAGCGCCATGGTGGACTTGAGTCCTGGCCCCCACCAGACTCGTCTGCCTGTCTTCCACCCTGCTTGCCTTAGGCCACAGACCGTAGGCCTTTATTGTCCTGCGCCTGAGTCCCCCCCAGACTCCCCCCAACAGACAGCCCAGCAGATGCGTTCTGGTCATGGAGCCGGTCCTCCAGGTCCCGCCCGGGCAGCCAGGGTATGGCTTCAGTCGGTTCCTGCCCGAGATGAGCAGACCCACTGCCCCAGCTGTCAGGAGGCCTCGCTCACAAGGGACTTCTGTGGATTTACTTTCATGGGGTCGTCTTTGGGCCACCCGTGTGCAGGCAGGAGACCTGGGGCCCAGCTCTGTCCCTGCGCCTGTGGCCTCTCTTATTCCCTCCCGTCTGCATTCCTCCCCAGCACTGCACCCTTGTGGGCAATGGGCCTCAGGGCCTCCTCTCTCTGGCCTGTTTGCTTTCTAAGTCACCTTGATGGGGACCTGGAGGCAGCTGAACCACAGCGGCTTGTCTTCCAATCCCTTCCTCTCACTGGGTCTGACCCGCCACCCCTCCACTCCTGCCATGCCCCCAGCCATGGATAGGTGCGCCCCTAACTCCTGGCACCACCCAGAATGGAGTTGGTGTCTCTGGAAGGCTCTCCTGACACTGAGCGCCAGGCTTGCTGTGCTGGGATGGGGAAAGGGTCTTCCTCTGGGCTGTGATCAGACATCATGTCCTCATGTCCTCTTGGTGAGGGGCTGTAGGGCTGCACTGCCTGCTGGGACTCTGTGCCTTCCAAAGGCATCACCATACTGCTCTGGTCTCTGACACCAGAACGTTCTGCCTTGAGGCCTGCCGCGGGACTGGCCTCCTCTCTCTCTCACCCTGGTCTCCTGGACGTGACATCTCCAAAATGATACTGTCGAGCTGCCCAGGGTGGAGCAAGCTCAAGGTCCCCAGTTGTGCCAGAGGTTCTTTTGTTGAGGGCTCATCCTGTGAAACAAATGGTTGGAGGCTTGGAGGCCAGAGGCCAAAGGCCACCAAGCACACGAGAGTCACCTGATCACTTCTGCCCCCAGAAAACCCTGGGACTTCTGAGGAGGCCTCCGTGGGCCCTCCCTCTCCCCTGGGTCGGGTGGAGCCAGTGGGACAGGAAGCCAGGGCTGGCGAGAGGATGGGCCAGGGCCAGGGATGAGGCAAAACCCAGCCTGGCCTGTCCCCAGGGGCACAGCCGCGCAGGTCACCCAGCCTCTGCGAGGGCCACCCACCCCCAACAGGAAACCCTGCCCCGGCACCGCCTGTGTCCCACCCGAGCTTCCCTGGGCTGGTGCTTCTCCTGTTCCCGTGGGAGCTGCCTCCAGGAATCATGCCCTTCTGAGAAAGGAAGCCCGACCTTGAGCTGTCGGCTGCCCTGTGTCTGACCTGCCCTGACCCGCCCCCAGGGCCTTCGATTGGCAGGAGCTCTGAGCCACACCCACCCCTCACCCCACACACTCTGGTGACTGGGCTCCTCTGGAGTCACTGAACTTTTGGGGGCCTGGAAGGAGAAACCTCCTAGTGGGGCTAGGTCTGGGAGCCTGGAGGCTGGGACCTGGGTCCGGGATGGGCCACCGGCTTGCTGGTATACTCGGACGAGTCACTCACCAACGCTGGGCCTCTGTAGAAGGCCAGGGCAGAGGTGGAGGCTCCTCCATCTATGAGCATCCCACTGGAGACAGGACTTGGGGTAGGCCGGATTGTATTTGGGGTGACTACTCAGGACCCCCTCGTACATCCCTGCAGGGCTGGGAGGAGCCCTTCCTTCTCCCCAGGCAAGAGGCACCAGGTTAGTGGGTCTGTGACGGAAGACCGGGAGGGGACAGGGGGATCTTACTGTGGGAAGGTCCCTGCCACCTTCCCAACGCCATCTTTCTCCTCTTTCCCGAGAGGTGTCCCCAGCTCAACCCAGCCCATGGTCAGCAGGGATAGTAGCAGGGACTTATAACTGAGTCCCAAGGAGCTAAGGAGAGGTCGGGGCACCGAGCAAGCCAGCCCAAGTCACAGTAACATTGGACAGACTGACAGACCAGAGGGCCACCTTGAACCCTTGGACCAGCTCAAAGCTCCTCAGCAATGGGAAAATCCCTGCACTTGAACAGCCCAAGCCACTCCCCAGGGCATAGTGACAGCTGAGTGTGGTAGCCTTGGACACATCACCCCTTGAGGCCTCAGGAGATGGGTGCTGTGAGAAGTCCTCAAGATTTAGGAGCACAGAGCCGACCCCCTGTGCCCTTGCTTGCAAGCCAGACCACAGGGACTGGGGACCGTCCCAACAGCAGCATTAGCACGGGCAATGGTGCAGAGGTAGGAAGGTCCAGGCACAATTAGGAAAGATGACAAGTCACTGGCGATGGGATGCCCTTAGAGAGAGGAGCTGGCCTCAGAGGAGCTTGGTGAGCACATCCCAGAGGAGGGACCTGATTCAGGAAGCGTCACGTGGTAAGAAGTTGGCCCAAGTGGGTGTCAGCACCAGGGGACCCAGGCTGGCCCTTGCTCCTCCTGACTAGGGTGCTGAGCGCAGGCTGGGGTGGGTGGGGTGCTGCTTGGAGGGCTGGGCAGAGCCAGTACTGGCGCCATGCCCCTCACCTCTTCCTCTGGGTGTCCCTGTGTCCCACTCAGCCCTGGGTGGGGACCATTGCTCCTTCCTCCCTCTGTGGCTTTCTGGTCCTCAGTGGGAGGGGACTTCAGAAGCTGTCATGGACCACGGGGCGCAAGCCAGGGTGGGGGTGCTGGTAGTGGGTGGAGTCCTGGGGTGGGTGGCTATGAGTCAGGAACTGCTGGCGCTGTGTGTCATCTGGCTGCATGCTGTGCTGACGTCCCCAGCCTGTCTGCTCATCTCTCCCGCCTACATCTGGGCCCTGTGGGCTGCTCCCCTGAGGTGGGGGTACTCTGTTTCCAAGAGCTCAAAACCAAGGAGAGAGGAGTCAGGGATCCAGCTCCAGGTCCCAGGCTCCCCCACTCAGGAAGTCCCCTCCCTCCCTCCCTGATAGTTGGGCTGACCAAGGGCTCTCGACCCAGGCCCCAGGTGAGGTCCAGGGTAACTTCAAAATATAACCCACCCCAACAAGTTAAGTCCTCCCCCTGGGGAAGGCCTACAGCCAGGCTAGGCAGCCTCTGATGGGCTACCTTCTCCAAGGGCCTCTGGGAAGGTAACGCTCTGGATCAGCGCGTGAGTTCTAGAGCCCAGAGCCTGTGCTGAATCCAGCTTTGCCATTTCCTAACACTGGACGAGTGACTTCATGGTTCCGAGCCTCAGTCTCCTCTTCTATGGAATGGGGTTAGCATTACTCACTTCATAGGATTGCTCTGGGGACTAAGTGAGTTCACCATGGCTTCCCATGTATGAAGAGTGTCAATTAGAGCTGGCCTGGGGCAGGTGCAGTAAGCTCTGTGCAGCTGCCACCTGCCTCCGTCTTCGATCTGAATGGGGTTGGTGCCACTCGCCGCCATCACTGCTCATTCATCCAGCCAACATTCTGGGACCAGGAGTTGGTCTTGGTCCATTTTCTCCACTATAACAGAATGCCTGAGGCCAGGTCATTTGTAAAGAATAACAGTTTATTTGCCTCTTATGATTCTGGAAGCTGGAAAATCCAAGAGCATCTGGCAAGGGTCTTTTTCCTGTGGCATAACATGGCAGAGGGCATCACATGGAGAGAGAGAGGAAGAGTGCTAGTTTGAGTCTCCTTCCTTTTTTTTCATAAAGTCATTAATGCTGTCATAGGGTCTCACCTCCAACAACTGTGAACATATGACTTTGGAATTCTTTCCAACATAGGAACTTTCAGGACAATTTCAAACTGCAGCACTCCTGATCTCGCATGGCCAGTGCTGGTTGCACCACACCAGAGCTGGCCCTGGTCCTTCTAGGTCCCTCCAGGGCCCCAGAGGGCAGGTTCTGTCAGTCCTGTGGACAGATGGGCAGGTGAGGGGTGGATCCTCTGAGAATCCAACTAAACCGCTAGGCTGAGAAAGCCCCACTTTCCAAAAGAACAAAGGAGACCCCAGACTCAAGGGAGAAGAAGGGGCATGTTGGTCTTGCCTTGAGGCCCACAGTTGGGAAGCAGCTGACAAGGTCCTTAGCACCTCTGGGTGGGCCCCAGGCCCTGCTCTGGGTGTGAGCTGACTCAGTCAGGGCTGGGCCCAGAGCTTCCCAGGGGAGCAGGACTGGCCAGGGCAGGCAGTGCATGACACAGATTGGGGACCCTGACCGCATCCTCCTCCGCCTCCTCTTAGAGTCCTCCTGGCAACCCTGGGTCAGGCAGGCGTCTCCTCCTATTTGGCAGATAGAGAGGTGGGGACCTCAAGGGATGAGGAGGCACTTGCCCCAGCTCATGGAAGGGTGCAAGACAAAGATGGGACTTGAGCTTCACCTCCCAGTCAAGAGTGGAGGTGATGAATTCCTAAGGGAAAAATTTGGAGAGTGAAAGTATCTCCAAATGGTTCAATGGAGAAGGTATTAACTAAGGGCATATGTATCAGTTGGTATCTGGGCTTGTAGTATCAATCTTGCTACCTTAGTCAATGAGGGGAATTTATCTGGAGAAGACAGTAAAACAGAATAAAACAGCTAATTGTGATGGAAAAGGGAAAAGAGAGAACCTGGAGAAGACATGAGACCAGGTTCTGCTTGGGGAGAATGGCGAGAGAGGGATCCCCTGAATGAGCAAATGGGGAGGGACACCCAAAAGACTTTTAAATAAAACAGGAATGTCCAACATGAAAAAAAAAAAAAAAGAGTGGAGGTGAGCTTCTGCAGAGTCTGGGCTGGAGAAGTCTCTTGCGACAGGCCTCAGAGTGAAGATGAGCAGCGACAAGAAACCAAACTTCAGTTTAGGGCCTTGGCTTCAAGAGTGGTCAGAGCCCTAGTGGGTGCTGGGAGCCTGACAAGAGCGCTGTCCAGTTTCTTCCCCGAGCCTCCAGCAGCTCCCTGAAGACCACCACTGGCCGCCCTTGGATGGGGGGGGGGGGACTTAATGATTCAATAAATGAAAAGAGTTCCTGGTGCCAGGACTCGTCCAAGGGCCAGAGACTGGGTCAGGCACATATCACCCAGTCAAACCTTCTCCCTTCCCCTCACCCCATCAAGGAAACTGAGTCAGGGAGGCACGAGGACTTACTTGGCCAAGGTCACCTGGCTTGTGAGCAGCATAGATGGGATTTTGTCTGGGTCTGGGTGACTGCGGTGCATGTCTTGGGGCCCGCCACCTCCTGCTAGCAGGAACAGCGCTTTCCTTTGTCTGGCACTTATAAATCTGGGCCTTGGCCATCCCTGTGCGCTGGCCAGGTCCACTGTGGCCAGAATCCCAGAAGGATGCCTGATTGGGAAACGTGACCGCCGGAGGCTGGCCCCTGGCCCAGGAAGGGGGTCATTGGGAACACGCAGAGCTCGGCTGTTTGTGTGGCCATCGAGGGGCCTGTGCCCTTCAGCCTTTCGACTTTCCTGCACCAAGTGGGTATGACATGGCTCACCTAGTCCTTAAGCCAGTGCTAGCCCAGATGGGGAAGCCAAGACCTGGGATCAAGTGACTTGCTTGTGGACCAGGATTGGACCCCCTAGCTCCTCAGCCCACCTCCAACACCTGGGTTTCGATCCTGTTCATGGTACCAGCCCATTCTTCTCTGGGCTTGTGTCCTAGTCTCTGTAGGAGGTAGGCTTGGACTCGGGGCTCCCTGGGGACCTCTGAGGGCTCTTCTAAGAGCCTTGGCCAGAGCCCTTTTATGTTACAGGGGATTTGGGATTGGAGGCATCCCCAGGATTCCAGGGCAGCCCCAGATGAGCAGAGACAAGAAACGAAACTTCAGTTTAGGGCCTTGGCTTCAAAAGTGGTCAGAGCCCTAGTGGGTGCTGGGAGCCTGGTGGATTCCTGTTGGTGAGACCCTAGCTCCCCCAAAAGGAAAGGCTGTGCCTTCCCCAGGGGCCTGACAGGTCTCTGTCTCTGTGTTGTGGGGTCTAGAACCTCCACCTGGGCAGGACCCCACATCTGTACTTGCAGCTCCCCGAGCCACTGTGACAAGGGCCACCCCTGCACCCTAAGCCTTTCCCTGGCAAGCACAGTACTGGCAGAATCTTGTTAAGTCCTTCAATTCTGTAAGAACAGGGACTCTCTTCATCTCCATTTTACAGATGATCAAACTGAGGTCCAGAGAGGCTAAGTTCCTTACCCAGTACCACACAGCACACTTTCTCAGTGAGCACCATCCAAGCCCCTAAGGATGGCGGCCACCCTCCTGTTGCTGGGTGGTGCTCAGCCCCACGAAACACCACCGCTGCTGCTTTAGCTTGGTGTGGGGCCACGGGAAGAGACAAACCGAGACCAGAGAGGAACAGACCATGCAGAGTCACATAGTGATGGGAGACTGGATTTGAACTCAGGCCCTGGCTGGGAACTGAGTCCCCTTTCCTGACATTCTGCATTAGATCCCCCTCTGGGAAAGGGTGAGGGAGGCTCACCTCCTTCCCAAAGCCACCCCCAACTGCCCCAGCAACAATTCTTAACAACCAGAGGCCTGTGGCTCTGGCACCGGCCCACTCACCTTGGGGGAAGAGGGAAGGAAGGGTCTCCCTCCTCCTAAGTCATCAAATGAACAACTGTTCCTCTGACCAAGGCACAGCACGGATGGTGGCACCCAGTTGCAGCTCTATGTCATGGTGTTTGGGGCCTCAGCTCTGCCACCTACAGTGCTATCTTCAGCCCCAGCCTCTTCCCCATCAAACCTCTGGGCCTGTGCCCTGGAGTGCTGCCCTCCCACCCCAAGACTCTGCCCAAGAGAATGATGTCCTCATTTTACCCCCAGGCCCATCTGGGTACACCCTCCAGCCTTCTCTCCCCACAGCCCTGGCAGACCTGGAACCCTCTGCCCATCCCCTGTCCTCCCCACCTCACCCTAGACGGTCGGACACCCTAGGGAGGCTGTGTCGCATGACCCTTTGCCCTGCCCCCACCGCTACTCCTTTTCCTCTGGCAGATAGTAGCAGCCATTCATTATTAAAAGAAGGAAATGGATGATTGAATGAATGAATAAGTGAACAAAGAACTCCTGGAAGTCACTTTGCAGCCCCATCTTGAAAAGGAGAGAACCTAAGCAGGAGATAGGTTAGATCCTTCCTTCCCTGACATGCACTCTGGGTCCCCAGCGGAGCCAGAGTGTGGCCCCAGGTTTGCATAGAGTGTCTTGGGTCATAAGCTTTGCACACATGGAGGTGTCTGTGAGGGTTCAGAAGCAGATGTTGCTATCTCCCAATGATCCAGAGCCACCAGGCCTGGCATTGCCACCTCTCCAGCAGGTCAGCCAGATGCTGCCTGTCTGCTCCTCCCACAGGTCCTTGCAAACTTTCCAGCAAGAGAGAGGAAGGCTGCAGAGCCAGGGGCCTGCTGTGCGGCAGGGCAGGGCTGGGCTGGGCTTCCCTGGGCTGGGTGCGGCAGACTGTGGAACAGTTCTCAGGGGAAGTGAAGACAGACAGGGTTACTGACCCAGGGCACCTCGTGACTCTAAGACAGTCCTGCCCAGGAGTTTCCCTGGACCCCAACTACCTGCTTGCCAAGTCTGTCTTTCTTATCTGCTCTTTGAAGCCAACTGTCATGACTGCTCTGTGGTAAAATGGTTCAGAGGATGTCCAGCCCTCCCCGGAGCACTCACGGCTCCCCAGACCCCTGGGCTTGACTCCGCCGTACCTGGAATGAGGACAGGGTCACTGTCTCATGGCTGAAGGGATCACCAGGCACCCGATTTTAATTGCTCAAGGAGGAGAGAAACACTATCAGGATGTTCTGGACATTTAGGGAGGGGAAGGTCACTTGAGGGACTCTCAGGGAAAGCAGTGTGGAAGAGGTGGTCCTTTGGGCATCGAAAGGTGGACAAGGCTCCAAGAGCAGCCACGGCGCCACGGAGATGCGTGGTTGGGGGTGCGGTGTGGGCTGAGGCCACTGGCTTCTGCCTATTTATACCATGTGGCCTTTGGGCTCTGCTGGACATTTTCTTTTCTGTAAAGTGGTACCCTCCTGCTCCCTAGTGATGGGACTGTTTAAGGGGTGCGCAGTACAGCCCTCGCTGGTAGGCAGAAGGATCTGCCCTGTTGGCAAGCTGAGTCGCTCTGTGTGTGTGTGTTTAGAAGGAGAGAGGAGCTCTGAACCAAGGCTCTCATGTGGCATCAGCATAGCCCCTGCCCCATCCTAGGCAGCCCAGGCCTGGCCAGCTGTGGTGTGCTGACCGGTGCCCCAGCAAGCTCCAGCACCCACGGCTCTCCAAGAGCAGTCTGAGATTCCCGGAGTGGGTGAGTGGCCAAGGGGTGACCGAAAGCTGCCTGCCCTGCGTCTAGCAGGCCTGGGTCCCCACCGAGGCCCAGGAGCCCAGTCCAGCTCTTCTCCTGGGTCTGGATTCCCAGCCCCCAACTTGGTGAGGTCAGGGAACATGTATTCCAGGAATGCAGGAGGCGGGCGGCTGGCCCCTTTGGATGGGTTTGGATAACCATGGGGGTAAATATTTGCCTTGCTGCTGGAGCCATCTCTGGCCACCAAGGGAGGGCTGTCCCTAGGGTCATGTCAGGGGATACACCTCCAGGTGGGTCTTCAAACTAAGGAAAGCCTTACCCTCTGGAGAATGTGCGGGGACAGTGGAGGGGCTCCCGGCCCTGGCCACAAGACATGCAGTCATTGGGTCCCTCGGTGAAGTGAAGTGGAAAACAGCTGGCCAGTCTAGCCCAGGGACGGAGGGTCAGTGTGGCAGAGCTGCTTCAGATCGGCTCAGCCGTGGGAGTGGCAGTTGGACCAGGATTGGTAGACCCCGTCGTCGGGAAGGTGGTTCTGATGTCCACGTGGCTGTTTATGACCTTGAGCAATTAGTTACTCACTTCCCCACATTTCCACAGTCCCCATCCCCCACACTCTTCCTGAATGGCCCCTGTGTCTGCACAGCTCACAGTCCCCGGGCACAAGGTACACAGGGAATGAGAAGAAAGAGTGGCCAGAGCAAGGGTGAGTGGCTAAGGAGCTGAGCCCTGAACCCTAGGCTCAGGGGCGCCATTGTCTCTGCCCAAAGGACCACCCTGGAGCCATCTGACCCCTCCCCCAGTAATGGTCTGGAGCTTCCTTAAGGTGGAGGAGCTGGAGGAGAGATGGATCCCCGTCTGGAAAGGAGGTGGGGTGTCTGAGAGGCTGAGCCACTTGCTTGAGGTCACCTAGCAATAAAGAGCAGAATAGGGGTCCAGACCCAGCTGTACCCACCCTTGCCCCCGGCCTCACCACACTGGCCAGGGCCAAGGCTCCGGCCCAGAATGTGGACTTACCCAGGTGTCTTCACCCCAAGCCTGCACCCAGTTCCTCCTAAGGGACTCTCGGAGGAGGTGGAGAGGTGAAGGCAGGTGGTGGGGGAGCTCATCTTCGTCCTGGGATAGTCCCCACCCTTCAGTGACCTCTGCCTTGTCCAAGATCTAGCCTGGTCATTCCTTGGGCATGACACCTCCTGCCTTGGAACCTCACTCAGGATCCTGTTCTGCAAAATGGGCATCTGTCCTGCCTGCCCTTCTCCCAGGGACTTCAGACACCCCCAGCCACCTCCTCCTCCACCAGGGGCCCCCTGCCCAGTGAGAGTCCTGAGCAGAAGGCACCCATGAAACCCCTTCTGGACATTGGGGCCCAGGGGATGCCCACAACTCATTGTGGTCCCTGAGGCTGAGGCTGCACCTCTCCATGGCTCAGAGGCCCTTAATTTAGGAAGAGAACAGCACCTTCCAGACCCATGGTGTTTACCCTCTAGGCTGCTCTGGGGGACACACAGCATCTGCCCCTTCTCTC
The DNA here is from genome assembly GCF_964194105.1 of Spermophilus citellus. Classification (NCBI taxonomy): domain Eukaryota; kingdom Metazoa; phylum Chordata; class Mammalia; order Rodentia; family Sciuridae; genus Spermophilus; species Spermophilus citellus. Next base: position 52,191,539 of record NC_138195.1, read on the forward strand.
CCTGGTCTGGCTAGGTGGCCAAGCCCTCCTAGGTTGTGAGCCTCAGGGGAGAGCACCCGCAGGGCTGTGGGTGGGAGCACTGTATTACCTCCGTGTCTGGGCTCCTGAGCGTCCCCTTCCCTGGGGTGAGGGCCACCAGGGCCCCCAGGCTCTGAGCAGGTCTGCTGAACAGCTCCCAGGGCTGACAGGAGGAACAGAGCAGGGGCAGGGCAGAGCGCTCACCCACCTCTCCATGGTTCCCCCTGGCTCCTTGTTAACGATGTGACCTTAACAAGGCAGAGTCTCTGGGCTCACTTGCCGGGTTCTACCTCACAACAGTTCTCTGAGGGTTAAAGGAAATATCTCAGGCATAACCCACAACACAGACTCCATAATGTGAATCTCTTACTCCTGACTTTTCCAGATGGGAGGTCCAGTGCAGGCCCACAGTCCCTGACCAGGGCCTGTGGTTCGAATCCTCTACTATCACTGTGTGACTTGGGACAGGTTCCTTCCCCTCTCTGGTTTCACCTGCCCCACACCAAGGGACTGGAGCTGCAGGGGGCAGTGAGGCCCATGTGTGTGTACCATGAGCTGGAGAACACTGAGCGGACGGGGTGGGCATTGTTCCTTGAGGCCTGGACCAGGTTCACTGAGTGAGCGACGGCTTTCCAACTCTAGCTTCTGTCTCAGCTGCCGGAATGATGATCTTCTCTTTGTCAGCAGCTCGGCTGGCCAGCTCACCTTCAGGGACGCTGAGCTGTGGGAGGTGGGGGAGGCAAGAGACTGATTCCTGCCCCAGCCAGTGACTTGCTGTGTGACCCTGGGACCCTCTCTAGGCCTCAGTCTCCTCCTCTGTGAAATGGGAAAATTGGGGCCATGGAGTTCAAGAGTTATTTGTGTTCTTGACCCTGGGGCTTGGGGACCCAGTGCCCTATGGAGCCCAATGCTGATCCCTTTGAGGTAGTCCATGCCTTAGCTGGTGTGCAGCGGGTACTGTGCCCTGTGTTACCTTAGACCATCTGTGCATCTCTCTGGGGGGACCCTAATCCCCTCCATAGTTGAGACAATTAATGCAGAGAGGTTTGGGATATGTCCCAACCACACACCCGGTAAGAGGATTGGAACTAATGGTTTTTATCACTGAGTCCAAACCTCAAACCCCAGACCTTGAAGCCAGGGCCTCCACCTCGCCCCGTGGCCTGTGTAGAATCCAGAGTGCTGTGGCCCCTGCATGGCCTCTCCTGCTGCTAGCCATGGCTTCCCTCTGAGACACGCAGCCTTGCAGGCCCACAGTCACCGAGCTAGGCACTTTCCCAGGGGGACTCAGATTCAGGGCTCTGCATCCCACTGATGCCCACCAGCCAGGCCTCTGGGTCTCACTGTCCTGGGTTCCTGTGGGGATCCATGGGTGGAGGGGGTGGGTGGCATGTTGGTGGAGCATTCACGGGGTGGGCCAACTGGACACCCTCCCAATAAGCCCAGGCTACCAGCAGGTCCTGCAGCTTCTCCCCGCTTCCTGTGTCCTGAGCCATCTAGAGCCATGCCCCTTAGATGCCCAGACGCTCCTGTGGCTTCCCTCTACCATCTCTGTGATGGGCTCTGCCTCCCCATCCCCATTCACACCACCTCTCCCCCCATTCTCTGTATCCCTCCCACTCTCCAGTTCTCCACTGAACCAGGCTTCCTGCTCCTATCTCAGACTCTTCAAATATACTCTTCCCTCCCCTGGAATGCTGTTCCCTGCAGCTTGACCTACTACTCCCTGACTCATCCTCAAATTCACTTCCTTAAAGAGACCACCCTGTATTTTGCTGGGTGGCCCCTGCATTTGTTCTTCCTGGCAGGCATGACTTTGAACTGTGTACTGTTTTATTCCCTGCTCACTGTCCCCACGAGGCTGGGGACCACAATCACAGCACCCAGTGCTCATTAAATGTGTGTTGAGTGAATGAGTGATGTCACCCTGTCTCCTGGATCCTCCCACAACCTTGAGAGAGAGACTGGGATTCCATCTGGACCCATGAGGAAGCTGGAAGGCAGGGAGCCCGGGAGCGTGTCCAGGTCATGCTCCTTCAAGTTCCCATTTGTCAGAGGGGGCTGATGGGGCTTTCCTGGCCATGGACTTCCTGTGGGCAACAGCTCTTGCAGCATGAGTGCCCAGATCCTGGCACTGGACCCTGACCACCCCTCTCATTGCAGGAGGATGGAGCTGGAGTGAAGTGGAAGGGCTGCCAGCTGCTGACCAGCACGTGGGACACTGGTGACTTGCAGATCACAGAGGTAGGCCTGCAGCCTAGCTGTCCTGATTGAAGGACAGGTGCTGGCACCTTTGGGGGACTTCAGCCCTCGTGGGTGAGATTGGGTGCTGGTGATCTCTGCTGGAATATCATCATGCCATCGTGAATGGGGCCCTGGACCCGGCGTCCCAGGGTCTCTTGTCCTGGCTGTGTCTCCATGACTAGGGGATGGAGTGGGTGGTGCCTGGGGAGAAGGGCAGACCTGGCATCCCCAGTCTCTGTCCCTGTGTACACTGCTCTGAACCTCCTGGGGCTGGGGCCCCCCCATGGAGAAACGAGGCAGCCACTCAGGAGGCCTGGGCGGCAGGGTGGCATGTGCCCTGGCATGGGTGCCCACCTGAACAGGCCAAAGGGGGAGCTGAAAATCCCGAGTCTAGCACTTGTCCACTGTGATCCTGGACGGTTACTCCGCACCTCGGGTTACCCGTCTGTCCGATGGGGAGGGGAGCCCCCACTGTCGTGGTGAGGGAACATCATACTGTGCAGAATGTTTTCAAGGGTGCAGGGACCCTCTCTCCCCCCCACATGCCTCCCATCCCCTTCCCCCTGAGGACCCACCAAACCAGGATAGACATGCACTGGTCACCTTGCTGATGAGGGGCTTGGGGTCCCTCAGGGGGCTCCTGAGAGTGGCTGAGCCTTCAAATAGGACTTAGGACCTGGTCATCATCATGTCTCATCAGAGGGTGGCATTTTAGGGTTGATCACCATTGGCCCTATGCCAGGGGCAACCTGTGCGATCCCTGTTTATTCTGTGGCTCTCAACCCAGAGCGGAGACGCCTTCACAGACATGCTTCCTTGGCCAGGACGCTTTATCCCAAGGTGTCATGACCCCAGGGATCAGCCTGGGAAAGCAAGTGGCTCCGCTGTGGCATGTAGGCTTCACTCGCTGCCCTCAGCTTCTCCAAGGAGCCCGGTGTTCACAGTGGACCCCAGGCAGGGCAGAGCCAGCTGGGCTCGGGCTCTGAACCAGCGAGGCGGGCTTCATTCCCTTCCTGCTGCAGGAATCCCCACTCCCTGCTCCTCAGCTCTCTGCTCTTGGGCAGGTTCCTTCTCTGTGGTTAGAGCCAGTTTCCCACCTGAAAACGCACTGTTTACGACACACTGTAGATGGCACTGCTCCGAGGCCCGCAGAGAAGCTGAGAATCCTTTCCAACATTACAGTCCCGTGAGCTTCGTCCCAGGCACTCTGCTCCCCACAAGAGTCCCTCGAGGAGGTTTGTTTAATGCCTCGTTCTCTAGAGGCTTGGTGTGGTGAAGGAACCCCTAGAGCTGTAAGTGGGGAGTGGGGATTTGAACCGCAGTCCATGGGAGCTAACCGGCTCTCGTGGCTCTAGAGAGGTGGGGCTGCAGTTGCCTGGCCCTGTCCTTCCAGCTGGCTGCTCTCTGGAGCCAGGGGTGGCCCCCACTGCAGATGGCAACTCCCCTCCCCCTTAGGGACCGCTGGCAATCCGGCACAGCCAGGGGAACCCACTGCTAATTGTCAGGTAACCTTTAAAATTCTCCTTCACGGTGGGTTCTCTTTTCGGATGTTTTTCAAGGTAATTCATTCCCTTTCCAGAAATTGCCAGTGGCGGAGCATTAGGCAGCTGGTAATTAATCATAGGAGTGGCTTCCAGTATTATTCTTTAAAAAAAGAAAAAGAAAAGAAAACAAAGAACAGAAGCCTTGATGGGAAAAGAGAACCCCTCCAAGGCAAGGTGGTAATCAATACTTCCTGCTGGGGTTGGGGGTGGCAGATGGGCAGCCTTCTCCATTTTGTCCCAGGGCTGGCAGATGGTCAGCGCCCACAGCAGCATGAGGTTCTGCTCTTGACCATGAGCTCCTTGCGTGACTCTGAGAAGTTGCTGCCTCTCTCTGGACTCAACTTTGCCATCTGTAAAATGGGTGAAGGGTGAGCCATAGACTAGAGAAGCATATTAACAGTTACCCTGGAGCCGTGCACACTGCTGATATTTTAATGAGTGCATAGATGGTTATCTGGGTCTCTGAGGAAGTGGTAAAGGCTACAACTCTGTTATAATGTGGAGCAACCGTCAGGTTTGATGGGCCAGTGGTGTCACTCTCCAAACTAAGGAGGAAAGGACAGTCAGGCCCACTGGCCAGGAGAGCTCGGGCCACACAGTGGTAACCCTGCTGTTTCCTTGGCTTCTTCAAATGCAACTTTCCAGGAGTCTGAGCTGTCTGGAGATTTGTTTTGTTTTGTTTTAAGATTCCTCTTGGGGAATAGTGAGTTCTCCAAGGGCACAAGCTGGAGTTGGGGTTGCTCAGGGCATCCAGAGGGCAGATAAGGGGCACGGAGCATCCCTGAGTGCCAGGGCAAACATGAAGCTCCCTAGGACAGATGCCAGAGAGGCTAGACTGGCAGGGGAAAGTCCCTCCCTCCAAAGCTCTTTCCCCGAGGCCCCCAGGGAGGGCTGCAGGGGGCACTGTCCATGCAGGACACTGATACTGTCCTCCCTCCTTTGACTGGTCCCACTGCATGGGCACCAAGGCACTGAAGAGCATCAGGGGAAAGACCCAGGCTCCTTAACCAGGGGGTTCTCCAGCTGGGACTAGGATGGGATGAGGTGGTGCAGAGAGGGGGACAGGGGGAAACAGAGGGCCCTTGTCTGGGAGTAGGGGCCTTAGACATGGGTCCATGGAGGTCATGTTCAATGTGCCCTCCCCAATTCCCTTTTCCTCCCTAGAATCTGGGCCACAGTCTTTAGGAGGGAGCCGCAGCTGGGGCATGTTTTCCAAGCCCTCCCCTTGAAGCCCCCTCCTCTGCCTGGGAGCCAGGGGTGGGCTTGACAAAGCCCAGCTTCCCCTTAGGAGCTTCTCCCTCTGCCTCTACTGTGGGGCTCTGGACCTCCACCCAGACACCCAGGAGGGGCATCATGGCCCTAGTGGGAACTAGAGTAGGCTCTGAACTTGAACTTCAGCTGTGTGAGCACGTGTGCGCTGGGGTGAAAAGGTGTGAGGGTGAGGGTGTGGTGTTTCGGGGCCAGGTCCAAGGTCGTGTGAATAAGCCCGAGCGGTTCAGGAACAGGGAAACCCCCAGGTCTGTCGAGACCATGCATAGGCAGCGCCTCATTAAGACCCTCACACCGACTCCCTACTCAGACTGGCTTGGTGGGCCCCTGACGAGGGTCAGCATGGGGGTAAAGGTGGACTCCCAAGGGACCCCAGAGGAGATAGCATCTAGGCCTGAGTGCGCCGGCCTCCCTCCCACAACGGACAGAACAGGCTTTGGGTGTCTCCAGAGTGAAGTCAGGATGGGCCCAGCAAGTGTCTGTGGGTGGGCCGGGTCTTCTAGGGGAGTCCTCCCAGCAGCCAGGCCCAACCTGGCCCTGTGGCTTCTGTCTGGGCCTCAGGCTGCAGGTGGTGCTGTGTGTGTGTGTGTGTGTGTGTGCGCGCGCACCTGGGCTCTCCTGGGTGCAGAGCCATGGTACTGCCTCTCCCTGCTGTCTGTCTCCTCTTCCTCTCTGGCTGTCCTGCCCAGCAGCCCCCGTCTGCTGCTCCCTCCTCAGCACGCCCCCCTCTCTCTGGAATGCCTCCCTGAGCTCCAGGGCCTCCCCACCTCTGCTGCCCTTTCCCTCAGATCCTCTGCTCACCAGGCAGCCCGGTGGCAGGTCTGCTGTGTGTCACGCCCTCCGTGGTCTCCGGCATTGAGACCTCCCGGGCTCCCAACTCTGCCATGTTTATCCTGCAACACCCGCTGCCTCCCTCCCTCCCTTCCTCCCTCCCTGCACTTTGGAGGTGTCCCAGGCATCTCCCCACACCCCCGGGCCTTCAGAGCAGTGCTCTGTGTGTGGCCAGGTGGTGGGGGCACCAGGTGGCTCTGTCCCCTCCCTGGGGATCTTGACCTGCTCTTCAGGCCACTCGGGGTGGAGATGGATCTCGCAGCTCTGAGCGCAGGCCGAGAGCCCACCCACCCCAGGGCTGCGCACCTCTCAGGAAACAGAGGGGCCTGTGCCCACCAGCGGGGCCGTTGGAACGCTGGCGTTCCCCTGCAGCATTAATGAAATCCCTGCTATAATTAGCAGTGAGGTGTGCAGGAGCTGGCCGCCTGGCGGGAGCCTGTGTATGCTCATGAATAAATAAATTGTCTTCTCCCGAGGGAAGAGGGAAATGGAGGGTGGGCTCGCAGGGAAACGCCTGCCTGGGGGTTCTCAGTCACCCGGACGCCCTCTGAGGAGCTCTCCCCATCCCAGTCCCTGGCCAGCATCTTCCTGGAAGTGCCCACTATGTGCCCGGCCACTCAGCCTAGTATGGGAAGTTGCCACCATCTGGCCATGGCCTCCATTCCCAGCCTTGTCACATGCCAGCCTCCACCAGCACCCTGGGGTTGCAGGGACCCTGCCCACCTGCTGCACTCCACAGCCCTCCCACCCCCAGCAACCTCCCGCCTGCCACGTGCTCTCCCCTTCCCACCTCTGCCCCTGGGGTCCCTGACACCTGCTCCCTCCCATTCTCTCCTCTACTCCAGGCCCTTCCTCCTGGCGCTTTTGGAGCCCTTGAAATTACGCATGGGGTGGGCCGCTGTGTTGTTTCTTATTGATCACGTATTGGGGTGATGATATATTAGATACGCAGGGAAGATGATTTACATTCTAGTTGCCATTCTGAGTCTTGGAAATCTGGTGTGTGTTCAACACGTACGCATCTCCTCTTTGTTCATCCACCACGGGGCCTTCCGAGTGCCTGGTAGTTGGCACAGGCTGGCAGGGAACAGCTTCCTCACTTTGCAGTGGGGAAACTGAGGCCCAGAAGAGGGTGTGTTGCAGAGCGCAAGCTCTCTCTGTAGGCGAGGCACAGAGCCAGGCACTGAGGCCATAAAGACAGATGGAGGCAGGCGGGACTGTGCCTGGACCCCACACGATTGACCCTCCCTGTGAACAGGGCTTGCAGTGAGCTTAGGCTGGCCCCCACCTCATCCCCAGTAGCCCCAGTCCAGGGCAGCCCCCCACACTGTGCCGTTCTGGCCCTCCCTCATTCCTCCCTGCTTCTAGACACTGAGCACAGAGCATAGGAGGAGGAAGAGAATTGCCTCCCTGGAGTCTGGGGCTGACCTGGCAGCCTGAAAGTGTTCTCCAGAGATGGGGTCTCTCTGGGGGAGCGGGATGGCAGCAGAGCAGCCCCCTCCGGAGCCGATTTTCTTCTTTGTTGCTTGCAAACCCCGTCCGGCTGCACTTGGCCGCGGGCTCCATTTACAGAAGCCTCTCTTGTTTGCCTCTGCCCAGGAAGCGTGGCAGGGAGTCATGGAAGGTTCAGGTGCTGAGCCATCTCCCTCCATGGGGCTGCGGCCACTCTCTCAGGGACCCTCCTCCTCCCTCCAGCTGCAGAGCTTGCACGCACTGAGCCAAAAGCCCCCTCTTTTTCTCCACGTGCTCTCCCATCTCCCTCCTCAGCCCCTGCACCCATGACCTTTCCTTTCTTCTGCTTCTTCACACCAGCTGCCTGCTGTCTGCCCCACTGGACCTAAAGGTCCTCTAAGGCTCAGGGCAAGCTCCAGGCCGCATCCTCATCCTGGTTCCTGGCACTCCAGGGCTGGAGGGCAACAGAAGCCTCAGCACTCAGGCTGTGTGCCCTCGGCTCCCTACAGGGACGGCAGAGGTTTATCTAGTATGCTGGTTCTCTCAGAGCTCGATGGGCTGGGTTAAGAAGGATTCTGGGGCTTTCCTGTAGATTCTGTGAAAAATAGCATCAGGCACCATGAGGGGTGCACACCTGCCCTCCCCACTCCCCTCCCTGGGCACCGAGTTCTCAGTTCTGGGCTGAGGAGGTGGGAAGAGGCAGTGACCTCAGTGTGTCCACCCTGGCTGCTGGGTGAGCTGCTTCCCAGAGAACCTTCCAGAGTCCACGGTGAGCTGACTGGTTAATGGAGAGAGAGAATCTGTGGTCTCCAAGCTTCCAGAGACTTTCCCCTCCCATCTGCCTTTGCCGATAAGTGCATCTCACCCTCTTCGGTTCCAGTTTGGAAGCAGCACATCTTGCCTCGCATCTGTTCAGGACCCTTCCTCATTTCCCTGAGGCATCTTTAGGGGCTCCTTTTGGAGCCTGAGGGAGTGTCTCTGCTTCATAACCTCCGTGGAATTTTCTCCCATGATGCCATCTCCATCTGGCATGGTCTAACCTGAGATCCATCCCTGGGTGGCCCTGTGAGCCCTCTCCAGCCCCAGCCCCAGCCAGACTCCCCATCACATTCACCCATCACCCATCCCTGCTCTTCTCGCTGCCCAGGAGCCAGCTCTACACCCTGCACCTCCTAGCCCCCTCCTGCCCAGTAGCTGCAGGGTGGCCAGTGACTGAGCCAGGAGGACTCTGATGACCTAGAACCTGCAAACAATCTAGAACACTTTTTCTCTGTGTGAAAGAAGCATCCTTTAGGAAGCTCAGCCCGTCCCCAGTCACAGCTCCAGGAGGGCTGACAAAGGACATCCCATGCTGGCCGCAGCTCTTCCAGTAGTTGCTCAGACACAGTTTCGTTCTTATAAATTCAGGGTGGTAAAGGACACAGTCGGGCATGTGATTACCGTGTGGGTGTAGGGACAGAGCTCTGGATTTGAATCCCTGCTCGGCTACTTCTCAGCCGAGTGAGACTGGACAAGGTGATTTATCTTTGTCTCCCCTCTGGTTTCTCCTCTGTGAAGCCAGGAGTGGAAGAATGGAAAGCAGCCGGAGATGCCCGGGGCCCATGGCCCCTGCTCACAGTAGACTGATCCCCTTGGGGGCTGACTCCGCCCCCAGACAGGAGCATTCACTTGAGGTTGGCATCCGTCAGCTCTGGTAACCAGATACTGCCCTCCTGAGAGACACTGGCCCCTCAGTCCTTTCTGAAGCTTTTAAATGGGAATCTTGGGGATGACACTTCAGGACAGAGACAGTGTCGGCCAAGCCTGCCAGCACACATGGGCCTTCGGGGCTAGCTCTGGCTTAAATGCAGATTCTTGGGCTCTCTCCTGCGATCTAATTCTGTGGGTCTGGATCTGGACTCGGGTCTCTGAAGCTTTAACAGGTGCCCCAGATAATCCCTGTGGTCAGGTCAATCTGATACGTCAGAGCCTGTAAAGGGGAGCTGGACTAGGGGCAGGGCCCTGGATGGTGACGTGGCCCCACTGGCATAGGCAAGGCCTGTCTCTCTGTGTGGCCCAGGATTAGCACTATTAAACCAAGGGTCCCCATGATCCGTGAGGGCTCCTCCTTCTCTGGAAACCTTATGGTGACCTGATGGGACTACCCTGACGTCCCGAGGGCCAGGCTCCTGAGGTCAACTATGGGTTTCTGCCCCATTCCTTTGGCCACAGAGCATTCGGCCTCCCAGCAGCCCTAGAAACCAAGAAGCTATCCCCTAGGCACCATGTGCCATTTAATGGCCAACCCCCGGGGCCTTCCAGGGACCCTATAGCTCAGCAGGCGCCTAACAACTCCACTAAGATCTGAGAACTTTCCACAAGCCTGGTGGACCGCTCGTCTGGAGCTGGCTGAGGGGGGCAGGGAGGGGACAAGAGTGGAGCGGGGTCCTCGGGCTGAACTGAATTGAAGGATGGCTCACAGAGCCCTTTCCTGTTACAGGTAGGGAAACTGAGGGGCCTTGCCAGACCACCCAGGGAGAGAGCAGGGGACACTTTGCATCTCTGGGCCCACAGTCTGGTCTCTGGGCTGCACTGTACTCCAGGTCTCCCCTCAGGCTACCTGGGATGGGCAGTCCCCCCAGATGGTAGCCCTAAACCTCTGCAGCCCTGGGAAAAGACAGGGCCATGCCACGAGGGGGGCCAAGGAGCCGCCTGCTCCGGACACTGGTCCCTTCCTTGACCTGCACTGTCAGCCTAAATCCATTCCCGGTCCCTAGGGCAGCCCATGGAGGGTGTCTAAAAATACGCCTGCAGAGGACAGTGAGTAAGCAAGAGAAATGAAAAGGCCCCACACTCCCTTCCCACCCCCATTGCCACCCTGGGGCACTCAGGGCAGTCAGTGCCCAGAGAGGGAAAGGCTGGTCCTGTCCTAAGGAGGCTTGTTTGAGGCTGGGCCAGCCATGACAAGGGACAGAGAAGGACTTATCCCCCAGGTCTTCATCCACTCCCACCTGGGTGATGTCACGGCCTGGGGCTTAGAGTCTGTCTGGGTGGTGCTGTCACTCAGATGCAGGGCCAGAGCTGGCACGGCCTGCCCTGAGTGTGGGGCCATGGTGGGTGGCTTCATCTCTCCGGACCAGTATCCCCAGCTGGGTGCCTGGTACAGGTTCCATTCCAGGCCTTTATACAAGTCACCCCACCTCCTGGTACTCTCCATCTGAAGGTAGCGGTATGTAGTAAGCGCCTACTCTTTGTATGATTTCATGCTCGGCTCTTGGGGCCAACAAAAAAGTAGACCTGTGCCAGCCCTCAGGGAGCTCGGGGTCTAGGTCACCGTGTAAGCTAGTGCAGGAGCAGTTGGTGATACGTGGGGCCCATGGAGCCCTGTTGAGAGTACAAGAGGAGGGGCCTGGGGGTGAGGCTCGTGGCGGGCTTCCTGGAGGAGGCCTACTAGAGCCAACTGACACTCAGTCCTCCAGGATTTCAGCTGGGCTGGGTGGGCGCCTTGATAGCATTTGTACCAGAGCATCAGTAGCCACACACCTGCTCTCTCCTGGGTAGGGAGTGACAGAGTGGCCTCCCAGACCGTGGGGATGGACCCGTGTGGTGGAGGTCACTGCAGATCAGGCCCAGTGCATGGTAGGCCATATGCCTGTTAAGTAACTGTTCTGTAAGTGTCGTGGGGACGAGCAGCATGTCGCCGGCACTCCCTAAATGCAGACTGAACGAAGGGTGCATAGCACACACCCACATACCTATGCAGCAACTGAGAACCAGGCCAGGAAGCAGCAGGGACTGGGACAGAATGTACGTGCGAGGTCTTGGGGACAGGATGGCTCCAAGGGCAACTAATTCAGCAGAACCCAGGGTACCCCGCCTGCCAGGGTGTCCTCCAGAGACCTGCTTCACCTTCCTGAAGGCCCACTATGACACCGGCTGAGCAGGACACTCAGGGCCCAGCTGCAGAGTGGTAACAACATTGGGGACTTGTCCCAGAGATACCCACCCATCCTAGAGCCAGGGTCCTTCACCACTGGAGGTCAGAGCAGAGCCGAGCCACAGAGTTGCGAGGTGGTTACAGCTAGGAGAACAGAGATGGTGACGGCTGGGTCAGCATCATGGCACCCCATCTTGACAGCACCCGAGGAGGTGAAGACCAGTCATCTCCATTTTTTTAATATTTATTTTTAAGGTTATTTTAGGTGGACACAATATCTTTAATTTTTATTTGTATGTGGTGCTGAGAATCGAACCCAGTGCCTCATGCATGCTAGGCGAGCACTCTCCCACTGAGCTACAACCCCAGCCCAGTCATCTCCTGCTCACCGATGAGGAAACTCAGGCCAAGGGAAGTTAGGAAGGAGCTGGGGCCTCCGGGTGGCAGGAGTGGGAAGGGAAGGCACATCCTCTGACTCTGATTCCGTCTACTCTCACCTGACCTGGGGTCTTATTACCCAATGTTCACAGTCAACGCGTGCAACGCAAGGACCCAATAGCACGTTTTTGGAAAAGAGGAGAAAGACACAAACTCTCAAGAAAATATTGTTGAATGTCTCCCGTTATCGATACCTGCACAGGCCCTTCCTTCCCATGCCTTCCCCCTCCGCGGGAGAGATGGAGGCCAGCGCTGAGAGAATGGGCCTTCCCCTGAATCACCCTTTTGTAACAGAAGTAAATTATCTGCCAGCCTTTGGTGCTGGACAGTGTGATAATTCAGGTGTTTAAATGGTAATGAGCGTGGGGCCAACCAGGGGAGGGGGCAGTGAGTCAGAGGGGGACTCAGCAGGAATGAAAGGCGCTTGATCTCAGTACTAAGACATGATTTTCCCAAATCTGCCAGCTCTGCTTGAAGAATGAGCTGATCCAAGACCCCACGGTCCTGCTGCCTGAGTCTGGGTTCCCTCGAGCAGGGCCAACCTGGCTCCATCAGAGAGGCTCTGGGTTGAGGAGCTCCCTGGGATGGGACAATGCCTGGAGAACAGTAAAGGGGCAAAGGGTCAGAGGGCACCCAGATGTCTAGGTGCCAGGACAATCTGCCATTTTGGTTTTTGGGAGGTGTTGGAGGGGGAGAGAGTTTCTCCGAGAGTAATACGGAAAATTTTTAAGAACATATCTCCATCACCAGAGAAAGAGAGAGCAAGTGACTTGCCCAAGGCCACCAAGCCAGGGTTTAAGACCCCATCCTTGTTGTTCATCACTGTATAATACTGCCACCCGTGACCATGTGAGAGTATGGGCTGTGGGTTGGGAAAATCTTAATGGTAGGTGCACTAATTAGCATTGGCTCCAGTTTCTCTGTATGCATCATCTAATTTAACCTTCACAGGAGTCTGTTCAGGAAATGAGTGAACTGACGAACAGGGAAGTGAAGTAACATGCCCATAGGAGGTGGAGCCAGAACTTGAAAGCATGACTTTCAAGCCCGAGCCCCCAGCCTTGACCCCAGGGACAGAGACCCCCTGCCAACCAGGAAGAGCAGAGGAGGCTGCTTGGAGAGTACATCAGAGGCTTATCTCCAGTGGACCTGGTCTGTCACCTTCAGATCCCCCGAGCTCCCAGAGACTCTTCCTCACCCTCAGAAAACAAGAATAGAGCCTTCACACCAGGAGCTGGGAGGGCTAGACACACAGTAGGTGCCATCCCAGGTCCAGTGGATGGTCCTGTAGGAGTCAGATTGCCCTGCCAGGCGTGGGTCAGGCCCGGCCCATCATGCAGTGGCGTGGCACCCTTTGCTGCACCCACTGGGAGAGGAGATGTTCTCAGTGTTCTCTACCCGCTGAGCCAGGGCGGGGTGAGTTCCAGGGCTGCCCAGGACACGCAGCTCCCGCAGAGAGGACAGGGAAACGCTGGGACAAACAGGAAAGAGAGTGAAGCAAGACAGTGGCAGGCCAATCCCTGGCACCCAGTTGTTGCCTCCAGAGGGTGAGTAGGAGGGCGGGCAGGGGACCTGGACCACCGATGGGCTGTACCTCTGTTTTGTGGGCAGTGAGGAGCCAGCAAAGGTTTTGATCTGCAAGAGGACACTGCACCATTTCTCACCGGCCTTTCCTTGAAACCCGGTGTCAGAGCACAGAGCCCAAATGCCTTCAGGACAGTGGCTCTGCTCCCCTGGCTGCTGACCGCAATGGCTGCTCACATTGGGGATCTCCTTTGGAGCTGAGCCTTCAAAGTGCGGCCTTCAAAATCCAAACTAGAGTCTGGAGCACCCACTCACTGGCCGCAGGGGCTCCCCGTGCCAAATGGGCTCCATACTTGTCTGCAGCAGACCTTCCTGGCCCAGAAATCCCGGGGGCCCCTGTGAGTCTGGCCATCACCTGGTCTGGAAAGTGGCTCCCATCTGGGAGCAGGAGTGCCCTGGATGGGAAGAGGCAGAGAAGGGACAGTTTGTGAAAAAAAGCAAACAAGAAAGGGATTCTATTCCCTGAAAATGTGCTCTTTGTCTCTCTAGAGTTGGCGCTCAGGAGTCCCAGAAAGTAAGAAACAGGGTACAGGGAGCGCACTGTGCTGCCAGGCCAGGGCTGGAAGCCACCGCGGTGGAGTGGGATGGGGCAGCCGCACCAAGGCACCGACCACAGGAGACTGAAGGCCGGGACTGTGCCTCCTCTCCCCTGCAAACTTCATATATACACAGACAGTGGGAAAAGCTCCCAGACCTCGTCAAACCCACCAAGGGAGCAGAGGCTCCTGCCCACACTCCCCCTGAGTCGTTCAGCTAGTGTTTATTTAGTACCTACTATATACCAGCATTCAAGTGTTTGAGACACCACAGTAAACAAAAGATGAGGTCCCTGTGTTATGGAACTGGAAGTTCAGCAGGGAGAAGAGAAGCAGAGACTCTGGATCTCTGAGGCCTTGCCAACAGCCCAGCTGGTCCCTTACCCAGATCATGGAGCTGGGACCCCGAGATGGGGGCAGTTAGCCTGAGACCCTCCTGTGTGCCGGGGCACAGCCTCCTGCCCACCAGTGTAGCCCATGGTATTCTGTGCACACTGGCTCATGAACAAACACCCCTGCTGTAAGCATCGCTCCTTCTTGGGAATTTCCCAGAAGCACCTGGGCATGGAAGGGGCCAGCAGGGCCTGCTTGTAGTGAGGCTTTTGGACAGGCTGAGCAAGGGTGGCCCCAGACAGCAAGCAGCAGAGCTGAGAGCAGCGCGGGGCAGGGCAGGGAAGGGCAGCTTGGCATATTCTGTTGAGACCCCCAGCTCTGGGGTTACCCAGCCTCGTGAACTTGGGCAGGTATCCTAACTCCCCTGGGCCTCAGTTTCCTCAGCTGTGAGATGTAAAGGACAGACAGCTCAAGCATGTCCTACGGCCTGGATGAGCATTCACTGCCTGCCCTGTAGTAGGTAGCAGAGAACAGCCGTCTTTGCTGTCACTCATAGGAGGTGGGACAGTCCCACTTTGCCAGGCGACCTGGTTGGACATTGCTAATCTAAGTTGAGTGCATGCTTTCTTGGCTCATAACCTGGTGCTATTGCAAAGCCTTTTCTCTTAGAGGGCCTGTTTCCGCATTTGTCCTTGAAGGGCAGGACTGGCTGATGTGGGAGCCAGGAGCACAGGCAGTGGAGTTTGTGCAGTGAGCGTCTTGAGTGTGTCTGCTGCTAACAAAACCATATGAATTAGCTGAGCACCAGTGGTGCATGCCTATAATCCCAGCTGCTCAGGAGGCTGAGGCAAGAGGATCACAAGGTCAAGGCCAGCCTAAGCAACTTGGCAAAACCCTGTCTCAAAATAAAAAGAGCTGGGGATGTAGTTCAGTGGTAGAGAGCTTGCTTAGCATTTGCACTCCCAGTACCCCCAAAACAAACAAAAGCGTTCAGATTGTGCCGGGCACCTGTGGTGAAGCTGTCTGGGAGCCAGGGCCCCTGAGGAGGTCCCTGTGCAGCTCTCCACTGCGGCAGGGCCTGGAGTTGCTCTCCACACACAGTCAGGCTGATGGAGCGGGCGGCCTGCTCGCAGCTCCTGGCATGGACCTGTAAATCGAAAACACGATGTTTCCTGTTGGAGGCCAGCTCAGGGCTGGACTCCGTGTGGCCTTGGAAAGCTGGCCTCGCTCTCAGGAAGCCCTAACTCCCCACAGCACCGCCACAAAAACAGTGGAAAAGTGAAACCTTTTCAAGTCTGTGTTTCCACTGTCAACAGGGGATGAGGCCTCCCCTCCCCTCCTGGAACTGCCTGACAGCCTCTCCGCCCTGCCCCCTGGCCCGCCCTGCCTTTGGAGACACCTCAGCTGCCCCTCGGCCCCAGACAGTCCCCTCTCATCAGAGGAGCCCTGTGTCCCCAATCCATGATATCATACAAGCTTAATGCAAGCATGTCCACACCTTGGTCCTCCCGCTGTGAAGTGAGAGAGACTCAGGACCTGAGCAAGGTGTGGGCAGACCTGGTCCTCTCTGTCCTGCCCCAAGAAAGCTCGAAGGATCTGCAGGCCACTGAGGAAGGCCCTCCTCGTGTGTGGCTTCTTTGTTTCAGTGAAGTTGCTGCCTGATTCAACAGGAGTTTCTTTGACTTTGTCCTATAACAGGGGTAATATGTTGCAGAAGTAACTTTAATGATGTCCTGTTTTTTGTTTTTTGTTTTTTGTTTTTTGGTTTTTTTTCTTGGTAATACTGCTTGTTGTAGACATCCAGGAAGTCCAGAAAAGTGAAAGATGAAAAATAAAACTGCCTCTAACCTCCCCCACAGAGGTCATCCTGGTGGGTCGTTCGCTGTATTTCTTTCTCATCACTTTGTAATTTCCTTTCCTTCTTTTTCAAACTTAAGTCACCAGCAGATTTCAGGGTCACTCAATGTTCCTAGAAAATGTGATTCTTAATGGCTCTGTGGAGGGGTCAGAGCAGTGTCCCCCTTTGCAATCAGCTTGCCCTGGGCTGGTCTGGGGTGATGGGATGCCTTTGGGGACACTGTGGGGAGATGCCCCCAACCTGCAGTGTAGTTCCAGGTGAAGGCAGCTTGGCCCAGACCCCCGTGCTGGGGAACCTAAGTGGCTGTGATTTTCTGCAAGACTCTGGCCAGTCTGTGAAGGGGGTGAATGGACTCCTGTGACAAAATCCTGCTTGCTGGCTGGCTGCAGACACAGCAGGTGCTCCTCCACTTAGTAGGTCTGTAAATGGATACCAAGGGCCTACTGTGTGCTGCCGTGGGTGCATCTAGTTGACCAGAGCCCAGTGCTGCCCCATGCCCCTGCCCTCTTTGACCTCCCTCCTCAGCTGGGCGGCGGGAGCAGCAGGGGTCCCGGGAGGAGCCATCTCCAGCTCCCTCCACCCCACCAACGTCCTTGGTGGCCCTAAGACAGCTTTATGGAGGACGGATTGAGGCTGTCTCCCTCCTGGCAGGTTTATTTCTTCATTTTTCAAGCCTGGTTCTGCTTTTTTCATGCTGGCCTCCCTGTCCCCACCCCACTGCCTCCCTATACTTCCTCTCCCTTCCCCCTCTCATCTGTGGGCCCAGCCAGGAGAGAGGGCCGCTGGCCTCCAGGGTGATTGAATCAGTGGGGGAGACAGGCCTGGGTTTTCTGCGTGAGTGCTTTTGGCTCTCTGCCCTTGGAGAGGGGCTGGGGAGGCATGTGATGGCAGCCACCCGGGGCCACTGAGCTGCCAGACAGCTCTGTTCCCTGGATTCTGACCCCCAGTAGAGCCTGGCTTCCCCCGAGTCCAGCCTCACTCAGGCCTCAGTTTCACCTCCAGCAGAAAGAGCAGGTCCCCTCCAGACCCAAGAGGAAGGAGAAGTGTCCCGGCCGCTGGGACTGCTGACTCACACTTGGAAACTTCTTAAACATCTGTTGCCTCTGGGCTGCAGACCAGGGGCCCCAGGATGAAGAAGAGAGGGAGACTCCCGTTTATTAAATACCTACTGTGTGCCCACCAGCAGTAACTCAAAGTTGTGCTGCTGCTGGTAGCAGCAGGTCAGAGTTGCCAGCCTCAATTTCCAACTGAGAAAGTACAAACTCCTGCCACTAACCTGGGGGCTTCTAGAAGAGAAGGGGCTGTGGCTCCCTGGGGACAACAGCAAGCCCAACACTCAGGTAGGACCCAATAAGTGCCCGGTAAACTTGATGCTACTGAAGGGAGACCAGAACGGTAAAGAATGTGGACCAGAAGCACACAGTTAGAAATGGAGCCCAGATCTGCCTGGCTTCTGCACCACTACTTGTTCTTGGTGGCACCAAGCCACCTCTTCGAGGCTTGAGCCTTGGCAGGGTGGCCTGCCATTCCAGCTATGGTGGGCAGAGAGCTTGGTGGCTCCAGGTCTCACCCCCTTCCTGCCAGCCAGTGTCTGTCCCTCTACTGGTCAGGCCCTGCTCTCTGTCTCTTCCACAGGAAGGAGGGGCCAGAGGGGAAAGCCCCCTCTCTCCACTCAGCTCGGCACTCCAGCTCATGGAAATGAAAAACACATTGGCTTCATTATCCCCGGATTGAATGAGCAGGGTTGCCATGGAGACAGCCATCTCAGGCCGGCGAGGGGGCAGGGAAGGGGCTGGCAAGGCCAAGGCAAGTGGGGACCGGGCAGCGGGTGAGCAGGCACGCTGGGCAGGCAGGCCACAGGAACAATTGCCATTTGTGCCACCAGCCCTCTCTCAGGGGCCCCGCTTCCGATCGACATCGTTGGGCAAAGAGGGGCAGCAGGGACATAGCAGACAGGCACCATCCTCCACTGACTGGCTTCTCGTCCACCTGTCCCACCTCCTGTCTATCTGTCCCCTTCCTGGAGGGGTGTCAAGAGTGGAGTCAGGGTCAGGCCTCACACCATCTTGAAGCTCAGGAAGATAGATGGAGAGAGTGAGGGCAGAGGGGACAGGTAGGAGCCAGGAGAGGGTCATTGGGCCCACTCCCCAGCAAAGACTAGCCTGGGGTTCCACTGGCCTCTCAGGGACGTGGATGGAGGAAATGCCCAAGGATGCCAGGCTGCACACATCACAGCTGGGGCCAGGGTCATCCCAGTGACCCTGTCCTCCAGCAGGACCTCTGAAAAGAGGCTGGATTCTAGCATCTGGGAGGACATTTGGATGGACTGGCTAGGATGGAGTGACAGCAGGGAGTCCAGCCTGGCAGCCTGGGGAGGAAGCACCTCCCCAGGAAGTATCCTCGGTTCTAGGCCTGAGCTAAGCCTTGACCTTGACCTGGGCCAGATGTTCAAATGGTCCCTTTCTCCCTGGCCCTGGGTGCTGCCTGCCTTCTCTGCTCTGTAAGCTGTCCTGTCCAGGTAGGCCCAGCCCTGCCACTTAGGATTTAGGCTGCCTCCTTTGCACCAGCCCATCCTCCCTCCTGCTCCAAGCTCCCTGGTGATGTAGGAGCCCCAGCTGGAGCCCAGAGGGGCACCAACAAGCACTGCCACCTTCCTCTGAGCAGGTAGCCTAGTCCCTCCATGTGATCCAGAGACACTGGGGGCCACTGCCAAGCACCACTTTGCAGAGGGACCAAGTGCCCACAGACAACCCTTTCAGAAAGAGCCAGTCAGAGAAACTCATTGCCTCCCCAGCTGCAGTCTCAACCTTGACCTCAGCCACGGAGCCCACTCAGTTGCTGCATCGTCCAGGCCTGCCCATCTGCACAGGTCCCAACTGCTCTCACACTGCCAGCTTCTGTTCCAGTCACCCCTTCACCCAGCGTCCTCTCTCCCCTCCCTAGCCCATGTCCCCAAGCGCAGCTTCCTCCCATGTTTGCGTTAGATGAGGAAACTGAGGCTAATGAAAGGGAAATGACTTGATCAAGGCCCCGGTGTGTGGGAGGTGGTAGATCAGGCCTTTGGAACCCCCTGAGATGGGCCAAGAGTTCACATGGATCCAGAAGAAAACTCCTGCAGAGGCTGGTTACAGCTTTCCTGCCAGAGCTCCCCGATTTGAGTTCCTCCGTGGATGGCCATCTCTGTGGGGAGGGACCAGGAGGAGTGCTCAGGAGCTAAGCCAGGCCTAACTTCTCTCTGAGCCTTAGTGAACGGGGGGCAGTCAGATGGCCCTGCCCGCAAACAGGCGTGTGCGTCTGCGGAGACAGGTGGTGAGTGGGCGGCAGACGTGGTCAGGGTGCCAATGGCACTGTAGTAGCCTTTCCCTCCTGCCAAGTGGGGGTGGGTGCCAAGGGGACAGCAGAGGTGATCCAGGGGTTCCCGAACAGCCAGCTGGCCACTAGCAGATGCCAGAGGTGATTTCTAAAACGCAGATTCCCCGGCTGTCCAGGGAGGCCGGGGCAGAGCGAGAGCTCGGTGAACTTGTAACTTCCCCACTCACAGCTGGGCGACCAGGGGCCTGGCCCTGGGACCCTCTGCTTTCAGCCTCTCGGGCTGAAGTCCCTTCTCAAGGCCCTGCTTCTGGAGTAATGACCCTCTGCTGACCCTCTCTGGGCTTTGTCCTGCAGAAGGTCGACCTCGGGCCAGCCCAGGGGTCTCCCTCCTTCTTCATCCATCCTCTGCCCACAGCCCACAGTCCCCATGGCATTAGGTCCCCACTGTTGACCTCTCATGACTCGGCAGCTGCAGGATCTGGGCCCGCCTCCCAGCCACCACCATGCCACCGCCCAGCTCCCCACCCACTGGCCGAGGGCGGCTGCTGGGCAAGCCTGTCATTTTCCCTGCTGGGGATTATAGGTTTGGGACTGAGGGAGTCTGAGCTGGAGGAGGAGGAGCTGGGACTCTCTCCCTGGTGCCAGGCCAGAGAGAGACACCTCACGGGAAGGGCGGGCTCATGCGTGGTGCTATTTGGGCTGGGATGGGAATTCCAGTAACCTGATGTTCCGGAACTCTGTGTGTGTGTGTGTGTGTGTGTGTGTGTGTGTGTGTAAGCCTCTTCTGGAGGTCAAGACCTCTCTTATACTTGCGATTTAATAGTCCTAATGATCCTGGGGCAAACCCAGCTCATTTTCCAGACAGAAAAAAAGACAAAGCTCAGAAAGGGCAGCAGATAGGCCTGGGCCACACAGCAGGTTAGGGCAGAGCCAAGATTGGCCTTCGCCCTGCCACCAACTGCCACTGATAGGACAGCCTCTTCCTTGCTCTCCTTCACCATCCTCGGGGACAGGGGCAGCAGGGGAATTGACCAGGTCATCATAGACCTCCAAGAAGGCCCAGCTGATGGGTCAGGCTCTGCAGGGGAGTGGGGAGTAGAGAGTGCTTCCCTTTTCTGCTCTGCAATCACGGTGGCTTTGGAGGGTCCTTCGTGAGCCGGACTCACAGTGTGGCAGCATCAGCTGTGGATGTGCAGGAGCTGGAAACGTGTCCCTGTGGTCCACCTCTGTGAAACATGAGATGGGGCTAAGTGCCCATGAGGTGGCTCCAACTCTAGTGGGGCAGAGGAGGGCCGCAGTGGGCCAGGGCCAGGGCCTGGGCAAGCCTGTGTAGCTTGAGGACCTGAGAAGTGAGGATTTGAGGCAGCGTGGTGGAGAGGTTCTGAGAGTCAGACTGCCGTGATGTGGGCACGTCACATCTTCCCTGAGCCTCAACAGCGAGAGAAGATGAGCCTGAAACACGGAGGGAGGCAAAGCCCACGCCGCCTGGAGTGTTAAATAGATCCTTGCCCTGCTCCTCCTTGGTTCTGTGGGTGTTATGGGGCCCTGTGGGCCTCTCCTGGGCTGGGTTCCTCAGGACCCACCTAGGGGAGCCACCCCTCCCCGGGGGTAAGTGACCAGGCTGCTGGCAGCTAGAGGGACCTCGCAGGACCAACACATGTCCCCTTTCAGGCCCCGAGGAGCAGGGAGGCTGAGGGAGCCAAGGCCGGGGGGCAGCCTGCCTGTCCTGGGGAATTCACGGCGTGTCTGCCTGTCACGAGTACCTCGATAAGGAAGATTTGTGGGTGAGATTTGCAATTCTGTTTTCTCTGGGGTTATAAATCAGCTGCACGCACATCCCCAGTGCGGCACAGGCCTGAGGCTCAGAGCCACTCACAGGCACCTGCCATGCGCCACTCAGTGCAGGCCCTGCTCCATGTTCCCGGGGCAGGAGGGAGGAGCTTCAGGAGCCACACACTGGGAAGATCCAGCTCCCCGAAATGCTACTTGTTCTAGCAAGATCCCAGAACCATCTAGAATCTAAGTGGGTGGAGAAACGGCACATCCTGTGAGTGACCGGTGTGAGCTTGGGAACAGCCTGGCTGGACTCAGTCTTTGAACCTGCAACTTAGTAACTGTGCCCTTGGCCACGTTGCTTTCAAAGCTTGGTACCACAGATTCCCATCCATGAAATGGGGCTATTTAAAGCATATAATTCAGAGAATAAAATAAGTTAATCTGTATAGAGTACTTAAAACATTGGGAAGAGGGCACAGTGGCATATGCCTGTGATCCCAGGTACTCGGGAGGCTGAGACAGGAGGATTGCAAGTTTGAGACCAACCTCAGCAACTTAGCAAGGCCCTACCCCAAAATAAAAAATAAAAACAGCTGGGCAGGTAGCTTGGTAGCAGTGCACTTGTTTACCACAAGAGAGGTCCTGGGTTGATCCCCAGTGCCCCAAAACAAAAACAAAAAGCCCCCCAACAGAGCAGAGTACATAGTAAGAGCTCAGGAAGGCTTGGTTGTCATCTTTTCATCATCAATTAAAAGTATACTTGGGGTTTGGTGTCAGGGCAAGGCTTGAACCCCAGTTCTGCCCCCTTGCTAGCTGTGTGAACTTGGACATGCTTCCGACCCTCTCTGATCCTCCAGCCCCTAAGCTATGAAATGGACTGTTAACTATCTACATCCAAAGGTTGTTCTGGGCTTAAAGGGGACAATGCTTATAAAGGATGTGATCTGAGAACCTGGGACATGTCAGCCAGTAGGGACATGTCTGCCTCAAGGTGGAGTACAGGGGCTGGAACTTCTGGGTTGGAGCCTCCAGGTGGCTCTGCTCCGTGGCCTGTCTTGCTGAGGGAGGACAGTGTGCAGAGTGTTTAGAAGAGAGGGGAGGCTCTGGGGAGGGGCGAATTCCAGGAACCTCTGTCTCCTTCACCACAGGGGAAGAAACCACTAGCCACACGGCCTCCCTCCTACCCCTCTCCCGACCCTGATGCACAAGGCACCGTGGGCGTGAGAATGGGCATTGCAGATGAGCAGGTGTTACTCATAGCTCTGCTATGCACTTACTGGGTGGCCTTGGGCAGGTCACTTAACCCCTCCACTCCCTCCAGTGAAGGATAATTGCGTCTGCCTCACCGGGCAGCTGGAGAGCAAGTTAAATGAGATAATGTACATGGAGCACTTAGCCCCGCTCCCGGCGGCAGCTGGATAAGTGCTCTGCAAATGCAATCGCGGCCCCTGTCTGCCTCCTCTCCTCTCTGCACTCCCACGCGCCCCCCTCTCCCCTCGCGCACCTGATGCACAGGCACCGCATCCTCCCAGGCCAGACGTTTCAATATTTCTCTCTGGGAAGATGGGCTTTAAATCCAGAAGGCGCCTCTGGAACAACCCCGAGCGAATGTGGATGGAAGATGACGTTAGAAAACCCGACCTGCCCTGTTCTGATCCGGGTCCCCTGTGCCCACTACGCCAGCTGAAGTGTGCTATTGCAGGAAGCCCAGCGCTTGCAGGTCCATCGCCTCCCACCCCAATGCCTTTACAGCCTCCTCAGGGTCCTTGGGTGCTGTCAAACATGGGCTGGTTTCCAAGCTGTTTCAGGCATTTTTACCTGCTCAGCCATAAAGCCCCCGAAAGCAATGAATCTGGGATGAGTTGCTGCTTGCACAATGCGGGGAGGGGGGAGGGAGGCAGGGACCAGGGCCCATATTTTTGCAGAGCTGACGTTTTTGCACCTCTCCCTCCCAGCTCTCTGCCTGGGTGAGCTGGACAGTGAAGCCTTGGCCGTGGATAATTGTCAGGAGCATCCCAGGCCAAGCCTGGGCTCTCTCGTCAGAACTTTGGAGGCCGGACTTCTTCGTTGCCACGGAAACCAGTGTGTTCCCTGGAAAGGAAACCACAGTGGTTGGGCTGTTAAGGTGCCCCTGTGCTCCCCCAAAAAATAGGTTCCCTCCGAAACCGATTCCTCTGAAATCATCCAGTAGACAGCCTCCTGCCCCCTCCTTGAGCCTGTGGAAATGATAGAAAATGAAATCTGCCCCTGACCTTGTGTTTTTCACCTCTTTTAAAAACATTCCACTGTAGCACAAGGACATGTTTTGTTTTTTCTTATTTATCTTCCTCCCCTGCCAGCTGGGGCTCTGAGTCTTTCTCCTCTTGTTGACTGAAGCCAGAAGGGAAAGGACTTCCACATCTTTTTTTTTTTCCTTCAGCTGTCAGCAAAAATAAACAGGCAGGTTTATATTTGGAAAGCAGAGGGTCTCAGCCACCAGATCGCTATGTCCGGGGGAGGTCACAGGCCTGGTACCCCCTCCTGCCACCAGGGCTTGAAATCTGATCTGCAGATTGGCGAGGGGCGGGTGTGTGGAGCGGGCCTGTCTCTCTCAGGTTGACTTTTAAATGCCTTTGGAGACCATGGAGCTTCTTCTCAGCTGACAACACTGGGCCTGGGAGAGATGGTTTTAGGAAAGAATCACCTGGAACAACCCCAGCAAGGGATGGGCTGGGGGATCTCGTTCCTGTCCATCATGTGGTCCCCAGGCCAGGATGTGGGAGCTCTCGCTTATCTCCCAGACAGGAACCTGGGCTTCCTGGAGCCTTTGGGACCATCCAAGAAGAAGAGTCAGGAGCACAGCCAAGCCCTGTGGATGGCTATTAGAGACAAAATAGGAAAGAAGTCAGAAAGGCTCTGGCCAGGGTCCCCTTGGGCATCCCTGAATGCTTCTGAGAATCCACTGGAGGAGGAAAGAGAGATGGAAAGACCTTGATCCAAAGCCCCCCGCAGGCCCTTCCCCTCCCTATCTGAACCACAGTCTGGTTCCTGAGTCCTCCAGGCCCCTCCCCAGCCTGCCCCCCAGGGTCTCTGTTCCCTGTTTTGTTTTTTTTTTTTCAATCTGAACAGTTAATTTTTCACCTAAAAGTGACTCCCTGTTCCGTAAGTAATTTTAAACAAATTTTGTTCCTGTCTCTGTTCTTCCGGGGGGGGGGGGGGGGGCAGGGGGCGGGGAGAAGAGCCAGCTGCCTTTTCCGCTGTCTTCTGTAGACTCAGGGTTGCAATTCGAAGCGGCATGTGCTCCGAGAGGGGTGCCTGTGCAGAGCCCTAGGCAGCTGTGGGTCCAGTGCTCTGTCCACGTGACGCTCCAAGCAGGGCACAGACCAGCTCCGGGGAGAGGCAAGGTCCCCGGGAAGTATCTCAGGGTCCCCAGCCCTTTTCAGCCCTCTTCTGTATTTTCAGTGGATCTTTGTTGATTCCTGAAACCTTGTCAGATCTTGCTATTAGCATGAGACTCTCAGAGTGTAGAGTAAACTAATGAATTACAGCATGATTACACAGCACATAATTAACTTTGTAATTAATATGCAACTGCCACTTAAGCTAAAACACTGCTTATGGAGACGTACGGCAATAGTAAATCACAGGTCAGAAATAGCACTTTGGAATTTTCAAAAGAACCAGCGTAAGCAGGGAATCACTTAAGGCAGCAGGGCAAGTTAATTAAAAAGTGGATACATTGTGAGGGTCTTGCTTCCTTTCAGTACCTTCTCCTTTAGGAAAGATCCCTCTGCCACCCTGCCAGGCTGACCAGCCAGGCCTGGTCAAGAGGACACTGGGCACGTGGCTTTATTTCCAAAATAAGTCAGGCCTCCCCTGCCCATCCCCACATCTTAGCCCTCTGCCTAGCCACACTGTCCCCCTAGTGCCCCTTCCCAGCCCTCAGAGCCTGGCCCTACCCTCCTCCTCCAGAAGCTTGTGGGTGCCCCCAGCCCAACCCAGGCCTCTGTGGTCCAGCCCCGTGGTGGGTGCTGTTGGTAGGTGGGTTGGACCTTGTCCCTGTAGGCTGCCTGGTCTGGGACGTCAGTGGACCAGACCCCTGAGTAGCCTCATACCCTGAGACTCCTGGAGCACAGATGAGAAGCCAGGCCACACGACGGGGACCAGCCCTGGCTGGGTCCACCCCACATGACAAGCACCTTTTGGAGAGAAAGGGGGCTCGAGGAGATAGTGTGGCAGCCTCAGCCCAGGTGAACCCTCACACCCAGGGATGCTGCAGCAGTCCACCTGGAACCCTGGGGCACACGGGGCTCTAGAAAACAGCTCAGGTGCTTCCTAGTGGGCATGGAGTCCCCACTCTTGTCACCCCTGGCATGTCACCCAGTCCCGCCAACCCCCCCCCCCCTGGGGTAGCTGGGAGCTCCCAGGACATACCGTCTGAGCTCTCTGCAGACTGCACAAGCCTGGCCTGGTAGGGGGCCAGCCTGGATGTGGTTGACACAAGGAGAGAGCCCAGAAGCTCAGGGCAGCTGGGGCTCCCAAGGTCTGGATGTGGGACCCCCAGGGACCTTCGTGACTCTGTTCGTCCCCTACACACCCTCATCCGGGCCTCAGTTTCCTCATTCATAAGTGTTTAAATGGGTCCCAGCGCATCCCCAGATTCCTTCTAGATCTAAGCCGGGGCTCGTTCCTTGTCTCTTCCCATCTACCTCTTTTAGCTCAAATGTATAGCTCTAATTTTTTTTAAGCTGTTGAGAAACTTTTTAAAAACCTACTGACAGTTACTAGTCACTAACTGAAGGAGAAGGCGTGCCTGGTTAGTAAAATAAAAGCACAGGCCCAGGAGGGGCAGCTGCTGGAGGGGGGGGCACGCCTCCCGTGAGCCATGCTGAGTCTAGATGTTTTCATCTGCAAGATGGAATAATACAGGCCAGCATGAGACCACGGTATGATGTTGCTTGAAGCTTGGATGCTTGGTGCATGTCCGTCCATGGGGCCCTTGACTTGGGAAGAGCCTGACTCTGACTCCCAGTTTCCAGAAAGACCACAAAGCCTGCCTGGTGGCCTTGAGCTCAGCCTCGCCTCTCCAGGTCTCTGTTCACTCTTTGAAAGGTGGGCCACCTGGTGTCTCCATTGCCAGGTCCCAGGTGGTTTAGCGTGGCTGGGTGAGAGATACGTGGAGGATGGACTGGGCGTGTCTGGACATGGTGGGAAGAGAGTGGTGACTGATTGGCCATGTTAATGGCCTTGGTTTGGGGGGGGGCTCCATAGCCCTGTGCCAGGGGGTCCTTAAGGGCTTGTCCAGCCATGTCTGCCTCTCCCTGGGGTATGCTGCTGGCCCTGCCAGTCTGGAGCTCCAGAATGCCATGGGGGTGGATTTGGAGGCTTGGGAGTTGGAGGAAGGAAGGGATAGTCCACAGCACCTCCTTGTCCCAGAGCTAGAGCTTAGAAGCATCTGCAGGTGTTTCAGAAGGCCCTTCCTCCACGTCCAGCCCCACGGCTGCCCAAATCTCCCAGGCACACTTGAGTACCTCTCCCCCCCACCCCCTCCCCCACTGTATGGGGAGAGCTGAGTCTCCCATGGCAGGCAAGAGCCTGGAGGCAGAGCCAGGTCAGAGTCGCTGCATGAGGTCAGGAAGAAGGATGGAGGGACGGGAGTCGGTCAGGCACTGTCACCCTGGGAGAGGCTTGTGGCCCACGCCCAGCACTGGACTTGTCCCTCAGGCCTATATGTCCCTGACTCTGTACCATCCCCAGCCCTCCACAGCAACAGCTGTCACCATCCTCACACTCAGTTGGGGCCAAGGAAGAACATGTCCAGTTGACGAAAGCCTGCTATGTTCCCACGGAGAGTATGATACACAAAACATGGGCTCTGTCATCAAACCAGGGTTTGATTCTGGCACTGCCACATCTCAGTGGAGTGGCCTTATGCAAGACATTGGGCCTCTCTGAGCCTCAGTTTCTTCATCTATAGCATGGCAATAGAAATCGGAACATTACAGTAGAATTGTGAGGCTTAAGTGAGGTGGTGTAGAGGACCTAGTGTCTGGCACATATAGGTTCAATAGTTGTTTGGTTTCTCTTTCCACTCTGAGGAAGAAGAAAGTGGGAGCACAACTTGGGGGATGAAAGAAAATGCAGGGGACTTGCTCAGAGTTGTCCCCTGTTGTCTTTTGTGGGGAGAGCCGCCAGGGGAAGTTGAGGTCGGAGACTTGGAGCATGGCCAGAGGGATGGCAGGAGGGCTTGGCCCGGATCTGCTATGGCATCATGTGCCCAGAGGACAGGGCACACCCGAATGCAGCTGGATTCCCAGCCCAGTGTGGGGTAGGACAGAGGCTACGCCTTAGTCAGTGTGGCATTGATGAGTGTCCCCCAGTATGTCATTGCTCCCTCTAGATTAACTTCTGTGTCCAGGACACATTGTCAGGCATAGTTGCGTGGGGCCTGCCCTGGGGAAGCCCCCACTCTGAAATGCCAAGGCTACGCTTTCTCATCCATTAACCAGCAGTGGAAGAGGGTGTGTGTGGACTTGGGTGGGTGTTGTGAGATTGGGTCAAGGAAGTAGATCCACCCTTCCAGAAGCCTCAAGTGTGCGAGAAAAGCATCCGGACCAAGAGGCCAAGTCGTGGGGGGCCCACAAGCCTTGGCACAGAGCACTGCTCAGGATGAAGAAGGAGGGGCTGGATTTGGAAGATCCATGATCCAAACCCAGAACACTGTCCCTGAGTGATGTCACCTACTCAGCTTCTCAGCTCGGTGGGAAAAGGAGCAGGTCTCTTTCTTGCTGACAGTTGAGGACATGGGATCAAAGAGGTGAAATGGCCTCCCACAACCTCACTGCCAGAGAGTCTGGCTCTAGGGACCCTGCCTAGGGGGCCCCACCCTATGCAAGGCTGCAGGCCTGGAGTGGGGAACAGCGGCCCCTGTAGCCACCTGGTACTGCTGCTCTTTTCCCTTTTTGTCTCCTCTCCCTCTGTCCTTCCTTCTGACTTCCGTGGGTAGAGCCCCAAGGTCAAAGTCACTCTCACCCACTGTCTTTGCTCCCCACCTCACTCCTCCCCTGCCTCCAGGCAGGTGCCTGTGCAGACCACCAAGGACTGGCCGTGCAGCATCCCCATTGGGTGACCCCAAACAGCTCCTCTCCAGGCTTCCGCTCCTTCCCTCTAAGATGATGAGGCCGTTGGTCTACACCAGAGCTTCCTGATCTTGGTCACTTTTACCCCGTGTAGGCTGGCCATCGCTACCTAATCTAACTTTGACCTCAGTAATATCCATGAACTCAGCTGTGATCATTTTCCTGGTCTAAAAACCTCATGAAAATTTCTAAGGTTTGTCTACAGACCACCTAAAATCAACCCGGTCCCCCTGGTAGTATGGGCATTACTATCTGGGAACCCTGGTCTGGGTGGCTGATGTCTCTCCAGTCCCAGGATTCTCTGGTCAGAGCTGGGACACTGGGCTTTCAGCCCTTGCCACCCTGGATCCTGTGCACACTTGAGGATGACAGTGCATCCACCCATCTGTTCATCCATCGGATAGTCCCCCACTGGGTACCGGTGCTAGAATCTGGACTCCATAACTGGAGGACATCCCAGCTGATGGGGAAACAGGTACAAAGAAACACTGATCTAGGGCCACTGGCACGGGGATGCATGACATGAGGCTAAGGGATCAGGAGTGGAAGTGAGCCCCTCTGCTTGGGGTGACACTTGGGCCAGGCCCTGATGGATGGAAGGGCAGGGCATTCTGGGCTGAGGGGCTTCAGTGCAAAGACTTGGGGGCATGGCCATCAGAGCTCAGCCTAGGAGGCAATGGATGGCCCCAGGGGAACATGGGCTCTAACTGGGAGAGGCAGAAGGTGATGGCCAGGCCAAATGGGACCCTGATGGTGCTGGCACACACAGGGTAGTAGGTCACTGCTAAGCCCAGGGTCCATCATGTCTGTCCCTTTCAAAGTCTGAAGCTGGTGAAGGGGCTGGCCACATGGGTACTCTGGACCTCAGGTTCTTCTGTTAGACAAGCAGTGGACATTCCCCAGCTTACTGGTCATGGTCATGTCTTGAAGCATGGCCTGCACTGTCGGGCTTTAGGTGAAGCCTCCCACCCCTGCCTCTGCTCACCTTGGGGGACCCAGGCTGCAGGTATGCAAGGTGATTGAATCGTTTCTGCACACTGTTGCTCACATAGGTCCCTGGGGTCATGTCACTTGCCTGTGCAAGCTGGTACAAGACATGTGTGCCCAAGGACATCTGTGCCAGCATCCAGTGTGAGCACACACCTGCTCTGAAGTGTGCAAAGGGGCCTGCAGGCCTGAGCCTGTGTACACACCTGTGATATGCAAATGCTCCTCGCCCAGATGCCTCAGGTGTGTAGATGAACTACTTAGTCCTGAAAATGAGAATAAAACACACTTGAATTCATAGGTCAGCCTGCCACCCTCCGGAGCTGCCTCTAGGGCTCCACATGACCATGGGACAATAAGAGCACACGTCCCTGTGTCCAGGGAGAATCCCACCATGGACCATTTGCCTTCCCCATCTTGGCAGCCCAGAGACAAACCAGAGCCCCATGTAGAACAGCCAGAGGGGTCCAGCCCAGCCAGGCCCTCAGCACCCCCTCTGTCCTCTCCCTTTCTCTACCTCTGCCCCTCACCCGGCTACAGAGGGTGTGGGAGAGACTGGTCCCCAGCTCCTCGGGCAAGCAGCTCTACAGGTGCAGTGGCAGCTCCTACCGTGCCTTCTGTAAGGGGCACCATGATGGGGGGACTCAGCCTGCTCTTTGCTGGGGGGTGAGAAGTACAGATGGAAGCGCAGCCCTGTGAGACGGCCCCTGGAAGTTGGGAAGACCAAGCTGACCCCCATGTCACCTTCTGAAACCTTCCATAAGGCACACAGCCCCAAAGGGGTAGCTTCTGTGGCCCTGGGACACCCCAGAAGGAGGCCTCTCTGCAGGCCCCAGGCTGGAGGGCTCCCCAGGACCTGCCTTGGGACAGGATTTGCAGTTTCAAAGCCAAGGGTTCTACTCCTGGGGAGAACTGTCCCAAACAGCCCGAGTTCCTGCACAGGAATCCTCAGATGCTGGAGTTTTATGGGCCACCAAAGGCTAACTAGCCCGACACTCTGCTTTACAGACAGGGAAACTGACGTTCAGCTTCTTGTGCGTTCACCCAGCAAGAGGGCGGCAGAGCAGGCTTCTCCCACCTGCAGATTGGCTAGCTCTGTCTGCACACAAGTTTTGCTGGCAGACAGGTGCTGCTCAGAGGGGAGAGATGCAGGTCCCTGAGCGGGGTGGGTGTGACCCATCCAGAGGCAGAGAGCCACTAGGAAGGGCTACGGCCTGGGCAAGCCAACAGCGACCCGCCAGGTGGGAGCCCAGGCCTCTGTGGGTGCTGGAGCTGCAGCCACCACAGATTTGTAATGACTTGTAAAGATTTGAGAGAGTCCAGGCCCCCTAAGGCAGAGGCAGCTTCGGAGCCTGAGCTGGGTCCCACGGCGGAGGGCGACCTCTGCTGGCCGCCACGAGCTCCTGCTTCCCTGAGCCAGTCGGAACACAAAGCTCAGACCCTGGAACCATAATCTGGTTTAAAGGGGTTTGGGAGGAAGAAGGACATCTTTGAGGACTGGGTCATACCTTCAGGTGGGGCCAAGCAGGAGGCTTTGACCACCAGTCTTTGAAGAGTGGGAAGGATAACACATTAATGATTAGAAAGGCAGAGGGTTAAATCTTAGGCCAGGAGTTTCCTGGCTGTGTGACCTTGGGCAGGTCCTTTCGCCTCTCTGAGCCTTTTAAGGATTAAGAAAATTAGCAGCGCATGGGTCCTGGCCTCATGCCAGCAGGTAGCAGGTGCAGAACAAATGGAAGATTTCAGTCCACCCTCACCAGCCACATCTCTTGTGCCTCATTCAGCCCACCCCTCTCTCTTCATGCCTAGGACCCTAGCTCTCAAGGCCTTATACCCATTATTGTGAGGACAGGAGCCTCCTATGCCATCCATTCCTGGTGTTAATAATCCCAGTTTTCCACCACTGATCTCAGCAGTTTAACAATGTCACCTCACCTGTGGGTCCCTCCTTAATTCAGCAACACATTCATCCTTTTGTAGATTACAAGACAGAGGACACGCACCTGTCTCGGTGATCTATGATATCTCTCCTGACAGCTGCCTACCCGCCCCTGGGCCTCGCAGGTTCTATCTGATTCCCATAAAATGGAGCAATAGCCTAGGAGAAAAGCCCCCTGGGGTTTGGACCCAGCCCAGATGTGCCATGTGACCTTGAAAAAACTACCTGTGGGTCTCAGGCTCCCTAAGATAAAACCAGCTGAAATGTTGGTTGGGGGGAGTACTCCAAGTACCTTCCCCATTGATTTCCTGGGATCTTTGAATCCACTGATGCAGCCCAGCCACCAGGCTCCAGACAGCTGCCTAAGAGCTGCATGGAGACCTGCCTGAACTTGACAGTTCTGTCTCTGTCTTTGCTGTTTGCTCCCTAATGTGAGACCTGCCCCCAATCCCTTCCACTCCACTGTGGCCTAACAGGGAAGAGCAGCCTTAGCACCCTGAGGTTATCGGCTAGGGAGGTCTGAGCTCCTGATGTCTGCTTGGGGCACCCCTGGGTGGGCTGAGCACTCCCAGCCTCCAGAAACTGTCAGCTATTAAATAAGCATTTATTAAATGCCATGCCCACCCTGGGAAGTTCCTCCTTAGGGGCAGAACGTGATGAGACCATCTAATTCTCCCTTCATTCTATCCTGTTCTACAAGATGGAGACACCAAGGCCTAGAAGCTAGACAAGGCTGCACTAAGCCTGTTGTGACTAGGGACACCTGGGTACTCCCTGGGGCTGCGGGGGCGGGGTACACAGAACCCTGGAACCTTTAGGGTGCTGGTTTCCAGCCCTCTGGGCACTTAGGTTTGTCAACAGCACCCCCTGCTGGCTGCGTGGTCACCGTAGACCCTTTGTCTTGGCTGGCTGCTGCCTGTGGACAGGGGATGGAGGACTGTCCAGACCTTGAGTTGCTCTGAACTTCCCTTCAAACTCCACCGAGCTGTTCCAGCCTTGGTTAATGGGTCCTTGGCTCAATGTCTGTCCTGGCAGGATGTGGAAACCTCATTCTTTATTGGGACCCTGGCTGCTATTGTTCACTCATGTCCCTTGGACTCAGATGGGGTCTGGCAGCAAGAACCGAGGTAGCCTATGGAAGGTCATGTGAGCTTACTTCTGCTCCAGGTCCTCCCGTGCCCCTACTCCCCAAGGTTGGCCCTGGCTCCAGAAAACTTTTGTCATGTGAATGCTGGCTGAAGCGCAGTGCAAGTACACGCAGGTGGTACATGGTCGGGGGACCTCGGGGGCAACAAGGGGAACCAAACCTGTTTTCCCCAGCAACACCATGGCAGCCTCCAGCAGAGTCCCTAGCCCCTCCCCAGTTGCTGTTCAAGAGCTTAGGTGGTAATGGGAAGCTGGGATTCTGGAGCTGACTCTTACCAAATCTGCCATCAACTCTGAGCCTCAGTTTCCTCATCTGCAGAGTGTAGAGCAGTGTCTGTGTGTGCCAGGGCTTGCGCCAGCACCAGACTATTCATAGGAGCAGCCCAACATAGGACCTGGCTCTGCAGAGTCATCACAGAGTGTTTACTAGGGGTAGAGGCAGTCGCAGGGGAGCAAGTTCCAACTAGGGGTGGGTGCTGGGATGGGTACCTGGGGGAGTGGACAGATGCACAAATGACAGGTGGCTGCTGAGGTAGATACATGGTGAATATGGAGCTAGGTGTCAGGGAGTATGTGCAAGAGGTGGCAGGGACTGTGAATGTGGGGGTGGTTGGCAGAGAAAACAACCCCCACTGTCACTTTCTTTCCAGAGAATTCCATGATCAAGCACTTATTAAAAATAAAATGTCCGTCTGGGTGCCGTGGCATACGCCTATAATCCCTGTTACTCTGGAGGCTGTATCAGGAGGATCTTTAGTTGAAGGCTGGCCTTGGCAACCTACAAGAACCTGTCTGAAAATTTAAAAAATAATAATAATAATAACTGTGGATATAACTCAGTGGTAAAATGCTCCTGGGTTCAGTTCCTAATACCAAATAAATAAATACAAATGTCCAAATGACCCGGCCCCTTCACTTCCAAGAACACCCACACCTGGGCGAGGTGTCACTATGAAAGGTCGTTCTGATGATGAATGGCTCCAGGTTCCCTCATGCCGGGTGGCCGAGGTAGCCTCCTGAGTACAAGGGCCTGGTTAGGACCTAGGGCAGTGGGACAGCCCCTGACCGGTGTAGATATTCACTCCGATGTTAGTTGGTAAATGTTTCCTGTGCTTGGAACACTGTGCCACCATTAAAAAAATGAAAAGGCTCTTTCTGTCTCGATGGAGAAGAAGTAGGAGATCTGTCATTAACGGGGGAAAAAGCAAGGTCCAGACGGGGCAGAGAGCTGCTGTGTATGTTTTGAAAAGAGTCGTGCAAGGATGGTACACATAGGAATTTGCTTCTACAGGAAGCCACTCAGGTTCTCCCAGGAAAGGCCCCTGGGGCTGGGGACAGAGCCAGGACTTGTCCCTGGACACCCCTGTGGATGTCCTGGTTTTTGAATTGTGCAAATGATCGCCTTTTCAGGAGCCACAGGGTGAAAGGCTCCTTAGAGAAGGAGCAGGGCTTTCTCTCTAAGGCCAGGGCCAGATAGTGGTGACAGCCCCTCAACAAATATGCTGAGGCTGTAGGGAAAGAGCCAGGGCAGAGCAGGCCGACGTAGTCCACACTTCTTCTAGCCGTGCAGACTTAGCAGGTCTTGGGACTCGGTTTCCTCCCCTGTAGAACCTCTAAAGGGGAGAACGTGGGTATCCAGCATGCAGAGAGTGTCTGGTAAAAGGGTTATTTGTGACATGGCTGGAGATGAGAGGCCTTCTGCAGGGCAGTGTGGTGGGGTGGGAGATAAGGCCAAGCTCGGTAGGCATCCTGTCCATGTCCTGGTCCCCCAGAATCAGGATGGGAATCTACAGCCACTCTGCCCTGTGCAGTAGATGTTGCCACCTGCTGGCACCAGGAGCCCAGTGTGGGAACCAGGACACCCCATGACCCCAGTGGCTCCCTTCTTCTCTCTGAGCCTCAGTTTTCTTGTCTGGAAAATGGGCACGGTGCTAACTCCTGCCCTCCTTCTTGGCCAGGACAGCAAAGTGGGGTAAATGGAACCGTCCGACTGTGAGTGGTTTAAAAGCATGAAGAACTCCAAAGCCAGAGGGACCTGAGGAGGGCACGTGGCACCAGTGACAGGAGAGCTACACTATAGCCCGCGTGCCGTGAAGCTTGTCATACAGGAAGGTCCCCTCGTTCACACAGGTGCACCCCCCACACAGCCACGTCAAGTGGACTAGCCTTGAACCAGGACTCTGGGGGTGGGGTTGCTGTCTCCCCACAACCAACCCCGCTCCCCACACACATATACAGAAATGCGTGCCCCCTCCCGTGCAGTTTCTCATCTCCTGGTGGCTCTGCCTGCCCAGTGCTCACACGAGCCACCCCCGGAGAGTAGCCAGGACCACCTCCTGCCCTCAGCCCAGGGGGTGCGCGCCAGCTCGGAAAGAGGCCACCACGGGTTGGAAAGGGCCCTGGAACCCCAAAGTGTCAGGGCTGGTGGGGGGCAGGGTGGACTGAGGGACGGATGCCCGGTGACAGGCCTGGTGACACCCCAGTGACATCCTCTCCCTTCTCTTCACAGGCTGGACCACGTTCATGGCTCTCGGGTAGAGCCCAGCAAAGCGGCCAGGATGAACTCCATGGACAGGCACATCCAGCAGACCAACGACCGGCTGCAGTGCATCAAGCAGGTGGGTGTGGCCAGGCCCGGAGGAGCTGTGGGCTAGGAGGCAGGAATGGTGGCCTGGAGCAGCCACCCCAGCTCCCGACATCTGTCTAGTGACAGCGTTGCAGGCATGCTGGTACAGACCAGCCTGACACTGGAATTACTCCCTCCTGGGTTTGAATGCCAGTCCTGCCTTTTGTCTTCCCAGCAGTGTGATTTTAGGCCAGTGTCCTGCCTTCTCTGGGCTGCAGTGAGGATGCAGTGAACTGCCCTACATTGTGACGACCCCCACCCATTTCACCGCCTTTCTCCCCAGACCTAAGCTTTGGGCCCCTCTGCTCCCGCTGCTTGCTAATCAAGGTTACAAGAGGAGGAAAGGTCCTGGGAAACGCCATCATTTTACAGAAAAGGAAAGAGGCACAGGGAAGAGAGGTGGGCAGAAGTCACCCAGCTCCAAACTGGACCCCAGTGGTGCTGGAAGGTGGCCAGTTCCCCATCTGCTCATGTTCTCACCAAGCAAGAGGCAGTTTACCCATGAGTGTCCCTGGTCTGGATTGTTGAGAGGTGGGGTACCCTTCATGGGTGCCCCCAGAGGTGACCAGGAGTGGGCAGCTTCCCTGCACAGACCCAGGAGAGTTGGGAGGAAGGGACATGGCTTCCAGAGAATGCAAGGTCCACCTCCCTGCTCCCCATGGGGCAACCTCAGTCCACCCACTTTATTTCTGAGCCTCAGTTTCCTAGTATGTCAGATGGGGCCCACAAGGCCCACCTCACTCAACGCTATGGCAGCGGCAGCACTGTGGGTGATAACACACAACCTAACCTTGGCAGACAGCAGGTGACGAGCTAATGGCAGCTATGACTGTTGTTCTCGGAATCTCAGGCAGGTGGTTGCTGGGGCACAGTCCTTTGGCAGGCAGGCTCGGCAGGAAGCTCAGGGAACCAGCCGCTGGCCTCAGGAAACAGTCTCCTGCCTTCCTTCCCTAGGATCCAGGGCCCCATGGAGCCGCCCCCAGGTGCCCAGCCAGTGAACTGTGGCTACTCAGCAGGAGTGAGGGAGGTGTCCTCTCTTTAGCACCTAACAGAGCAATCTCTGCAGCCTGTGCCGGTGGGAGAGCAAACTGGAGGCCTGTTACAGACTGAACCCAGCCGGACAGTCTTCCAATCGCCAATTACTTGCCTCTGTTTGTGGTCACGGGGTAGAATCCAGACCATGTGCCCCCCTGCCCGTCTCCCCCATCAGGCTCACAGCACTCTTTCCCAGCACTGCCTCTGACCCAGTTTCTCCTGCCCAGGGCTTGGCTAGCAGTGACCCCACCCTCAATAGACC
Organism: Spermophilus citellus; assembly: GCF_964194105.1. NCBI lineage: Eukaryota > Metazoa > Chordata > Mammalia > Rodentia > Sciuridae > Spermophilus > Spermophilus citellus. The sequence goes on from NC_138195.1 coordinate 52,227,763, forward strand.
TATCTCCTCTTCCTGAGCCCCTCCGTGCACCAGGCGCACAGCTCCCCTGAGACCTGCTCTCCACTTGACTTTTCTCCCCTGCCCAGCTGTGTGCCACCAGGAGTCAGGGTGCCCTTCACTCCCTTGGCCCTTCTCTGGAGCTGTCCCCCTTTGTAGCTGTGCCCCACTCTCACCCTGTAGCTGGGTACACACAGCTCAGATTTTCAAGTCAGCAAGCCTGCGTCCACCACTTAGAAGCTACATGGCCTTGATTCAGTTGATACGTTGCCTTACCTTGTCTGTAAAAGGGCATCATAGCCAATGTATACTCAGCACCGAGGGCTGGAGCCCCAGCTGCACCACCCTCCCCCCGCCCCGGCTGTCCTTGCACCCGCATGCAGCTCAGAGGGCCCTGCATTTGGGACAGATAGAGGTACGCTTGGGAGTGCAAGCAGTTATCCAGATGCCCCTGAATCATGCAGAGCCGCCAATGTCCTCCATACCCCTTCTCTTACTCCTCCCATCAGACACAGCTCAGGGCTGGTGTCTGGCTGCCCCACAGAGGGTGGCTGCTGGCTGGAGACCGTTGATTCTCAGGCATCCCGTAACCTAATCCAAAGAGAAAGAGAAGCTCTCTGCTGAGGGTGACAGATGTGTAGGCTGGAAGAACCTTGGGCTAGCAAGGGCTATGGCTCACATCAGGGGACACGCAGCCCTGCCTCACCTCCCAGCCGAGCCTTCCCACCCCACTCAACCTGGCTCTAGCCATCGTTAACACTCGCCACTCCCAGCCCCTTGTGGCCCACTTCTCCGCAGGCCTCCAGCCCAGCTATGGCTCCCCTTCTCAGCTGCTCAGTGCTGGGAGGAAGAGAGCTCCCTCTCTATAAGGTGCTCCTCTCCCCGGGCAGCTGGGATCCAGGCAGAGAGCCCTGCAACTCCCCAACTCCCGGGCTCCCTTCTCAGTACATGCACACCACCTACAGCCTCAACCCATCCTTCCCCTTCTCCTTCAAGTTCTAAGTCCTGTGGGCATGCATCAGGGCTCCCCACCAGACTGAGTTCCTGGGGGCAGATGTGCTACATTTATCTCTAAGCCTACAGAATCTAACCTTGTACCCAGCCCAGGGTGGAACCCAAGTATTTTGGTTAGGTGCCTGGGACAGGTGGACAAACAGATGGACGCATAAAGGAATAGATGGACATACAGATAGGTAGTTAGAGGGATGGGCAGGCGGGTATAGATGATGGATGAGTGGGTGGCTGGATAATTGACTTCTAGAGGAATAAGTAGATATGTGGATAAATGAATGAATGGGTGAGAGACAGATAAAGTAGTGAATGGATGAATGGGTGGATGGGCAAGTGGATAGATGGATGGATGAATTGATTCATTTTGGATGGATGGATGGATAGATGGATGGATGGATACGTGAATGCACTATATGGATAGAAGGATCGTTTGATTCCCAAATGGACTAGTGAGTGACTAGGTTGATGAGAAAATGAATCCATCATTTCTTGGGTGGGCAGCCCTGGTCCAGGCATTGGTGTGCCCTACTCTCACCCGTAGACTAAGCAGCCAGGAGATGTCACCCAAACCTTCAGAGAATATGTGGAGACCGATCAACTTTTTCATGGGGGACAGGGTACTAATGTCCAGCACCAACCAGTCTGACTCAATATACACTCTGCTTGTGACTCAATATACACTCCAGGGCCATCATAGCTGGCCACACTTGCCCTTGACAGCCTCTTCCCTACTCCATGCCACTGGGGTCCCCTTGTGAAGTGGCCAGGTTTCTGTCTGCTCGGCAGGTGGGCCATCCTTTGGACAGTTAACTGCCCACCAGCAATTTCCTGTGGGAACCCCCTTTGTGCCACTCTTAAGGATTCCAAGGATAAGCAATAGGCTGTTTCCACACTTGAGGAACTCTCCAGAGGAACAAGAAAGATTAGTGAGAGGCCATGGACCGCAGCCGCGGCACCTGCTCCTTAATGAGCTCCTTACACACAATCAGCCAGTCTGTCTGTCTCTCTTCCTTCCTTCTTTTTTTTTCTTTTTGGTACTGGGGTTTGAACCCAGGATGCTCTACTACTGAACAGCATCCCCAGCCCTTGTTAATTTTTTTTTTTTATAAACAAGATCTTGCTAAGTTGTCCAGGCTGGCCTTGAACTTGCCATCCTTCTGCCTCAGCCTCCCAAGTCACTGGGGTTACAAGTGTGTGCCACCAGGCCTGGCTACACATAGCATTTCCAAATTCTACAGCAACTCCCCAGGGTGAAACCACCCCCACTTTACAGATGAGGACTCTGAAACCCAGTCATGTCCCCAGGGCTGCATGGCTCAGTGGCTGAGTTGGGAGTTTGGACGAGGTGCGTTCTGCATGTGTCCCCAAGTCACTCAGTCTCTCTGTGCAACTCAGTGACCTCGTAGTTGACAGACACGGAGGGAGGAGGGGGCTCAGGCAAGGCTACAGAGCTATGCACAGAAGCCAGCCAAGGGAACGCCTGATGTTGGCTGCACTCACCAGATGCACCACAGCGGAGCCAGCCATCCAGGCTAAAGGCAAGGGTCCCCAGCTGGCAAGACACCAAAGGCGGGTGCTCAGGCTCCAGAACAAGACTGAGCCCAAGATGGTCCTCAGAGGTCACTCGTGAACTCAGAGACCCAGGGGTGCTGTGGCCACCTGTGAGCCAGCAGGCAGCTCTGAGAGCAGCATGCAGTGGCAGGTGACCCTGCTAATTGGGTGTGACATCACACAAATAAATGGAACAACTCAGTTAGCCGTGGGGAGCTGATGTGTGCAGCTTTCCACATGGAGACCAAGGCCCTCCATGGCCTCCGAGGGGCACATACTAGAGGAGGCCCGCCAGGTCTCGAAGGGCACAGCTCTGTTCATAGAAGTCCCTCTATCCTGAGGCAGCTGTGCCTCCAGGAGCCAGGGGGACGCTGGCGGGCAGAGGCTGGGCCCAGGGCAGCCCCACGTGGGAGCACCCACGCGCCAGGCGCCTTGCCAGGGCCTGTAAGCCTCATCTTGTTTAATCCCCACCCCAGCGCCGGACGGGGGCTCATTTCTGCGTGCTCACCCACACCCTCCCCTTCACCTCTTTCCTTTCCTTTGTTTCTGTGGAGAGAGGCTATCCTAACTGAATTCACAGTCGTCTCTGCCTTTAAACTGTGACTTGCACGTACCCCCTGGTAGCAATCAACAGCCATGGAACCCTAAGTGCAGATGGGACTGCTGAAACTCAGAGAGGTGAGGGGATCGTCTTAGGTCAGCAGCCAGTAGGAGGCAGAATGTGACCAGGGTCCCTTCCCCACAGGGACTCCGGCAACACTCTCTCCCTACTCCCATTCGGGGACCTGTAGCGCCCTAGGACCTGTAGGCCCAAGGCCCTACCCACCATACTGGGGCCACCGTGGGCCAGTCACTCTTCTGCTGTCTCTCCCAGCACCAGGACAGCAGGACTCAGGAGCTGCCACCATTCCCGCAGCTGGGCAGCTTGTGTACCCTCTGCCCTTGATGCAGGCCCCCCGGAAAATAGCAGCAGCCAAACCTGCACTGGGTCAAGCCCCACCACAGAGTCACAGATGCCCTTCTAACCTGTCGCCTGGCCTTGGGCAAGTCTTTTATCTCCTGGTCTCAGTGGCAAACTCAGAGGACCTGGGAAGACATGGATTGTTAGAATGAAGGGGACCTACAGGCCACCTCCTCCCCTTTGTACCCTGGTGGCCCTCTAACTGGGCCTGAAATAGAATCTGGGGCCCAAGCACTCTGGCCCCAGAATTCTCACTCCCTGACCAGGAGGGGACCCTTCCCCACAATGCCAGCAGTCCCCAAGCTGAGGCAGACAGGGCCTGGAGAACTGGGAGGGCCCTAAGCCACATACGCCAGACCACACTGTGACAATAACCTGAGCACCATGTGCTTTGTGGTCTGCCTTCTCAGCTGAGGGTGGCCTCCCCTGCTCCCTGCCCTATTTGACTATGGCTGAGCTTGCTGGGAGTCCAGTCTGGGTTGGGAGCTTAGATGGGTGCTCATCAGGAGGGAATCCCCAGGCAGCCCATCCTGGGTCAGAGAGTCAGTCCCCACTCAGAAAGGCCGTGTGCCATCCTTCAGAACCCTGCAGGGTCCACCCCCTCCAACCCCAGCATCCAGAGTGGGCTTGAATACTTGATCTCACTGGCCTCACCGGACCTTGGTATTCATTCCTGTCTCTGCAGTGGGGCTGCTTGTCCCCTCCCTGCGAGGTGAGGGTGGTCGATGTGCAGAGGAAGATGGGAGTGAGTGTGGGACCGCTCACAGCCCACCCTGCCCCTTGGCCCCTCTCTGAGCATCTCCTGGTGAGGCTGTGTCCTCCCTTCCCCAGACCCCAGTGCAGCTCTTGCTGGCCTCACTCTGGGCACCTCAAGCCACCTTCTCTTCCTTCCCACAGCACCTACAGAATCCTGCCAACTTCCACAATGCCGCCACGGAGCTGCTGGACTGGTGTGGAGACCCGCGAGCCTTCCAGCGGCCTTTTGAGCAGAGCCTGATGGGGTGTCTAACGGTGAGTCTGGGCCTCTGCACTGCATAGTGTTTGGGGGGGGGGGTGCGGGCCTGTCCAGGTGCAAGGTAATGGGAGTGACAGCCGGGAAGACACTGTGCTGGCGGGGGCGGCCCTGCCATGTGTGCCCCCAATCTGGGTCTGATGGGGAGGTGAATTACGTGAGTTTCCACACTTGAGACTCAGGGCTCGCTTGGGGGTCAATGTTCTGTCATAGGCAAAGCAGCAAGACTCTGAGGGGTCTCAGCCATACTTTTATGCAATCCTTCAGTCACTCGGCATTTATTGACCTTTTAATTGCCTGCTAACCATTTATCCATCCACTCATCTATCTATTCATCCATCCACCCATCCACCTATTCACCCATTCACCCATCCACCCATCTACCTATTCACCCAACCCCCCATCCATCCATTCATCTACTCATCCATCCATCCACCCACCAATCCACCCATCCATCTACTCATCCATCCATCTACCCACCCATCCACCCATCCATCCATCCATCTACTCATCCATCCATCCACCCACCCATCCATCCATCCTTCTACTCGTCCATCCATCTACCCACTCATCCATCCATCTACCCACTCATCCATCCATCTACCCATCCACCCACCCATCCACCCACCCATCCACCCACCCATCCACCCATCCATCCACCCATCTATTCAGCCATCCATCCACCCATCCATCCATCCATCCATCCACCCATCCATCCATCCATCCATCCACCCATCCACCTATCCATCCATCCCATCCATCCACCCATACGTCCATCCACACATCCATCCACCCATTTATCCATTCATTCATCCATCCATCCATCCGCCCGCCCACCTACCCAGCCACATAGCATTCACTGAGCCCCCATCATGCCTGTCAGACTAGCCAAATGCACGTTGATTGATCCCTTGCTTACCCTGTGTGATCCCCTCTGCCAAGTCCTGGGCAGCCAGGCTGAAGACCACTTTGCCTAGCCCGATTTCCTCTTTGTTGGGGTGGCCAGCGTGTCAAGAGATGATGACTGTGAAAGCCATGTACCAGGTGAGGGCAGCATGGAGAAGGGAGTTCCTCAACTGCCTGGAAGGTGCAGCAAGTCACAGAAAACTGAAAAGGCACATTTATACATACCTAGGGAATGGCCAAGCCCCTCTGGGGGCGGGAGCACGCTAGGCCGGCAGATGCAAAGGCACAGATGCCCAAAGAACCCGGGGAACCGGGTAAGGCTCTAGGTACAAGCTGAGAGAGGCCAGGTCCAGGGCTTGTGGCATGATTCACCAGGCAGAAGAGAGCCACGTGGAAGCTGCTCACAGTAGGCAGATGTCCCCCACCACGTGGCCTGCATGCTTAAGTGTCCTCAAAGGCCTGAGCCAGCTTTGCAGGGAAGGCACGTAAGCAGAGAGCCAGGTACCTCCCCTCCCCAGGCCTGAAGAGGAAGGACCAAGGGTGTCTGGCCAGGCAGAAAAGTGGGTCTACTAGTCCAGGGGCACCATGTGTCCTGAGATGCTCCAGACAGGGAGACAAGAGGCCCAGCTTGGCCCTGTCTCGGAGGAGAAGAAGTAGAGACCATACTTAGGGCTGCAGGGTAAGGCACCTATTTGGAGCCGGAGGCTAAGCCAGCCCACAGTGTTTTGGCTCCCTGAGTGCGCTCTGTGAGGTCAGCCCTGCAGACTCTCTGACCCAATAAGACTTTGAACTGACGTCCCAAGGTCACACAGCCTTAGAATTGGGCCTGCCTGCCTCTAGAGGAGTTCCTTCCTAGCCATAAGGGATGCCAGACAGGGATGGAGCCCACACCCTCCCAGGAGCCCTCTGTTTGTCAGAAAAGACACCATGTGGCTCCCTCAGGGCCATCAGACCAGTTCGGGCAGCCACCTGCACTGACCCTTCCTCATCCTTCAGCCCTGGGGCGCTCCTCTCCCTCCCCCGACTCCCTTAATCCTCTTTGTGGGGATCCTGGTTCAGCCTAAGCCCATGTCCAGAGACAGATGTTGCCCAAGGTCCCCTCACTCCCACCCCAGCTGCCGGTGGCCCAGAGGAAGGAGGAGGTAGGACCACACACAGTAAGTGACCTGACAGGCCACCATAGTCCCCTAGCCCACTGCCCAAGCCCGGCCCTGCTTAAATGGTGGCGACTCGAGACTGCGTCAACAGTGGCCCTGGGCAGCCAGGATGGACCAGAAACTGGCCCTTCCATGGCCCTGTCATTCATTCATTCAACAAACCTTTACCGAGTCCCTGCCATGAGCCAACTTTTCTAGACCCTTCAAGGAGTTGGCATATCTGTGGGGAGACTGACAATAACCCTGCGGAGGAATAAGCCAGGACAAGCTAGGGCCCCTTGGAGAGGGGCCAGGGTGTGGGTCAGCAAACTTCTCCCAGGGAGCTGACTTCCTAGCCAAGACTAAAGGAAGGTGCCCCAGGCAGAGGGAGTTGCCAGTGCAAAGGCCCTGAGGCTATATCTGGTCAAGGAACCAAAAGGAGGTGTAAAGCAAGAGCAGCTGACTCAGGATCCCTGGGCTGAGCAGGAAGAGCCTGGTGTTCTCCAAGGCAGTGGGGTGGCAAGAGATAGTAGGCAGGGGAGTGAAGAGGATGATTCATGTGGGAACAGGAGCTCTGTCAGGGAGCATCCCTGGAGGCAGGGATGGGGGGTTACGGGGGGGCTTCCTAGAGGAGGAAAACAGGGAGGACCTAACCCTAACCCTAACCCTAACCCTAACCCTAACTGCCTGGACAGAGGAGGCCATGGCTCTACCAGCAGGGGAGCCTGTGGACAGAGGCACAGCCTCCCTGGCCTCCCCTCGCTCTGCCCCCAGGTCAGGCGCTCTCTGGGCTGGTGGCCAGCTCTTACTCCCAACCCTCCAGCCACGGCTGCTGCAGCCTGAGTCTGTCAGCCCTCAGCAGAGACAGTGGCAGGAAGGGCCAGAGAAGGCCACCTTCAAAAACAAGGCCACCTAGAGAGAGGGAGCAGCTTACCCCAGTCCCTGCCTGGACCACTGACCCCCAGCAACCTCTTGGTCCTCCTGCAAATCCTCCCACCCCTGGGCACCCTTAGCCCTTGCACTGTCCCATAGAGGGAGGGTAGCTGGGGGAGATTCAGAGACCCCAGGGGACCTAGGCAGGGCAGGGTCACTGACCCTTACCCCCAACACACACCCATGCTAAATCGAACACCCCCCATCTAGGTGGCCGCCAAGCCCTCCAGGTGGCCCAGATCCCCTCCGTGATTTCTGGGAGTGGATTCCAAGTTCCTTGGGCTCCAGCTTACTTTAAGGATATAAATTAAAACCACTTAGCCTCAGGCAGCAAATGGGCATGGTTTTTTTTGCCACTGATTTCTAAGCAGCTCTGAGGCTGGACCACCTCAGGGTTGCAGGCAGGGCCTGCCCCTCCCTCCCCTCACACCTCCAGAGACTTCAGGACAGAGGGGAGCAGGCGTCCCAGGCCCCTCCCTGGGGGGTGGTCTCTGCCCTAGACCACCCTTCCTCCCCAGGACCTTGTCCTTCTGACCCTGCTGGACCTTCCGTCCACCCCCTCCCCTGGCAGTGCTGAGCCACCCCTCTGGGTGTCCGGCCCACAGCTGGATGACCTCTCTGCCCTTGATCCTCGCCCTCCCTGGAGGGGAGCGCATTTGCTGATATGCTGGGGAAACTGGGAGGCTCTGGTGCTCAGAGTGCAGGGGGAAGTGAAACCCAGCTGGCTGTCCTCGCACCCAATGAGGAATTCCCTGTGACCTTCCAGTGGCCCAAGGGAGCAGTTTACATGCATTCACTGCATGTCACCCGCGCACCTGGTGCTGTCCTGTCATCCTGCCACCAAGGGACATGCACTCATTTCACAGATGAGAAAAATGGATCTCCAAGAGGCTCAGTCCCTGGGTGAGGTGGGATAGTTAGCACAGGGCAGAAACAGACTCCAGGGTCATGTTTGGCTTCAAAGCAACAGCAGCCACGGCCACAGGTACCTGTCCCCGCACCTCTATGTTGAGAAGGGTAGCCAAGTGGGAAACACGGGCTCAGCCCCATGGGGATCGGGTGTAACTGTGGAGATGGAGCTGGAACAAAGCCAGAGCCCAGCAGGCACAACCCTGGAGATAGAGCCATTCTTGCACCTTCAGAGAAGAGGAATCTGAGGCTCAGAGAGGTGAACTAGTTTGCCTTAGGCTGCACAGGACCGGTGGGGCAGGAGTGGGGTCCGGGCCTCCCTTGCTGCCTCAGAGGCTGTTAGTCAGAGAGGACCGTGGGGACCAGCCCCTCCAGGGAGCAAAGACCTCTCCAGCCTGTTCCTTGGCATGTAGCTCACAGCTTGTCAGGGCAACGCGCTGCCCCAGGGGACTGATGTAACTTATCACATGACCTCAAGCACCCTAGCAAGGGGGAGCGGCTTACCCCAGTCCCAGGCTGGTACTACTGGTCCCCAGAGTGTAGGAGTCTCAGGAGGGCCTGGGCCACCCAGACCTGCAGGACCCTGGCAGCCAGCAGAGGGCCTCTGCTCACCTCTGGCCTCTATAGGGGAGGGGTAGTCATGCCCCATGGGCCCCTGCCAGACGGAACCTTGCCCACTGAGGTGAAACCAGGCCTCGCCAAGCTCCAGTTGCTTGAGTAGAACCGCAATAGAGCCAGGACGCGGCTGGAGTACAGCCCTACCCCTCAGACCCCGCCTCTCAGAACTCTGCTCCAAGTCCTCAGACTAGGCCCCGGGGGAAGCTGGGGCTAGCAGCACATGAGGCATTCTGGAGTCACAGGATCCAGCTTGGCTTGTTCTATCACTTCTGTGCTGTGTGACCTTGAGTAAGGTCCTGCTGTCTCTGGGCCTTGTCTTCCTTGTCAGTGAAAGCAGGCTGTTGGAGCCAAGAGTCCTTCTGAATGCCAGGACTCAGGGGACTTGGCAGCCAGCAGACATGCCCTGCTTCCCTGGCCTGTGATCCTGCAGCCTGCACACAGCCCCTGGCCCTCTTGCCCAACGCAGCTAGTATTGTTTTTAAAAACCAGAGCAACAGGATTAGCCAGTATTGGCCAAACATGGGGACCTTTGCCTTCCTGCCCTGAACCCAAGGCCCTGGAGTCCTCCAGGCAGGTTGGGAACTACGGACTTAACCCTTTGTTGGCTGGAAAAGAGGTCCCATCATGGACAAAGCCTAGACTTTGCAGCCAAAGTGCCTGAGACCATGTTCTGCCTCTCTCCTTGATAGGGCTTGAGACGTAATCCATCCTTAGCTTCCTCCTAGGATAACCGATAACACCCACCTTTGGCAAGGTGGCCTTTTGTGGCCCACAAAGCATTTACTTAGCCCTCCCTGGGAGCCAGCATTCTCGGGGTTCTGCTCAAGGGCACTGACCTTCCCCACCCAGCAGCCTCACTGCTACACCAGTCCAAACACTGCCGCACGCCTATGCTCACCGGCATCCCACCCAAGGCTCTCCTGCCAAAGAAAGAGGGCACCGGAGGCAGTGCCAGAGCTGCAGCAGCCCCCAGCCCAGAAGCTTCCTGCCTCTCCTGAGAGTGTGCGCCTGCAAACTGGAAATCCTCCCCAAGCCAGAAAGGGTTGGGGACCTTGGTTTTTCGACTTGGACAGGGAGATGGAGGAGGAGGATGCCCTTACCCTGGGGTGGCCTAGAGACTCTGGGATAGGCAGAGGGGCAAAGAGAGCCCGTGGGAAACAGGCCTGGGGGGAGCAGGAGGCTTCTGGGTCAGGGGCTACTGTTCGCAGCGGAGAAGCTGGGCAGACATTCTAACGTGACAGCCGCCCTCTTCCTCCCAGCCCAGCCCGGAGCATTCCCAGGGGAGGGCTGGAGAGGGCCCAAGGCACCGTTCCAAGAGACACTGGTGGTCCTGGGAAGGGGACTGACTCCTCCCTGGTTCAGCATGACACTCTCTGGACCTCCAGCATGTCCCTTTAGTTTAAATGAGGAGGTAGCCCAGAGGCGTGGTTTTCCCACCCTTTTTAGCCCTAGAGCCCCTGCAGGAAACCCCTAAAATAGAAACAATAAAGGGGAGCTATTCTGATGGATCCAGGGGCCCCGGCCAACACGCCCACCCGGCAGCCTGAGGCCCCTCAGAGGCTCTGGAGCAGGTGGCCCCTGGGAACGTGATGACTGCGTCACCCCTTTCTGGAGCGCAGGATCCCAGCACATCTGGGAGAATGCGCCTTTCCCATTCAGCCATGGCTGCCCCAGCTGCCTTCCACGCTTTACAAGGTCCTTCCTTCTTAATAAGGAAACCTAATTTTGCTGCTCTTAATGAGGAAGGCGGGTGGGAATGAGTAGATCTGGCAGTCATGGGACACCTGGGAATGGGGAGGGACAGTGGAACCAGATGGGCATAAGCCTCCAGAGTCTTGGTGGGGCCCCAGGAGCACCCTGGTTCCACTGCCCCCCAGGGAACTGGCAGCCCTCCCAGCGTTCCCTGTCGTGAGTTGGCTCCAAGGACACTGTCACTCTTATGGAGCGCTATAGGTGCCACACCAGAGCTTGGAGTTGGAGACCCAGGCTGCATTTCTAAGCTGGGTGTGAAGGGCCGCGGGGGGGGGGGGGGGGCGGGGGGGGGCCTGGCCTGGAGCCAGTGCTGAGTGGGGTTGGGTGCATCCACCCCGGCCAGGGCAGCCCGAAATCTCCCAATGGCTCTTCTCTGAGCTCTGGGGAAGCCATGTGTCCTAACTCCTTGCCTTTTCTGGGTTACAGAACCTGACGTCTGCGGGGCTGGGCAGCAGATTGCCTTTCTAACAGGCTTCCAACATGTGCTGGTGCTGTGGGGAGTAGCGAGGAGTCGGGAGTGCCCGCCATGGTGGGCGCAGGAGCTTGGCAGCGGCAGGGAACTATGGGCAGGAGAGGGCCCCTGGGTGCTAGGACTCAGAAGTAAGTTACAGAGCCCCACAGGTGGAGCAGAGAACTGGCCTCAGGCCACCCTAAAGATGGTCACAGGGCATTCCCAGCCAACAGCCAACTGGGGCCCTTGCTGAGTGGCGGAACAAGGCGCAGTGGAACCCCAGCCCTGCTGACCTGGGGACCTGCCTTAGCCAGCCGATCTCCCCTGTGCACCTGTGAGGTGGGCCTGTCCGCCCACCCCGGGGCTCCCAGGCTTTGCACGAATGGTGACTCACGCCTGCTTTTCCTCCCTCCTGGCAGGTGGTCAGCCGAGTGGCAGCCCAGCAAGGGTTTGACCTGGACCTCGGCTACAGACTCCTGGCCGTGTGTGCCGCCAACCGAGACAAGTTCACTCCCAAGTCTGCCGGTAAGCGTCTATTGGCGTCTGTTCGGGCTTCATTGGAAGGTGGGAGGGGACCAGACACTACCAGGGCTGTCTGCCACCTGGGTGCCTTGGGTCATCTAGGTGTGGTGTGAGCTCCAAGGAGGAGCAGCTCAGCAGCCAGGCTCTGGAGCCCACAGGTGAGGGTCAGCCCTATGTCTGTCCCTGCACATGTTCTTGTCTTAGGGCACTTTAGATGCACTGCAGGGCCACAGAGGGCTCCAAGGCATGATGCACCCCAACAGCAGGCACTGTGCTGGTGGCAGGACATGCATCCTCTCATTCCAACACCACAATGACCCCTGGGCATAAGAATTGGGATCAGCCCCATTTTATAGGTGAGAAAACTGAGGCTCAGAGAAGCAGAAGAGGTTTCCCAGGGTCACTAAGCTAGAAAGCAACAGAGCTGGGATTCAAGTCCAGGCCTATACTCCAGAGTCAGCGTGCTAAACCGTTACACTCCACTGCATTCAAAAAACCCATTTCTTGAAAATCAGAACAAAATGAAACGATATATCCAGTGTTCCTAAAAGCCTGCCCTGCAGAAGCATCGAGCTTCCTGACCCCATCTTTCATAAGGGCCACAGAAGTTGCCAATCAACAGTCTGTCTATGGGGGACTTAAGCACATTAACAATGCAGTTTTAGCATGGATGCCTGGGTGCCGCTATGGTCCCAGATACTCAGGAGGCTGAGACAGGAGGATCACTTCGGCCCAGAGTATGGGGCCAGCCTTGGCAACAAAGTGAGACCTATCTTTAAAAAAAAAAAAAAAAAAGCCAAGATAGAATTTTACAGTTACCATCATCCTCATAACCTGGCTTAGACAGCAGGTACCCAGCAACCTTTACAGCAGACAAACCTGTGGCCTCCTAGCTGTCACATGCTGAGTGTTAGTCTCTGGGCCTCAGTTTATAGCCTCAGGAAGGCAGGAATGATGAGACCTGCCTTGCAGGGGTCATGGTAAATTCTAGAAATATATAAAGTATCTGGCACAGTGTCTGAGTGTTAACATTCTTTATTGATTCAGGGCCAGTAGTTGAAGGGGGGTGGGGGAATCGCGTGTCTTCTGCATGACAATAAAGCAGACAATTTCATTAGACTCACCAGTCAGTTCTTTGGTGTGTGTTTGGAAGTAGCCTTCAAGAAAATACTTAGAGGAAGTCTCACAACGGGTTTCCATAAATCTGCTCATCCATAGTGTCTTGAATGCGGTTTACACTCCCCTCCGAAAACACTTACAGTCCCCAAACGTGGGTGTGCTTCACTTAGAAAACCGTGTGTGAAGGTCTCGTGAGCCAATAGCTGCTCTGAAACCCCTTCTCCGCCAGCCTGAGCTGGGATATTGCTGTGCACAGAATCGCTTGCCAGAAAACAGTCTTGGAATCTCACAGGGAACGTCTATTCCTGTCGGAATCTGCAGTTTTAATAATAAGTCAATACAATTTAGACGAGGGAAAAATTGCATCTTAAGAAACGCGTCTCTCATGCGCCTGTTCTGTGCAGATACCCACCGGGACTGAGGTCACCAGGGGAACCAGACAGGGTCCCGCCTGCAGGAACTGACAGTCTGGGGTAGGGCTCTGCAAACTTTTTCTATAAAGGACCAGATGGTGTCTATTTTAGGCCTTGTGGGCTACAAAAGCAATCATAGATGATATATAAAGGAATGTGTATGGCTAGTTCCAATAAAGCTTTATTTATAAAAACGAGTGATAGCCAGTAGCTTCCTGGCTCCTGGCCTACAGGAAGAAGAAGCCATTGATCAAATGATTACAGGAGCATGTGTGTGTGCACACACGTGCATGTGTGTAAGTCAAGCTGTGTTAAGTGCTGTGAAGCAGAAGTCATCAGATGACGTGGCAGTGTTGGGGATGTTGGTCTCACCATGGGGTCAGGGGACGCTTTGGAAAGTTAAGAGTTGAGTGGGTAAAGAAAAGGAGGGCACAGTCCTTCGTAGGTGAGGGGGCATCCTGTGCAAAGGCCCCGAGTGAGGAGGGAGCATGGCTTTGTGTCAGACTAAGATAATGGTAGTGGTTCTGGAACCCCGAGTCGGGGGACATGTGGCAAGGGTGAGGCGGGTGAAGGCAGCAGCTGAACTCGCAGGGCCCGTCTTGAAGGTCGTGGTCTTTGTCCTAAAGGAATGGGAACACGGTTAAATCCTCATTTTGTAAAAACTTATTCTGCTACCAAAGAATAAATTGCACAGAGGAGTGGGGGTGCTGGTCAGCTGGCAGGTCACTGGTGAGTTTGGGGTGCTGGAAAGGAAGACAAGAGTGGAGTGAAGGGAAGAGAAAAGGAGATCTAAGGGGAAAAACCAGACTGGTGCTGGAGCTCAGTGGTAGAGAACTTGCCAAGAATGTGAGAGGCCCCGAGGTTGTGGCCTGCCCCCCTGCCCACTCCCCCCCACACACACACACACAAAAGGGAGGGTGGGGAAGGGGCCCCAAATCAAGACAAAGGATGCATAGCCAGAGAGGTAAGGAGAACAGAAGACTTGGCTGCCCCAGAAGTCCCAGCTGTGGCCCTGTGGAGGAGGAGAGGCTCAGGGCCCTGTGCTCCCCCTTCTTGGCAGTGAGAGGAGGGGGCTCTCCTAAGCCCTGGCCTTATTGGCACGTGCAGGGTATTTTCCTGTGGTTTGCCACAATTCTCAGCTTTGCAAGACATCTTCATTGATGGATAAGAATACTGAAGCTCAGAGAGGCCCTGTGACTTGCCTGGAGTCACACATCTCATAAATGATAGAGCTGCAACTTGAACTCTAGCCTGACTCTGAGCTGAGGGCTGTTGCCTGCTCAATCACTGTTGACTCTAGGGCTGGTCAGGGTTCTCCATTAGGAGACTTCTGCTTCCTGTCGCAGGATCGGGGAAGCCACTCCCCTCGGATGAGATGTCACATGTGCAGGGCTCTCTGTCCAGGCCCCATGCTCCTCAAGTGGCGTTTCCAGCATCACTTCTCCTGAAACAGGGAATCCTTCTGTCCTTTACCTGCAACTCTAGCTGTGCATCGCTCTTGGCAGGTCACAGAGCCCCTTCTCATATATTGTGTCCCATGAGTCACATGATGTGTCCTAGGACCCCCGATGAGTTCTCAGACACCCATTCTGCCACTGGGAACTCTGAGGCACAGCAAGCCTGTGGCTTGGCTGTCACTTGAATTCCCTCCATAGGAGTCCAACCCTTGTCGGGCTGACAGCCATGACCCACCACCATTCCCAGGCAGTGAAGTCTGGGTCATCCCCCTGCCTGGAAGCGCAGGGGTCATCTGAGTGAGCCTCAACTGCTGGTTTCATTCACGGAATGCAGGATCTGCTGGGGACAGTCTGGGACATAAGACAAGCAGAGGCCACAGGGAGCAGAGCAGAGACCCCAAGTTTAAAGGGCAGCTTGGTGCTGGCCCCTCCTTGACCACCCTCCCCACCTGGGAGCTGTGCCTTGGTCTGCAGAGAGGGCACACACACGCTCAGCTGTCTCTGAGCACTCAGCAAGCTCTCTAATGTGGCAGGAGAGAGGGACCCCCCAATACCTGACCACATGGGTACCGAGTGAGTGCCACTTCCTGACCTCCATCTCTCCCCAGCTTGGCATCCTCCTAACTGGCCCTCACTGCCCAGCAAGGCTGCCTCTCCCGGGGCTCCCCTTGCCTCTGGGGTAGGTGCATACCCTGTAGTACCCTGCCCCTGGTGTGTGTGTGTGTGTGTGTGTGTGTCCCTCTCAGACCTCTCCCGGGTGGCCTCTGCAGTTCCAGAGCTCTCTGTCCCCAGAGCCTCTGTAGCCAGCCAGCTGCTTCTCCTCCCTCCGGTGTCTGTGTCTGTCTGGGCTCCTGCTCTGTCTGATCACTGTGCAGCTTTCCCAATCCTCTGTCTGTCTATCTCTCCCTTCCATGTCTAGCTTCCCATTGCTTTCTTTCTGGATTTTCTCTAGGTCTCAGACTTGTCCCCTGTGTGGTGTGTCTGTGGCTATGTGCATATGTGCACATCTCTGTGCGGCGCATGTGTGAGGTACCCGGCTGTGTGTGCGCGTGCATGCCTGTGCATTTGGCTGTGTCTGATGTGTGCGAGTCTGCACGTGTCCCTGTGTGTGGTATGTGTGTGTGTGTGCCTGATGTGCACAATTGTTTTTGTGCTGTGTGTGTGCATGGCCGCCTAGGTGGGTGCCTCCCCTTCCCCTCCTCCGGCCCCATCCCTGTCTGTCTGGTCAGGAGCTGGGCTGGGCCAAGGAGCAGGATGAGCTCATGCGGCACAGGAGAGGAGCTTTGTCAGGATGGCTGGCGGTGAGCCGGGCTGGGCATCCGTCTGGGGCTGTGGAGCAGGAGCTGGGCCTGGGGGCAGCACTGCTGCAGCTTGTGCCACGTGTGTGTGTGTGTGTGTGTGTGTGTGCATGCATGTGTGTGGGGGGGGGAGAGAGAGAGGGAGAGAGGGGAGCCGGCGCCTGGAGCCGCAGACACTGCAGCAGCCAAGGCGGGCGTCTGCACGTGGGGCCCTGGTACCCAGCCCCCAGCCCTTTGTTCTGGTGCAGCCTTTAGCCTCTGCTCACACAGGAGCAGGAGCGCAGGCGCGCACAGGGCCAGGATCCTCCTCATCGGAGACTCCTGGGGCAGCTGCTTCCCCCCACACACCTAGAGCAGAAAGTCACCTGCCCCGCCCCCGCCTCCACCTCCTCCCTAATGCACCCACCCTGCCCCCACCCGCCCCGCGTGCCAGCCCTCAGCGACTTGGCAGGCAGCGCTGAAATGTCAGCCTCATCACGCCCATCGGTCCACGCTGGCTACGTGGGTGAGAGCACCAGGCAGTCGCCATGTCCAAAGTCCCCGGGAGCCCTCATGCCTCAGCTCGTGTCCATGCTTGAATAAATCTGTGTCACCTCAGCTGACCCCACTGAGCAGCCAGCGTGTGTTGAAGTAATGGAACAGGGAATGTCAGAGCCCCGGAGATAGAAAGTCCAGGGATCAGAGAGGGGAGGACCCACCCCGAGTCACAGGGAAGCCCAGGGGGCCTGGGGGGCCCACTGCCTTTCCTAGTGCCCTTCCTGTTTCCCTGAGGTGTGACGGCTGTGTCACCTGGGCTGTTGGTAAAGTCAACATGTACACAGCGCTGTGGGAGGCAGGGGCATCCCAGGGCCGTCTTGAGAAGCACCATTGGGCATTTGGAGAAGGACCATAGAACTCAGGAGAGTGGAGAGTGGTCAGGGCAGGAAGGGGCAGTCCCTGAAATCATGAGGAGGAGGCCAACCTTCCTTAGGGACAGGCGGAGAATGTTTGTCAATCAGAGTGCTGATTGGCCTTCGTGGGCTGGATGCAGCCTGCAGATACCTGGGTCAGACTGCTCAGTAGTTTTAGAAAGTGATTATCAGTTGCCCTTAAATGCTCTTTAAGAGAGGGCCCTGTTGGGTAAATGTCTGACTTCCTTTGAATCGGAGCCTCGAGACCACATTCCCTAGAGTGACTAGGTTAGGGTAATACCCCCTGGAGCAGTGCTGTGCCCAGCCCCCCTCCTCCCTATTGTCTTACACCCAGTGCATTTGAAGACCAGCCTGGCCCTGTGACACATGTGTCTGACCTCTGTTCTAAGCACACCCACACATCCCAGCCCAAGTAGGCTGCTAGCTTAAGTCCCCATGCGTCTGCTTGGTTGGGTCTCCTTGGCATGCTCCCCAGAGGAGCGAACCATCATGGGGCATGTCACAGGTCACAGGAGGTAGACTGAGACATGCCCTGGGCCCCAGCTGGCCCTGGAGATGAAGAATCAAGAATGTGGGGTCCCCTGCCTCGCCCCTCTCTGTGGCCTGCAGTCTACTTAGGAGGGGCTTGGGAGAGGCTTATGCAGGCTTAGAGAGAGGCCCTGACCCCAGGGGCACTAGTGTCCTGCCATTCACAGAGGTTGAGCTGGGACTCAGGCATCAGAGGCCAGCCAGGTGGTTCCCACGTCTTCTACTCAGGACTCCTTGAGCCAGGAGGTCACTGCGGTTTCTGGCTGTCTTTGAAACCAAGCCTGCTGGCTCTCACCTTGCAAATAGGGGACTCTCAGACCCCTGTGGTGGTGGGGACATTTCTTGTGACTCTCGAAGGCCTGACTCCTATCTCCACCTTTACGCTCCCTCTTAGCCTCTCTCCACCCTTCTCTGCCTCTGCCCTCTCCACGCAGCCGCCTTCCCGTCACCAGGGAGGACAAATGGCCTCATTCAGGGACACCCTGCCAGAGCTGTCTCTCTAAGACAAAGCTGTGCGCAGCTCTCCGTGAAAAACGGCTCACGGCCGCCCAGCGAGCAGGCGGGATTGGTGGGTGCAAATTGCAGGGGATTTGTTAACTCTGCTGGCTCCCCCGAGACAGCAGGTAGGCGAGGCCATGCCCTTGAAACACCAGGCTGCCCAGCAGGCTGGGGCATCCTTCCAAGGCCAAGGACAGACTTCCTCCTGGACACTACCCCACCCCCACATCTGAGCTCAGCAGAGCTGGAATGTAGGAGAGGGACATGGCTTCCTTCCTCCTGCTGGGCCGTCTCTACCCCTGAGTCAGGTCCCCTGGAAAGGGCTCTGGACTTCATCACCAGGCCCATGGGCACTGGAGGCCAGATCTGTGCCATGGAGAAAACCTGCTCATGTCCTTGCCCCTGCTGTCCACACTGTAGGGGAGTCTGGGACTCTTACCAGCACACCCATTTATAGAGGAGGAAACTGAGGCTCTGGGAGGGGAAAGACAGACCCAGCTTACAAGGCTCCTGGTACCAGAAGCAGGATTTGCTTCCAGGAGGCCAGGGCTGTTGCTCAGGGAGCTACCCGAACTTCTGAGTGACTATGACTGGGCAGTCTGTCTTGGGGCAGTAGCCTTGGCCTTTCCCCTCCCCCCGTTCCCTGAGGGATGAGCCTGGGATCAGAGTGACCTCTTGGAGAAGAGGGACAGCAGGAGGAGCTTTGTGAGCAGAGTCCTCCCAAGCCAAGGAATTGGGGAGATAACTACTGAAAGGTCCCTGGGGTGCACAGTGAGGAAGGGCAGAGCCACCCCAGAAATGAAAGAGGGCTGAGGATTTCCATGGCCATTCAAAATAAGACCTGTGGGAAAACGCTTAGAACGGAGTCATATTATTAACGTCTTAGAACAGTTACAAAATGGTCTACAGGGTATGATCGCAGCCAGGTACAGAAACAAAACATGAGTGCATCTAGGCACAGAAAACAGAAGGGGATATCCGAAATGTCAACTTATAAATAATAGATCTATCTGGATGAGGGCGTGCATGTGACACTTCTATTTCCCACGTTTCCTGCAGGGGACAGGTATTCTGGAGCAGTGAGAGTCATTGTGGCCTTTCTTCAGAGCTCAGTTGCAGTTGGCAGGGGTGGGTGAGACTGGAGAGCCCTGTCTCCTGGCTGGCTCAGCAGTTTCCCAGGCACAGCTCTCTGAGTTCCCTGAGAGCCCCAGGAGTCAGGCCTCAGCTTGTCCAGAGGCCACCCTTCCTGCCTCCCTCACATCTGCCAGATTAGCTCATGGTTGCCACTCCCACCCCTGCCCGGGTGTGCGAGGACAGTGCTGCCTGAGGTCCAGCCAGTGGACATGGAATTTCCAGGCTTTGGAGTGGGGGCATCTCTGGTGGGGAGAGGGCATCTGAGAGCCAGAGACCCTAACAGGTGGACCCTTCTCAAAATGGGCCTGCTCCTCTTACCCAAATGGCAACCCTAGTCTAGAGCTCCTGCTGGGAATCCACGCCACCACCCAGCCTCCTGGTTGGGACAAGGGGTCTGGAAGTGGAGGGGTGGGGATTCATGAGGACAAGCTGCTGGAAGATTCCCACAGAATGTCACATTTCTGAGATTGGTTTCCCCGGATGCAGACCCTGAGATGAAGCTTCCAGGGCATGACACTTCTTTAGGAGAATTCCAGAAAACACTGATAGAGAAGTGGAGGAGGTAAGACCAGAAGGAGAGGAAGTTAAGGAAGAGTGGGATTGGTAACTAAGTTGCTGGGAGGGGACACCTGGGACTCAGTCCTGCCAGGACCTCTGGCAGACAAAGGAGAATGCTCCCCTACCACCTGAGCCTCGGGGAGAGGAGGTATTTATCCACCATGCCATGGCCATTATTGGTTGAAGGCTGCTTGGGGTAGGTGAAGGAACCTTCCAGCATTCACACAGCTCTGTGTGAGGACAGACAATTCCCGGGCAGGGTCATGGAGTACAGTGAGCAGAGGGTGGTGGACAAGGCACCTGCAGGGCCTGCCTCGAGGCCTGTCCACATTTCATTCCTCTGAACACTCCCCTCATCACCTCAGCCGATTCCCATCAGCTCGGATTATGATTGTATTGTTCATAGTTTACTCACTTATTTTAACTTCCACATGGAAATTGTAAAGGGACATTTTATTACCGTAACCGGAGGGCCAGGCTCCCTTGCCACATTCAGAAGCTGTCAAAATGAAGACAGTAGAAGCCATGTCTTGTGCCTGAGTTGAGCTACGGGTGTCTGTTCATCTGTTCAACAGCTGGAGCCTGGGCCCCTTTTCTCCTAGTTGTAAGGGGAGATGAGAGAGTTCAGGAAAGAGTTAAAATGCAGTGTGCTCAAAGTAGGAGTAACAACACCCTAAGTTGGAGGACAGCTGATGAGGCAGTGATTTTCTCACTGGGGCCCTTGAGCACCTTCGTCATCCTACGGGCCACGTCATCTCATCCACACATGAGGATGCTCTTGTCAAAGGACAGCCCCGAGGGAGAATGCTGGGACATGGGGAGCCCGTGCCCCAACAATTTCTCCCTCCATTCAGGGCCTCTGCACCATTTCATGGCTGCAGGACTTTGAAGGGCAAGGAATGATTAGCTTCCGGGGCCAGGTCCACCCTTTTCTAAGCAGAGGCCTGCAGACACATAGAAATGCAACACACACACAGGCCTTGCTCTTGTGGTTTGAAATAAATGTCTCCATTCTGACAGGAATCCTGCCGTCAGTGTCCAGCTCTGTGAAACCCCAAAGCAGGCTCATTTCCATTTTAAGGAAGAAACTGAGGCCCTGAGGGCTGGTCAGGTGGTCTCTGCAGAAGCAGAAATGGGGATCAAAGCTCTGGCTAGGACATCCCTGCCGTAGCCAGGGACCCACTGGTGCCTCCAAATAACTGGAACAGACTGTCTGGAGATGCAAGTCCACAGTGTTATCACCCTGAAGGCACCACAGTTGTCACTCTGCAGGCACAAGTCTGCCTTTCTGAGTCTTTCCGTATCTGCCTCCTGCCACCCAATCCAAAGGTATATTCAGGACAGAGGTCCTGCCAAAACAATCCCCCTGCACTCCCCCAGGGCGCCCTGAGGATGCTATGGCTTAATAAAGCCATCAGCAGCAATTAATTCTGCAGAGAAAAGAGCCAGGTAAGAGGATTAAGGAAGCCAGAGCTTTGGTTTTAAGATGGAGCTTAGCATCCTCGCCCCCAGAGGAGGGATTTCAGGGGATTCGAGGGTGTGAGAATGAAATGGAGCAGGGGCTTGGCAGGAAGTAGGCAAGTTGGTTATGGAACTTTCTTAGCAAATGTTGCAAGCCACTGCCTCGTAAATACCTTCTGGGTTAGACAGACAGGAATTAACAATGGTGCAGTCTTTATCAGTCTTGCCTATTTAGACTGACACAGCTGGGGCAAGTCAGAGAAGCACATCTGGATTAGGAACAAATCTGATCTATATCCCCTTTTAGTCAGGACACAGCAAACATGTGATCAGCGAGTATAACTCACTTATCTCACCTCCTGCGACTCGAATCTGCCCCGTTTTCCAGGTGAGGAGACTGAGGTTTAGAAAGGTGAAGTCATTTGACCAAAGCAACCTTATTACAAGGAGCCAGAGTTGTGACTACATACCAGTCTGACCTCAAAGCCATCTGCTGACCCTGCTCTCTGAACAAGTTAACATGAAATCCTGGGAGAGACATGATAATGACTCATGACACCTGTCAAGATCACCTAAATTGTTTGCAGGTGGCTGTGTTGAGTATGTGACAGTGATTTCTCCCCATGGGTAGGTTGAACACCTTCCCGTCGTAGAGCTCATTCGACACTCACAGCCCTGCAGGTGAAGAGGAACAGAGAGCTTGGCTTGGCCCCAATTTCAAATACTGTCTCCAGAAACCATTCAGCTATTTCCTAGAGAAGAGGAATAGTTAAAACATGTGTTCTGTGGAGCAGCCTTCCTGCTCTGAATTCCACCTACCAGGTTAGAAATATCACCTAACCTCTATGAGCCATTTATTAAGAGGGGATCCTACCAATGCCTACATCATAGGCATTAAGTGAGTTCACTTATACAGGGCCTGTTGTCTAGAAATTGTTATATATGTGCTAGTAATTTTATCTTACTAATGGGTGTGGCCCTCACCTGTCCCCAGGGTCCATCTGACATATAGGACAGGGAAGAGGGCCCTGGCCAGCAGACTCCTGCCCTCTTGCCCAGCATGAGCTGCCAGGTCATAGTGTGCAGAAGAGCAAGTGCTCCAGGAGACCAGGCCCTAGAATCTCTGGGTCTCGGCCTGCAGGACCCCTGATCCAGCTCACCTCCACCTTTTAGCAGCTCTCAAATCAGGCCGAGGGAGCTTCTGGGATGGGGTTGATCTCAAGCACAGGTTGAGCCCAGTGCCAGAAACCAGAATTGAGAGGTAGCCTAGGGCAAGCTTCAGGATCAAATGACATGGTTTTGACTCAGCTCTGCCACTTCCATGTTATATGTGACCCCAGCTTTGTCTTCCAGCCTCATAAAATGATGGATACAAAGTACATCACACAAACAGACATCTCACAACAGTTTTGATCACTTATTAAGTCCTGCTTGGCAGTCCAGGCTTTGGAACCTACTAACTGTGTGACTTTATGAAAATCACTACACCTCTCTAAAGTTGGGGTCCAGCAGGTCTCTTGGCTGGAGCAGTGATTCTGTTTCCATGGCAACCCAGCTGTCTCTCAAGAGACAATCTGGATGGCGTCACCCTGGCAAGGTGCTCTGCAAGATGGTAATTCCCCTCACTGGGGACAGGGTGGTGGCCAGCCAGGTGGCTGGAAGGCAGCAGAGCCATCTTGGCCATGCCAGCTGCAAGTGCTGTTCCTGGGCCCAGAAAGATACAGAACCCAGAGCTTGGGCTCTCCTTGAACCCAGTGGCTCTCCTTGAAGAGTGGTGAACAGATGCTTCATTTTCTTCCTAGGAACATTTCCTGGCTTGTTGAGGCTGGCCAGGTGGGAAGCACTGCCCCGGGCTGGACTCCTGCAGGGAATTCCAGGGGACCCAGTCTCACCTGTTTGAGATGAAGAGACACTATTGTCTCTGGCAGGAAACAGGATTTACTGGGGGGAAAAATTAGGAGTCTGCCTTTCATACAAGCTCATAATTATAATGACAGCAGAAACTGGGTGCAAAGGATAAACTAAATTCACCCCTGCCACATAGCACCTGGTTACCTAGGAAGTGCAAACTGTGTGATTGACATTAGGTAACCCTAGAGATTTTCTGCACCCTCAAAGAACTTGCAGACCCAGACCAGGCAGGGACATGTTCAGCAGGTAGACAGTGTCAACAGGCCCATATCACAGGGTGGAGAAGCTGAGAGGCAGGAATGCAGAAGCCCCTGGGCCAGCCACTTCCAGCTGGAAGTTGCCAGCCTAGACTGAGCAGTGGAGGACAGTTCAGGGACAGCCACCTTCCCTCCCTTTACAAACATGAGCCCTTTACAACAATTCACGATGAAATGTTCCTGTCCTTTTCCAGAGGAAGAGACTGAGACTCAGAGAGGTTCAGTGGCATGTTCAGAGTCACACAGCTGGGGAGGGGCTGGGTCAAAATCAGAACTGGGTCAGCCTACCCTGTCAGCGTTGCTGCCATTTGTGGTATGTCGCCAGGGGGAGGCTCCATTTCCTGGAAGCCCGAGGCCTCTTTCTGAGTCCAACAGTTCTCTACCCCCACTCTGGTCCCCTCCCCCACTCCCTCCCACATTCCCTTCCCCATTCCTCTTTTCTTTCACTCTGTCTCCTTCCTCCTCTGTCCCTCTCTCCCGCTCCTGCTCTCCTTATTTCCTTTGTCTCTTCCTTTCCCCCTCGGGACCACAGATTCAGGCACCACTGATCCTGCTGGCTACAGCTCAGCTCAGCCACAGAGCCACTGCCAGCCTCTTGCTTTAGGCCCCAGGACCACTGTCCAAGGGGCACATGGCTCTGGTCCAGCCCTAGAATGCTTGCTCTGCCCCCTCCTGAGCACTCCCTGCTCAGGAAGTGACATAATTGCAAATATCCCCATTTCCTCCTGGCCCCATGTGGTCTTGAGCCCCTCTCAGATGTGTGCCCCAGATGTTTAGAATCACTTCCTCTAATTAAGCGTCTGCGGAGAGGCAGGGGACTGCCTGTGCGCAGGGCACACGCCTGTGCAAACTGGGAAGAGAGGAAATGGGAACTTGCCCTCCCCATGCTCTGGTGGCGGGAAATTGGTGCGCCTTGAGCTCCATGGGGAAGCCAGGCGGGCTGCAAAGTGCGGTGGGGAGGCCCACGCTCTTGATTGTATGGTGTGGAAGCCTGGATGGTCCCCTTGGGAGAGATTCACACCCACTGCTGGGGATGGGGCCTCTGTGTCTGGCTCTCCAAATAACTTCTGTGTCTTCTCCAAATGGAAGGAGAGTGCAGGTCAAGAGTCCTGCACTCTGGAGAACAAGTGCAGGAAATTAAGGTGGCCCCAAGGCCAAGGTCAGGTCTCCTGAGGGCAGTAGGGCTCCAGTTGGGCCAAGGCTAGATTTGGGGGTTCTGGTCCCATCTCTGCCTTGGGTGGGAAGGGCTGCCATAGCTCTGTGTCAGATTTGCACGTCCACCCAGCCAGACAGGTGATACAAAGGGGGCACTTCAGCGGGAGGAAAGAAGCAGGTCTGGGGAATCAAAGCTCCCAGCCCCCTCAGCAGGACAGCCATGGTGCCAGGGTCCACCTGAGGCCACGTGTAACACATGCTCAGAACTGCCAGGATTGGGATTCTGCAAGAAAGCAAGTGTTTTTTCTTTGTTGCTGGCCACCTCTTATTTAAGACACTATGACCAGCCCAGTGTGGTAGAAAGGTGGCTCTCAGTGGCCAGTGAAGGCATCAACCCTCTATCACTTGAGCAATAGTCAGGGACAGATGATGACTGATGCAGGAAGGCAGGTCAGTCCAGAGAGAGTCCGTCCTGGCTTTGCCTCCTTCTCTCTTCCTTTTGAGCTACGTGGCTTTATTTATGTATTTATGGGTGCCGAGGAGCAGGCCCAGGCCCTTGCACATGCTAAGCCCACACTCTTCCACTGTCCTACATCCACCCTGGTGCTGAGTGGCTTTATGGAACTGACGTGACCTCTCTGAGCCTCAGCTGTTGCATCAAGAAATGGGGATACCTCTCTCTCAGGGTTATTTGTGTTGAGGAGTAGATGGGATGAGGTAGAGGAAAGCTGTTTGCCCCAGGGGCTGAGACAGCACCCTCCCCACACAGAAAAAGAATCACATGTGGGAGGAAGGAGACTCGAATGGGGAAGAAGATGGCGGGCAGGGAAGGGGTAGCAGGAGGACAGTGCCTTTTGGGAGCTCCTGAGGCAACCTTAGGTGTAAACAAGTATGGGCAGGAGTGCTGCGTTATTCTTACAATTGCTCTCTGACATGAATGTAGGCACTAGAGGTGTTTTTAGGGTCAGTTGACCCAATCACTTACTTTTATCTGAGAAGAGACTGGCACAGAGGAGGGACACAGTCTTCCTAGTGTCCCTTTCATGCCAAAGGCCAGGCTGGCAACGTCAAGGACTCATCACTAGTACTCTTCCTGTTACTTAGTTACTGCCCCCAGCACTAGTACTTTCAATTACTACAGTTGCCATCTCGACTGCTGCTATTGCTGTGATTACCACCCACCTGTGGCTTTAAATACTATTATCCTACCGGGTGGGCATCTCCAATCTGGAGTCCAAAATCCCATACTCTGAGATACGGGGCAATTCTACACCTGATATCATGTAGCAGGTCATAGCCAAAACGAGGCGCCCTAAAAATATTGCAAAAAACCACCTCCAAGTGAACCGGGGATATAGCTCAGTTGGTAAGAGTGCTTGCCTCACATGCACAAGGCCCTGGGTTCAATCTCCAGCACCACGGGAAAAAAAAAGAAAAAGAAAAAAAAAATCACCTTCAGGTTATGTCTATAATTTGGATATATCTAACACAAGAGAATTTTAGTTTAAACTTGGTCTCCATCCCCAAGATATCTCATTTTTTTTAAAGAGAGAGAGAGAATTTTTTTAATATTTATTTTTCAGTTTTCGGCAGACACAACATCTTTATTTTATTTTTATGTGGTGCTGTGGATTGAACCCAACGCCCCGCACATGCCAGGTGAGCGCGTTACTACTTGAGCCACATCCCCAGCCCTCTCATTTTGATCTAAAAAAAAAAAAATCTGAAATCCAAAATACTTTTGATGTCAAGGATTTCAGTGAGGGATAGTCAACCTGTACTGTTACTACTCAATCAAGCATTTAGCTTTTACTGAGTCCTTACCATGTTCCAAATGCTGGGGAAAAGAGCTCACAACCATCCCCCCCTGCATCATTACAAAAATCTTAAGCAGAGGCTGGGACTCGCTGATCTTAGTAGTAAACTCTTATGATCCTGGTGACGCAGGAGACTGAGGCAGAAGGATCACCAAGTTCTAGGCCAGCCTCAGCCACTTAGCAAGACCCCTAAGCAACTTAGTGAGACTCTGTCTCAAAAAATAAAAAAGTTTGGGGACGTAGTTCAGTGGTAAAGCGCCCCTGGGTTCAATTCCCAGAACGAAAAAACAGAAAAGAAACTGTGACTCAGGGAGGTTAATGACTTCCTCAAGGCCACCAGCTAGCAAGTGGTCAGGCTAGAATGCAGATCCAGGAAGTCCATCTCCAGGCACACCACACCTGGGTCTCCAGTCCACCTCGCCTCCCAGAAGGAAGAAGAAGGCCTGACGAGGCCCCCAGATGTGTGGAGGCCTAGGGGCACCCCGGGAGCAGCGTGGCTTACGACTCAGGCCAGAGGGCAGCTGCCTCCTTGTGGGATCTGACTGTTCCTGTCCTGCCTCACCTGGCCCACCTGAAATTCCTCTGTCCACCTGTTCATTCACTCTGACATTTGACCACAGCAGAGGAAGACAGGGGGCCAGGTCCTAGACTCACACAGTTCTGACTATCTGAGCTTCCAGCTCAGGACCTCACCAAGAGGGGTCTCCATCCTCCTGGTCAGGTGTCAGTAAGTGGACATGTCTGGCCTGTAGGCTCACTCCAGCCCCTGTGACTCCAAGAGGATGCTGGGCACAGCCTGTAGTACTATACCTCTTGCAGATGAGGCACCCATCCCAAAGCCTGGAAACCCACAACTGTCTAGAAAGATCTAGAATTTAGAGGTATATGAGGTCATTCAGTCATCCATTCAGCAAGCACTCATTGTGTCACCATGCCCCCAGCTCTTGCTGGGCTCCTGGACATAGTGTAAGTAAGGTGGCCATCATCCTCGCCCTCCAGGGACTTGAAGCTTGACAGGCAGGACAGACGTGCAAGAAATGACCTCTGACAGTGGCTTTGTCAGCATCATGATGGTTCTATGAAGGACAGTGGGGGGGGGGGCCTCAAGGAGAAGAGTTTAGGGAAGGATTTGCTGAGAAATAACCCTTGCTGGGAGGCTCCAAAGAGCAATCTGCCCGGAAAGGAGGACAGAGAAGGGTACCGCTGGCAAAGGAAAGTGTTCAAAGGCCCCCCTACAGGTGGGCTCCACTCTCCTCCCTACGTCTTCTGACCCTGTCCCATCTGTAGGATGGGAACAGTGAACAGTGCCACTCGCCCCTGGGGTTCCAAGCATCCAAGAAGTGAATCGCAGTGCAGGTTCTGGCACCCAGCGCTGGTTCGTTGAAAGCCTGGGGAACCAGAGGCTGCCTCTTGGATCCTGGCTTCCAACCACCCCAACACTGGGGACTGTCAGCACTGGTTGTTCATGAGCATAATTAGGTAATTGGGTCAAATTCAATTACACCCCACACTCCCAGGTCTGTCTGGGGCTCAAGAGGGGCACAGCCTCCCCTTGCTGAGGAGCCTTCAGGAGCACTGGTGTGGTTCCCGGGGCTGAGCCTTCCCCCTATGCAGCCTGGGACATGGCCTACATCCCAGATGGGGAAACCGTGACAGGGGACAGGCGATGCCACCTGGCCTCTGTCTTAGTCCATTTGAGCTGTTATAACAAAATACCTTAGGCTGAGTGATATATCAACAACAGAAATTTATACAGCTCTGGAGGCAAGTTTAAG
Organism: Spermophilus citellus; assembly: GCF_964194105.1. Classification (NCBI taxonomy): domain Eukaryota; kingdom Metazoa; phylum Chordata; class Mammalia; order Rodentia; family Sciuridae; genus Spermophilus; species Spermophilus citellus. The sequence goes on from NC_138195.1 coordinate 52,255,814, forward strand.
GTGCCTGTAGATTCAACCTCGGTGAGGGCCCATTCTTTGTAGATCCCACCTTCTTGCTTTATCCTCACCACAGGGACAAAAGTTCTCGCCCTTTAAAAGAGCACTGGTCCTGTTTGTGAGGGCCAAGCCCTTGTGACTGAATCACCTCCTTGAGATTTTGACACATAAACTGTGGAGGGACACAAACATTCAGACCATTAGCATCCCCAGGGCTGAGATCCCCAAGGATTGATATTTTTTCCTCCTTCAGAACCCAGTCTAAGCTGCTTGCAGGGGACTTGCCCTCCCTTGTGAATGTATTAGCAGTCCTGGCTTCAGATCCCCTGGAAAATCCCAGAGATTGGTGAGTAGGTGGGGCAGGGGGACTCAGTTTCCCTGCCACTCCTGGATTTGTAGCCATTTCCCCGTCTGGTTTCAGGCTGGCACACACGGCTGCTGCCCCACACTTTGGCAGATGGCCATTGTGGGAGAGCATAAAGTTGGGCAAACCAGGGTTTAGATGCACCTCCCAGGGATTTGCTGGAGGCATCAGACACAAGCAGCCCCGGCTGAGAGCAGAGAGCAGTGCCAGGGCCCTTCTGGAGACCAGGTATGACTCTTGCAGGGACCACATTGATATGAAGAACTTGGACCTGAACAGATCCTGACAGCCCTAGGGAGCCAGGGAAGGTTTTAGGCAAGGAAGTGATGTGGTCACAAGTTTGCCTTTTAGAAAGCCTCAGCAGGTAACAGTTTGGAGGTTGGCGCAGTTGTGGGGACAAGAATCTTCTGGGAGGAAGTGTGTCATGAGTAGAGAAAGGAACGATGAATCTCCAGCAAAGCCCACTGGGACGGTGTCCTGCCCTGGGTCACCCACAGGCTGGGCCTTGGAAGCTTGGTTGGTGACATGACATGACCTCAAGACCATTCTCTGCTTGACTTTCTTGTTACTGGTCTGAAGATGGTACCTAGCAGCCTTCAGGGAAAAAAAATCTTAACTTTGGGTTTATCTAACTCCAAGATCGTAGTGGTTTTATGGTGTTCTTCTTCTCACCACAAAAATAATTCTATTTGTTGGACAATCAAGGAATACAGTAAATTATAAAGAAAATAAAGCTGAAATCCCACCACCATGGACGATAATTTGCTGGCTATCCATTAGTCATAATAGTGACACTTCTTGGGGACTACCTGGCCAGGCCCAGGGAGGCTTCTGCCTCTAACAATAAAGGGATGTACTGCATCTAGATGGGCAAACCAGGCCTCAGAGAGGGAGAGTGGTCCACACTTGCTCACACAGCAAGCTCCCGAACTCTAGGCAGCCTTCATCTCAGTGAGGTACTTGGCTTGCTGCACCAAGCATGTGCTACTCTTCTGATCTTAGCTCTGCAGATTCTGATTTCAACATCAGGCCTCCCCTCCTTGCCCTGCCCTGGCGGCCACCTTTGGATGTTTTCCAGACAGACATTCCTACATGGCCTGTCTGTTCATGTCCACAGGTGGGGGACAGCTGGGACCACACTGGGGAGTGAAGGAAGCCAACAGATCCCCTAGGCTGCCATGGGCCAAGAACAAGGGGCTGGAAGGGAGCTGGCATCCAGGAGAAGCTCCCCTCTCCCTGGACAGCTGCAGGAGGAGGGAGGGACAGTGGCCTCAGGTGATAAAGCACACCTGGCAACCTTTGTAGGCTTGGGAAGTTCATAAAGCAGCTACAGTGCTGCCCAGAAGACACTGAACGCCCTAGGGCCTGGTTCTCAACCTCATCTACCTAGCATCCCAAAGCATCAAGAGCCTCGGAAGCCATAAGCCTTCCAAAGAATCCCTTCTGCCACTCTCCATCCTCAGCTTACACACCTCAGGTGACAAGGTGCTCACTGCCACTCGTGGGGAGTCTTTTTTCTTTAAAGCCCACACTTAAAAGATGATGTAGGTGACTCCCACCATGGATCCAGAAAGGAGGAGCTGAAGGGTCAGAGGTCTGCCCCCGCAACCTCCCTGTGAGTAGAGGAAGAGTCAGTGGAAGCCATGAATCCCCCCCATGTGACAGAGGTGATTGATGCATGAGAGTTCTTTAGAAGTGACAGCCCTCATATCTGTCAAGCACTTTACAGTTTGGAGAACACACCATCAGCACTACAGTGGGCAAGGGCACAGACAGTTTGTGCTTCTAGAACAAGCCAGGAGTCCTGGGTTCTTGTCCCAGCTCTACCACTAATTTGCTGTGTGACTGCGCTCTCACCTCCTCTCTGAGCCTCAGTTGCCTCATTTGAAATGTCTAAATGAGCTGCCAATTCAAAAAGGGCAAGCAGGGGCTCTATCCTAAAAGAGTCAGAGAATAATAGGCCAGCGAGGTTTAGGGGCACGGGGGTCCGGATGGTTGTGCATGTGGCCTCAAATTTTTCCCTACATGAGCCTCACCTCTGTCCTCTCCATGATGGATGGTGACCTCCTGGCAGCCTGGGGAACCTTTGCCCAGGGAGCATCAGAAGTGGAATCAGGCAGCTCCAGCCCAGACAGCGAGGTGTGCAGCAGACAGACAGCTCCAGCAGGAAGGGAAATTGCATTTCCAACTGCAGGGAGCTTATGTCAGTCCAACCCTGGGGCCATCCGGAAGCCCCCTGTCAGAGCTGTGTCCTGGGAGAAGCAATAAAACCCCAGGACTGCTGAGGCACAGACATTCGAGCTGCCTTTGCATCCCTCCCATCAAAGGCCACTCAGAAATCAATGGGAAGAGATTCATTAGCGGCCTGGGTGGCGTTGGCCCCACACCTCCGGCAGCCCCTTTGTTAACCAGCCTGAGCTTCCTGCTGAACAGGCCGCCCTCCCTGAGAAATAGCCCACGTTCTTCCTAGGTTGGGGACCTAGTCCCTGGGCTGGCAGTGGGGTAGCTGGGCCACCATAGCTCTTTGGAGCCTGTAATTCACTGTGCATTCATTCATTCTTTGACGCATTCATTCAGGCAGCTGGTCCTTGTTTCATTCATACAGCAAACCAAGCATCTGGCAGGCATGTTTTAGATACTGTCAACATAACACAGTATCAAACAGACAAAAAGTCCCATTTGATGTGGTGCTTGCCTTTTAGTGAGGGAGACCGTGTTAAACAAGATAAATAATTGAAACACATCAGTTATAGATGCTCAAGAGGAAGCCAACTCAGGAAAGAGTCCTAAGATGTGGCAGGAGGGGCTGCGTGCGGCCCAGGACAGTGTGACAGGAGGCTTCCCTGCGAAGGGGTCACCTGATGGAAAACCTACAGGAGGAAGGGACAGGAGGGAGCCCAGGCTACCTGGATAACAGTATTCCTGGCAAAGTCTGGGGTGGGGCATCTAGAAGGGCCCAGATGCTGAAGCAGAGTACACAGAGGAGGACTGGAATGCAATAAGGTCACAGAGATGACATGATACTGGTCATGCAGGGTTTTTACACTGACCGTCCAGGAGCATTTGGAGGACTGATGTGCTGTGGCTTAGTTTCAAAAGGACCCTGCGTGTGGGTTTGCTAGGGCTGCTACAGCAAAATCCCCCAAATTGGGGGCTTTAACAAACAGACATTGACGGTCTCACAGTTCTGGAGACCAGAAGGCAGAGATCTGGGTGTTGGCAGGGCCATGCTCCCTCTGAAGCGTTACCAGGCTCCACTCTGGCCTCCCTCCCAGCTTCTGGCAGTTCAGTGGCTGTGGTGACGAGTCTTCACGGGATGCTTGTTCTCCAGGTGTGCTTGTCTGGCTGACTGTGTGTGCAGATTTCCCCTTTCTGACACTGTGATGTGGGATTAGGGCCCACCCTAATGACCATCTTAACCTGATCATCTGCAAAGGCCCCATTTCTAAATAAGGTCCTATTCCCAGGTCCTGGAGCTAGGACTTCAACACTTTTGGGGGGCACACAGTTTACTTTTAATGTGGTGGTTTGTCAACTTACCTTGACTTATCAATGTTTTCTCCTTTGGTCCTTCTCTAGGTCACCCTTATTTTGCAAAGGCAGGGAATGGGGGATGGTAGAGAGCCTATTTGGCTTGTCCATAGCCACTAGCTACTTACTACTTATTTCCTGAGCCTCAGCCTCCAAACCCAGGCACATCCCTTCCCTCCATAGGCCCTCAGTTAGCCAAGAAGCATGGCCAATTCCGCACTCTGGCCCTGGGGACAGCTCCAACCCTGCCTGCCAGCTTCCCTGCCCACAAGGCATCCAGCTCAGGTGTCCCAGTAGCATACAGCATGGGCCTGGCACCTCCCCAGCTGTGCAGATAGAGGGCAGGCAGCTCCCCAAGGCTGAAGTCACCTGAAGGACCTTTTGGTTTATAGGTCCCCTCCTCACCACTCCTCAGCAACTTCAACCCAACAGGAGGTTTTCCTGGATCTCCAATAACCTTGAAATTGTAGGGCTTTCTCTGACATGCTGAGTAGAGGTGTGGGGTAGTAGAGACTGGTGTTGTTTTCAAAATGAAATGATTATAGGATGTGGGCAGAAGCCAGACACAGAGTTCTGACAATGCAGCCCAGATCTGGGATACAGCCTTCTGGAGGGTTGAATCCAGGAAGGGGAGCAGGGCTCAGTGACAGGAGGTTGGAAGGTATAGAAGTCTCATTCTGCACCATGTCTCATCCCTCCTCAGGTAGAGCCCCAGCAACAAAAAATGTCAAATTGATGCTTACCAAATGCACAGATGCTAAACTTTTCAGAGAAACAAAGTAAGATATTATTTCAGTAGATGTAATGTGGTGTGCTGGAGAGAATATATAACAGGGGACAGGAGTTCTCACCACGGAGGTAACTGGCTGTGTCACCTGAATGGTCACTGTCCTTTTCCAGATCTTAAGAGTCCCACTTTGGGAATATAGTATGTTTTCAGTGCAGGCTTTGCAACCAAGTTGCAGAGTAACTTAAATCCTTCATCAAAAGTTGTCTAAATCTTTCTTGTGTCTCAATTTTACCTTCTGTACAATGTAAATAATAATCACCTCAGGCCAGACAGTGCTGCTGGGGAGGATCTTGTGTGCTAGTGCTTGGGAAGCACCTGAGCCTGGCAACCAGCAGGCACTCAACAGCCATGAGCTCTGCATTAGTACAGGACAGAAGCCAGATCCAGCACGGGTCCTCAATCTGGATCCCCAAGTGTGGGCTGGATTCTGGGGCCTGGTGGGGCTGCGCACATTGGCCAGGAGCTGAATCTCACTCATGCCTCCCATCTTCAAGACTGTAAAAATAGACTTGAGGGGGTTTGTCAGGGCAAAGGACCAGGGAGAGCAGGTGGAGGGAACAGTGATCTTGAGAGATGTAGACTTTGCACCCGAGCCCTCAGAAGTGAATAGAAGCCCCAAGAGAGGTCTCTGAGATAGAGGCACTGAGTTGACCCATGCCAGTGCTGCATTTGAGCCTTCTGTGGGCCACGTAGCTGTGTACCCAGTATTCTAGCTAGTTCTGCACTTTTGTGTTCTGCCCTGTGACCTCTTCCATGTGCCTTGGAGAAGGACAGGTATGCAAAAATGGTCAGCACAGGCAGCTCCCAGGGCCTGAGCTACCTACCTGGGTCATCCCTTTGGATCCCACCCTCCCTCTGAGAACTCTAGGCGACATCTCCCCAGTTATCAGGATTCATGCTCAGACCCACTGTATCCACAACGGTCTGAAAAAAGTGCAGCTCTATGGCTCAGAACCCAGTGTCCAGAAAGCCACCTCTGGGTTCATTGTTTGCCTTCTTTACAGGGAGCTTGGCTTTTGTATAGCAGATCCTTCCTTCCTTTCTTCCAGTGGCCTCATGGCCCCTAAGACTCCTCAACACAAAGCTTTATATAGAAGGTGACTCCGCCTGGAGCCACTTTTGACCCCCAAATGACCTACATCCCAGGTAGGTGGCGTGACTCCTTTTCTCCTTACTGACCTGAGCTGGGACAGGATCCAGAAAGCCTATTCTGTCACTGAACTGGAGAGCCCTGGAGAAGGCCCCAGGTCTGAGCTGCCATGCTTGACCTTAGCCATCCCTTCCCCACCCCCAGGGCGCAGCTGGTCCTGCAGAGGTAGATTCTGTACGACAGGCTTCCCTAGCCAATGAAGCATCCTCTCTCTGGAGGACACTTTCCAACTGCAGAGCTATGATTTATTGGTGGCTCCTCCTCACCAGGGCCGCGGCAGGAGGAGTTCAAAATCCCCAAGAAAAGCCACCCGCTATTGATCCCACGTCAGGCCTCCCGAGCGCTGGCGGGCATTCATCAAGGAGTCGTAGCACAGGACTGCAGCTCGTCCTTTCTTCTTCCTTTCTTCTCCCTCCCAAGTCATCCCCCCGGGGCCAGGCCCCCCTTGCCGAGGTCACTCTGAGAGCTTGAGGAGGGCCTGCCAATCGAGGCCGAGAGAGCCTTTGTCTGAGGTCTCTTTGCTGTAGATCCTTATCAAGGCAATGCCTGGGGGTGGAGCGGGCTGCTCTGGGCCCCAGGCTTCAGAGCAAATCTTTGGAAGTTGGAAAAGTGGAGTTGGAACTTGGAACAAGTAGGGAGAAACCCTTCTGACTACTGTATTTCTGTAGATTCCAGTTGCGCAGTACTCAAAAGAGCTTGCTAACCAAGTGGGCCAGATAGGGGCTTGAGTAGCAGGGGAGCTGGCTCTGAAATTAGCATGTGAAAAGGGCCAGTTTGGGGCTGGAGGCCTCCAGTGAAGGCTGCTGAATGGATGCTTAAAAACAATTTGTTCTTCTAATTATGTAAATCTGCTAGTGAAGAGAGTATTTACGTGAGGGGCGGGGAAGGGGGGTGGTTTACCAGGGAGGAATCTAAAACTGTGGTAGGTTCTCCTGGGCTTCTCCCAAGTTGGGTTCCTGGGAGTACTCTAAGGTGAGGCAGGAAGATGAGCCAGCGGGATGTCTTTATTGAAGTTTTCCAGGTGGTGCCACTGGGTCTCAGTAACTGAGATGCAAATTTGCTCAGTTCCAGTCTGAATTCTGGTTCAACCTATAAGAGCTCTTTCTGAATTAAATATGTAGAATACCAACATATGTGAGGTCTCTTAAGAATAATTTAGAAGTCCCCTTTGATGGTTCAGAAGGCACTAAGAATCAGGTTAAAATTGTGAGGAATGGTCATTTTCCAGAACTTCTGGGAGGGCAGACGGAGTTGGTGGTGGTATTCTGGTTATTTGAGGGCTTAATTCTTTGATTTTACATAACTGAGAAGCAAGCACTGGCATTGTGTTAGATTAAGATTAGAAACCAGGTCTTAGAGGCTTCTTGCAGTGTTTTCTTCTGAAATGTAGGCCAAAGTTGCGGCAGTCTGGCTGGGCACAAAATAACCGAGCCTCCATGAGGCACTTGTAGGTTCAAACAGGAACTACTTTATTGCCCGAACTCCACCGGCACTCCCCGAGCACTTCCCGGGAACTCTCTCAGCTCTCCCCCGGGCTCCACGAGAACTCCACGGGAACTCAAAAGTAGCGCCAGGCAGCAGGAGCAGCCCTATTGTCGGACAGCAGGGGTCTATATACAACTGAACACACAGCCTGTTTCAATCCAGCATCATCCAGTCACAGCAATTATACACAGCTTAACTTAATTTTCATCATCTTAATGGCTCGCTGGCGTCACCTCTCAACCACTCCTTCTGGCAAAATGCTAGGCGCCATCCCTACTCAGCTGTGGCTCTCAACACAGTGTCATGTCCTGTCCTTTTCTAGGCTGAGCAGCATGCTTTGGAGTGAATCAGAGGTCTGGGAGACTTGCAGTAGCAAAGATGGAAGAGTCTTCACCTGGCCTCTTGGGGTCTCAAATCCTGCGGGGCTGCTTGGAGGGGCAGGGCTCTAATGAATGTCTCAGTAAGTTAATGACTGTCCCAAAGAACCTTTTATAACCCCAGAGGAGATGAACTGAGCAGGGCCCAGAATTTGTGCAAACTGGAGGGAAGTCCCTCCTTTGGCTGCCCTGGGGTTGGTCCAGCAGGAAGGGGATGCCAATTAATCTCTTGCAGGAAGCTACTTCTTGTCCAAAAGCCAGCAAGTTATGAAGTATGAATTAATTCATTTAACCAGAGGGAAAGCCCATGACAACTGAATTTCCAAATGCCATCCCGAAAGTGATATTTCAAGTGGCAGTGGGTGGGATTAGCGCCTGCTAACGATTTATGTCAAACAAGGAGCAAGAACATAATTTCTAGATAAGTGATTTGTCTCAGCCACTTCTAGGGCGGGCAGCAGGACAGACAGGAAGGTTTAAGGCAAATCAGCTGCTCAGGTTGAAAAGGAGGAAAGAACAGGGGAAGCAACCTAAAAGGACGCAAACCGGGTCGGTTCCCAATGCAAGGTCAGCAGTTCACAGCCCACTACAGAAATTTTAAAGGTGGTCCTGGCAACCTTTCTGTGGGGTCGAATGATGGGGCCCTCGCTTACCTTCCTAATTGTTCGGGGCACTTAGGTAACCACTCAAACAACTTTCCCTGGCGAGTGGGCGGGACTGGGATAAGGGGGCTATAAAATAGGTTCCCGCTAGGGCGTGATGGAGGTGGGAGGTGCTGGCAAAAGAGGGAGGGGCTCCGACCCCTAAGGAACCGACTGAGGGAGTGTGCTTCCAGCCGTGTCTGCCGGCAAGAGAAATGGGCAAGCTGGAGCTGAAAGCCTGGAGGCCTTGCGACAGGCTGGCTGGAAGGAAGAGGCCGGTCACCACAGGATGCAATGTCAGGAAGGCAGCTCCGGAGCGGGGCGGGGCCGCGCGCAGAGCCGCCCCCGGTTTCCCTCCTGCCACCAGCTCCTACGCACAGGAACTCCCCGAAGTCGGGGAGCCTGAGAGTACGTGCGCACATTCACCCTGCCCTGGGCCCTGAACTCGGGGAATCCCAAGGGTGACAAGGGCCCCAGTGCTAGGGTTGTAAGGTGCCTGGCTGCCGACCTTCCCCGCCCCCTAGCCCATTCCGAAAATCCTTTAAACCGAGGTTTAATCTGGATACCCCTAGCCTGCCCCGCCCCTGCCCTCCCCTCCCCTCCCCCGGCCACCAGCCCGGCTCCCTTAGCCCCCGCCCCTCCGTGGACCCTCATTAGCATGACCACTTGGGAGGATTCGCTGAGGGGTGGGAGACGCCCGAAGTCATCCACCGCTAGCGCCTTCCCGGCGGCCCCCTCGGGCGACAGCGCTCCTGGAGCCCCACTCGCACAAGTGTTGCTTGCAATTAATTGCCTAGGCGGGGGAGGGAAGGGGGCCTGGTCGCCGCCCCCGCCCGGAGGCTGGAGCGCCACTCGTCGGGTCGTGCGTTCGCTCGGCGGCGGCGTGCACCAGCACCACCCCTGCGTGCAAGTTTGAAATGTGAGCTGCCTCCGATTCATACTCGCTCGCGCTCTCTCGCAGCAAAGTGGCTGGGCTGGCGGTCTGCGCGCACGAGTGAGTGCGGGCGGCGGGCGGCGGGCTAGGGGGGCGGGGGTGCGGACGGCTAGGCTCGCGGGGCGGGGAGGGCGCGCGCGAGCTGGGGCTCCCTGGAGACGCCGAGGCAGGTCTGCTCGCCTTTCATCTTCCTCCCGCGCTCCTCCTCCTCCTCCCTCCCCTCCCCCAGCCGCGGCGCGCTCGGTTCCCCCGAGTCCACAGCCCCACGCGGGCGCACGCGGGGTGGGTGGTCACGCCCGCAGGGTCCGGGAGCGCGGCGCAGGGCGCGGGCCGTGGGAAGTTTCGCCGGCGCGCCCCTTGCGCCCCCGCCCCCCGCGCGCCCCCGGCCCATCCCCGTCCCTGGAGGGCTGTCGCTTGTGCCCGGGCGCGCGGCTGGCTGCCTCCACGGCGGCGGCGGCGGCGGCCCCATTAGCGGAGCCTCCGCCTGTGATTGGCTTCGCCCGGGAAGCTGGAGACGGGCGATGAATAATTGATGTGTGCGGTGCGGTAGCCGGACGGCGGCGGCGGTGGCGGGCAGCAGCGAGCGGGAGCGCGGGAGCCGGAGCGCCCTCGGAGTGGGCAGCGCGGAGCGAGCGGGCGCCGGAGCCGCCCGGGCCCCCGCGCCGCCGCTGCCGCCGCCGCCGCCGCCGCTGCCGCCCGGGCGCGGAGCGGGGATGCAGGCGGCGCCCGCTGCCTGCGCGCAGCCTTTGTTCGGCGCGGGCTGAACCCTGCCCGGAGTCGCTCGCCGCGGCCGCGGCAGGCTGGGCCCCAGCCCCCCGCGGGCTCCGGGCGGGACCGCGGCCGGTGCAACTTCTAGGTAAGTACGGGGCTGGAGGGGTCGGCGGCGGGGCGCCCGCTGGCCGGGCCCCGGCTCCCTCCGGGCGCGGGGGCGAGTGTGCGTGCCTGTGTGTGACAGAGGAGGGCCGGTGCATTGTGGGTAGCGCCGTGTGCTGCATGGTGTCAGCCCGAGGCTTGGCCGCGAGAGTGGCACCAGCGTGCGCCGGGCCCATTTTGTGCACCCACAGAGGTGGAGGTCAGGATGCTCCCTTTGCCCCTTCCTCGAAGGTGAAGTGTTGGCTGTCCAGCAGGCATTTTACAAGGCTCTGTCCGTCCTCAGTAGGCTCTCGTTGCAAAAATAAGAATCGGCTAGGAAGCGAGCGTTGCAGGTAGTGGCTGAGGCTCTTAACTTCAAGCTGCTCCTTTGTCAGAATGCATGCCTGATTCCAAAGCACTAGGAGACCTCCATGGGCGCTGATGAAGCCACCATTGCGGCAGGGCGCCCTTCCCAGAGGTGGTGGGTGCACTTCTGACAAGTGTTTGCTGGGAAGCCAGCTGTCGAGGAGGAGGGAGATGGGTCTGCATTAGAGTGCAGGAAGGGGCCTTTCAGGGGTGCCTGACATTAGGCTGTGAGGATCTTGCACCAGATTTTGGAGAGCAGGTTTCTCAGAACACTGCCAGGGTTAAGTAAGGGGCAGCTGCTGGAGGTCCCCAGAATGTAGCTTTGGTATTGGTGTCCCAGGCATCAAATAGATCCCAATTCCTGAGGCTAACTGGAAGCCAGCTGGGGGAGACTAGGAGAGGACAGGTGGCAACTCCTTAGATGGGCTCCAGGAGAGCATCATTCTTACAGTGGGGGCCCAGGTGCCCTGCCCTTGACCATCAGGCAGGACTGCCATATGGGCACTGGGCATAGCTGATGGCTCTTCCAACAGGAAGGGTTTGTGAAGCAGCTGGCAAGGATTTGGTGCCAGAGTGCTTTTCAGTGGCCCATCCTTGAGAGTGGGCCAGAAATCAGGCCAAGGAGATAGAGTGATCAAGGCTGTGTCACCCGGAAATCAGGGAAACCCCAACCCCAGATAGTGTGTAGGAACTTAGACTCCTCCAAATCTGGGACTCTGGAACTGAAGCTCATTTCCCATACACCACAGAGTGAAAAGCCCCCGTCCCAAAGTGGGTGGGTGGGTTGGGCTGGTGAATCTTGGGGTTCGTATGGCTACTAATAAGCCTGTTTCCCTTTTTTATGTGTTAGTGAGGCAGTGACTACTCTGTAACTAGCTGGATTCAAGTCCCTTCTATGCTATTTTTACCCTGAACTTCCTTAGTGAGAAACCACCAAACAGCAATGCTTTGGTGAGAATCTGGGTCTTTACCGGAAACAGCAGCCTACACAGAATTTGAGACTTGCTTCCTAACACTATCTCTGCGCCCTTGCATGGTCCTCCCTTTGCCAAGAGCCCTTTCACCTCTCTCTTTCTTGCCTCTGAGTTCCCATCCGTCTTGTGCATTCAAGCACTTGTGAGCCCCAGTTTCAGGTGGAAAAAACAATGTGTCTGAGACCACCCAGTAGGGGATGGAGGCAACTGAGTGTAGCTCCTGCTGGAGCAAGACTTTGAAGGCAGGGACTGCATGTTACTTGTGGCTGTATTCTCCAGCATCAGCTATGGTGCCTGGCAGATAGTGGGTTCCCAGTGCCTGCTGAGTGATTGCTTGAGCAGAAAGCTGGTCAGATGCTGTTTCTCTGTGCAGGTGAGAGTCTGGTGGAGAGATTGAAAGAGCACTTCTAAATCTTTAGCAGCATTGCTTGAGCATCTACTGAGCACCCAGCTCATGCTCAGTTCCTGGGAACGCTAAGATTAGTTCCTAGTCTGGGGTCAGCCAGTCAGAATGAGAGGCACTACCACAGGTTTTTAGCCAGAGATCTGCATGGGGACCCCCTGAATGGCTCTTTCTGGTCTACATACCAGGGAGCAAGAGATAATAGAGCTGGGTCGAAGACTACTGTCCAATATGGTAGCCACTAGCCACATGTGGCTGCTTACGAATTTAATCCAGAGTGAGAGTTCGGTCTCTTATTGGTACTAGCCACACTTCAATGCTCAACAGCCATATGAGGCTTGGGGCTACCTTATTGGGCAGCTCAGATTATAGGACAGTTCAACAAAGGCAGAAAGTTGTATGGGACAGTTCTGGCCTAGAAGGGTGGAGATTTGGATAGATGTCAGCTGAGGACACTAGCCCAGAGTCTGTGAGTGTGACAGTGCGGGGCCAGTCAGATAGATGAAGAGGCTTTCTGTGTTCTTGGCCTTTCCTGTCAAGCCTCCCTGGGAGGGGAGCCTAGACCAGCCAGGTGCTCGCATGGAACAGAGGAGAAAGCTGAGGTTCTGTTTTGCCTGAGGTCACCTAGTGAGGGAGTGATATGAGCCTCAGGTCTCTGACCCCTCCTCAGCCAGTGCTTCACCATCCAGCAGAGGTCAGCCAGGGGGCATGGGTGGGCAGCGGTCCCAGGCACATCCTCAGACCTCCCTGAGGACCGTCTTGATGCCGGTAGGCGTCAGTGTCTGTGAAGTCATCCATCGATCGGGCGGGAGAGCCAGCTTGGCCCTGTCCTCAGGAACAGATAGTTCTGTGCTGGCAGCGCTGAGAGGGTGAGGCACTCTGGGCAAGGAGGTGTTTACCTTGCTGGATGTGGCTTTGGTCCCTCGGGAGAGGCTAGCTCCTTGTCAGTAGCCTGGTTGCTCAGCGCTTCCCCAGACAGAGGGGTGCAGGTCAGAGCCCAAGGAAGGGAAAGGCTTCTGGACATTTGACAAATGGTACCAGTTGCCCCCTGCTCTCACTCTGCCAGGAGCTGACCGCCCCTTGCATTATGGGGTATCTGTTGGGCCATGCTTGCTTTTGTGCTTCCCAGAAGGCTCAGCTGCTGAGGAAACTCTCCAAGGGCTTGCCAAGCAGCCACAGCCTCACAAGGGAGCCTGCTTGGGGAAAAACAAGGCCCCTATCCTTGGAGCACATCCATCTTCCCCTGGGTGCACCTGGGCAGCACCCACAGGCAGAGAAGGACAGCCAACTGCTGTCCAGAGGGGTGAAGGGACTTGCTGCCCCAAGGTCACATGGCTGGGCAGACCTGGGATGAAGCAAAGACCCTTGCACAGTCCACTGCAAATCCCAGTCCACCATTGTGAGCCTGAGGGTTATGATTTAACTGGCCCCTTCTTCTCTGGTCCTTGCTCCAATAGGTGAGTTTAGTTTATCTGAGGCCTTGTCCCTATGTCCTGTACAGCCCACTTCACTGCACTCCGGCTCCTGTGCCCTGAGGTGGCTGGAGGGGTGGTGGTCTGTAATGGACCCTAGCACACCAGAAAATGGGATCTTCAAGGCCTTTCCAAGGCAGCTTGAGAGATAAGAGGTCCTTTGTCCACATTTCCAGGTTTCCAGTCCTCTTAAATGAGGATGTGGAGAGGGGATGGTTAGGGCCCCTGCAGACTGCACCCTTCCCCAGAGCCAGGGAGAACCACCTAGGGATGCCTAGGGCTCTTGTTCCACAGTCTCATGAGCCATAGCCACAGGTCCTTAAAAAGTGACTCAGAGTCCAAACCCTGCTTCCCCCAGAGCAGGAGGACCCTTGGCCTACTGCCCCCTACCCAGGTAGGCTTAGGAAGTGCAGGCCCATTTTCTCTCTCCATAGTCCCAGCTAAGGTCCTGACTTTTGTTTGAGCTCTGGAGACTTCTTCAGGGCCCTCTCTGAGCCTCTGCAGCCCTGCTGGGGTTCTTCTGCTTCTCCCCACCCACAACACAGGGTGAGGCCAGGGCAGTAGTGGGTGATTGATGTGTGTTTGGTGAAAAGGTATTTAGCCAGGAGAACCCTGTTCTCTGAGGCTGAGGCTCCAGAATCACCTTGGAGACTTGGTAGTTCTGGGGTGGGGCCTTCCTCTGTGATTGGCATTGGCTTTGCAAAGTTCCCCCCCACAGAATTCTGATGCTGTTGGAGGAAATACAGCTCCTCAGCCCTGCCCTCAAGTGATAATATCTATGATGTGGTGCCGAATTAGTGTGTGACCTTTGGCAAGTCACATCCCCTGGGGGGAACCCGAGTGTTCTCATCTCTGTCCTGAGGATGTTGCTGTGTCATCTCTTTCATGTCTGAAAGACAGTCTCCACTCCAGGATTTCAACCACTAGCCCCCAACAGGGCATATGAGACAGGTGGGGAGAAGGAGGAAGGAAGCTGGGTCCTGCCCAAGGGACCATCGGCATCTAAGGGGTGCAGTAGAGAGAGGTCTTGGTTTATGTCCAAAAAAAACGGTAGAAGGAAAAGGAGGAAATGGTGACTTTAGGGCCTAGGGCTGGAGCAGCCCCAAACTCTTCCTAGAAGTGTGTGGGAGGGGCTTGAGCGGAATGAATGTCAGGTGGCAAGACAGGGGGACACGGGCTCCAGATCTAGGAGAGGTGTGGAACTTGAGGAGAAGCAGGGATGGGTGGACAGAACCTCCTCTAGAGGTTAAGTCAGGCCACTGCTGAAACTCCAGTCCAGAGCACAGGTTTTATCTCCAGAGCATCAGGGAGCCATTGAAGGCTTTGGAGCCCTGGGACTCCTGTGGCTTCCAGGAGCAGGGCTGCAGCTGAGTTGCAGGCAGGAATCTGTGCGTGGAAGTGAGGAGGTCAGGATCCTGCTGCGGGAATGGAAAGTCTGTTGTCGCAGGGTTCCTGATGTGCAGTTGCCTGTGGTGGGGGATGGGGACAGTTGGCTCTGCCTTCAGTGGTGGAGCTCTGGGAACATGATGGAACTTGTCCCCCCCACCCCCCCACCCCCCACCAGTGCAGCCTCTGGGAAAGAAAAAAAAAGAGTTGTACCTGTTTGTGAACTAACTGTCCCTCAGGGGTTCTAGCCAGGCCCCAGAGGTTGACATTGATGTGGGCCTTTCCCCAGGGCTGGGGCTGGAGCACACAGATGAGAAGAAACAGCCTCTGGGCTTTCTGTTCTCACATTCTCTCTGTGCTCCAGTATTTAATCTCTGCCCTCTTGGACAAAGCCTAAAGTGACTGGTGATCTATAGGGACCCTTGCTGCCTCCCAAGAGTTTGTAATCGGATTGATGGAGGAGAAATTGTAACTTGGTCTGTTTCAGCTCCTAGGTGTAGGAGGGAGGACTGGGAAGAACTGGGCAGGAGATTTCAGCAAGGAAGGGAAAAGCAGCCCCAGGAATGATTGAATGAAAAGAGGCCTGCCTTCCTTCCTGAGGAGGTAACTCACATGTTCTTGGTATACAGTGTAACATTCCGCACCTCTATACAATGTGTACTCATCAGATGTGGGAGGAGGCCTTGTATCTCCTCTCAGTTCTACTATGTTTCAGCCCAGCTCAAATGCCACCACCCAGAAGCCTTGCCCAGTCCCCACCTCCAGCACACATGGGCACTCTCCCTGAGTGTCCTTAAGCCCCTTTGTACATCCCACCACAAGATGTTGGTATGTCTTATGTGATCACTTGCCCACCAGGTGTCAGCCCTGCTGGATTGTGAGTCCAGGAACAGGCCAGCCATGACATACCTCAATGCCACGTGCTGCATAAACGTCTGATAAATGACCAGCACAGCGCCTAGGTGGGTTGTGGCAAAGGCATTCTCACCCAGGAAGGCAATGAGAGGCTGCCCAGCTCTGGGTCCCAAATTAGCCGTGTGATATAAGGGAGTGTCCCCATCTTTAAAGAGCAGCCCTGGATTTTATCCAGTACAACATCCACTCTCTACATGTGGCCGTGGAGCTATACCTTAGGTAAAATCAAATTGTTTTCAATTCCTTGGTTACAGTAGCCAGTTCCAAGTTCTTGGCAACCCCCCAGGACTAGTGGCCAATATACTGAATGGTGTCACTAGTGACCACTCCATCAGGCAGGAGGCTTTTGAACAGTGCTGTGTGTGTCTGAGAGCCTCGGAGGCTTTCACAGCTGTCACCTGTGGTTCCATGGGAGGCCGGAGCCGTAGGGGGCCTGAGACACCAAGGACCTGCCTGCCTCCCTGTCAGCTCCCGTGGCTGCTTCTACCCACCCTACCCACCCCCTCACCCCCTCACCCCGACAGGACCGGCAGCTCCTCCCTGCCCCAACCCCCCAGGACTCTTAAAATGGAGCCATTCAGAGTCCAACCAAGACAGTGTCAGAGAGTAATTATGAAACCCACATCTGTTGTTTCCTGGGTGACTTTGGGGTAGTCACTTCACTTCTCCAAGCCTCTGTTTCCCAATCAATGAAAGAGCTGCCATACCTAGCTGGCTGTGTTGCTGTGGGGTGTTAGTGACATGGGGCTTGGTGGCTGGCATGTGGTACTTGCTCAATGAGTGGCAGCTTTTATTACTTACCATTCGTTGGGTTGACAATTCTGTCATTTAGCTCCAAAACAGCTGCCTTTTGGTTCTCTTGACCTGGCTTCCCCACGGCCCCCTCTGGGCCTCCGTTCCTCATGTGGCCTGTTCCTGCCTGTCTTCACGTTGTATATTGTAACCAGAGATTTTGCCAGGGCCCGGGGAGGTGCTTGTTCCTCCCTCCTAAGTGATAGCTGTTAGGGGAGATCCTGAGAAGGAGGAGGGAGAGGGGCTCAAATCTGCCTCTTGTGCTCAGCTGTAGGACTGTCCCCACCAGTGGCTGTCAGAGGGGACCCAGTGCATGTACTAGCTCTGGAGGAGGTGCTCGAGGGCTGGCACCCATGCACCCACTTTCATTTCCCTCAGGGGAAACAACCTTGGATGCCTACAGCCCTCTGGAGCTTCCCCTCTGAGGTCCATCTGTGGTTTGTTGGGCCTGGGCACTCCCTGAGTTCTGGGCACAGGGTGTATGAGCCCAGCCATGCTGTGGTAGTTCTTAGGGGGTCCCTGCAGCTCTACAAAGGGTGGGCTTACAGGGGGGAGACCCATAGCACCAAGCCTGGCTTCCTTCTGCCCCAAGGCCTCCGGGAGAGGACCTGGTTGAAAACAAGTTCTGGGAGTTGGAGGTCCTGGGCCAGCAAACTGCTTCCTCACACCCCAAGCCCTGGCCTCTGCCGGGCTTTTGGTGCTGGGCGGGGTTCCAAGAGGCAGAACAGCCAGCCTTGGGGAGCAAGGCAGCAGCACGCTCCCAGGGAACAGATCGCACAGCAAGAAGACAGGCTGCTGCAGAGGGCGGAGGGTGCTTCCTGGGCATTTGTCGCCATGGGGAGAGGCGAGGTGAGACTGGGCATTCTGGGGCAGGCTTCCTCTGGAGTGCTATGGCAGTAGGTTACAGATGGGGAGGGCATGGCTCCCCGCAGTGGGGACTGGAGGCCCTTAACCCTCAGAGTCCCCCACCTGAGACTTGCTCATTGGCACCTCGTCCCTGCTCGCTCATGCACTTCACACACTGGGGCCTCAAACGCTCTCTAGGCTTCAATTTCCTCATTTGTAGAATGGGAGCTAGTGCTTATCTCATAGGGCTATGAGAGGATTACACAGCCTCTTCCAGCCAAAGCCTCGAGCATGGTCCTAGGACCTAGGCTCCTTGCTTGTGTGTGAGGCCTGCTCCTCTGGGGACACATCTTCCTCCTCCTTCCCAGCAGGGGCCTCTTACTCACCCACTGCAGCCCCAGCCCACCTGCACAGCCCTCCTGTGTGCACCTGTGTGGCAGTGCCTTCCCTGTAGTACAATCCAAATTGGTGGCAGATGCAGAATGCCCAGCTTCCTCTGAGCCTGAGAGATCTTGGTACACACCGTGCCCTGCCTGTCTCCACCTGCCCTGGAGCCTCTGGGGCTTTTGGTCAGGAGCTTAGGGCTCACTCAGTATTTGCTGAGAAAAGACCTGTGGCTTCTCTGCAGGGTGTTGGGGACTGCCCTTGTCATGCACAGGTGTGTCTTTTTTTATTGTTGTTTGACAATGACTGTCCCCCAAAGCTCCAGGACAGTCCCAGGGATGCCCTAGTAGGAGGACAAAACCATCAACCTAGGGTTTCAAGGCAGTAGCACCCAAAGCAGAGAAACTCCCTACCCTAACCCCCTGGATGCAGTGCAGCCTTGACCACTGGAACTAGTTTCTAGTGACTTCTGAGAGACCAGTGCAGGTGGGAAGGAGGTTTCCAAAGGTCATGTCAAGACAGGGGAAGAGCAAGAGCCCAGCACTGCTTTCCTTGTGAGCCCAGCCTCCGGCTCCTTCCATCCAGGGCAGATTTGACCCTTGAAATGGAGGCATTACCTCCTCCCTGTGCACCTGACCTTCCTGGTACCACTGCCACCCAATGGTCCCAGTGGGCAGCAAGCAAGCCAGTAGGACGTGCAGGGGAACCATCACTTCCAGGCCTCCCTCTTGAGCAGGCACCCCCTGGTGAGCAGAGTTTCCTGAAGCCCACTCTCGGCCTGAGAATTAAGCCTCTCCAGCATCAGGTCCATCAGGGGCCCATAATCCTCTGAGCTTTGTACAGTGTTGCACTTTCTCTAGAAATACCTTCAGTGACCTGGATAAAATTCTCCTCAGGTAACAGCCCCTGGGATGGAGGTTTCCACTGTAGGGTTTCTTCCCAGGATGTGGGGTTCCCCCAGTGGTGTCCCCTGGGCTTTTACCCAAATCAAACCAGCCTTTGGTAAGGCCTGGCCCAGACCACCCTCCCTGGGCTTTCCTGGGCTCCTGGAGCCCCTGGTCCTGGTCCTGGGTCTGTGTCTTGAAGCCTTGCTATCACCCACCCAGAGGTCTTGAGCTTGGGATTTCTCTCTCATTGAGCAGCATGTTCAGGTTCCTCTTCTGGAGAATGAGACATCCTCACCCACAGACCTGTTGTCATAGCCGGAGCCACTAAGTAACTGGCTCGCGCTGGGCAGGCATGTGTGCAGGCATCCCGCTGAGGACACTGGGTGTGTACCTCTCCTGCTTGTGCTTATATTAATGGACACACCTGAGACACCCACCATGTACCCTGTACCATCACTGCAGCACTCAGTACCACCCTGGGCTTGTGCGGAAAGATGGTATTTCCAGTTCATAGCTGAAGCTCATTCAGGTTTGCACATTTAGTGTCCAGGTCAGCAATGCATGTGTGCTAGTGTTTTTGAATGAGTGAATGAACAAAAATAGCAGGCTTTGGGTGGGGCCTCTGCCCCCCTGGGATCTTAAATCCCAGAATGAAGGCATCAGGTCTGGAAGGTGCCAGTGTACTGGGCCACATGTACATCTCAGGGTAATGTGGGGGTGAGCCTGTCAAAGGGAATGTGTGCTGATGAAGAAAAGCGTAAGATGGAACATTTGCAAATATGACATGGGTTTTGCATTTGTGTGCATGCATCACGTACACATGCAGGGGGACGTGGGTATGTCCGTGTCAACATGTGAAGGGTGTTTCCAAGCTGAATCTTGGTAGGATGAGGGTATAGGATTGGTTCTCTTGAGTGTGTGCATGCTTACGAACACGGGGGTGTCAGTAGTATGTCTGCAACATGGGAGGGCCATGTGGCATATGAGTGTAGGAGTTCCCATGCCCTGATCCCTTTGGGGCATGCAGGTGTCACCACTGTCCTTCCCTGCCATGCTGCAGTACACAAGGGAGGAGAAGGGCTGGCTGTGTGTGGCAGCCCCTCGAGTACCGGCTTTGTGACTTCAGGCCTGTTCTAAAGCTCAGTGATGTCTCAGCCTCCACATTCAGAAACAGAGATAGCAATAAGCAATGACCTTGAGATTGTCAGAGGGACCCAGTTCATGTGCCTGACACAAAGAGTGCCATGTATAAATCTTGGTCATAAGCACCACGTTGTGGCAGGAGAGATGGCGTCCCATGCGGCCACCTCTGCGTGCAGGCAAGCCCTTGGCACACTCCTGCAGGACTGAGCAGCGATTCTAACAGGACTGGCTTTGAGGCCTAGTATTTCTGGGGTACGCCTCCCCTCGAGGGGGTATCTGGCCTCACTGCTGTCAGGGACTGGGGACCAGGCTTACCCCAGGAATGGCAGGGTCCCAGATGGCCCATCCCATCCTTAGAAACATGACTGCAGACCTTCAGGAAGGGACCTTTGGTGGCTCCTCGGGGAAATCCACCCCAGTCTCCACAGCTTCCTCTTTTCCTGTCTCAGTGGTGACAGAAGAATGCTGTGCATTTTCAGAATGCCCACCTGCCTTCACCCCTGAAAGAAGTCAGTTGCCTCTCCAGGTCCCTCTTCTCCCCATCTGAAAACTGGGCTGGTTCTTTCTGGTTCTGGTCCAGTTTTTAGCACCAGAGTTGAAGGACCCAGGGAAGGTGGAGCCTCTGGACCATCTCTCAGGCATGGCTCCTGGGTAGGAGCAGTGGGTTCCTTGGGTGGCCTGGCTCCCCCACAGACTGGCCCTAGCCTCGCCATGGAGACACCACCACTCTGCCTACTCACCCTGGCTACTATCACCCTCAGGGGCACAGGGATGGAGAACTCCTGGCCCACATGGCCTTACCTGAAGCCCGAGACCCAGGACCCCACTTATGCTCCAGTGCAAAGCAGACAGAGGCCAGAGGATCAGAGCCTGTGGTTACAAGTTGGAGAAGAGCTGGGCTCACTCCACATTTCTAGAGCTTTTCACAGTCCAGAAGGCGCTGCTTATATCTGTGATCTCTGGGGCCCTCTCTCCCCAGGGCAGATGTTCTCTTCACCTCCAGGAGGTGAGAGAGGAACCCAGGCTCGGAGTGTGGGGCTGTTGTGTGGAACCCAGGCCCCCACCCTGGCCTTCTGCCTCCAGAGGCCCGTCTTCAGCAGCCACCAGGAAAGCAGGCGAGGACCTTGGTCTTCACTTCCCGACAGCGCCCTGGGGACTCTTGGGGCCCAGACAACAGAGCCTCGCTGGGGTCTACCACATGCTTAGGAGCCCCTGACTTGGAGGATGACACTGGAACCCCAATGATAACCCCCAACTCTGCATCCACGTGCCCCATCTGGACACACGGGTGTGCACCACGTATGCACTGCTGCCCACTATGCATGCACACACTCACATGGGCCTGGCCCTTGGGGTTTTCCTCTCCATCTAGAAAACTTAATTATAACTTAAATTCTCATTTTTAATCAACTTTGTTTTTAATGTCGAATAACTATCACTTATTTGTATATACTTCAGAAACAGAATCCCTGAGGGAGAAGCAGTCTGTTTTTTTTTTTTAAGATGAGTCCTAGAAGTCCAATTAGGAGCGATTGTTACACTTCTAAGGTTTTCCGGCCGCTTTCTGTCACGCCCTGCTGAGCCCCTAATTAAACATTCAGGATGCCCCAGCTCCAGCCCCACATGGTGGGGGGCTGACATGTTTGAGGGCCAGGCCAGCAAGCTCAGGGACTGGACCCCAGCAGGGTCTGAAGGGTCTGGGAGCCAGTCCTGTCCTCTATCCAGGGATGGGCTGAGATCATCACCCGCCATCCCAGGGCTCTGGCTGCCTTTGTGGAGGACCATGCAGAACACAGAAGCAGAGTTGGCTTTGGGTTTGAGGGAAGCCACAAAGTCAGGTCTGGGTGGGCTGTTCCCCCGTCTGGATCTGATGAATGCCCCTCTTGCTCTAAATGCAACTTTCCTATGACAGGGTATAGCCTGCTTGTCCCCACTCGCTGTCAAGCAAAGCTAAAGCAACCTGCCAAAGTCACCACGGGCTAATTGGAACTATGCCACACCTAGAGCCAGGTCTGGGGTGACCAAGACCTGCACTTGCAGTCAGTGTGACATTTGGTGCCTTGGGGTCCAGTTTGGTGAGGGAAGCATCTCCAGGGATGAAGGAGAGCCGTGAAATACCAAGTACGGTTTAGCTAGGCAGAGGAGGGGGCCCCACCACGGGGACAACTGGCAGAGGGGATGCCACACAGCCTTGCTGGCTTCGGAATGGAAACACCTGATATTTTTCACACAGTGCTGATTTCTAGCATGTCGTCCACTTGTCCCCATCCACTCTGGCTGGGGGAAAAGGGTGTGGAGAGGAAGAAACATATGCCATGCTCAGCCGGCGACCTCGAGGTTTCTCTGAGCTGCCTGTGACAGCTGGTACCTGCTCCTGCCCTGCAGGGCTGGTGGCCTCCAGCCTGGGTGGGCTCAGTCCTCTGGTGCTTTGTGGTGCCTCCCCCACACCCTGGAAGGCATTGCCCCCACCCAGCCCGGGACTGTTCACTGCGGCCTCTGGGAGGTTCGGGTTTCTGCCCGCCAGGTGGGCAGCTCCCTGCCTTCCCTGAAGCAGCAGCTCAGCTCTCAACCCTGACCTGCTGCTGGCACCTGGGCCCCCAGGTGCCATCTGCCAATCCTGTTTTCTAGTGGCAGGTGGGTGGCCTCAGGACAGGGGCTGAGAGAAGGCAGAGAGATCCCAGGTGGGGAAGGTATGGTGCTCCAATCCAGAGGGGCAGCCAGTGCCTGGCCTGCTACCTGGCACCTGGTTGTCCCTGCCTTCCTGTGACAATGAGTGAGAGCAGGTCTGGTAAATGTGGGTGTGGGTGTCTAAAAAGGGGTCCCATGGCATATCTCCATCTTGACTCCTTTGTCTGTCTCAGGAGTGGGGTCCCTCTGGGCATCTCTGTCCTGAGCTGTTCAAGGTCTGGGCATCCCTGTGTGTCTACCCATGTGTTTTTTCTGTGCTTCTGTGTCTCGCCAACTCTGCACCTCCGTGTCCCTGCCTGTCTCTGTCTCTGGTTCTGAGCTCATGAGGGTGCCTGTGAGCCACCTCCCCCACGTTGGGTTGTTCTGCTTAATTTCATTTTCCCGGGGCTCCAACTCACAGAAATAAACCCTCCCTCCCCACCCCTCCACTTCTTTGATTTAACAAGCCTGCTGGAAAACAATAGTGATTTCCGCATCGATCATAAACAGAAGTGATTACCATACAATTACAGCCTGAACCATCAGCCTGGATGCAATCACAGAGCCGCATTGTAAATCGGAAGACAATTGCCTGCGGAATTACCCCCAAATTGGTTTAAGTGGCAACAAAGGAGTGTTGGCATTTTGGCATTTTGGGGAGGGGTGGAGGGAATGCTGTGGTCCTGGCAGAAGAGGGTCCCCATGAGGAGCTCCCCAGTGCCTTGCTTGGCACTGAGGGGGCAGCCTGCTAAGGAGAGCTACCTGCCCTCCCCCCCATTCTCTTCCCTTCAGCTACTGCTCTTTGCCTGACTTGGCACAGAGTTATACCCTCGTTTATACCAGTGTGTGAGTGGCTATGGGTGCCTTTGGGACGATGGAAAGGATGAATTTGGGGGGGGGTGTTCTAGGGAGCTGGTACCACTCTTTTCACCTGGTTCTTCTAAGTTGCTTCATCCCTTCAGGCTTTTCTGGCCAGGAACCTCCTACATTTTGTCCCTCCCTCCCACAGCTGCCTTGTGTCCCTGAATCCTTCCCAGGACAGCTAGGGCCCACAGTACCCGCCAGGTGGGCCAGGGCAGCCACTCCTGGGGGGGGGGGTTCCGGTCTCTGCTGTAGGCACATTCAGGAGGGTCTTGCAGGCAGCTTCAGGTGACCCGGGTCTGGGCCTCTCCAGCCTGAGGTTTATGAACAGTCCTTGGCCAGCAGGGCGCCTCTGCGCCTGAAGACTGGACTCTTAGGTTCCAGCTGTTTCCACAGGGTGCACATCTGCTCGGGGCAGCGATGGCTTTCTGGGGTCAGGCTGCTCTGAAGCTACTGGGAACTCCTGCCTGCCACCGGCACACAGACCCTGCCATGTGTGACCAGGCCAGGCTGCACGTGCCTTTGCACATCCTGTCTGACCCTCACTGAGGATTTGCAAATGCTTGTGATTTGGGGGGGATGGGGGTTCGCTGGTGATTGAACCCAGGGGCACTTGGCCACTGAGCTACATCTGTGGTTCTTTTCATTATTTTGTTTTGAGACAGGGTCTTACTAAGTTGCTGAGTTGTTGCTAAGTGGCTGAGGCTGGCCTCGAAATTTCAATCCTCCTGTCTTCAGCCTCCCAAGTCTCTAGGATTACAGGGGTGCACCACCATGCCCAGCTGCTGCTTGTGATTTTACTCACTTGTTGATTTAAAAAAAAAAAAAAAGAGAGAGACTGGTGGGGTGAGGAGGCTTGTTCCAGGTGAGCAGCACTGGGGCAGACTGGGGCTCTGGCCTGGAGTCTGGCCTCCCCCGAGACCTCGGGCAGCACTAACCATGTGAACAGGCCCCGGCGAGCAGGAGCTTGCTCCTCGTGTGTGTTCCATCCAGCACTTCCTGTCCCCACACAGCACCAGGAGGGAACAGCCAGGTCCCCAGAGAGGACACTAAGGGCTGGAATGGGGATCCCTCAGATTCCTGGTGACAGAGCTGATTTGACCCCATCTACCTGCCAGACTTCCAAGCCTGTGCTCACAGGTGTCCTGTAAGGGAGGAGAGAGCCTCATGGCCTTGAGCTCTCTGATTGGTCACCATGGCACCAAGGCCTGCTGCTGGACCACCCTGGTCACCTTGCAAAAGCCTCAGGGCAGGGTCTGATCTGGAGTTAGTATATTTAGAACCAAAATTCGGGCGCTGCCCCTTTGGGGCCTGGGCTCTGAGGGCTTGGTATTGCCTTTGGCCTGGCTGAGGGGCTAGGGCAGGCTGGGGTGACTGCCTGCACCCACCTCCAGCACCGACACTGAAGCCACTGATCTGGAAGAGATTCTGGCAGAGTGGCCTCTGCAGCATTGGGTGCGGGCAGACAGGAGGCTGCGGGGCCCCGCCTGCCCACCAGCATCCGTGCAAAGACACGGGGTTTAAAGCCACAAAGTTCCTCAATGAAGTTCTGCCTCTGCTGTGTTATGGTGTGTGCCATCTTTACCTCTGAGCTGCATCTTCTTTAAAATGGGAACACGACCTGCATCTCGAGACTATGGGACTCAAGGGGTGATAGCCGTCTGAATGACTGGGCCCAAGTGGTGGATGAGGTGCTCTTTGTTAAACGCTGTTGCTCTGTCAAAGGCCGCGGGAGGCTGCTATCCTCTTTGGTCTTGGAATCCAGAAGGGGGGGGGGGGTTCTGAGTCCTGCAGAGGACTTGTGGGGGGGCAGAGCCCTGTGCTGGTCATGTGAAGGCTGCCTGGCTTCCCCTTCAGAGCCACCACCAGATCTGCACTGTCCAGCCCAGGAGCCAGTAGCTCCATGTGGCAATAGACGCTTAAGTTTAATTAATTAAAGTTAGATGGAATTTAAACTCTGCTCCTTGGTTGCAGTAGCCACAGGTCAAGTGCCCCATAGGGTCAAGTGCCCTTGACTCTGGTTTCAGGCAGCACAAATCTAGAACATTTCTATCATTGCAGAAATTCTGTCACAGTGACGCATAACATTGTCATCCCATTTCACAATGTGACATTGAGGACCAGGTCTGTAACATGTCAGCCCCAGGGTCTTAGCTGGACGAGGTGGGCTGAGCTTCCTGTCAACTGCAGTTTCTGGGTCCTGGTGTCAGCATGCTTTAGGTGCCTTTATCACCTGCCCAGACACCTCCCCCTTGCCAGGCCTCTAGTGGGCAAGAACAGGGTTTTCGAGGGGTGCTCTGGGCAGGTAGGTGTTGGGTGGCTCACGGGATAAATGACTTAGTAAACATTGCCTGGTGAAACTTTGAGGCGAACTTGGCTCCCCTCCTGATGGAGTTAATGTGGGGCGACAGAGCCAGCAGCTGAGGAGTGATGGATAGCTCCTCTCTTGAGATAAATGTGGCAGTCAGAGTAATCGGATTGTGTGTGACGGTCTAATTTGTAGGCAAGGGTAGGAAGCGCCCAGCCATGCCTCGCCCCAGCCGCCCATATTAGTTTAATCAAATGCCCAGTATCTAAATGACTGGGCCTGAGTGATGGATGAGGTGCGCTTCGTTAAACGCTGTTGCCCTGTCGAGTCAAGCTACCCGAGGCCC
The DNA here is from genome assembly GCF_964194105.1 of Spermophilus citellus. Classification (NCBI taxonomy): domain Eukaryota; kingdom Metazoa; phylum Chordata; class Mammalia; order Rodentia; family Sciuridae; genus Spermophilus; species Spermophilus citellus. The sequence goes on from NC_138195.1 coordinate 52,281,685, forward strand.
TGCCAGGCTCCTGGGCACTTCAATTTGTTTCTTCCTCCTTGGTTATCTCTGCATGGGGTGGAGAAGCAGGCGGGGGCTCTTCTGTCTCTCTAAAAGTCCCTGGTTTTTCATGGAGGAGGTAGAGGAAGGTGGAACTGGGGAGGAGTGACATGAGGCCACCTTTCGCCTCCTCGTGGGTCGCCCAACCCTCCAGAGCCTCGAGCGTTTCCTGCCACGTGTGGCTCCGGTCTCTGGACTCACCTGAGCTAGGGGCCTTTCCACTTTCTCAGTGGGGTGTTCCAGAATTTCAAAAGTTCTCCACAGTGCTCAGGACTCTTGAGCAGCCTCCCCTTAGGGTTAGTGCCGGTTTGTCATCCTTGAGAGTCTTCTCCAACCCCCAAACCATGGAGGAATTCTTCCGTGTCACCCCACATCACCTGCTCAAGCCTCCCCCTCACTCTTGTTTTGTCTGTGGTGTGAGGTAGGGATCAAGGTCACTCTGAGCATCTCCCAGGTGCATAGACCAGCTCGGGTCCTTGGAAGAGAGAAGACAGCAGAGACCTGGTCCTGCCCTCCAGGAGTGGCAGTGCATTTGATATGAAGTATGCATTTTTGCAGAGAGGGTTCAAGACAGATGTAGAGAGGGACTCTGTCCAGGGGGTGGCTCTCTCCTGACAGGCCGTGCCCCTGAGTGCCAGGCGTTGTCCTGGGCGCTGTGGAAGTGGTTGTGCATGCAGCATGTGGCAGCTTGGCACTGGTTGGCTTTGGTTCCAGTGTGGAGAGTGAAGAGTCGCTTGATAAGATTTCCTAAGGCAGAAGCTAGCAAGTGCTGTGGAGAGCAGTGAAGCAGGGGGCGGAAATAGGGGCAGTCAGGAGGCAGGCAGCCTGTTGGGATGCATAAGTCAGGGAAGTCCTGGCTGAGGGAGGACTTGGGGGGTGTTTGGGTGAGAACCTTGCAGGCAGAGGTTGCAAAACCCTGATGTGAGTTCGTGATAAAACAACCCTGCAAGGAAAAGCCACAAGCCACCAGCTTGTCCCCTGGGGAGAAGATGAGGGGGTTGTGTTTTTCAAGATTTAACAATTTTCTACCCCTCCCTCCCTCCCTCCCTCTCTCTCTCTCTCTCTCTCTCTCTCTCTCTCTCTCTCTCTCTCTCCCGGCACATGCTCAGCCACTAAGCCACATCTCCAGCTCTTTTATTTTTTATTTTGAGACAGTCTTGAACTTTGATCCTCCTGCCTCAGCCTCCTGAGTAGCTGGAGTTACAGGCATGCAAACCCAGCGCCCAGCTACTTCCCTATATTTCTAGTCACATGCACATACCTACCTCTTCAAAATAACACTTCTGAGTTAGGAAATGGAACTGTGAGATGGAGTCATCACATGTAACGGAAGAACTATGGGTTTAGAGCTTGCTGACGTGGGTCCTGATCCCTATTTTGGGCTCTACCTGAAGTGTTAACTCTACAAAGGGAGTGGGATTTGTGTATTACTTATGCAAGTAAAAAAGTAATTTTATTAATTAAAAGTGAATAGTTCTACCCTATGGAGTGTTATTGCTGGTTGCCCTTGAGCAGGTTCCTTAACCTCTCTGAGTGCCAGTTTTCTCCTATAAAATGGAGGCAGTGATTTCCACTTTGCAGGATTGTCAGGAAGATGAATGGAGAAAAGGGATGTTCCGAGTTTCTGCCTGGTCTGTAGTTGACCTTCCTGAGGACATGTCCTTGTATAACCTGGCTCTCTTAAGGGCAGAGAAAGAGAACCTATCCTGTCCTCAGATTCTCCAGGGGCTTGAGACCCCCAGGAAGGTCCCGACTGTAACCTAGCTCCTCCAGGGGAGTTGAGTTCACTCCAGATCCCAGGCTGACCTCCATCCTGAACCCTGTGGCCCTGAAGGGTGGTCAGTTTTCTGGCGGAGCCAGTCCTTTGGCTCCAAGCTTGTCCAGCTGATCCTCCAGCCCCGACCCCTCCGCCCCAGTGTTTCCTTCTCTCTCTTCTCTCTGTGTGTGCAGTGTTAATTTCTCATGGCCTCCATCAGAGGCAGAAGGCAGAGAGCTGTTTCCTGCAGGGAGAGAGCAGGCGCTGGAGGGGGAAGAGGGAGGGCGGGCTGCGTGGTGATTAAACACTGCAGAGGCCTAAACAAATGACGCTCCCTCCCCCAGCGGCTCTGGAAGAGAAACCAGGAGCCAGACTGAGCTGCAGATGGTCCAGGCTGCGTCTGTCCCCTGACATACCTGGGGATGCTTCCTGAGAGCCTGCAGGGATGCTGAACCTGGCAAGACCTAACTCAGTCCTTACAGCAACTCTGTGCCACGGGCCCCAGGGCAGAGAAGGCTCAGGAGCATGCAGCTGACATACCTGCCACTGGCGGAGCCAGTGCCACTAGGGAAGGACAACAGTGCTACCTCCTAGAGTAGGAGCTTTAATTAGACCACAAGTGCATGTGTGCATGTGGAGTGCTCAGAACGGGGCCTGTCTTGAATCAGCCATGGTCAAGGTTACCCCATCACACCTTTAGAGAATCCTAGGTGAGGAAGGTTTACCTACAGGTGAAGAAACAGGTGTGCATGCCCACTGGGGCCTTATCTGAGGTCCCTGGGTTCACAACTAATAGATGAAGCCTGGGCTCCACCCACCTCCGACTCCCTGCTCAGTGTTCTTTCTCCTTTCCCACAGGCCAGGGAATGAGTCCAGGGTCAAACCTCTAGGGCCTCGAATACAAAGGCGAGGGGAGGTCAGCAGCAGCCTGGGAGAACATTTGCCGAGCACACGAGGTGGGGCTCGAGTGTTCTGGAACCCCAGGGGAGAGAGTCCCCTTTAGACCCATCCCACATCAGCAGAGCCCTTTGTCTCACCAGGCTCTGAGCTCTTCCACCCTCGGATCCAGAGTGGTGCCTCTCAAAATGAGGTCCTGGACCGGCAGCATCAGCATCGCCCAGGAATGGGTTAGGCTGCGCGGTCTTTAGCTTCACCCCAGACCCGCTGTGTCCCAAACCCCACTGGGGATGGGGCACAGCACTGGGGCTTTGTAACCAGCCTTCCAAGTGCTTCTGATGCTTGGCAAGGTGGATGTTTTTGTCGCTGTGAACAAAATACCTGAGAACAACTTAGAGGAGGTAAATTTTATTTGGGGCTCACAGTTTCCGAGGTTTCAGTCCATAGATGGGCAGTCCCTTGCTCTGGGCCCAAGGTGAGGCAGCACATCAGGGAGTGGGGGGGTGTTCTGCAAGGAAGCTGCTCCCCACTCATGGCTGCAAGGAAGCTGATTGTTGGGGGTAATGGGTCACAGAGAAGATGTCCTTCCAGGACATGCCTCCAGGGACCCACCTCTTCCAGCCATGCCCCACCTGCCTACAGTCACCACCCAGTCATTCAAACTAGGGTGGACTGATTCAGTCACAGCTCTTAAAATTCAATTGTTTTACCTCTGAATATTCCTGCATTAACATGAGAGTTTGGTGGGGGGGGGGGACACGTCTCATATCTAAACCGTAACAACAGAGAACCCCTGGCCTGGAGATCCAAATTGTTCAGTCCTGCCCTGAAAGTTCCCCATCCAGGATGTGGATCACCCAGACATCACCCAGATGTGTTCTGCCCTGAGCCACAGGTGTAACCCAGAAGCACTAGATGTAAATAGAGTCCTCGTTACCCATTCTTACTTTCATTGCAACAAAGCAACTGAATATTTAGAAGCCTCCCAAAGAATCAAAGAGAAAATTCTCTGATTCCTGCCCTACCTTCCAGTGGTCTATGATTTTAGACTCTGTGTCAGGTCTTCTTTGAATGGTGTGTGACTAGAACAAATGACAGCTGTGACGAAAACAGCAGATAGCGTTATGAAATGGACAGACATTTCCCAAAATGTGCCAGGGACACCGGTTTAGGAGGACCCAGTGGAATGAGCAGAGGTCAGTCAGGCGTTTCAGGCAGCAGGGTTATCCATCTTCCAGCACCTGCTGGGCACCTGGAGAGGTCGTGATGGCCAGCAAGGGTAGTTTTCCAAGTCCCATAAGGAATCGACACTTGGGGCTTCTTGGAAAAGGCATAAAATCACCAGCCAGGAAGCCGGATGGGGAAACGTGAAGCGTGCAAGCTGCCCCTGGCTCACTGGATGAAGGGTAAAAGAGAGTGGCTTTGAAGGTTGTCATCTCCCACAGCGTGGGGTCAGGGGAGACTGTCTCCACCACTGCATGCCGTGCTTGGAGAGCAGCGCCAGTGCCGGATGCCTCCTGAGCATAAAATACCTACAGCTGGCAGGAAGCCCGCCTCGACCTCCAAGGCCTACCTGCCCGGAGGCCCAGGCTTGATCTGCTTTAAATCGCAGGCTCGCCAGCCCAGAGCGGAAGGAAGGGTTACTCTCTGGGTTTCTTGCATCAGGAACCTGAGGTCTTTAGAAGTTACCCAAGTCATTCAGCCAGGGCAAGCAGAAGCAGGTAAGCGTAGGGTGAGGCAAGGGGTTCAAATGGCTGGAGCCAAACTTGGCCCTTGAAGGTGTAGATCACCCAGTAAAACTCAGCCCAGTGCCTCTGATCCTTGTTACTGCGGCATATCTCCCTTAGTCCCTCTTTAGACTGAGCAGCTGTGCAGGTGGCTCCACTGTCAAACAAAGATGCCCTGGGATCCACGGCTTCCCAAGGCTTTAGTGTCTGCACCGGGACCCCAAGACCGAGTCTCTGGTTTCATAAGCTTAGACAGGGTTGAATGAAACCACCATTTGAGGGGTCTTGGGGCTTGTCACTGGCTGCTGGCTCCCTGGTCAAGAGCCAAGGGTCTGGGATTGGACATGGGACCCAGAGCAAATAGAGGGAGTGCACCGCAAGGCCTTCTAGGACCCAAAGTTATGGTCTGTTGCCATTCTTGAAGGCTGAGATGTTGAGAGCCAGGGCACTGTAGGGTCTTAGGAGGGCCTGGCCTCCCTCCAAACTCTCCATTTTATGCTGGTGGGGAAGACTCAGCCAGACTGCGAGCATCCCGCTGAGAAGCCTCAGAAAAGTAAATTACCCTGGGAAGAAATTGATTCCTGTAACCCCTCCTTAGCCCTCCAGCTCCCTGAGAGCGAGCAATGGGCAGTGGTGTTTAGCCCAGAGGAGAGGCTGTGCATGCAGAATGGAAAACAGCCTCTCAGGGTGGCTCCTGCTGGAATGAGACCTGCGTGCAGCTCCAGGGCTCCTGGGGGTGGAGGGCTCCGGGCACCGCAGGTGTGGCTCGCTTCTCACCTCGCAGATGCACTGGCACTGCGTGGTGACCCACCGCCAGCCTGGGGAGAGCTTCCTCACCTCCCTGCGTAGGCTGACCTCATCGCCTAGTGGCCGCTCTGAATCCCTGGGTTCTCCTCTACCTGCTTGCTCAGGCTGTCCTTGGGGGTAAAGTGGAGGCAGGGGGACTCTTGGCTCTCAGCAGCACTCCCATGTTCACTGGTGCTCCTTTGAGGGCCTAGGAGATCTGTCGTGTTGGAGCCCACTTCCTCCCAGAATAGAGAGGGCAAGCGCACAGAGCCCCTGACGCCCCCGCCTCTGGCGTCAGTCTGTTGGGAAGAGAGGACTCAGGCCTGTGGCCAAGGGCCCTGAAAGGGGAATTGTAACTGCGCTCCTCAGGCCTTCCTTGCCCGCCGCACACTTGCTTCATTATTAAAACTACCTGGTTTCCCTCTGAAGTGGTCTGGAGCTCCCCCATCCTTGCCACAATAGTCAGCACATACATACCCCCAGGGTATGAGTGCCACCCACTCAGGTGTGTCCTGAGGCAGATTATCTCATTTCCCCAAGATGGGAGTTGTGGCTAGGCCCTACTCCTTCAGGCTTGTGAGGGCCTGGGGAGTGAGGGAAGGACAGGCCAGCCCCTCTTAGGGGTGCAGTCCCCAGCGACTGCTCCCTGCCCGATGCTCTCCACTGACAGGGGTGCTTTGCAGAGAGATGCAACTCCTAGGAACAAAGGGGGATTCACTTTCTGATGAAAACATGCTCTTGATCTGGAACTGAGGTGTCCTTGTACTTGAGCCTGCCTTATCCAGGCAGGTCCAGAAAGTGGCATGAGGTGGGCAGGGAATTTCTCAGGTTGGGATTTTCCTGATGCCCACAGAGAGGCTCGAACCATCTGGCATCTCCTCCTGGTCCCTGCATCCTGTTCCTCTGGCCCAGCCTCCAAGCTGGGTGCGGAACAGCCAAACCGGTTTAGGAGTCAGCCCTGCAGACTCCGAGGTCCCCCAGAGTTCAGTTCCCAGGGTGAGTTCACACACTCGGAGACTCCAGCTCCTGCCAACCCAGGAGCCCTTGGGGAGAGGAGTGGGAGCAGGAAGGAGTGTTCTGGAGAGAGGGACAGCCTGAGGCCTTCTCTTGCCTGGGCTGGACCACAGGACCCGAGAAGGCAGGACATACCAAGGCTGTGGGAGCAGGTAGCATCAGGGGGACAAGCTGTGTGTGTACATTGGGCCACCTGTACCCCAGACCAGCCCCTTGCATGTGGGGCCTGGGTACATGCAAGGACAAGGAGGTGGGCAGGGTGTCACAGTGACTCAAAGCCAAAGGGCCATCAGATGGTTTCTCCTAGTTTTGTCCTTCCTGCCTACATAGTGATGGAGATGACAGAGCAGGAAGCAGAAGGCAGGAATGATCTAGAAAAACCAGAAGCAGTTGAAACCCAGAACACGTGCTGCTGATGGTGGTGGAACAGCCTGTTTTGCAGGATAGCAAGATTTTTCCCTCAGGGAAAACCACTCTGGTTGTAGGTTCCAGCAGTTAGCTGTCAGGGCTACCAAAGTCCATCCTCCTGCCCGCAAGGAAGGATCCTTCCTGTAACCAAGGAGAAGTCCTGGCCCCTCAGCTGAGGCTGCAGAGAGCTCCCAGCTGACTCATGTTCCGGGATCTCACCTGTGTCATCTCCCTGACCCCATTCCCCTCTGCTGGCTCCGCTTTGCTAACCTGGGCCCTGGGGAAAGGTGATGTTTCCACCTCCACCTCATGCTTCTCAGGAGGGTGCTGCAGGTGTGAGGGTGGACAGCTCCTCTCACAGCACAATCATAGGGTGGAGGAGTGTGCCCCGTCAAGGTTGAGGCCCACCCAGGCCCTGAGAGATGTGGCCCCATTGTAAGATCAGAGGGGCTTGCCCACCCACTCCTACATGCAGCCCAGAGAGGGGAGAAAGTTGCCCGTTGGCACACAGGAAGTGGTAGCAGATTTGGACACAAAGCTGGGGATGTGCCAGTGCCTACTCTCAGGCATGATGTCACAGGCTGGGGTACGAAAGGGAATCCTCCTGCATTAGTGGCAGGCCTGCTGTCCTATGGAGTGATGGTGTTCAGATCACCCATCTTGGGTCTTAATTTCCCCACTGACAATCTTGTAGTTGCAAACTCAGGCGACCACTTGAGGGCCCCTTGTGAAGCAGAAGTGCAGAGCAGCTGGAAATATGGAAGGATTATCTTTGTGTCCTGGTGGTCCCATCGGGGTCTTGCCATCCAGGCAACAGTTTCTTTCATAGAATGCTTTCTGCGTGTCGGCCATTGTACCAGCATCGTGTGTGTGCATTTGTTTAATCCTTGTAAGGAAAGCCAAAGCTCAGAGAGCTTAAGGAAAATGTCAAGGTCACACAGCTGTGGGTGATGAGATTTGAACCCAGGCAATCTAACTCCAGGGCCTAGGTTTTTGGCCATTCTGCCTTCTGAAGGTAGGTGGTAGTCAGCATTTTCTAGCTTCCCGGGTTCTACTTGGGACTCTTTTGTTCAAGACGTCTCTCTTGATGGGCTCGGTGTTGCACATCTGTAGTACCAGCAGCTCGGGAATCGAGGGCAGGAGGATGGTGCATTCAAAGCGAGTCTCAGCAACTGAGGGAAACCTCATCTCAAAATTTAAAAAAAAAATCATGGAAGGCTGGAGATGGCAGCTTAGTGGTAGCGTAACCCTGGGTTCAATGCCCAGGACCACAAAAATAAAAAAAAGATTTTGCCATCTCTCAAGTGGCTACAAAGCTCATTTATCCTTCATCTTGGGTCTCTTCTTACCAGGTCAATGAGTAGGAAAGACTCCTTATTGTTCCTCTATTTTACAGAAAGGATGAAGAGAGTAGACCTGGGTCATCTCAAACCACGTGTCCCCCCCACCCCACATACCTGCCTCTCCCCACCACCATTTTTCTGCATACAGGAATAGGGTCCGGAAGGGTTCTGGGCACAGGCTCTGACCCCCATCCCCTCAGCAGAGGTCCCAGGACTTTGTTTATAGGAGATGAAAGAAGGTGAGAGGGTCAGAGGGTGTGGTCTGGACCTTTTTACCAGAAACCCTTTATTTCACATTACCTGCACAGCTGTGCATGGCTGTGTGTGCTGCGAGACAGGTGTTGCTTGACTCCTTTGTGGGTTTTATTTATCGATCTCTGAACACATTCTGACAGGATTGCATTTGAGGCTCTTGCCCTTGGGGCTGGGTATCCCCCAGGAATGATGAGCTGCTGGCAAGTTTAGAAATGTGCAGGGCACTAGGTTCTGGGCACTACCCCCACCTTTGGGTCCCAGAGGCTGGGCTCTGTGTGTGACCATCTCTTTGCCCCTGCATGCTGGATTATTTCTGTGTGTGACTCACAGCAACCTGATAGTCATGTGTTGGCTGCAGAGCATGTGCTAAACCCCGTGCTGGGGTTGCAGAAGCCAGCCTCTTCAACCCTGTTGTGGCCCTTGGGGGCACATGCCCACGCCATGGCACCTCATGCCTTTCCCTGGCCAGCCAGGCTGTGATTCACATCTGTGTCCATTGATCATCTCCCATCTGCCCAAGGTGGCCAGAATGCATGTGTGGGAAAAATTCCTCTGACAGCCACGTGGAGGGGGGGTTGGCAGCAGGCAGATCTCTTGACTGAGACAAATGATAGGACGCTCTTGGCATAATTCAGAGAGAACCGTCAAGGATGCTAGAGGTTGTTGGCTTGGAGTAGTCAAGGAGCAAAGGAGCCGGCTGCAAAGACGATCCAAATGCAGGTGATGACAGTGGGGGGCATGGGGCAGGGCATGTCTTCCAGAGGTGACTGGAGGTATTCCTGGGATTCCAGAGGATGTGGGATCAGGAACATGTCTTCAAGGTAAGGGGAAGGAGAGAGGGGCCCAGCTCTCTTGCCCCTACTCATCACACAATGCTCCCCCAGCTTCCCGCAGGGGAACAGGACCACTCACCCTCTTCCCTTGAGTCAGAGTCTCTCTGGTGGCCTTAGGAAGCTGATGGTATAGAAGCATTTAAAAATGCCTCACTGGTATTTTGTTGGAATGGTGAGCCCACTTGCATTCTCCCAAGGCCCCCCCCCCCCTTCCTCTGCCTGACTCTCTGCCCTTGTCCTTTCCCCTGGGCATGGTTTGAGAATGAGAGGCCCTCGGCCTCGCAGGCCTGTTTCTGGGCATGTCTGAGTTCTGTGCTGTCCTGGGGGTCTTGTGGGTCTCAGAATCTCCCCCAGAACATACACACAGCTCCTCTGTTCTCTGGCAGCCTTTTAGCAGCTGACACATGCTTTGATACTCAATCCGCCTTTGTTTCGTTTGGCGTGTGGTTCCCGGGGCTGCAGGTTGGATAAAGCGCCTGCTCTGCCCTTACATCCGGGTCCCTGTCCCCTCCTTCAGACTGCCTTTCATCCCTCCCAGGCCTCTCACAGCCTTCCTGCTCCCAGATCTCACCTGGAACGAGCATTCCAGGCTTCCCCTCACAGTCCACACCTCCCCACCCAGCTCCACCAGGATCACCTCTTTCCCTGTGGCCGCTGCCGCCTCTGATTTCTTGCTCCTTTCCAAGCTGGAGCGCAGCCTGGCGAGGGGCAGCCTTCCCTTTGTGCCCGGGCAAGCCTCTCTGCTCCCTGTGGGGGCCAGAGCCAGCCTGTTTCTCCCCTCCACCACAGCCCCTCACCAGCCACCAACAAAGGCTGGTCTCCGCGGCTCTGGAAACAGCGCAGCTCCCCCCTCCCCACCTAGTGTCCCCGCGAGTCTCAAGTTGGGGCACTGCAGCTTCTGCCTCCTCTCTTTGGTCAACCTGGCTTTGACCCCCACTCTGCTGGGAAATGCTGGTGAGGCAAATATAGGCCTGTCACGGCCCCCCAGGGAGGACGTGCCGGGGCAGCCAAGACTCCAGCACCCTGGGGCTCCATCCAGGTCTGCCTCACCCTTAACCTAGTTTCCTGCTGCTTTTCCCTAAAAGACATTGTGGTGGCTCTTGGCTGCAAGGGGCGCTGCTGGAAGGTCTTGGGGGCAGGTTTTGGAGCTTGGATCTTCCTTAGTGCCTGCACTCAGACCTGCTTCCTAAACCCCCCTGGTCCTCCGTCCCCACATGCTTTCCTTCCCATTTCCACAGCACACAGCCTGGACCAGCCAGTATGCTGCCACTTTAGGTAAAGCACTTGGACAGGACTGTGGGGGACCCCAGGGGAGCAGAAGCGCCTTCCTTCCTCTTGGCTTCTGCCTAGACCGCACTGCATCTCATCATGGCTCATTTCTGATGGAGTCTCCTCCAGGAAGCCTTCCCAGCCTCTCCCTTGAGTGCCTGGCCCGCGTCACACCCAGGAGAGGGGTCGATGGCTTCCCGGAGGAAGCGATGAAGTATTTTCTAGGCAGCAGCCAAGAGGTGGGAAATTTTATCATGTCTCGTGGGACTGGCATGTAGGGAGGTGGTGGCATTGGCACAGAGAGGTGGCCCTAGAGCCTGCTGGGCTTAGAGACAGAGGAACAAGAGACCACCTCCCGTCTCTGAGGTGCTGTCCTGCCACAGTGAGCAGAGTGCATTTGCACGTGTCTTACCTGCTGCGACCACACAAGGTGCCAACACAGACCCCACACCTCCTACAGGCCAGATGCTCTTTTAAACTATACAGGTATCAGTGTCTTGGAAGTATCACAATAATCCTAAGTAGTAAACATTTGTATTATGCCCATTTGACAGGTAAAGAAACTGAGGCCCAGAGAGATTCTGTCATTTGCCCAAGGTCACATGGCTGTGAGGGCAGAACTGGATTTTGATCCCAGATTCTTGGGGTTCCTTGCCCTGAGCCAGAGTGTGGCAGCTGCCTCCTCGGTGAGGAGAGATGAGAGTGCTGGACTTGGCAATTGTCCTGAGTGGCTTGGACTTTGTGGTGGGAACTATGCAGGGTTTCAGCCAGGAGTGCTGACCTGGTCCCCTTCCCCACGGCAGCTCCGACACACAGTAGATGCTCAGAAGCTGTGGAATGGATGCTGGGTGGGTGATTGAATGCCTTGGTACCTAAGATGGGAATGGAATGGAGTGCTGGGAGCCTGGTGATAAGGGATTGTTTTAGACGGGTAGGTTGTGTGTGTTGTGCACTGTATGCCAAGAAGTTCTGGGAGTGCTTGGAAATGTGGTTGAGGCTCAAACCTGGCAGCTGGGGTCTCAGGTGACCCTACTGCTTCCCCAGCCCCCTCTATAGGCATTATGAGTTCAGCTGGAAGGGCCCCCAGTGGCCCTGGACGGGCTGGTGAGGATGACAGATGGGGCTTGAGGAGGAGCCCAGAGCCCCAGGTACCCCCGCCCAGCTCAGCTCTTGTGTGAGGCCTGCCCCACGGGAGGTGGCAAAGGGGATTTCTCTCAGGTCCTGCTGGAGCGAGGGGGCAGCCCTGGGTGGGGGGTTCTGGCTCATCTCCATGGCCAGCTCCACCGGCCTTCCCTACCACCTTCCTCCTGGCTGTGGCTGACCTCTGATTCCCAGTTTCGACTGGGCAGAAGGTCCTCCCCTTGGCAACACCCCAGATTGGGAGGTGGCCAGAAGGGAGCACGGAAAGGCCAGAGAGCACTTCCAAGTGTCCGGTCAGCTTTGGGGTATCTCGCCTTAGACATGCTCAGCTCTTGAGGGTGGCCTTGGTCACAGTGGCCTCTGTTGTCAGCTGTGCAGGTAGCATGTACACATCTGGCCACAGGTGCATCAGCAGGAAGCCACCCACCGCTGTCAACAGGAGAGGCAGTCACACCTGCTGCCCAGGGCTGCCCTGGGGCAGGCAAGCTGCACTTTGTAAAAGGGGAAGGGACGTGTGATCCTAGCTGCTGTTTTAATGTGGAAAAGGGGACTTGGGGACAGCCTTCTTATCACTGGTGAGTGGGACTCTCAGGACAAGGCAAGGGGCAGCTGTGCTGGTTAGGACTGAGACTGCCCTGTTGCCAGGCACTCTGGCACACCATACCTGACCTTCCTGGACTGTCACCTGTCCTCGGGCTGTTTGTACCACACCCAGCCAGGGCACAGGACAAAGGCAGGTCAAGCAGGTGTGGAGGCCAGACCCGCCTCGCTGCAGCAGATGGCCTTTCCCAGATCAGATGTGTGCGTGACCCGAGATCCAGGCACACACAGAACCCTGCCTGACCCGTGTCACCCTGTCCTTGCGTAATCCCCCGCCTGCCTCGGTCTGGCCCTGTCCAGCCGCCTGGTCCTCTGACAGGGACCAGGCTCCTTTTTTGGCCATAAATTCCTGTGTGTTGTCATCAGCTGGTATTTGCCTCCTAAAGACTCACGTTGGTTTGCGCCATAATGAGAACATGCACTGCGTCCGCCCGCCCGCCGTGAGCGGAGCTGCAGAAGGTGGGTGCGGGCACAGCCTCTGCCAGCCAGCCACCCAGCGGGGCCAGGGCCTGTGCCTCCATCGCCAGCACCGCCTTCCCCTCTCCCTTGCAGGAATGTAGCCTTCCCCCACGCGAGGTCGTGGCCAAGCCCTGCCACAAAGCGGTCCTTCCTTTATTCCTTAACAGAAAACCACTTCACTAGGGATGGGAAGACGAGGGCTGTCCTTGAGCAAGCAGGGGGCAGCCTGTGGCATTGAAGGAAAGCCCTGCTTCCCCCATGGAGCATGGCGTGGCTGACACCCAGGAGGAGCGAGGGCTGGGAGGGGAGGGGCGGGCAGCAGGCGGCACCGTCTGCAGCTGTCCTTTGTGTGGCAGCCGAGCGGTCCCCACGGCTGTGATGGGGCGGGCCTCGTGCTTGGCGTGCAAATGAGTTTCCAGATGCCCAGTGCCCCCACACAAGAAGCGGTAACTAGGGGCCTGGGAGAAGAATGGGGCGATCTGGAAACACATTTCTGTTTGTTCCAGCCTCTCTGAATAGGCAGGCCGCCCGCCCTCCAGCGGCAGCAGATGTGTGCTGGGCACCCACTGCAGGAACCTTGGCCAGTCTCTGGGAAGACACACAAGGTCGGGGTTGAGGGGGGGTGTCTCCTCTCTGACACCCTCCTCCCTCTTTGGCAGCAAGGTGACCCTGCAGAGAGAGAAAGGACACATCTTTTAAGACTCAGACCATCCATGGCCCACCCCCAGGCAGCCAGGTGCCCTTTTGGGATTGCAGCCCCCACTTGCCTTCTTGGGATGGCCATCTTTCTTCCCCACGTGAGCCAAGCAGATGTACCCAGTGGCCCTGGCAAGACCTCTTGGGGCTTACACTGATGGGGACTCTGTGTGAAGTGCCCAGCCACTCCTGGTCACTGTGTATTTTGTCACGTTCCCCCAATACCAGTGGAGCATGCTGTCGGGGTGACTCGAAGGTTCATTATGAAATCAGAGGAGCCAGGAGACCACCTGGGGTTTTCCCTTATGACAGGCCTCTGCCAGGAGCAGGGGCACCGTCGCTTGTCTCTGCCACTCTCCAGCTGTGGTTACTAGTGACTCAACCTGCTTGAGGCTCCGTCTGTAGAATGGGAACAATAACAGGGAATGTCCTGGATTGTATGGGCAGATGGGAGTAAAGGACGCAGGAGAGTGTCATATGGTGTCCAGATGGGTGACCCTTGAAGTGAGGGAATAGGCTTTGCACCCAGCCAAATGGCTAAGCAGAGCCCTCTGACAGGTCAGCTGCCTCCCGACCCCTGAGGTCATTGTGGCTGAAGTGCTTGGAGCAGGAGTGGGCCATCTGCTGAGGAGGGGTCTCCCTGGGCTACACCATCTGGCTTCTTCCACCTGCCCCTTCCCACAGCCGGGGGAGGAAGGCAGGGCAAGAGATATTGCCCCTCTTTCCCTCCAAGCAAACTGAGGTCCAGAGAGGGTCTGTGAGTGGCTTAGAGTCACGCAGAGAGATGGTGACAGAGCCTAGGCTTCCTGACCCCCCTCCAACCTTGGCTCCGTCGTCCTGCACTTTGGAAGGATCAGCCGGCCTGGAGCCCAGGCTGAGACACACTAATCTTGAGCTTGCTTTTGGCCCCTGGTGGCCATACTTATTGAGACAGTGAAGGATGAAAGAAAAGCATTCTCCCCCTTCACCCAGGGCAGTCGAGGCCGCTCGGCCTGGATGCAGACAGCTCTTGCATGTGCCTGCACCTGCGCAGTCTCCTGCTCAGCACCCACCACCCTCTGCTATGGAAACCCTTTGTCCTCCTTAAGCATTTGTGTCCAGCAGTGTGGGGACCAGGAGGCGTGTACCCACTTGTGTGCTTAGCAGGTATTTCAGGGAGAGCCCTGCAGACACTCCTGGCTTGTCAGCAGGCTCCAAGAAAGCTGTGGATTTTGTCCAAACTTAAAATTTTTGACCACGTTGAGCTGACCATTCCAAGTGTAAAGGGATGGGCTGCTCTGAAGTCTGGGGGCGGCAAGCAGTGCCTACCCAGGCCCCGACAGGTCGTGCGTGTCAGGCCCTCTAATCCCTTGTCCCTACCTTGGCTCCGTCTGTGCCCTCCTCTTCAGTGTCTAGACCCTCTCCTCCATCTCTTGCCCCGACTGATACCACTCTGTGTGGTGGCCATTAAAACCCTCCTCCAATCCACTCTTGGCAACAGGTGCGTTTGAATGAATCCTCCTTTAGAGGTGCTAGTCCCATCTTACAGTTGAGAACGCTGAGGCTTCCCAAGATGACTTAGTGAGTCTCCTGGTGTTCCTTGAATCCGGGAGCAAAGTTGGCGTCCGTCAACACCACCCAGTCCGGGGAGGGTGAGGCGGGGACCAAGTGTGGCAGGGCTTGGCCGCCAGGTGCCCACTGACCATCCTGTCCTTCCTTGCAGCCCTGCTGTCCTCCTGGTGTGAGGAGCTTGGCCGCCTGCTGCTGCTCCGACATCAGAAGAGCCGTCAGAGCGACCCCCCCGGGAAACTCCCCATGCAGCCCCCCCTCAACTCCATGAGCTCCATGAAACCCACTCTGTCGCACAGGTGAGCGGGCACAGGCCACCAGGGGGCGGGGCAAGGCTGCCTGGGTGGGTGCCCTGGTCTCCTTAGAAACACCCCTCAAGCATAAGGACTGGGAAGGGGCCTCTGACACAGAAAAGATGCCCTGTCTGCAAAGATACAGTTGGGTTTTGAATCCTCTTGGTGAGCACATTTCTCCCCCATCAGAACAGGCCGAGGACACTAGGTTTCCCCAGCCCCACTGCCCTGTTCCTGCATGGGGCTCTTTCTTTGTAGATTCTGGACTTCTGCAGGAATCTTAAAAAGTCCTGAACTCAGGGTCTTGGGAAGACAGAAAAAAAGTGGAGCATACAAAGTCTCAGGAAGGTCACAGGGCTGGTGGTCCTGCCCCAGGTGGGGATGGAAGCAGCTCAGGTCAATCACCTTGGAGCCAAGTGAGTCTGGGCTGGGTCTGCCGGAAGTCTGGGGTCATAGGCAGGAGCAGGCTTGCTGGAGGCCTCCAGGCACCAAAGAACTGGCCATTCCGCCCTGCGCCAGCCTCAGAAGAGCACGTGGCCAAGCCCGGCAATTCCCTCAGTTAATTATCTCGAGAGTCCCTTGCTGAGCTGGGATGCTCTCTCCAGCACTTTGCAGGCTGACCCTGGAACAACGGAGCCTGTCATGCTGTCTGCACTCCCTGTGTGGGTCCCTGCTAATGACCGGGAGGGGCATTTGCAGTCAGAGCTCTGCTCTCATTATCCAGCCTGAACGAGGAACCCACAGCCCAGAGCACGCTGCAGGCAGACCTGGGTTGCACCACAGAGGCACTGCTGGGGACTCGAGTGTCAACCATGCTTTATAAATCAAATTAAAGGCTTGTTGACTCTCAGAACCAGAAAGGACCTCAGTGCTCATCAAGTCCAGTCCCTGCCTGGGCAGGATCTCCCTGACATGTGGTGCCCTGCCTCGGTCAGGGGCACCTTGTACCACAGCAAGCCCACCACCACCCAGGGTCACTGCCTTGCTAGACTCTGGACCCGGACACTGACAGCTGCTGCTGCCTCCCTTCTGTGGCAGTGTTGCTCGGCCCGGTTGGCATTTGGCCAAGGGAATTTTCTGTGGTGCAGGATTTCGCAGGACATTTCCCTTGGTCGCTGTCTGCTTGAGTCTTCTCATGACTGACCTCTCCCCACCAAGCAAAAAGCACCCTCACACATTTTGGAGAGCAGTGCATCACCCTTGGCTGAAAACCACTGCCTCCTGTGTTGCGATCCCTGCTCCAGCTTCTGCAGGTCGTGTCTGGGGCCCAGCCTCTGAGCACAGGCAGTGGCTGAATAGTAACCAAAGCAGCTTATTTGGTAAATGCCTTTGTGATACCTTAGCTCAGGATTCTGGCCTGGCCAGCCATCCCTCCAGAATCACTGCACCCGTCAGTCCAGGTATACTCTCCTTCCCAACCCTCTCTCCTCCAAGTCATTTCAGCAAAGTGGATGCTGATGATGGGCGTGAGCCCCCTTGTTCTCCACTAGAGACCCGCCTCAGACCTGCTTGACCATAATCAGGCTACAGATCTAGACCACAGCCAGCCCTTTGCAGGTCTAGTTGTCAGTTGAGCTCAGGCATGAGATTGTTCCATCCCAAATGGAAATGATGAGTGTCTCTGCTCTAGATAGCCAGCCAGGGAAAGAAGGCTCACAGGGCAATCTGGACACTGGATCCAGGCAGGGTTAGGGTTAAGTAACTTTGGGTTCAAAAGGAGAAAGGTGAGCAGGGCCGAGTGTCAGGAGGCTGCTCAGAGGACAGGGATCTTAACTGTCAAGGACTTGGATTGGGCGTAGGCACATGCATTCTATGAATTCACACTGGCCCTGCCAAGAAGTGCCATGAGCCAAAGAGCCACCAGCCAGCATCCCAGGCCCTGTTCCTCTGCCACCACTTCAAGTCTGGCTCCCCAGAGGTCCAGCCAAATGACAGATAGTGCCAAGCAGGTGGTCTGGGAGCTCAAAGACCATGCTGGCGTTTATTCTGCAGACCCAGATGGTCTTGCAGAGAAAGGAGAGCCCCGTGGGCCAGAAGTCTTACTAAGTATGGATGGGTAACCAACCAGTCCCATGGAATAAGGGCTCCTCTCAGCCAAGCAAGATGGTGGGCTTTCTGGATAATGCCCTCCCCATTTCTGAGTGGCAGAACCGAAAGGGCAACTGGACCTCGAGTGGGAAGGTAGACTTGCCCAAGAACACACAACCAGTAAGGAGCAGAGCAGGGTTCTGCACACCACCGTCACCCTGCTACTCGTAGATCAAGGTCAGTGGTATCTAGTTATTAGCCTGATCAAGGGGGTCTTTTTGGAAGAGGGTCACCTACTGTTCTGATCCAATCCACCTGTTACTCATTTGGGAGTAATAATTTGGAAGAAGATTGTCAGTAGTTGAACAAGGGCCAGCATCCTGTTCTTCTCCGAGCACTGTTCCAAGGACAGCTGCTCAGAGGGGTCTGGCTGTTTGAAGACTCAGGTCAAGTTAGCCATGTCTCTCCTTGTGACCTTCCTGAATGTCCCAAGGGAGAAATCACTTGTTTCCAGGGGAACCCCAGCACAGCCCTTCACCTTTTAAGGCCCCGTATGTAATTTCCTAAACGTGAAGGGGAAGGAAATGGGAGAGAAGACTGAGAGCTTTCAGAGTTGGAAAACAGAACCCATCACCTTCAGCCATGACCTTAGCGACCTGGAGGAAGGTGGCTTCTGTGCCTTTATGTTAAGGAGACAGACGCTGGGCCAGGGAGAGCTGCGCTCTGGGATGCTCTGGACGTGCTGCTCAGAGGGGGCTGGCTGTCTGAAGACTCAGGTCCGAGGACAAGCAGAGGGGCAGGGCCAAGGAGCCTGAAAGTTTGACGTCTGTCCCCCCCCTCCCCCAAGCCCTGGAAGGTCCCTGGTGACTGCAGGATTCCTGTGGCTCAACTGCCACAGTCATGTCCACTGTGTGCCACTGGGTGAGGCTGAGAGTCCCGGCTTGTTCTCCCTCCCAGGGTGGTGGCTGCACGCGAGGTGCTGGCCTCGCTGACTCCCACAGTTCCTATGGGGACACGAGGGCATTCAGCACTATGAGTGAGGTGCCAGGGACAGCTCGGGCTACCGTAGCCCTGTGGCAGTTTCTGAGAATGGCCACAGGAATGTGGACACTGTGAAAGTCTTGAGGAGCCCACTTTGTCCTTGCTACTGGACACAGTGTGTGGCAGAGGAAGGAGAGGCCAGGGGGTGCCTTGTGGTCCTGTGAGGTTCCAGACACTGGCGGGCACTAGGACACCTTCTGTGTCCCTGCAGTGACCCAGACCTGATGCCAACAACTATTTCTGCCTTCCTTCCCTGGATTCTTAATGAGTGGTTAAGAAAGTCATTTGTGATTAGCACATTGTCCATATGCAAATCAGTGTTGCAAAGGTAATTAAAAGCCTAATAAATCTTGTTTATGCTGTTAATTTGATTACAATTAAAGCTAGCTGGAACTGGGGAAGATTCCAAGATCAAAGGGTGCCACCCTTGTTCCAGGTGTGGGATTTGACACTCAGAGGATGGGTCCCCTGAGGGTAGCAGGTGGGAACAGGCCCTGGAGCCAGCCTCCTGGGCCTTGGGTTTCAGCTCTGCTGTCTTCTAGCTGGGTGACTTTGGGTAGTTACTTAACCTCTCTGTGCCTCAGCTTTCTCATCCATAGAAGGGGCGCATCAGGGGCTGGAAGTCCATGCTTATGGCCAACCCTGGCACACTGGAGCCCCACAGATTAGTCGTTATTGTCCTGAGCCTTGGCCTGGTGCCATTTGGCCCTGATTGCTCATTCTTGGTCAACCCACAGAGATGGGTCAGTCAAAACCAGCCCCACTCTCCCCTCACTTTGGTCACATCCCTACCGTCATCACAGCTGCTGCTTCTTGCTCTGTTTTGCATAGCTGCAGCGAAGCTCAGCTTACATGAGCCCTTCTTGCCCCCAGAAAATTTCCTTTTTTCAAAGAGAAGCACAGAAAGAATTGAAAGACCCCTAACTCCTGCCCCACCTGCTCCAGATTGCTAAGACGCAAAGGTCTTTTCTGTTCCTCCTTCCTGTGGAAGCCTCCCGAGTTCCCCGTAGGGAGGGGAGGAAGGAGGCCCCAGTAATTGTGATGATGGAGAACATGTTAATGCTTCCCCTAAATTAGAGAGACCAGGAGCGCAGGCCCTTCACCGGCTTGGCGCTTCATTAGCAGCCACGCTACAGCCTTGTGCGGAGCCAGGGCCAACGCAGCCGGATCAGGGCAATTAATTAGGCTCTGACAAGACCCTTCATGAGAATTGGTTATTTCTCCCAAATAAAGCAGCAGCTACAAGCGCAAGCCTCCCCACCTTCCATGAATGTCTGTGCAGACACTGGCACTGGGAGTACCCGGCAGCCTGGGTCCATCACTCCTCACCCCAGGCCTACCTCATTTTCTCACATCCAGCAAATCTCGCTGGGTGCCATAGAGTGGTACAGACATGTAAGCCATCTCCTATAACTGCAGTGGGAAGAGCTCTCCATAAAATATTCACAAAAAGGTTGAGGGAACAGAGGAACGTGCCCTTAGTTTTACTTAGGAAAGTCATGAAAGGGAGTATGCAGGCTGGGCTTTGAAGTATAGGTAGGAGTTCACTAGCTAGAGATGGGAAGGCAGGAGAATACCAAGGTAAGCCTCAAAGGCTTGGAAAACATTCTTTTTAGTTGACCAAGAGGAATGGTAACGGCCCCTCTCATCAATAGCATATTTGTAAAACTTCTAAGCACTTTCAGTGTATCCTTGAACAAATATGGGTACCTGCAGATGGCTGGCGGGGAGAGTTGGAGGGAGAGAAAGGGCAGCTGCGCAGGGTCTGACTGCCAGGCATTTCACCCATATTCTCACCTTTCCTCTTAGGAAAGTGTTAAGTCCCACTTATAGATGAGGAAACTGAGGCTGGTTGAAAATGAAGTGGTAAAGGTCACAGGATTGGCAAAGGCAGAGCTGAGGTTCGACCCCAGTCAGACCCCAGAGCCCACACAAGTAGCCTCTCTGCCGCACAGCACTGGTGCCTCTGTGGATGGACCAGGATCTTTGGGGCGGTTGTGCCTGGACAGGACTATGGCTGAGGGCACTCTGTGACATGAGGTGGGGACGGTGCGTGCTGGCTCAGGGTGTACAGAGCAGAGCAGAGTCGCCCAGAGTGGGTTTCTCAGACCTCGGGAGCTCAGGCCTCCCTCTGCATTGCAGCAAGGCAAGGACAGGGAAGGGACGTGGCCCTTGATAGGCAGTCCCAAAAGGCCAAACACCCCTGCCCGGGGCTGAGCGTGCCTGCAGGGTCACCAGTGCTTGTCAGGGGATCAGAAGGGGTCTCCAGTTATCCCCTAAAGCCCCTGGGGCCTTCTCTATATTGCCCCAGGCTTCCCTCCCACCACAGCCAAGCCCCTGCCTGGGCACAGGGACCAGGTAGCCCCCTGGGACTACATGAGTCCAGGCGGACGCAGGAGGGCTGGCTGCTGTGGCGGCCTGCGGGGGCGAGAGCCCTCAGTGCTGGCAGGAGCATCTGTCCCACACGGGATGAGTCACAGCTGCACCAGCGCGGCTGCCACTTCTGCTTCTGTAGCAGGTGCACACAGAGGCCCCAAGACCAAGACCACGCTCCCCAGTGCGCTCTCTTGTCCCCAGTGTGCAAGGCAGCAAAGCAGCAGAGCCCCGGATATGCACGCATCCTCAGCATGCCATGTGCACGCTGCTGTGCACCTTTTCTCTGGGACAGTGACCCTTCCAGCCAGGCAGTGGGATGCCCACTTTGGGAACATTAGTTAACTTTGCTTCTCACCGAGTTTGGGGTGGAGTGGGCGAAACAGGAAGGAGCCAGTTTCCTCCCACAAGGCCCACCCACAGAGCTGCAGGGCAGTCAGGAGCTGCCTGTGGGCCTCCAGCACAGTATCCCCATGAGCAAGGGGCCTCCCCTGCAGAGGTGGTGAGCCAGCAGCTGCCTGGGCCCCAGAGGGGGGTCACTTCCTGAGCATGGCCAGGCAAGTTCTAAAAGGACAGAAACCTTGTCTACACCACCATCAGCCTGGAGGGTCAGTGGGAACTTGTGGGCTAGAGTTCTGGGGAGAGAAAACAGACTCAAGCTTGTGTTTTGCTCCGTTGCCGGGGGAACCTGTGTTTATCCAGCACACCTGGGCTGCGAGCCCTGCAGGACAGTGAGTGTCAGGGATCTGGGGATCTCTGTTTTTAAAACTGTCTCCTGCAGGGCCTCCCTGCCAGATGCTGCTCTGCCACCGTGGAACCACCTCATGCTCAGCTGCCTCCCTGGGAGAACAGGGGGTCCTTTGCACAGATTCCCAAGGAGCCTGCTTAGGTTTTTTTTTTTTTTTTTTTTTTTTTTTTTCTTTCCCATGTTGCTCTAGCCTGCTCCTCTAGGCTCCTGGTCCCCAGGCTGCCAGCTCTGTTGCTGTCTGTGCTCCCTCCTTCCAGCAGCAGCGCTGACCCTCATCCTGTCTGTGTGGCTGAGTTCATCGCTCCCCCAGATTCTACTCCTGCTCTTTCCCCATCAGACATCATGAGTCATGAGTGTGTCACTTTCCAATTGAGGAAGCCTTTTCGTCTCTGAGCCGCATCAGTCTTAGCACCTGAGACCTACGGTGAAGACACACAGTATCCCACAGCCCATGTGTGTTTTAGACCAACACAGAAGGTTAAGGAATAGCATTCGTCCTACTGTGAGCTCAGGCTTGATCACTTTTTCCTCTCGTGCTGGCTCAGTGTCCTGACCCACTCGTGTTTTTGTGACCTATACCTAGAAAACACCGAAGGAATAGAGGGGGGCATCATGCTTGCCCGTTTTATGTAAGGAGCAATGTGGGGATTTGCACCGGGACCCTGAGCTCGTGAGGAGTAGAACCAGGACCTGCATCCAGGGTCAGCCTCTGGATGGGCATCAGGGTCCAGAACAGTGAGGCCGAGTTGCTCTAGGACCCCTGTGCAGGGCGAGACTGGAAACCTCCTTTGGTCTACAGGGGGGAAGTCTGTGCTGGTGCAGGGTGGGCAGGAGCTTCCTAGAGCTCAGGGACTCCCTTTAGAGACAGGCCACAGGCCAGCGCCCTTGTCCCTCAGTATTTCGATTCACTGAGGACTGCAGACATCCAGGTCTAGCTCACTCTCAGGGTCCAGGTAGATGCTGAACAAACACAGGGCTCTGCTCTTGCTGAGGGTAATAACAAAATAGATGATCATAACTGAGGTAAAGTGCTGTGGAAATACTCAAAAGCCAGGGAAAGGGAGAGAAGGAGTGTGGGGCAGAGATGGCTCTTATCCTAGGAGGGCAGGGCTAGGCCGGGCCAGCCCCTCCACACAGGTGACCTCTGAAAAGAGACCCCAGGCAGAAGGAGATAAGGAGAGAGGTGGCCGAGGCAGGGGAAGGGCAAGTGAGCCCCAGTGACACAGCCCGCTGCAGGGTCCCACCACCTGACCAGCATCGCCAAGGACCCACCCAGGCAGCACAGGCACCAGAGCAGCTGCGCTGGCTCCTCACTCCTGCCTGGCACGCGGGACTCCCTCCTGGAGCGCTGGCCTCGGGCTGGTTTTCGTACCCACTTGCATTCCCGTGAGTGCAGTGCCCTCAGCACCTCCACCACCTCCACCCCAGCCTCCAGGACTGGATGGCCCCTCGGGCAGGGCTCAGGTGAGCCTTCACCTTGGACTGAGTTTCCTAAGGAAGGCACGAGCTGTTTCCCACCACCCTGCCCTCTGCCAGACCCCGTCTCTAGCGTGGCTCACGTGTGTGCATATGCGCGCACACACGGTGCTCTGTGGGCTTCGCTGGGGCCACAGATGTGGGGCGCTCTGCTTTTCTGCCCTTCCTGGGGCCTGTGTGCTGGGACTTTGTGGCCTCCCTGGCAGGGTGGCACAGGAGACCCGGCACAGGTTCTAGGGGTGTTGTGGCCTCAGCTCAGTCCCTACCGGGGCTGGGACCCCTGCAGGTCTTCATGCTGTGACCCCACCTGCTCCTTCTCAAGCTCCTGTTCCTCCCTGAGATCTGCAGGCGCCCTCCCTGCTCCCGCACCTCAGCGGTTGGCAGGAGACCTTGCTGGCCACTCCTCGCCTGGGACAGGACGTGGGGGGAGTTAAGTTTTGGCTCTGATGCTGAGGGCTCCTTGGAGAGACTTCACCAGGTCAGATGGGCACTGGCAGGCCTGATGCAAGGTCAGGGAGGGGAGGCGTCCAGGGCAGCTCAGAGGCAGAGCTGGATAGATGCGAGGTCCGTGGAGTTAGTGGGTAAATCATTCTCAGCGTGCATTTGGACTTTGCCTTGTCAACACTGGAAGCCACTGAAGGACTTTGATTGTGCTGAGGGTCTTAGGTGTTGCAGGGGATTAGCTCAGCAGAGATGCACACAAGAGATGGGAGGGGGCAGGGGAAGGACTAAGGCAGGTTGGCCTGTACCTGCATTGTCCTCGGTCAGGAGGGAAGGGTGACCTAAGAAGCCTGCATTCCAAAGGCCAGGCCAGCTGGGCTCAGTAGCCAGCCTGCTATGAGGGGGTGGGAAGAGCTGAGGTTCTCCACCACAAACCCTTTTAGCCTCTGCTGAGAAGGGGCCCAGCAGTCCCCCAGGGGAGGTGGTGCAGGGACCTGGCTCTTCCTGGAGGGCTGCACAGAGTTAGCGTGATTGCAGAAGGGGCGTAGGTCAAGCCTCAGGACACACGGCTTCCTTCCGTTTCATGGACTGTGGACTTGGGGCCAAGGTGAGGCAGGCGGACACAGGGTTGGCCCCTCAGGGATGGGGGAGGCACTCTCTGTACAGCCTGCCGCCATGCAAGGCCCACCTGTTCTGTACCAGGTGCCACAAGAGGCTTGGGGGTGGAGGGTTGTGCTAACTGGGATGGGGTCACCTGGGACTTGCTGCAGCAGCGGCAGAATGATGGGGTGAAGAACATGGCCCCACCCAAGCCCTGTGCACCAGCCCCTGAGGACCTCCCTCTGTCTCCCTCTGCAGTGATGGGTCATTCCCCTATGACTCTGTCCCTTGGCAGCAGAACACCAACCAGCCTCCCGGCTCCCTGTCCGTGGTCACCACGGTTTGGGGAGTGACCAACACATCGCAGAGCCAGGTAAGAGCCTGTCTTGCCCTCACCCACAGCCTCTTCCAGGCACCCCCTCATTCCTGAGGCCCCCAGGTCCCCCTGTCGTGCCAGTCCCCCTGGCTCTCCCAGGCTGTAGCTGGCACCCCTGTTTTCAGGGTACACCCAGATGCCAGCACATCTCCACCCCAGTTAGGGTCTGCACCTACCTAGGAGGGCTACAACTGAGCCCCTGTGGACTGTCCCCATCCTAGAGCCTTCCTGGGAGATTGACTTTCATTGGATGGGTTACAAGGATGTTCCCTAGCCACATTTACTCTGGTTAAATAAGCAGGAGAACTTCCTGTGTAGTCTGGGTTCTTTGACTCTAGATGCCCTTGGTCAGACTTCAGCAAAAAAGGTCATGCACTGACCTTGTGACAAGCCCTCAGTCATCCCCCTAGTCAAGCCTGTCTCCAGCTTGTTCCTTCCTCCTCCCTTCTTACTCCCTGACAGAGGGTCTCCCACCCACCCAACCTCTGTCAGCCACAGCCCCATTGGAAGGCTCAAGGCTGGTTGCCACGCTGGAGTGAGCCATTGTGCTTCTGTGTCATCTCAGGCCCCAGGAGGCCTCTTGGCCAGGTCCTCTGCCCTCCAGAGTAGCAGCCTGGGGCCTCTGTGTGCCCAACCCTCTGGGCATCCAGACCCTGTTGTAGGCCAGGGACCGAGGAGTCCAGTACTCACCACCTGCTGCAGGCCCAGCCTCACTCCCTTCTCCAGAACTGCCCAGACCTAGTGGACCTTGGTCAGAGCGTCCCCTCATCCCCCCCCCGCCCCCTGCCGCTGCCTGCTTCCCAGCCTACCCCCTTGTAAACTCTGGGAGTCCTTCTGCACCGCCACCTACTTTTCCTCTGTTGTCCTCCCCCTCTTTCCCTCTTCCTCCCTCCCCCTCTCTGTTTCTCCATTTTTGTCTCCATGCCACCTCGGGTACCAGTTTGGGGGATAACCACTCTCTTTGCTCACAGGTCCTTGGGAACCCTATGGCCAATGCCAACAACCCTATGAATCCAGGCGGCAACCCCATGGCGTCGGGCATGACCACCAGCAACCCCGGCCTCAATTCCCCGCAGTTCGCTGGGCAGCAGCAGCAGTTCTCGGCCAAGGCCGGCCCCGCCCAGCCCTACATCCAGCAGAGCGTGTATGGCCGGCCCAACTACCCCGGCAGCGGCGGCTTCGGGGCCAGGTGAGCGGGCAGCGGGGAGCTTGGCCGTATGTCCACCCTCCATCTACATGCGAGGGTTCAGTTGAATTCTCAGTGTCATGCTTCCTAGCCTGAGAAGCTTGGGCAGGGGCTGTCACTTGTCTCATTCCTGGCCGTCCCCTCAGTTGTCTGGGCTGGCCTGCAGATTCAGTGCTGTGGCAGCTGGGCCGTGTCCTGGCATAGGGACTGGTCATCTCTGAGTGGCACGCTCTTGGGCCGGCAGGAGTGGAGGGCTACTAGGTTCTCACTCTAGTGACTCTTCTCTGCCTCATATCTTTATATTGGAAGCCATCGAGAGAGCTGAACCAGGAGAGCTGCAGAGCAGCTAGAAAGGGCTCTCCCACTTGCCCAGGCTTGTTAAGCAACCAAGGAAAAGCCACTGTGTCTTGCTGGTCTGTGAAGGAAGCAGGGAACCCCAGGAAGGAGTTCCAGGGATGTTCCAGGGCAGACGCAGACAAGCAGAGGTGCCCACCCTACCCTAGCAAAACCCCCACCTTGGCTTTAACCTTCCCTGGCTCCTGTACAGACCTCAGCCCTGCTGGGTTTCTGGCCTGGGGCTGGTAGAGCAGTACAGCCTGCTGGTTAACTCAGGTGTCAGGCGCACCTGGCGCTGCATCTGCAGCTCTGCTCTCAGTGCCTGAGTGCCTTGGGCAAGTTGCTCAGGCTTGCTGGGGCCCAGCGACCCCTAGAGGACAGCTGACCAGGCGACCCAGAGCATGTGGTGAGGGTGTCACAACAGCCAGGGCTCCAGGCATAGGGACTGGTCATCTCTGAGTGGCACCATGGCTGCCAACCTCAGGAGTCCCTTGTTCCCTCTGGTCTCTGCATCTGAGTGCCTCATACACCCAACAGCTGGAGTCCAAGGCCCCGGGATAGCCCCATCCCCACCTACCCCCAGCCCCAGATTAGTCCTGAGTTCATCTTTAGGCGCAGGCAGTGTCTGACTCTTCCGTCCTTCTCCTCCCTGCAGTTACCCTGGGGGTCCCAGTGCCCCTGGCGGCATGGGCATCCCTCCACACACCAGGCCACCTGCTGATTTCACTCAGCCGGCAGCTGCTGCTGCAGCAGCTGCAGTAGCAGCAGCGGCAGCCACAGCCACTGCCACGGCCACGGCCACTGTGGCAGCATTGCAGGAGACGCAGAACAAGGACATTAACCAGTATGGACCGGTAAGGGTTCCCGCTCATCCTGCCCCAGCCTGGCCCGGACAGACAGCCTGGGAAGTCAGTCAGAGTGCAGATGCTTGTGGGGCTGTGTGTGCTGGAGAGCCGATGGTGCCAGGGTGCGCTGGGTGTTCTCTGAGGCACACAGAGACTGCGTGTTCGTATGTGAGTGTGGCAGCCTGGTTGGGTGCGGTGCGGGTATGTGGGAGCTTGAGTGTGTTCGGTGTGGGCTGGTGTGCCTGCATACGAGGAAAGAGGTTCTGTATTGCTGTCTGGCCCCCCTGTTCACCCAAGAGTAGGCTCAGTGTTGACAGATAGTCCTGTTACCAACCCGTCTCCCAGAACACTTTGGAGGCCTGGGGCGGGGCCCTGGGTAGGCCCGCTGGTGCATCTGCTACCTGTGCCAGTTCAGGAAGGCCCTGGGGTGTGAGCAGGAGGACCCCCATAGCAATGCAGGACAGGAGGTGTGGAGGTGGGGACCACATAGCGGAAGTGAAAACTGGAACTGAGTCAGACCTTGTGGACGGAGGGTGTGTCTCCATTACCCAAGGACCAGAACTTCCAGGAAAGGGGCTTCAGCCTCCATCCTCATCTGCCTCCACCCTCCAGTGCCACTCCCCATGTCCCTCCTCACCCTGCACACTCTTCCCCGTCCCCTGCCTGCTTCCCTGGAAATGCTGCCTGTGCATTGGAGTGACTGCTCCCCACCCCACTCCATAACACCCTGGAGCTGCATCTTCCCTGTGTGGCCTGCAGAGGACAGCAGTGAGCCCAGGAGGACGGGGTCCCTTGGGGCCTGGTCTCCAGCAGCAGCCACACAGGAATGTGCTCCCTCCCCTAACCCCCCTTCTTCCCTGCACTTTCAATGCATGTGGCATTTTATTCTTTTTTTTTTCTTCTTCTTCTCCCGTTGAAGGTCTGTTCCTCTTTCCAGATGGGTCCCACCCAGGCGTATAACAGCCAATTCATGAACCAGCCCGGGCCTCGGGGGCCTGCCTCCATGGGGGGCAGCATGAACCCTGCCAGCATGGCGGCTGGCATGACACCCTCGGGGATGAGCGGCCCTCCCATGGGCATGAACCAGCCCCGGCCGCCCGGCATCAGCCCCTTTGGCACGCACGGGCAGCGGATGCCCCAGCAGACCTATCCAGGCCCCCGGCCCCAGTCCCTTCCCATTCAGAGCATAAAGAGGCCATACCCCGGAGAGGTGAGTTGCAGCAGCTTGCAGGGCTGCAGAGGGCAGTGGGAGGTCTGGGCTTGAAGGTGCCAGGGCTGTGGGTGCTACCGTGGAAAGGGCACAGTTGGACCAGCAGAAAACCTGGGCCACGCAGCAGGACTCTGTGAGCTGGGGCACCTGGGGTTGAGACCTGGTTCTGCTGCTTCCCACCCAGAAGTCCTTGAGCAAGTCAGGCCCCCTCCCTGAGCCACCGTTTCTTCATTTGTAAAAGCACTTACAGTCCAGTTCACCTACTGGGCTGCCTGGGTTCCTGGCTGAGGTCATGTACAAGAAGTCCTTC
The DNA here is from genome assembly GCF_964194105.1 of Spermophilus citellus. Taxonomy (NCBI): domain Eukaryota; kingdom Metazoa; phylum Chordata; class Mammalia; order Rodentia; family Sciuridae; genus Spermophilus; species Spermophilus citellus. The sequence continues at coordinate 52,309,718 of NC_138195.1, forward strand.
TTAGTAACCAGTAGCCACTGCTGCTACTCTCTCTGTCCTGCCTCAGATGCTGCCTGGGTGACTGCGTGAAGAACAGGGGTTCACGTCCACACGAGGGCTTCCCGGCTTCCCCCTAAGAGCAAGAGCTGAGACGATGCCCTTTAAATGTGTGTGTGTGTGTGTGTGTGTGTGTGTGTGTGTGTGTGTGAGAGAGAGAGAGAGAGAGAGAGAGAGAGAGAGAGAGAGAGATCAATGATTGGCAGGCAGCTGCACAGTACTGGGACACATCTCCATCAGCCTCAGCCATGCTAGGGGCAGTGGCTGGCTCTTGGGCACACAGTCAGCTAAGGAGAGGTGCTAGGGAAGACTCAAGGAAGCAAAACCCACACCTCCTGCCTCAGGAACCCAAGACTAAAGCAGGAAAGAAACGACTTAAACCGGAACCCATAAAGGAACACTGCAGGTGGTACAGAACTCCACAGGAGGCCAGAGAAAGGGAGTCTTACCAGACCCCCAGTGACACGGGAGAACAAATTGGTAGCCACTGGCCCATCTTGGCACCACGTAAGGATTTAGTTCACCTGCAGGAGACACTGGGATTCCAGAGTCCTGAATGCTCGTGAAGCCTACCCATTTGCTCACCTCTGCAGCAGGCCCTGGCTCTCTGTCAGGTCCACTTCCTCCTCCTGCCTGGTTCCCTGCTGTGGCCTTCAGGTCGGACTTGCAGTGAGTTTCAATCCCAAAGAGCATAAGGTCCTTGAACGTCTGTGCAGCCCCCTCAGCATCTCCTCTAGCACAAGCTGGGTGACTTGGCACCAGCGGAGGTGTCCTGTGATCAAAGGGGAGCCGTTCAAAGGTTGGGAGCCGTCCTCAAACATCCAGGAGGCTGGGTCAAGGCTTGATCCCTTGGTTCAGGGAGGGGCCAGCAAAGGACCATGGACCCCCTCCCAGGCCTTGGCTGGCCTCACTCCCAGCGCAGAGCCCCCGCTATTTCTGAGCTCTCTTCTCAGTCCCCCTATGCTGACACTTGCAGTGTCCCCACTGGCTGCCCTGGGGTTGCTTCTGTGAGCTGAACCTTGGGCAGCCAGCATAAAGCAGGTAATCTCAAACGTGGCTACTGCAGAGCCCTGGTCATTAATGCTAAGCCCGCACCTGCACCGATGTGATGCCTGCCCCGGGAGAACACCCCAAGAGTTCCTGTTCATCTTTCCTGAAGAAGTTGTCGTCCTCCTGGAACACTGCTGTCCCATTACAAACTGCCTGGTCCTGGATTGCAGTGCTGGATGCTTCCACCTGTTTGGCCTGACCCCTGTGGGAAGGTTGCCCCCTCCTCACTACGGCGCCTCCACATTTGAATGATCAGCCTTAGGGCGGGCTGGAGTCAGGTCATCTGGTCCCAGATGAGGGCAGGTGCCATCCAGGTTCACATCTGCAGCAAGGAGGGTCACAGTTTCACAGAGCAGCCACCAGGTCCTGACAGTGTGCATCATGGAAGGTCCTTCAGCGCTGACCACTCGTGTGTGCCCCAAGCCCTTCATTCATTGGTTGAGCTCCTGCTTCCTGCCAGGCACTGGGGCATGGTCACCAACTGGATCTCTAAGCCAAGAGGACTGGAGAGACACTGAGACAAGAATGTCAACAGAGAAGGAAGAAGAAACCGGCGACTCCACGGGAGGTCATTTTCTGGGGGTCTGGGCTGTAGGTGGGCCTGAGCATCACCTGACTCTGGACTTGGAGAGTGGCGCTGAATCTTCTCTAAATTGCTTCTCCAGGAAGAGGTTATCTTGTCCCTTTACTGGAGAGGTCTCCCAGGCTCTGCATGGACAACTGATTGGTGATGGCCTGGAACTGAACGTGTGTGTGTTCTGCTCAGTGTGGGGTTCAGGGACAGTGCTACCCAGACTCAGCCTCAGAATAACTGGGGGTGTCAGCTTTCTGGAAGAGCATTCTATGGCTTGCATTTCCCTGTCACATTTAGGTGCACCCTGGGGAACATGGACCTGAAGCAAACACTAGGAGAGACACAGAGGGGGACTTTAGAAAGAGCCTCCTCAAAATGGCAGGACTGAGAAGCTCTGGAAGTGGCCCGAGAGTCCCAAGGGCATGTGCCTCAGGACAAATGACCATATGGAGAGGTGTCCCATGAGTTGGACAGACAGAGTATAATGTCCCCAGGTGTCGAGGCAAGAAGGGGCTCGTTAGGTTCAGCCTTTCCTCTCCACCAGGCCGGCCATTTCAGGGTAGAAGGACAGCAGGGTCCATGGTCGGGAGGTAGGCCTGGTCCCGGCATTGGAGTGAGCAGCTGGGCTACAAAACACTGGTGACCTCTCCCCTCTCCTTTTCCTGCCACCACAGCCCAACTATGGAAACCAGCAATACGGACCAAACAGCCAGTTCCCCACCCAGCCAGGCCAGTACCCCACCCCCAATCCCCCACGGCCACTCACCTCTCCCAACTACCCTGGGCAAAGGATGCCGAGCCAGCCCAGCACCGGGCAGTACCCGCCCCCCACGGTCAACATGGGGCAGTATTACAAGGTGAGTCCCACCACCTCCGGGTACCTCACTACCCTCCTAACATTCATATCCTCAACCTCACTGGTGACATTCTAGGGCTGCATGAGTCCCCCCAAGACACCAGAGGGCAGGGTGGGGGCGGTTCTGGTTTTCTGGGTATGCTCAGAGCTGTTTCAGGCCAGGAAGTCAGACTGGCCTCTCTCTCGGCTCCTGTTCTTTTGTGTGTGTGTCGCTGGGGATTGAACCCATGGCCTTGTGCCTGCAAGGCAAGCACTCTACCAACTGAGCTATATCCCCAGCCCCTTGGTTCCTGTTCTTATGGGTTTAGATGAGGCTTTCCTGCTCATAAATGGCACACACAAGATAATAACAATAAGGAAATGCCTTTTTCAAAAGAAAACTATACACTCTGACTATATTAACATTTTATTCTAAACCAACACATTATAAAACTCTTATTACAGCTGTGATCTTTTTGTTTCTTGTTACTGGGGGTTGAACCCAGGGCCCCACACATACTTGGCAAGTGCTCTACCCCTGAGCTACATTCCCAGCCTTTCTTATTTTTTATTTCGAGACAGGGTCTTACTAAATTGCTCAAGCTGGCCTCACACTTGTGACCTTCCTGCCTCAGCCTCCCAGGTAGCTGGGATTACAGACATAAGCCACTGTTCCCAGCTACACCTATAATTTTGCATCTTTTTTTTAACCTAATCTGAGTTAATAAGCATACTACCTATTGCTATAGTGTCTCTGTTACTCTCACTTTTCTTTTTCTTTTCTGTGTGGGTTTTTGGGGGGTTTTTTTTGTTTTGTTTTGTTTTGTTTTGTTTTGTTTGTTTGTATTGGTACCAGGGTTGGAACTTAGGGATGCTTAACCACAGAGCTATAACCCAGCCCTTTTTATATTTTATATTGAGATAGTTTTGCTACGTTGCTTAGGGCCTCACTAAGTTGCTGAGGCTGGCCTTGAACTTGTAATCCTCCTGCCTCAGCCTCCCAAGCCGCTAGGATTACAGGCATGTGCCATCGCGCCTGGCTCATCCTTCCTTTTCACAGTTGCCTAATACTCCAACAATCTCACCCTGATTTACTACTCTCTCCCTCTGTTGGATGTTTGTGTTATTTCTGATTTTTCACTTTTGAAATAATACTATGATAAACCTCTTAAGGCATCCAGACTTTTCCTTCCGGATTTTTATAAAATACATTCTCAGGCATGAAGAAGACGTCACTATTTTGCATTTACTTGCCAAAGAACCGTGCCAGCATACGCGGCCATCTGCCACGTGGGTTTACCATTTTTGCTCTGACTTCAGCAGCGCTTGTGTTGCTATTTTGCTGGGCTCTTTTGCTAAATTAGTCACTATGGATGGAGGGGGCAGAACACGGTCCCTGGGGGACGCCCTGCTCCGCCCTCCTTCCCGCCCAGGCAGAGCCTCCTCAGCATCCCCTTGTTCTCCAGGCAGTCTCCAGCGCCGTCAGAAGGGAGGGCGCCCCTGCCTCCTGCTCCGCTCCTACCATTGCTTCTCTTGTTTTAACAGCCAGAACAGTTTAATGGACAAAATAACACCTTCTCGGGGAGCAGCTACAGTAACTACAGCCAAGGGAATGTCAACAGGGTATGTTCCCATTGAGTCTTCAGACCTCTCACCCTCGGGCAGCAGGAGGATCCAGAGGTCCTCGCTGTGCCTGCCCAGCCTCTCTGGATGGCAGTGTCCACGGGTGGGGCATACACCTCCTGGTCATCTGCTTTGGGGCCCAGATGCCCACAGTTCTGTGTGGGTGAGCCGACGAGGATTGTGGGTCTGAGAGGGAACAAGGCGAGGACTGAGAGGAGAAGGGCTCCTGGGGACCTCCATGGGTTGGGGCTGGGCGCTGTGGCCTCAAGTCATGATGTGGGAAGGCAGCCTGGCCGGTCCCAGCTCTCCTCTCCTCCTAGGGTAGATTAGACAAGTCCCCAGTTACCCTGAGCCTCAGTGTCCCCATTTGTCAAATGGGTTTGGAAATCTGCATTCTCCTGGCACTGAAGCAGCTCATGGTGTGAGATCAGATGAAGGGTGGGGTGTACTCTTCCAGGGAGAGCGGAATCCATAGGAGACTGGTTTCCTGGGAGACTCCTCCACTAGGGGGAGTGAGTGGTCACCCTCGTGGGCCCTGGAGAATGTGGGGCTGTGTCCACAGCCAGGTCCTTTCCCTCCCTGTGACCCCATATCTTACTTGTGGTTTCTCTTCCTTCCAGCCTCCCAGGCCAGTTCCTGTGGCAAATTACCCACACTCGCCCGTTCCAGGGAACCCCACGCCCCCCATGACCCCTGGGAGCAGCATCCCTCCCTACCTGTCCCCCAGTCAAGATGTTAAACCGCCCTTCCCACCTGACATCAAGCCAAATATGAGCGCTCTGCCGCCACCCCCAGGTGAGGACCCCGCAGTCTCCTCTCCAGTCATTTTCACCTGGGAGCCCCCAGTGGGCCAGGAGTAGGGGGCTTAGAATTTGGGCTGCCCACCCACCTGGGTGGCCAAAGGCTGGGGAGGAAGCCAGGAGGAGGAGCCTAAAATTCCGGAGCAGGGAGGCCCAGGGGTCATGGGAGGGCACAGGTGGGCTCCCTGGTTCCCTGGTGTGTACTTGATCACAGCCCAGCTTGTGGGGTTCTGTGGCCCAGCCCCAAGTTCCTCTGAGCTAGCAACCCAGGCGGTTTCACGGGGGTGAGTCCCACCCAAGGCCCCAGAGCCTATGCCACTGTTCCCGTGGCAGCCTGTGGCTCATCCGGCCCCTGTCCCTCCCCAGCCAACCACAATGACGAGCTGCGGCTCACGTTCCCTGTGCGGGATGGCGTGGTGCTGGAGCCCTTCCGCCTGGAGCACAACCTGGCTGTCAGCAACCACGTGTTTCACCTGCGGCCCACGGTCCACCAGACGCTCATGTGGAGGTGAGTGTAGCGGGGCGCAGCCCAGGTGGGACGGGGGAGCTCCCACAACACCACAGACTGCCCCGGGCCCGGTGTGGCCTTGCATGGGTGGTAGCAGCAGCTTCCTGCTACCTTCACCTGTTCAGCATCATTGATTGGGCCCTGCCCTGTGTGAGGCTCTGGGGAGCTCCTGGGACACTCGCAGTGTCCCAGGGGCTGGAAGCAGTATCACTTACCCAGGTCCTGAGTGTGGGGGAGACTGCCCACCCACAAAAGTGGCTGAGAAGGAGGCTGTCCCTGGTGAGGCCCTGAGTTGGCAAGAGGGAAAAAGCAGTTAAGAATTTGAACTTGGCTCATGTGGCCAGACCCTCAAATGTAGAGATGAGGCTGGAACTGACGGGAGGCTGGGCAAGGGGCTGACCACTGGGCGGGACTGCCACTCACATGGGGAACTCAAGTATGGGGTCTAGGCGCCCCCTCCTGGGCCAGGCCCTGTGTTCACAACCTGCTGTGATCTTGGGTGGTGACATTGCTTTCCCCTTTGGCAGCTGAGGAAATAAGGCTAAAGAAGTGCTTTAAAGGGTGGGAGTTCTCAGGGCTAGCAAGTCGCAGAGCCAAGACTTGGGCCTGGGTCTCTGGATGCCAGAACCAGCCTGTACCCCTTACCCCTGGGTCCTTCATCCTCAGGCACGGCTCCCTCATGCTGCCTCCTCCTTCCTGGGACTAGACAGCTGCCCAGTGAGCATCCTGAGGGCTGGAGATGGGTCTCTGCTCTGGGCACATGCACACTTCCACACTCATAGACTTACACACTTCCACACTCACTCATAGACTTACACACCTTGTTATTGTGTGAGTGGGCATTCAGGACACAGGAGCTGGGACACTCGTTCAGGAGGGGCCAAGACTTTCCACCCATGGGCAGACCTAGGTGGGCCCTGTTTACCCATACTTCGTACCCGGGAGCCCCGTGTGGAAGGCTGCTCCCCTGATTGGCCTGGAGATGGGTGTAACCACCTCACAGTCCATCTTGTCAATAGCGTCTGTCCTTTAGGCCCTCTGTCTTTGTTGTGAGGTATTGCTATATGGGAATGGTGGGCCTCAGCGGGGGTGGGTTTTGACTGGAGACAGGATCTCCAGGATGAGCGAGGAGGTGGTCAGGCAGGGAAATGGGCAGCAGTGGGGGTCGCGTCCTGCAGGACTCAGGAGTGATGGTAGTTTGGAGGCACCAGGGTGCCTCACAGAGCTGACCTGAGCCCTGCCCCCAGGTCTGACCTGGAACTGCAGTTCAAGTGCTACCACCATGAGGACCGGCAGATGAACACCAACTGGCCCGCCTCGGTGCAGGTCAGTGTCAACGCCACGCCCCTCACCATCGAGCGTGGGGACAACAAGACCTCACACAAGCCGCTGCACCTCAAGCACGTGTGCCAGCCAGGCCGCAACACCATCCAGATCACCGTCACCGCCTGCTGCTGTGTGAGTGTGCGGCGGGGTGGGGCTCGTGGGATCCCCGGGTCCCCTCCAGCTACGTCCTGGGTTGCTGTTCCCCACCCCACAGCTGTCAGAGTGATCGAAGCCACTGTGCTCTGATCTCAGACTCAGCCTCCCCCCTCCTTTTTTTAATATTTATTTTTTAGTTGTAGTTGGACACAATATCTTTATTTTATTTATTTATTTTTTGTGGTGCTGAGGATTGAACCCAGGGCTTTGTACTTGCTAGGCAAGTGCTCTACGGCTGAGCCACAACCCCAGCTGCCGCAGTCTGGCTGGGCACAAAATCACGAGCCACTCAAGCAGGAACAAACTTTATTTCCCAAACTTCCACGAATGCCACGCACGTGGCGTTGGCTCTTGGCACCCAGCCCCAGCCTCTTCCACTTTTATACTCCACTCTGTCCACGTATCTCCACCTTACTCCTCAGGTTCCCCTGGCCACCTGCACCCCTCTTCTGTGAAGTCTGGTGCATCCCTCAAAGCCAGGGTCTGCACTCACCTCATCTGTATAAGTGTTTTATATTCTAACCACCTTTTCCCCCAGACCCACCTCCACTAAGTCCAGAGTTAACTGTCCTTCTCCACCAGCCCTGTTGTCATGGAGGGGTGTGTGCCACACTTGTGAGCACTTGTCCCTCCAGCCTAGGAGTCATTGATCTGGGACCATGACTGAGCCATGCTGTCCCAGATCGGGGCTGGCACATGGGGGTGTACTGGGGCAGCTTGCATGGGGTGAATCGCATGTGCTGCTTTCCTGGTCTCCTTGAGGACCCAGGAGAAGAGAGGCTCTGGTTCTGCGCTTGCAAGTACAGGAGCACTGAGGCCACAGAGCTGGGAGTCACAGGACTAGGGGAGCTAGGCAAGGACATTCCTCTATCAGTGTGAGGAGGCTGGGTGGACAGTCCTGGACGGTGGCCTGGAGGGGGGAAAGCCCATCGCCCTGGGACAGGAAGGGCTGAAGACGCAGGATGGGAGCAGTACGGGGTGGGGGTGGGTAGGAAGCCACTGGGTTCCATTCTGATGCCACGTGTCCCATAAGTTCTTCCACCTTGTCGACATGGAAAACAGATAGCCATGAGAGTGGTGACCCCGGCTCAGGCCCCAGACTTGCAACTAGAATACACTGACTATTCTTGGGCTTTATCCCTGGTCCTGGGGGACCCTCTCCTTGAGATGCAATACCTTGAGCTCTCAAAAGTCTGGGCCGTGGCAACAGAGGCTGTAGAAGCTACGGGTGGGGCAGGGCTGGGGACAGCGGGCGGGGACTGAGCGGGCTTCCTGCTTTCTCCTGCAGTCCCACCTCTTCGTGCTGCAGCTGGTGCACCGGCCTTCTGTGCGCTCCGTGCTGCAAGGCCTCCTCAAAAAGCGCCTCCTACCTGCAGAGCACTGCATCACAAAAAGTGAGTGGGTGTTGGGTAGGCACAGGAGTGACAGCCTGCGGCTGGGCCTGGGAGGGGGTCCTGTCCTGGGGAGAGCCCTAGGCAGTGGGGTGTAGACGGCCCCTCTTCCTCTGGTATTGCTCTTCATACTGCCACCTTGCGCCATCATCCGTTTCCGTTTCCATACTCCAGAATCAAGTGCAAAGGCGCCTGAGGGGCTTTTTTTTTTTTTGCTGACCCAGTAAATCAGAGAAGTGCCAGACGGTTTCTGAACTTTGCAGAAAGTCCCCCATTGCTAGCCAAGGCCGATCCTGTTCTGCAGAGATTGGGGAGCTGCAGGTCCCTACCTTGGGCATGAGCACTCCTACGTGTCACACTGGGAGGCTGCTATTCCTCATTGCTGGGCCGCACGACCCCTGAAAGAATGCGCTCCATTCTCCAGTGCTTGATGGGCAGGGAGGACCCAGGGTGTGTTCAGGTGTGTGTGTCGACCCGTCCCCTGGGCCCCCTCAACCACCTGTGTCTCCCACCCCACAGTCAAGCGGAACTTCAGCAGCGTGGCTGCCTCCTCGGGCAACACCACCCTCAACGGGGAGGACGGCGTGGAGCAGACAGCCATCAAGGTATCTCTGAAGTGCCCCATCACATTCCGGCGCATCCAGCTGCCTGCCCGAGGCCACGACTGCAAACACGTCCAGGTGAGCCTTCCCAGGGCAGCTCTAAGACAAGCACCTGGAGCAGGCAGGGGTGGCGAGGGGCCAGCAGGGCCTGTCTCTGAGCCCCAAGGACGCCGTCAGCAGCTTCCTTCACTTACTCCTGCAGCCATCATTTATGCTTGGGGCACCCTTTCTGCCAAGTCAGGACCTGGGTCCCCAGGGCTACAGGATCAGGGTTAGAGAGTCCTTATCCTGGCAGATGGTAGTTCTGACTGGGAATCCTGCCAGGATACCACCGCTGGCCCAGGACCTGAGAGCAGGGACACCTCTGCCTGGTGAGCTGCTGTGTCCAGGGCCTTGCCTCAAGCAGGCACTCAGGAGAGGGCATGAGGGATTGTCACAGTCCAGGTAGGCTGTGACGGGGCTCTAGGAGCATGTGGACAGTCCAGGCTGGGAGAGATTCATTGTGTAGGGACTGCTCAGGCAAGGTCTCTCAGAAGAGGGGTGAGGAGCCAGCCCATAAGGGCATGCTGAGTGGCACTGGGCCGTCACCCGGAACCCTGTGGTCAAACATGGCTGGTCCCGAGGGCTAAGCCAGGGAACAGGAGCCTCCCTCCTTCTGAGAACGTTGCGTGTGATGGATGTCCTGGTCACTTTGTTTATCTGACCAGCCGGGTGGATAGATGTGATCAGAGCTGTCCTCAGTGTCTGGGCTGGGCTAGAGGGGTGGTCAGAGTCCACACTGCCCTTGTCCTCACTGAGAGGCTTTCACAGGGCAACATGGCTGGGATGTGGGGCCAGGAAGCCATCTCAAAGGGTGTGAGGTAGGGTCAGGGGTGTGAAGGGTGCCAGGCAGAGGGACTAGGGGCTGGTTCACATGCAAACAAGTTGGTATGCCTTTCGCTGCACCCTCTGCTTGTCCCCATCCCTGGTAGGGCAGTCTTCCAAGTCTCCCCAAGGTGCACAAGGCAGCTTCTGATAGGCCTCGTCTCAACCATTTGTCTGTCTATTGTCTGTCTCCACTTCTGCAGTGCTTTGACCTGGAGTCCTATCTACAATTGAATTGTGAGCGAGGGACCTGGAGGTGTCCTGTGTGCAAGTGAGTAATGACTGTCCTGGCAGAGAATTCCCCCACGGGGCTGCAAAGGGGAGGAGCGCCCCCTCCCTTTGGCTGTCCCCCTTCTCCGGGGTACAGCCACTTTCACCTGCCAAAAAGCAAATCAGAACCAAAGCCCAGCAGAGGAGCTCGGGTTCCATGGGCTCTGCAAGAAACCTTTGTCACAGGGCCGCCTGCTGTGTAGCAGCAACAGGGGTGGGATTTGGTGGGCACGGGTGGGGCCAGGCAGCTGTGCCCCACTTCCTTGAGCCCAAGAGCTAAGGCCAAGGCCCTCCTTTCCTCTTCCAGTAAAACTGCTCTGCTCGAGGGCCTGGAGGTGGATCAGTACATGTGGGGGATCCTGAACGCCATTCAACAGTAAGTGGTCTCTGGCTGGACTGTGGCCAGTATTGGGGGACTGGGGGCGGGGAGGAGAGGGAGGTTGCAGATAGCAACGATCACGTCCCTGGTCAGACAGACAGAACCCTGACCACATCCCTGATCTCTCTGTAACTTTACCTTGGGAATTTCTGGACCTGGGGCAAATGAATGTTCCAACATGTTCTGAGGGAACAGAACTAGCCAGGGCAGGAAGCTCGCAGTACCCCCACAGCAGCTCCTTGGGTGGCAGGCCTTGAGGGCCCTAGGCCAGCCACTCATTTCCCTAGCCTCAGTCTCCACATCTCCCAGAGCTGTCAACATCCCCACCAGGCTTCCGTTCTTACAGAGTGTGGTGAAATGGGACAGGAGGCTTTGCACCCCATAGCCTTAGCTCTGATCCCCTTGTTCCCACAGCTCTGAGTTTGAAGAGGTCACCATTGACCCCACGTGCAGCTGGCGGCCAGTGCCCATCAAGTCAGACCTACACATTAAGGACGATCCTGACGGCATCCCTTCTAAGCGGTTCAAGACCATGAGCCCCAGCCAGATGATCATGCCCAACGTCATGGATATGATTGCAGCCCTGGGCCCTGGCCCATCCCCCTACCCACTCCCACCTCCCCCCGGGGGCACCAACTCCAACGACTACAGCAACCAAGGTGGGTGATGCCAGACGAGGTGGGGGAGCCCCGAGTCCAGTGGGGACACAGAAGTTCTATGCTGATAGCAGCAGGTGCAGAGGGGAAGGTGAAGAGGCAGAGGTGACATACCTCCAAACAGGAATCCTAAAATCACTGCACTTGGAGGGGAGGGCAGCCAAAGCCCAAGGCCTCAGAGCCACTCTCCTGTTGCCTCCCTCAGACCCTTCTGTGTTTTTCTGTGACATCTCTTATTGTCCCTGTCCCTCCAACTCTCCACTCTCCCAGGACAGAGTCCGGGTACCTGGATCCCTAGGGCCTTTGACTACCCAGCTCACCATCACTGGCTCTTACTCCCTGCTGGCCAGACTACACTTCACCCCTACTGCTTGCTACTTGGTCCAAAAAATATCCCACCCCAAAAATCAGAGGGTGGTATCTCCCTAACCAGGAGCCCTGATCTTAGATCCCCAGGACTGCTGGGTGATTAGCAGCCCAGAGACATTAGCCCACCTGGTTCATGTCCCATGGCTTGTTGAGGACTCCAGTGTGCCAGCATGCTGACTCTCTGAGCTTCACCATCACCATGTGGTAGAGGGTGTGGTGACTGAAGAAGCTGGACCACTGTCCCCTCTCATGTCACTTTGAGCCTGGTACATTTGGAGGCTTTGTGGACTTGGCAAAAGAACCTCTGGGCTTTGGTCTTCCCATTATGAAATATGGCCATCAGGAGGAACCACTCAGACTTGGCCTTGTGCCATGTCCCCCTTCTCCAGCTCTGCCTCTCATCCACAGTAGAGCAGCGCATGCCCCAGAATACCTTGTCCCACCAGAGGAGATGTCTTTGCTGCTCCATTGTGCAGCCCAGAAGTGTAAGGCTTGCAGGAGCCTTGCTAGCCTCCTGAGGGGCAAGGACTTGGCTTTTACCTTTACTCTCTCCATTCCTTGGGGGTGGCCATCACCGCACTGGGTGACTCCATGTCCCCATCTCATTCCTTCCCCAGGCAACAACTATCAGGGCCATGGCAATTTCGACTTCCCCCATGGGAATCCTGGCGGGACATCCATGAATGACTTCATGCACGGACCCCCCCAGCTCTCCCATCCCCCGGACATGCCAAACAACATGGCTGCCCTCGAGAAACCCCTCAGTCACCCCATGCAGGAAACTGTGAGTACCTCTTCCTTCCCCAACCCTCCCCACTGCCCGGTGGTTCAGGCCGCACTCCAGCTTGTCGGGAGCTGTCTAGGACAAGGCCCCCCTTGGGACTTTCCTGATGTTGGTACCCTGGTTCCTTCCTTGGCAAAGGGGATAACCAAGAATTGGGCCTGGTGACTCAGAAGGGAGTAAGGGGCCTGATATGGTTCATCTGCATCCGTGGACTTGACTGTTTCATCTAGAATTTGGATTTTCTGGAAATTGAGGAAGCTCCAGGCTCCTAGTTACATACACAGGATACTTGGGCGATCGCACACACACGTGCACACATACCACTACCTACTTCTCTCTCCTTCTCTTTCTTTCTGCCTCCCTCTCTCTCCCGACACCCCTTTGCACATAATTCCAGCCACCTAGAATTTGATCCCAAACCCAGGCACCTATTCCCCAAGGGTCTGAGTCTTCAGGGTGTCATTACAAAAGAGAGTGCTAGGAAATCTGACTGCCCTAGGAGTCTGTGCTCCTCATCCTGTTTCACGATGATTAACACACAGCCCAAATAGCTGGGGAAGCCTCTCTGGGGCAAGGGATCCCATGCTACCCAAGACCTACCCTTCCTGTAACCCTGACAGCAGTGGTTGGAGACCCAGCTGTCCTCAAGGTTCTCATCTAGAGAGTGCTGGATTCTCCTCTGTTTAGCAACTGTTTCCTGAGGCATGCTCTACGTCAGTTGTGTGCCAATTGAAAGCAAGACAGACCCCTGGACATGGTGGCACATACATTTAATTCCAGCCATTTAGGAGGCTGGGACAGAGGATCACACATTTAAAGCCAAACTGGACAACTTAGTGAGACCCTCTCTCAAAAGGAAATTATTAAATTATTAGCTCAGTGGTAGAGCACTTACCTAGCATGTGCGAGGCCCCTGGGTTCAATCCCCAGTACTAAAAACAGGGGCCTTGTGCTCATGGAGCACAATTTCTGGAGCCTCCACAGTGGAGGAAGAATGACTAGCGTTTTGCAGAAACTTAAGTAGCTTGACCGAGGCCTCAGTTACTCTGCTCTCTTACCTTGGGGAGGACAGGCAGTTGCCAAAGAACATACCAGCCAGTTAGAAGGTCTGGAATCTCAACAGTACATGGCAGCAGGGTTCGGGGGCACCTACATTTAATTGGTCACTCTAGTCCTCTGATCTTCTGTCACATGACCTACAAGAAAGGGGCTTCTGGCTTGTGCTGTTCCACATCCCTAACATGGAATTAGCTCTGCCGCTGAGCCAGAGGCTGTTCTTGTGGGCTAGAGGCTGTCCTATGGGCAAGAGGCTTCCTGGATTCTCAGAGAGTCTGAATGTTAACTCCTCTGCATGGGGCTTCCAACTCCTAGGGGCTTCTCTCCTTTCTTGGCTCTGCTTCCCAGGACTTCAGCAGTCTGCACCCAGGAGACACCCAGATCACACTTCCACACCCACCACACATCCCAAGCCGTACACGTCCTGACCCTGGGAGATGGCAGTGGGAAGGCCATATGCTCTCCTGTCTTCTGTTAGCCGTGTCACTGGCATTTTGTGCAGGGGGACCTGAGCCTGTGAGTTGACTTCAGAGCCTCCCAGGGATGCTCCTTTTTTTCTGGCCTATCACTAGAAGGCAAGCAGACCCAGAAGCACAGCTGTACTAGGTGGGGTGAGCAGTCACAGGTCGACTCCCAGCACACCTGCACGACTAGAGGTAGCCAGTCCACCCTCCTCCCCACCCTGTATGCCAGGACTGGCTGGACAGCTCCCACCAGGTGCTGATGTGCCCAAGGACTCTCCCTTGCCAGGTTAAGGTTGACAAGTGTATTAGCAGGGCTCAGAGAACACCTGGCCCTCCAGGCTCTGAGATATTCCAGCCCATATCAGGGTCCAGGGGAACGGCTGTGTCAGAAGATCCAAGGACCATCTGTCCAGAACAGGGCTATTTACAGGAATATGGAGCCCCTTCCTGCTGCCCGAGAATGGACATTGTGGGTCATCTGCCTCTCACTGACAGCTGTAGTGGCCTGTTCCTCCAGTCTCTTCCTCAGGTCATCCCACATGTGGTTTCTCCAAGGTCCCAAAACCCCATGGTCGTGTGGTTATCCCCTATTTTCAGGGTGGGGGCTGGAAGGAAGAAAAGCCACCTGGACTGTGGGCCAAGGCCAGCCCACAGCAGAAGTGGGTAACAGCCCTCAGCAGAAACAGGAAGAAGAACTAGGGTCTGGGGAAGACCAGGGGTAGCGTGACTACTGTTTGCAAACTCAGAACTGCTTTTCTGTGTGGCCCAGAAGATGGGGCCAGGCACAGAGAGGGGGCCCAGAAGACTAAGAAAACATGTGGTCACCGGGCTGCCTGTTCCAATTGGCAGCACATAAGTGGGGCTGCGGGCCCTGTGGGGATGTTTAGAGTGGGGATAAGGGCATGGGCTCAACATTCAGAGCCTTCCCCAGGCCTTCCGCTCTGAGGGAGGGCCTGCTTGGAACAACAAACAGACTAGCAGGGTACATGTTTCAATCTTACCTACCCACCTATCTGCAGACAACCCATTTTTTGGTGCTTATGCTTGCTAAAGAATTACCTAGATCTGTTAGAGACAACTCCAGGCTCAATAAGGCCTGGAGGTGCCTGGCCTTCTCAGTGTCTGGTACGAGGGGGTTGGCCAGGAAGAAGGGCCCAGCAGTGTGCTGAGATGCCCCTGGTCACCCAAGTTCCCACCTTGCTCTACCCTTTGATGTCACAGCTGAGTTCCATCCTTGGAGGCAGGCAGGGTGCATCGTCTTCATGCCCAGCCTTGCCCCTTTCCTGGGCCTACTTGGGGGGTGCAGCCCCGGGCCTGAGCTGCACGCCTGCCCCATGCTATGTGTCTGCGTCTGCTCTCTGCTGCCCTGGCCCTTGGGGGGCTGCACCGCGCTGCCGGCAGCACCACTTGCCTCCCCGCTCCCCAGAAACATGCCCATTTTGCTTCTTCATTCTGCCCTTGCTGTTGTTCGTTGTGACGGTGTCTGGGGTGGGGAGGCCGAGGGGTTCGGAGGGGCCTGGGCCTGCTCTCAGCATCTGCGCCTGTCTCAAAGCCCTTCGGGGCCGCGTGCAGCCTGAGAGGCCCGGTCCCCTGCCTTCCTCTCCGCGGCCTCCCTGGCTGGCAGTTTCAGGGGAGGACAGGGTTTTTGTTTGTTTTTCTGCCCCCTCCCACCAACAACCATTCAGCCTTGTGAGGGGGCAGCTTTGTTTGGGGGTTGTTATTTCCCTGGTTTGTTTGGTTTTCATTTTCTCCAGGCATCTCGTGGCTGTTCCTCGTCACCTCACCTTTCTTTCTCCTGCTCTCTCCTCCTCCACAGATGCCACACGCTGGCAGTTCTGACCAGCCCCATCCCTCCATACAACAAGGTTTGCACGTACCACACCCCAGCAGCCAGTCAGGGCCTCCATTACATCACAGTGGGGCTCCTCCTCCTCCTCCTCCTTCCCAGCCTCCCCGGCAGCCGCCACAGGCCGCTCCCAGCAACCATCCACACAGCGACCTGACCTTTAACCCCTCCTCAGCCTTAGAGGGTCAGGCCGGCGCGCAGGGAGCGTCCGACATGCCGGAGCCTTCACTGGATGTAAGTTGGGGTCACCATGCGCCTTGGCCTGGGGCCAGGCCTGGCACCGGGACCTGCCCGAGAGAAGGGGTGGGTGTTGAGGGCTCAAGGCCCCGGGTGGAAGAGGTGGGTGGGCGGTGGGTGGACCCCAGCCAGTCTGCCCTGGCTCCAGAACCAGGAAGCCCCACCAGGGGGAAGTGTCATTGAGAACCCCTGCTCCGCTGGCCCCTCCCCACAGTCCCCTGACCACAGTCCTTCCACCCAGGTCCTTGCAGGTTCCCTTGGGGCCAGGGCTTTGGAGGCAGCACAGGAGGGTCCCTGCCCTTCTTCCCAACCTCCTCCCCTCACTTCCCCACCATGTTGAGCTTGCTGTTTCTGTGTCTGCACCCTCTCTGGCCTGAGGCACGGGAGGGGCTGGAGTGACAGGGCCCTTCTGTCTGTCTTGCTGGTCTTGTCTGTCTGCAGTTTTCTTGTCCACGTGTTGTCCATTCCCTGCTTCCGCTTGCTCCATCGTTCACTCCGAGAGGCCCCTGTGTGGGGTGACAGAAGCTGGGGGGCAGGAAGATCAGCTTCACTATCAGGGGACAACTGAGGTTCAGGGCTCCCCCACCTTGAGGCCTAAACAGTTTGGAAAATTAGGGTGGGACACGGAATGACTGAGGCTGAGCACTAGTTGGACGGACTGGCAGGTATGGGGCAGGACGCTTGCTATTCCCATCCCCGCCTTGGTTGCTGGGGGCAGTGACTGGCCTACACCTCTACGTCGACGCTCCCCAGAGGAGGCCTGTCCTCCACTCAGTGACACTTGTCCTCCACCTCCTGGGCCCACTGGGCAGCAGAGGCTTCGCAGCAGGTGGGACTCACTGTGCTGCCATCTTGGGTTCTCACCCAGACATAGGCCAGTGGGGGTGTCATGGTAGAGGGTAGGAGACAGTGGGCCACAGGCTTTTCTAGGAGGTCTGGGGAGAGGACCAGGGTGGTGAGCACTGCAGAGACCACTGGCCTTCCCACAGCCCACCTCCTTGTGCTCACGTGTAAAGCCACGCGTGGCTTCTGCTGGGCGGCCGTGTAACCTGCCCTGGGACTTCCCAGGGTGTAGGGTTGATGTATGTGCCTGAGAAGGACCAGCCCAGCCCAGGTCTCGGCAGTCCAGCTCCTCTGCCCTAGGCTTGAAATGAGCATGGACGAGGCCCAGTGGCCTGGATGTGTGTGGGCAGCCAGAAGGCCCACACTCAACACTGCTAGGGTCCCTCTTTGGGCTAGGGTCTTGGGGGGCAGATGGAAGGGGAACGACCAGGCTGGCGGGCATCCCTGCACTCCCTCCCTGGGCCACTCCCAGTTAACACCTCATCTGGACTTCATTCTTTTCCAGCTCCTGCCGGAACTCACAAATCCTGACGAGCTCCTCTCTTATCTGGATCCCCCCGACCTTCCAAGCAATAGCAACGATGACCTCCTATCTCTCTTTGAGAACAACTGAAGGCCACCCCTCCACTGGGGCCATCCCTCCCCACTCTGCCTCCTACCCCGTCTGTCCCACACACTTTTCCACCCAGGAGCCCATGCCTCAGGCTGCCCCTCACAGGGACCACAGGCTTGAGGGTGAGCAGGGTGTACCCGGAAGGCCTGTGAGTCTGCAGCCCGTGTCTCCCATGCCCAGAGCAGGCCCCGGGATGACCTCCACTGAGGGGGGCCCGGCCCAGCAAGAGGCTTGTGCTGATGGCGGCTAAAGGTCCCTCTGTCTGTGCTGACTCCAGATGACCTCCAGTGTCCCCAAGGGTTCTTCCACTTTCTAAACTGTAGCCCTGCCTCCCTGCTTCCCAGCCCAGAGCTTCCTGCAAGTGATTGGAGCCTGAGAGAAGGCCCCCAAAGACCTGGGGAACCCCAAACTTTGGAGAAGCAGTGACAGTTGGCAGCAGGGGAATGGCCTGCCCCCCACCACCCACCACAGAAAAGCACAAATCTCTGGGAAGGAGAACATCTCAGAGGCCAAAGGTCATCACTTTGGCCTCTGACCTCTAAGCCAAGATACCCTGTAAACTTTCTCAGAAAGCAGAGAAAAAGGACAAGATTCTGTGTCTGAGAGGGTCTGCCATTCCTGCTTGGGGACTGGTGGGAAAGGAAATCAGGGCCTCCCGGGAGACAGGACGAGGCATTGGAGGGTTTCACAACCTTTTGGACTCAGATCAAGGCTCAGCCTCAGAGGGCAGAGAGTGAACACACACGTGTGTGCACCCAACCCAAATGATTATGCCCCTGGAGGGGGGTGTGGGGTTGCCACCAGCCAGAGTCAAATAGGGCAGCCGCTTACAACTCTGCTCCAAGCTACTCCCTGATTTGAGATGGCCACATGGAAAGTCCCGAAGTCACCTGGAGGAAAGGAAGATTGCACTTGGACAGCAAGCAGCTTCCCTCCACGTGTGCTGGTTCCTTCCTGCGGCCCGTCTCCCGCCTCTCCAAGACTGTTCCATGGGACACTCACTTCCCTCTGTGTCCTCGTTCCATTTGTCCAGCCAGACAGCAGTGGTAACCGGTGGAGAGGTAGGGCAGGCGCCAGGGCGGCTCAGGTGAGGCCTGCACTGGAGCTGGGCAGCAGGTGGCCAGTGCACCCGCATCTCTCCCCATGCTCAAAGCTGCCCCTGGCTCCAGCCCAGCCATCGCTGAGTGCACCTGGACAGCCCTGCAGGCAACTCATGGTGTGAGTGTCCGTGTGGCCGCCAGCCTGCTCTTGGCATCCCCCTCCACCCGCAGCTCTGCACACACTCCTGCTCCCTCTGGTCTTCCTTCACTGCTTCACTCCATCTGGCTTAGGTGTCCCCTGGGAGCTTGTCACATGTCCACTTTGTTCCAGGCTGATCTGTGCCCCTGAGCCTCATGGCGTATGGAGATGCTGGAGTGTCCCCTCACCTGGGTCCTAGCTATAAATTCTTGGCGCCCTTCTTGCTGCTGCCCAGGGCCCTTGCCTGCCCTCCCGTCCACTCTTGGTATCCTCATTTGCCATCAATCTCCCAGTCTCCCTCTGGGTGGTGGGTGGTCTCCAGCACTCTTCTGCGGATTATACCGGAAAGGTGGCCTCAGCTGTTGACTTGCAGTCACCGTACCAAATGGCACAAGGTTTTCTGTAGGAAAGCTGCCATCGCCCCCGCCCTTTTTCTTCCTTTGTCCCCGTTGTCGAGGTTTTTTCAAACAGTGTGTTGTTCAGTATGCAAATCAATTATTTTAAGAATCGCTTTTGTAAATATCTTTGTGAATATTTTAGTATTGTCTTTGATAATATTCAACATTTTCATGACCTGGTTATAGCCTTTGCTGGTGTTTTTAAAATACCTTGACTCAACAACAAAAACTCGAGTCCTCTTTTTTTAAAAAAAAAAACAACAAACAATAAAAAAAAAGAAACCAGGGCTATTTGTACAGATGAGGGACGAATAGAATGGGTGGCTAGGCTGGGAGTCGGAAGACTAGGCAATTCACAGTTGAGAGCCATACCCAGTGGGCTTCTGGGTACAAGATCATGCCAGGTGGTGTTGTGGTCGTCCCTGCACAGGGCCTGTGGCCTGGCGGGAGGCCATGGTCTAGGTTGGACCATCTGGAATGTTCACCTTCAGACAGACTGACGGAAGCCTGCCTTAGATGATCCTGCTTCCTGCCATGATCCTTTGCCCTGACAAGGCCTGGGACCCTGCTGGTCCTTTTCACTGCGTGCCCAGATTCTGCCCACAGACCCATCCACAGCATTAGTGGAGAAGCCGTAGATGTGCTGGCAGGGAGGCCTCCAGGCCCCTCTCCTGGCCATCTCTGGGCTGGACACCTCAGGCTGATTTCCTAGACCCCCTCCCAAGCAAGCCTCCACCAGCTAGTTCATTCAAGAGCTTCCTTGTGGACGGCACTGCCAGAAGCCCACCCTCCAGGGACATCCCCCTCCCACAGTAATTTTGGAGCTTGTCTTGGGTATGAGGGAGGAGCAACAACATCTGGAGCTGGAACTGTCCCTTAGTAGTGACCGATGCACATAAGAGCAACATCTGTAAGCAGAGGCAGGCCTGAGCTCTGGAAAGATATTTCCCTGATCCTTTCAGATGACAACTTGGAGCCATAAGTAACCTCAAAAAAGGAAAAAAAAAAAAAAACAGGCCTCAGCAAGCCACGTTTCCATGATACGCATCGACCCACCCCATAGGCACGTTTCTGCCACCTCTCCACAAAGATGGAGTGGAAGGCAGCCGGCAGACGGAAAGAGCCCCCTGTGGGCCATCACCCCATCTTCTTGGTTTGAAGCTTTATCCATGTATCATGTTCCCTGTAGCCATTTTATTTTTGAAGAAACTTCTAATGCTTTCTCCCTAATGGAGGCCCTAACACCCCCACCCCCACCCCCACCCCCAGAGAGCTACAGGCCTGCTCCCAGCAGGCCTCGGGCCTGACCCGTCCAGACAGGGCAGCGTCAGCAGCAGTGACTCGAGGGACGTGTATATATGTAAATGAGAAATAGACACACGTCAGCAGATGCATTCATTTCTCTCGGAATGTGTATTGTTTTTTTTTTTCTTTTACAAAACAAAACGAGAAAAAAAAAAAGGCTTGGAACTCCATCTTAACGTGGAAAAACTAGATCCTGTTTGTTAGCGTTTGTGAGTTCTCCACATTTTGTCCCACTCATGTAATATACTCTGACCCTGTGTGGAAAGGCATTTTTGTTCTGTTTTGTTTTTATTTTACCTACATGTACTATTTAGCTTCAGTCTACTAGTCCTGCCACCTGTGTACTTTTTAGGGTGCTATGGAAATAATGAAAAGAAACGGGGGATTTCAGAAGAAAATTGTAACCAAATTCATACTTTGTATAATTTTTGATATCATGATCGCAGGTGATTCACACGTACACACATAAACACACCCACACGTGCAGCCTGAAGTGACTCCCACAGAAACCGTCATCGTCTCTGTACATCGTATGTACAATGCAATCATTTCATACTTTCAACTGGTCAGAAAAACTAATTGTGATTTCTAGTCTTGCAAAGCTGTATGTAGTTAGATGATGTGACAACCTCTAATATTTATCTAATAAATATGTATTCAGATGAAACCTGTATATTAGGTGTTCATGTGGTTATTTTGTATTTAAAGATCAAATTATTTGACTATTGCTAGACATTTCTATACTCTGTTGTAACACTGAGGTATCTCATTTGCCCATGTTAATTTTTTTCTAAATAAATTGACAAAAATGAAGGTTTTGGTGAATCAGCTATTTTGTGGCTGCCAAGGAGTGGTCTGGGTGTTTTGGCTGTTGTTTTTAAACCACTACCCCTGCCCTGTCACTCTGCTTTGGGTATGAAGCTGGAAGAGCCCTGCAGGGGGCCCTGGGAGCTGTGGGCAAGTGAGTGCTCAGAACCCTGTACCCTCCTCACCTGCTTCTGGCAGGAACTTGTCTCCAGCAGGCCCTGATCCTGACAGGCAGGTGGGGCAGATGGAGTGGGTAGTGAGTGGTGTGTGGCTGAAATGGGGCCTGAACAGATCCAGGTCTTTGTAGCCATGCATGACTCAGGGTGTCTAATGGTGGCTGTCACCCATAGTCCCCCATGGATTAAAAAGCAGGAACCTATTCATGTTGATCCCCCCAGTGGTGATTGGATCCAAAATGTCTAGAATGAAAAAACAGAGGCCTACCCAGGCCTCACAGGAAGTGGAGTGTTAACAGCTGCTCTCCCTCCCCAGCTCTGCCTGGCCACCTGCTTCTCTGTACACCCATCCTCATCCCCTCCAAGGGGAGCTTGGGATTTCTCTTCTCCAGGACTGTGCTTTCCCTGGGGTTTGGTCTCATGATGGCTCCCACCCAGACCACAGTCCCAACCAGCCTCACAGCCTCAGCACCCAACAGACTGGCTGCTCTTCTGTGTGTCCCATTTAAACTTTGGGGAAGTGAATCAGATTGGCAGAGCTCAGCAGTCAATTGCTGGACTCCCCTTAGCCTGACCACGGGACACCAGGAAGACAACAGGCATGGTTGCCACGGGGAAGTAGGGGGCTGGCAGGGACCCCAAATCTATGTGCTAGTGTGATTCTGGAATGTCTGTGAGGATGTGGGTCAGGAGAGGGTGCAGGACTGAGTGAGGGGTGTAATGTGTGCCTAAGTTGGGCTGAGGTGGCAACGGACTGCCTATAGGGTCTGGGTGCCCAGAAGTCCCTTGACTCTAAGGTGGCACTGAGGTGGCCAGAGTTTCCCTTTGGGGTAGGAGATGGAAGGTGAGGGAGAAGGGTTTACTTTAAGACTGGAATCCAGGCTGCTGCTGAGCCGCAGGCACTGCCCTCTGCCACAACACACAGTGACGTTTCCCTCGGAGCTGCTGCTCTAAGGGTGGCCGAGCAGGGTGGGCATCAGGAAGCACTTCCCAGAGGGGCAGGTCCTGCTCCTGCTCCTTATAGCCTGACCCTCCAGCAAGCTGTCAATCAGCATGGCGGAGCATGGCCAACACTTTTGAATGAAAATAAAGTAGAAAATATCAGCAGTGTACCCTACAGGACAGAGGGAGGGAGTATATCAGGCCACTTTCAGGGTGTGAATGTGTGAGTGTGTATACATGCACACGCGTGTTGAACCGGTGGGTTGTGTTTAAAAACAAAAGTTGGAATGGCATTGTGCCAAAGGTGGAAGTGGGTGAGCAGAGGGGAGGGAGTGCGTTCCCCAACGTCACGACAAACAGCACACCTCCCTGCCATTTCAGCTGGACACCTTGAACCAGGGAGACAGCCAGATACAAGCCTGTGGCTGACCCAAGGCTTCAAAGAGACCAGCTGGCCCATCCTTCTCCCTCCCGAGATAGAGTACTTCCTTCTAGGGCCCTAACCCCAGGATGAGAAAAGTTTACTGATAAAGCCCCGGGAAGGCCCTGGCTCAGGGCAGCAGGAGCTCAGCCCCCCCCACACACACACCTGGGCTTTACATCACAGGTCATCTTGGGGGTTCCCTTAGCCCACTTCACAAAGCCCCCATAGAAGCCTGCAGGATGCTACTTGGGGGAGTCATTTGGCCTCACAGGGAGATGCCAGAACACACTGGGGTCTCCAGCCCCAATAGGTCCTCAGGTCATCCAGCCAACCTCTTACCATCCATTGCTCTTATGTCCTGCTCCCACCTCCCATTCAGCCATGCCCACCTCAGACTGGGCCCCACCCTCAGATGCCCACTGCTGTCCACCCAACCCACAGGCCCACATCCATCTCCCCCCAGCCATACATCCTTCCTCAGCCCAGGTTCAGAGGAGGTGGTGTCCCTCCCGTGGGGACCAGCTCCTCCCCAGCCCCTGACACCAGAACCTGCTTCTCTTCCATCAGCACTTCACTCCATCGGGAGCCCCTTCCCCTGCCTTCCTCCTTCCTAGGTCTGGGCCTCAGCCCTGCCCTTGTGAGGTCTACCCCCGGCTTCCCAAATCCTGGATTTTGATGCCTTCCCCTCCTTCTCACACAGGCTCCTTAGAGAGTCAAGGAACAGGCTCTTGTTCACTCTCCTCTGCCCCCACCACATGCCCACTTTGTGCCCACTCCTCTGAGACTTCTTCTGCCAGCTCACCAGCAACCTCTTGCTCTCAGAGAGTGGGCTCAAAGGCACATGTGACCACTACTCTTCCTTCCTGGAAACTTTCTGCAGGCAGAAGGCTGGAGATGTACTGGTGGCAGGTAGAGATTGATAGTGGCTGGCAAGGGGTGGCAGTGTGTCACCTGGGCTAACTGGATAGGATGAAGCAGGCTACTGTCCCAGCTGGTACCAAGTCTCTGGCATTGGAGAGGTAAGGGAAGAATGACTAGGAATTAAGACCTTGGCATTGGGTGTCTATTGCTAAGTGTCAGTGATGCACTGAAGAAAGGAAATTACTCTGCACAGCTCTTAATCGACAATTTAAAACAAAGGATGAGAGTCAGACGAAACCTCTTGGCAGGAAGCCTTGAAAACATTTACCTTCTGCAGCCGGAGGGCAGACAGAGTGAGGATCAGGGAGAGGGCTTCTGCGCAAGAGCAGTGGGTTGACAGAAAAGGCTGAATTCCCCATCGAGACAGTCTCTTATACCAAATTGAGCCCCTAATCTTGGAATGGGGACATTTGCAACAATGCCTCTCCACTGGCACACACATACTGCCACACAGAGGGTTTATATCCACCCGATAATGAAGAAGAACAATTCCAGAGCTTGGGCCAACTTGGTATATGGGGCCAGCCAAAAGTGAGCTGCACCTGCACTCCAGCCCAAAGAAGGTGACCCTGAAAGACCATGATGAGAAGAAATCCCTCCAGCAGGTAGATTTGAGTGGCCATTGGCGTGGCAAGAGATGTGATCTGAGATAAGAACATATGTGTACTAGCGGTGGGTAGTGAATGGTTAGCTATTGGTCAGAGGGCTGGAAACAGCAAGACTGGACCATCAGAGACATTTGGGAAAGAGGCATGTGGCCCTATGAGAGTCAGCAAAATGTGTGAAGATCCACCCTGTGACATTGTAACATGTACATAGAGCATTCAACAAGCAGGTGGGCAAGGTGACTCATGCAAGGGACATCAGCCAGTCCCTGTCAATGCCCCTGGCCCTTCAGGTAGTGCTTGTACAATATGGACACCTGATCATGGTAACAATTATGAATCTATACATAACCCCAAAAGCTTGGGCTTCCTTTTATCAAGGTTGATGTCGCTTCTGCTACTGCTGAATGTCCAACCGGTGATCAACAGAGACAAAAGCTTAGACCCTGATATGGTAACATCCTATGAGGAGGCCAACTATCCACTCAGTGGCAAGTTTATTACATGGGACCCTTTATAATAAAGAGATCATGAGAAGGGTAGAGAGTCACTCTGACCAGGAGCCATATATATTTTGGGTATGAGTCAAGCTGTTCTGATGGTGCCTTAGGCCATTGCCATGATCTTAGGACTCTCAGGCTGAGTGATTTACTGGTGCAGGCTCTCATATAGCATCGCTACAAGTCACAGCAGGGGCAGTATGCCAGTAGGTTGGTGACTATAGGATCCACTGGTCCTACTCATGTGGCACCATCTAGAAACTGACGACCTAGAAAGCATAGAATAGCTCATAAAGATATAGCTGAGGGGCCAACTGGGAGGTTACACCCTGTGAGGTGGAAGAAGATGGCTTGTTATCTTTTAGCTTGCACTAGTCACTTTAAATCAATGACCATCATGCATCTGTCAATAGGCAGACAGAATAAACTTAATGTGAGAAGCAAGTGGCGCTGTGCAGGGGCTGAACAGGAGACACTGTAGAGCTCTACCATGTTCCCTTGGGTTTTGCCCATGCACCCATCCTTCAGCTACGGTGAGGGTTGATTCCAAGAGCTCACAGATTCCCTTTCTGTAGTCAATTGCCCTTCAGTGGCAAGAGCTGCGTCTCCTGGGAGTTTACACCCACACAAAATGATTGACTAGCTCTGTGTATAAAATGCCCGCCATCTTGCCTTAGTTCCAATGCCCTGGTTCTGTGGCCCAACCAAGGAGAGCCTTTCCTGGAGATCCTATTGCTGTTCATCTCTTCCTTCTCCTTACCATGCTTCTCTCACTCTCACAGGCTGTGAACAAGCAGTCCCTCAATAAATCGGCTTCACAAGAATCTGCAACTTGGGCTCTGCCTCACAGAACTCCACCTGAGACAACAGCTCTTCTTTCTTACAGTGTTAAAGGTTAGCCTGAGGCCCTTTTCTCTCTCACAGTCTCTCTCAGTGCATCTCAACCCCTCCTATAGCTTTAACCAAGAGGTTTTGATTACTTCCTATTATCTCTTTGGCCGCATCTTCTCTCTATCCCTAATGCTGATGTTATAACTCATGATCACCATCCGTTCTCATCTGCACAAATTCACAGCTTCTTAACTTTTCCCTTAGCCCCATTCTTATTATTGACACTGTGGTAGAAAATCTGTGTTTTGTCTCCCAGATATTTATGTGCTGAGAGCTTGGTCCCCAATATAACAGTATTGAAAGTGTTGGGACCTTAAAGAGGTGGAACCTAGTGGCAAGTGATTGGGTCATGACTGTCTTCCTGAAGAAATATAGGCTGGTTTCACAGGACTGGATTAGTTCCCAAGAGAGTGGGTCATCTCTGTATTTCCGTGTGACCTACCCTCCAGATATACCCCCACCATGGGATGCCATCTGCCATGTTATGATCCACTCCTCACTGAAGCCCAGCCAGCTGGGGCTGCCTGATCTTAGATTTTCAGCATGGAAAACTATAAGCTAAATAGAACTCTTTATTGAAGTCCCCAGTCTCCAGTATTCTTTTATAGCAACACAAAACGAAGACTAGAGACTTCTGTCACTGAATCATTTTGGTTCTCCTAACTATCTAGGCACTTGGGAGTATTGTGTTTCCCCATCAAATTGCATGTGGGCTCATGTGAATAGCTCTGGAAAATGAGTTGTGAGCCTAAATAAAGTGTGTCACTTCTAGGCCATTTTAAGGCCTTCCCCTGCCACAGTGACAAGAAGGCCATATGCTACAAATGAGGCAGTCTGGGTCCCTGAATGACTTGGGAGCTGAGCCTTCCACTGTTCTATTCTGAAAACGTGGCTTGATAAAAATAAACCTTTATTATAGTAAGTCAATGATGTTAAGAATCAATTTGTTACTACAGCAAAGCTTATCTCATTCTAATGTATTCATCCTCATATTCTAATCATAGTGCCATTGAGTAAACATTCACCAAATCAATAGGAGATACTACATTAATGTCTTCATTTGCTTAATTTTTTTTATTATGACAAAAAGATAAAGTGGATCCATTTTACAAAAAGAAAAGTGAAGAACAGAAAGTTTATGTATAATCATCCCTTGGTGTCCACAGGGTATTGGTTCAGATACCAAAATTTGTGGATGCTCTTGTCTACCACATAAGCAGGCATAGTATCTGCATCTAACCTGTGCTCATCCTTCTGTATACTTCAAGTCATCTCTAGATTGCTTAGAATACCTAATACAATGTAAATGCTACATACATCATTGTTGTACTATATTGTTTGGGGAATAACAATAGGGGAAAAGTCCCATACGTGTTCTGTACTGACCCATTTTTTTTAACAAATATTTTCAATGCATAGTTGATTGAATCCACAGATGTAGGCTCCATGGATATAGAGGGCCAATCATAATTGTCTGAAAGAGCAGGTCCCAAATGCCTTCATATCCAGACAGAAATAGTGAATGAAAAACCCAGGTGTCACATATAATTTGTG
Organism: Spermophilus citellus; assembly: GCF_964194105.1. Taxonomy (NCBI): domain Eukaryota; kingdom Metazoa; phylum Chordata; class Mammalia; order Rodentia; family Sciuridae; genus Spermophilus; species Spermophilus citellus. The sequence continues at coordinate 52,336,762 of NC_138195.1, forward strand.
GACAAATTAAATACAAGAAATAAAAATATTCTTCATGTTCTTTAAGACATGATTTTTCCCAAAGGACATTACCTTCTTGGTTTAATGCTCATTTTGGTAAGAGACAGGATGCTCAGTGGTAGAGAGCTTGCCTAGCACATGTGAGGCCTAGCAATAGGTTCAATCTTCAGCACCACATAAAAATAAATAAATAAAATAAAGGTATTGTGTCAACTACAACTAAAAAATATTTATAAAAAAATAAAGAGAGAGAGACAGGATGTATTAATTTTCTAGTGTCATCAACAATTACCACAAAGTCAGTGGCTTGAAACAACACAAACTTACCCTCTTATATTTTAGAAGGTCAGAATTCCAAAATGGGTCTGACTGGGCTCAAAATTAAGGGGTCAGCAGTACTGTATTCCTTTCTGGATCTCTAGAAGATAAATATTCTCTTGCCTTTTCCAGCTTCTAGAAGCTGCCCATATTCCTTGGCCTATGACCCTTTTTTAAAAAATATTTTTTTTAGTTGTAGATGGACACAATGCCTTTATTTTATTTGTTTATTTTTATGTGGTGCCAGGGATTAAACCCAGTGCCTCATGCATGCTAGGCAAGCGCTCTACCACTGAGCCACAACCCCTCCCAGCCCATGATCCTTTTCATCTTCAAATCCAGCAATGGCTGGTTGAGTCTTCCTCCCTTTCCATTCCTGACCCTGCCACATTTAAGAACCTGTGGTCAGCTCAGCTGATAGTAACCTTAATTCTATCTGCAATCCTAATTACCTTTGGCCATGGGCCAGGGTCCAGGGATTAGGACATGGACATCTTTGTGAGGCTATTATTCTGCCTGCTACACATAGATACAAAAATTATTTCTCTGCTACAATAAAACAGCACAGAAAGCTGATGCAGAAGGTCAATGACACAGGGCATTGGAACCGGACAGGAAGCTAGGGGATGAAGAGATGGGGACAATTAGAGAGCACTGGCTGGGACCAAAGAGCGTGTGTGTGTGTGTGTGTGTGTGTGTGTGTGTGTGTGTGTTTGTGTGTGTGTATGTGTGTGTGTATACAGATAAATATATATGCTGCAAATGAGCAAACATAAATCTGCTCAGAAACCATGTTACCCAAATTAAACCCAGATGTGGTTTGTGTCTGCCTCAATGTCCGCCAGTTCCTGACCTCTGACTAAAGGCCACATGTTGGTTTAAGTGGCAAAACTGAGATGCAAGTCCAGCCCTGTGAGAATCCAGTGAACAGTACTTAACCACCATGTTCTGTACCTCTGGAGCAGTTGGAAGGGCTCATCCTGCCTGAAGCCCTTCAGAGATACACATGGTCCTCGGATCCCAAAGACATGACCCATCTCCCACCATCCCTGTCGCTGAACCATCCCATCTCTTCAGCCACCCCCACACTTCTGTGTATTTGCCAATGACCATCTCTCCTCTTAGGATGCCACGGTAGACTCCTGAGAGTTCCTGAGCACCCCTGTCCTCCTTTCTTGGAAACTGCCACCGGCCTCTGCCGAAAGGCAGCCATACCTGTCCCTCATGAGCTCAAACCTCCCTTGACCTCACCTGTTAGACCAGGATGGACCTGTAACCTGAGGATCCGCTGGCCAGTGAGCAATCCTGTGGCTTCCTCTGTCAAGAATTTGCCCTGAGGCACCAAGACTGCAGAATGGCCACCTGCAGCCAGGTTGGGTTTGAAGCCTGGATTCCTCTCTAGAATCTTCCCTTGCTCTTGAGGAATCTGTTACTAGGCTCCATCTTTCTCTTTGACTTATTCCCTCCTCATCAGACTGCAGGATTTCCTCTTTTAAAGATGAATTTTTGATATCGAGAGTTCAGCTTTCTGAGGCCAGGGCTGTAGCTCCGTGGTAGAGCGCTTGTCTTACCCTGCAAGGCCCTGGGTTCAATCCTCAGCACACATAAAAATAAATAAATAAAGATATTGTATCCATCTACAACTAAAAGATATTAAAAAAAAAAAAGTTAAGCTTTCTGACCCCTGTCATTAGAACAAAAGGAGATGACGAGCTTTTAACTGAAAGCATATCTGATAAAAAGGAAAGAGATGTCACACTAAAGGAGGATCCTGGTTTCAGTGGACTTGGAAGCCCTTTCTTTCTGTGATTACTGCTCATTGTCCAGGACCAGGTGTCTTCCCTGCAAGTCAAGAACAAGTGCTGCCCTCAACTGCAGCTGGCAAGGAGACGTGGACCCCAGGTCCTGCCCTGGCAGCTCTCCAAGCTTTCTGTTGGGTTGGTTTTGTAGCCTGACTCTCAAGGTGACTCCCGGCTTCTGATTGGACATTTAATGTCCTTCCTGCCAGCACCCCTCCCTTCCTCTGGGAACGCAGCCAGCTTCCTCTTGGGAATCTGCTCCTCTGTCTGCCCCTCCCAACTCCGTAAGCCGGGCCTTGCTGCTTTAATAGATGAATGTTGAAATTCCCTGTGTTCAGCTACCAGATGGGGAAAAACCAAGGCATATCCTGTAGGGAGTGAGTTTAAGGGCCAGGCCCACATTTCATTGGTTAGAGCGCTATCACTTGGCTGCAGTTGGCTGCCAATATGGTAGGAGAGTAGCTCAGAAAGATGGCAAGGATCCAGAAAAATGTAGGCACCTAGGGAAGGATTCTGATGAGTCCAGCTGAGCTTTGTGCCAGCTCCCTGGACCAGTCATTGTGAACTGGAAGGCAGATGTGATGATTATTTAGTCTGTAGATCAGTTACGTTTGCTACTATAACAGATAGCTACTTTTTTTGTTTTTCCTTCGTACCCAAGATTGAATCCTGGGGTGCTTAACCCCAGCCCTTTTTTATTTTGAGACAGGATATCACTAAGTGACTTAGGGCTTCACTGAGTTGCTGAGGCTGGCTTTGAACTTGCCATTCTCCTGCCTCAGCCTCCTGAACCATGGGTTTACAGGTGTGTGCCACCACATTCAGTGAAATACCAACTGCTTACTCATGGCCTTAAATAACCATTTGTTTGCTTAATTTTCAGCATGGTCTAGTCTGCTACTTGAGCAAGACACTAGTAATCTCACCTGGGCTCCCTTGTGTCGGCAGTCAGTGAGCAGGTGGGTTTAGGATGGCTGCACTCACATGTTTGGTAGTTGGCTTATAGCCAACTGGGGTGATAGGGAAACCAGTCATGTCTCTCATCCCCTACAAGGCCAGCCTGGGCTTGTTCAGAAGGTGGTGGCAGGTTCTGAGAGATGAGAAAGAAGTGCAAAGGCTTCTTAAAGCTCAGAACTGGCACGATGTCATGGCTGCTACTCCATCCCATTGGTTGAAACAAGTCTCAACACCAGCCCAGATTCAAGGACTGGGGAAATGGACTCCTCCACTCAATAGGGGTTGGGGGAGATGGAGAGACGATGCTGCAATGTCTTGCTGCACAGAGGCCTGTGAGAATGGAAGGGGATATTTCCAGTTGGACAATTGCAATCTGCAGCCTGCTTCTGCTGCATCCTCCCAAGGAAGTCAATACAATCCTGCCTTCCAGAACTTACTGGTCCAGGAGGTGGGCCCATAAACCGGTTAGGCCAATCAGAATCCTTCATTGAGACTTTCCATTCTGGTGCTAGGGTGGAGAAGTCCTTTTACCTCTAGCCAGGAAGCTGTGTGAATATGAGCTTGGGAGTAGCCAGCTGTCATGTCTCAGGCCACGTGGAGAAGGAGCCTGCAGTAGGTGACCATGGAGCTGCCAAGCAAAGAGGGGCAAAGCAGAGCAACAGAAAGAGCTGGGCAGCCCAGAAGCCCTGCTTCTCAGTCAATCCCATGTCTTCTTCTTCTTCTTTTTTTTTTTAATATTTTTTAGTTATAGATGGACACAATGCTTTATTTTGTTTATTTATTTTATATGGTGCTGAGGATCAACCCCAGGGCTTCACACATACTAGGCAAGTGCTCTACCACTGAGTTACAATCCCAGAAATCCCATGTCTTCTTCAGGGATATGAGCTAGTGGAATTCCCTTCGTCTAAGCAAGTTTGACTTAGGTTTCTGCCAGACACAACTTTAGCCATGAAGGAACAATGGGCAAATGCAGGTCTTTGCTATTTGTTCAACCTAAGCCTAAGGTGCAATTGCTGCACTGGTGAAAAGAGATGGATTAATGGAAGAGTCACAAGAGATATCGACCTGGACGGAGCTGGTGCCAGCTCTCCCTCCTCCCAGCTTGGGATGTCTCCCACCCCAAGCAGAGGGGTGAGATTTCTGAGGACTTGGAGACTCCAGAGCCCAAATGAGTAGGGTCTTAAATTCTGGGACCATAGTTTGGATTCTGGGAATCCAGCATCCCAGGCTTTGTTGGGTTCCTGCACCCTGGAATGCTTTCTCAGAAGATCCCGTGGTAGCTAGGCACAGTGAAACTACTACTATTCACATTAGGGCGCTCTGGGTGCCAGCAACAGCATCCTGCTCTGATTCCCTCAGGAAAGAACAAATGGCATTCTCTGCTAGGTGAATCGAGAGGTTGTGAAGGGAAAATGGAAAAAAAGCTTGGAACAGGCAGGAGCATGTCCCAGACAAGCTTGAGAACAAGAACTGATGGCTTCATCCAGACTAGTACGAGAAAGAATGAAGGAATTCCAACTTTCTCTCCCTGTCCTGGTATAACTTCCTGCTTGGAGGCACCTGATAGGTTAAAGATGAATTCACAGGCAAAACTGTTCCCCACCTCTACAGACCTCTGTTCCTGATGATGAGAGAGGGTCTGATGGAAGGTGCCCCAGGAACTCCTTTGGTTTACACCAGGGGTGAACAAAACCACAGGTCCAGGATCCAACTCTAGCCGGGCTTCTGTTTCATGGCTCATACACTAAGAGTGATTTTTCTGTTTTTAAGTGATTACATCTTAAGTGATTATATAAATACTGATATCATACTGTAAATTTTGCCTCTTAGCCTACAAAACCTTATATATTGACTATCTGATTCTTGAAGAAAAAGTTTGCAGACTCCTGGCTCACACAGTAGGGCTCAGACACTGGATATATTGACCTACAGAGACAGATAATGTAAGGAAGGAAGACTTCGTCCAGAAAAGTATTGTTAGAAAAGGGAAGAATTCTGAGAAACCAAATAGGACAGAGGGTGTATGTGTGATCTTTAGTGGCTTCAAATTGAAATTCTCCACCAGCTCTGTCATCCAGGAGAAACCCAGGAATTAAGTGAAAAGCTTTGGACAGGATGCCCTTCATTGACATTGTCAGTAATGGAAGAGATGCTTTGCAGTACAATCCAGTGCTGGGAGGAGTGGGGGCTCTCTGTGCCCAGTAAGTCAAGGTTACAGTCAGGAAAAGCGTCAAGTTCATATAAACCACAGAGAGACTGGACTGTTTCTTATTGACCCTCGAGTCACCTTCAGACACTGTTGGGAGTCCAGTCCTCTGAAGCTGCCCATGGAAAGACCACATAGAAAGTGAAAGATGCTTGCGGAGCTCTGGATGCTCCAGCCTTGGCTGCCAGTCTTTTCAGAAATGGGAAGGAAGGGAGGGAAGGAGGGAAGGAAGGAAGGAAAGAAGGAAGAAAGGAGATTAAAAATCAGGTCCAAGAAGTCACTAAATGCTTCCTACTAATATGGTGGAAATACATATTTTTTTTTTTAAGAGAGAGTGAGAGAGGGGAGAGAGAGAGAGAGAGAATTTTTAATATTTATTTTTCAGTTCTCGGCGGACACAACATCTTTGTTGGTATGTGGTGCTGAGGATCGAACCCAGGCCGCACGCATGCCAGGCGAGTGTGCTACCGCTTGAGCCACATCCCCAGCCCAAATACATATTTTTTAATATTTATTTTTTAGTTGCAGTTTAACACAATATCTTTATTTTATTTATTTATTTTATGTAGTGCTGAGGATCGAACTCAGGGCCTCGCACAAGCTCTACCACTGAGCCCCAGCCCCAGCCTGGAAATACATATTTTTAATAGGTTTTCTAATCACAATCCAGCTTTTTAAACAAGATTTCCATTTGGTATAATTGTAGTTTGGGAGTAAGGTTTAAATCCACCAGTTCTTTCTGACTTTAGGATAAAGAGCTCTGTAATTGCATTTTATATCTGATACTATAAGCAAAGAACGTGCTAAAGGATACCCGACTATTGTTCATACTAATAAAATTAATCATTCCTTTTAAAAAGTCTATCTGTAATGGGATCCTAATTAGAATAAGCTATACTCCATGTATGTATAATATGTCAAAATACACCCTTCTGTTATGTATATCTAAAAAGAACAAATTAAAAAAAAAGAAAAAAATGCTTCTTCCTTTTCGAGAACATGTAGTATTTGTTTCTTTGGTAAAGATTTGTAGTTTTCATATAAGTATTGCAGACTTTCAGTTTAGGGTTAGCTCTAAGTATTTACATTTTTATCCCTTTTGAGGAGACAATGTCTGTTATATTTTCTATTTAATTATTGCTTGTATATGAAACAGTTCTGAATTTTTTCAGTTATCATGTGTCTGATGGCTTATTGAATCCTTTACTAGTTTAATAGCTGTCTTAATATGTTTAGTGCTGCTCTAACAGAATATCACAGACAGAGACATTTATAGGAAGAAATTTATTGGCTAATAGTTCTAGAGAGTGGGAAGTTTAATGAGAGAGAGAGAGAGAGAGAGAGAGAGAGAGAGAGAGAGAGAGAGAGAGAGAGAGAGACCCTTCCTGAATAAGGCATTAAACCCACTCATGAAAATGGAGCCCTTGTGGCCCAATCACTTCTTAAATGTTCTACCTTCAAATACTATTACATTGATAATTAATTTCAACTTCAGTTTTGGAGGGACAAACATTCTGAACATAGAAATAGCTTTTTAGTGGCTTGTTTCAGACTTAAAATAAATAAGCAATTATATTATATGGAAAAACAAAGTCTTTTCAGCTTGACATCAGACCTGAGTGAGGACCCCAACCCCGTCACCACGATGAGGCCGCACGCCCCTGGAGTCAGAGCCACCTAGGTGAATGCAGCCAGCCTCCAGATCCGTGGGCAGGACCAGCCACAGTTATTACTGGAAGCAGCTGCTCCAGGGTTGTTCACCGCTCAATAATGGCGAGCAGACCCTCACCTTGGAGGAAGCCATTGTTGTGGTGCCGGATGTGCAGATCTGTAGAAATCTGAGAAGAGCACAGCTCAGGGAATGGGAGATGGGGTCAATCCTTCCTTCCTCTCCTTGCCAGTCCCAGCAGGATGATAGTTCAAGGACCCAGAGGGCTTAGGCTTCAAGAAAGATGGGGTAACCTAAGAGAAAGAGGGGAGGAAAGAGGAGATGGTAGGAAGAGATGGAGAAAATAATCTGAGGTACCTGTTGAAGCTTTGCAGAGGCCTGGGGAGAATCCCCACCACCCCCTTTTGTCTGTGAGGAAAACATTCAGGTGCTTTCCATGGGCCAATGCCTGCTTCCTCTTCCCAGCCACATGTCTCTGAGACTTTCAAGTGTCGCCCACCCACTTCAGCACTTTCACAGGGGCTACATTTCCAGGAACACAGAAGGGGGCCCAAGCTGAAGAAAAGTGCTTCCTGTGACCAATCCAGGCCTGTCTGGCCAGCCACGAAGCATGCCAATCACTGAAATGACAAGGTCTGCAAAAGAAAGGGTTATTCAAAAGCAACCTGGAGGCAGGAGAGTGAGTCTCGAATCCACCTCCTTGGGAAGAATGGAGTTTGGAGATGTCCACAGACTGAGCCTGGGAGAAGGTGATCCAAGGACCCACGTGGCAGAGGTATTATCTGTAGTCAATCAAAAGCAAGTGACTAAGAGCAGGTGAATCAGGTCAGGTGATGGCCAGGGGCGAGTCAGGAACCAAGAGCAGATGTAGCCAGGTTCTTACTAGTTTCCTTCGGAGGCCACCAGCCATCTGGGACCTGACCCCAGACAGCCAAAGAGAAAGAATCCAGAAAGGACCAGGGATGTGGGTTCCAGGAAGGCCCCAGATACTGTAGGCCCCACCTCTGCTTCCATCGGAACAGACTAGAAGGAACAAGTAAAAAAGGAGCTGGTGTATGTCAAGGCTTGAAGGACAGTGCCACCAGGAGGGCTGCCTGGAACCACATGAGGATTAAACACTCCACGAAGGAGGCCTTCCCGCAGGCCTCTGTCCTTGGCTTTCCTTGTGAACTGCATGACCACTGGGGGAGGAGACCAGGGGACATCTTCATGCTTTGGTGTTAGTGACTCATCTGAGCTGGGTTGAGGGCAGGGAATGAAGCTCAAAGGACTCACTGCTGCCCCTGTCCCCTGCTGCCCCGAAACCACTCCCTGGTTTGGGCTCACCCATCCTCAGCCTTCAGAGATGGCCAGGCCACAAGGAGCTGCCCAGGGCAGGGAGTGAGAGAAGCCAGATTGTTCTCACAGTCCTGCAGCTGTGCAATCCAGCCATTCTCTTCTCAGGGTCTTATTATCTCATCTGGGCAGTGAGTATCCTGCCTTCACATGGTGTCTCCCCAACTCCCTGCTTGCTGATCAGATGAGATTAGAACTGTGCAAGGGGATATAAACTGTGAAGGACACTATCAGCCTTGCCTTAGTGCCCAGGAGAGCAAGCTGGAGTTCTTGGAGTTTCTAGCCTGTTGGCAGGGGAGACCCACTGCTAAATCATGCAAGTCCACAGGAGTTGGAGTTGAGGCCAGCCTGTGCAATTTGAGCCCCTGTCTCAAAATAAAAAATTAAAAGGGCTGGGAATGTAACTCAGTGATAGAGCACCCCCGGGGTCATTCCTCAGTACTGCATTTAAAAATAAAAAAAGTAGGAGGTAAGGGGACAATCACCATGGGGAAGTGGAGGAGGTTTGAGGGTGGGGCCTGGAACACAAGACTGTGCATTTGCTAAGTGCTCAGTCCCTGCCTGTCCAGCAGACGACACATCAGCTCCACGAAGGATTTAGTCTGCTTTGTTTTCTGCTGTCTCCCTGGTGTACAGAACAGAGCCTGGCACATGGCAGGTGCTTAATGTTGCATCAAGGAATGGAGGAAGGAACAGAAGAGGAGAAGGGAAGGCTGTCAGATGAGCTGGACCAGAAAGGATGAGTCAGGGGGGCGGGTAGCATTCCAGGGAGAGGGAACAGAGTGTGCGGACACTCAGGGGCATGATGGTGTCTCTCACATCTGGAGGCAGCTCTAGAAGAGGGAGATGATGACTCTAGGTTTGGGCATCTGGATCTTTACCCTGAGGACACTAGTGGTGGAATGGGGCACAGGGGGTAGCTACTAACTAGATGTGGTGAGTTTTGGTCTTTGGACAACTTTATTGATACACATTGCACACCCATTTAAAGCATCTTTTAATTCAGTGGCTTTTAATATATTCACAATGAATTTTAGAGCACTTTGTTACCCTAAAGAGAAACTTCTTGCCCATAAGCCATCACCCTCTAGGCCTGCCCTTCCCTCAGCCTAAGCAAGGCTAATCTACTCTCGGGCTCTCTAGACTTGCCTGTTCTGCAGATTTTGTATAAAAGGGGTCATACAATATGTGGTCTCCCGTGACTGGCTCCTTTCCCTTGGCATATCTTCAAAGTTCACCCATGTTGTAGCACGTGTCAATACTTCATGTCTTTCCTTCCTCCCTCCCTCCCCCTTCCTTCCTTCCTTCCTTCCTTCCTTCCTTCCTTCCTTCCTTCCTTCCTTCCTTTCTCTCTCTCTCTCTCTCTCTCTCTCTCTCTCTCTCTCTCTCTCTCTTCTTTTTTTGGTACCAGGGATTGAACCCAAGGGTACTTAACCACTGAGCCACATCCCCGTCCTTTTATATTTTATTTAGGATTGGGGTCTCACTAAGTCACTTAGGGTCTTGCTAAGTTGCTGAGGCTGGTTTTGAACTCACATTCCTCCTGCCCCAGCCTTCCGAGTCACTGGGATTACAGGCATTGGCCACTGCGCCCAGCTAATGCTGCATTTCTTTTTATTGCCAAATTATAATCCATCGCATGGATTTGCCACATTTTTGTTTCCCCATTCACCAGTTGATGGACATATAAGTCATTTAGATGTGGCCTTTAAAAACATCCTCCAATGGCTCAAGTTAACAAGACTGACAATGCCAGGGGCTGTCGTATATGTGGAGCAACCGGAACTTCCACCTATTCCTGGTGGCAGTTCATGATGGGACCACTATTTTGGAAAAGTTTGGTAGTTCCTTATAAAAAATAACATATATTGACTATACATCCCAGCAATTCAACATATAGCTCCTTACCCATGAGAAATAAAGATATGTCCAGATAAAAGCTTGTCTACGAAAGGTCAGAGGAGCATTATCCAGAGCAGTCATAGACAGGGGCAGCCGAGTTATTGACCAATAAAAGAATGGATAAACAAATTGAGTTACAATCATAAAATGGAAACTTACCCAACAATAAAAGTCACAAAAGTTGAATGAGGGGTGAAAAATGTTGTGGGTGAAAGAAGCCACACATTAGAGAGTATTGCTATGTAACTAATATGAAATTCCATTCTTTGTGAAACTCCTGACTCGGCAAAACTCCTTTGTGGGGTAGACGTCAGCACCCTTGTCGTCTGGGAAGCAGGCTGGTTGCCTGCAAGAGATCCAGGAACCTTCCCAGGTGATGGAAATGACTGACTCTTTGACTGCGGTGCTGGTTGCCCAGGGCCATGTATAGGTAAATACTCCTCAAACTCTACCCTTAAGGTCTGTGCATCTTACTGTGTGTCAATCATTTCTGGACCAAGGAGGGGGAAGTGCTCCTCCTGGGAGCTCCGATGGTTTGGACTGAGGGGCTGGGGCTGGAGGGCAGCAAGGGCTCCCGCAGGGTCTAAGGGGAGAGGCTGTAGCCTGGTCCTAGGGCAGGGGCTGCAGAATAGGGAGGACGGATGGCAGGAGGCTGAGGACATACGGAGGGCACCATGACTGCCTGATTGGCAAGAGGAGGAAAAGGTGAGGGCAACTTGAGGGTTCCTCTCCTGGCACCTGTGATAACCCCTCTGCCCAGTTCCATTCCATCTGTGAGCTTCCTGCCTGAACCAGCTCAGGGCCTGGCTGTCCCATGGCTGACAGGGAGGCCTCACAAGCTGTCACCTGTGCCTATATCTTATGACACTCCCTGACTCATGAGAGGAGGGGCTCAGGTGATTTTAGCTCAGTGAGGTCAGCAGACTGAACCCTCAGGCTTTCTCGCTGTGATTGCTGCTGGGAGAGCGCAGGAGCTTGGTGAGCCCTCTGAGCTCCAGGGGGTGGAGAACCACCTTCAGTGGAGCTCAGCCTCCCTGAGTCACAGAGGAGAGGCTGCTGGGGGCAGGAGACAGCTATGGCCTTCCCTTCCCCACCTGCTCCTACATACCTCTGATTTCATCTGGCAGCTGGCACAGAAGCCAACACAGATCCTCCTTCCCGGGAACACCATTCGAGAGAGTGGCAGGAAGCACATGAGGGGTCACAACCTTTCAAAGGGTAGGACAGGATGGCACAGAAACCCCTGGCAGGCTTCCTGCATATCTCCGCAGGTGAGGTGTGCGTGGCCGGAGGCACACTGGTGGGAAGATCCCAGATGTGTGTCACCAGGTCCTGATCTTCCCCATCCCACAGACTTCCCTGTAGGAGCCTCCTCCTCCTCCTCCTCATCTGATGCAGCCCCTGGCCTTGGACAAAATTCAGCCTCTTCCCACAAGTTTCCTCTGAAACATCTGGTGTTGAATCCTGATAATCCTGTGGCTTTGAAGGGCGGAACTAACACTGCCTTGGGCTCCTCCCTCTTCCCTGCTGCACCCTGAGTTCTTCTAGAATAAAGGAAATGTGTCTGGTTTAGAAAAAGTTTTATTGAGGTCTAACATATAAATATGGTGAGTGCACACATCATCCATGTCAAGTTAGAACTGTTTACACACATCCACACCAGATCAAGATGGCGGCATTCACAGGACTCTAAAAGGCTCCTGTGTTCCCTTCCAGAGAGCCCCATCCCCACAAAGAACTCTGACTTCTGTCACCATAGATGAGCTTTTGCTAATTCTTGTACTGCCTGCAGATAGAATCATACAGTATATGATTTATCTTCCTCTGGCATGATGTCATGTTATTACGTATATCCATAATTTATTCCTTTTTATTGCTGAGTAATATTCATTGTTAGAAAGTACATTTACATGTGTCCGTTTACTGATAATGGGTATTTTGGTTGCTTCAAGTTTGGGGTTCTGATAGACTATTAGTGGGGACATACATGCTTATTTCTCTTGGATACATGCCTAGGAGAAGAATTTCTGCGTCATAGATAGGTATATTTTTAGGTTTACTAGATAAGTGCCACACAGTCTTCCACAATGATTGTACCAATTTATATTCCCACAAGCAACATAGGAAAGTTCCAGTTACACCACATCCCCAGCAATCCTTTTTAATTTGAGCCAGTCTGGTAGGTATCTCACTGGGGCTTTACTGTGCTTTTCCCTGATGATTAGTGATGCTGTGTACCTTCTCACATGCTTATGAGTCATTTGGATACATTTGTGTGTGTCTGTGTGTGTGTGAAACTCCTGCACAAGTCATTTGACTACTGTCTATCAGGCTGTTTACCTTTTCTTATTGATTTGTGGGAATTCTTTACATGTACAAGATATATTTGCTCATGTGTATATATTTTTAATATTTCCTCCCACTTCATGGCTTCATTTCTTTCTCTCTTTTTGGCACTGGTGATTGAACCCAGGGGCATTTTACTGCTGAGCTACATTCTAGCCTTTTTTTTAAAACTTTTTATTTTGAGACAGAAGTTCAAGTTGCTGAGGCTGGCCTTGAACTTGCAATCCTCCTGCCTCAGCCTCCCAAGTCATTGGGACTACAGGCATGTGCCACCTTACCTAGTTCATGGCTTCATTTCTTAATTCAATTTCTGAAGTGATGTCTTCCATTGAATGGGCATGACCTGTGTTCATGAAATCAAAGTCATCCACCTTTTCTCTTGAGAGCTGTTGACATCCTCTGTAAGAAACCTTTGACAAGCCTAGGTTTTGTGCTGGTCAGAGTCAAACCAGTTCCCATTCCATCTTCCCTCTGGTGTCAGAGTTATTTACTCACCCATCCTGGTCCATGCAGCCCATCCATCCATCAACTTCCCTGCTCAGCCATCATCCACCGGCCTCCATCCATCCACACACTCATCCATCTACCCATCTATTGATTGATCTGATATTTATTGCTACCACTTAGTGATGATGGGCAGTGAGCGTCTGAGAGAGTGGAGCAGTTAGTGGGGTGAACTAGATCCCCCAGGAGCTTAAGGCCTGATGGGGGGAAATACAACATACACAAATCCTTGACAGAATTCTATCTATCCTCGTGTTGTCCTGAAGTCTATAGCTTTCTTTAGTCTCTGAAACTTTCATTTATTTGTCCTTGTTCTCTGTCACTCCTTCCAATATTTGTAGATAGTCTGATTCCCGCAGGTCTGAGCGGCAAACAGAAAAGACGATTCTCTCCTCCCTTGTTTTAGATACGTGGGCTTTACTGATGTGGTCAGAGATGGTTGGTAGCCTTGGCCCACCACTGACTTAAATCTTGCTTGTGACCAGGCTGTGCTCAGAGAAGTGACTCCCAGAGGGCATCTCTGATCAGTTGTGTGTTTGAAGTCTGGCCCTGTGGGATGGGTAGGCAGCCTAGATTGGCAGCAGAGAGGTACATGGTGGGCCTGCTCAGGAGCTTCTAGGGCTGACAGAGCAGAAAATGAGAGGGGAGAGCAGAAGGGGAGCCCAGATTCCCCTGTGAAAGTGTGGATTCTTCCTGTCTGGCTTGAAAATGGGGTAGACTCCAGCTCTTTGCAGCTGGGCCTCAGGTCAAGCTGTGTCCTAAAGGCTTGAGGTGGAGCCGGGGCCAGTAGTGGGGAAGAAAGAGAGCCAGCATCCCTCTTGGGAGGTCCCCATCTGGCCTCTGGCCACCACCTTGGCAAATGCACCTCAGCTCCCTGGCCCGAGCCTCGGCCTACCTCCCTGACCTCTTCCTGGGGACAGTGGCTCAAAAGCAAAAATATCAACCAAGAACCTGCCAGCCCTGCCCTTGGCCTGACCAGGCCCGGATTGCTGCTCTGAGGTCTGACTGCCCAGAGCTCCCTGGCAGGCCGGGCTGCAGTCCTGCCTGGGCAGCACCTGCCCTCCCAAGGACACTGGCCTTTTGTTGGGGGAGATGGCTTGTAGGGACAACCCTGAGGAAGGGCTGAACTGAGTAGGACAGGCTGGCGCCAAGCGGGACCGGGAACTCAGCAAACAAGGCTCCTACACAGTGGCCAGTGGGCAGGGGCAGGTCAGGACTGTGAGTGACAATCCAGCCACAGAGCCTGATGGGACTAGAACTGGGATCAGAACCAAGCAGCGAGCAACCACTCATGTCCCGCACGAGCAGGTTCCTCCCGTGCCCTCTGACCTCTCCACACCCAGCTCGGCCCACCTCACAGGGCTCTGCTACCTGGGGCCTCAGGGCCACATCTACTCCTGCCAGTAATAACAGGCCCTCAATCAGGCAGAGAGGCTGAGAGTGGACCCTCTGCTCACTCTTCTGAGCACTTTACCTGTCGCATTTCTTTGGATCCTGGCAGCCACCTTCAGAATTTTTTTTTTTTTAATGGTTGATGAACCTTTATTTTTTTATTGATTCATTTATATGGGGTGCTAAGAATCGAACCCAGTGCCTCACACATGCTAGGCAAGTGCTCTACCACTGAGCCACAACCCCAGCCCAGAAAATGTTTTAATAACAGCAATGTAAAGTCACTTTCCCAAGGTCATCCTGAAAGTCAGGGGGCAGCCCAGCTGTAGGTCAGGCTGTCAGAGCCCACAGCCCTTTTCCCTGCATGCCCAGCAGAGGCTGGTGAGGGAGTAATCTGCTGACTCCAGGAGGTGAGGAGTGTTCTGTGAGTTTCCCGGGGTGATGGCTGTGCTTTAGAACTATTGCTCTAGGCACGGAGTTGGGGCAGAGACAGAGACCTGGGGGCAGATTGTCTCATAATCCAGGAGGATGATCCATGATGACCTAGGGCGGGTGGTCCCGGGGTTTCCCTTCAGAAAAGAACTCGTTGCCCAGCAGCAAAGAGTGCAGAGAGCCAACAGCACCTATAGGAGTCACCTCGAATGTGAAGTCAGACTCTCCCGGCAGGCCCAGAACCACTGGGCAGTGGGCCTGGCCAGGGGACCCTGGGGTAGGGCGGGGCTCCCCCATCATAGCCTGTCCTCAGGGGGGCCCAGGCTGGGGCAGACCAGAGTCACCCTCTGAGGCTACCCCTGCCCATCCTGCAGTCCATTCTGTCTTCCCTAAGCAGGGCCCCACCTGGCTGGCCATGGACCCCCAAGGCAGGAAGCCAGTCTATGGGTGGGTGTTAGCAGGCCCCTCCAGAAAGCAGACACCAAGGCAGGAAAGAGGGAAAGAGAAGTCCCAATGAGTCACGTGGGACCTTGAGTGATGGAGAGAGGGAAGGAAGGCAGGCGGGAGGGAGGGACAGAGGAAGGAGGGTCTGTGCGTGGTGCGGATCATGATTCCCAAGAGCTGATCCCATATACCATACTCCCCCAAATTCAAATTCTGAAAGTCACAATCCTGGAAGATTAAAATCCGGAATATTTTGCAAACTACAATTCCTGAAAACCATCACTCCTGTGGCAGGGGGTGGGGGGAAGCTACAGAAGAGGGCAGGAAACTGAGCCCCAGGGAAGGCATTGGCCACGCAATAAGCCAGCTATGAAAACTTGAGTTTAAAAATGCCTCATTTGTCGGCGTTGATGTTCCTTCCAGCTGATGAGATTCTGGGGGCTTTTAATGAATTAAAGCCACTTTTGCCTGAAGCCGCCAGTGAAGTTACTGACTGCTTGAAAAATCATTATGTGCACAGTGGGATAAGAAGACCTTGTGCAGTGAAGTTGAGCTCCCCTCACCAGGGTGGTTCCAGGCACATTCTTGGTCTGTACGTGAGTGAGCGCTTGGGGGCTGGGGGCTTCTGTACCCACGGCCACAGAGTCGTGGCATAAAAGATGGAAAATGTAATAGGGAACAGTCATGTCAGCGAGGGAATCAGAAAAGAATTTCAGAAAGAACAGCAGCACGTTCAAATGAATGTGAGCAGACTCCCCAAGGAGAGCCGTGCCCTGAAAGAAAGAAAGGGGGGAAAGCAGGTATCAAGCAAGATTGTGAAGGTCCACCCACTCTTGGGAACAGCTCTGTGCAGTTGCCTGTAACCTATCCTTGGAACCCACTGTGTCACAGGCTGAATGATCTTTTTAGTTTTTCCTTTTTTAGATTTTTCCCATTATTTTTAAATCGTCAGCATCGTTGTTTACAGTTCTCCATGCTGTGTAGTTCATCTTCAAATCATTTCCAAAACTGAAGATGTAAACCATATAAAGACTTTTAGAGAATTCAAATTCATTTGTGTATTTTCTTTTGCAAATTTGACCACGCAAAGGGAATTATCACAATGTTGACTTTATGTCCGGGCACTGTGCATGCGTGTAAAATTGTCAAAACTTCCTTAATAAACAAAGAGAAAAAATTTGTGTGTATCTACATTTGTGAAAGATAAAATTTTCTTGAATACTCAGCTCTTCAGACAATTGCACACATGGTGGCAACCCATCACAGTTTTTTTTTCATTATTTATTTACTTTGGGGCACTGAGGATTGAACTCAGGGGTATTCAACCATTGAACCACATCCCCAGCCCTATTTTGTATTTTACTTAGAGACAGGGTCTCACTGAGTTGATTAGCACCTCATTGTTGCTGAGGCTGGCTTTGAACTCACGATCCTCCTGTCTCAGACTCCTGAGCTGGGATTATGGGCATGCACCACCATGCCCAGCTCTTTATGAATATAGTTTGTCTGCTCATAACTGTTATGCCTGTGACTGTTGTTAGAATACCTGAGTCTCTATGCTTGCAAGAGTATGCATGCTATTATTGCTTATATTATTGTATAAAGAGGTCTATTATTGTATAAAGAGCTCTGTCATGTTTTTATGCTTCTCAATAAATTTCTTTTTTTAAATGAAAACAAAAGTCTTTCAAAGATTTTTTTAAAATGATTCTTTCCTGAGTTATATTTTTGAGATTTTGATCTTTCTGGATTTTAGACTTGAGGGATTTTGCTCTTTGGGGATTTCAACAATTGGAATGATGGTGTTTGGGATTGTATCTTTCAGGATGATGACCCAAATCTGGTTGGGTTGGGTGCCCTTTGAGGAGCCCACTAGCCAAAATTGGCCATCAGAGGGCTCTGTGTCTCCCAGGAAGGGATGCCTTAGGATGCCTGCTATACTCAGCCATTGGCTTGGGGACAGACATTTGGGCCATAGATTTCAGGGTGCAGCAGACTGGGTGCTCCTTGCAGGCAGAGATGTGAGCCATGCATCCTCAAGGTGCCATATGGGGCAGTCATGAGGGAACCTGGGCTGCTGCAGAGAAGCACGAACAAGCAAGAGGTATTTTAAAGACAAATGACGAACAATGAAAAAGGCCAGTGGTGCCAAATGATGTCACATCCCTTTTATGGACATTGCTTTTGACTTCTAGAGAGTTCCAACATTCTTTTTCTTATAATTATTGATCATTGATATTTTGCATTGTGGGGATGGTCTGATCATGCTCTCTAGGTATTTCCTGCTATAGTGTCAGAATTTTCCTTATTGATTTCCATGAATCGTTTTGCATTAAAGTCACTCACATATCCCAGATATCTTCCCTGGTTGCCCATTTAATCATGTACTTTTCTATAACTTAACTAATTTCTTTCACAAGTTTAGTGATTTGGGTGAAGCCCCTTGCCCTGTCTTTTCTCTGGCATTGCCTCTCAGTTCCTGGAGACTCCAGAGGTGCCCAGATGGCAGGGCTGAGGGCATCTGTTACAGCTGTCCTTCTTGATCCCTCTGGTGTTATCCGGTGTCCTTCATTCCATCTGGCTCTGGTCTGTTGCAGAGCCCCTATTGTTATTTCTGAGGCCTTCGGTTCTTTAGGCTTGTGGGTTGTTCTGTGCCCTCTTGGGTCTCCAGGAAATCTGTCCCTTGCTGCCTCTGCCATACCATAGCTGGGGGAGTGCTGGAGCTGACCCCGGACACTCCACACAACATTCCTAACCCATCAGGAAAAGGAGGCGTGATCCCTCCCTGGGCTCAACCACTCAGCGCCAGTCACCTCTGCTTTTAGATTTCTCATCTGGGGGTCCTCGTGCTCCCTCTGTAGGTCTCACTCTGTGCCCTTCTCTTCTTCCTCCAACCTGAGAGTCTCTGGCAGGTTGGGGGAAGACAGAGGTAGAGGCCAGATGGGAAGATGGGCTGAACATTCATGCGTAGTTTCCAAAGCAGGTCTAGGTCCTAAGGAATTTTTTGAAAGTTCAAAGCCAAATACTGACATCTTTGTTCTCATTTCTGAGGTGCACCTGCTCTGGAGCCCAGGGGAACAGGGCAGTGAGGAATACAGAAGGCCAGGTTACTCTGCCCCAGTGAGGCCAGTGGCGCTTTTTGAAACACAGGTGTAGTAAAGTTAGACCACCAAATAGTTCCACATTTTCCCTTATACTTCCTTTCATTTGCTTCTATGCTTAGAAAATTTGAACCATTTTGAAACCAGTAACCATATATCAATATTCTCTTCTGGCTTTTATTTCTCATGTTACACTTTATGGTCCAAGATGTCAACAAAGGACTTGGATATTGCACTTTGAGATCACATACTGAACTTTCTTCTTCCCCAGGCAGCCTTGAATTAGGGGAACTAAATCAGAGTCTTAGAATTGGAAGGAACCTCCTGGGTCACCTGGACATACCACCCACACTGGGTAGGTATACTCTGGGGGCATCTCTGGTTGGCATCTCCTGCACACCTCCAGCAACGGGAAACTTATTAAACTGTTGTGCAACACCATTGATGACAGAAAGCTGTTTCACCTAAATTAACCCAAATCTGGTTCCACTGGACCTGGCTGTGGGACCTCTGTGCTGTGGCATCTGACTCAATGCACCTCTCATCTCTTTGGAGGTGGCACTGTGTCCACCCCACCTGCTCCTCTAGTGAATAAAGAAGCCAGACCTGCTCTGCACACCCTTGATTCACAGGATCCCTGCCCCCATCTCCTTGGGACTTCTGCTGAATTTGCAAGGCTGTCCACATGGAGCTGAGGCCTCTGTTGTGCTCCCCAGATGTGCCTGGGAAAGCCAAATCCAGGACCTGTGACATGGACATTGTCTTAGGAATATAGCCTGTGAGTCAATCAACTTTTTGAGCCACGGCTCACTTAAAATCTGAAATTTTTGTCTCATAAACTGAGATTTCTCTCAGTCTGGCCTGCTGACATTTTATGCTACAGTTTAATGACACTAGAGATCATGTTCAAGGCAGGAGCCAAAGTCTAGGCTTAGGCAGAGCAGGACCAAATACCAGCTGCTTGGCCATTTACTTAACATGAAGGAAGGTCCACGTGATCTGGAATGGCTTGTGACACTTCTGTCAGCTTTGGAGGCCACATTTATAAAGAGCAGTGAGTGCTAGTTCTCCAGGGCCATGCAGGAATTAATAAATAACATTATAAACACTTGCTGAGTGAAGTTTATTAAATTGCAATAAAGGATAGCTGTTCTTATTGTTATCAAGCACTTAAGGCTGCAGTGCTTATTTTAATTGGAAGAAAAGATAAACACCTGTGATCAATGGTGGGCAATATCGATGAGAAGGCAAACATCATTGATTAGAAGAGAATTTATTTCAACAGAGGAAAGTTCTCAGAATTAGTAAGTAGAGATTAAGAGGGTCAGGTCCCTAGACTCAAGAAAACTGCGCCAATCAACAGACCAAGAAAGGGAGAGGAGACTGCAGAATTATGGCTGTTTGCCTCCCTGGGTGGAGAGCCCAGAGTCAGGTGAGGTTTGAGCAAGCCAGCCTTGGCAAGGGCTCAGGCCTTTCCCTAGATAATGAGGTGTTGAGAAAAGCCACTGAAAATCAGCAAACAGTAAATAAGGGTGGGAATGAAGCATGCACAAAGGGCCACTCTAGGCTGGCTTGGGGACGTCTTGGGTCCTGCTGACCAACTCCTTTTCCTGTTGATCCTGGGTGGGAGCTGTGTGAACAGTCCAGTGCTGTGGGTTTGTGTACAGTTGAGCAGTACAGAACCCACAGCACTGAGCTCTTTACACAATTCCCGCCCAGTGTGGGAGGCTGGCACTGCAGGGCTAGAGGCCAAGGGTAGACTCCCTGGGGCAAGAAGACCTGGGCAGTGGGCGAGAGTGCAGACTTTGGAGTCAGCCAAGGGGTCAAGTCCAACTCAGCCACCTGGGATCTATCACATGGGAACCAGAGACCCTCCTGTGCTATTATCATTAGGACTGGATGGCACCATAGATCTATATTACTAAGCACAGTGTAAGACTAGCTGGAAAAAGACTTCATGCACTAGATGAAGTCTGTCATAATCCATCTCAGAACGCCACTGGGAGCCCATCAAGTCTCGAAGAAAGACAGAGCCAAGACAGAATTCCATTCTCCACTTTGTCTTGGTGTGAACCTGGGCAACCCAGCTACACTCTCAAGGCCGCCATCCCTTCACTTGTAAGACAGGGCTAACAATCTCCGATGGCTCAGGGTGTCACCATTGTACAGAACCCAGTACATAGTTGTAAAATGAGGCTCGAGCCCCCTTGCTGAAGACTTCCTCCAGCTCCTTTCCTCTAGCTCCATCCACTCACCTTCAGAGGAATGAGACCAATGAGCCAGCCTACTCCCTGTCTCCACAAAGACAAGGAAGTCCTGTCTTGCAAGGCCAGTTCTCTCTGACTGTGCCTGTGGAGTCTCTGCCAAGAGCAGCTGGTGACTGAAGCTGCTGAGATGGCAGATCAGCAATCGGCTGTGTGTGAGGCAATGGAGTCTTCAAAAGGCTGTGGCTGGGGGTGGGCGTGAGATGCTTTGTGTATTAGCTATCTATTGCTGCCGACCAAATGATCCAACACCTAGTGGCTTAAACCAACAATCATGGATTACCAGTTTCTGCAGAGCAGGTATCCAGGCGTGGGCTAGCTGGGCGCCTCTGGCTCAGAGCCTCTCAGGAGGTTGCAGCAGAGCTATGGGCTGGGGCAATGGTCACCCCAAGTCTCCGCTGGAGCTGAAGGATCCATGTCCAAGAACACTGCTGGCAGGCTTTGGGTCCTTACTGTGGGGACCTCCCCATAAGCTGCCTGGTGTCCTCATGACATTGGAGCTGGTGATGCATGTGTCTGTGTATGGAGAGATGGTGGGGAGGGGTGGAGAGTACACTCGGAATTGGAATCGTCACTTTGTAACCTTATCTTTAATGAACCCATCAATGCCAGCTGTACTGTGTGCATTAGAATCTGGATCAGTTGATCTACCCTGCACTGAAGGCCAGGGGACTGTACCAGGCTCTCAGGCATCACTGGGAGCCACTTAGAGACTGTCAGTAAGGGTGGGAATGGGGAAAGGGTGCATGACAACTTTTTCTCTATAGAGTGGAGAGAAACCAAACCTAAACACTGGCTGTTTGGGCTGTCCCCCCCCCCCATGTACTTAGAGCCCCCATCTTTCCTACTCTATCAGATGAGAGTACAACTCCGCCTAGCCAGCCTCACAAACTGTGTGGATCAAAAGAAGTCACAGCTGGGCGCAATGTCGAATGCCTGTAATCCCAGCAGCTTGAGACAGGAGGATTTCAAGTTCAAAGCCAGCCTCAGCAATGGCGAGGTGTTTAGCCACTCAGTGAGACCCTGTCTCTAAATAAAATACATGACTGGGATGGGGATGTGGCTCAGTGGTTGAGTGCCCCTGAGTTCAATCCCCAGTACCAAAAACAAAACAAAACAAAAATCCAGCAGCAGCAGCAGCCACGGCACTGAGTATACTTTCAGGTAAGGAAGACTCCAAATGTCATATGCCAGTTAGAAGCGGGGATGGCATTATTAATTCTCTAAGGAGAGCCTGGGATGGGAAGTAGTAAAAACCCACCCACAAACCCCCACAGGATCCCACCATAAGGTACAAAATCATCCATGCAAATTGCCCTTCCCTGAATCCTCAGCTGGCCTGAGCTGGGCAGTATTCATTCATTCATTCACTAATTAAGTAATTCATTCATTGATTCCCTGAGCTCCTAGTAGGTTCAAGGGCCTTTGTAATGTTGTTCTTCCTAGTATGAGCAATTCAGCAAGGCAGGTGTTATTAACTCGTCATTACATATGAGGAGACTGAGGCACAAAACAAAACAAAAACAAGCAGAATATTTCCCTGAGCTCACACAGCCACCTGTGACTGGGTCCAAATGTCCCCTCTGTGGTCAGGCCACATGGAGCCTCCCTAGAAGGGACTCTGACTCAGTCACTCTAGCAAATGGCAATGTAACGCATCTGATGTAACACATATCACTCTCTGAAAGTCTTTTGACTCTCTTTTCCCTAAGAATGTGAGTTTGCCCCTGGGTCCATCCATCGATCACCTATTTCCAGAACCTAGATCAGCACGGAGCCCATGGCAGGGGCTCAGAAAATACAATGGAGGGACGCCATGGATTCATTTCATGAAGGAAGGAGTGGGGAGCCAGGTCTGCATCAGAGTTCTGCCATCTCCAAAGCCCACGCTGCCAGGCCCAGGCTGGTGGACAGCCACCCTTTCCCAGCGGCCTGCCTCTCCAGTCCTCCCAGCTTTTCCCCTAGGTGGAGGATTCTCAGGAAGTCGTCTTCTCAGTCCCTGGGGTCACCCAGCCCACAGTGGACATGCAGAGACTGGAAGGTGAGCTCCCTGGACTTCTGAGTTTGGGTAACTGCGCTGGGGAGATTGGGTCAGAACCAGGCAGCTGGAGTGTGAGCCATTCCCTCTGAGCCCCCTGGGGGCCTGCGGTGACCTTGATCACACAGCTGGACTCTTCCCCTTGGGGTGTCTCCCTGGTCATTGTGCCTGTCACCACCCTAGGCCTTAAGGCGGACACCCCGCCCACTCCAGGTCTTGGCCTCTCCCTGCCCTCCATACTGATCTGGGTCCTGGAAGCCAGCACAAGCTACAGCTTTCATGTGAACTGCATGAAGCCTGGAGATTCCCCAGGGGAGCAGCCCCAGAGCAAAGCTCTCACAATCGCCTCTCAGCAGGGTCACCGAGAACCTCTGTGCCAGGTGCTGGCTCAGACCCCAAGCCCCTCAAGCAGGACCAAGAGAGATGAAGGCCTACTCTACCTAAGGACTACTATGTAGGCAGCAGCCCAGGCCACTGCACTCTAACTGCCTGTCCCCAGGGTGAAGCTCAGGGCCCAGCACACAGGAAGAAAAACTCGTAAAAAGGACCTTGGAAAGAGGGAAGACAGGGATTTGGCTATAGTCCTAGTACTTACTGCCCTGCAGTGTGACCTGGAAAAGTCACTGTACCTCTCTGAGCTTCAGTTCTCTCCCTCAGAACTTAGGAACTCCTGTCCCTGAGGCCTCATCTGGATTGCAGATATGTTGTTTATGGCTCACTAGTGGTTAATTTTATTTTAAAATTAGTTACCAACATTTAAAATTTGGATTTGCATGACATCTGAAGTCTTCAGCTTTTACTGGAGAATGAGAACACCTGGCTGGCTACTCTGGCCCACAGTCCCACCTACAAGCGCTGGCCTGGCAGCAGTGACCCTTTAACTGGATTATGCCTTAGCCATTTGGATAGAGTGTCCCCTCCCCTTTTTACTTATGTCTTCTCCACCGGTATCACAGTTTTGTCACCTGCCCAGCTCCCACAAGCACCTTCGTTTGCAGGTGCCAAACATGAATCTGAGCCCAGCACTGCAGCTCTGTGAAGCCTACAGGCACAGTTATAGGATCCCCAGGTGGCAACAAGCATCCGCACCCTGGACAAGAAGTCTCGTGGGCCGAGTAGGGAGAAATACTGCTGTCTCTGAGGATGACACAGAGTCGCAAATAGCTGGGGAGCCAGATGAGTGCCAACACCTACATGATCTCATCTGGGCCCAGTGTCCTCAAGGGCTGAGCATGTGTTCAGCCATGGCTCAGCCTGGGGACTGTCTCTCTTCCTGATACCACTGAGGACAGCACAGGTAGGGATGACATCATAACCAAGCCCGTGGGGAAGGTGAACTTTTCTCTGGCTTAGACAGGAGGCAACGATGATGTTTGATTTTCCAAAAAGGGAAGGAGAAATAATCTGAAGGAAGAAAGCTGGGGGTGGGGGCATAGCACCTTCTGTGGCTCTCCAGCGCTATCCAACAGTGTCTGACCTCAGCCTGGCCTCCAGGCTCTGTGACTGGGCCTCTACAGGCCTCTGGGCTCATGCTCAATATCAGTGCCCTGACCTCTCCTTGTCTGGGTTGGCACTGGCTTATTCCCCTCTAGAATCACCTCTTTATATCTTTGTGTCTCTCTCTCTCAGACACAGTCATGTCAGAGCTGATCCCCTAGTGGAAAACTTCTCCCTGATCCCTGAGATCCATAGCTCTTGGCTACCTCCTCGGCTTCTGTATTTCTGGATCATCTGTCCAAGACTTCTCTCTTGCCCACCCCACTCTGTCCCAATTCCCAGCTCCTTGATGATGGCAAGGAGGACTGACATGCAATAACCCCAATCCTGAAGTCAGACAGATAGGGCACAGCTCCAACACCGTCTTTGGGCCATTCACTCCCCTAATTCTTGGGGCCTGTGTTTCCCATCTGTAAATGGGGTTGCCTTTCAGGTAGATGTGATAAGCAGGTGAGCTTAGGGCTGGGGAAATACAGAGTAGAAGTGGTTGTGTGAATGATAGCAGCTCTCCTTGGGTAGGACTGCTCATGCAGCATCAGGGTGGGGAATAAACTAAGGTCCCAAGAGCAGGCTTGAGAGAGAGCAGTGTTCCAAAGACCCCTGTTGATATGGTTGGGGGCTGTGTGAGCTCAGGGGCTGGGGTTGGCTGCTGGGGGCCTTGGCTCTCAGAAAGCTTTACTGCAGGGCCTGGGAGATGAGCCACTGCCCTCCCTCAAATCTTACAGTGTGTCTGAATATCAGAGGGGTCTGGGGGACACACTAAGGGATTAGGTGGGGTAGGGAGCAAGTGGGTTCCCCATTCAGGCCTGCTTACTTCAGGACACAATCACAAGAAAAGAGGGGCCACTCCCCAGGGCAAAGTGAGGCCCCAAGCTGGACTGGGACGTAGGCAGCATCCCACTGAGGCTTCAATGAATGCCCAGACCCCTGCTAGGACAGAAATATAGACAAGGGGGTTGTGAATTTCCAGAAAAGGGGTCAAGCTTGCATGCTCAGGAGGCTAGGACACTGCTCTTCCTATATGGCTGCCCAACCCCTTCCCATAAGCTGACTCAAGGACTGGGGTAGGTTAGTCTAGAGCAGGTTCCAGCTCAAGTCCACCTGCCTCCAAGAATTTGCTTCCTTCTCTTGTTACCTCAGGCCTCTGGGCCCCTGCAGTTGACACTCCTTGCTGTCTGAGTCCCAAGCCCCAAATAGTTGGTCTACATTATCCATTACTGACACTCTTGGGCACAGTGCTAACAGTTGATTAATTCCTCTTTCTCCTTCATTTTTTCCCCTTAGAACAGACTTGGTTAGAAAGCAGGGTAAGGGTTATCATCACTACTTTACTAGGTATCTGGAAGGCCTGGCACTGACTGGTAGCGGGACTCTAGGATCCTCTAGGGTCAGAAAACTACTCTTTCTGGGCCAGTTTCTCATCCGCAGAGTACAGGGGTGAGCCCAGATGCCCTCTCAGGCCCTTGCTGGTACTCATTTACTAAGGGCCTCCTGTGCCTCCCAGGCTGTATGAAGTAATTTGGGGTTTAAATCCCCTGCTGTGGTCCCCCTCTCTGATGTCCCTTCTCTTCTGTGTCATGTTTTGTCACTTTTCCTTGCACTCCCTATGGGATGGCTGCTGTGCATCTACCTGCAGGTGCTGTGAGTTTGGACAGGAGCTCTCTATTTCAGGGTGAGTGTTTGGTGGGAGGGACGCTGCCTGGCCTGGCTGGTGTGGACCAGAGCTGTCAGTCTGTGGGTTTAGGGAGGAGGAGTCAGCCTCAGAGGGCTTTGGACCTGGCAGGAGCACTGTAGGACCACAGTGCATTTATGGAAGAGGGTCTGGTCTCTAGAAGCATCTAGAGATAGGCTCAGATCAGGACAAGGAGGCCTGTGGTCACTTTGTGAGGTAACTTGCAAGGTGTCTCTGCTTATCTGCTTCCTCCTGCCTGCCCTCTCTAATCAGTTTTCTGATCTCCACCTTTCTCTAAATCTCAGTGCTATCATCTTTCTGTATTTCTGTATGCAGCACCTCTAGGGAGAGGAGTGGCAGGGGGTCTTTTGGCTTGAGTTGTCTCTATATACAAGGCACAAAAGTAGACTTCCATTATATTAGAAGAAAAACATGGATGGTGATATTTTGCAGTTAATCATGCAGTTAGGATTTTTTCTTTTATTTATTTGTTTAATATTTATTTGTTAGTTTTAGGTGGACTAACTATACCTTTATTTTATTTTTATGTGGTGCTAAGGATGGAACCCAGTGCCTCATGCATGTTAGACAAGCACTCTACCACTGAGCCACAACCCCAGTCCAGATTTTTTCCTTTTAAAATAGAAAATTAAAAAAATCTATTGAGATCCACATAAAAATGGAGCTGCATCCTCTTGCACGGTCGTGTTTGTCCCCCAGGGTCTCTGGTCCTGTCAGGGGCCCATCAAAAGACTTGAAGCTCCTCAGCTCCACTAACTGGCTGCTCAGTCCTATGTGGCCAGTAGGGGTCGCCCGCGGACAAGCCTGGAGGGGGCGTGACGGAGGCGGAGCCTCAAGCCGGCCGGGCCAATAAAAGTGGCGGCGCGCGGTCATCTAGGATCGCTTCCTGGGAGTGTGACCTCTGCTGCCTTAGTCTTCTCTCGCACCGCTTCCCGCCCCAATCGCGCCCGCAATGTTGGCGCTGCGTTGCGGCTCCCGCCTGTTTGGCCTGCTCCCGGTCCCTCGCTCCGCGCCGCTGCGCCTCTCGGCGGCCCGCACCTGCAGCAGTGGCGGCGCCCACAACCCACCCTCTTCCTCCTCCGGGAACCCTCTTGTGTACCTGGATGTCGGCGCCGATGGGCAGCCACTCGGCCGCGTGGTGCTGGAGGTAAGCCACTCGCCCCGACAGGGCTGGCCTGGGCGTGCGGGATCGTCCTGGGGCAGCACTGGACCCCGGCCCTCTGCTGTGCCTGGCGCGCTTGATGACCTTGAGCCTCCCACCTCCGGGTCCTGGACCTCAGTTTTCCCCTCTCTGAGAAGGGATATCAGCTTGGTCTCATGCAGCCTCCCGCGGAATTGTGGAGGCGATAGGAAAGACCTGTAGGGAGGTCGAAGCTCAAGGTCAGCCTGTAGAGGGTGAAGGCCCAGTGCCACGCTGCCGGCGGGCTGGGGAGCGGTGCCGAGGCCCATGAGGCCCGGGTCTGTGCGCTGAGCTCCTAGGTGTCGGGTCTGGTACCGGCCGCAGGCCCGTTGGGCGCTCACGTGGCAGCCCTTGCGTAACACCAGGTGCTCCCTGGGTCTGCGCAGCCGTCCCGCCCACACTCGAGGCGCGGGGTGCTGGGTAATGGAAGGGAGAAGCGGCTTTAGGCTGTGACCCTCCTCTTCTGGGTGGTGAGTACCCAGCAGGCCACGGCCGGACCACCGGGTGAACTCGGGATGGCGCTCCTGAGAATGGGGCAGGGTGTCTGGAGCCCCAGTCCTAGCCTCCTTCTAGGGGTGGACACTCAGCACCTGCCTCTCTCAGAAGCAAAACAAGAAACACATGATGTACAAAGTAATGGAGAGGAAGCCCTAGTCTATCCCCACTTTGAATAAAGGGGTCAGTTAGTATGGATTATCTGGTTTCCTGGGAACCCTTGGTATTTATTTATTTATTTCTCTTTTGGGAAATGGGGAGTACCCTCCCTGCCCTCATTTACTGTAAGAATGACCTTTGAAGGTGAGAGGCAAGCGGCCTCCTTGGGTGGAGCTCCAACCTCCCTTCCTTACCCATACCTTCCTGCCTTTCTCTGGGCCTCAGTTTCCCATCTGTGCATCCAGGAGCTTGGACTGGCATCTTCCTAGTCTAGGCCCTGAGTCTCTGACGGTTTGGGGCCAGTCCCTCTGTCAGTTCTGCCCCGGAAGTGGGAAGTGGGCCAGGGTGATATT
Organism: Spermophilus citellus; assembly: GCF_964194105.1. Classification (NCBI taxonomy): domain Eukaryota; kingdom Metazoa; phylum Chordata; class Mammalia; order Rodentia; family Sciuridae; genus Spermophilus; species Spermophilus citellus. The sequence continues at coordinate 52,364,849 of NC_138195.1, forward strand.
GTTAGTCCCTTCTGATAAATTAGGAAACTGAGGCTGCCTCCTCCCAGCCCTGGGTTCAGGAAGTGGCTGCCAGAAATGATAGCTGCTTAGGCTGCCTCCTGGAGGGAGGGTTGGAGTAACAGGAGTGGAATGGCCATGTGGTTCTTTCTCACACTTCCTTGGCCACTGTGGGATTAGGGTGGTGAGGAGGCTCCTTTCAGCGCCTACCTCTGGACTAACTATCTTCTTTTGTCCCTCTTCTCTCCCCATAGCTGAAAGCAGATGTTGTACCAAAAACAGCAGGTAAGGGCAACTTAGTGTCCAGATGGAAGGGAGTGGGTGAAGTAAGTCCTGTGGGCTGGTGGGAAGCGTTTTGGCTCAGAAACCATGATCAGGTGGGAGTTCCACTTGAGGCTCAGCTGCTGGGTGCCATGGGGTGACCTTCTTTCCCTCTGAGCCTCATGTTGGCTCTGCCCACCTGTCTGGTAGTAGCTGACAACCTCAGAACCAGTGGAAGGCACATATAAATTCCCAGAGACAACTCCTCCCTTCTGCCCAATGTGCCCACAGCCCTGGGATTCCTTGTCCCAGTGACCTGGTTAACTTAGCCAGGACTGTATACTCTTGTCACATGTTTGGGTACTGGGGTTAGAGAGGGAAGTGACTTGTCCCAGTCATAGGTGAGTCAGGCAGAGCAGATCCAGGAAGTGGGCCAGGGTCTGCCAATCTCCAGCTCACCTCCTGGGGGACCCAAGGCTGCTAGTCCCTGAGGTTGGGGACTCGTCCGGTTGACCTGCCTCTCCCTCTACCCCTCAGAGAACTTCAGAGCCCTGTGCACTGGTGAGAAGGGCTTCGGCTACAAAGGCTCGACCTTCCACAGGGTGATTCCTTCCTTCATGTGCCAGGTAACCACAGCCCTCTGTGCCTCTTCTTTGTATGTGGTGCTGCCTCCAAGGATTATTGTAAACATTGCATAGAAGGTCAGGGGCAGAGGGCTTTTCTCATTGCTCTCTTGCCTTGTCCTTTCACCCTGAGAGTCCACAGCTTGTCCAGGTTGCTATGATCCTTGCCTGCCCCAGAAATTAGGCAACAGAGCCAGTGGTGGGATGGCCTTGCCTAGCTGCATAGGGAGATTAATGGCTTCAAGGGACAAGCTGGGTTGGGGTATAGATGTGCACAGGGAATGGACCTTAAGGCTTTGAAGGAGCAGCAGACTCACAGTGCCTGGCCTTGTCCTTTTGCATAATCCCTTGAACACTGGGCAAAGGGGATGGAGAGAAAGAGGTAGGAGGAGGAAGACGGGGCGCAGAGAGGAATGTGCATGCCTGAACTTGGAGCCTCTGTTCCATGAAGGGCATTTTTCTCTGTTAAGTGAATGTGCTTTTTAGTAATATGTCTTACCTGTTTTTCAAAAGAGTTAGTATTGCTGTGTCAGAGGCTTGGGGATTAGGCTTGGCAGCAAGAACTTCCCAGGGGTCAGGACCTGGGCAGTGTTGAGATTGCCTTCTCTTTGGCAGACCTTCAAAGTCAGGGGTTAATGTCCTGGGGCCAGCGGAGCCTAAAGGCAGGGGCATGGATGGTGTGATTTTTCTGAAATTTTGCCCAGAATTCTATCCCCATTCCCTTCACCCTGACCCAGTGGCTGGCAATGGATTGGGGCCGAGACTCCTGGCGTTATGTGATGCCTATATATGTGTTGAATGGGGTGAAGGCAGGAAAGGGCAGGCATGGCTGTGGCTGTGGGCCCAGCCAGGCCCAGCCCTTTGGCCTTTCTGCTGCAGAGTTTACAGTTCTTCCTTTGGCTGAGGGGTGAAGCAGGAGCTAAGGTGGCTATCCTGAGTCAAGATAAAGACTTCCAAATTTGGAGAGCTTTCTGTGGCACGAGGTAATAGCCCTCAGAGACCGAGACCTGATGTCTGGGGACACCTGCCAGGCATCTGTGGATGCTTTAGCTGGAATGGGTAGGTTGTTTGGCTCACCTGAGTATCCTATCTCAGGAAAACTGCAGTGTGCCCATGGCCAGAGACTGGCACAGGGCAGTCACATGATTCTTCTGGTCAGAGCACTCCAAGGAAGTCCTAGATCTTAGGCAATCTCTGAGGAAGGATGCCAGCCCCGGGGGACCCTGTTCTGGGTGTTCCAAACAGCACCCCTGGACATGAAGCCAGGACAGGGAATGTGAACTGGCCCGAGCCAGCTGCTGTTCCCCTAGACCACACTCAGGAATATGGCCTCTGGCTACTTCCTTGTTACCCTCTAAGAGCTGTATGTTGAAAATCCTGGGTCACTAAGAAACAGTCCAGAATGGTTCATTGGAGTATTACTTAAAAATTACCTCAGACAAAAAAAAAAAGCTCACTGTTTAAGGGTCGTTGTTATGACAGAAAATACTATACTTTATTTTTGCTCATTTTCCTCATTATTTTACTAGTCCTCATTTTGCTGGATGCCTCTCAGGCTGGGGGTGCCCTGAGTGCATCCAGGAGCTTGGACTGGCATCTTCCTAGTCTAGGCCCTGAGTCTCTGGGGCTGCTGGCAGTGCCAGAGAACCATCTCCCACCAGCTTGGTATGGGACCACTCAGAGGGTGCTTTTGTGCAGGCAGGTGACTTCACCAACCACAATGGCACTGGGGGCAAGTCCATCTATGGGAGCCGCTTTCCTGACGAGAACTTCACGCTGAAGCATGTAGGGCCAGGTGAGTGGCACTGCTGTCCTCCTTTCTAAGCTCCCAGCTGCGGGCCCCAGGAGGCTGCAGTCTGATCTCAGGGTGTCCCTCCCTTCCTTCAGCGCCCCCTGGGGTGGCTTAGCACTCTGGCCCATTGGGTTTTCCTGGAGTTTTCTCCTTCCAGGTTCTGACTTTGGAACACCACCTTCCCTTTGGGAACTTGGGTGGGGAGGGCCTTTAAGCAGAAACCCTGCATGTTATCCCCTGAGACCATGGTGGAGTGTGGAAAAGTCTAGAAGTCAGGACTGGGGATCCTGCTCAGCTCTTTCATTGAGAGCTTCCCCAAGGCCCTTTCCTTGAAGGCAGCAAGGGCAGGCATATTGAGCCTGCTTCTCTTCTGGTTTTCTGATCTGCAGACTCAGACGTCCTTGATGTGGTTTAAGCCATCCCCTCTTCTGAATGGCTTCCTAGTAGATGCCCCCTGGGGTGTTGTGGCTCACCTCTGCTTGTTTTGACAGGTGTTCTGTCCATGGCAAATGCAGGCCCCAACACCAATGGCTCCCAGTTCTTCATTTGTACCATAAAGACAGACTGGTGAGTTCCCCACCCCAGGCGTTCTGGGAATGAGGGATGCCCTTATGGAGGGAGGGAGGAGACTTTGTGCATGTCTTATCTGGGACACTAGCCCTCTCCTGTGTGTCTATATGAGAGAGTTAGTGAAAGGATTGAGGGAGAATTCAGGTTGTCCTACAACTCTGTCATAATCAGACTTATTGTCATTGCTGTGTATTTTGCGCACCCACACAAGAGGGTTTCTCTGCCACACATTCTTGGAAAATGCCTCAGCCAGCAGGGCTCACCTTGGCCTGAGTAGAAGCGGGTCCCCCCCTGGTTTAGTCCAGGCCACCATGTCTCATCATGGGATGTACCTTGGAAAACACTGCAGTAGATGGTTGGATTTCATGGCAGGTTTTCATCGAGCCCTGTGTTAGCTCAGGCCTGCAGGTAACTCCCTTCTGGCCCCCTTTCCCACATGCCTGTGGGCTCCGGGGATGTCTTTTCCCTGGCAAATCTTCTATTAAGAGATAAGTTTCTTTGTTCGGAGTCCCTAGTGTTCTAGCCCTGGGCCACTGGGGTTGGGGGCCCAACAGCTGGCTGGGAGCCAAGACTTAAGCTCATTTCCAGGATTTCCTAGGTGGGATGCACACCTGCTAGTCTCTCCCTTTCAATCAAGAAAGATGGGATGTCAGGGCTGGGCAGTCCGTCTTGCTGCCCGTCTTCTCTCCTTCCATGGAGCCTTTAATGGGCCTTCCACTTCCACCTTTGGCTGTTACACTCTTGACTTCATTGGAGCAGGACTAAGTGCCTTTCACATTCTTGGAACTTTCTCAAATCAAGAGGTGCTCAGGGCTTCTGTGTCCCTCCACACCTGTTATGTTGGCTCTCGTTTCACAGTTCCTGACTGTGAAAGGGGTTCCCTTGCGTAGACATCTTACTTCAGTGTAGTTCAATATCCCATCATCTCCCCAGGCAGAACACTTGTTACAGACAGCTCACTTGTCATAGACCAGGTTACCAGGATTCAGGCCAAGTGGCCTGGGGCAAGGTCACAATGTGTGTGGCAGAACCTGTCTTGGGAACTGGGCAACTGCTGGAGTGTGTTGGGGGAGCTCAGCAGGGTTTGGGGGCTTCAGGAGTGGATCAGTGGGGTCTATCAGAATTGGCAGATGTTCCCATGACTGAGTGGCTGGGCTGTTGAGTGACATTGTGCTATTCTTGTGTCTGCTTGTCCCGCACCCCAGGCTGGATGGCAAGCATGTTGTGTTCGGCCACGTCAAAGAGGGCATGGACGTTGTGAAGAAAATTGAATCTTTTGGTTCTAAGAGTGGGAAGACATCCAAGAAGATTGTCATCACAGACTGTGGCCAGCTAAGCTAACCCACAGCCAAGGTGCTGGGACGGCAGCTAGGACTTGCCCAGGTTACTGCCCAGGGCTCTTAGTGGAGGTGCCCCAAAGAGCTGCCAGTGCTGGCTCCACTGTCATTGTGTGTGAGCTTGAGGAAGGCTTGGGGACACGCCCCTCCGCAGGACCCCAGGGCACTCTCCTGATGTTCACCCCTCACGACCCCATTTCTGGGCATCTAATATGACATCAGGCCACACACCCCTCATCAAGCATTGCTGATGATCGCCCAGCCCAAGTTCATCTGTGTCATGGGTGGTGGTGACAGGTCAGCGTCCAGTGAAGCTTTCTACTTTATCCTTGACCTGGGGGACAGCCACTTGCTGCAAAAGGGCTGTGATACCTGTTCAGTGTTGTCTTCCTAATTGTAATAATTTTATAAAATTGCCTAGAAATGAAGCTGTGACACTATAACATGCTGTGATGTGACTGAGTTGGTGGCACAGGACTCAGAACCTGAGAGCCTGACCTTTGAGACATAACTCAGGGCTTTTGTAGAAGCTCCCAAGATGCCTTTCCTTCCATCACTGTGAATCCCATTGGTTTGCTGCTCTCATTTTTGAGGAGGGTCTGCGGGTGGAAGCAGGTGACTCTGGGAACAAACCTATTGCTAGCTGTGCCAAGTCAATGTGAATCACTGTGTCAAAAATGGAAGTGGCTTGTAAGTGCCCTGTCCTCAGGAGGAAAGTATTTCCTGGTGGTCTTTGCTTTTTATGTGTGTTGAATAAATTGAAACTACTGATGATGTATATAAAAGATTTCTAGAACATTCAGTGTTCACCTTAAATGATAATAAATCCTATTTTCTACAAAAGACTGGTGTCTATGGATTTAGAAAGAAATTGAAGCAAAAAAAAAAAAAAAAATTGAGGGCGGTGGTTACCAAGGATTGAACTCAGGGCACTCAACCACTGAGTCACATCCCCAGCCCTATTTTATATTTAATTTAGAGACAGGTGCTTAGCACCTTGCTGTTGCTGAGGCGGACTTTGAATTCATGATGCTCCTAGCTCAGCCTCCTGAGATGCTGGGATTAGGCAGGCACCACCATGCCCAGCTGGAGGGAAATTTGTTGCACTATCAGCTTCTTGAGTGTCAGGTAATGTACCAAGGATGTTTGTTTGTTTTTTTTTTTTTTTTTTTTTAACAATGCTGGGGATTGAACCAGGGCCTTAACACATACTAGGCAAGGGCTCTACTACTGAGGTACAGCCCTAGCCCTATGCTGAGGACTTCTGTGTGGACTGTCTCATTTAATCATCCAACAACCTATGAGGGGATCATTGTTGTCACCCCTTCAGAGATGAAGCCGAGGCCCAGACAGACTCCATCTTAGCATCCATACCCCACCATGAGCACTGGCTCCAAGTAAGTCCTGGCTCTGCCTGTGAGTGTCCCAAGGTTCAGTTTTCCTCAGGTGCATGATGGGTACATGAAGCTCACCTCACAGGGTGGTCGGGATTAGATATGATCCATGTGAGCTATATACTATATAGCACAGTGCCTGCCACATCACTGTGATCAGCACTTGGAATGACAAGGATGATGACGTGGCCCATGGGTCGGATCTTAGGAAAGGAGAGAGATGCCTAAGCCCAGGAGCCTCCAACATCTAAGGTAAGGAGTGGACTTTTCGTGTGTGTGTGTGTGTGTGTGTGTGTGTGTGTGTGTGTTGCTGGGGATTGAACCCAGGGCCTCATGTGTGGCAGGCAAACACTCTAGCACTGAGCCTCAGCTCTTTTCCTGTTCTTGATGTGCCACTCTAACTTGGAATCCAGTTGTTTCTGAATTTACAAGGAGGGTAAAGGAGGATTAAAACTTCCTTAAGAGGCTCAGTGGGTAGAGTGCTTGCCTTGCATGCACAAGGCCCTGGGTTCAATCCCCAGCAGCATACCTCCCCCCCCGCCAAAAAAAGAAACAAACCCAAAAAACCTTCCTTAAACACCAGAGCCCTATGTGGTCAGGATGGTGGGGGGTCAGGCAGGCAGTCCTCAGAGAGGGGACTTGGACTCTTGAGACCAAGAGTCCTTCCACACAGACTTTCCTGAGTCAGGTTCTATGAAGTCACTGGCTGATGTAGTCACTCTGAGGTCATGGTGATGGGTTGGGTCCTTGAATTATGGAGTTTACATGAACTCAGGGTGCAGCTGTGTGGACTGGGAGCTCAGCAGGACTGGTAGTTTTCAAAAATTTCTCAAGGACCTAGGAGTAGAGCAAGCAGGAGAGGGGCATGGGCCTTGAGTCCCTTTGCCATCAAAGATATTCTTCATTTTTTCTTTCTTTAAGTCCCTGAAAGGGATTTCATTTGAGGAATGGGATCTTGAACCAAATAATAACTGGTAATTGTTCATCACATCATCCAGGAGTGATGGTAATAGCCCCAGGTGACCATGTGAGTCAATTGGCAGAGCAATGGCTAGAACCTAGGGTTCTTACTTGTCCAGAGGGATGGCACAGGCTCCTTTTGGGGACATATTGCCAAAGGTCTTGGGATCACACACATTCAGATTACTACCAACTTTGGACGTCAAAGCCAGTTGCTGTTGACTTGGGGCATTCCAGGTAGCAGTGACAATTTGAGGGATAGCCCCTTGGAACTTGACCTACGTGCTCCATGCTAAGTTCTGAGGGGTCTCAGAATGTCAATCCCTCCAAGTCTGTGAATATTCACTCAATTAATCATCCAGTGTTTCCTTCTCACTTAGGAGGGGGTGTAGTTTTCTCCATCTGGAGGTGTCCTGTATGGGGTAGGTGGGGTGGGGTAAGCAAGGGTTTTCTAGAAACAGTTCTCTGAAGGCAAGCCCACTCCCTGCAATTCTCCTCTCAATACTCTGTGCAAAAGCCTGACTCTGGTCTTATTTCTTATATAAAGCAAGAGCATAAGTAATACACAAAGAAAATGTTGGCTTGTTGCTGGTCCTATGTACTCAATACTTAATGCATAAATGAAGCAATGAGCCATATACCTGCTCACTTGATACCATGTGAACATGTTTTTAAAAGTCTGAAACATCAATTTTATTTATAAGACAGGATAGTTTTTCAAAATGATTTCATGGAGGTATAATTTATATACAATAAAATTCACAAGTTTCAAGTGTGCATGAAAATGATTTGTCAAGCACATACATTGGTTAATCTAAGTACCATTTAAGACACTTCCATCTTTCCAAAAGGTTTTCTCCAATCTCTTCCCAGGTGTCACTGAATTCTGTCACTATAGATAAACTGTCCCTGTTCTAGGACTTTGTAGAAACATCAAACAGGATTCACCTTTGTCTGACTTGTTGTGCATAGTTCTATAGAATTTTGCTGCATGAAAGAAATTTCTTAGATGTTTCCTAGGCCTGGTAAAGCCCAAAGCAATGTTTCTAGGAATCACAGGTCTGGTAAAACCTGCAGATTCCTGGCCACACTTGATACCTAATGAATGCCAAACCATATGTGACTTATCCCAGGAATGCACGGTTGGTTTAATGTCTGAACAAAAAGCTGAGATTCATCCTATTTATGTAGGGGGTGATTGTGGTGGGTCTTGAGTGTGCCCTCTCAAAGCACCTGTCCTGGGTGAGGTTATCACAGTATTTTTATTTTATCTCAGGCTCAGGAGAGAAAACTAATTCCTCTGGTAAGGGATGACCAGAGTTACTTAAGGTTTCAAGTTGTTGCTTTCATTTGGATCCAACCAGATATCCCCATTCCAAACTTCAGGATCCCATTCTTTCATGTCAATGCCCTTTCACATGCAAAACTTGATAAGACTGAACTCAAATGATAGTGTGATTCATCAACCTACACAATTAAGTTTTTGTTTCATTTCACGTGATATCAGCCCAGTGCCTACAAGAAACTGGAGAATCTTTTAGAGTTATCATGGAAGATTTCTGGTTCTCGGACTATTACTTACACTGAGAATTAAAGGATAAACATATTTCATTTTCATTTGGTAAGCAATCAAGTAGCCACAAAAGAATTCACCCCACATCACAGTCTTCATGGTCATCATCCCTGTCACGATGGTCAAGAGCTCCAGCCAACTGGCCTCTGAAGGCACATGCTTTTGGCACTTGGCCACATGTGACTAGTTTGGATGTCACTGCATGCTAGGAATTATTAGCATACCATTTCTCATTGGCAGGTAGTTCAGCTTTGCCTTCAAGTCCAGGGGCACAACCAAACAAACCTCCAAATCCCATTTTTATGGGGATTATCTCGTGGGACCACTCCTGGTGTCAGTTTTATGTAGTCAGGATCCAAACAAGAGACAAACAACACAATGTTTTGAAAGGGAAAGTGTGATGCCTAAGAGCAAATGGAAATGTCGAAGACTCTCTGCAGTGCCCTCTGCTGATATAACCTAATATATTCCAAGTGGCAAGGGAGAACTGTCAGTGTCACAAATGGCTAAGAAGGGAGGCTCTAGAGCTAAGAGACAGTGGACCGACAACCAGAGCATTGAGCATTACTGTCTGATCCAATCTGACATTGAACAAAATATTTAGACCATTTATATGTAATGGTATATATGTCAATTTAAGCCACCCACCTATTGGTCCCATCTGCCTTCTGTTTTCTTCTTTTGGATTAAATTTTTTTTTCCCCAAGTGATTCCATTTCTATCTCATTGACTCATTAGATTTAATTCTTCATCTTACTTTTTAGTGATTTCTTTGGGGTAAACTACATATTGTTTCACTTATCACAGACTAATTGCAAATAATATTTTAATTTAAATATAAAAAGTAGACATACATTTTACTTAAATGTGAAAAATAGTTTTATATACCAATGGTAACTTTATTCTTAACTTTCTTAACTTTCATAGGAGTTGTCAAACTGTTTTCCAAAATAGCTACATCATACAATTCTACCAGCAATGCGTGAGGGTTCCAATTCCCTACATACACCTCTCAACACTCACTATTATCTTTTTTATTCTAGCCTTTCCTGTGGATGTAAAGTGGCATTATTAAACCACAATATTATTATTGTGATTTTGTTTTTTATACCTCCCAGGGGCTAGTGATGTTGAGCGTCTTCTCATGCTTATTGGACCTTTGTATATATATTTTTTGAAGAAAAGTCTATTCAGATCCTTTGTGTGTTTTTAAATTAGTGATTTTGTTGTCAAATTATAAGACCTCTTATTTTACAGAGACAATTCCTTGTTGATTTCAGATGGTCCTCAATTTATGATAGTTTGACTTATGATGTTCTGAGTAACAATGGTGTATAAGCAGTATGCATTCAGTAGAAACCATACTAGAATTTGGAATTTTGAAATTTTTTTCTGGGCTAGCAATACAATACTCCCTTGTGATGTTGGGCAATAGCAGCAAGAGCTGCAAGCAGGAGGGTAAACAACTAGTACTCTAGTATACCATGGTGCTAAGCTATGATATTTGTTAGATTCAATGTATCAAATGCATTTTCAAATTACAATACTGTCGACTTACAATGGAGCTGTTGGAATTGACCCTAACATAAGTCAAGGATGATTGCTTATATAATCACGCCTTGAATAATGCATGTTATTCAAGGGGCATGTTCTGAGAACTGCATCACAGGATGATTGCATTGTGAATGTCACAGAGTATATTTACATGAGCTAAAGTGGTTACAAGGACCTGAGGCAATATAATCCTATGGGTCCATTGTTGTATATGTGGTCTGCTGTTAACTGACATTAATTATGCAGCATGAGACTATATATATTCCTAGACTTCTGGGGAGTTTGCAGGCTCTCAGACGCACTACATGGATGACCCCAGGCAGCCTGTGGGCTCTGTCCACTCCAGACTTAATCACAGGTCAGGAGGGCCCGAGTAAAGAGTTCTAGCTGGAACCCAATGTCCTGAAAGTTTAGATCAATGGGGGAACTAAGACCTGGAGGGGCAGAGGGATGTGAACTGACCCTCTAACAGCCGCCAGATCAAACGCTGGCTCTTCTGATTCCAGATCTTTCCACCATGCCAAACAGAAAGGTGATTAAGAAAAAAATTAAAAAAGATTGACTTTTACAAACAATGATGTACTACTGGGGTGTTCACATCTTTCTGCCTATCTTTGTTGTTTTCACTTCATATTGTGCATGCATTGTTTTTACATTCAATGGGAGAAAGCACAATATTACCACTTGAAATTTTACTCAAGCTTGAGGCCTAAGGAGATCAGGACTCACTTGGGATTTGGGGGAAAGGGAAAAAAAAATCCCCATTTATCTCCTATGCAGTACAGGTTTGCCAGCCAGCAGACAGTTGTAGTTCTCAAGTTTTGCCACCAGAGGGCAGAAGGGGACTGGCTGATGGGTGCAAAAGGAAAGAAAGCACAGGGAAGAGAATTTGGGGCTAGCTAGTTTGTGCAGGGGGTGCAGGCCATATAAAGTGGTCTGCACCTTGATACAGGACTATGTTCAGGTTCCCAGGAAAAGGAGGACTAGAAATTTATGTGCCTGGCAAGGGCCTTTTGCCACAGTACAACAGAACTGGGGCAGAAGCCCAGTCAAAAGAATTGGACTAACAGAATGTGGGTATTTGGGGAAGGGAAGGAAGTGGCCGGTAGGCCAAGGACAATCCAAGTTCCTGCTCTGAGGCAAGGTGTGGGCATGGTCCTGTAGCCTGTCAGGACGCAGGCTTTAGAGCGCATGGCTCAAGAAGTGGATGGGAGGAGGCCGAGAGAGAAATCCAGGGGCCCCAGGTGGCCATCACCACCTCTGTGATGAGCACAGTGGCTAACAGTTCTTGAGTGTGCCCCATGTGCCAAGCTCCTGTCTGCCTTATGCAGTTTAATCTTGGCCACAACCCTCTGGTAGGTAGGTGAGCATTCTCATTCCCATTAACAAGGGAGGAAACTGAGTCAGACAGGTGACCTAGTGTCCCACCCAGGATGAGGGTAGTGAGGTGGAGACAGGTCACAGCAGACGCCATGGTCCTGGATTTACAAGGCAGGACTTGAACCCCAAATTGTCCAACAAGATGCAGGAGCTGGGTGCAGAGGGGCTATGGAGCTGGGCTCAGCTTAGTGACCAGAACAGGGAGGGGGGATGGAGAGAAGGTGGTAGAGGGGACGCTGCTCAGCTCCTGTCTTTGAGGGCTGGAGGCTTCTTGTCCAAGAGGGAGAAGTGGGAGGGCAACTGGAGGCACTTCAGGGCTCCAGGAGGAGGAAGGAGAAACATGTCCGTGGAGAGAAGACACAGGTGCCAACTTGTCTTGCTCGCTCTGGGCACAGAAGAGGTGGACAGAGCTGCCCCTACCCCTGAGGGGCTCCTGGGAGCTTTCCAAGGATAGAAATGGCAAGAAAGTTGGGTGCTTCTTGAAGGACTGGGCCTGGGTTCTGGCTTCTATCCAGGTCTTCATGAAACATGGGCCTGTACTAGATGATGCCCAGGGAGGCTGGCAGGCTATGATGGGCAGAGCCAGGGGGCCAAGGCAGGCAGAGGGGGCTGGGGTAAGGCTGCTGACCCATGGGCTGCGTGGGAGTTGCAGGAAGCAGCAGGAGAGGGGGATCGGACTCTGTACCTCTGTCCCCTGGAGGCAGGGGCTTGGGAAGGGGGGTAGCTTTGGGAGGAGAATGGGGGCTCTGCTCCTTGCCAGTTCCGTGACCTTAAGCAAGTCACTCAACCTCTCTGAATCTCAGTTTCCTCCTGTGTAAAATGTTGCAAGAATCAAAAAAGATGCGTGTTAATCACAGCATGTGCCTTATACCCCCCACCCCTCCTGTCTGCCTTGGACACCTTGGCCTGGCTCACCTGTGAGCTCATCTCCTGCTCAGGTGTGGAAAAGACACAGAGGAGAACAGAGCGTCAAGTGCTGCAGTTCCAGTTCCCAGCCGTGCTCCTCAGCAGCTGGCCAGTCTCATTTCAACAGCACCCCCTGTCGGCGCCCCCACCCCCGCCATTCTGGATTGTTTGAAAACAAAGCCCAGGTGTTGTCCTGTGGTCACCCGTAAGGACTTTTCTTATGGGTTCCCAGTGTCGTTATCACACCTCACAGAACCTGAATTCCTTCCAGTGTGTGAAGTAGGCGCACAGGATTTTGCTCGCTGTGTTGGGCCGAGGCTTGGTTGGCTTCTCTGGCCTACCTGGCTCCTCCGTTTCCGGTGAGGGACAGAGGCCTGTGGGGGAGGAGGTGGGCAGGTTCACAGGAAGCTGATCTCACTATAGTGATTCCTCATCCCTAAAGTGAGTGTTGGCCAAGAGGGGACAAGGGAGGGGTAGAGGCTGGGGGCCTGGGCTGCAGACCCCGCCCTCAGCAGAGCCTAGCTGGCCTCAGAGGCAGCCCCAGGCACTCCACCTGCTGCAGCTGGGCTTGTGGGCACGAGCATGTGAGGTGTCTGTGTTTGCGTGTGCGATGGTGTCAGTGTGTACTAGTGGGGGAGAAGGCGAACGTGTGTGTGCACCCGCGAGTGGGTCGGGTGGGGGCAGGGAAGTGCTTCTAACCTCTCTGCTGGGAATCCAGCCTTAGGATCAATGGCGGGGGCAGTGTTGGAGAGGCCTTTGAGCTGAGGACAGGCTGTTCCTGGCTCAGGCCAGAGCTCTGGGGAACAGCCAGAACGCCTGACTGAGAGGGGAGCCTACCCTCAGCCACTACCCCACTTCCTTTTGGCCCCTCCCTGCCCTTGTCCCTGCTCCCAGACACCCCGGGAGGATGACAGCTTGGAGGACAGCCATCCTTTGGATGCCTGGCCCTGGGTTTTCCAGGCCCTGGGGAGCCAGGGTCAGGAAGTCTGAGGGCAGGTGGGGCCTGTCGACTCAACCCATGGAGGGCTGGCCCTAGCCAGGCACCAGGCCTAGTCCTGAGGATGAAGGGCCCATAGGTGGCAGTTCATGGAAGACCGAATGGGCTCATAGACATTCACTCAGCCCCCCTTGTCAGGTTCAGAAACAGCACACCGTGGAGGTCGGAGAGTGGAGCAGAGGTTGTAGGGCTTGGATGTCAGGGGCTTCCCCAGCCTCAGTTTCTCCACCTGCCCTAGACATAGTATCCCCTCCCTGGGCTCCTGTGGGATTGCATGAGGCCAGAAAGTCTGGATGGCCATCTAGACACAGCCTCCTGGCGTGAGGAACCGCCATACCACAGTGGTTCCCACCTCAGGGCAGAGTGGTCACTGCTGTGCTGTGGGCGGGAGCAGCCTGGCTGTCCACTGCAGACCTCAGGATGTCCCGATTTCCCTAAATGCCTGAGGACACTGAGCCCCCATTGGGATCTGGTGCTGTGGTGGGTGGCCCTATAAATCCACCTCTCTGGCCTGGGTATTGGTCTGGTTTTCTGCTCTATGTCAGGGACCAACACAGGGGGCTCTATATGACCCTATAACCATCATGATCAGAGATGCTCCCCCTACTCCTTCTCTTCCTGCTTGGTCTTCTTGTTCTTCAAGGTCACCCCAGCCCTTGGGGCCTTCACTCCTTGTCCCACCTTGGCAATTCTGAGTTTGGGTTGCTAACTGGAGGTCAGTCCCAGATCTGTCTCTGAAACACTGCAGTGGGAAGGGAGACCTCGAAAAGTTCAAATCCTGGCTCTACCACATGTCCACGGGTGACCCCAGGAGACACCTTTCCTGTGGGGCCTCAGCTTCCTCCCAGAACTGGGCCATCCTCTTGGGTCCCCCATGTCCCTTCTCTAATGGACTCTTCTCTCTCCTGGGCCCCTCAGCAGCTGGCCGCCTCTGGATGTGGGCATTAAGTCCAACCGGAAATCCTTCCTGTCCAGGGGAATTACTGGTTTCCAGAACTCCACCAGGCAGGAGATGTCGAAATTCAGGCTGTTTGTGTTAGGTTTGTTTTCTGGGAAAACAAAACACACAGGCACATGCACAGGGAGGCATGCACTCAACCAAGATCCCACCACAGCCCGGAAGCCTCAGGCTGGGCAGGCCATGCCTGAGGTGAGCAAATGGGATCCTGGGTTCGAGGCCTGGCCCCTCTCACTCTGCTGTGTGATCCCTAGCAGGATGTTTATGCCTGAGCCACAGACAATGGAAGCAAGAGGTCACCTCCGAGCCAGGCGGTCCTGGGTGCCCAGCAGTATGCGGGGTCTCTCCTTCACTGAGTTTTTATCTCATAGAAGTGGATGAGGGAGACTGCAATGTCACACAGCTGGGACAGGCTGGGCTGGCCTGGCAGGAGCCCTGCAGAGGTCTCAGCACTCTTGGACAGAGACAGGCTCAGTGTCCTGGGCGCTGTACCCCTCTTAGGGCTCTGGAGGGTCCCCTGGCTGACAGAGAGCCTGGTGTGGAGTCTCCTCCTCTCTCTGGTGTCTAGGGCACCCTCTGCACTCACACACTTGGCTGGACTGGCACCTTCTACTTTGGGGCCTCCTCCAGCCCTGCCTGCCTTGTGTGCCCTGAGAAAGGGCAGTGGATGGGAATCCTCTTTATGCCAATAAACAGGAAAAGTCTTGGTGGCCTCTGCACCCCAAATCAGACAAGGGCTCCTGCTTCTAGAGTCAGGAACCTGTTCCTGCCTATCTCACCTGCTCCTGAATTCCTGTTCCCTGACCCCAAAGATTTGCATTTTGTTTCCTCTGCTCCATTTCATAGTCTGCAGTCAGGAAGCCTGGGCTTGTCCACAGTCCTCTGCTTTCACCTGTATAGGATTTAAATGTTTTGTCAACTAGTTGCCAAAACTTAAAACTTGGAAAATTTCACATGTCAAGTGGGATTTCCAGTTCTCTCCCCTCCCTCCCCACGGGGTAGCACTATTCTTAGATTGCCACAATTAGCTGGTCTGGGGTCTGGATGCCCCTCAGTGGGGCTGGAACCCCATGCCCATGGGCCTCCTTGATGACACCACCATCAGCCCCATGGAACCTCGAGGGACTGCCACAAATCCAGTGTGGCTCAGCCTTGGAGGCCCAGTGTGCTAATCTGGAGGGTCTTGTGAACCTGAGGACATCCCAGGCAGATTTCTCAGCATCTCTATGATGGGGCCAGAGCATTGGCATGTTTAAAGTCCCCCCGTAGGTAACCCCCCCACACACACACACACACAGGTGACTCTGGTGAGTGGCAAGGTTGGGAAGGACAAGAGCACTGATCCTGGGCGAGAGAGCTTTGCAGACACCTGGCTTCTGATGGTCCTGCTCCTCTATGGCTCCCGTCTGGGACACTCTACCAGGGGCCCACTTGTGAGAGTCCTGCCCAGTGCTGGCCTTGCTCCTGGAGGAACTCACTGTTCCCTCTCCCCTGGACACTTCACTGGTTCAGGGTGTGATGCCCAGTGTCGGGGGGCTCAAACCCCCATCTCAGACGAGAGGATCCAGTGTGAGCAGCCGCAGTGGGGCCCAGGGCTGCCATGCCCGTGGCAGATTCGCTCCTATATATGGTTACCCGGGAGTCCCGTGGCTGAGCTAACGTGTGACCTAATCTGCTGACAATCTCTCCCAGTCTGGGGCCTGACTTGGGGAGAGCCTCACCCTGGAGAGCGTCCACTTGGTGGCAGAGGGGTTGGGAGGAGGCAGGTCAGTGGCGTGGAGGCAGGGCAAGCACAAGTCGGAGGGCGGCCCCAAGTCCCTCGGGCTGGGCTGTGTCGTCCAGCTTCCTCCCCGTGCTCTGTGTAAACAAGGAAACCCCCAGCCTCTTTGCTTTCCAAAATCCTTTTAATACAGCGCGGAAGGCTACATTTCCTTAGGCAAGCCGTACAGTCTCCAGGAGTAAGGCACACAACGGAATGCCACCCCGCGGGCGGCCCCGGGGAAGCGCGGGGGGCTGACCCTCGCGCCCTCCAGCCAGGGCCCACGGGTTCTGTTTGTCTTCTTAGCTGGACACACACACACACACACACACATGAACAGACACAGACACGGACAGGGTCACCATCTGGGGGCTGGGGGGGGGGTGGAGGAGGTCCAACAGTGAGTTTGGCAATGAGAGCAAAGATCCCCGCTGCCACCAGCCTCCCAGCCCCAGGGTGGGGGGGCTCAGCCACCTCTTTGGAGGCTAGAACACCCCACAATTCAGGGTTAGTTGTTGCACTGGGCTAGAATGTAGTGAGGCTGGATTAAATATTTGTTTAGAGTAGATTCAAGTTGATTAGATGCTGGAGGGCAGGCGTAATGGCTCCGATGACATTTCCAAGTTCAAAGAGCACGGGGCGAGACCCGGCTCAGGTGAGAAAGCTCCAGACAGGGGCCTTGGGGACTCTTGCTTGCTTTTTCCTCTTCCCTCCTTGGGCACTGCGGATCGGGCCAAGGGGTGGCAGACCCTGGAGGGGCTAGGTCATCAAATGCTTCCCTCTTCCCCTGTCCATTCCCCGTGCTGCCCATGAAATTAATAAAAGTGTAATGACAAGCTCCTAGCAAGGAGGTGTAGGAAGAGACTACAACGCTGTGCTTGTTATCCTCAGTGGAAGAGGCACAAAGGGGTCACGGTTCCCTTTTTCGATATGTATCTAATAATAGCTCCCCTTAAAAAAGGGAATACTTTCCAAAATACACATATGTATAAATACAGGACAAGAACATATTAATAAGTCTAAACATTTGAATAATATGCTGGCTACTTAATACTGATATTTTCATCCATGGAAAACAATAACAGAATAACAATAACATGGCTTAGAGAATTGCAAAGATTTTTTTTCTCATCAGAATTATGTACCAACTTCATATAATATTCTATGTAGACAATATTTCCTTCTTAATGTAGTTCAGTTGCATACTTTTTACAGGACAAAAGCATAGTAAAAAAAAAAAAAATCCAAAACCATAACAGGAAAAAGAAAAAAGAAAACTTCTCACCATAAATATTTTCTTGCTGCTCAACCAGAAGGTTTGCAAAATACTTTCAGAAATCTTTCTTTGATATTCTATTGCCCTCCTGAAAGCTCTGAAAAATTGAAAATGCTTCTCTCTTTTTTTTTGTCTCAAAAAAATCAGGCAAACATATTTTTCTTTTCTTTCTTTTTTTTTAAAACAAGGCCCTCAAATATATACAGACAAAAATCACTGTGAAGATTTTTCGGGAGAAGCTACCAAATTCAGTGTTGTGAGAAAAACTGGTAACTGTGCAGAAATTTTAACATCTATGAGTTTTTTTTTCCCAAAATACACACATAGTATTTTTGTTTTTTTTTAAAAAAAGGATTTCTGTGTCAAGTATAATGCAAAATAAATACAAATTCACAAGTAGAGCTATCAAATACTTCATGGGGGGTAAACACCATTATCTCCCAACTAGATCGCTAGATCTACTGACTGCAAGCAGTTGTCCCTTTTGAACATACTAAAACCACAAAACTTTCTTGTCTCCTGGGCTCCCAGGTCCACTGAGCACTTAATTCTCACAGTACTGGCCCAGACAGCAATGTCTCCTGCTGACCTCGAAGAGCCTCCAAGGGCCACCCCAGGAGGGATAGCTCAGCCCCTGCTGCACAGATGTTAGGACAATGGCCACCAAAAAGGCCACTTTGGGGTGAGAGGCCATCTCTGGCTGGCTCTGGCCTCCTGTGCTCTGGAATCCCGGTTCTTTTAAGAGTGTGGGCTTCCCTACCTTTGCAGCCCAGTTGGCAGGCCCCAGGCATCCTTGGGCCAACGGTCCCCATGTCTGGCATGTCCTCACAGTGGAGGTTAGCATACTGCCACCATGGCAAAGTTTCTCTTTGGAGGCCCAGTAGGATGACTGACAGCAACAGCTTTTCCTTAGGGACAAAAGCTTTGGGCCAAGGCCACCCAGGTCACCCAAACACAGCAGCTGGGCTGGGGCAGCCTCAGAGGCAATCCCTAGAGGTGGTTGGGTGCTCAGTCCATCCCCCATCCCTACACGCAGCAAGGAGGGAGCTCAAAAACGGCTCTTAAGTGCTCAGAGGATATGGCCCCAAAATCTTCCCTGCAGCCAGCGGGTTGCAGATACTCTCCATCTCGTCCACTTGCTCCCTGGACCCTTGGTTAACACTTCACTGTAACTCTTCAGTTGCACAAAACATTTTCAATTGAAAACAAAAGGTGACTGGGCACCGGATGGGTGTCCTCAAGCCATGGTAAACACTGAATTTCAGGCCCATTTCATGGTCTGATTTTTTTTTTCCCCACAGAGGCAAAATGTTGGGGCAAAATCAAGCGACCCAGTCCTGGCAGCCAGTTCTCTCCCTCCCCCAGCGGGGGGACGGGGAGAGGACAATAGGAATGGGGCTTCTCACTGGGGAGAGAGGAGGCGCCCTCCTGCCTGCCAGAACGGTGGTCTCCCTGACCATGTGATGTACCAAGAGGCCTCTCTGATCCCTTGGGAGGTAGGCAATCATTGTCCCCTTTTTCCAAATGAGAGGTTCTGTGGCTTGTCTCAGGGTTGCCCCAGTGAGGGCTGGGGAGACCTGGGTTAGGAGGATGGGGGGGTTTGCAGGGAGGAGACAACAGTCAAAGCAGAGTTGCAGGGGGCAGAAGGGGAGAATGTGACTCCCCAGGCGACACAGTGAGGGGCAGTGGTATGGAGTACAGGGCTCCTGGAGGTGTTGCCCACCATCCAGGGGACTCCTTCCAAAAAAAAGCTCTCTGTTCTGGAGCATGGTCTGGGGCCAGCCTACTTCTGGAACATCAGAGCTGGGGGACTTCTAGGCTTTGTAGTGTTACTCTTTCATTTAACTCGTGGGGAAACTGAGGCTGGAGATGAGAAATCCTTGCCCCAGGTGACATGGTACATCTCCAGAATGCCAGGCCTGTGTCCTTCCTGTCAGAGTATTTTCTGTGCTACATCTGGCAGCTTGGTGGGGTTGCAGCACCTGGTATGGGTGGGAGGAAAGAGGCAGAACAGGGAACAGGGCTCACAGCACCCAGCTGGTGGGCAGTGCTGCTGGGGGTCACTGGGGTGCTTCCCCACAGGCCCCAGGACATACCTTGGAGCATCATTCAGAGCCTTCCCTGTCCTGCTTCTGCCCTCTGGGTCCCCCGGGTGTAGCTCCTGGGTGTGATGCACTGACATCAGAGACGGTCAGAGTTTGGGGCTCAGTGTGGGCAGGGCACAGAGGCCCGCTCCCCAGCAGCTGCAGAGGAGGCATCTGCCCCCGGTGGTTGCTACCTAGGACTGACTGATGGGGCTTTCCAAAGTGGCTTTTCATACAGGGCAAATCGAAAGGTTCTGGGTGAGAGAAGCTGGCCTGGCTGGTCTTGGGGAAGTAGTCCCCTGCAGGCTTTGGGATTCACAGTAAATTTAGTGCACTTGTGGCCAATACAAGGCTGCTCACTCCAAAGGGACTCTCAGAAGAGAAGAGCCAGGGGAACACCAAGGACTCTGTGGGGCCTAGGCCTCCACAGACCCCCAGGCTGTGAAGAGCCCCGGGCCTCTGCCTCCCGCAGCCTGTTGGGGCAGCAATGTCAGTAACACTGTTTGTCAACACACTCAAGACAAAGACCCCAAGAGCCCCCTGGCCAGGGGACATGCAGTCCCTGGGAGCAGCGCAGGGGAGGCAGCGTGGCCGGCAGGGGGCGCTGCAGGTGGCTCACTGTACGCGGCGACAGTAGTAGCCCAGGACCTTGCACTTCTCGCAGAGGTGCTGTGGGTGCTCCTTGCTCTGGTCAGACACGTCCAGGCCATCGGGCTTCTCCAGGGGTCTCTGCAGAGAGGGGGAGGAAAGGGCCCCAGAAGGGTGCAGAGACAGAGAAACACAGAGACACACAGGGAGAGTGAGACAGATGCAGAGAGAGGCCCAGAGACAGGGGAAAAGACGCAGAGAGATGGACGGACAGGTACAGATAGAGTGTCAGAGACAGAGATACACAGGGAGGGGCTCAGACCAAGAGGTAGAGAGACACACATTCACAGAAACAGACAGACACATACAGAGATACACACAGGGATGGGGGTGGGGGAGGTGGGGGGAGGAAGGAAGAGGGATGGGGGAGAGAGAGCGCCTGTAGTCACACAGGCAGTCCAGCCCAGATGCTCACGACCTTCCTGCCCGCCTCTTGCCTGTCTGCGGGGTTCTGTGGCTGGGCTGGGGCTGGAGCATGCAGGGCAGGGGGTGTCTTATACCTGGACCCCTGGGTATATATGCCACTTTGATCTCCCACCAGTGCCATCACCTGAAGCTCACAAAAGTCCAGGATCAAGGCACAATAGGGGTACACAGACATTTCCAGATGAGGAAACCATGTCCAGAGCGAGGGATACCCCACCCACATCTCCTGAGTCCCAGCATCCAGCATATCTTCCTTGGCCATGAGCCACTCCCACACCTGCTCAAGTGGCCTTAGGAATCAAGGAGAGATTCATCTGAACACAGCCACAGCTTCTGGCTCAGCTCAGTGAGCCTTAGCTGTATGAAGGCAGCATCTGGGGCTTGGACTCACCCCACAGCCCAGAGCCAGCCCTGTTCATGACATGACTGTGGACCTGCACTGTTTTCTAACAGGGAAACTGAGGCCCAGAGAAGGGGGGTGACTTGAAGACTGCAGGGAGTTCAGTTTCCTCATCTGTAAAGTGGGCTACCCACAGCACTACCCATGGGTTTGGGGAGGGTCCCAGAGACCTCCGGCTGTTTGTAAACTGGGCAGCGTTAAGCACGATTCTGATAGCCTGGGAGCTCCCCTGCTCCCTTGATCCCTCCCCTCCTGGCCCCCAAGAGCCAGCAAAGGCTTGTCTCCCTGGAAACATCCTGGAGGCCCCTAGCAGCACCCCCAGCAGACAGCTTCTTGGCTCGTTCACAGAGATGTTGCTTTTCCTCTAGTGTAGCCCCTGCCCAGACCCTGCAGAAGGGTCCCTTGAGTGGACTCAGAGGAAGCTAGTCGGGGCCAGCTGGGGCCACACACCAAGGAGAGGGGCCAGGAACTGCAGGCTAGTGTGTGGGAAGGGACCCTTGGATGCAGTGATGTGACCCAGGATGGTCAAGGGAGGGAAGCTGAGGGGCGCACTGTCCCCTCAGCCAGACGGTGAACTGCTCAAAAGTAGCACAGTGGCTTTCCTGCTCGATACTGTCCTGAACCTGAGCCGACACTGGGAACAGCTGGGGGAATGGGAGGGTGGGAATGTTCTATCAGGTAAGGCTGAAGACTGAGGGTGGAGAGGATTCCTGGTTTGTGCCTCCAAGCTTTAAGCGACAAAGGAAAGCCCTGGGGGAAGGGCGGGAGCCTGGGCCACAAGTCCAGGGGCTTTCAGAGGGCTGTCTTCCCTTCTGGATGCTTTCCTGGCCAGTGGAGGGGATGGAGTTTGACTTTGTGTTGGATCTCAAGTGCCAGTTCTGTTCCTACAGTAGACCAGGGAGACAGAACTGGGTCCAGGACCGGCAGCTCCCCATGGGCTGAGCCCACTGGCTAGTTCCCTGCCTGTGCTAAAAATGGCTGCTTGACCTTGAGCTGAAATCTGGGTCCCTGGACCCTCATTCTAGAGGTCTCAGCCACAGGGGGGCCACACGGGCTCCCTGCTCAGTTCCCAGACGATGGTCTGATCATCTTTCCCCAAAGCTTGGGTTCTGGCCACCCTTTGTGCTCTTCCTCCCCCACAGCCCTCTGACCACTGTGCCTCCCTCAGCCAGTGGCACAGAAGGGTCCAGAGAGGACGCAGTGAGCAGGCCTGGCCCTGCCTTGTTCCCCCGGCTTATACCTTACTTGGCTAAGAGCTGCCACCTCAGTTAGGCCGCCCAGTGAGAGGTGTATGACCGTCAGCCTCAGATGAGGAAACTGAGGCTCTAAGACATTCCAGAGTCTCATCCAGGGTCTTCATGGAGGAAGTGCAGCCAGACCCTCTGCCCCCAGAGTACCTGCACCTGTTAGCCAGGCCCCTAGCTGCCCCAGGCCTGGCTTATGACCAGGGCCCGCTCCAGATCTCATGCACTCCCTCTAACTGTCCTAGGTCCCTGGCTCTCTATCCCGAGGGCAGCATCCTCCCTTGACACTGCTCTGCCTCCTGGGAGGCATGCCCCTTCACAAGCACAGGGCACCCCTGGGATTCACCAGCACCTGTCCAGCTGCGTCCTCCCTGTGGAGCACCTGCCTTCTGGTCTCATCCAGGGGCTGTCAGAGGCTGAGCAGGACCAGGGGAAGAGCAGCGCTTCCCTGGAGCCCGAGAGACCCTCAGCTCATCCTGCAGACTTTGCTGGAAAACTCCTCCGTTGGTGTCTTCTGCAATGTCTCCATATGACATGATATCACTAGACTTAGAGCTTCGCACACCAGCTCGGCCCCCCAACAGCTGAGGGCTACTAGGGAGGATTTCTCCTCTAGAACCTTAACTTGCTGTGGGAGACCAACCTTACACATGACTGAGTCCACTCCCTGGCTGGGTGCAGAGGTACAGAAATGTGGCAGAGTTTTCCCCACCCTTCTTGGGTGCGAGGGTCGGTGTCTCTTGCATGGGTGTGTCAGCTCCATGGGTGAAGCTGTGCTCACCTGTTCCTTTGTAATATAACCCCTTGCCCTGTTTAGGATAGAATCTTCCATGGAAGTGCCTTGTGTGTGTCCCCTTCTCTTACTGTGCCCTTGGGTGTGGCCTACCCTGGTGTCAGTCAACCTGCTGACAGTGGACATCATGAAGATAGACTCAGCCCCCTGAAACCTAACCCCGTGCCTCATTTGAATAGCTTCTCCTCAATAAAAGGGGTCAGCGCGTGCTCTCGCTCTCTTCCTATGGACCCTTAACTTCAGAGGAGCTGTCACAACGACCCCAAACCAAAAGGTACTTGTGTCTCTTGTGTGGTTATTTCGTGCAGCCCAGTCAGCCCAGTTTACCTGGAGTGACCCCTGAGCCTTTTAGTGTCGAGAACAGAAACCCGCCAACTTGCCCTTCTGTAGCCTGGATGAGAGGTTAGAAATATTGGCTGCCCTTTGCTTACGGGTGTGTGTGTGTGTGTGTGTGTGTGTGTGTGTGTGTGAGAGAGAGAGAGAGAGAGAGAGAGAATTGAATGAGATGACTGTCTTAAAGAATTTGATACCCATAAAGAGCTCTGCAAAACTTAGTAATTGCTGTGTGGCCATAAGAAAGTTACTTTAACCTCTCTGTGCCTCAGTCCTCTCTTCCATAAAACAGGGCACAAGAACATCTACTTTTGATAGGGTTGTTGTAAGGGGTACATAAGGTATGTAAAGTGATTAGAATGGTGCCTATATATGGAGAGCATTTGAAATGTTGGCCAGTACTAATACCATGTATTATCATTAGTATTTTGTAGGATTAGGGGCAGGCTGGGGGCAGGGGAACCGGAGAGTCCCTGGCCAGCCCCAGCCCCCAGCTCATGGGACCTGTGCTCCTCCTTCCTTGGCCATGACCTGCTGGTGCTGCTTCCCTGCGTGGGCCCTAGCCTGGCTGCCCGGCCCTGGCCTGCTTGCCAGTGGGCGCTCGGGAGAG
The DNA here is from genome assembly GCF_964194105.1 of Spermophilus citellus. Taxonomy (NCBI): domain Eukaryota; kingdom Metazoa; phylum Chordata; class Mammalia; order Rodentia; family Sciuridae; genus Spermophilus; species Spermophilus citellus. Next base: position 52,388,724 of record NC_138195.1, read on the forward strand.
CCGTCAGGATGACTCCCCTCGAGGGAGGGGAAAACACGTAGCAGCTGGGACTGACCTGCGCAGTTGCCCCACCCCTGCGAGAGGCAGGCCCATTAGTGTTTTCTTCTCCTGGGGGGGGCAGGGTCTGCAGGGGCAGCCACAGCTGGAGCCTGACAGGAAACAGATGTGGCTGGGGCGGGTGGCGCAGGGTTCTCAGGGACTGTGGCATGGTCAGGGCGGGGGCAGGGTGGGAGATCCACCACAACCCTCCACTGGGGGCAGAGGGAGGAGCTCTGCCCTGTCCTCAGCTCACCACAGGCTCCCGCCTGCTGGAAAGACAGGAGGGATGCTGTCCCAGAGCCTCCTCCAGGCTTGTGACTTACTGAGAGAGAAGCACAAAGGCCCAGGAGAGTAGACCAGGGAGACAGAACTGGTCCAGGACCCTCCATGCTGGCTGGGTGCCCTGCTCAAGGCCCATCTCCTTTCCGGACCTCAGTCTTCCCACGCACACAGTAGGTGCTCCACAAACACTGGCTGAGTGACTGAGAGAGGGCAGGGGGAGCCCCAGGCCCTGGAGAGATCCTTCCAGACTGGGCCCTTGAAGGCTCCAATCCTGGAGATGGAGGTGGGGTGGTCACTCAGGCTGTGCTTGGCTGTGCAGGCAAGATGGAGGTGATGGGCAGGCCCAGGGATGGTGGGAAGGGACAGAGGCCAGCAGGATACAGGACAGCGACTGAGGAGACAGAACCAATGCTAAGAGCCAGGTCCCACCTGCTGTAGGTGATAAGCTGGGCCTGGCTTGATCCCATCTCCCATCCCCAGCCAGCCAGGGTGGCCTGCTCTGCCTGCTCCCCTCACTACTCCCAGGTCCCATCTACCTTGCCAGGTCCCCTGCTGTCCTCCAGCCCTAGACTTGTTCCCTCTTCATGAATCCCAGCTTCTCTCCTGATCCTGGGTAAGTCACTTACACCCCCATGCCTCAGTTTCCCCCTCTGTGAAATGGGGAAACAAGTTGTACCCCATGGGGTGTCTGAGAAAGAACAGATAGAAAGTCTTAGAGGGTGCCTGGGAGTCCAGCAAACACAGCACACCCAGGTCCTCGGTGACGGAACTGGGATGCAAATCGAGGCCCATCTGGCCTGGGGGGTGGGGCACTGTTCCCAAACATATTGGTGATTTCAACTCAGAAGTACCGTCTCCCACCTGGGGGACCCTTCCTAGACCAATCTCTGCACACCCCCTGGGTTAATCGTCTTAAAATGAAGTCGAAAGTCCTGTTGTTCTTGGGGTCCTTTACGTATCCGCCCCAGGCTCTGGTGACCTTCCCATTTAGCTCCCACCCTGTTCCTCTCCATCTGCTCCTTCACCCAGATGTAGGTTTTGAGCACCCCAAATCCTTAGAGCCTCAAGCATTTGCTCCTACAGAGCTCTTCCTAGGATGCATCCCCCCACTTATGACAGGCCTAACTCCCCCTCCTTTTGATCCCCAGGTACAGAACACCTCCTCTGAGTGGCTATCTCTTTGAGATCTGCCTTAGTAGGGCCCTCAACCCCTTCCCACCCCATTCACACGTGTGCACTGGATGAGTAGAGGAGGGGACCCTCCTGCTGCAGCACCCTGCTGGCCCCCTAACGGTTTCAGGGCAGCACCCCTATTCATTACTCCCATTCGTTAGTTTTAAAATTCACCTGGGTCCTCAGCTCTCAGGATCTTGCTGAAGTTGCACCTTTATCATATTCCTGTCCTGGGGAAGCGGCCGTCCCTCCCCCCTCACCCCATTTCTGGTGAAACAAGGGAAGAATGGACGATCTGGCCTCATCCTCACTGTACAAGTACCAAAAGGAGGACCAATAATGGAAGAGTCTCCTCCATTGTCCTTCAGAGCATGCCCCACCCTCTGCAGCCGGGCCGCCCCGCCCAGCCCATCAGGCAGCTGGCTCACCTGCTTGTGCGGGTACACGTTGATGTGGCACTTGATGCACTCCTGTCCCATGTTGGCCCAGGAGTTTCCGCTCATCCATTTTCTTTTGCACTTGGGACACTTGTACTCGCCAAAGCAGCGCTTTTTGCCCTGGTACGGTGTCAGACCCTCGCCTTTGGGGCGTGCCTAGAGGACAAGAAGCAAACACAGGGGATTAGGATCCATGGGTCCACAAGTCCCCACAGGGTCCCATGGCCTCTGCTTCAGCCTGCATATTCTGTGTCTGTGCAGACACCTTTTGTCCCCAATCCAGAGATTATAAGGTCACCTCCAGAGCACCAGGAATCACAAGCCTGGGAGACAACTCCATGCACACAGCGGAGAACAGACAAGGGGGCTCTACAAGGAGTAGAGTACTAAGGGAAGGCCAGGAGTTACTTTTTTTTTCCTTTTTTCTTTTTCCTTTTTCCTGGTGCTGAGGATTGAACCTACCACCTACTGCATGCTAAGCGAGTGCTTACTCTACCACTGAGCTACACCCCATCCTATTAACAGTCTTAATTATAGTATCTCCTCTTTAATGTAGTTTTGCTTTCCTCACTTTCAGTTACTTATGGTCAATATTAAATGGAAAATCCCAGAAACAAATAAGTGTTAAATTGCACATTGTTCTGAGTGGCATGATGAAATATCCCTCTGTCCTACCCTGGACATGAATCATTCCTTTGTCCAGTGTATCCATGCTGTATATGCTGCCTACCATTTATCAATTAGTAGTCATCTTGGTTATCTGGCTGACTGCCAAGATATGAAAGTGACTGTTCAAGAAACCCTTATTTTACCTAATACTGTCCTAAAGTGCAAGAGTAGTGATACCAGCAAATTCAGATATGTCAAAGAAAAGCCAAAAAGTACTTCCTTAAATGAAAAGATGGAAGTTCTCAATAAGAAAAGAAAAGTAGGCTGAGGTTGCTAAGATCTATGGTAAGAACAGATCCTCTGAACATTGAACTGTGAAGAAAAAAAAGAAAGAAAGGAACTCATGCTAGTTTTGCTGTCACAACTCAAATTACAAAAGTTTGGGTCAGAGTGCCCTAAAAGTGCTTAGTTAAGATGGAAAAGACATTAAATTATAGGATCTGGTGCTGTCCATGGAATCCACTGAGGCCCTGAAACGTATCTCCCTTGGTAAGGGGGAGACCGGGGGGACTATGGTATTGCTGATCTCAAAGGTAGAAAATCTCAGAGTTGCCTTGACTAGTACATCTTTTGTTATGAGCAAGAGGGATTTTTTAAATGTATTTAAGAACCATCAGACAAAAATGGGAATAACGGGGGATTGAGCCTGATGTAACTTCCCTATGATGTGTATGAATATACCACAGTGAATCTCACCTTTATGCACATCCACAAGGGCACTAATTTAAAAAACCTACAAATATATAGCAGAAAAATCAATAGTAGAGAGAAGTAACAGAGGGGAGGGAGAGGGGAAGTATAGGGGACCAAATTAGATCAAATCATATTCCATGCTTGTATAATCATGTTAAAACTAACCCAAATGTTATGTACAATTAAAAGAAACTAATTAGAGAAAAAAGAAGCAGAAAAAATTTCCTTTGTGAACTGTTTGTTCATATTCTCTGTGTTTTTTTTTTCCTGCTGGGGTTTGCTGATTTGTAACTGCACTTTACATACTAAAGAAGCCAGTTCTCTTCTACATGTTTTTAAAAATGGCTCTATTGAAATGGGATTCACATTTCCTACATTTCACCCATTTAAAGTGGACAATTTGCTGGTTTTTCGTATATTCACAGAGTTGTACAACCTTCACCACAATCTAATTTTAGAACACTTTTGTCAAATCCCCCAAAGTAGGCCTGAATCCACTGATGGTTACTCTCTATCCAACCCCCTTCTCCCCACACACCCAGCCCTATCTCCTGGATTTCCCTATTTTAGATATTTCATCTGAGTGGAAACATACAATGTTTGTCTCTGTGTTTCTGACTCCTCTCACTTACTGTTTAAAGGTGCCTCTGTGTTAAAGCACACGTCAATACTTCATTACTTGTTGCCAATTCCTGTTCCACTGTACTATGATGCTGTTTCATTTACCCATTCATCAGATAATAGACATTTGGACTGTCTCTGATTTGGGGCTATTAATAATAAAACTGCTCTGAGCACTCGATTCTGCACTGTAGTGTTTTACAAAGTTGGCTTGGTTACCCCCTGTTTAGAAATAGGAGATTTCACATAGAAACAAGACCACGCTGGTCTAGAACTCTTGCTGGATGAGAGCCGAGGAGTGGATGACCATTGGATGGCTCAGGTGCATCCTCCGTGTCCCCTCTTCCACCAGCGGCTCCCTCTATCTATCTTGCCTGTTTGGCCCATGCAGGCTCTGAGTTTAGGACAGGTTTAAACACAGGCTCTGCGCTGTGAACAAGCGTGGTCCCCAGAGGGTAGTGACAGCATCCCTTCACAGCCTGTTAGAAATGAAGACGCTCAAGCCCCGCCCCCCTTAGATCCATCGAATCAGAACCTGCATTTTGACAAGAGCCCCAGAGAATTTCCTTGCCATTAAGTTTAAGAAACCCTGGGCCACAAGTTGACCTGTGTCCATAGTAGTTTCCCTGAGTAGTTGCCCAAATTCTAAGTAGTGCGTTGTGGTGAAGAGCACAGACTGGATCCAAACCCAAGCTCTGTGATCCTGGGAAAGTTACTTAATAAGCATTGTGATGATCACCGAACACTTTTCTGAGGATTTTCTGATAATACAGACTCTAAGAATAGTGCAGGGCAGGCTGAAGGTAAAACAGGAGCATTAGCACCGAGATTATTGTGGATTAATACAGAACAACAGTGGCATATAAAATAATAACTTCTTCCTCTGGAAATCATGTTTTTGAAATTTTTCTATATATATTTTTTAATTTCAGGAGCCACGGTACCACTTGTGATGGCCTACTAGGATTTCACGAAAAATACTGAAGAGGGATATATGTGCTGAGTATGTAAATCTAAACTTAGAAAGTGACAGCAACACTGCCCTGATTTGGGTCCACTGCCTTCTGCCCCTGGGATCCTCACTGGACCTTGTAGCAGCTGGGCTGCCCTGGGGAGAAGGCTCAGTCTGCAGTCAGGCTGCTGGGTTTGTGGTGGAGGGGTTAACCTGAGTCTCTGGTGGCACCTTGATCTCTGTAGCTCTCAGGTTAGGGGGTGTCCCTCTGACCCTCCCAGGGCCACCTTCTCCACTGGGGCCTGGTACTCATAGCTCTGAGCAGCCTCCCTTCTCCTCTCCTGCCATTCTGCAGTAAGACCCCTTGTCGGCTGGCTCTCCTCTCTGCTCCTAGAAGCACCTACATGTTAAGGGGGACAAGGGAACAGGGGTGTCTGAGACTCCTTGATGAAGATGGGAATTCGGGGCACGTCCCCAGCCAGGCCTGCTTCTGCAGGAATCTGTTCTGTGGGCCTCCTGACTCACAGAGCCGACAGGACCTGGTGCCTGGCCTCACACAGTCAGGGCGAAGGGAAAGAGTCAAGGTACCAGAGGAGAGAGGTCAGGTCACCTAGGACACTCAGCAGAGCAAAGCATGAAGACTGAGGCAGGATTAGAGAGAGACCATCAATTTTAGCCCCGGGGAGTTTCTGCTTCAGAAATGAGTGGAAAAGAAACCACACAGATAATGGGGTGCAGAGTGTGGACCAAGGGAGAAGCAGGCCTCACTTCTGACGTAGATAAGCAGCCCTTCCAGTAGGCAGGTAGAGGGCCCTTGGCCTCACGTAGGCCCAGGCATCCTTGGCCTGCTGCTCCTATGACCATCAGGCCAGGCCCTGGGAGGACCCTGCACTGACACCCCATCACTCTGGATGTGTCTCAGATCCTGGACTCCAGGGCCAGATGCCAATGTCACAAGCTGGCTCCACATGTGACTATGTTGGGGGGATACTCTGCAAGTCACTCAACATCTCTGTGCCTCGGTTTCCTCATCTAGAAACTGGATGATGATGGAGAGCCTACCTCCCAAGTGCACGGGAGGCTGTAGGCATGTGACGGTCTCAGCTCAGAGTCCTGGCACACCGCAGGGCCTGGCCACATCGGCTCTTTCAGTCCCACTCCCTCGGCGGCACAGGGGGAGCTGAGGCTTTGCAGATGATACAAAAGCCAGGACTGAGATCTGCGGACTTCACCTAAGAGGAAGGTTCCAGAGACGGGGGGACACCTGGGTAGCAGGTGGGCTGTCTATCCCAGGGTTAGAGGGGTGGCATTAGGTGTATTCGCCTTCTGGAATTCTCGTGGAAGAACCAAGAAAGAGGAAGCTTGGAGATGTGCTGGCAGAGGACAAGGAAAGAGGGAAAGAGACTGAATTTGTGGGGCTCCCTGACCACCAGTGCCATGCAGCTCTTTCCAGAGCACTGGGGGGCAGGGAACAGTGTCGACTGCCTTGACAGCTGGTGACACTGAGGCACAGGGCAGAGGCAGGACTTGCCTACAAGCATCCTTACTGGGAGAGATAAGGCTCTTCCACCTGGCTTGCCCCTTCTGTCAAACCCCCACACGTGTGTCCCCCATGCAATGAAGCCACAGCCTGCTCTTGGGAGGCAAGATCTCCAGGCAGGAATTTTGGAGAAAATTCTTAGGGCCTCTAGCCCAGGCCAGGCCAGGGTTGGGCCTTGGCCTTGCCCGCTGTAGGACAGAGGGGTAGGTGGCCCACTGGGCAAGGAGGAAGAGGCAGTAGATAAGGGAAGACAGGCCAGTCAGTGGACAGCGGGCAGCAGTGAGGAGCACTTCCTGGAAGGGCCCGTCCTGACATTGTTTATGCTCCCAGTGAGGCAGGGCCAAAGACAGAAGGCATTTTTAGCAGAACAAAGGCTGTTCTGCCCCCAACACCCTCCCCTTGCCTTCTTCCAGAAAGACATGACCTCTCGTAAACTTCAGCAAGAAACATACAGTCCTGGCTCTGCAGGGGCCCCCACTGGGGTGGCCTGGACCTGGGGCAAGTTGTTAGGACCCAGGTCCCTGCTATATTCCCCCTGCCCTGAGAATCACTCTGCCAGGAACCCTGCACAGCTCAATGGGGCTTGGAAATCACCCCTGAGCGCACAGACAGGCCCTCTGGGGACACAAAAGGCAAGGGGACTTGATTGAGGACACAGTGGATCAGGGACAGAGCGGCGAGTGGGAAGTGGCCTCTTATCTTCAGATTGGGGCTCGAATGGCTGCCGCAGAGCATCCTGGAAAGTGGGTGGTTGTGGCTAGGGAGAAGGCAAAACTGGGCCTGGGACAGGGAGGAGCTACCCAGGCAGGCAGCAGCTTGGGACAAGGTGGAGGATGGGGACACCCTTCAGAATTCAGGTTCTGTGCTTTCTTCCCTTCGGTTCATGGATCTTTCGAGGTTGGCTGGGTGGTGGTGAGCTCCCTGAGGCTGTGGGTATGCAAGCAGAGACTGGAGAAGCAACTAGCAGGGAGCCTGCCGAGGGGATGTTTGTCCTGGTCAGGCAGTTGAGCCTGGTAAGGTCACTTCCTCCAGGGAACTTCTGACTCTGTCATCCTGACCTTGGAGCTGGTGAAGCTCACTGGGACAGGTTGGAGAATGGGCACTGTCAGACATTGCTGGGGCCGGGGCCGGCCAGACATATTTTCCTACTATATTCCTTCAGGAATACTTAGCTATGAGGCTTCAAGCTTTAAAAAAATATCCATTCCTTCCTCCTCTCTGGGTGACTGTCCTAATGAGATGATTAGACATGTGGACCAAGGGGGTGCTCCAGATGTTCACCACAGCTTTGAGAACAATGAGGCCCTGGACAAGCTCCATGTCCCACAACAGCTCCCCGGTTCTCTAAATTCTGTTACACCCATTGGACGAAGGACAACTCAGCCATTAAAATGGTGGCGATGACTTTTGTGAGGACCACAACCATGGAAAGAAAGAAGCAAAGAATGGGGCCAGCAGGAAGCCAGCCAGAGTTTCAGAGGTTGCCTCCAGGAGATAGGGCAGGGGTGGCCTCATTTATGCTTATGGTCGATCCTAATGAAGGAGCTGTCTTCCCTGAGTGGGCCCAACTCACTGACTGGGGTGATTGACCAGCCCACTTCATGGTCTGCAGACCCTGCCTGCCCACCAGGGGGCGCCCTGTGTTCTCCCTGTGATAGGGACCCTGTGAGGAGGGCAGTTCTGTCCTTACTCCTGCCCCTTGCAGTGTGGACACTGGGGCTGGTATGGGACACTGATGGGCCTCTGGCTGCTGGTTCTGCAGGACCATATTCATGTCCTAGAGCTACCTGCTCTCAATCACAGAAGGCATCCCCCACCCTCCACCCCTCCTGCTCCTGTGTGGTTCAGGGAAGCTAGAAGTAGTCCCCATTGTCCTGTGACATAGCCTGCTCACTCTGCTCTGCCCCGCTGCCTGATGTCCTTCCACAGTCAGTCATTCTCAGGGTGCAGGGGGTCCCTAAGGGTCCCTTTGGACTGGCAGTCTCTTTTTCATAGATGATGATCATGATGGCCTTTGGTGGTTTGGTGTGGAGCATCACAAGGACGCGGACACAGGAGGGGGTGGCAGGAAGTTGCTGAGGGCTTGTGGCTGTTGGACTTGACTTTCTCAACTTCTGGGAACCAGGATCACACAAAGGAAAAAGTCCAAGTTGGGATGGGAAGAAACAGGAGGGGGCCGCTGTCCCAAGTCTTGGCAAACTGGGGCATCCCTTCCCCTCTCTGGGCCTCAGTTTCCCCACTTCCAGAACACGAGGTGGGACTGGCCTCAGGGCAGGGACACTTGCCTCCCCAGAGGCCCGCAGCCCAGTGTGTGCCTGGCAGCCTTATGGCACTCCCCTTCTGCAGAGCACTGCGTGGTCCCCTGCGTCCAGCTGAGAGGCTCTGGCTGAAGCCAAGAGTGTCTGGGGAGGAAGCAAAGCTGGGCTCCTTGCCGCCCCGTCCTGCCCCTCTGTGTGCTCTCCCGCGGCCCTGGCCTTGAGTCCAGCGTCCCAGAGAGGAAGAGCCCTGGGTCTCGGGAGTTTCGGATGGTTCTGCCCTGTTAAAGAAGCAGAGGCCGAGGGGCAGCTGGCCCACTGCTTTGAGGGGCATCAGAGAAGGTGAGGAAAGGCTAAGCACAGGCTCATGGCCTAGCCTGGGGCTCTGTGTGGCCCTGCTGGCCCTTCTTGGAGGCTTCCCTAGCAGAGACCAAAACTTCCCCTCTGGAACCCCTCTTCTTGCTCTCCCTGCTGTCTCTCTTTGAGCCTGGGGTGCTGGAAGCACCAGATGCCCAGCTGGGCCCTGGCTCTCCCAGGTCCATCTCAGAGCCTCAATTTCCTCGTCTGCCAAGTGAGAAGACTGCTTCAGAGGAGCTGGGGACACTGACCTTCAGTGAGCACCTACTACATACTAGCACTTCCTAAGCTGCCACTCCACAGCCCTCCACTTGTCAGGAGTGCAGAGGCCCAGGGAGGCCAAGCAACCTGCAGAGAGCCCCAGCCCGGATGCCAGAGTGTCAAAGTGCCACTTTCCACCCAGTGCACAGCCTCCCCGGGAGGTGGTTGTGAGAGAGCCAGAGACCAGGCTGCTCTGAGGAACACAACCGCCTCTGGCTGACACCTCAGCCGCATCCATTCATTCACACGGCAGACGTTTTTTTGTTCCACACCCCCTCCGCACCCATACCAGGTTTTGTGGACAATTTCAGGGATATGGAAACAAACAATGCAGCGAGAAACACTCTGCCTTTATGGAGCTCAAGTCTAGGGCCTTCAAAAGGGTCAGCCCATCACTGTTCCCCCAGTCATGGCCCAATACCCATCACACACCCCTCAGTGACCCACCCCAGGCTCAAGCCTGGCTCAGACTCTGTGGAATCTGTGGAAACACATTAGACCCACATCCTCAGGCAACGGCCCCCCAGACCCCCTAGGTGACAGGCACAGGGCCAGTGGGTGACACCCAAAGTCATCTCTAATCCTTGTAGCAGCCCCTCAGAGGCAGCGCTCCTGTCCCTAATGGCAGGCGAGGAGCAAGGCTCAGGACGGGCAGCAGCTTCCGACATCACCTGACTGGTAAGCAGGGGGGTCAGATCCGAGGTCAGGGTGGTGGGTGCCCAAACCTGTGCTTTCCCTTCCTCCCTGTGCTCTGCCGCACGGCTGGGGGCCCTCCCAAGACCCCCACAATTACGTGTCCACACAACACATGCCCTGGGAGGCCCTGCTAGCCTTAGCCCGTCCCAGGCAGCCGCAGGCTGCAGGATGGCCCAGAGGAAGCAGCCGGTCAGAGGGACAGGTGGGCTGGGCCGAGGGGCCCGCAGGATGCTGGGAGGGAGGAAGGACGCAGTGAGCGGCCACCCTGGCTTCCTCCCGAGCCTCAAGGGCCTCCTTGTCTGAGCCCAGACGGCCTGGCCTCCTGGCCCCAGGCCCTCTCCTCTTTTCTGGGTTCCTGCCGCAGCCCAGCATGGGCCCAAGAGGCTCAGCCTCCTCGGCACCCCTCCCAACCCACTCCCAGCCCAAAACCACCGCAAAAATGCCATCCTGATTCCACAACACTAGGGTTTGTCAAAGTACAGGGAACAATGGGAGCTTTCACAGTGACAGGAAAAGGCCTCAGGAAAGCCCTGGGGAGGGGGCTTAGCTGGGCAGGGGGGTGGAGAGCAGCGAAGGGTCCAGATAGAGACAGAGAGCAAAGGAAAAGACAGAGGGGAGGGAGGAGACCCAGGAGGGGGGAGAGAGCAGCCATGGCAGGAATAAGGGATGGGGCAGGGCGGGCCCCACAGAGCAGAGGGGACAGGGTGTGACGAGAGGCACGGGGGTGATGCGGGAAATCAATCAACTTGAGGGAAAGAGGAAACAAACTTAGGAAGGGACAGAATGCAGGTCCCCAGGACCTGTGCGCCCCTGGCAGGTCTCCAGGCGCTGTGCCCAGGAACCCCTCTCTCCAATCCCCCCCCCCCCCCACTACCACCACCAGGCCATCTGCAGGAATCTCAGGCAGAACCTTTCAGAAAGCGAAGACTCTGAATCACATGCACAGGCGAGCACTCCCTGGTTATCTGTTTCCTGCTTCTGGCCTCCCTCCACCCGCCAACCAGCCACGGAGCGGAGCGAGGGCAGGGAGTGGGAGAGGGGCCAGGCCAAAGGGTGGAAAACATCCGAATCACAGGCATTGCAAAAGACGCGGGCATCCTCCCCTCATGTGACTGTGGGTGGCTGCGTAGGGGTGGATCTGAGATTTGCAACCACCCAGCGGTTTGTTGATCCCTTCAGTGGCGCTGAGTGGCAAGCCAGGTCCCTGTGCTTCCCTGCCTGCGACCCTGTATGTTCAGCAAGTGCTTTCCTCTCTGGTACCCCTTCTCTCCTGCTACACCCCAGTCCAGCCTGGCCAGGTCCCCCTCAGGTACTCTGACAGCCACTTCAGGCTCAGGGTCCCCCTCACTGGAGGACAGAGATGGGGCGCACAGGGTGCTGGAGCCCCTTCCCCATCTGTCCCCAGCTGACCGTCTAACCTCAGCCTCTGCGAATCCCTTCTACAAAACTGAAGCTTGAATAAAAACCCAAGTCACTTCCCCCCACCCAGCCCCTTGCTTTTGCTCTTGCGGTTCCCTATGCCCCCTACACAGCAAATGACCAGGTGTCCTTCAAGGACAATCTCTAGGGCACCCTCCTCACTTCCCTGCCCCCGACAGTGTCCACTGCCCTCCTGGAGTCCCGTGCTGGCTTTCCAGCCGAGAACCTCCTGTATCTCCCCTGAAGAAAGCTGGGCTCCCCAAACTCCCAGGCTGTGGCCTGCACCCCTTGCTTGGCTGTGGATTGGCTAGGACATCCGGCTCAGAGATTTCATCTGAAGTTAAAGACACTTGAGAGCTTCCATGATGACTCCCAGGAGCCTCTGTGTGCGTGGGTGGCCCTCTGGAGCCCTCACTGCCTCGTACTCCTCTTGGGGCCCCAGGCCCTGCCAGACCTCAGGACCCATCAGCAGCTGGAGGGGTCCCTGGACATGAGCAGATGTCATGATGGGAGAGGTGGACAGCAGGGACAAGGATGGGGCAGGAGCCCCACAGGCAGGAGATGGCAGCGTGGGGCTGACCCTGGGTGGGCTCTGTCCTCTCCTAGGACGCCCCTTCTGGACTCTGCTGACCACCCTGGCTGGCAGCGCCATTTTCATAAGCTGCCTGGTCCCTGGTCCCTGGTCTGTGTCTGAGGCTGCCCTGGGGAGGCCTGGAGAAGGTGGCCGTGGGGAGCCCGCTGTACCTGCTGGGGGGAGGCGCTACACGAATCCCGGGGGCAGGAAGGTGGTGGGTAAAGGGCAGTCCTCAGGGCACCAGGAGGTTTTCGGTGTGAGGGCCACAGCGCGGGAGGAGGGGACAGGGGAGCTCAGCTGAAAATAGCGATGGGGGAAGGGCGTGGAGGGTGGCCGAGTGCCAGAAAAGAGCTCTGGTCTGTCCTGGCTGGTGAAGCGCTGGAGTCAGCAGTTTGGGGCTACTCTGACAGGAGCCGGGGGGGGGGGGGGGGGGGCTGGGCTCCTAGGGCTGCCTGGCGGGAGGCTGTAGGTCTGACTTCCAGACTTGGCTCCGTCCTCACACAAATCACCTCCTGGCGGGGGCCTCCATTTCCTCATCTGGCTAGCAAGGGGTAGGCAGAGAAGCGAGCCTTCACCTCTGAGGACCCGGAGCTCTGGAGCTCTCGGAGCTTAGGACAACAGGACGACACAGGTACCGACTGCGCTACATCCACCAGGTGCAGAGGCTGGCCATGCAGTAGACATGGAGGCAGCTCCATGGTGAAATGGCTCCACATGAGAAACCGAAGGCCCAGAGAAGTTAAGTCACCTGTCCAAGGTCACAAAGCAAGGAAGAGGCAGGCCTTGAACCCTGGTCCTTCTTGTCCAAATCACTCATTGCTGTATGAGCTGCCCGAGGTCCAGAAGGCCATCGACTGGTGTTAAGGTCACTAGTGGTAACTGGACTCAGGCAGAGCAGGGTTTAAGAGGTTTCTGTGGCCGTCCCAGTGTTTGCCAGCTCTTCCCATGATTCCTTGGGGTCAGCTGGTGTTGGGAATCAGAGAACAAGAGGTGGGATGCCAGGTGTGCAGACCTCACAGGTTCTTCCCCTCAGGGTGGAGCCCTGCCAAGCGATGACCTTTCCATTTGACATTCCCTACCCTGCAGCTAGGTCATTCCTGACCCCAAGGGCTGGGAAGTCAGTGCAAAACTGACCCCGTCCCACTGTCCCCAAGGCCCCAGAGGGTTTGGTGCAGGCAGCTCTGTAGGAAGCAGGAGATTAGAGTGTCCCCAAAATGGCTGGTTCCCCTCCTGGGCCCCAGGTACCCCCAGAAGCAAAACTCTGACAGCTGCTGTGGGCAGGATCACCTTCAACAGCCATTCCATCCCCACTACAGATGAGGAATCCAAGGCACAGAGAGGTTGAGAGATCTTCCTGAAGTCACACAGCCTGAAAGTAGCAGAGCTGGGATCTAAACCAAGGCTTGGTTCGCTCCCACAACAACCCAAGCTTCCGGCCTGGCCTCCAGCTCTGACCTTCTTTGTGCCCTTGTCTATGGGCAGCCCCCACACCACAAATAATCCTGCTGGTGCCCCAACAAGAAAAAAGAGGGAGTGCATACCCAGAGTGGGGCTGGCTGGCTGGGGGTCACTCTTAACACCCACCTTTGCACTTCCCAGTCCCACGAGCTGCTTATCCTGCCCCAGTGAGATCCAGTAGAAATTGCACTTACTTCTAGAAACTTCCTTGGCTGTCCTGCCCTCTCTCGTAATCCCTCACACCTACCAAAGGAAACCAGCACCCTCCTGTGCCCGCAGCTCCTACAGTGGTGCAGGTCGCCAGCTGCAGGCCTGACCTCGTGCCATGCCTGTCACAGAGCACCCAGGCTGCAGGCGCTGTGGGAGCTGGCCGGCCAGGCTGGGTGCTGACTGCCGCCCTGAGCCAGTGCGGTCACCACCATGCGCCATGGAGGGAACTGCAGTCCACTTTTCTCACCAGGATATTGGCGGGTTCCTTCTCGAACCCCACGCGCCTCACAGTGGGGAAGTCTGCTCTCGTCTGACTCCAGGTGCCCGAGGCTTGATTTCAAGGCACAACATTTTCCTCACTCACACTTGAGCCTGTACCTTGAGCCTACACCTGGGGCACTGTTGTCACACAGACAGCTGGCCTCACCAGTGGGTTGGGGGTTGTCTCCAGAGTTTGCACCTCTAGTCCCCGGGGAAGCCGGAGTCCCATTTTGGTGACTACTAATCAGTCTGTGGAAGCAGCAGTGTCTGTCAGGAGCTGTCTCCACACTGCCCCCAAATGCCCATCCTACAGCTCAGGAAACTGAGTCACAAAGAAGGCAGGTGCCTTGCTCAAGCCTCACAGGAAGTCAGGGTGGGAGGGAGCTGGGATCGGGGCCCAGGGCTGCTGAGCTCAGGAGCAGGCTGGTTGCAAGTCTGAGAGGGCCGCAGCCTGGGCTGGGCAGAAGGGCCAGGTCTTTAGGGGCAGGACTAGGGGTGTTGGAGGTGGTGTCTTGGCAGCAGGGTGCTGGGAGAGGGCTGGCCTGGCACTCCTGGCCCAATCCCAAGCCTGTGACTCCTTGTCATCTGGAAGCCATCACTGCCAGTAATGACCACAGAGCAGACCTGGCTGCTGGGGGCTGTGGCCCCGTCTGTGCAAGACGGAAAAAGAACACGGCCTGCAGGGACCTCCTGCCCCCACCTGTGCTCCTGGCACTTGCCTTGGCCCTGGCACACACAGCTCCCAGTGGGCCCAGCTGTCAGGAAAAATCAGCCCTGGAGCTGTAGGCATGGGGGCCAGGATGGGTGCCCAGGAGCCTGGCCAAAGCCAGGAGACCTGGGCTTAGCTCCCTGCTCTGCCTACTAGATCCCCGGCTCTTGACTTAGCTCCTTGGGCCTCAGTGTCCCTGCGGTAGCTCGGGGGCTGCCTGGCTGGGCTGGGTGCCTTCCACAAACCGGCATGTGTTTGATCAGCTTGGGCCCAACCTGCCCAGGGGTCCTGCTTGTCCTCTGCAGGCCAGGGGGTGCGAAACAACCAGCACAGGAGTGAAGAAGGCGCTGGGTGACTGTCACATACACACTTATCTCACCAGCCATAGGGCCCTCCATCCTTACCCTCAACAACTAGGTACTGGGTACAACCAAGAGTAGGTGGTTAATGAGACAGACGTCACCCCTTTCCAGTGAACTTACAGGAGTTGGGGAAGGATCAAGACAAGGATCTCTTGCAAATTATCCAAGCTGTTCTGAGAACTAGGAAGGGATGGGGTGCTAGGGCCAAGGCTAACAGGGTCTTCTTTGGAGGGGGCAGTCACACTACAGGGTGGGTCCCGGGCGATCTGGGCCATTCCCAGTATCTGAAGTTTTACCACTTCAAACACTTAAAGGCGAACATTTCTTATCTCCCTCCCGCCCCCAGCACACCCCCCAGCACCCTCTGTGACCTGGGTAAGTTCCTCCACTGCCTGGGCTCAGTTTCTTCAACTGTCCACGAGGTGACGGGGTGGGCCCAGGAAGGCCAGGGCTTCATCTTGGGCGTCCCCTCCAACTGGCAGGTACCAGAGAACTGTGTGGAGAAGGATTCTGAAGCTTCCTGCCAGCTTGGTTGGCAAGAGCTGTGGTGGGGATGCCCACCTCCCACAGCTGGGGGCTAGGGGCTGGTACAGGCCACGTGACTTGTGTCAGCATTCCTGGTCTAGGACTCCTCAAGATCCTTCTGGAACTAATGTCCCACCACTAGACTGCACCCAGCCTTGAGAAGAGTGTGAATCCTAACATGGCCTGATCACTGTGCCTTCCTCCTCTGGACTCGTGACAAGCCTTGCTCTCGCCCTGCTGACACGTGGGTGCTGGGCCTTCCCAGCCTGGTCCTGGCTGCAGAATCGCTTCATGCCTCTTCCTCCAGGAAGCCTTCCTCCCACCCTCCCCGCAGCCCACCCACCCACCGCGCTCTGTGCGCATCTGTGGGAAGCTCTCGGATGCTCCCTGAGGTTGTGTGTCTCGCTCCTTCCCAGGCCCCTCAGGTGGAGACCTCAGAGGGCCTCTGATTCCCTGGTCCAGCATGGGTGTGGCACCAGGCAGGGAGCCTCCAGGAGGAGGTCAAGGGCACGTGGCCATCCCGACACTTCTCTCAGCCTGAGATTGGGAGCTAAGCAGAGAGCCAGAGAGTTGGGCGGCACACGGAAGGGGGAGGTGGCGGCCCGGCAGCTTCCTGGACAGCATGCCGGCTGATGCTCCCGGTCCTCAGTGTGGCTATTGTCCCTGATGGGCCAGAGAGAGGGCTCAATAGGCCCTCTGTCCCTCCCTGAGCAGGCTGGCCTGGCTCAGTGGCGTCCCACTCGGGCAGCTGGGAGGCGAGGGCCAACACTTCCTGTCCCCACCGCAAGTGTTCAGAGTGGCAGGAGGAGGGGGAGCTCTCAAGACAAGCACCCATCTGTGTTCCCCAGAGAAGAACTGCCCAGCTGGGGGAGGAGGCGGGAGAACGGAGGGCCAGCCATGGTAGGGACATTTCTAACTAACTCTGTGTCTCAGCCCTTCCCAACAAGCCTGGGGTCCCTTGAGCTGGAGCAGACAGGCCATGCACATCCTTGCCATACCTCAGGGCCTTTGCACTTGCTGTTCCCTCCCAAGAATACCCTTCCCCCAGATTGCCATACCATTCGCTTCTTTATTTTTCTCTTCCCATCCTCAGAGAAGCTGTCCCTGACCACCTTATTTGAACTTAACCTGCACCATGGCCTATCCATTTATGTGTGTTTCTTTACTGTCACCCCACAAAAATACTAGCTGCAATCTTTCCTTGTCTTCCTTGTTCACTGTAGTAGACTTCCTCATACCCAGGACAGAGCTAGGTGCATAGTAGGTGCTCAGTAAATACATTATGAGTGAATAGATCAAAGTAACATACACGAGCACTGGTTCACATGCTGAGGGACCTGCTCGGGAAGAGCAGAGCCCTGTGTTTGGGGAGCTGGAGAGGCCAGAGGGAGTGCAGGAGGAGTCAGGTAAGTCACAGGGGAGAGGGCTCCATGTGGCTACAGAAGCTGGTGTAAGGTCTGGATATCAGAATGTCTTGGGATGGCAGCGGGGGATGGGGAGGCCCCTGGGACCCCATCACAGGGTGGCTACTGTCTCTGATGGTCACCTGAGCCTGTGCAAGATGAAGGGGGACCAGGCACCTAGCACAGTGTTATATTCACATTGTCTCTCTCACGTCCACGTGTTCATGGCACACTCACGGGCTCCCCTGCAGGTGGGCACATGGCTCAGGGCAGGGCAGGCCAAGCTAGAGACAGCCAGGCCACGTGAAGAAGGGCACGAGGCAGACCCAGGCTCCCCACCATTCCCAGCTGCCGGCCAGGCCCCAGAACGTTTCTTCTGAGCCAAGAAGGAGGAATGGACGGGACAGGTGTTGAGTCCACAGTGGAAGGAAACCCAGGAGAGAGTGAAACTGGAGCCCCGAGGGCAGGCCACCAGGCCCTCCTGGTCACTCAGTATGAACAGGGCACCACAAAGTGTGAGGGTCTGGCTGCGCTTCCCGCTGGCCCTGTGCTCAGCAGACAGGGTGGCCGCGGCCAGGGAGGTGCGAGGTCTCCAGCCCCAGAGCCCAGACGGGCAGGAGTAGCTCAGGCCTGGGCCAAGAGCAGTGCCAGGGAAGAGTCTGAAGCAAACGTGGGGAGGGAGGAAGGCCAGGCGGCTTCCAGATACTCCCTGACTCCTCCCGGAGCTGCCATGCTCTGCTGGGACCCTGTCATGTGTCTGAGAAGGCCTGAACCCCATGGACTGCCTTGCCAGGCCACAGGGGAGGGCTCTTCAGTCTGCCACTGTCCACCTCTCCAGGAGGCTGGCACCAGGGCAGAGACCTGGGTAAGTCCTCAGCAAAGACAGTGTCCCCAGACCCTGGAGCTCATGCCATGTGCTCCTTACTGGGCACTGACCCTCTCCAGCTCTCGTCTGACTCCCAGTAGCTCAGAAGACTGGAATCCCAGGAGTGAAAAGAGCCACCGGGATCCTTGGCACGAGGAAACCCTGGGGAAAGGCTCCTGGCTCTGCCACCTGGAGCAATGGGCCTTTGTAGAGAGCTGGGCCTGCCAGGCACACGGTGCACACACAGGGAGCAACAGGTAATGTACTTCCCTCCATGACCAGCCAGATTCACCACCATCACCACCACCACCACCATCACCATCATCACCACCACCATCACCATCATCACCACCACCATCACCACCACCACCACCATCACTACCACCATCACAACCATCACCATCACCACCACCACCACCACAATCATCACCATCATCACCACCACCATCACCATCATCACCACCATCACCACCATTACCACCATCACTACCACCACCACCATCACTACCACCATCACCACCACCACCTCCATCACCATCACAATCACCACCACCACCACCTCCATTACCATCACAACCATCACCACCATCACCACCATCACCACCACCACCACCATCACTACCACCATCACCACCACCACCTCCATCACCATCACAATCACCACCACCACCACCTCCATTACCATCACAACCATCACCACCATCACCACCATCACCACCACCACCTCTATCACCATCACCACCACCACCTCCATCACCACCATCACCATTACCACCACCATCACCACCATCACCATTACCACTACCATCACCAACTGAAAGAGGAACACATGCCCAAGAGCAAAGCAAGTGACTCCAGGATTCCAAGCGAGGTGGTTGGCAGAGCTTGCAGCTAACCTCCAGATCTTGGTGGGGCTGCAAGGTGCGCAAGGGTGACCTCCTGAGAGCGTGCACACGTACTCTCTCTCTCTGTGTGTGTGTGTGTGTGTGTGTGTGGCTGTGCAAAGGCCTTTGCTCTAGGCCCCTCTTCACCAGCCAAGACAGGCTGGAGGAGGTTCAGGACTCATCACAGGTAGCTCTGAATTTCCAAAGTGACAGCATGAGCCACATGGAAAATTGTGACTACACTGAAGGAGGGGAAACTACAACAGCTCCAGCTCTTCTGAAAAAAGTCCTCTGCTTCCCTGGCGTGCCCTGCTTGTGGCCCCACTGGAGGTGGGCCATTGTCCGACTTGTGGCCCTGCAGCCTCTCATCCCACCATGGGCCAAGGGAGAGCTCTGGCTGTGTAGCTCTGGAGATCCAGGTTCAAATCCTGCTGATGTCATTTATTAAGAGCTTGGGGAAGTCTGTGAATCTCTCTGAACCTTAGTTTTCCAACATTCAACTGGGGATAGCAATAGCTATCTGGTGGGTAGTGAAGAATTTCTATACTTTTGAGTGCAAAGTACTTAACACATATTTGGAAATTTGGTAAATAGTAGCCATTATCACCACCACCACCATCACTATCACCACCAACATCATCATCACAACAATCACCATCATTATTACCACCACCACCACCGTCATCACCATCACCATCACCATCACTATCATCATCACCACCATCATCACCATCATCACCACCCCCACCACCATCATAACCATCACCATCATCACCAAAGCCATCACCATCATCACCTGCATCACCATCACCATCATCATCAGCAACGTCTTCATACTTGCCTAGAATCTCAGATATCCAAGACCTTTCCACCCTCCTGCACTAGCCTGCTAAACTTTTGAAAACCCCAGGGAGTCTGAAATGCACAGTTGCTCCCTCTGAGTGAGTATAAGCGAGCCCCCCCATTCTCCTCCAGCAAATGCAAGCCCCTCTTCAAGATGCGTTCTATGCTGAGATTGGCAGCTGGAGGTGGTCATGGAAGCCCCTGTTCCCTCCTAGTGTGCCAGGGTTGCCTGTGTGAGACCTCGTGAAATCCTCACTGTGACTCTGTGAGTTAGGATCCACCAGCCCCCAGCCAGGAAAGTCCCTGTGTAGGGACTTTCTCAAGGTCCCACAGTGAGCGAGGGACAGCTCACACCTGACTCTTCCCAGCCCACCCTGTCTCCTGCCTGACCTGCAGGCCAGGCACTGCCACACTCGTGCACAAGTCCTGGGGGAGTGAAACCAAGGCCTGTGTGGTTCGGCTGGCAGAAAACGGCCCAGGAGGTCACCTGGGACAGCAAGATCCCCTCCTGGGCCTGGTGAAATCGCCAGGCTACAGGCTGTACATGAGTAATCCTGAGTCGCGGAGCTGGCTCCTGTCACCTCAGGGGGACCTGAAGGTCAGTCCTACAGAAGGCTGATGGCTTTGTGCAAAAAGTCTGGCCTGGGAAGGGTCATGCAAAGGGCCATGTTGTGATGGCCAGCAATTAGGAGTCCTGGGCTTGGGCACCAACTCTATCAGGGCAGTCACCTCCTCCTGGACCTCAGTTTTCCCATCCAGAGTCGGGGGTGTGTGTGCGTGTAGGGAGGTCTCTAGGTGCAAAAGCCTCTACCGTCTAAGCCTGATCTTGCACTCTGGGGACTGACAGCTGTACTGTGAGATGGAACTGATGCAAGGAGCAATCGAGAGCTGCTGCTGCACATCTATCCTGCTGTCCTTCCTGTTGTATGGTCAGACGTGCCCCTCTCACTTGCTCTGCCTTCCACTCCTCCATTGCCAGTGCTGGAGGAAGAGCTGAAGCCAAGGGAGCTCCATGGGGGTCTCTGCTCTCCCCACCCCGACTCCTTCTCCCAAGAGAGGCCCTCTAGACCAGGAGGGAGGGGGCGCATGTCCAAGCTCACACAATCATCGCCCTGTCTCAGGGAGACAAAGGCCAGGCCCTGGGCCCTGGCTGCCGCCTGCCCAGAAGGAATGATACTTCACAGTGTTGCTGAATTTAGAATTTTACAAAATGTTAGTGCCATAATAACTTAGATGCCTGGAATCTCTAGAATTCAGGCTAATAACGTGTTGTGATCACAGACGTCGAGAATCTTCATTTCAAAGAACAATAACAACAGCACATCAGACACCCAGAAACAACATGGGAGGCTCAGACCCACACCATCTTGATCTGCACTGACGACGGAGGAACTCAGACTCAAAACCACACGATTCAGAACAATTGAGCGTCAGAGTCACCCAGTGTGGGCAGCCCGGCTGAGTGATAAAACTTAGTGATCACACAGTCTAGGAATCTGGGATGAACATCAGAAGGTGGTAGAAGCAGGACCCCTGCAACGTTTTTGCAGAACCTTGTCATCTTCACTGCCACGACTCAGAAGAATAAAATGGTTTTGCATGGCTGCAGAGCCCTGATCATCCCCTGCCTGAGGTTCACACCATTTCAGACCTGGGCACGTGCTTTTGCCCAGCTGCTCATCAGAATCACCTGAAGAGCTGACCAAATGCCCGTGGCCAGGCCTCCCCCAGACCTACTGAATCAAACTTTCCAGCACTCCCCAAAATAAACAAACCAAAACACCCCAGGATACTCTAATGTGAAGTCTCTGTTGAGAACCATAGACCTCGTCTCATCTCTCCTCCATATTACAGACGGGGAAACAGACTGCAATTAAAAGTCACTGGCCCGAGGACCCCAGTGATGTTCCCCAGCCCCTACATCAAGATCAACCCGCCTGGGCCTCTTGTTTCCTTCACCTGTACCCCTTTGGCTCCCGGGGTTCTATCCTCAAATCACTGCACCTGTCTCACAGGACCCTGCCCCCAGGGCTTCCCTAGGGGTCTTAGGTACCAAGCAGGTCAGGTCAGAGTGAGCCACAGAGAGTTGCCAGGCTCCCTCCCCCGCACGCTCAAAGCCCACCAGGAGGCCTGGGGTAAAGAGAAGCCCCAGGCACAGGCAGTCAGAAACCAGGGTCCCAGCCATCCATCACTAGCTTGCTGTGTGGCCTCAGGCAAGTCTCTTGGCCTCCAGGTCAATGATCTCAAGGTGCGAGGCTGGACAGAGGACTGCTGCGAACCCCTTCTGGCTCTGCCTCTTGACCTCCCACAACAGGGCCAATATTTAAGTGGGTGGAACCCTCAGGACTTTTGCTACTTTGTTCCTGGTCAATTAGGAAGCTGCTCATTGTGTCTAACCTGAAACATTCCAGCTGCAGTTTCTCAGTACCCTGCTGCATGATGATAGAGACTGTGGGAACAAATGCCCTTGGCTTGCTCAGGGGAAGCCCTGCCCTCCTGCCTCCAAGTTGATCTGGTTCCTCATCCCTAACCCTGTTCCAGGTCCTGCAGTCTCATTGCCTCTGGTGGGGACCACACTCCCAAATAAACTGGGGTGGCCTTATGGGGGACTGCTAGATGGACAGAGGCTGTCAAGGCCTCTGGATGTTTTAGTGCCCTCGACACAATCCTGGTTCCATAAACAGCCTCCAAAACAGGGGTCCTGCTGGGCCAGGGTGTCTTCTCCAGTGAGATGGGAATTTCCAACCAGGATCCCCTATTAGGCTCTAGCAAGAAGCCCAAGGGCTGACCCCCCAGGAATGGGGAAGTAGGAGTCAGGATGCTGCAGAACAGTGTTTCCTAAACTTGAATGTGCCCATGAGTGACCTGGAGAGCTTGTGAAAGCCTGGCTTCTGCAGCCTGGGGGGCGGAGGGCAGTGCTCTGCAGCTCTGATGAGCTCCTGGTGCTGCCCCTACTGCTGAGCCAAGGAGTAGACGTTGAGGCAGGACTTTGTGTGTTCACAAATAAAATTTTTTTTCTTCTGAGGACCCCCTTCCTTCATTCAACTTTGCTGGGAACTTTTCCACGGTTAGCTGGAGGATCCACACAGCAGCCAGGGGACAGGCTGGGGGCATATTCCTGGGTCCGCCATATAGAGTGAACACTTCCGTGTAGCAAGGGGCTGAAGGTAGGAGGGGCTTGTTCAAGGTCACCTGGCTGTCCTCCTACCTCTAAAGTCCCCTGTGGCTGATGGCAACCAAACACCTCGGCAAGGAGCAGCCCCATCCCCACCCCATCCCCATCCTGCAACTAACTCCCTGTCCTGCCTCCAGTTCGCCTAGGAGGACTGAGGCCCTCGGGGGCTCTCCAGGGGCCTGGGGGGGACTGTGCTAGCCCCTGCTCTGGCTCTCCATGGCGACCTGAGCCTGTGGGATAGGCCAGGCCACAGACCAGACTCCTGAGGGCTGCAGTGGCCTGGCCCGGGGGTGGGGGGAGGACACCCACAGAGGTGGCTTGGCTGGGCTCTGGGGGGGAACAGGAGAAACCAAGGAAGGGTACCCCAGGCAGGCGGCACAGCAGGAGCAAAGGTCTGGAGGCTGGAAAAGCTCCGCTGTCCAGTGCCTGTGGCTAGCGCTACTGGGGCGGGAGGGGCAAGGAAGGGGGAGCGCTGCAGGCTGCAGCAGCCCGGGCTGCCTCTCCTCCCCTTGCACCAACCCTCCCACTAGGCCCATGAGCCTCAGTGGACAAACGGGATAGATAAGACTCGGGAGGTCCAGTGGCCTCATGAGATGGATGCCCAGCCTCGCGTTAGCATTCTGCAGAGGTCAGTCTTTGCTGCCTGAAGAACAGGAGAGACCAGAGAAAGCTGCCTGCAGGAGGGGGCACTGGGGAGCTAGCCAGGTCACGGTTTGGAAGTGGCTTGTGTCCCCACGGGGCTATATGTTGGGAGCTTGGTCCTAGGGATGGTGCTACGGGGAGGTCCTTAGATCACTGAGGTGCACCCCTGAAAGGCAGCAAAGGCGTTTTCCTGGGTGGTTCTGAGAGGGTGGCTATGAAAGGCCACAAGCTGGGTTTCTCCCTCCTGGCCCTCGCCAGAGCTGTGCTGTGCACCTGCACTGTGAGTCTCTGGGTTCCCCGCTTAATAAATGTCTTTATAAGGCCAGCAGCAAACAGCTGACTAATACTGATGTGGTTTCTCACCCCAGGGCTCCATTCAGTCGGCCTCACAAGTAGTTCAAGTCCAGGGATGGGTCCCACCACCCACTCTGCTCGCGTCCCTGTCCCTCCAGGCCCAGGGCAGAAGATGGAGAAGGTGAGACCCAGACACATTGAGAGTCCCGGGGCGGGGAGGCTCCTCACCATCTGTGATCCTGTCTAAAGCAGAACTGGCGGCTGAGGATGTGAAACTGGCCCTCCTAGGCTCTTTCCTGCCCTGCCAGACAGCAGGAAGGCTGCCTGAAGCCCCACGCCCTGCACTCCACTCCGCATCCCTCCCCCAGCCCGGCAGCTGCTCCCTCTTTCTGAGCCAGGCAAGGTGGACACTTGGTGAGCCCACCCTTGGCCTGTCCCAGAGGGGCGCTGACAGCCACAGGCTACAGCAGGCACCTTCCATGACCCCTCAGCCTCCTCCTGAGGCCCCCCGCCCCCAGGGCAGGGCAGAGCTTCCATTCCTCATCCTGTGGGATAGGCCAGGCCACAGACCTGGAAGCAAACCTGGGTGACCCAAAAAGTCACCAGAGCCTTTCCCGCTCCCTCCCAAACCCCCTGACAGGCCTCCCTGCCACCCATCCTGGAATGGCAGGCCCCTTTCTCCAGAAAGGAGGGTGGGAGGGAGGCTGGAGGCCCCTCTGTGGAACCCCCAAGCCCTCTCAGGCCTCAGACCTCCCAAACGTGTAACGATGGTGACAGCTCACACAAATGGTCCACGGAGGGGCCAGGTGCTCCCCTCAGCACGTCACCTGAGGTGACCTATCCAGCCCCAGCATCCCAGGAGGCAGGATTCTTTAGTGTCATTGAGGGAGAAACTGAGGCCTAGATAGACTGGCTTCTTCTCCTGAAGGCGCACAGCTAGTAAGAGGCAGAGCTAGGAACTGATGGCAGGCCCTGGAGCCGAGGGGCCTCGGGAGGGGCTGGGGCAGTGCTGGGCCCCCAGACACCAGGCCTGGGGCACTACCCTCCCTCAGCACCTCCACCAAAGCCACCACCTGCCACGCAGCAGTCACACTGCAGCCCCCAGCAACGCCCATCCCCACTGACATTCTCGAAGTGCTTATGGCATTCCAGGTCCTGTGCCAAGTGTCTGCACACCGCAGCCAGGCCCTGGCCAGCCAGCCTGCCCGGCGGCAGAGGATCCCCAGCAGTACCTGCAGGAGTGATGGGCAGTGAGGATCACCGGCTGCACACTGGCCCTTCCTCCTCCTCCCTCCTCCCGTCTGCTGTAGGTTTTAAAATGTGCAGAGAGCGCAGCCACACTTTCTCTGCTACTTCCATTGTGTAGTGGTCAAAGGGCCTTTTGTCTGTGGTTTTCTTTCTTCCCCTACTTCCCTCCATCTCTTCCTTCCTTTCTTCCTCCCTTCCCACCTCCCTCCCTCTATAGAATTTTTTATAACTTGTCGTCCTCTCAGACTCTGTAAAAATACCCAGTTTTCCCCTGGCTCATTGATTGGTCTTGTCTGTTTTCTGTTACTATAATGAAATACCTGAGGCTGGGTAGTTCTAAAAAAAAAAAAACAAAAAAAGAGATTGACTTAGCCCACAAGTTTTGGAGGCCAAAAGTGCAAATAGCCCAGCACAGGTTGTGGTGAAGGCCTCATGGTGAGAGCTTAAAGGGAGAGACCACAGGGCAGAGACAGGAACTGAAGTGACGGGAGGGACCAGGCTTGCTCTCTTATAAAATCTTTTCCCAGGAGAGTGACCTTAAGCCCCTTCAAGGGTGGTGCCCAGTGACCTAATCACCTCCCACTAGGACTCAGCTCTCAAAGGTCCACCACCTCTCACCTCGCCACACTGAGGACCAAGCTTCCAGCACATGAACTCAAACTATGTCCAAACCAGAGCAGGTCTAACCTGGGCTAACTAACCAAGGACTTCACACGTCTTTAGCCTGAGAACCTATCTTCACATGGACTTTGCTAAGGTCATGTGTGAGGCAGGCTTCAGGGAAGGAAGGGGCCTGGATCCCACCCTGTTCCACCCCTCACCCTCTGCCCTCCATGACACTCAGCTGTGGGGCTCTGAGAGCTTCTAGCCCTGGGTCCGAGTTCTGCAGGAAAACGCCCACATACCCTCAGTCCCTCTCTGCCTGCCCCTGCCTTGGCTGCAGCCCCTCTGAACCCAGAGATTAGCCAGAGCTGCCATGCGGGCAGGGTCCAGGCAAGGGTCAGACGTGGTTGGCCGTCCCTGCTTGCTGTCTCTGGACACCCCCAGCCCTCAGGGTCGGGCCTTCCTGGGGAGGAGGCCTGGCCAGCTTCCTCTCTGCCCCTCCCCCAGCAGGACCCTGAGACTCTTTACATCCCTCACACCCGCCTCTAAGGTTTCAGCTGCTCTGGGACTCAGTTCTCTCCCTGCTCTATTTTTCTTTTTCTTTTGCAATCTCCAAGAAACCCGAGCTGCCAGATGGGTGGGGGTGATGATTGTGTTCTCTCGGACATCTGGATTTCATTAACAGCCCTGGGCAGGCTGACTCAGGAATGGCAGCTCCCCGGGGCTCGGGCCCTTCCCAGACCTCTCATGGTGCCCGTCTCTTAGCTGGACACAGGAGGCGCAGGTGACAACACTCCTCAGGCCTCCCTCAAAGGAGTAACCACTACCCCCCCCCAAATGCCTTGGGCCTGATGGAGGCTGAGGGCGTGGAGAATTTCTGCTCCCAACTCAGTACTTGAAGGGTGGGGACCAGGCTGGAGGTGGCTAGAAAGAGTAGAGGGCTTAGGGAGAGGACACTGGATCCTGTGTGTACTTCCCCCACCCTGCCCGAGGCTCTATTCCCACACAGGTGCTGAGTGAGTCATTGACTCCAAATTGGAGATGAGGAAAGGTGGCCCAGGGAGGTTAAGTGACTTGCTCAAGGTTGCACAGAACAGTAATATGCAGAGCTAGAACCTGAACTCTGATCTTTGGTTTATAAATTTGAGATTGTTTCCTTTGAGCACAACAAGATACCTCCCACACCAGCATCAGGGTCCTTACTAATGACATGTGGATTGTGAGTTTTAGAGAAAAGGTAGCATTTTGAGTTTTCATGTCATATCATCAGAGGGGCCCACCACAGCCATCCAATAGAAAGCAGCCCCCAGATTCTTTTCAGGATTGCACTCTGAGCTTGCATCCGTAGGTACTTTTGCCTTGTGGGCCCCTTCCTCCATATAATAGAGTTCCTGATTGTGTAAGTATAAAGATAAATATCCAAGGTGGATTCATAATTATAAATTCATCATTGTTATAGTAACTTTCTATTCTGGCCTTAAATACAAATGGAAACATTTCTGTGGAACCCCAAAAGTATCAGGGGCTTGGGCACTTGTCCCTCCTGTTCCTCATGGAGAAACCACCCTGGCAGGGCCTACCCAGGAACATTTTCACAGTCTCCATTACGTTTGATATTTCCTTGATTTTTCTTGATTTGCACTTTATGGTCCTTCTTCAACAACAGAACGCCAGCTCAGAGTGGGGACCTTTCCTCTTTTGTTTACTGGGGTGTCCACAAATGCCACCCTGCAACCTCTGCGCTCCCTGTCTTGGACCTGGTCTGACCATCTCCTATCCCTGCTCATGGCTGGTTTCCGCAGCAGCCTTCTCCCTTCCAGCCCGGCCTCCCACGGCCACTATCACGATCCTTCAAAATGCTAATCCCAGCCTGTCACCGAAAACCCTTGGATGGCTTCTCCCTGCCCTCCAGATTCAGTCCAAGTTTGTGCAGCCTGGCACGCAGGCCCTTCACCACCTGCTCCAACCACACCTTCCGCTCCCCCCTCGGGAGTGCCAGCCCTGGCCAATGGCTGGCGCTGCCCAGAAAGCATATTCCAGTTATTTACAGCCTGGCCTGGAAGCCTGCCCCACCCTAGGTCCCGCCTCCTCCTCTCCGAGGCCTCCCCGAAGCCTAGGCAGAGCTGGATTCTCACTCGGCAAACCTCCGTGGCAGCCTTGGTCACCCAGAATGGCCAGCACTGCTCTGTGTGTCTCCCTGAGGACGAGGTCAGGCCTCATCCAGCGAAGGTTTGGCACCCAGCAGATGCCCAGGAAGGGCTGCAATTCAAAGCCCCCGCTGCAAAGTCATACCTCATAGGCAAGTGCAGTGGGCTCAAAGAAGGACACTGCAACTTAGGTCCTTGTGGTCCTGCCCCATCAGTGTGCAGAAGCCAAGGCAAGACACCCAGGTGACCCTGCAGGCAGCCAGAGGATGCCAACCGTGCCTCCCTGCCGTCGATGCATGTCTGCTGCCACCAGAGCCACACCTGACCTCCCTGACTCCAAGAGGGCAGAAGGTGCCCTGATGCTGGCCTATTATGGGGCACACAGACTGGGTGAGACCAGGCAGGTCTGGCTTCTGTCTGCAGGGTCCTCGACCCTCTTTATTCCCAGCAGCTCATTTTTTGAAGAAAATTTCTTTTGAAGAACCCCAAACTTTCTGGGAATGACAGTGGAGATGGAAGTCTGAATGCAAAGGGTGACTGCAGGGTGTAAGTGGCAAAGATTGGGCTTTGGGATCAGCAGGAGCTGAGTCCCAGCCTCAGCCTTGAGACTCACCTGCTGTGTGACCTTGGGCAAGTCACATCTCTGGGCCTCAGTTTTACCCAGTGGCATTTGGGGATCTCTAGCATGTACCTGAGAGGGTTTTTGAGGGAACTGACAGAGTTAATGCATATAACATGCTAAACTCGGTGATGAACTCGTTCAGAAGCTTTTACTATCATCTCTAGGCAAGTGGCTGGCACACCTTGTAGGGAAGGCAAAGCTTGTGTTTTTAAGCACCACGTGGTGGACACTCTTGTCTCCTGAGACCCCTTGGGTCAGTGCTGACATTAGCTAGAGATGGAACGCTGGTCTCTCCTCCCATGAGGAGAGAATTTCCTTCAGCCACATTTAGAATTGGTCTCCAGCACCTTCCACCTCTGCTTTAGGGGCTCCCTGTCTTCCTGATGTGCCCAGTCCCCATCACACTGGCCTTAGGAACGGGTGAGGCCTATTCGTCAGATGAGTGGAGTTCTGAACACCTTTACCCTAATCTTAAGGTTGGAAAAGAATCAACTCATAGGCCACAAGTCCCGGCTCCTGGACTCCACTAGTGTGGCCGCTGCAGCCAGGGCTTGGGCTTCACCTTCTCTGCTGCCTCCCTCGGACCCCTGGGCTCATGGGCAGACTCAGGACTGACTAGGGGGAGGTGAAGTCCAGCCCAGTTGGATGACTGAGGATTCTAAAAACTTTTGAATCATTTAAAAATCATTCCACAGAAGAGAAGATCTGATGGAGCAGAAAGAAAATTTAAAGAAATAATAGCTGAAATTTTTCCAAATCTAATTTAAAAAAAAGAAAAAAAACTTTAATCAACACATCCAAGCAGCTCGACAAAATCTAAATAGGGTAAACAGAGATGCTTACACACAGACTCAGCATAGTGAGATGGCTGAAAAGTCCAAAAACACTGGAGAGCAGAGCTACGTAGGAATTATATGTCTACATGTCACTCTTGTAAGTTAAGATGATAAGATAAGCCCTACAGTGACCTAGAAAAAATGACTAAAACTATCATGAAAAATTAAAGAAATTAAAATATTACATTAGAAAATTAGTGCCAAAGAAAGCAATAAGAGAGAAATAGAGAAACAAAAACATGAGTGACTTAGGAAATAAAAAGTAAAATGCCAGGCAGAAATCCACCTGCCTCCATCATAGCATTAAATATGAATGGATTAAAGAATCCAATCAAAAGGCAGGGATCCTCAGATTGTGAAACAGAGCCCCTTTAAAGTTAGAAGTTCTGAATTGTTTTAGCTCCTGAACTTCCTTGTGCTGAGAATAGAAATAGAAAACTACCTGACCCAGGTGGGCACCAAGGAAACTGGGGTTCTGTGAGCTCTCTGGCTAGCACAGCCTAGCTAAGTCTACATATGTGTATCTCCTGGGTTTTGTTTCTACAAATGATAACCACTTCTATAAGACAAGAAAAACAATCTAACTGTTTCTCTCCAGTTTGATCAACTGCATTAAATTCATTTTTCCTTTTTGCATCTTTTGCTTATTTTGTAGCTAGGGACGTGGATTGGGGGAGCTGAATCCAGCCAGCTGGAATGCAGGCAGTTTCCCAGCTTGCCTGCCAGTAACAACTGGATAACAAAAAGCAATTGCTACATGGTGTCCTCAGGAAACACACTTTAGATTCAAACACAGCTACAAATTAGAAGTAAAAGAATAGGAAAATCCAGTAGTAACATTGAAAACTGGGAATTTGCTGTCAGAAAAAGTAAACTTTTAACACAAAAAAATATTACTGGAGATAAAAAAGGATATTTTAGAATGATAAAGGATCAATCTATCAGGAGACAAAACAATTAAAAACATACATGCACCTAAGAACAAAGCACCAAATATACATGAAACAAAAAAAAAATAGCATTAAAGAAAAGCAGATACTTCAAAAATAATAGCTGAAGACTTCAATATTCCCACTGAAAATAATGGACAGAATGGGGCAGAATATCAACAAGGCAAAAGGAGACAGATGCATCACTCTAAGCCACCCAGTCTCTACAGACACCCTCAGAACACTCCACCCAGCAACAGAATGCATTCTTCCCAAGTGCACATAGAACAGCCTCCAGGACTGCCCACGTGCTCTGAAGCAAACCACAATCAGTTTAGAAGGGATGAATAATTCAAACTTTCTCTTACCACAATGGAATAAAGTTAGAAATCATTAAAAGATATTTGGAAAATTCACAAATAAGTGGGTAGTAAACAACCCACTCCTCAACAACCAGTGGGTCAAGAGGAAACACACGAAGAAGAAGAAGATACTCTGTGATAAACGAAAATAAAGACACAACATACTAAAACTTACGGGATGCAGTTTTGTGGGAAATTCCTGGCTGCAAACATCTTAACTGAAAAGGGAAGGTTACAAGATCAGTAACCTAATCTTCTACCTCAAGAAAAAAGAAAAAGAACAAACTAAACCCAAAGCAAGATCATGGGAGGAAATTATAAAGGTCAGAGTGGAGAATCAAGCAAGGACTTGAAGAGGTATTTGCAAACCCATATTCACAATAGCCCCAAAGTAGAAGCATCCCCATTGATGAATGGGTGACAGACAAACGTGGTATATCCATCCAATGAAATATTATTCAGCCTTAAAAATAAAGGAAATTCAATAAAGGTATTGTGTCCAACTACAACTAAAACAAAAAATAAAATAAAGGAAATTCTGACACCTGCTAAGATGTGGATACACCACGGGGACATTATGCTAAGTGAAATGAGCCCTGAAGACAAATATGGTATGATTCCACTTCTATGAGGCATCTAGAGAAGTCAAACTCAGAGACAGAAAATGAAATAGTGATCACCAGGGGTGGAGAGGGGAAAAGGGGGATTGATTAAGGGGCTCAGAGTCAGTTTTACAAGATTAAAAAAAAAAGTTCTGTGAATGACAGTCGTGATGTTTGCACAACACTGTGAATGTACTTAATACACTTAAAAATGGTTAGGATGATATATTTTATGTTATGTGTATTTTACCACAATGTTTTAAAAGGTGAAGGTGGAATTCATCATTAAAAGAGAATAAAATCATGACATTTGCAGGGAAATGGATGGAGTTGGAGAATATAATGCTAACTGAAGTTAGCCAGTCCCCCCCACAAAAAAAATGCTGAATGTCTTCTCTGATTTAAGGATACTGATTCATAATGAGGTTTCAGGGGGTGGTGGGTCATGGGAGGAATAAACTTTAGATAGATAGGGAAAGGGGGAGGGGGCACAGGGGTAGGAAAAGACGGTGGAATGAGATGGACATCATTACCCCAAGTACATGTGTGAAGACATGAATGTGTGACTCCACTTTGTGTATAACCAAAGATATGAAAAATTGTGCTCTATATGGGTAATATGAATTGTAATGCATTCTGCTGTCATACGTAACAAATTAAAATTTAAAAAAATTAAAAAACAAAAAGATTAGGGTGGAAAGCAATGAAACAGAGAACAGAAAAACAACAGAGAAAATCAACTAAATCAAAAGTTGGTTCTTGGAAAAGTTCAACAAAATTGGCAAACCTTTAGTTAGTTAGATCAGTCCAAGAAAAGAAAACTCAAATTACAAGAATCAGAAATGGAAGTGGGCGACATTATTATTGACCTTACAGAAATAAAAAGGATTATAAGAGAACACCAGGAACAATTGTAAGCCAATAAATTAGATAAGTTAGATGAAACAGACAAAATCCTAGAAAAACACAAACTGTAGTAACTGAATCAAGAAGGAATACACAATCAGAACAGATCCATAACAAGAGATGGAACTAGTCATCAAAGATCTCCCCACAAAAGGAAAGCCCAGGCTCAGATGGCTTCAGAGGTGAATTCTACCAGACCTCGAAAGGAGAATTAATGATCACTCTCCTCAGTCTCATCCAGAGACTAGAACATGATAGAACACTTCCCAAATCACAGAAACGGGCACACGTGACAAGGATGAACCTGGAGAATGTCAAGCTCAGTGAAGAAGGCCAGTCACCAGATGCACGTTATTATACCACTCCATTTCTCTAGAGGGAGAGAAAGGAGGTGAGCCGATGCGGTGGGGATGGACGATCAGGAGAGGATTCCTCACAAGTATGAAGCTCTTTTTCTGAGTTGAAAAACAGATTCTGAGACTGATGGTCATGGTTTACACAACCCTGAGTGCATTAAAAATCACTGAACTATGCATCTCAAATGGGTAAATTATATGGTGAATGGATTCTGTCTCATTAAGGCTGTTACCAAAAAAAGAACATTCTAGAATCTTTTTCATATTATTTATGTCAAACTCATACAATCATTCGTTTGAAACACAGGCTTCCTTCCACGGCTTATAAAAGACTTGTACACCCATTCCCTTCCTTCAGGAGCACTTGTGCTGAGCACCTGCTGGGTGAAGTGTCTTGGGTGGGTGTCAGACAGCAGGGGGTTCAGGGACAAATCTAGCCCAATGCCAACCCTGTAGCTTGTGGTCAGGTGAGGTGGCGTGGACAGAGTCCAATTAAACCCAGCCTTGCCAAACTACCTAGTACCTTGCAAGATAGGTACACTTTTCAAGGTAACCCAAAGAAGAAATAAATGATTCTAGCCAGCATTTATTTAGTGCTTCCTGTATACAGGGCACCATGCTAGGCATTTCCTTGCATCCTCAAGCACTTGTGTGGGAGAGTGTTCCCACTAGTCCCATTGGACAGGGGACGAGAGGAAGACTGCGAACC
This sequence comes from Spermophilus citellus, assembly GCF_964194105.1. Classification (NCBI taxonomy): domain Eukaryota; kingdom Metazoa; phylum Chordata; class Mammalia; order Rodentia; family Sciuridae; genus Spermophilus; species Spermophilus citellus. The sequence continues at coordinate 52,421,643 of NC_138195.1, forward strand.
TCTGTCATTCCACCCCTTGTGAAATGGGTAGGGGATCCCTGGGCCTTCAGGGTCCCGAGCAGAATCAGGTTTGGGATGGGTCAGGAAAAGGTCTCAGCCAGCTCAAGAAAGAGACTGAGGCTCCACAGACAGGGAGACTCAGCTTGGAGTGGCATGGGTGTTCAGGGAGGCAGGGCACAGAGGCCCCATGAGCAGAGTCCTCATACCTGTCCTACCCCTTTTACAATGCTTCATCTCTTGGAGATCAGCTGTGAAATGGGACCACTACTCCTACTTCTGACATTGAATTAAGAGATAATGATCCATATACAGGAAGAACCAGCGTTAGCACTGGGCTGGGAAGGGAGGGACGCTCTGCCCCAGCTTTTAAAAGACACTGGCTTGCCCAGGTGAAAATCCAGGTACTCCACTGAGTAGTTCAAAGATCACAGCGCATGAGTTCCTTACCTGCCCCTTTGTCCCCCATCTACCTAGAGAACCCTGACAGTGGGGGTCAGTCTCTGCAGGGAGCTCCTCATGCCAAGGGCCTCTTGCTTACTGCATCTGTTCAGAGACAGGGCCCAGAGGCGAGGTACCAGGTCTTGAGGTTGGCACTGTGGGCCAGCTCCCACTGTGAGGGGTCCAGGTCAGGGGAACACATCATCTGGGGATCTTACCCAGTGAGGTCTGGGTGGGTCAGGGACTCATGGGTTTTAGCAAGCCCCAGGAAATACTGGTGCTTTGGTCCGTGGGCTGCACTCTGAGAAGCCAGGACCTGAAGCCTGGGATGGCCGTTCCTGAGAAGAGCTTGGTGTGTGTGACAGCAACAAGCACAGATCAGCCTCCTGTGGCTCTGGACCCAGTCCTACACGGCCACAGTTGACTCCCAAAATCTGGAAGGTAATACTATGTGGACCTTCCGAGTCTCCAGGACTCCATTTCTACTACATTTATCAAATCTAACTAGCATCGCATTATAAAATAATTGGAAAATATGAAAAAAAACAGGGGAAAAAATCAGCAGTAATCTCATACCGTATTTTAAAAGACAGCTGCTGACTGCTTCCCCCAGGATCCCAAAGCCACATCTATGGAAGAGTTTGGGATCTGCCCCAGAGGTCCCACTTCATCTAGGCGAAGCACTGGGTAAGGGGGGGCACTCCCAGCACCCTCCATGTCCTGGCCCCCATGTACCCCAAGAGAGATGCCCAATCCCTTGGTGCCTGAGCCTTCCCGGACCTTTCTGGGGAATGGAGAGTGGGGTAGGACCCCCTTCCCTCATCTTTGCAGGCTGAGGAGGCAGAGGTGGGGTCCGAGGAGGGGGCACACATCTGGCTTCCTGGCCGGGAGCCCACATTCCTTCTGAGTGAGTGTGAGCAGATGGGGCCTCCAGAGAGCTATGAGGAGGCTGTTGGCCCCGTCCTGCCCCACCGTAAGGGGACCCACCCTGCAGGAGCTGGTGGAGACAAAAAGGCGCAAAACCTCATTTGGGGGCCCAGTTTGGGTCCAGGATCCCCCGCTCATTTCCACCCAGCTAGTTAGGCCCAAGCTGGGCCTCTGTTGCATCCACACCAGCAGCCTTGTCTCAGCAAGAGCAGGGGGGACAAAATGGTGGTGACCAGAGGGCCATGGGGCCACTCTCTGAGGGGACGGCTCCTGGGGAGGCCACTGTGCCTGCCCACAGGCCAGAGTTGCCCCAGGTCAGCAAGGGAGCCTGCGAGCCCTCCCCGAGTCAGGGCTGCCTTACCTGGGGGCAGTCCTTGATGTAGTGTCCTTTGTTGAAGCACAGGTGGCACAAGTAGTTAGGCGGGGGCCGCTTGCTGGGCTTGCGGGCCTCGGAGGTGAGGGTCAGGTCCGAGAAGTGCTCAGTGAGGGAGCTGAGGCCGTCCGCGATGTTGTTGAGGGAGCCGTAGGGCGAGGCGCTCTTGTAGGCGCTACTGCTCAGGGCCTGCGAAGGACAGGGGCGTGGGTCGCGGAGGCAGCCGGGGAGGAGGTTTCATGGCCCAACACACACACACACACACACACACACACACACACACACACACGAGCTTATGCAGAGCCTTCAGCTGCCCAAGGGCTCTGGCCCCCAAGTCCAGATCCCGAATTGTGTGTCCTAAGATGAGCCAGTGATCCCCCATGGGGCGACGGTGGCTCTGCTACACAATGGGCCCAACCAATGACAGCAATCTCCCAGGGTTTCTACAAGGCTAAAATGAGGTCAGAAATGTTTGACCTCAAGCCAGGCACTTAGGAACCACTCAGTACACAGTGATGACCACAGTGACTATGATTATCATTATTACAATTAATTCTCCCTTACGCACCGCCACAAGGTAGGAAGGTGGTGTAGAAAGCAACCTGTTAGATTTGGGGGTTCTGCCACTGGCTGGCAGAAGAACTTTGGCTGAGTCATGCTGACTCAGTTTCCCCATCTTGTAAGGAAGAGGCATTGCAGCCGACAGCGCCGTTTCCATTTTACAGGGGTCTGAGCCCCACTTGGCCTCCTGTGGCCAGAAGCCTTTAGTCTGTGTCTGGGAGCTCGGCGGGGCTCAGGCCACCTCTCAGAGAGCCCCAGGAGGGAAGCGGCCCACCTCTCCCACCCCCAGAAGACAGGAACCAGACCTGCCACTGAGCTTCAAAGCAGAGGCGGCCAGGCCCCTCCTGGTGTATACAGCCTCTATTTATAGGAGTCCCAGGCTCCGGGCGGCCTGGCACACTGGAAGTTAGAGAAGGTGGGGCCCTGTGGTGAGGTTGGCATGGATCGGCCATGGGTCCCCTTGACTACAGAATGGCCAAGGCTAGAAAGAGGGAGATTCTACAGGCGGCCCGAAGACCAACCTGGGCATGGGGCTAGGCACCCCTTGGCTCCAACACAGGTGCCCAGGAACTTGCAAGGGTAAGCTATGATCCTGGGGAGCCTTGGATCTGATGGGGGGAAGAGGACTTGTCCTTGGGAGTCTTCAAGCTGATGGGGAAGCAGGGACCCTGGAAGGAAGAGCCTAGAGCTCCCTGACAAAGATAGGACACATAGCAGCCCAGGGTGGGGACAGTCCTTTTTGTGCCCCCCTCAGTGTAGGAGGGGGAAGGAGGAGAGTTGAGAGTTGAGAGTTGTGCTCCTCTGTCCCCCATCCCCAGTACAGCTCCTCACCCATTCATCTCACTCCCTACAGTGTCCATCTTTAGAGGTCTGTTTCTCCCCTCTTAGAAGACAAAACCCCCATCAACTGGATGCCACTATTGATCTTGGTCCCTCAGGACACTATGCTGTGTGACTGTGGGACAACCCTTGCCCTCTCTGAACCTCTGTCCCTTTTATAAAGTTTTGCATCAGATCCTGGCACATAGAAGGAAAGACACAGACGCCATACCTGGAGCAGCCCTGGCCCTCATATAACCATCCTAAAGTGACTGGAGCACAGAATTCAATGGGTCCTGACACCCTAACTCTGCTCTACCACTGCCTGGTCCATCAGGACAGCCAGGACAGCAGACAATGCCACACCAGCAAGCATTTTCCGGAGTGCCTCTTCCTTTTTCAGATGAGCCTAAAATGGAGTGATCCACCCCAGGGGCAGAGGGCCCCCTCTCTGTAGAAGCCCAGTAGGAGATCCCCTTGCAGGGTACAGGGAGGGCTCAGATGGATTTCAGACTCCATCGTGGTGACATGCCAAACGCTCACCACTCTAGCACTGGAAACACCACACACATTCAGATAACTGGTCTCACCAACACCCTGTGAGTCACTGTCCCCATTATACAGATTAAATGAGTGAGTTCAAACTTGTATTGGATAGCCTGGGAAACCTGTAACACAAACAGTTCTCTGGACCTCATGTCAGACCCACCAAAGCAGCCACATGGGAGGGCCCAGAATCTGCATGTTTCCCTGTGTGGCAAGATACACATGACCAAAGTCACCATTTTAAAGTGCACAGTTCAGTCGCATGAAGAGCCTTTACACTGTTGTGCAACCATGGCCACCGTCCACCTCCAGAACATTTCCATCTTCCCAAACTGAAACTCTGCACCCGGCAGACTTTAACTCCCTGCTCTCCCCTCCCCCAGCCTAAATCTGCATTTTCCCCCAGGTCCCCAAGCTATTCTGGTGCCAGCAGGCAGGTCCACCCCTCCGGAGCCTGGACTTCTCAACCTTCAGGCCTCTCCTTATCTTCTCTCCAAGGCTCTCTGCAGACCCCCACCCCCACCCCCAATCAGCCAGATGGAGCCCAGCATGGTCCCAGCCCCTTAGAGAAAAGTTCATCCAAACAAGAAACTTGAGGCTCCAAATGGTGTGACTCACCCTCATGGATGGGAAGTGCAATTTCACAAATAACAACCCTCTTATTTTCCTTTTTCTTTTCTTTCTTTTTCTTTTTTCTTTCTTTCTTTCTTTCTTTTTTTTTTTTTTTTCTGGAGAAGATTTAAGCAAGTCCACAGGAATCAGATCTGTTTGGGCAGGGAACTGTCAAGAGGAAGGGGAAGTTCGGTGGATGTCCAAAAGTGCACTAATTACACCATGGAAAAAAGTCCTGTCCCCACCTTGTGGCCATGCTCCCCTGCTCACAGTGGCCCCTCGGGCATCCCGGGCAGCCAGAGGCCTCGGAGCAGGCTGCCCTGGCCTGGCAGCTCAACCCCCACCCACCCCACCGTAGGGTCACAGCTTCACCCCTACCCAGAGACTGCTCCACAGGCAGAGAAGGGAGGTCCTCTCGGCTCCCCGACCTCCAGTGTCCTCTAGTCTATCCCCAGGGACTGTGCAGCTCTCTGTCCCTAGCCCAATTCAAGACAAACACCACCTATAAGCTGAAAGGATAGAGTGCTCAGCCGACCTGACTTCATTCCCATGTTACAGATGGAGAAACTGAGGCCCAGAGAGGCAGCAGAGGGAGGCAGACCCAGCCATACAGGGCAGGGAGGGCCGCCTGCCCAGCCAGTGCAGGGCGGGCGGGGCAGCGGGTGGTTTCCTCTCCAAAGCCCCGCTTGAGCTCAGGCCATGGAGGTGAAAGGCAAGTCCTGGCTGTTTCCCGGCCTGCAGGGACTGGACAGAGCAGAGGTCAGGGCCTGGCCTCTTGGGTTTCCCATCTGCAAAACATAAAATGGAGCAGCAGGAAGGAGGGCACATTGGACTGTCCCTACGGTCCTGAGATCTTTCGGTACAAATAGCAGGTCCTGAGGGATGCCCCAGAGTGCAACATGCTGAAGGCACCCATCCTGCCATCTGCAGGTGGTCGACAAAGCGGGCACAGAAGCCTCCATCAGTCGATCCCACCTCTGCAACAGCCAACTGGCCCTGTCAGGGTCCCCACAGGACAACTCTGCTTTTCTCCCTGTGGCTCTGTACACGCTGCCGCTCCCCACAAAGCCCTTCCACTCAAGCCCCCCTGGGACTTAGCTCCAGGTCTGGCTCCCATCGGCCTTGACCCACCCCTCCCCTTGATTCAGGCCTCAGGCTCCAGGAACAGGGTGCAAATGAGGCCCTGCTGCCCGTGTGCTGCTGTTTTCCTCCAGGGACCTCCCTAGGCCCTCAACTCTGTCCTGACTCTGCCTGCAATTGACTCCAAGGCTCTGATCTCATGTCTCCTCATGTCCCACAAAGCTGGATGTCCCCGAAGGCAAGATTCTGTGTCTTCTGCACCCCAGGGAGCAGATGAGTTTTGCTGCTTCTTACACCTGTTACTGTCCTGGGTGCAACAGAGTCCAAGGTGGGGAAGGGCCTGAGAGCCCCACTGACCTGGTGAGGTAACACCTTGAAGGCTTTAGGCTGGGCCTCAGAGTTTTCGTGAACTGGTTGGGCTGCTCTGGGCACTGCTGGACATCAGCCCCACATGATCAGCCCCACATGCTGGGTGGAAGCTTCCAGGATGTTGCCAGCCTTTGAAAAGAGGCCACATCTCCTTCCTCCCTGGGTCAGTGACCCCTCAGCTAGCAGCAGAAAGCCTGGGGACCTTACATCATATATGGGGGACTGAGTATCACACTCCTGCCTGTTATTGGGACTTCTCCAAGGCTCTCACTTGACTGATGGGTAAGATCGGATGGGATGACACTACAGTTTGTTCTAATTGTACAGAGTGTGAGTACTTAATTAGATCTTTTCCTTCATTTCCCTTTGCCTGGCAAGAACACACTTAGGTGAGCAAGGTTGGTTTTATTGTACAGAGCTGGAAACTGAGACTCAGAAAGGCTGAGTAACTTGCCCAAGGTAACACAGCCAATATGTGTTGGCCTATGATATTTCAGCTTCCATGCAGCCTCCGAGGCTTGGCTTTCCCTACAGGAAGGGGAGCCAGAGGAAAATGCCAGGTGTGACATCATATGCTAAGCCCCTTGGCCCTGGCAAGATGAGACACCAGCTTTTCTGGGATGCCTGAGAGTTTTGGACCCCAGAGATGGTGGCTGCACTGTGGAATATGGAGCGCAGAGGCAGAGATTTCCAGGGCTGACTCCAGGCCTCACCAGAGTGTGCCTGCCAAGCTGGGGTTGTACCCCAGGAACAGAGGGAGGGCACCGTGGAAGGCGAGGGCAGGCAGGAGCTGACAGAGGTGGGAGGAGGACTCTGAGAGCAGCCCAGAGGGAAAAGAGCTGCACAGAGATGGGACGAGAGACAGGCAGGGACAGCAGGCAGAGCTGGGGAGCAGCATGCAGGAAGGCGAGGGCGAGCCCTGCAGTGCCCAGGGCCTGGATGTGGGCAGGACAGTGCCGAAGAGCCGGGCAGAAGCAAAGCTGAGTTGCCCCCGTCACAGGAGGCTCCTCTGACAGCAGACCACTGCTCTCTTACTCCCCCAAACCACCCCACGCCCCTCGCCGTGGCGGCACACACCCATGCTCCTGCTTCAGACAAGACATCATTCATTTCACAAATGACTCACCCCTTCTCCCTAGGGGACCTGCATTTCTTCTATCCCTAGGGCCTGTCTGGAGTCAAGCAAGTGCACAGGACACACCCACAGGTGGCCATGGGCTGGCCTCAGGGACCGGAGACAGCCCTGGGCCCAAAGGAAAACCACAGCCTGAATAAGGGTTTCCTAGCCTTTGAAAAGAGGCCACACTCAGCCCCAGCCCCAGACCTTCAGTTTCCAAGATCTAAAGCTGACCTGAGCGTCAGGAGGGGGCAGGGCTGGCCACTGCCACCTCCTGGAGGCCCACTCACCCAGCACATGTGAGCACGGCTCCCTGGGCACCGCCAGTGCCCATGAGAAGATTCTGACCTAATCAACACGACAAGCTCTTTCTGATGAGAGAAGTGGGCAGAGAGAAATGGGGACAGGACCAGGAACAGGGAAGCAGACAGCGAAAGCAGGACAAAGCAGAAAGGACTCAGGGGACGCTCTCTTCCCTGCCTTGGTTCCCCCGGCCCCTATAAGGGTCACCATGCACCTGACAGGTACTTGTGTTTCACGACTCTTCTGACCTCTGCCCTGGGGACCAGGTGCCTCTCATTTCTATTCATATTTGTCAAATGAAAGCACAAAGCATGAATAAGAATCCCAGGACTGGAAAGGGTCCCAATATTTATCCAGTCCCAGGTATCATTGAGGTCTGCAGCCTCTATAGCAGGGGCCCTGGAACTGGGATCCATGATCACATGAGGGTGTCCATGACCCTCTCCATCTGAAATTACTCATGAACACGCATGAACACGCATGCACATATGCTGGTGCTCTGTGCCCTGTGCTGACAACAGGGACTTCAGCTGTCTTCAGATTCTCAAAGAAGTCCATCCCAAACAAGGTCAGGACTATCAGTCATCTGTGCCTCTGCTGGGACACCTCTGGGGCAGGACTTCACTATCTCCCAAGTCAGCTCATTCCAATTAATCAAACTATTCAATAAACATTTCCTACTTGGAATGAAATAAGAAGCTAAGAGATTAGGGAGAGCATTCACCTAGTCAAGACTGAACATGGAGGAGGGGAGAGGCTTCAAGTCCTCTCTTCACCCACCCACCCATCCATAGTACCGGTACTCACTGAGCATCAGATACTAGAAACTGCTAAGTGGAAAAAGACAAGATTCCCTATCTCAGAGTGCTGACAATCTAGCTATTGAGATAGATACCCCTGTTGCCTACTGCACCACAAGACCAGCTGTTAAGACATGCTGTGTTAGAAGAAATATCTACAACTCACCTGTCCCCAGACCATAGCAACTGGAGGGAGGGCGGCTCCCCACAGCAGCCAGGCAAAGCCTCTTGGAAGAAGGACATCCACTTGTGCCATAAGAAGTATATTGGAGGGCTGGGGCTGGGGCTCAGTGGTAGAGTACTTGCCTAGCACGTGTGAGGCCCTGGGTTTGATTCTCAGCACCACATATAAATAAATAAAATAAATGTCCATTGACAACTAAAAAAATATTTTAAAAGGAAGAAATATATTGGATCTGTACACTGGACAAGGGTTGGGGATGACCAGGCTGGCCAGAGGAGGACTGAGTGTGTGTGTGCTTCATCTACACACACAGGGCACAGCAGGTGTCCTGGTCCTAGGCTGGAGCCCTGGGTCAGCTGCTGACTTTCTGGATGCATCATTTTTGTTAGTTTTGTGCCTTAGTTTCCCCATCTGTACCACAAGCCTGCCACGTACAGGCTGCGGGTACAGGCACAAAAGTACTAGAGGTTCCCTGTGTCCATCTCCTCTGCTTTTCCTAAGCCAGGAAAAAGGACATGGGAAGAAACCCAGCACCCACAACTATGCCCACCACTCCTCAAACCTCAAGGATTCAGGACAAAATGTCAAAGGCACCACAGCTTGACAAGAGACCCTGGTTACTGCCTGCCCTGCAGGGGAAGGGTAGAGAATGATCTGGATGAGAGCAAACCGGGGAACCGGCTGCAGGCTGAGCCACAGACACAAGTCCTGAATGGAACCCAGAAGAGGTTTGGGTCTGGCTCTGCCACTGGCTTGTTGGGTGATTTGCCAGGCCTCAATTTTGCCTTCTATAAAATGGGAGTTATGAGGAAAGAGATGCCCAGATTAAAGTGCCACCTGAGTACAGACCACCGACAGCACCTGGCTGATTACAAATTACTAATGCTACCTGCTTTCCTCCCTCCCACCTGACTCAGAAGACCTATGAGGGGTGGCCCCCTTCCTAGCCTGTGCTCGCCCAGTCAAATAAATCTGGTGGAAGGAGGGTCAGACTGCTTTGGCCAACAGACTCCCAACTGCGGGCCTCCTTGTCTGAGTCACTGATCAGCTTCCCAGCTCCTGGCTGGGCTACGATGGCCATTCCTCCCCAGCCCTGGGACTCCCTTCCCACCTATCCCATAGAGACCACAAAGGCTGCTGGGAATCAATCTTAGTCCCTGGAGACCACTCTCAGCCCCTGCCAGGCAAACTTCCACTTTAGGCAGAAGTGTGGCTTCATTTCACATATCCACACTGGTGGCCCTTTGGCTCATCTCCATCCATTGTAGGCACTGGTGACACATTTAAACTCTCGGGGAAAGTGTCAAAAGTAGGACCTTCTAAAGCAGGTCAGTATAGTTGCTCCTCTAAGGTCTCTCAGCTGTGTCTGCAGAACCGTTAAAGGTCCTGGGGTGCCTCATGACTCCCTTGCTGCCATTCCCAAATTTCCAACAGAGGGACCACAGAGGCAAAGAGGAAGGGACCTATGACGCTGAAGAAGATGATGCTAGAACCTGGGAAGGCTCCCAAACTTATGCTCCAGGAAGAGCTTCCTAGTTTGGATCTATGCAATGAGGAAGGAGCTGTCTGGCTCCTTGGAGCATCTGGAGATGCTAGAAGAACACTGGCAGGTGTCCTGTGCCAAAGATGTTCTCTGGTTAAATAGGTATGGAAAATGCTGGGCTGAAGAATGGTTACTGTGTTTTATTCTGTAGGATTTTTCAGGACAGTGCCAGCAGGCATTGTATGAATCCAAGAAAAGACAGCATGGTGTTTTCCAAACAAATTTGATCCCAAATCCCTTCCCCCATCACCCACAAAGTACAGATCGATTGACAGTAGGGTTATGCTTCCCAGCTACTTCTGTCCCTGGAGGAAAAGGGAAAGAAAGAGACTGCCCTGATAATCCAAACTGAACGGAGAGGGACAGCCATATTGTTCCCGGTGATGGTGGTGGTGGTAGGGGTACAAGAATTAGCCAGGACAGGACCTGGGTATGACTCCAAGGGACTCAAAAGTAATGCTTAACTCTACTTTTTGCAGAACTAGAATCCCACAGTCCCTACACTGCTGTGAATTTAAATTCCAAACAGAACTTGGCAGGGAGGACCCCCATGCAGCCCAACCCCCACTCCTAAGAACTGCCTTCCAGGGCACCTGGAGAGAAAGGAGGGGCTTAGCCAAGGCCCGAGTCACCCTCCAAAGACATACTTGTTGCCACAGATCAGGTTTCTGAAACGGAGGATTCACGGGGCCTGGTGTGTGGACCCAGAGGTCTTTTGAGAAACTGTATGAGGTGCCTGTTCTGCCTTAGGTCACCTGCTGGTACTTGCCCCTACACTTACATGTGAACTCTGCCATCTCCCTTTCTGTTCCCAGGGCCAGAGTGCCACTCAGAACCCTTGGCTTATCTTCAGCTTCCATGGCTGAGGTTCCAGGGGTACAATGGGCCTCTGTGCCCCCATGTCCTCACCCCCCATGCCAGCTGCATTCATGGTGTTTTGCTATTGTGGTGGGAGCAGCCTGGGGGTGGTGCAGGAGGGGGTGGGCTCTTGGCACAGGGGCTGGCGCAGACAGGCTGTGGTCAGCGGTCAGCATGCAAGTCACATCCGCAGGCACTGCCACCAGGCCTGCCAGGCCTTGCACAGAATGGCAACGTTTCTGGGCCCCTAGGTCCCTTCATAGAGTCCCCTCCAGCCCACACAGGACTTGATGCTTCTCTGACTAGCCCCATGGTGGCATTGAGGTGGGGGGTATTTCTTCTTGCCTTCTCAGCCAGTTGCTATTTTGAAGCCATATTAGGTCACCAGCTAAGCCCTGTATGCAGGAAAGGCCTGTCCCCAAAGCACAGCTGGGGCTCTGAGAGGGTTTAAGAGGCGCAGTGGGAGGGGGGTGAGGACAAGGGAGCCTGAAGCCAAGAGAGCCTTCCGGATCTGCAGGCACAGCCCTCTATCCCATCCAAGGAAGCCACTGGCCTGTGAGCATAAGAGAAGCCCTTCTGGGCTCCCCAGCCCAGCCCCCTGCAGGCACATTCTCCCTCATTTGTACAGGTTTCCAGTCTCAGACACACTACCCTGGGAGACAAGAGGCTAACTTTAACAGAGGGGCAATCTGAGACCCAGAGAGGGTCAGGAAGCTCCCTGAAGACAGCCATGAAAGAATGTTCCACCATTGGCCCTTTATCTGCTCTTCCGCATTGCTGGGCCTCTTCATGGGGAAACTGAGTCACAGAAACAACAGCAGACAGCTCTCACTGAGCTACCACTGGGATCCTGGAGGCCAGAAATTTCCAAGAAGAGGCACAACATCCCACTCCTACAGGGGACTCCTAAGGGCCCCAAACTCCCAGGACCACTTAGCAGAGACCCACATGTGGAGAACAAGGCCATCATACAGTGGGAACAGAAGGAGGATAGTAGGGACTGAGAAGGGACCCTGCTTGATCCACAGGTAATGACAATCTTCTCCCTGGATAAGACACTCTTGGGGCACATACCAATCGCCACTACTCACCCCCTGCCATCATGGCACCGCCACTCAATCACCTGCTACCATGGCTCCCCACCCAATTCCTCACCATTCACACACACTGTCTCATCTGCCTACTGATCTGTGGCCTCCACTATCCTGTGCCCACAAAGCCCCATGGACCCACACAGAGCTGAAAAAATGTTTGGTAAGAGAATCAACAATGGGAAACATCCAGGCACTGAGGAACCACTCCACAGTTTTCCGAAGTCACTGTACCTGAATCCAGTTCCCTGAGAGGTGGCAAAGTCTCTTACAAGAAAGATCCCCAGCTAAGAGCCATTCCTCCCCCAAAGACAGTACTTTACTCTCTGGCATACAAATGCCTGGTACCAAAGGGTGCTTTTCCAGACTCATCTCTCTCTACCATGCTCAGTCTCCCCACACCAGTTCTAGTCACACAGGTCCACAGAGCAATTCAGGAGGTGCTGGCCTTAGGCCAGGATTTTTTGTGTCCATGAATCCTCTGGTAAATAATGGCCAAACACATCTATGAGACCAGAAAGGGTGACCCTCTGCCTCCTCCATATAACCTGGCACTCCCTGGCATAAACAGGCCCTCTTCCCCAACCTTCTCAGAACTCTGACTCTCCAGAGAAAGTGAAAGTGACCCTCATGTATGGCCCCCAAACACCTCTGCACCTTTCTTTGCAGACAGCCGCCACAAGATGGACAACTGAAAGCCAGTGATGGTTGTCTGCAATTCTCAAATAAGGCTGGAGTAAGTGGGGAGTGCATGAGAAGTCCAGCAGGAGAGAGGAGTGGAATCTGGGGAGGCTCTGGAGAAGACCCCTCAAAAGGTTCTAAGAGGTCATGGCTATCTGTGTGTTTATCTAGCTGGGGAAGAGGCACTGCCCGGTAGACTTTGTAACTGAATCCACCAAACAGACAGACTTTGCGACATAGGCGGCCCAGGTTTCTGGAGAAGGCGCTGGGCAGCTGGAACTGCTCCCCCTATCTAGTCCTCCCCCACTCCCTCTAAGGATTTCCCTTTCATTTCCTTCCAGGCTGGGAGGGCAGAGGACAGCGCAGTCTGCGGGGTCAAGCCCTCAAAAACCACTTCCTATGTGGCTGGGGGAGGGCCAAGCAGCTGAAGGATGGATCTGGAGGGTCCCTGTGTGGGAACAGCAGGAAAAACCCTCTGGGCGAGTCACTGTTCTCCAGGGCGCCCCTCGGGTCGTCAACCTCCGGAGGTCGAGGAGAAAAGATTTTAGGCCTTTCTAAGAGGAGTTCGGAGCAGAATCTGCTCTGGGTCTCAGTCCGCGATCGCCAGGAGGGGTATAGGGAGGGGTATAGGATTGGGCGAGGGAAAGTCACTTGGAAGGGGCTCCCCGCCCTGGCCGCACCCCGGCTGTCTGGAAAGAATCCGGAGACACCCCCCCTGCCCCGCCTCAGCCTGCTTCGAGCAGGGCTCCCAGGCTGGGAGAGGGGGCGGGAGGGCCCTGCCCGGGCCTGAGCTGCTCCCAGCCGTACTCTGACGGGAGGTGACGCGCTCCCGGCGCCCCAGGGACTTCGGGCGGCAAGTTTGGCAAAGCTGAACGAAGTCGAGCCAAACCCGGTCGGGCAATGAGGAGCCGTCCGGGGCCAGGCCAGGAAGAGCCGGGCAGATAGGAAACGGTCTGGCGCAGTGGGGCGGAGGGCGGGAGCGCGCGGGGGCACCCACCTCTCCGCGCTGCAGCTGGAAGAAGCTGTTGAGATAGCTGGAGTGCAGGGGCGAGCCCAGCTGCTCCGGGCGGCCCTTGCCGAAGGCCAGCTCCGGGGGCGCGGCGCCGGCGGGCGGTTCTGGCCTGAAGGCATCGAAGGCACTAGCCTGGTGCGTGTCCTGCAGCGACAGGTAGACCCAGTTGAGCAGCTGGGCCGGCTGGTACACCGAGGCGGCACTCGTGTCGATGGCCGACAGCAGGCTCATTTTGCCGCGGCTGTGCCGGCCCCTCCCCGGCCGCCCGCTCGCGCCCCCCTCCCAGCGGAGGGGCGGGCACCGGGGAGCCTGTGCCCACTGCCAGCCGCCCAAGCCCCGACGGCGATCGCCTCGCGTCCTATGCCCTACGCCCCGAGCGCTGCCCGCAGCCGCCGCCGCTACCGCCTCCCCCCGACTGCAGCCGGGGCGAGCGCGGGCGGAGGAAGGAGGCAGCGAAAGTTGGGCAGGAAACTTTTGGGCCCGCCCCCTCTCGCCGCCCGCCCCTCCCCGCCCCGCCCGCGATCCGCTATCTGCCTCAGTGCTGACCCCTCCGGCGGCCGCTCCCAGGGTGGGGTCCACAGAGACTCCGCCCCGTCCTCGTCCTCCATTGGCTGTCTCATTGAATATGGGATAGCAGGGTGGGCAGAATGGGGAAAGGAGGCTCAACTACACATGTAGCGCAGCGTAGGCCCCGCCCCTGGACGGCCCCCTCGCACGTCCTCCGCCCCCAGCCCGGCCACCACTGGCGCTCGGTACTGCCCTGCCTAATCCCTACTGTCCGCTCTCTTCCATTTCTTTTCGAGTCCTCTCCAAATACTTCATTTTCACTTGCTTTTCCTTCTTTCTCTCTCTTCAGTGTCTCTCTTCTCGCTGTTGATCTGTTTTTCGGTTATTCTGTTCTTGTCCGTCGGTCTCCTTCTCTCCCTCTCCCGTCTCTTCTACTTATGTCCAGTTTGATCATTTCTTCTCTGTCCCTCACCCCTCTTTCTCTCTCACACACATACCCACACACACACTTCTACCTCCCTTCTCTTGCTATCACCGTAGGACCCTCCCCTCCCACTTAATTCCTTCCATCTGCAGAATCGCTTTGCGGGCCGGCTGCGCCAAGGGGGGGCCCGGGTTCCTGCCCCAGGAAAGACTCCCCGCCCCCTTACCTCCTCCCTCTCTCCCTTCTCCTATTTCGACTGTGGGCCCGCCTCGCTTCTCGCCCCTCTCCTCCACCTCGGCGCTATTCTCAACCCGCCCCAGTCCCTTGGCCAGTCGCCAGGACTCCAGCTTGGGGCCCATTACTCCTCAGAACCAAGATTCGCCTGGGGGAGCCCCGCCCTGGTCTGACACCTCCCGAAGCCCCCAGGCTTTAGCCTTCTCAGGAGCCGGGTAGTTAGCACCGTTAGCACCGGCGCCAGCTCTGGGGACCTAGCAACAAGGTTCAGCCTCACTGAGCCCACGCAGCGGAACTGCCCTCCTGGCAGGGATCGGAGTCACCTCTCCCACCTCCAGTCGGGCTCTGGAGCTGTTCCCCTCAGCCTTTAAGTGCCAGCTCGGCCACCTTCCAGCTGAGTGACCTCAGAGTGACGCCTGACTGCAAGAGAGCCTGTTTTCTCCTCTGTAAAATGGGATGGTCCTAATGCTAACGCTGGGGATATTTGTGAGTTTACCAGCTCCGGTTTGGAAAGCCAAAAATGTATCTTGCAGGTCAGCTCTCCACCAGACCACCCGCTCCTGGAGGATTTCTCCCATTACCTTTTAGGCAGGGCAGCTGAGCACATCTATGGATGCTTGGACCAGAATGACTTTCAGTGGTGACCAAGTGCTACCCAGTCCCAACAACCAAGAACACCTTTGATCTCAGATCTCCATCTTTTGAGTTTGTCTATCAAACAATTTGCAATTTTTAAGGCAAATGATAACACATATACCAATCATATCTCAGTATTATTCATCAAAGACATCTACATCACAGTGTTAAGCCTGTTCCTTTCAAGAGGAGTTACAAGATTATTGGAAATAAATGTGAAAGCCATTTTAATCTTAGAAATATTGGGGGTCATCTCTGGAACTCTGCTACTGTCTTTGAGCTCCCAAAGATAGAGGGAAGGGAGCCACAGTGCAGATCTTCCCTAGATTTTATAAAAAGAAAACTGCTTTTCAAAGAGGTGATATTTTCCAACTGCACAAGCAAGCAGTTGGGAATCCCAGAGGAGACCCTGAGTCACCCAGCCCCATCCTGGAGCCCACTCTGCCCCCACTCTGTTTTTCTTCTGGATGAAGGTAGCCTTGTTATGTCAAATGCTGAAATTTTTCCCTAGTGTGGATTACAAATCCAAATTCCTTCAGGGACCAGGCAGGTATAGGACAATAAATAGGTAGTGATAGGATTGGTGAAGAACCAAAGTGCTGGGCAGAAAAAAATACTTCCATCATCTTGTCAGCTTGAGACTGCAAGATGCCTTTCTGGTCCTTCCCTGTCCTCAGAGGGTGCTTGTCATACCTGGGGACCCTGCTAATGGGCCCTTCCTCTTTCTCTCCTCTCTCTTCCCATAGTTCCTACACAGACACTGGTGTACAGATAGTGGATGGTGGGGAATTATGAGCTGGTTTGATGACTGGATGGAGGGGTGGAGAAGGATGGATGGAAGGGAGGCCAGTTAGCTCCCCCTTTGAAGCCTAACTGGCTTCTTTGGTTTGGTACTCTTCTCTTCTTGACCACAGCGAACCTGCTCAACTCTTGAGCTCTGTACCCAGTAGGTGATCAATTAATGTGAGCAACTTATAGGCAGTTGGCCTAGATAACAACTGGTTGACCTGAGGTCAGCCTCTCAGCAGGCTGCTGGGGACATATGCTCTTCCAGAGACAAAATGTCCTATGGGATGGGGGTGGTGGGTGTGATTAACTAGGTACCAGGCCAGAGGACTGGGCCAGCCTAGACTCTGTGCCTTCCTACCCTATCATGTACAAACCGAGAAAGCTTGCATAGAAAAAAAATGTCAGAGGTTCTAGCCCAATCCCTCATTTTACATGGAAGGAGGCACAAAGGCCCAAACAAGAAAGGGACTTTGCCAGAGTCAACCACTAAGCCACCTGCTTCTAACCACATTCTAGTTCTTCCTTCATGGGTCCCAATCTGGCAGGCTCCTAGGAGGCTTCTATATTTCAGCTTGTGGGATGCCTATTTGAAAGATGGGAATTAAAATGCCCACCCTAAAGCTGAGTGGCAGATCTACATTATTTTGAGAAAGCCTTATCTACATCAAAAAACAGAAGGGAAGCCAGCTTGTGGAGACTGCTTCCTAGGTCACCTGTGGCCTTCCTTTCCACTCAGAGTCTTTCCATCCCCTTGAATAAATGCCCAATGGGCATAGCATCCAAGACCTTTTCTGTATTTGACTCCTGATCACCTCTCTACCCAAATTGCAGGTACACCTTGGTCCCAGATGTTGACCTCACAGCTGAAGGTGAGAAAGAGCCTTCCAAGTGAACCTCTAGTCCTTGCCTGCTGTTTTGGTGACTCCAACCATTCAAAGTCCCCAGAATAGGACAATGGATACAAGATGATTGGAGAAAAGACACCTGGGCGAGTGTCCTTGAGCAGGTCTCTGCCCAGTCAACAAATAAAAATGTGTGTCACATGCCTACTTACTTCTCCAGGGACTAACAGGATTGAAGGAGGATCTGAGCAGTGGGCTGGTACTGAGGGAAGGGTGGTCCGGTCATTTTAGTCATAGTAGTAGGCCGTTTATCTAGGGAGATGGGAAAGAGCGAGCAGGGATATGTCTGCCTTTAAGTTGCCCGGGCAGCAGGTTTGACAGGCATGTGGTGGAGTTTCAAACCAAGAGCTCTGAGCTGTGAAGGGGCAGGAGAAGCTTGAGGGAGAAAAGGAAGCGGGCCATCTGTGCGAGGGCATCAGCCTTCAATTTGGGCCTGTGCGGCAGAGGTGAGCAGAGAAGTCGTGGCTGCACAGGGCTGTGCAAAGCCATGCTGCCTCTTCCTCTGAAAAACACCTCATGGTGAAGTGTTCTGCAAAGGAATCCCCCACCTACTCAAACTGCCTTTGCCCCCTGCATCAGGAGGAAACAGCAAAGCATACCCCGGCAGGGCTGTGATTCCCTGTCCTCTGTGCCTGGGCGGGTATTAGGTGCCTTTGGACTGTGTGTTGACACAGAAGGTATCAGCTTACAGCAGAGGGTAAAATGGCAAATACTCTCCTTGCCAGCGCCTGTCCCCTCCCCCACCAGGGACCAACATGCTGAATGCAGACCTCCTGCCCGGACCTGATTATCTTCCTCCTGGACGCTGCACTCCTGGTCACCACGAGCAAGGGCCCACGAGATGAAACGTATTTGCCATCTCGGCCTTTTGCCCACCCTTCCAGGGCACTTGCTAATCTTCATCATGACTCAGAATTAGAAAAGCGGTTATACTACACCCAGTGCCACCGCACAGTACCTTGGTGTCTTACAGAGGCAGCCCCTTGTTGCCAGGGCACACAGTTTGGTGAACACCAACTAGATTTCACCCTCACTAGTCCCAGATGTCTTGCAAAGCCCAGATGGCAACACTATAAGGGCGGCCTGACCACTCCAGGCCCTCACCCCCAGGCTCTTGACCAGCTTTTAGGATAGTGCCAAAAGGGGAGCTCAGCCTGTCACTGCATGCAGGTTCTGAATGGTGGGGAGCCACCTGTGTCTTTGGAGACTGCTCCCTTTCTAGCTGTGTGACACTGGCCTCCCTGCAGTTGCTGGAACCCCAGGATGATGCTGGGAGGGCAGGATCCTCTGAAGACCCTGTCTCTGGAAGATCCTCAGAGAGCACCTACGTGGATCCATGGCTGCTAGACCGTGTGAGGTGGGCACAAGGTGCAGGACTGGATGTCAGGGCTTAGGGCTTGTGTGTGGCCTGGGCACCTGCAGACCCCTGGGCTACTGAAAGTCCCAAGAACAGGCCTAGTGGGCTCTCAGCCATCTTCAGAAAAGCAGTGGAGTAAGGAAAGACCCTCTGCACACTGGAACCATGCGTGCAGTCCCTTCTTCCCCTCCTTCCAATTTCATATCCACTTTCCTAAAAAGAAGGAAGGAAGGAAGGAAGGAAGGAAGGAAGGAAGGAAGGAAGGAAGGAAGGAAGGAAGGAAAGAAGGGAGGGAGGGAGGGGGAGAGAAGAATGGAGGGGCATATCATATACAGTTTCCCAGTGGCCTCTCAGCAAGCCTTACCTTGTGGGGGACCCCAGGTTTCCAGGGCCCCTGGCCACTTCAGAAGATGCCTGGTCACTTGGGACAGCAGCCAAACAGTAGTGTGTTCCTCTGTGGAGGACGGTGCTTAGGAGGGATCATTCTGGAATTCGTCTATATTTCAGCTTGTGGGATGCCTGTTTGAGAGATGGGAATTAAAATGCCCACCCTAAAGCTGAGTGGCAGATCTACATTATTTTGAGAAAAACCTTATCTACACCAAAAAAACAGAAGGGAAGCCAGCTTGTGGAGACTGCTTCCTGGGTCATCTGTGGCCTTCCTTTCCACTTAGAGTCTTTCCATCCCCTTGAATAAATGCCTAATGGGCATAGCATCCAAGACCTTTTCTGCATTTGACTCCTGACCACCTCTCTACCCAAATTGCAGGTACACCCTGGTCCCCAGCCCCAGGCCACATGGACGCCCCACTCTCCAGCAACGTGAGACGCTGGCCTTTCCCCACAGGTACAAGGGCTTCCTTGCTTCTGTTCTTGCATATGCTGGTCCCCCTCCTGGGAAGGAAGCCTCACTCAGTCCTCCCTGCCAGTCTCCTTTCACCCTTTAAGACCCTGATGAGAAAATGACCCCACCTCTACCCTCACACACCCATCAGATACTCCCCCTTTTACACTGAACTCTGGGGTGCACATGGCACTACGACATTCAGAAAATAGCCGTCCTCCCTCCCCGCCTCTGCTTCCCACCAGCACCACTGGATGTGAGTTCCTTAAGGAGCTATAAGCTCCTCAGCCTCACCCAGGGCCGGACCAGAGCAGGCCCTCTGTTTACTTAAGGGACAGATGAATAAACTCAGAAAGCCTTTGGACTGAGAGACAGCAGACTGTCAGATCTGTTCTGGAACAACTCAAGAGACTTAGAGGGGCTCTATCAGGGCCAGTCACTGTGCACTGAATATCTGTCTTTGGCTATGTTTGAATGTGTCCCCAAAGCCCTTGGGTTGGAAATGTGATCCCCAGTGCAGCAGGGTTGTGCAGTGGGACCTGTAAGAGGTGGTTAGGACCTCGGGGTGTAGCTCAGTGGTGGGGCACTTGCCTAGCATTTACAAGCTCCTTGGTTCTATTCCATTAAAAAAAGTGACTAGGTCACAAAGGCTCTGCCCCATGAATAGATTAATGTCCCTATTGAGGGAGAGGGCTTGTGATAAAAGCCAATACCCCTCCTCCCCCCCACTCTCTCTTGCCCTCTGGCCTTCCTCACTGCAAGATGCAGAATGAGGGCTTGGCCAGATACCAGCATCTTGCTATTGGTCTTCCCCGCCTCCATAACTGTGAGGAAATCTAATTCTGCTCTTGATAAAGTGTCCAGTCTCTGGCTTTCTGTTACAGTAGCACAATACAGATTAAAAAAAACCCTCTTGAGTAGCTCGCTTGATGAGCTTCTTGGCGTGGGCCATGCCACCTTCCTCCGCTCTGCTCAGCTGCCTGCAATCCCACCTGTCACTGATAGCTTTGCTCCAGGGCCCTGTCTTTTCCTCCATCCTGAGGCCAAGCACCAGGCTCACCATGCGGCTTGCTTAGGACAGTCTAGAGTCACGCCGGTTATTCTGGGGTGGATGATGCATTAATAACACCTCCCTTCACTTTCAAAAGTGGACAATAAAATAAATGATGACCTATCACCACCCAACCCGGCTTAGCTCCTTAATTGCCTCATCTCCTGGAACTGTCATTTCCACTGCACTTTGGTCCTTGAACTTCCCTTGACCATGCTCTGGGCTTTGTCACTCAGAACTGCTCCATCTCTGACATTGAAAATGCAAACATTTCCCTTTGACCTCCTCTCTGTCTAGCTCAGCCACCAGCTTCCCTTACCCCATTTTCTTCTTTGCCCATCCACCTTACCTGTCTTGGTACACCTGGTCACTCATATTTGTTAGTTTCCCACTGGTCCCATTGGCCGGGTGTCCCACATGCCTGCAGAATTTCCAGTGTCAATTTACCCAGTGTCTTTCTCCTCTGGACTGGCCTCGGTTATCAAGGGATGCTGGATACCTTTGCCCAATGACACAGGCTGGGGCCACCAAATTCTTGGTTTCCAGCTTCCACTGGCCCTCAGCAGAGTTCAGACAGCCTTCCCCTGCCTCTTTGCATTTCTCAAAGCCTATTTAGAACCGTTCTCCCACTTTTCCTCTCACAATTTTCAATCCTAACATTTTCTCATTCTTCTGGGCAGGTGAGCTTATCTTTTACGCTAAAGACTAAATAGAAGCCACTGGATGGATGGTCCCTCCACATCCTGCCACAGCCTTTGTTACTCACCTGTAGTGGGATCTATTTTTGGAAGAAGGAGGGTTTCTCTGGAGCTTGGGAACCTTATTTTTGCAGTCGCCCGGTATCTTTAACCTTCCTTTCTCTCCTGTTTCTTCATCAGCAACTGAGCATCCTTGAGTCTCCTCCATCTAAAGAATCCTCTGCTTTCTTTAGCTGTTCTATCACTTCACGCTCAGACCTGGGGGAGTTTCCAGGCTGTTTCCCCCTTTCCGACACCCGCTCATCCCTAGATCTCTGCCCCCACTCCTGCTCCCACTGATCCACTGAAAATGCTTTGATGAAAGTCAAAGTTGCCCTCCCTGGTGTTTCAATGGTCCAGTTCTCGGCTCTGACCCACACCTCGGCTCTGCCTCAGGTGCTTGATACTGGCACTCATCTCGCCCTATGATCGCCTGCTTTCCTCCTCTCTGGCCACTTCCTGGGCAGGTTCTCCTTTGCCAGACTTAGCCGTTGGTCTCCCAGGATGCTGAGCCTTCCCTGAGGAACCTCAGCCACTTTCATTGTCTCAGTGACTCATGTTGATTTTCTGTAGCTGGTATAACGAATCACCACGAACTCCATGGCTCAAAACAGCAAAAATCATTGTCTATGGCTCTGGAGGCCAGAAGTCTGAAATCAAAGTGTCAGCATGGCAGCTGGGCAGGATGTTCCTTTGCCTTTAGCTCCTTGGTGGCTATTGACGTTCTTTAACTTGTGGCCTTATGTCCACATCAATAGGTCCTTGTGGTCACATCATCTCTTCTACTTTATACCTGCTCTCTGTGCATTTCCCAAAAAGACACTTGTCATTTAATTTAAGGCAACATGGGTAATTCAGGATGGTATCATCTTAAGAGCCTTAACTTAATTACATCTGCAAATCCCTTTCTTCAAATAAGGAAATAGTCACAGGTTCCATGGATATCTACTGGGCAAGGGCCACTGGAACTCTTATCAATAACAAATAGGTCCATTTTCACATAGGAGAAAACTTCAGCCTAATCATAGATTAATAATAGATTAATATCCCTATTGAGGGAGAAGGCTTGTGATAAAAGTCAATACCCCCTACCCCCCACTCTCTTTTGCCCTCTGGCCAGATGCCAGCATTTCTCTTGGACATGAAAGTAGCATGGAGATAGGTAGCTTTCATACAAGAGAGAAACACTACGCCAGTGTGAAAGTTGCAAGTGTCATCAGAGCCCAAGTTCCTAGCTTTCTGCTCCATGTCATATGCACTGGCTTCTTTCCTTCAAATAATTTCACAGTCTAAAATAGCTGCTGGAGTTTCAGCCATTGTGCCATGATAATTTGGAAGCCAGAATTTAGTCACAAAGCCATAGCTAGTTACAAGGGAATAGGAGAGATATCAACTTGTATTCCAGATTTAATGTGTACACCTAACAACAGGGTTCTTATGCTAATAAGAAAGGAAGAATGGATAGATAGATAATTCACATCGCTATTGTTAACTCTGAGTTCAAAATTTGTACTCTTGTTAGAGATAGCAGAAATAGGAAAGTGTGTTCTCTCCTGTTGGAGTTCCACATGCCTTCAGATGTGTTTAAACTGAACGGTTCTTCCTCTACATATCCCACCCTCACTTCCTTTGTTCCCTGCTGAGTGATTAGACTGTGATTCACAGAACTAACTTAGGAACGGTCCCTGCCATCTGACTGCCCAATGCCACAGACCAAGTTTCAGCAAAGGCAGAACCCTTCTGGCCAGTCTCCAGTCAGGCCACACCTGCCCCTTCAGTGCAGCCACAGACAGAGCTTCCACCTGCTCTGGGCACCCAGCCTCCCTGGAATTCTAGTCTCCTGGTCAGCATTCCTGAATTTACCCAGTTCTGAGATGTGGATACTGGGGAGAAACTTTGAGAACAGAATGAAGGACAGGGAGGAAGGACCTCACCCTGTCTCCCAGGCCCTACAGAAATACCTGCCTCTCTGAGTGTCAGGAACAGGGTCTGGGAAAGGGCCCACAGCTCAGCTCAGCTCTGATGAATGGAGGCCCCTTCAGCTCTCTCAAATTTACCACCCTGAAATCTTTCCTACTGCACATAATGAATGACAACAAGCTGGGTTGATCTGTGCTTGTCCAGGGTCTTGTTGATTCAGACTAGGAGATCCGTATCATAAGGGCAGAGTAGTTCGTGTGTGAGTGTGTGTTTGTGTGTGTGAGTGTGAGTGTGTATTTGTGTGTGAGTGTGTGAGTGTGTGTTTGTGAGTGTGTGTGTGTGTGGGTGTGGGTGTGTGTGAGTGTGTGTGTGTGTTTGTGAGTGTGTGTGTGGGTGTGGATGTGAGTGTGTGTGTGTGTGACTGTGTGTGACTGTGTGTGTGGGTGTGTGTGTTTAAATTTTCACAGAGTTTCAGGGTGGAGCAGGAAGAGATGACTTGAAGACATGGGCAGGGCCCAGGCCATAGCTGGTCCCAAAGAGTTGGGGCTGGGAAACAGGGAGCCACTCACTGGTGCTAAGGGAGGAGGTCACCCGATCACTTATGTTTCTAACAGGCCCCCTGTCTGCAGCATGAAGCACAGACTGGAGGGGAGGCCCAGCCAGTAGGAGACCAGAGAGAAATCACTCATTCACCAAAAACTTACCAAGCACCTGCTTCATGCAAGTATTAGTTAAGGTTCTAGAAATAAAAGAGTTTACACAGAAAAAGTTTTGCCACCAGAAAGCTTACGTGTTATTGGAGGGGTTAGACAATAAACAAGTAAATCTATAAGATAAATAGCATATTACAAAATGATGAGTACGTCAGGCATGGTGGTGCATGCCTGTAATCCCAGTGGCTCAGGAGGCTGAGGCAGGAGGGTCTCAAGTTCAAGGCCAGTCTCAGCAATTTAGTGAGGCCCTGTCTCAAAATAAAAAATAAAAAGGGCTGAAGGCCTGGGGATATGGCTTAGTGGTTAGGTGTCACTGGGTTCAATCCCTGGTACAAAAAAAAAAAGGAGGTTGGGATGAGTACTAAGGAGAAGTCACAAATAAAGCAGGAGAGTAGGATAAGAAAAGTCAGCAGTTATTAGAATGGGGCAGTCAGGGAGAGCGTCTCTGAGAAAGTGACAAGCAGGGACCTGAATTAAGGGAGGAAGTACTGTCTGGGGACATCAAGAGGAGACCATAAAAAGGACAGAAATCAGGAAGTTCAAAGGCTTCAAGGTGGAACATGGTGGGGCATAGAGTAGGACTTGGGTGACCAGGTGAAAAGCAGGAGGTGATGAGTTAGGGGCCTGTGGAGAGCTTTGTGGCTTTTCCTGAGAGTGGAAGGGGAGGCGTGGGGAGTGCTGGGTGGGCAGACATGAGCCTTCATACACTGGAAGCTCATGTGTAGGCTGGGGCAGAAGTATCGGTGCTGTTTGGAAGCCACCATGGGAATCCAGGCAAGAGATCACTGTGTCTGGGAACAGCACGTGCTCTGGTGAGGTGGTGAGGAGTGTGGATTCCAGACAGATTCTAGAGTAGAGCTGATGGGATTTCCTGAAAGATTCCTTGTGAAGCATTAGAGATAACACCATTTTTTTCCCCTAAGCAACTGAAAGTGGCCATTCGCTGAGATGGGAAAGATGGGTCGCAGGAGAAGAGGCTTGAGGAACAAGGAGAGCTTGGTTCTGGAAATGGTTTATTTGAGATGTTCATTAGACAGCTGATCAGAGATACTGAGAAGCAGTTAGATACAAAATCTTAAGAAAGCTCAGGACTAGAGCCTGGAATCTTCCACATTGCTGTGCTTTGGTGAAGTGTCCCCCAGAGGCCATGAGTGGAAGTCTTGGTTGCCAGGCTGTGGTGCTATTGGAGGTGATGGAACCTTGAAGTGGTTCCTACCACTTTAAGTGGGAGGCTGTTAGATTGTTGGGGGCGGGGCTGTCTTTGGAGCCCAGTCCTTTCCTCTCTGTTTTTGCTTCCCAGCCACCCTGAGGTGAGCAACTTTTCTCCATCTGACACTTCCGCCATGATGCTCTGCCTTGCCACAGAACCAAGTGCAACTAGGTCAAACAACCTTGGACTGAAGCCTTGGAAATGATGAGCCAGGATAAACTTTTCCTTCTTAAATGTTGGTTTATCTCTGATATTTTGTCACAGTGGTGGAAAACTGACTAATACAAACATATAGACAGGATTTAGATCCACGGGACAGTATAAGATCCCCTATTGAATAAGAACTATTGGTCTCATATTTATGGATTTCCCATCTATGAAAATAATCATGTGAAAATTGAAAATATTGAGAGAAAAAAACCCTGCATCTGTGCTGAAGATGGACAGACTTATTCTCCTTGTCATTATTCCCTAAACAATACACTAGAACAACTATGTGCAAAGCATTTACATTGTCCTAGGTATAGTATATATCATTATAAGTATAGTAATTTTAAGTAATCTAGAGATGATTTAAAGTATACAAGAGATGTACATAGACCATATCCAAACACTGTGTAATTTCATATAAGGGGCTTGAGCATCTGCCAATTTTGGTAGTCTTGGGGGACCTGAAAAAATTCCCCTGAGGATACTGTGGGGTAACTTATAGGTAGAAAATATGAGTTAAGAACTAAGATCTAGGGGCTGGGGTTGTGGCTCAGTGGTAGAGCTCTTGCCTAACACATGTGAGGCCCTGAGTTTGATCCTCAGCACCACACACACACATATATATATATATATATATATATATATATATATATATATATATATAGTTATTGTGTCCACCTACAACTAAAAAAAAAATTAAGAGTAAAAAAGAACTAAGATCTAGGAAACTCCAACACTTGGTCTCAGAAAGAGAAACGAGGGAGAAGCAGCTTGAGGGCTACAAGGGAAATCAGGCGATGGCAGGGTCTTGGAGGATAAGTGAAGGGGTGTCTCAGGTCAAATGCTGCAGATGGCTCAGGAAAGATGAGGCCCAGGTATTGACTGTTGGCTTGAGCATTGTGGAGGTGTTGGGGATCTTCAAGAGGGGAGCCTGGGGTACATAGAAGGCAGAAGCCTGATAGGAGTTGGTAGGAAAGCAACTAAGAAGACACGAGGAAGTAGTGTGTGAGGAGAAAGTGCCTGGAAAGCCCTAAGGTGACCCTCAATGCACATGGGTCATGAGCAGAGAGAGCAGGATGGGACTGGGGGTGTCCAGGAGGGTCTGCTGACCGACTAGATATGGGGACTTTAGAAGAGCAGAACCCTAGGATGACACCCAGCTTTCTGACTTGGGCCACTGGCTGGATGGCGGGGTCTTCCTGAGATTGCAAACCTGGGAAGGGAAGCAAGTTTTCAGGGGGAGATGGGCTCAGCCTGGAGGTGCTGAGACAGTTGAGGTGCCTCAAGACTCCAGGTGAACACGACTGGGACTAACAAGCTAGGCAAGTCTTCCGGACAGAGATCTGGGCTCAGGTACTGATTGAGGAGATTAAAGAAGACATAAAAGTAAGATCAGGATGGAGAGTTGGCTCTGTAGTTAATGATAACAATATTTTCTGTTTATCAAGCTTTGTCAATATTTATCAAGTTTATCAATATTTTCCGTTTATCTGTCAGTTCTATGTTGCCTTAGATCTTTAGATACATGATGATAAATTTTAATTGTCCACTTGCCTGGATTAAGGGGTGCCCAGATAGCAGGTAGAACATCATTTCTGAATATGTCCGTGAGAGTGTCTCCAGAAGAGTTGAGCATTTGAATCAGTAGACTGAGTAATGAAAATCCATCCTCACCAATGTGAG
This sequence comes from Spermophilus citellus, assembly GCF_964194105.1. NCBI lineage: Eukaryota > Metazoa > Chordata > Mammalia > Rodentia > Sciuridae > Spermophilus > Spermophilus citellus. Next base: position 52,448,174 of record NC_138195.1, read on the forward strand.
CGAGCATCCTCCTGCCCACTGAGGGCCTGGTAGGACAAAAGTGTAGAGGGAAGATGAATTCCCTCTCTCCTCTGGGGCTGGGACATCCATATTCCCCTCCCCTTGGATATCAGAGCTCCAGGTTCCCGGGCCTTTGGCTTCCCTGCTTCCCCAGCTTACAGGTAACATCAGGGAACTTCTCGGCCCCCATCATCATGTGACATAATTCCCAAAATAAATCCTCTCATATCTATCTACCTGTCTATCTCTCTGCCCACCTACCTACCTATTGCCTATCTATCACCCATCTATATCCAGTTGTCTCTGCTTCTCTGGAGAACCCTAACTCATACACCCTGCTCACAGTCATCCTGTGACACCAGTTACATCATCTCCCTGAGGTGAGAGTGACTCGTCCAGAATCACACTTGGTTGCATGGTAATCCAACATGAGGAGCCTGTATTTCATCCATGATTTTGGAGTTGAGCAGGGATGCTAGACTGAAGCACCAATCCAAACCCCAGAGCCTGGAGGCCCAGAGCTGAGGCCCTGGACAGAGGGCGTCATGGAGTCCAGCACAGGCATGAGGTGGGAGCTCTCTCAGTGATGACAGATCACATGTATTGAGTTCAGCTAATGCCCAGTGGGGTGGAAAGCCTGGAATCTCATGGCCCCTGTCCACTGGCAGAAAATGTGCCTGCTTCAGGTGGCCTTGCTCTTTCTTGGCCTGGGAAGATCCCCAGAGACAAATATCTGACAAGGGTTGGGTCCAAGATTGCTGACCAAAACCAGCTGTAGCTCTCAGGAGCTGAGCACCACCTTCCTCTGTTCCCTGCTCGCGGCCTGCCCTGTCTGGGTTACTGTCCTTAGCCCAAGCTGACAGTACCGGGACCTTGACCCTGCCCAGCCACCATCCTTTTCTCTCTTGGAGTTGAAGAGGGTGTGCCAGCTCCCAACCCCGGCCATTGTCCCAGCTCAAAGTGCAGCCCTGGGCTTGGTGAAAAGCCAGGCTTGGAGGCCATTTGCTGATGATGGTCTGGCTCCAAGTCGTGTGGCAGCTCTAGACTCCCTCCATTGTGTCAGGGTCTCTCCCTCCTCTCCTTCACAACCAAGTCCTCTCCAGAAACTGTGGAAAGGAAATGGATTTATTCTGCAATCTGAGGTTAGACTCAAGGGAAAGCTTACTGACCCTTGGGTCATTATCGCGATCATCATTAAAAAGCTTTGATTCATTGCACAGTGTGGGCTTGTTTTTTCAGAGTTGGTCACTGCTCCTGGGGGAATTTGTTATCTGAGGCAGATAGACTCATTCAAGATGCAAGGAGTAGAAAAGATATTTGCAAACATGGGGCCTAATCTGGAACTCAACAGATGGAAGGAATCAACTGAAGGAAAAGATGGGTATCTTATATAGGTCATCAAAGGCCCAAGCAACAACATCAAAAAGGTAGATGTTTTGGTTTGAAGTGAGGTGTCCCCCCATTGTGACATTAATGTAGTAATGTGACACCATTGGATTGTGAGAGCTGTAACCTAACCAAATCATCCTAGTTTGAATGAACTGGGTGGTAACTAGAGAGGTGAGGCATGGCAGGAGGAGGGTCATGGAGAGAATCTCCTGGAGGGGTGCATCTTCCCTGCGGCCCCCTCCTCTCTCCCTCTCTGCGTCCTGACCTGCCATGAGCTGAGCAGCTGTCCTCTGCTAGTCCCTTCCCCTGTGATGTGTTACCTTGCCTTGGCCTCAGAGCAATGCAGTCGGCCACCTATGTATTCAGGCCTCTGAAACCATGAGCCCTAAATAAACGGTTCCTGCTCTAAGTTCTTCTAGTCTGGTATTTTGGTCACAGTGATGCAAAAGCTAACTAAAACAGCAGACAAAGGAGACTTCTTTTGTGCTTCGAATGATATAGTCAAGGAAGTAAAAGGGCAACATATAAAAATGGGAGAAATTATTTGCAAATCATATATTTGGTAAGGGACCTATATCCGTAATATAAAAGAGTGGCTACAACTCATAAAAAGACATTTCAATTTTTAAAAGATCTCAATAGTCATTTCTCCAAAGAAGGTGGGCAAATGGCCAGTAGGCATTTGAGAAATGCCTCATCAGGGAAATGCAAATCAAAACCATAAGGAGACATCACTCCACACCCACCCAGCCTGGGGAGGAGGTGGAGAAATTAGGACCCTCAAATGTTGCTTCTGGAAATGTGAAGTGTGGTGTGGCCACTATAAATAACCAGTTCCTCAAAGAATTAAACATGGAATACTATATGACCCAGCTATTCTATGCCAAGATACATACCCCAAAGAATTGACAACAGGTATTCAACAAAGAGCTGTATACAAACGCTTGTAGTAGCGCTATTTGCCATAGACGAGAAGGGAAAACAACCCATCAATTGATGATGGGTAAAAATATGTGACCCTCATTCAGCCATAAGAAGAAATAAAGTACTGATACATGGTAAACATAGGTAACCCTCGAGACAACAGGGGAAGAATCAAGTCATACATAAACGATCATGTTTTTCAATTCCATGTATATGAATGTGCAGAATAGGCAAATCCACGGAAACAGAAAGTAATTTTTTTGCATGACCAGGGCTGGAGAGGGATAGGGAGAAAAGGCAGGTGATAGCTAATGCGCCTGTGGTCTCATTCTGTGGTCTTGAAAATATTCTGGATTTGCTGATGGTGATGGTTGCGCAACTCTGTGAATACATGAAGAAACACTCAATTGTATGCTTTCTTTTTTTTTCTTTCCATTTTTTTATTGGTACATTATAATTAAACATATCAATCGTATACTTCAAAATGGTGAATTTCTGGGTGTAAATTATATCATAGTTTAAAAAGAAGACTTGAATAAAACTCCAAAGTCATGTCAGGGACCTGCTGCCCAGAATCCCTAAGGGTGACCTTGGACCCTCTTCATGTTGGTAGCGGAATAGGATAGCCACGGCAAGGAACAGGAGCCCTGACTCATCAGCATGAGCAAAGAGAAGACTTTCCAGACAGAGGCAGAGTATCTCAGGTGCCCGAGGGCAGGAGGGGCAGGTCTTAGAAAGGAGTGGGCAGCCAGCCAGAGCCAAGGCAGCCCCTCTCCCAGCCTCTCCCCGTCTCCCTCTGACCTTCTCAGGCTCTGGGAGTCGTGCATAGCTATTTCTTTGCTAGGTACGTTTCCTCACATCTGCCCTGAAAGCTCTGTCTATGTACCTCACAAGCTTAGCACAGGCAGATATCTGACCTCGCCTCTGTGTTGCAATTCCAGGAAATACTGGAGAAGTCTGATTTCTGGATTAATTCCCCTTGGTCAAATGTCCTCTCCAAATTCAACCAGTTAGACCTCAGGAGAGGTTGAGAAAAATGAGCTGCTCCTCATGTATCCTAAGCATGCTTTGGGCCACTAGCCTTTGGGACAGACAGGGCTGGGGAATGCCTGGACCAAGAGCTCAGATGGGCTGTGTCTCTGGGCCCTGCTTCTTCTCTCCATGCATGAGCTCTTTTCTCTTGTTGCAAAGCAAAATATCTAAGTGGAGAGCACTGTCTAACCCAGACTAGGGTGTGAGGTCACCAGAGACCCAGGGCATGTGTGGCAATACAGCAAGTGGCTCCCTCTATAGACATATGACCGGGTGGGGACAGTTCCCAAGCAAAGGGAGGGGAAGATAGAACCACAGTTGTCTAAAGAAGCTGGGAAGAAGGGCTGAGAGGGTAGGGCCTTAGCCTAACTGGCCAACCTGTGAGGGCTTCTTGGAGGAAGGCAGGAGGGTGTCCTTGGGGGAAGAATTTCAAGATCTTAGTGACCATCTCAACAGCTTCTGATAATCAGGGGAGCATCAGGGGAAGACTTCTCCAATAAAGCACTGTAAAGAACCTGTGAAGAACCCCTAGGTTTAGGTAAACTCTCTGTCCTGACTGCTTCACACACCTGTGAAGAACCTACCAAATGCTCTGTGCTCCGGCATTTCCAGAGTATCTCCACGGATAGGTTCCTTTTCTTGCTTTTCAGAGGGGAAACTGGGGCTTTGAACTTCAAAGTCATTTATCTGAGTAGCACAAGACTCACTGGGGGATGCTCACTGCAGTGGCCCCTTGGTTGTGGGGGTCTGGATGCCTGTGACCAGATGGAAGGAGCCTAGATCCAGAAACTGAAGCCATGTGGCACAGGGCCACCTCTAGGCACGTCAGAGCTCCTGTGGGAGCCCACAGGGTGGGAGGAAGGCAGAGTGTCAGCATGTTGGGGAGGTGACACCTCCAAACAAACATCCCAGGGGAGCTGGGCGCCTCCCTAGGATAGAGGCCATTTGTTTCTGAGTATTAAACTGGCTGACCTGGAGACTGGCCAATACTTCTCAGGAAGAAACTCATCCGAAGCTCCACCAGCTCCAAAATGCCTTTCCCAGGGCTTCTCCAGCTTCCCATTCCAGATGTTGGGACTCTTCTGTGACCATCATTGCTGAGGCCACAGGGCTGGGAGTGGTCATTTTGTTCCAGAGAGGTCCTGGGGATATGTAATCACCGTTTACATGTCCCCGTAGGACTCACAGATGAAGCAGATGTGTCCTGGATTCCCCAGAGGGCTGGCTGGGGAAGGCACAAAGAGTGGTCATAGATGTCTCTAGAACCACTGTGGCTTACTCTGTAGGTCTGTGGACTCCCCTTTGTTGGAGATGTATTAGCTGAGACCAGATGTCACCTTGGAGGACAGATGAGCAGAGGACCCTAGTAGCACATGTGATTGAAGCTCCTCTCTGAGCCCTGAGTCCCCAAGGTCCCATATCCTTCCTCCTTCAAGTTTTATTTTCATTCAGTTACCTTCTTTGTAGTTAATACTTCTGTGATGGACATTGTCTCTTGCTCCACAGAATCTTTCCCATCTGTCCAACATTCCAGAGCAGCTGCCACCCAGTTCTGATGGGACCAGCCCCACTGCCAGCCCTGGGGATGCCCTGGTTGGCCTCAGCCAGTCAGCATGACCCCATTTCTCACCATAGTGGTGAGTGACCTGAAGCAGTCAGGGCAGAGAGTTCACCTGAACCTAGGGGTTGGTTCAGGCATAGGCTGGGACCTCAGCAGGGCACACCAGAGTGAATCTCAGGCCTTCTGTGGGATGGCTATGGGAAGGATCTTTCCCCATCCAGTGGGCTTGACTGAGGAAGCACACTTCTTGGCCTAATGGATGCCCTGATGCCCTCACCTACCCCCTGTCCTCCTTCGAGTTATTATCCCCTCACATTTTTTGAATTTTGGTCTGAGTTTTTTTCTGGCTTCTGGAGGCCTCTCTACCTGCTCCTGAGGCAGGCTGAAGTGTCCAGTACCATTTGGTGGGGGTAGTTCTGACACATGGTTCTATGTTGTTCCCCAAAACATTTCTCAGTAAGACCTCATTCTAGTTTTCAAAAGTTCTTTTCTTCTTTTCTTGATATATATTTTTTTCAAGCCCACTGGATTGAACTCAGGGGCACTCAACCACTGAGCCACATCTCCAGTCCTACTTTGTATTTTATTTAGAGACAGGGCCTCACTGGGTTGCTTAGCATCTCGCTATTGCTGAGGCTGGCTTTGAACTCCTGATCCTTCTGCCTCAGCCTCCCGAGCCACTGGAATTACAGGTGTGCACCACTGTACTGGGATAATTCTTTATGGGCTCTCTTTCCTTATCTGAGCTTCTCATTTTCCTAGTAATGTTTCCAGGAATCACCTCCCAAATCACGTACTTATCTTCATGTCCTTGTCTCAGGATGTAACAGAAGGACCCTGACTGCTGTGGACCACATCCTGAGACACTGTGGGAGCCACTGTAGGAAAGATGGATTTGGATTTCACAGCTTCTAGAACCATGAGCCAAATAAACTTCTATTGTTTATAAATTACCCAGTCTGTGGCATTCTGTTAGAGCAACACAAAAAGAACTGAGAGAATGACCTTACAGGTTGGGTGGTAGACAGTGAATGTGTAATAATAAAGCAATCTGCCACAGAAAACAGAGTCAGAAGGACACGGATGAACTCCCGGCTCTGCCTCTGAGCAATAAAGTGACGTGGACCACTTGCTTTCCCTTCTAAGGCTCACTTTCCTTATCAATAAAATAGGAAAACTTTCAGGGATATTGCAAAGGTTAAAAATATAATGTTTGGCTGGGCAAGGTGATGCACGCCTGAAATCCCAGTGGCTAGGGAGGCTGAGGCAGAAGGATCGTGAGTTCAAAGCCAGCCTCAGCAAATGGAGAGGCGCTAAGCAACTCAGTGAGGCTGTCTCTAAATAAAATACAAAGTAGGGCTGGGGATGTGGCTTAGGGTTGAATGCCCCTGAGTTCAATCCCCAGTACAAATATATATATATAAAATCTTTGAGAAGGAGCTAGCATGTACCCAGGGTTCAAAAATGGTAGTTACCATAAGTAATATGAGAAAGAAACAAAAGGGGAAAGAGGAAAGGAAAAGTAAAACAAGGATTTAATTTTTGCCTAAAAGAAGCTTCAGAGCTGGAGCGGGAGGAAGCAGTGGTCCTGTCAGATGTTCTGGGAAGTGAAGGGGTAGGGACAGGAGCCGACATCTGCAGAGCACAGGTGCTATTCTGAGCCCTTTCCTTTACCTTCCTAAAAGTTCACTGAATCTCCCTAAAAACTGCTTGAGGCACATAACACCACTGTTATCTTCCCACAGAGAAGGAAACCGAGGCCCAGAGAGTGACATCAATCACTTGCACAAGACCTCACAGCGAGCACAGCAGTCAGATCACAGACCCAGATGCTCTGGCTGCAGACTCAGGCTCTTAATCTGCTGAGTCTTTGCAGCCTGAGATAAGATTAATACTGCAGATATTGGGTGGCTTTGGTGACCGGATGGGACATTTGAGCTCTCTCTGGTAAGCAGGAACAGTTTACCCTCACAGGCCTCCAGACAGTGAGAACGTTGCATAAACCCTTGGTCGTTGGCTACGTAGCTATGGAGTCATCCTAAGAACCAGATTTGCTTTCCATCCTTCCCATGGGAAAAAACCTCCAGTGTATTTTCCAAAAAGGAAACCAGAGAGCTGGGAGGCTTTTGACCCCAGTGAGAGATGAGTTGACGAGGTAGGAGGAAGGATGAAGGTTAAAATAGACCCTAAGAAAGGCACCACGGGGTGGAAAGACCACAACCCCCTTTCACGAGGGGTTGAGAATCATCCTTCCTTGCACATGATGGACTTGCACTTGTGTGAAGGGAGTTTCAGGGCTGAAGGGAGACCTCGAGAGCCTTTGAGCATGGACCCTTGGAAAGGACAGACAGGTTCTTTCAATCTCAAGTCACATAGCTGTCTTGCCCCCACCCAAAGACCTAACAAATTATATCAATGGTAAAGGCTACCAAATAAATACATAACAGTCCTCAGAAACAAGAGCAAATATGTAAGTAAACCAGAAGGCATGTGATTTGAAGGGGTGTGATCTGAAGAGGGCAGAGTGGCATGGGGGACGTGTGGCCATGATGCCTGTGATACACTGAGGGCAAACCTTCTCCACTAACTAGAGCTCACAAAGGGCACCATGTCTGGAGACATCACCTGAGAATCCCCAGAACACATGCTATCGATGAGGACACTGAGTCACCCAGGGAAGGCACACTGGGTAGAGGGAAAGGAGAGAAGAGCAAGGCCACAGGTTGTCATGGCAGCAGGAGGGGATTCCAGTCAATGGCCACTCACTTAATGGCTTGGTTCTAACTCCAGGCTTCATCACCCCAGCCACTTGCCCCAAAGGTTTGCTGAAAGAAACGGGTAGGAAAAAGAGAGTGGACGTGTCAGTGACTAGAAAAATGTCAATCAAGTTTATTGATTGATGGGGCACTTGCTGCATTTCCCCTTCCCCTCCATTTGGATCACTTCCCCAGGTTGAGCTGTGGCCACACAGGACTTTGCTATGAGGCTCCAGCACAGAATATCGAGCTGACCCACCCCACCCCTCATGGGTTTGGACCTACAGAGCCCTAAGGGTAGAGAACTATGGCCAGACTCTGCTGGGATAGTGAAATGGGAAAAGGGTTTGGAGGCACAGGGTTATATGCTTGGAGTCACAGCAACCATGATTTTACTTATGCTGCCTCTGTCTATTAGCTAGAGTTTGCATATGGTCTGTCCCCAAAGAATTCATCTGCTAGAAGCTTGGTCCTTGGTGTGGCAATTTTGGGAGGTGATAGAGCTTTTAAGAGGTGGGGTCTAGTGCAAAGTAATTAGGTACTGGGGGCACCACCATCCAAAGGAATTAATGCTAGTCTCTCTGGAGGAGTTTGTTATAGAGTGAAGTTATTCCACATGCTTGGTTCTTTCTGCATGCAGCCAGTTCCTTTGCCATCTTTTCTGCCATATTGCAATCCACCCACAGGGGACATTTACCAGAGTCCAAATGGATGAGGCTGCCCAGTCTTGAACTTTCAGCCTCCAAAATGATGAGCTAAATAAACCCATTTTCTTAAAAGTACTTAGCCTCAGGTGTTTTGTTATAGCAACAGAAAACAGACTAAGACATTATCCTATCCCCAGGGAACTCAAATATGACCCTCTGAGAAAGAAAAGAGGGGACACTTCTGGTTGAGGTTGGTGCGTTGAACACATGTTGGGATTTGCATTGAATGACACTGCTCTGAACAGGCAGCACCTCTCTCCTCTGGAAGTGAGTGTGAAGGTGGAGCCAAAAAGAGAAACGATTGGCCAAAGGTCTATTTAGATAGGCAACGGACTTGAAAACCTAAACCCTCACAAGAATCTGCATGCAAATGTTCCTAGCACTTCTATTCATAACATGCTGGAAGCAACCCAGATGTCCTTCAATAGGTAAATGGAAAAACAAACTATTGCACACTCATACAATTGAATATTGTTCAGTGATAAAAAGAAATGAGCTATCAAGCTTGAAAAGATATGGATGAATCTTAATAAAATATTGCTAAGGGAAATAAGCCAGTTTGAAAAGTCTATATTCTATGTAATTCTAAATACACGCTGTCTAGAAAAGGCAAAGCTGCAGAGAAAGCAAAAGATGAGTGATTGCTGGGGAGAGAAGGAGACTGAATGGGTAAGGCACAGGGAACTTTTAGAGCTGTAAAACTTCTGTATGATACTGACACAGTGAATTTGTCAAACCCGTAGAACTTTACGGCACACAGGCTGAATCCACATGAATGAAAAAAAAATTTTTTTCTTAAATCATTTAGGAGGTCTGCAGAGCTTAGAACAAAATGAAGAATATGACAAAACGACTTAACCGTATTACAGGTACAGGAACACAAATGACTGAAGGGATGGGGGGAAAAGGTGCTCACGTAGTAACTTTGGAAGTGAGTCCATTTGGGAATGCGTAATATTAATGGGCAAAAACCCTGTACGTGATCTGTGCACTTGATTTATATTCTAGTTATCTCCCGTGGGAACACAGGCTAATGATTCTGTTTTAGTCATCTTTCTTGCTGATGTGGCTTAAAGACCCAACCAGCACAACTTTAGAGAAGGAAAAGTTTATTTGAGAGCTCACAGTTTCAGAGATTGACAGAGGCTCCACTCCTGGCAGCTCAAGGTGAGGCAGGAATCATGGCTGGAGAGTGAGATGGAGGGAAGCAGCTCCCACCATGGTGATCAGAAGCAGAAAGAGATTTTACTCTCCAGATACAAAACATACACCCCAAAAACCATGCCCCCCAAAGTCCCTCCTCCAGCCATACTCTACCACTTCAGTTATCTACCACTCAAATTAATCCCTGTTAGGAGATTAATACGCTGATTGTGTTAAGATTCTTATAACCCAATCATTTCTCCCCTGAACCTTCTTGCATTGTCTCACATGTGAGACATTGTGAGACACGTCACATCCAAACCATAACAGATTCTGATACTGCTCTTCATGTATATTGGAATTGAATGATTAGGTAAATAGATGGAGTCTGGTTTTAACTGTGGGATAGAAGGTTCCAGATCAGTAGGAGAAGAACCTAGAATGATCTGTTTGTTAATGGATTAGAGTAAGAAATACCACCATGAACCCATGTTTAGTTTAATATAGATATAATATAACTGGTTACATACAGAAATACATACATGTGTATGTGTATTCATGGGTATACACTCATATAATTCTTGTTCTGTCAGCTGAGCAGGCCCAAAAGCCATGACATCTCGACATTACTGAGCACCCCTAGCACCCAGGTCTTGGTTACTAATATCATTTTCCAAAAACTAGAACCAGGAGCCGTGGTTACTAATGATATTAGTAACAGGAGAAATGTCTGTTTCTATAACTGGACCCGAAATACACAAATAAGCCTGGGGCATCATTTAATGCCAGAAAGTAAGAGAGGGCTCAATTAAACACGTGTGCACACACACAAAGTACACACAAAGTGATAGGTATATGCGTGAATGCCAACTGTAAGGGCTCCTCATAGGCAAAGCTGGAACAATTTGGACAATGAAATAAAGTGGTATTAGATTATAACTCAAGTATAAAATGAAAATCTTTTAGTCCATTCTGACATAAATGATGATCGAATACATAGACGAGAGAGAAAAATTCAATCTCCTGATTAGAATAATTCCAAATGATTTATATAGACACTCTATGTTCAAACAGTTGAAATGTAATTCCCCAGTCCTCAAATATAGGTTGTACACAGTAACCTCCTTCTAAAAAGTCCAGTAAGGAAGGGTTGTTTCGAGGAGTAGTGGTGGACAGAGTAACTGTATAGTGGAGAAACCTAACAAACACCTTGGCCCGTGAGTGTGGTTGACATCATTGTGTAACTGACATGTGTCATGCAACACCTCAACACAATTGCTACCATCTCTCTCTAGAATGCATATCCCAGTCTAATCCCAAGAAATGCATCAGACAGATCCCAATTGAAGGATGTTCTATAAAATACCTGGCTCCTCAAAGTACTCAAGGTCACCAAAACGAAGGAAACTCAGAAACTGTCCCAGCCAGGAGGAGCCTAAGGAGACATGTTTACCAAATAGAAAATTAATTTTAAACAAAGTCAGTGGAAACAATAAATATTAAATAATGCTAGTTAGAATCCAGAATAGCCTGAAGAATTTATCAATTAAAATCTATAGATGGGCTGGGGATGTGGCTCAAGCGGTAGCGCGCTCGCCTGGCATGCGTGCGGCCCGGGTTCGATCCTCAGCACCACATACCAACAAAGATGTTGTGTCCGCCGAGAATTAAAAAAAAATAAAATAAATATTAAAAATTCTCTCTCTCTCTCTCTCTCTCTCTCTCTCTCTCTCTCTCTCTCTCTCTCTCCTCTCTCACTCTCTCTTTAAAAAAAAAATCTATAGAAACAGGGGCTGGAGTTGTGGCTCAGTAGTACAGCACTTGCTTGGCACATGTGAGACCCTGGGTTCAATCCTCAGTACTGCATATAAATAAATAAAATAAAAAATCCATTTACAACTAAAAAAAAATCTATAGAAACAGTTTCTAATAGGAGTGCTTTGTTCAAATTCCAATAGTATAGGCAAGTTTGAGGGTAAGAAAAATCTGGATATTTGTATGAATAGATGATCAGAAAGTACAAATTTTAGTAAAACCTTATTGCAGGGTAACAGAAAAATAATTCTATCCTATTTTACTAAAAGAGAGTTATTAGAAATAAATAACACGAAAAGATATTGGACATTATTCTTGTATGCTATTAAAACACTAGGGGAAAGTGAAATTATCCCCATGGGATAAAATATATTATGTCTTAAAAATGTCTAAGAAGTAATGAGACTCCCCAGATCCATTCACCCCAGCACACACATAAGGGTCAGTCTGATCTCCTCCTTGGCAGAATCATGGAGGTCCATTATCTGAGGAGAACAAAATCAAGGTATCTGAACTGAAAGACATTGGGTTCAGATGAGTGTAGAGTAATAAAAGTCAGGAGCACCTGGAAGTTAACTTGTTAGAATAGCTAAACAGTGTGGAGTTTCCTCAATCAAAAACAGAACTACTGTATGATCCAGGACTCCCACTACTGGGTATATATCCAAAGGAAAGAGACTCAGTATGTCAAAGACATCTGCATTCCCATATTCACTGCAGCATGAATATTCTGAAAGAGATAAGAGTAAGTGTTGCATATCTGAGACAAAAAGAAAGAACTACAAGAAAAGACATTCAGAGAACAAAAATTAAATGTTAGAAATTCAACATAAACTAGCAATAAAAACTCAGTAGGTTAAGGAAATGCAAAGACATGCCAAAGTCTCGGAGAAAGTATTTGCAAAATATAACCTGTAAAGGACTTCTATCCTCTAATATACAAAGAACTCTTAAGACTCAACAAGAAGAAAACAACCCAATTAAGAAATGGGCAAAATGCAGGAACAGATACCTTCTCAAAGAAGACACACAGTAGTTTCTCCCCTTACCTTCAATTCTGCTTTTCAAAGTTTCATTTATCTGGTGTTAACCAGGATCCAAACATATTAATTGGAAAATCCCAGAAATAAACAATTCATAAATTTCAAATAACTTTTATTACAGGCTATTGTTATGATTGTTCCATTTTATTATTAGTTGTTTTTGTTAATCTCTTATTGTGCCTAATTTAAAAGTTAAGTTTTTTAATAGGTATGTGGGTACGATAAAAAAAAAGTGATATACATAGGATTTGCTGTTATCTGTGGTTTTAAGGATCTACAGAACCTTTTGTACCCCTGTGAGTAAAAGGAGACTACTGCATAGATGGCAGATAAGAAAATATGACATCATCATGCACCTATAATGGCTACATCTGAAACCCTCTGACACCAAATGCTGGTGAGGATGTGAAACAACAGGAACTCTCGTTCACTGCCAGTGGGAATACAAGACGGTTTGGCTACTTTGGAAGATAGTCCGGCAGTTTCTTAAAAAGCTAAAAATACTCTTACCATATGACCCAGCAATAGTGCTCCTTGCTATTTACCTAAATGAGTTCAAAACTTAGGTCAGTACAAAAATCTGCATACAAATGTTCACAGTTACTTTATTCACATTTGCCCCTAACTGGAAGCAACCACGATGTCCTTGGATATAGATAACTGGATAGATAAACTGTGGTGCATTTATACAATGGACACTTCTTCGGTGATAAAACATATAAATATATATGTTACCAAACTAAGAAAAAACATGAAAGAACCTTAAATGCTTCTTACTAAGTGAAAAATCCAGCCTTCAGAGATTTGTGATTCTAACTACATGGCATTGGGGAAGAAGCAAAAACCAGAGATGCTAGGGGTTGGAGGACGAAAAGAGTGAAGGACTTTTTCAAGGAGGTAAAACTATTCTGCATGAAGTGTATCATGGTTGATTCGTGACATACATTTGTCAAAACACATAGAACATGCACTACAAGGAGCAAGTCCTAATATGAATTACAGACTTCAGTTAATCATAATACATCAATATTGGCTCATCAGTTGGAACCAACTTATCACACTAATGCCAAATGTTAATAATAGAGGGAGCCACATGTGGGGGAAGAGGTACCATGTAGGATCTCTCTGTACTTCCACTCCAAACTTTCTGTAAACTTGAAATTGCTATAAAATTAAGTCCTATTAATTTTAAAAACAGGGATATATAATTTTTAAAAAGTAAATAAATTAATTAGGAAAGAACATGAAATTTAGGAATTCTCCCAGAAAGAGGAAGGAAAATATAAAAATGGAAATCAGGAAAGAAAAAAATGAGAAAACTGAAGGAACAATTCAAGGTTCAACAGGTAAGCCTGAAACCAGGGAGCAGAGAGAAGAAATCGGGGAAGAAAATCATTAAAAAAAAGTGATTCAAGGAACCAACCTTGATACCCTTCAACAGATGAATAGATAAAGAAAATGTGGCATATATACAAAATGGAATATTACTCAGCCTTAAGGAAGAATGAAATAATGGCATTTGCAAGTAAATGGATAAAGTTGGAGAATATCATGCTAAGTGAAATAAGCCAATCCCCCCCAAAACAAAAGGCCAAATGTTTTCTCTGGTATACAGATGCTGATCCATAATGGGGGAAGGCTAGAGAAGAATGTAGGAACTTTGTATTGGGCAGAGGGGAGAGAAGGGAGGGTAGGGGGAGTGGGTGCAGGAAGGATGGTGGAATGAGACTGACATTATTATCCCGTGTATAAGTATGATTGCACAAACAGTGTGACTCTGCATTGTACAGAGAAATTCGAAGTTGTGCTCCATTTGTGTACAATGAGTTGAAATACATCTGCTGTCATGTATAACTAGTTAGAAAAAACAACAAAAAAATGATTCAAGAAATATTCCTAGAATGAAAAGACATGAATTCCTAGATGAAAAAGTCAGCATGTGCCTTGCACCGTGGGTGAAAATAGACCCATACACAAGAAGTCAACATGATGAGATATGGGTGATATGGGAACACTTGGAGCAAAGAGAAGGTCCTTAACAATTTTGGAAACACAAATAGGCTTATTAACAAATATCCAGTCATTAGAATGGCATGAGCTCACAGTCGATGCGAAGGAATGTCTTCAACTTTTCCAGATAAAATTATTTTCAAACTAGAATTCTATGCCCAGCTAAACTATCAACCTAGAGTGTGTGCGGTGTGTGTGTGTGGGGGGGGAGAATCAGAACATTCTTAGTTATTTGCCTCACATGCTCTTTGTCCTCATGCTTTTAGAGGGTTTGTCCCACCAAAAATGAGGGTCCAAACCAAGAAAGACCTGGAATCCAGAAAGCAGGAGATCTAACACAAGAGAGATGGAGGATGAGAGTGAAAGAAGATTGGGTAGCCAACTGCGCCAGAGCCCAGACAGCAGCCAACCAGAGGCGCTGCTCCAGAGGCCAGGAGGGACTCCAGGAAGACGGGAACCGGGTACTCAGATGTGGCTGAACACACGGAGGGACTTACCCAACAAAGTGGGTGTTTGGGTAGATAAAACAAAATACACCAAACATTTAAAAATACCAGTTGAACAGAATGGTAATTATTAATTCCAGAAGGGAAAATGCCATTCAGAGGAGAAAAAGCAACTGCGGTCTAAATTATGTCTCAACTGTGGAGGGTGTTTACATAATCAAAAGAGATGAGAACCATGAAAATGACTCGAACCAAGATGATGACACAATTGTAATTGGAGGACCGGGGACAACAACACCGGCAGTATGTGTGTGTGTGTGTGTGTGTGTATGTGTGTGTGTGCGTGCGTGTGCGCGCGCGCGCGTCTGAGAGAAAAGGGGGAAGGGAGAGGGAGTGGTAGATACAGAGACTAAATGTGAGATGGAGAATAAGGATCATCTCCCATGATTAAAAAAAAAAAGTCAGTTGGAAATGTTTAAAATAAGAAATTCAAAAAGTAGCCCTGCAAGTAGTTATTTCAAACTATGGAAATAAATACCAGAAGAATTGTTTTATAGAAGAGTTGCCTCTGGGGAAAAAGAAATAGTGGGGATAGGGTAGGAAGGTGTTTTTTTGTTGTTGTTGTAACAAAGTGACAATTTGTTAATATAACTATATCCATAAAGAACTGTGATGAAAAATATAGAGAAAAAGAAAAAAAGAGAAGAAAGCTCTCACACACACTGAGCACTTGCTCTGAGCCAGTGCTGCACAGAACACAGCCTCATGCTTTGCCTCAGTTAATCTCCCCACCACAGTCCCTACTTCTATTATCCAGGTGAGAAAAGAGGCCCAGAGACTATGAGATCCTGCCTAGGGACACACAGCTAGTGAGTGATGTGCTAGTAACCCAAGCCTTTTCTCCTACCCCTAAGAGCAGCTCTTACCAGCACATTATTTTCCTTCTGAGTTAGCTCCTCCAAGGAGGAAAGGTCTGGTCTGTTTCCCAAACCTTCCTCCAGCCCCTGCTGACTGAGAGACATAACTCTGTCAGTGATTTAATTCAATCCAGATGGAAGGCTCTCCTTGGCTCTTAAGCCTGCTTTTTGTGAGTCTTGGGATTTGTAGATAAGCCTCCGGACGAGGGAGGGGGACAAGGAAACTGGAGGGCTAGAGCACAAAGGCAGGGGTGGGAGAGTCACTTGGGCTGAGTTTGGACCTGATGGAATAGACTCCTCCACAGCTGTCAGGCCTGTGGCCAGGGCTTGGGTCTCGGGCCACCAGCCCAGAAGCTTGGAGTCAGAGATGCCTGCACTCCACCCATTCACAAGTCCACGCACACTTTTGAGGCCCCGGGGCAGGCATTTGGGTGAGAGGGGGGGTGTGGTGTTGAATCAGACACGAACTGCTGCTGGAGGGGTCCACAGGCTAGCCAGTGAGACAGCAAGATGGACAGACAGAGGGACAACCAAATATTTATGAGCTGATGGGATCATAAGTAAGCATTACGGTAGAGGCAGGAGAGTATGCAAGGAGGACCGAAGAGAGTCACGGTCCTGGAGGAGTTGACACGGGGCTGAGTCATGAAAAATGAGCAGACGCATGCCAGGGAAAGAAGTTGGGAAGGACCCACCACGCAGAGAAAACAGCAGGTGCCACGGCACAGCAGCCTGGATGGATGGTGAGTCACAGCGGCTGCCAGGGAAGGACTCTTAGGGGTTCTTTGGGGGCCACTCCAGACAGCACTAAGGAGCTGGTGTCAGGAAATAGGGCATTCATTTTGGTCCCTTTTCTTCTGAGCATTGTGACTTTAGGAAAGACAGTTCACCTCTCTGAACTTCAGTGTCTTCATCTATTTAATGGAGAAGATCACTTTAGAATTAATTTTTTTAAATGAAGTAGTATATTACATCGTATTTGTTTTAACCAAGAAGCAATAGACATGTTTATGATGAAAAACAAATTTCTTGGACCAACCCTCCCTACCCTGGATTCCTTTCCATGGCAACCTTCTTTTAACCATTTGTATTTTTTCTTTTCTTTTTCTTTTCTTTTCTATGCTTTTATTAGTGCATTATAGTTATACATGATAGTTGGGTTCATTTTAACGTAATCATATATGCATGAAATTTAATAGGCTCCATTTCAGTCCCCCATGCCTCTATTTATTTTATTTTCTAGGTGTTCAGCCTCTGCAACTCTAAATAAAATGCTTATAGTTTTTTTTGTTTTTTGTTTTTTTTTTTTGGTACCGGGGATTGAACTCAGGGGCACTTTACTACTGAGCTACATCCCCTGCCATTTATCTATCTATCTATCTATCTATCTATCTATCTATCTATTTATTTTGGAGGTGGGGTCTTGCTAACTGCCCAGACTGGACTCAAAGTTGTACTCCTCCTGCCTCAGCCTCCCAAGTCACTGAGATGTGCCACTTTGCCCAGCTAGATCTATTTCTTGATTTACTAACTTTAGGTAATAGAAAATGATAATTTAGTTCACACAAACTCCTTTTTTCTTCTTTCTCTTTGTTTAGTCAATTGATCTCCCATCTCTTTCTTTCTCTCTTACTATGACAATCACTACAGCTGCTGCTGCTGCTACTTCTAATACACTGTTACTTCAAGTACTTACACTTGAGTATTTCAACAAAATACTTACGTTTTGATTTTTAAAAAATTAACTCTATTCAATATTCCAACAATCCTGTATGAGGATTATGCTATTAACACCTCATCTTTTCTTACATTTTTTCCATCTTGAATATTCCATTTGCTATTCACGTATTTTAATTTTTTTATTGGTTATTCCATTGGGTACACTTTTTTAAAAAATTTATTTTTAGGAAGAGGTGTTTTCAGAACAGGGAAAGAAGAGAAATTGCTCAGACAAGTTCTTTCTGAGGGATGTAAGTTCTGAAGTCACACATAGCAGGGTATGAAAATGAGTGCCATCAATTACTAGCATTTAAAAATTTTTTAGTTGTAGATGGACACAATACCTTTATTTGATTGATTTTTTTTTTTTTTTTTTTTTTTTTTTTTACTGAGGATCAAACCCAGTGCCTCCATGTGCTAGACAGGTTCTCTACCACTGAGCCACAATTCCAGCCCCTACATGTTTATTTTTATATTTTCAAAATAGTTTCCATTTACTTTTCTTTCTTAAATCATCACTAAGCATGCAAGCTTTGTCTACAAGTTGTTTCAGAAACTGAAAAGCATTTATTTACATTCTTATGATTAAGTAAATATTGTTTACCATGTAATCAGTAGTATGCTATGATTAAATTACCTTTATTGTTTTTGTTATAGTTTATAATTGCCTTTCTTAATTTTCTTATATTGACTTATTTTACCCTAACTTTAAGTTCTTCTAGTTTCTTAAGGATAATATAACATCTATGGAATTTCTACATTGCAAACACCACAAAAGTAAGCACTTCTGTTTTGTTCACATGTCCTCAATCTACCATCTGAAATCTAAAGTCAGATAATGTTTTACCTCTCAATACTGTTTTAAAATGCAATTGTATTAAAACAACATAATAAATGTGTGTACTAGAATCATAAAACTATTATTTTCATTATTTGTATTTAATTTCATTATTTTAATTTAAATGTAGTAATGTTCTCCACCTCTTCCCAAATGACTGTCCAAACTCTGCATCCAGTATTAAGAAGCTATTACTTAGGCATCGTTAATTCCTAGGCTTCTTTCCTCTTATAAGCTGAAATGTGCCTTTCCGTCATTTCTCCCCATTAGTCCCAGCTTTTCTTTCTAAATTCAAAGAACTTAAGCAGCCTGCTCCTTCCTGGGCCATCCCTGGAGAGAAATGAAAATCACATCATGACCTGCTGGGGATTCATCTGCAGAGGTTGTTTCCTCTTCCCTCTGCCATCCAGGTGCCCACCCTTCACCATCCTGACCAGGGCAGTGCCTACGACTTTCCACCAATAACTGGACATTGAACCCCTCAAGCAGACTCTGTGTGCCTCCTGAGATGGTATTTCTTTCTTAACTTTTCATAAACTCTCAATCCTTGGATCAGCATGAAGATCAAGTGTAGAAGACAACAGCAATAACCTCTCCCTTTTATTTAAAATGCCAGATCTTTACATTACACAGAGTGTGAACTGGAATCCCAGAACTGACCCTCAGTCTTGGTACTGCAGTCACAGCGGTCCTCAGCAGGGACCTATGCTCATAGTAGGGGCACATCCACTCTTTCTTTTCAAACCCTAGCCCAAGGACACAAGTTGGCTTGTGGTAAGGTTTTTCTTTGTTTTCAAAAAAAAAAATTTAAAGTTGTGGAAAAAATAATGAACTTTCAATAAAGTTAAATTTATTAACTTAGGGGGTTTTATTCTGAAAATCTATTCCTTTTGCATTTTTGGTTAAAAACATTAAAATTTTGTTTTAAAATTATTTTACAAAAGCCAGGTGATTCTCATTCAAAAGCCCCAAGAATCACACTTTTGGAAAACTAAAGCACAGATCAGACAATATTTTAATGGGCCTTTCAGCAGTTGGGAACCTTAGTGGGCATTTCACATGGGCACTTAGGGACGGTTTGCTTATGGACTGTCTGAGTGTTTTCTGTTGCTATAACTGAATACCACAGACTGGGTAATTTATAAAGAACAGAAGTTTATTTGGCTTACAGTTCTGGAGACTGGGGAGTTTAAGAGCATGATGCCAGCATCTGGGAGGGCCTTGAGCTGTATCATAACATGGCAGAGGACATCACACAGTGAGATAGAAGAATTATGTTAGCACTCTTCTTATAAAGCCACTAATGCCACCATGGCAGCTCCGCTTTCATGACTTCAGTAATCCTAATTATCTCCCAAGGTCTCCACCTCCAAACACCACTGACATGTGACTTTGAGGATTAAGTTTCCAACACATGAACTTATGGAGGACACATTCAAACTCTAGCACAGGCCTTTGAAAGCCATAAGTTCAGGAACCACTGAACTAACCTGATGGATAATGGAAACCGAGTGGCCTGCGACTTTAGCTGCAATGACTTTCTGTCCCCTCTGAGCAGGTGTAACCACCTCTGCTGGTCCCGAGAGTAGCCCAGGGTGGTGATGAGTGAACCAGTGTCTGCATGAGGCAGGCCAGGGGATGAGATGCTGAGCTGGGAAGGGGCGGGGCCAACTTGCTGGGGCTCAGGCTAGACTTGGGGTTTGGAGCAGTTTTGCCTTTTCCTTTCCTGGAGATGTTGCCCAGCAGGGTCAGTATTATCGCTTCTCCTTGAGAACAAAAGGAGAAGAAAGGTTTTGCTATACTAAGTTGGCTGGAAGTGGAGAACCCAGTAAGTGACCCAAATGACATATAAGGGAGGGTTATTTAAACTTGGAGACCCCGAAAAGCCTCAGGTGTGCTACAGAGATCCAGGAAGTCTTCCCCAGGGAGGGAGAGGGTGGTAGAGAAGTGGCACAATGTGTAGTGTTTGAGGACATCAAGGAGGGAACCCTGGGGTCCAGCCTGAAGGTGGTTAGGGTGGCCCTTCTCCAGGCTGCTTCATTAGATATAAGTGGGAAATGGGGTTCCCTGTCAAATAACTTGGGAGAACTGCTGGGTTTAACAGAGTCATGCAGGCTTTTTTGCTACAGGGCTTTTAACATGGTGTGAGTCATGAATCTACAGAAATAAAGTATTGTTCCCTAAATTACAGACCCTTTACCTGCCATGAAAAATAGGCAAGAGAAGAACAGAGAAGTGTAAAGGACTGAGATTATGCAAAGCCTCAATCCTGGGGTTCTCAGCCCATCTTGTGCCTGAGAGGAACATGGGCCAAGTGCTAAATATGCGGATTCCTGGAATTGACATGTTTAATGAGCTGATGCCATTGCAATGCCTTGAGCGACCACACTTGAGAAATCGGGAGTGCAGATGCGACAATACCAATGAAAAGCAGTGGAAACCACAGCTTTGGACGGCTTTCATGGACTCGAGCCTCCAAGGAGTTGGAGTCTGGCGTCGGTTTCCCCTCCTGCTGCAGCTCCTGGTGATCTGGGAGCTTTGACCCCTGGCGGCCTGCAGAGCTCAAGAGGGCCCAGCACGGCCCCCTCGTCTGTCCTCTGGCGTCTGCAATCAGGTACTGCAGTTCGGTCTGGCAGCTCCTGAGAGCCGTCGGCCACAGCTGCTCAGCTGCTTGCAGAGACCCAAGTGGACAAGACTCAGGGCAAGCCCTCCTCTTCCAGAAAGCCTCTCTTAACTTCCGCTCCTCCTCTGTGCTCCTGCAGCACCCATTTCTGACCCAACAGCTCACTGTACCACATCTCCTCCTGAGGTCTCTAAGATGATTTTTTTTCGAATTTATGTGAAGAGTAGGGACAGATCACAGCTACAGATTTGCCTTTAACTTAGAATTATGAAGACAGAAACCAAGGAGCAGACATCAGTGACACTGAATAGGGAGGAAGGCAAAAGAGAGGTCTCTATTCAGTCACCTCTATAAAGTGGATAAATCTAGAGACTGCAGAAAGGCGACACACGGAAAGCCCCCATTTATATGACATTATGCAAAAAGGCAGAGTCACAGGGACATAAGTCATCAGATCAAGGATTGTCAGGGAAGATCTGAAGATGAGCAGAAGAAGGAAGCTGCTCTGCAGTCCAGCTGAGGACAGTCCATTGAGGAGCAGGGTGGGTTAGAGAAGCCCCTACCTCAGTAGATCACGCAATGGTCATGGGGAATGCTCACCCTGCTGGGCTAGCACACAGATTGCTCCCAACCCTGCCCCAGTTGCTGACTGACGTCTTAGGGATATGAGAGGCAGGGAAAGGGATGAGGCACAGGATCTTGGGTAGGAATGGGAACAACAACAAGTACAACCGACTTGATCAGAGCTTGTCGTGTGCCAGGCTAGTGTGCCATGGGCTTTAGGTGTAATATTTCATTTAACCCTCACAGCAATTCAATGGGCTTCTTATTATCCCAACATTATGGAAGAGGAGACTGGAGCCCAGAGACATTAAGTAATCTGGACATAGTAACACAGCTGTTGAGAGAGAACAGAATTTGGACACAGGTGCCTCTGGCTCCAGAGACTTTGCCTTTAACTGCCCTGCACTGTCACACAGTCTAGGCCAGTAATGGCAAAGAGGCTCCATCATGTTCCTGCAATGTGTCCATCCTGCCTTGGCCTCTGTGGATGGGCATTCACAGTTTCCCTGAGAAGGTCATGCTTAGGTGGTCTCACAAATGCATCCACCCACAGGCCAGTCATCTCTTTGGCCTTGAGGTGGTCATAAGTACTGTCCATCAGACATTTCCCTCTGCTCCTGGGCACTGGGTGGGTTGTGCTTCCTGGAACCTTAAATTAGATACTGCCATATACCATGGTTTGAACAAGTGTCCCCTAAAGGTCCCCCTGTTAATAGCCTGTGGTGTTACTAGGAGGTGGTGGAAACGCTCAGAAGTGGGGCCTGGTTGGAAGTTTTCCAATTATATAGGAGCATGAACTTGAAGGGTATAGCATGACCCTGGGTTCTCCTTTTCCTCTTTCTTTGTTTCCCTGCTACCATGAGGTAAATAGCTTCCAGTGCCACGTGTCCCCACCTAGATGTACTGCCTTGATACCTATCCAAGAGCAACAGGGCCAGCCAGTCATGGACTGAAGCCTGTGAAACTGTGAGCCAAAATAAACATTTC
Organism: Spermophilus citellus; assembly: GCF_964194105.1. Lineage (NCBI taxonomy): Eukaryota > Metazoa > Chordata > Mammalia > Rodentia > Sciuridae > Spermophilus > Spermophilus citellus. The sequence goes on from NC_138195.1 coordinate 52,470,648, forward strand.
CTGCTTTTAAGTCATTTAGCTCAGGCATTTTGTCACAGTGACAGAAAGCTGACTAGTATATCATGTGACTTCCTTTGTTCCAGTGAAGTGCAAGCAAAAGATGTAAAAGCCATGATGCAGTTTGCCTCTTTCCTGTGCCCCTGTTGCAGGATGAAGCCTGACTTGATCTATTCAGTGAGCAGAGCCCCCCTGTTGACTTGTGCTGAGTAAGTAATGTAAGAAATAAGCCTTCATTGTGTGAACCACTGAGATTTGGAAATTATTTGTTATTGCAGCAACTTCTAGCCTATCCTGGCTGAATCAAGTCCCACGGGATAAGTCATTATGCTCAGTACCAGCAATTATCTGGCCTCTCTAAGTGTTTTCTAAGATATCTAGTTTTGTTTGTTTGTTTTAGTTTGTTTCAGCTAAACCTCTAGTTTGTTGACATCTGACTTGATCTTTTCTTTTGGACTCACTGCAGGGTGGGAACTAAACTGTCATCCAGGAGCAATTTGCAAAGCTGGTGACCTCTTCTGCCTTCTCAGTGTGCTACCTCGACAATGTAGCCATTGACCGAACAAAGCCTCAGAATGCAGACAAGGCCAACCCACCCCTGGCTTCCATTCTGACCTGCCCCCCATTCTAATTATTTTGGCTCCAGGTAGAGCGGGGACTCAAGGTTTATAACTAGGTTCACCCCAACCTGGATTTTCATCTTGCCACTAACTTACTGGGCCATGATGAGCAAATTTCTTAACCTCTCTGAACCTGTCTTCTCAAATGAAGCATGGAAACAGTAAGACTGACCTTGAGATAGTTCTAAGAAGTAGGTTAAGTGCCCTGCACTACCCTGCTGCCTCCCTTATCTCTCCCCACCCCTTTCTCTTTGAGGCTCACAAGTCTTGGGAAGGGGAAGGCGTTTCTGGGATGAGGTGCCAGATGGCTTCTGTACTGTTGCTGGGTCCCCATCAGAGGTCTTAGGCCAGTCAGCGACCCCTCCCAACCCTGCTCCAGGACGCAGCTGTCTGTCCCCTCCTCAACAGCAGAGGGCTGCCCCGCAGAGCTGAGAGACAGAGAAATGGACTCCTGGCTGCAGATGTCCGGAGCTCAGAGAAGCCTGCTATAATCCTGGGCTGTTGGCGAGGCTGGGCCAGAGCTCAGAGGTAGCCTTTCAAGTGGCCTCTCCTGCCTGCAGAGGCCTGTGACTCAGCTCCAATTTCCCAGGCCCCCAGCTCCGAACAGCTGTGTGGCTTCCCCTCCCCTCCCTCGTTCCTCTCTTCCCTCTACAGGGTCACAGAGGCAGCAGCGCAGGGCTAGTCAGGGCTCTGGAGGGAGTCCAGGAGGCTCCAACCACTCCACTGGGTCTCTCTGAAGCCTCAGGGAACCCAAACACCTGGGGCTTCTTGGGCCTTTCAACTCAAAGATCCATTTCCTGCTGCTCTTCATTTGGCCCCAAACCTCTGGCCCAGCTTTGATGTCTGGATTTCTGTCCACCCTGGCTCCTTGGCTGGCTGTGCCTCCCAGGACACCTTCTACCCAGCATGGGTAGAAGGAGGCCTGACTTGGGGTGGAGATTCCTTGGTTTAAGCAGCGCCCCTACCTATAAAGCCTTCCCAGCACCCTCCTGACTTCAGGTTCCTTAATGTCCCTTTCATCTGCCTCCCTGGACACTGGCCCTCTGACCACCCAGTTCTTGCCCTTATCACACCCTTCCACCTCCAGCAGAAGTGTGTGTGTGTGTGTGTGTGTGTGTGTGTGCGCGCGCGTGCACGCGTGCTTCTGCTCATTACCTTTTCCTGAATACTCATTACCTGAGAAACTTGTTTGGTTTTATCCTCAACCATCTTGCTTTTTCTCTTTCACAAATATGGAAATGGAGGGCCAGAGAGAGTAAGAAACTTGACTCCTTGATAGAAAAGGGATATGGCCGGGGCAGGATTGGAAGCTGGTGAGATGACGGGA